>NC_139620.1:36527969-37808753 GCF_964270895.1 Podarcis filfolensis
GCTTTTCATTTCCTTCCCATTAACAAAGATGGCATCGCAGTTTTCTGAAACCTTCAGAAACATCAAACAAGCAAAGTCCATTAATTACTACAAAAGGAAATAGAGCTGGCTCTGGGTTTCTAAAGACCCTTCTGCAAGATACCAGCTGTGGGCTTCAACCAAGCAAGTAACCTAACATTTCTCCAACAAGGTGTACCAGCTTTTCTCCTCAGTGCTTGCATCATTTCCATAGTTGTTAATCTAATGTCCTTGCTAGTCTCCCCATTACCAGGAGAGCAGCAAAGTGAATGGATTCACATCTAGGGCTTGGTTTGGTGGGTATATTAAAGCAGGTAGGTACTCAACTTTGCCAACTAATCTATGAAAATGGTTTCCTAACTGTGATCCAAGGAACTATGGTTTTTTTCATATCACAGATCCTTGATTGACTCACTGATTGCAAAGAACCTCTTTGATAGGCCCCTTGTCTACCATTGATGAACTTTACCTCCAATGTGCAGCCACAGGAAAGTATAAGATAAGAGATGAGGAAGCCTGTGGCTCTCCAGATGTTGTTATAGATTCCAGTTACCATCACCCCCAGCCAGTATGGCCAACAGTCAGGGATGATGGAAGTTACAGTCCAACAACATCTGGAGAACCACAGGTTCCCCATTCTTGGTCTAGGCCATATAATCTCCTAGGGTTGCAAACTGCAGATGAAGATACTATAAGGATGGAGTAGCCAGTCTGGTGCCCTCCAGATGCTGTTGAATTAAAACCCGTTGTCAGTATCCCTGACCGTTGGCCATGCTGGCTGAGGCTTCTGGGAGCTGCTGTCCACAAAATCTGGAGGAGACCAGATTGGCCCTGTGGAGTGTACTCCAGCTTACACTCTACCCTCACGCGGGACAATGATGAGGTCCAATGGGCCTGCAGTGACTATGCACCTAAAAGTATGCCTCCAAATCATCTACATTGTGCTGGAGTTCTCTGGCAGATGGATCAATGTGGAATGATTATCCCAGAGCTAGAACATGTCCATGTCCCTTCTATCATATCAGCACCACGATGGTGCTCAAAATAAATTTATTGAATTTATTGCCACAAGATGTGGGGATGATCCACTACTTTAGAAGATAGTGCCCCTCCAATGTTGTTGGACCCCATTTTCCATCAGCCAGCCAACCTGGCTAATGGTCAGGGATGATGAGATCTGTAGTTTCACACCACCTGGAAGGCACCATGTTGGCTACCAATGGCCTATGTGGCTATATGAAGTTATAAATTCATGGACTTCATCTTCCATAAATACATGTAGGATGACTACAAATCGAGCTGGCTTTGTGCAGCCTCCATTTTGAGCGGTACCAAATACCAGCTGCTGATTAATAACAGAATAGGGATATTGTGCTCATGCCCTGTTTGTAGGCTTCTCAGAAGCACCTGGTGGATCACTGTGGAAAGCAGAATGCCAGACTAGATGGACCTTTGGTCTGATCCAGCAGGACTATTCTTATGTTTTTATGCTTATTTTGAAAACCATGGCTATTGTACAGCTTGGATCAGGGGTTACCAATGGAGTGCCTTCCAGATGTTTTGGACTACAACTCCAGCTAGTATAGCATCAGTAATGGTGGGGATTGTGATCCACAACATCTATAGAGGACCTTGTTGGTGACCCCTGGTTTGAATTATCTTCTTAACTTAGGGGCAGTTATGCTTTTCTCCATAGAAAACGACCAGAAAAACAGCAATCTCTTAGTGGTGTTAGGCAATCACACTGCCAGCCTTTCTAACAGAAACACAGCAATCTATAAGAATTTCAAAGTTGACAAGGATCAAGTGTTGTATTTACAGCTTACTTAAAGGAAGAGGCATATGCTGGAGGGGAGGAAGAAGAGCATTCTGAGAATCATAAAACAGAATATGCATCTCTCCTTTTAAAAATTTAAGGACAGTAAAAAACGTGGTGCCAGACAACAGTCCTTTAATGAGTCATAATGCATTCTCTAAACTTGGGAGTGTAAAGCGTAATTGTCTGGAATCACCAAACCATAACTCCATTCATATATGTCTAGGGAGGAAAATGGAGCCTCCAGACCTGGCCTGCGTTTCCTTGAATTGTATTAATTAAAAGCTGGATTTGTGGTGAACCTGTTCGTTTCTTTATGCATTTCCTTATGCATTTTTATTTAATTGAAATATTTTTAACCCATCCATCATTTATACAGATGTACAAAAGGCATGAAATAAAATTAATTGCACCAAAACAATAATAATGTGTTTTCTGTTAGGCATAACATGGTGTTTGCTTTGTATTTGCAATTTTGCACTTTGCTTACTAGAAAATGAATGATCAGAATCTCTTTTTGTTCTTTTAAAAATCCACTCATTTAGCACAGGTTGGGTATAAGCAACCCTAACAGAACCCTAACAGAAAGTAAGGGGAAATACACTTTGTGGTTTCCCACTAAACATCAATGCTTTCCCCCTTCCTCATGTTCATTCTCTCTCTCTTCTCCCTCTTTCTTGCATGAGGATGCCACGAAAGTTGCTCCAGTCATATAGTGAAGAATCAAAAGCTGCCATTGTGCATATGAAGCAACTGGAAATAAAGTACCTTTTTCGCTTTACCAATGGGACGCAGGTGTGTTTTATTTTTACTTTTTAAGCAATGTGAGTGATGTGCAAACGAGACAGAATGAGTGGTGCAACTGGATAACTCCAGGCAGCTCCAGCTTCCAAGATGTTTAACTGATACATATACAAACTATAAGCCAATCAAATTTATATATATCTCTCTGTAAGTACAGGGGTAGAAAACCTCTGGACCACAGACCTGATCTCCCCCCCCCCCCAATACTTGTTAGTGCCGCCTGTCCAGGCTCAAGATTTTTGGTAGTGGCAGCAACAAATAAAGTATACAAACAACATTTCCATAGCAGCTTTTAGGTCCTCAGCACAAGAGATACAGCACCATTGCTGATACGTGGTCCACATTGGGTTGGTCAACAGGAATTATGGTCCATGAGCTAAAAAGGGGTTGGCTACCCTGATCTAGTAGTTGTCCACTCAGCAAAAGGTTTCCCATTAGCTTACTTTTGCCATTTAAAATTATGGCAGTGGCGATGGCAAAGTGCAGTTGCTTTGCTCTGAAGTAGCTAATTATCCCTTTTGCTAAGGCCACAATTAATATTAAGCAATGAAAATCTCACACAACAGCAAGTCCTAGAAGGCATTCAGAGTCCTTCTCAATGGGATGGTGTCTGACTTGATGCCTGCAGGCCAGGCAGTTAAACGTCTAGAATTATTTACAAGTTTAAGAACGGATGGGGAAATGACTTGTTTGTTCTATTTTTCTGTCCACATCATCACAATGATGTGGTAATGTTGCAATGCAGAATGCAATCATTAAAATGTATGAGCCTGTTGGATTGGGCAAATGGCCCATTCTGGACCAGCATCCAGTGCTCTCAATGGCTGATCAAATTCGTATGGGAAGCCCACAAAAGGACCTGAGAGCAACAGCACTATCCCCAATTGTGATTCCCAACAACTGGGATTCTGAGGCATGAGGCCTCTGACAACAGGTATAGAACACAGGTATTGTGGTGAGTAACCATTGCTCAGGTTAAATGTTCTAACCAGCCAGAGATGCTGCTTTCTTTATACTTCATTTTACCACCTCAGTTTTCTATTTCCCTCCACCATCACCAACCCAACACTCAATGTTCTGTGGCCACACAGCATGCTCAGTCCTCAGTAGACCTGTGTGCATGCAAATCTTCAATGCATTCACCAAGAAAATGTACATCTTGAGCACTTCTTTTGCAATTACAGAAAATGCATATTTCTATGTGCATTGGAAAGCCATGGCAAATTCCAGAGAAATGAACAATTAAGCTGGGAGTTGCAGTCCAACCCAAATATCGAGTTTGGGGAACATCAGATTGGGTTGGTTCACTGTAAAATGAGGACCAAATTAATTTCTCCCCATCCTGTAGTGATATGTTCTTTAAGGTGTGAGATGAAAGAAAAGGTACTCATTCAAACATCCACTGTGGAAACTGGCAGTGTACAGAAGAGGGCAGAGACACGCAAGAAGGTTGAAGGAGGAAAAAGGCGAGGCATTGGGGAGGGGAAAGGGGAGATTTTTGCATGGTCCATTGGTGGGGGAGCGATGTTAGTTGGAATTTCCCAGCTGCAGGCTGCTAATATACTGCAATGTTTCACTGCTTGCATGAATCATTGCCTTGTTGACCCATTGTTGTAATGGAAATGCAAGATAAGTCAGCCATGAGTTATGTTTTACGGAACCAAAGCAAAGCTACTGACAGCTTTTGAGATTTTCAGAGCTCTGAAAAATGCCTTTCCCTTTCCCAGCAATTTCTCTCCTAGCCCTGCAAAACCACTTGTGTAAATATTCATTTCTTCATTTACATTGCCTTCATTTATTCTCAGCCACGTCATCACAGAACCCATGGTGATTGACTAGGTATCTTTGTGATACCACACCATTCAGTACAGGATCCCTGATTGACAGCGATCAAATAGGTGATGAACCCAGAAAGGAGAAGGACGAGGAAATAATGAGAAAGCTATAATGCTGAATAGGATCACCAAAACGAGAATATTCACACACATTTTTCCCCCATTAAAAGAATTTGCTCGCTTTTGTTTGGAAAATTTAAACTGATAATTATTCCACACAGCTCCAGCCTTTTACTGGGCTCTTAAGCTAGTGTGGCAGCAGCAGCATTAATGTTGACTGGATTTTTAATTATTTTAATTAACTGGATGTAATCATCAAAAACCTCTACAACAATCTATACAGAATGTAAAACATTCTTTAAAGAAACACTGACAAAACCAAACATTAAAAACAAGCTAACCTAAGATTTACCACAATTTAAGTAAAATCAGCTGTTTTAAAAATATACACAATAAAAGAAAAGTACATGTCTGGGAAGGCTTATCTGAACAAAAATGCTTTTAGGAGGCACAAAAAACAATACAGTGAAGATGTCTGGCTAATATCAATGAGCAGGGAGTTCCAGAGACTACGTGCTGCTGAATGAAGGATTGATTCCTTGCAAGTACGGATATAAGGATCTGTCAATGTTGGTTCCCTCATTTTCTCTTTCTTTCCTGTCTTAAATTCCCACATTCCTGCAGCAGTTTGCAGCAGTTTGTTTGTGTGTGTATTTAAAATCTTCATGAAAGTTCTTCAGCTCCTTCGTGTATTTTTCTCCTGATAAACACATTTTTGTAAGCACTTTATTGTAATATATTGCACTTGTGTATGTTATTTTCAGTAATATGTTCATTTTTACACACATTTTCCACTTCTGTTAACATTGGTTAGAAAACTGCATTGCTAAAGTTGAAGAACTGCAATTTTTTAAGAATGGTTTCGGAAAGCAGAAATTTGACAGATTTGATATTCAGTGCAAACTGCAGTGCTTTTATTCTTTAAAAAATGTTTAGGGGTACTCTCATTTTCCTGCTCATATTCAAATTCTGCCCCTCAATGAGGCCAAATTTAGATTCACAAAATATTTAGGGGTATGTGTACCCCTGCGCCCCCCCCCCCCAGAAAAAAGCACTGGCAAATTGAATATAATTTATCTCCACATCTCATATTTACAAGCATGGAACAAATGTTAGAGGGCGCTGGATGGGACTCCCTTTTTGAAACTTCTGGCTAAAAGTGATCCTGATTAACTTAAGGACTAACATGGAAGCAGATACTAATGTAGAGCTTAGACCTGCTTGATATCAGCCCATCCTAGAATATCAATTTACCTCCTTGTTGAATGGTTACTTAAGCCCTCAGATCAGGTCTCGACACTTATCTTTCCCAGTTTGAGCTTTCTTAATTATCTCAGACTCATCTGAATTTGAACAGAGCTCCCTCGGTGCAGGCTTTATGATCTGCCATATCAGCCACTCATCCTATTTATGGCCTTCATTAAGGCGATTAAAGATTCCCCAAGATGTCCGTGACACAGTACAAGCAGAAAGGGCCACGGGGTTTGCTGAATCCAATCTCATTTCCAAATGTGCAACAATGGCAAAGTCCGTCGTTCAGCTCCCTTCTCAAATACCAGTTTCTGGAGATCACGCGAAGGGAGATGACTCTTGTGCTCAAATCCTGCTTGTGGTTTTTCCATAGCCATTGGATAGGCCACTGTAGGAACAGGATGCTGGACTATATGAACCATTGGCCTGATCCAACAGGGTTTTCTAATGTTCTTATCCTTGGAACATCCACAACATAGGAGGTGGACCTGTGTCCATGCCCAGATGTTGTTGGATTCCAACTCCTATCAGTCACAGTGTGCTGGGTCCGGGGTTAACCTGAACAATGTGATCCAGGTCCGGTCCTGAATCCAAGGATTCCATGAGGAGTCAGTCCGACAGGACCAAGGCAGGTCACAAGGCAGGAAACCAGGCTAGGTCGAGCACAGGGTCTCAGGCAGGTCCTGATCCCCCGGTGACTCACCTCCCTTTTTCACCCAAAGGCGAGCACTCCTCCTGCGAGTACTCAGGTCTCTCCTTCTCTCAGACCTCAGTCTCTGCAGCTCAGGAGACGTCGGTGGGTTATTAGACCCAGGGGCTGCCTCAGCCTCCCCTGACCTAACCGGTAGTGGAGCAGCTGTAAGTGACAACCCAGCTGGAGGCAACGAGGTAATCCCCGCGTCTGGAGTCAGGGCAGGCTCAGGCCCCTGACTCAGCCCAGCTGGTGCTTGTTGCAGGGGAACCTGTGCAGACTGGGGCTCTTCAGAATCAGGCCCCAGACTTGGTCCAGATGCCGCCAGAGGCAAAGGATCTGGTGCGGACTGAGACTCCTCTGGTTCTAAGTCCAAGCCCAAGTCCCAGGCCATCACACACAGACACCAAGGCCAATAGTCAGGGATGGGGCCCAAGGATGGAAGTGGAGGGCGCCTTGAGATCCAGAAGGGCTTGGCCAAAGCTGCAGCCCTATTAGCATGGGGTGTGTGTGTTAAGGCTAAATTGTAGACCATGCTTGGGAATATTTATGAAAACTTACATACTTGTACCTATGTACCCATTGTTCAGTTCAGTCTTCATTCATGCACAATGCCTCTCATGTACTAAGCAGAACTGTGTTCTTTTTTTAAAAAAAAAAAGCAGGGCAATTTTAAGAATATATAAAGAGACCTGCTAGATCAGGCTAAAGCAGGCTTCCTCAAACTCGGCCCTCCAGATGTTTTTTGGCCTACAACTCCCATGATCCCTAGCTAACAGGACCAGTGGTCCGGGATGCTGGGAATTGTAGTCTCAAAACATCTGGAGGGCCGAGGTTGAAGAAGCCTGGGCTAAAGGCTCAACTAGCCCAGCATCCTGTTCTCACAGTGGCCAGCCAAATGAGGCTTTTAAAAAAATAACTAGTGCAATTCAGGAAAAACTGAACTAATTCATTTCAATGATTGCATAAATTGTCCCTTAGCTCTGCATCTTAACTTAGAAATTCCCCATTAGTATGGTGTAAATTTATGAGTTGGGATAGGGGGTGAATCTGGCAGTTTTGGTTTCTCTCAGTTTCTCATTTGTCCAGACTTGAATTTAGTAGACCATACAGTGGTACCTCGGGTTAAGTACTTAATTCATTCAAGAGGTCCGTTCTTAACCTGAAACTGTTCTTAACCTGAAGCACCACTTTAGCTAATGGGGCCTCCTGCTGCTGCTGCGCTGCCGGAGCACGATTTCTGTTCTCATCCTGAAGCAAAGTTCTTAACCCGAGGTACTATTTCTGGGTTAGCGGAGTCTGTAACCTGAAGCGTATGTAACCTGAAGCGTATGTAACCCGAGGTACCACTGTATTTTGACATCAGTTTGCAATTTTAAAAAAAACCTAAGAAAATCAACATTTTAGTGAAAATATACACAATTGTATGCAGTTTTGCCTTACATACACATTTTTCGCAAAGCAGTTTAAATTAATATAAAGTGATTTTGCTAATATGAGTTATATTCACTAATATATACATTTTAATACACACTGAAGCCTAGTATATGAATTTTTGTAAGAATTACTCAACTGGAGAACTGCTATTGCAAAATCCAGAGAAATTTGAATTTCAAAGCATGGCTGCATTTCTGTCCATGTTTCAGAAAGTGTGAATTGGGTAAGCTTGCCTTTAAATGTGAATTTAATTGAATCCCCCCATCCCCATTTATGAATATTTAGAGTGATCAGACATTCAAAGTCCAGCCCAAAATCTTTTTTAAAGAAGAAGAAGAAGAAGAAGAAGAGGAAGTAGTTCAGTGTTATCAATTTGTGAATGCTCACAGTTTCAAAGAATGGGCGTTACTAATGCTGGGTCCCAAGAAATGAGTCACTAACTTCTTCCTACTTTTTTACCAGCTTTCAGGATAAAGCCTCAGAAGTCTATATTAATAGATTATGCAGTTCAAAGGAACACAGGGGTTGATCTCTTCCACCACCTGCGACCCCCAACTGATCCATTCCTGGTTCAACTGTACAAAAGTTGACAGGCATTCTATAGATGTAATAACCTTAATTATAAAGGTGAACAGAATATTTTTTTCATTGTTCCAATATTTTTAAGAAGTACTATAAAAAGGGTGGGAGAATAAGTTTAAGGTGACCTTGAACATTTCAATAGTGAATTCACAGCATTTTGAGAAATAGCATCACTGGATGGGTGTTTCTCTTCTGCTTTGGCGATCACTCGTAGCTGAGTAAGAATGTCTTCCATAAACACGGTTTTAACAATGAGTCCGTAAATGACTGTGAAAGGCAATTCTGGATCCAGACGTCCTTCCACAGTGGGGACATTGGTGGGAGTTGATAACTGTGTGGATGTGCCAATTGTGCCTTCCTCTTAGCACGTTTCTCCTTTGCGTCTTGAGTTCGAGTGTCTTCAAAGCCCATGACACCTTTGGGAGTTTCCAGGAGGGAGGTGAAAAAGTGAAGCTGCCTCGTTCTTTTTGCAATTGGATGCTGCATGTTCTTATATTCATAGTATCAGAATGTGGTTTTTTGAGGTATTATATTTCCTATTGTTTTGCTATGTTATGAAATTGTTGCTATGCTATTGTTTTGCTATGCTATTACAAATTTTTTAAGTGTTTGTTAGAAATGCATCCCTGTTTCTTTATTGTAATCCACTTTGAGCATGATTTTGTGTGTGTGGAAAAGCAGCATACAAATGAATTGAGTGAATGAATGAATGAAAGTAGTACAGTTATTAATACCTGTTTTGTAGCTGTATCTAGAAAGCTCCCTGGAGATTGAACCTGGAACTATTTGAATGCAAAAGGTGTGTGGCTTTCCCCTGCTCTGGCTCAATGTGGCGGCTATGAAATGCCAAAGAAAAATTATGCATGAGAATGTTATCGACTAAAAGACATATAATTGATTTCCATGCTATTTTATATTTTCTGTTTTAATCTGCACGGTTTATTTTACTTGTAGTTTGGCACTGCCTACAGCTAAAGAAATAAATAAAATGAAACTTACTATCATAAATGTAAGTTCTGAACTGCTTTTTGATCCAGATTCTCTTTCTCAGAACAGCTCACAATAATATTTAAATGCACACCCACCCACCTGCTAAAACACACAAAGGAAGAATAATAATATTTTTAAAAACATTGTGACAATACTGTTAAAAATGGCAGATCCATTCCCGGAGCTCTTAAAGATAACTACAACATGGGTCACCAACGCAGTGCCCACAGACATCAGTGAGCCCACCCGCATCTCCTCTGGTACCTATGAAAGGTCTCCATGAATATCTCCTGAGGACCCACAATGCACAATTGCTCTTCCTCCTGCTCAGTCCCTGGCTCAGCCTCACCTCCACAGCAGCTATTTTGTGTTGTGCCATACCACACTTATGTGTTATGCCACATTTCTTAGACTGTGAAAGGAACATTTAAAAAATAAACAATATCTAAATAACGGGAAGCCTCCAGCATGACAAGCAATTCCCACTGTGAAACATGTCATAAACCAGTGATGGAAACAGCCTGCCCAAATTCACCATCAGATTTGGAAGACTTGTTTCACTTTAGCCCTATGAATTGTTGTCAATTAAACTTTGGCTGAAAGCCTAAAGATACACTCACCTGGAAACAAACCCCACTGAACCCAGAGGGTCATACGCTAAGACAGGGGTGGGGAGACTGTGGGCCTCCAGATGCTGTGAGACTCATCTCCCAGCTCCAGCTGCCATGGCCAAGAGCCAAGCATGATGGGAGTTGGAGTTCAGCAATGACTGATCCCTGCCACAGCCCCGAGACTGCTGCAACACATATGTCAATGAGGTATATATGGACTCGTGTTTCCCCTGCAGGAATATTATCAACTCCCTGAACAGTGGTGTTTAATCTTAACAAAAAGTGAGTGACATTGATGGCAAAGAGCAATGCTTTCCAGCCTTCTATGATGTGCTTTTCCGCTCCGCCCCCTCCCAAGTTCTTGTTACCTTTCAACCTTGCATTTAAAAGCACTGAACTAAAGGGAAGAACAGCATGGAAGGCATTAACATTTTGGTTTTTAACAATAAAAGACAATTGGAGAAGCTTTGAGGAGGAGGCAATGATCCATGAACGCACAAACGAGAATGTGAAAACCTGCCACATGGAATGAAGGGAGCCCAGCTCAGAGAATCATTAAACATCGCGCCGGCTGTGGGGGGATTTCAATTCCACATGCAAGGCCTATTGTGCAGGGATGGCTGTGCTGGGAGGAAGCATGGTAGCTGTGGCAGTAGAGCCCTGATGGGAGAGGAGGGTCTGCCCTGACTTGAGGACATAGGAAGCTGCCAGGTCAGACCACTGGCCCACCTAGCTTAGTGCTATCTCCAGGATTTCAGATGAAGGGACATTCCCAGCAGTACCTGGAGATGGTAGGGATTGAACCTGGGACCATCTGCATGCCAGTGGTCAGGGATGAAGGGAATCGTACTCCAAAATATCTGGAAGGCTCCCATAGTGTGTCATTTGAAGGCATTCCCTACACAACATTTCTCAACAAGCAGTGAACAACTGCTGAGAGGGAGAGAGAGAAAGCACTTGATGGCTGTTTTGGTAACTGTTGAAAATTAATTGCAAAGACCAGTTTCAACCCTAACCCAACTGAGAACTAAAGAGGATCAAGGGTATTTGCATCCCATTTAGAGTCCACTGTTTATACCAGACTAAGCATTTGATCCTTAAACTTCTTGCAGATTAAGCCTTACTGACAATCGTTAGCTTAAGCAAATATCCGTATGCCTCTTATTTAATGGCTGGCGTCCCAACTGGGATTAAGCATTGTTTATCCAGTGAATCCTCATCAGATGGTGCTGGCTCATTTCTCATTGGTCTTAATTGCAAATCCTGAACCTGTTCCAGGGAATCAGTATTTCATTAGGTGAAACTGGCACATATGTCGGATCTCATACTACATTTTCAATCCCCTCAATCTTATTCCCCACCACCACCACCACATACAATAGCAATGTCACTGGGAATTAAAGATTCACAGGAGGATTCTAGTAGGGCTATCAATGGATTCAAGGATGTTTATGTCAAGGGGGGAACCTGTGGCCCTCCAGATGTTCTAGCCAGGGCTGATGGGGGCTGGAGTGCAAAAACATCTGAAGGACCATAGGCAGGGCTGTCTTTACCCTTGATTGAAGGGGTGTGGGGCACCCTGGCGCTGAATTCTGAGGGGTGCCAGATGGCTGGTGGGCATGCAGCTTCCCTCCCAAGCCTCTGCAGGAAATGCTCTCCTCCCGCAGTGGCATGGGAGAGAGTTGAGCACCCGCCACCTATATGGCTGGAGGGCGTGCAGCTTCCCTCCCAAGCCTCTGTGGGGATCACCCTGAGCTGCCCCCCTAAAAAAAGCTCAACGACTTCTTTGGCCTGCGATGGGTGGCTCTTTGCACCCCGGCACCACATATGCTAAAGACGGCACTGACCATAGGTTCCCCATTGCTGATTTAGATGACTCCCCATCAATCATGCCAATTGATTACTTCTTCATTAAACTATTACATATAAACCTAGGTGCATATGACAAAAGCACCGATGTCAGTTTTTCTTCAAGTTATTGAACAGATGATGAGAAGTCAATCAATGGCTGTCAGTCATGATGGCTGCACAGCAGCTCCGGATTCAGAGAAATGTGAAACTGGATAGTGGAATTCTCTCCTGCTGTTTTTTTTCTTTTAACCATTACCCATCACTTTAGGAAAAGAACAAAGGGTGAGGCACCTAAAGAAACCGGTGTGGCTGCATAAGGAGCTTACAGATGAGCTGAGATGTAAGAAGGAAATGGATAAGAAATTGAAGAAAGGAGAAATCATGACGGAAGGGTATACATGGGTAGCCAACAGTTGCAGAGAGAAAGTCAGGCGGGCCGAAGCTAAGAATCAGCTCAGGCTTGCAAGAGAGCTTTAAAATAATTTTTAAAGGTTTCTTCAGCTATGTTCAAAGCAGGAGGAAGAGCAAGCCCGGAGAAGATGGAGAAATGCTATTGGTGAAAGAGAGAAGGCAGAACTGCTCAACACCTACTTTGCCTCTGTCTTCACCCAAAAGGAAAGCAGTGCCCAACCTGGTGAAAGTGAGAGCTGTTCGGAAGTGGAACCGAGAGGTGATGGACTCTCCTTCCTTAGAGGGTTCTAAGCAGAGGTTAGAAGCTAAAGTTGAGATTCCTGCATTGGAGGGCATTGGACTAGATGACTCTTGGGGTCATTTCCAACTCTACAATTCTATGATTCAATGAAACTATTCAAACACTATTGAAGGAAGGAGGTTCTGTTGTGCTTGCCTTATTTTCAATGGTGTTTGTGAAGGTCCTGTCTTGCACTCTGTAAATCATCAGTTTGATGGCCTGCATTCTGTAGCCTTCCCAGGTGCCCACACCTCCTGACAACCCCATGATGTCCCATGTACAGCTTTCCTGCAAGAGCAGCAAGGCAAGGATGCTCTCCACCATTTGCCTAACAGCTGGTCATTGTAATTTTTTAAAGTAAAAGCTGTGAAAGAAATGAGTGCATATGTTTCTTAAGGAAAAAGAAAACGGCCACACTTAAAAATGTAACCAATGACCACACTTAGTAGTCCTAGCTTCCCACGCTTCAGTTAAAAACCAGGAGGAGATATCATGAGATAACTCAGCCAGGGAGGCTGCAGAGTGCTGAAGAAGTGTTTAATGGAAAGCAGAACACACACTCCATGCACAGCCACTTCACAACAATAAAGACAGCTCAACTTCAGAGGGCTGAGCGGCAGAACATCTGCTTTTCATGAAATCCCAGATGCAATCCCCTGTAGGTCTGGGAATAGGTTCCCTGCATGCACCACTGCTGGTCAGCGTAGACAATGCTAAGCTAGATGGACTGGGACTCTGATTCCACACAAGGCAGGTTCCTGTGTTCCTCAATCCTACACCCAGGGCTTTTCTTCAGCCAGAGCTCAGCTCCAGCAGCTCTCAGGTGGGCGCCATTGCCATTATAAGAGAACACATGAAAAGTTCATGGTGAAAAATAGCACTGCCTACACCCAACAAAATTCTGAAAAGCATCCTGTGAATGAGGCAGGGGAATGGAAACTTACTTTGCTGTGGGAAAAGACCTTCCAGAAATGGGAGGCTGGTTTTGGCACAACGCTACGGAGCACCAGCTGTTGGGGATCAACAGCAGGAGAGAGCTGCTGCCCTGAAGTCCTGCAGGTGGGCTTCCCAGAGGCATCTTGCTGGCTACCATGGGAAACAAGATGTTGTCATAGGTAGGCTTTTTGTCTGATCCAGCAGCCAGGATGTTCTTATGCTTCTAGTTCACTGCCAGGAGACATGGTGGCAGTCAGTGGCTTAGATGCTCTTAAAAAAGATTAAACATATTCGCAGAGGAGAAGTCTAAAAGCCACAATAAGTGATGTGATTATCTCCATGATCAGGAGTAAAATTGCTAGGGAGGAAGAGCAGAAGAGAGCTGTTGCCTTCATGTTCTAATCGAGAGCTTCCCAGAGGTATTTGGTTGGTATCTGTAGAGATGAGGACACTGGGCTCTTCTTATTTTCTTGCTTGGAATTAAATAAACCAAAGCTAGCTCCTATTCTTCACAGTGGAGACCACATTTCATTGTTTCCTTTTTGCTCCTGTTTGTTCTGTATTATGATTAGGGAAGGCCTAGGAATTCTTATTGAGCTATAGTACCATTAACCTCTCCCCCACATGGTTTTTTATTATTATTATTATTATTATTATTATTATTATTATTATTATTTTCACCAGGTCCAGATGAACCTTCCACAACCAGATCCCCTCCAGATGTATTGGACTACAATTCCCATCACCCAGTGTCAAAGGTCAGGGATGATGGGAACTGTAATCCAAAATATCTGGTGGGCACCAGGTGGGGGAGGTGGATCTAGAACACAGGAGGGTAACAAGATGTATTGGACTAAGGCCATTGCCACCCCCAACTCCAGTTCAGTGGTTGCTGACTGGCAAGGGATCTCCAGAGCTTCAGACAGGGACCTTTCCTCAATGTACTTGGAGGTGCTGGGAATTGAATCTAGCATTTTACACATGGGAAACATGCTGTCAATTGCTCGAGTTGGACAATCATCTATTGCCTACATGGTGGTTGGCACCCATCTGTCTCGAGAGACAACAGAGTGCACCTCCAGGAGTGAAGCCCAACCACTGGGAAATTACAGCACCTGCTGCGGCTGCAGAAACAGGTAACTAGTAACTGTTGGCTCCTGTGTTGTTTTTGCTATGTTAGCAGCACTGCAGTGACCTCTCTGGGGCACAAGCCTGGGCAGTGTATATGGAGGTCCTGGGCTGCCCAGACAACAAGACCCTCCTCTCAGCCTCACTGATGTGGTCCAAAGGAAAGCAGAGCAATATGTTGGGCACCAGCTTGACTGTAGAAGTCGCTGGAAGGAGGCGTACAAGGCATCGTCCAACTGTTGTAGGGACTCCAGATTTGTGTAGGGTTTACTCCTCAGCTTTTTCTTCTCCTGAAGATGTCCTGCAAGGCAAGAGGTACAGATTTTCCCCTCTACAGCACATGTCCTATTGACTCAGTAACTGTCTCATCTTCTCAAACCACTGGGGCCTGTCTTCATATACAGGGAACATCCCTAACTCACAGATTGTTTGAGACCCATTGGCTTCCCTCACCTAGTTTAGCTGGCCAGTCAAAACTGTTCCCAGGGTGTGGCCGCTGTCACAGGCTGACAGCTTCTAGGAGCCTGTGAGGTGAGACCTGAGTGCAAGGTGGGGACCAAAGGTGGACAAACTCCCCCAGAAGGAGCACAATGTGTCCCCACCAGAGGTACTAGCCCTCCCCTAAAACACACACCCCTAACACACACACACACACACACACACACACACACACACAATAATATAATAATAATAATAATTTATTATTTGTACCCCGGCCATCTGGCTGGGTTTCCCCAGCCACTCTGGGCGGCTTCCAACAAAGATGAAAGATACACTAAAATGTCACATATTAAAAACTTCCCTGAACAGGGCTGCCTTCAGATGTCTTCTGAATGTCAGGTAGATGTTTATCGCTTTGACATCTGATGGGAGGGCGTTCCACAGGGCGGGCGTCACTACCGAGAAGGCCTTCTGCCTGGTTCCCTGTAACTTGGCCTCTCGCAGTGAGGGAACCGCCAGAAGGCCCTCGGAGCTGGACCTCAGTGTCCAGGCAGAATGATGGGGGAGGAGACGCTCCTTCAGATATACTGGACCGAGGCTGTTTAGGGCTTTAAAGGTCAGCACCAACACTTTGAATTGTGCTCGGAAACGTACTGGGAGCCAATGTAGGTCTTTCAAGACCAGTGTTATATGGTCTCGGTGGCCGCTCCCAGTCACCAGTCTAGCTGCTGCATTCTGGATTAATTGCAGTTTCTGGGTCACCTTCAAAGGTAGCCCCACATAGACTGCATTGCAGTAGTCTAAACGAGAGATAACTAGAGCATGCACCACTCTGGTGAGACAGTCCATGGGCAGATAGGGTCTCAGCCTGCATACCAGATGGAGCTGGTAAACAGCTGCCCTGGATACAGATTTGACCTGTGCCTCCATGGACAGCTGTGAGTCCAAAATGACTCCCACACACACACTACATTGCCTCCATAGCATTGTGCTTTGTCCAGGTAGATAGCTCAGTTGGTTAGAACATGCTGCTGATAACTCCATCGTTACAGGTTTGATCCCTGTACTGAACAGCTGCATATCCCTGCCTTGCTGAGGACTGGACTAGATGACCCTCAGGGTCCCTTCCAACTCTACAACTCTATGCATAGAAAAGACCCTATAATGCATAATGTATTATTTCACTTACTGTGTGATCCCTGACTGGGTAGGATTGCCCATGTGATCAAGCTAGGAAGTACTGCTTACAGGTTCTGGCTTGGGTGGCAGTGCCCTCTTTGTAGAAGTGCCAAGGGATAACTCTAGATTTCTTTTTAAATACAGTGAATCCATTCCGTTTAACTCCTGAAATGTTCAAAAACCAAGCCGTGCCTTCCAATTGGTGCAGGCACCAACTGGCTGACAATAGCTGAAAGCCGCATCGGATGTTCAGCTTCCGAAAAATGTTCAAAAACTGGAACACTTACTTCCAGGTTTTCGGTGTTTGGAAGCCGATTTGTTCATCAACTAAGCCATTTGAGAACCAGCGTTCCACTGTATAGAATTGGAAATTGAAATCAGAAATTGAAACCTTGGGGATAGAGTGCAATATAAATGTGAGTGTGTGTGTGTATAAATGACTCTAAAGCATGGATAGGGAACCAGTGGCCCTCTAGAAGTGGCTGGATTTCAACTTCCATCCGCTCCAGCCAGCATGAACAAGTGGAGGGAACTAAGTTGGCTACCCATGCTCTAGAGCTTTAGCTATGAATCCACCCTCTCTTTTTCAGTCTAAAGGTTGCATAGACCATTCAATGAAGTATGGAACATACAGTAATAGCCTGCCTTCCACCAGATCAGACTATTTGAACTACAACTCCCAGAAGCCCCAGCCAGCTTGCCCAACAGTCACAGAGAATGGGAGCTGTAGCCCAAAATATCTGAGGGCACCAAACTGGGAAAGGCAGGTCTTCTCTGGGGTCTCAGGCAAAGAGAGATATTTCCGTTCGGATGCTACCTGATCCTTCTAACTGGATATGCAAATGATTGAACCCGGGGCCTTCTGCATGCAAAGCATGCACACTACCACTGATCTATGGCTCTTCTGGCATATACATGTGCATTAATTCTATCTGAGTGGAAACATAACTTTGCATAAATGTTGGCATTTTTTCTCTCTCTCTTGCATCTTGGTGAAAATAGAAGCCACTTGGTTCAAGCTATGGAAGATGGATGACACATTGCAGGATGCTGCAGTGTGTGGCTGCGGAGGGGGAGATTCTTCCTATCCTACCCCATCCCTGCCTTTTGCAGATTTATTATGTTTTTTAATGTTATCCTCATTACATCAGTCTGAGTCTACTACATAATATGGAAAAATGAGGAGATCAATCACACCTTTTAGGAGGGTTGGGAGCTTAACTCAAATTTTAATTGCTTTTTAACTACCACAGCGGTTTATTTCGCCCCGAGGTGGTAAACCTGTGTCTTGGCTGCGCCACTTACTGTATAACTCCATCAATGGCCTGTAGTTAGGACTGCTACATGGGGCGACCATGTTCAGAAGCAATAGGCCTCTGAATACCAATGACGGAACAGCAACAAGAGAAGAGGCCAGTGCTTGTGGACTTCCTGGATGCATCTGACTGGTCAGAAGCAGGATATAGACACTTGGTCCGATGCAATGAGGATCCTATAATTTCAGCAGTGGGAGAGGGCTACTACATTCATGCCCCACTTGCATGCTTCCCTTTGGGGTATCTGAAAGGTCACTGTGGGAAACAGGAACCTGGGTTAGATGCTCATGGCTCTTATGCTCCCCCTTCAAACTGTAAATGGCAGCTCACATAATTCAATGCTTCTCCATATGGGAGTGGGAACCATGTACAAAAAGAAAAAGAAGAAGAGGAGGAGGAGAAGGAGGAGGAGGAGTTTGAATTTGATATCCCACTTTATCACTACCCTAAGGAGTCTCAAAGCGGCTAACAATCTCCTTTTCCTTCCTCCCCCACAACAAAGACTCTGTGAGGTGAGTGGGGCTGAGAGACTACTGTGACTAACCCAAGGTCACCCAGCAGCTGCATGTGGAGGAGCAGGGAATTGAACCCAGTTCACCAGATTACAAGTCTAACACTTGCCCTGCCAGACTTAAAACTTTATTATGAATCAGCCGCTTTTTGCTGGCTGAGAGAATGGCTGCTTCTTGAAAACACTGACGTGCTGGATTTAGAAGGTTTTAACAATGTATTTGGGTGGCATGCATATTTGTGGTATGATAAGGTCAAAGCACATAAAGCGTTTAAAAACCATATTGTCAGAAAAGCACTGTTCAATGTTTGGATAAGATATAAGGACTTGCTTGAAAATAAAACCCCAAGGTGGTTGTCACCAATGGAAGCGAAGGCTCAGAAAAAGCTCAATATAGAGGCCAAATGGCCGAAATATTGGGAAATTTTGGAACAAGAGGGAGACAGATTAAAATTGCAGAGTTTTGAAAAATTAAAAAATAGAGTGCGAGATTGGCTTCATTATTACCAGATAATGGAGGCATATAACTTGGACAAAAAAACTGGCTTCCAGGTGGAAAAATCAAAATTGGAAACAGAACTGCTAGATCCTAAAATTAAGAACTTGTCAAGAATGTATAACTTGCTGTTGAAATGGAATACTCAGGATGAAACGGTGAAATCTGCTATGATTAAATGGGCACAAGATGTTGGACATAATATTATGATGGCTGACTGGGAACAGTTATGGACCACAGGTATGAAGTTCACGGCATGCAATGCCTTAAGAGAGAATATAATGAAAATGATCTACAGGTGGTACATGACACCAGTCAAGCTTGCAAAAAATTATCATTTGCCCAATAATAAATGTTGGAAATGTAAAGAGACTGAAGGTACATTCTTTCACCTTTGGTGGACATGCCCAAGGATTAAGACTTTCTGGGAGATGATCTATAATGAAATGAAAAAGGTATTTAAATATACCTTTCTGAAGAAACCAGAGGCCTTTCTCCTGGGCATGGTCGGCCAATTGGTGCCAAAGAAGGATAGAATTTTCTTTATGTATGCTACAACAGCAGCAAGAATACTTACTGCAAAGTACTGGAAGACACAAGATCTACCCACCCGGGAAGAATGGCAGATGAAGGTGATGGACTACATGGAACTGGCGGAAATGACGGGCAGAATCCGAGACCAGGGAGAAGAGTCAGTGGAGGAAGATTGGAAGATTATTTACAGAAACATTGTAAAATTAATGAATGTTAGAAGGATGTTGGAATGAAGTTATGGGGTTTTAGCAGAAATGTTATAAAGTTTTAGGAAAAAACAGACTGTTAATTGGTGAAAGGAGGGAAAGTAAAGTTACATTATATTAAGATAAATTACAGGACAAAAATTGGAAAAGATGGAAAGGATTTGCTGAAATAGTTAACCGAACTAGAATACAAAAAAGGGAGGTGTGAGGAGGTCAAGGAAACAAGCAAATGAAAGATAAGTTATGGGAAGATTCGCTATGTTTTTTTAATGGATTTTATTTTTCTGTTTTCTTTCTTTTTCTTTCTTTTTTTTCTTTTTTTATTATTGTGATGTGTTGTTTTGTTTTTGCTTAGTATGGTGTTTTTACTTTTTCCTTTTGTAACTTTTAAAACTTTAATAAATATTATTTTTTTTTAAAAAAAACCACTCTTAACCACTACACCACACTGGGGTGTTAGGATTGGAAGTGCAGGGGAGCTTCACTGGGCTCAGAAATTAGTTTCAGGAGCTCAGCAAAGAGGCCTGTGAATTCTTCTTAGTGTCATGGATTACAATAATAATTTATTATTTATACCCCGCCCATCTGGCTGGGTTTCCCCAGCCACTCTGGGCAGCTTCCAACAAAATATTAAAATACAATAGTCCTTCAGATATTAAAAGCTTCCTGTCATGGATTAAAATCCAACCTGGAGACATCTCCGTGCTAAAGAGCTGATCTTAGAAAAAACTGGGGCTGGAGGGGGTTGGCAAAAGTGTACATTCACAGGGCACTCTCTTAGCCCAAGAGTAGCTCGTGGGAGAATTGTTCCCCTACCCTAAGAGTCTTCCTAGGAGCACTTCTTCAAAAAAAAGACTTAGAGAGATTTCTCTCTGGTTTTGCTAGGGGGATCTTTTGCAGAGTTCCCTTTGGGAAAATATGGAGGAGACTAAAACCCAATTCCAGCAGGGGCAGTTGGATTAAGAGTGTCTCCCATGAGGAAAAGGCATTTGACTCAAACTCTCAGTTTTCCCAGAGGCAGCCCCCCAAAAGGAGAATCTTTGCAGTAGTTTGCACTGATAAGCTACCTGGATTTGGTTCAGCAGTGGCTCAAGCTATTACTGACATGGGGGTAAATGGCTCAGCTCCTTTCCAGTCTGATCCAAGGGTAGCTATAGGATAATCTCTTCTGGAAAGCTAGCTTTCTAAGTGCAGGGATTTATTTAATGTGGCTTTTTTTAAAAAGAGAGAGAGAGAGATGCATTCAATTGCAATCCTCCCTAAACTGTGCTCAGAGGTGGTACAGTGGAGTGCCGGTGTGTGGAGTGCCGCAGGGTGCGATACTCTCCCCAATGCTTTTCAACATCTTTATGCGCCCCCTCGCCCAGCTTGCCCGGAGTTTTGGTTTGGGCTGTCATCAGTATACTGATGACACCCAACTCTATCTGTTGATGGACGGCCATCCTGACTCGGTCGCAGACACACTGATCAGATGTTTGGGAGCTGGTTGAAGTTAAATCCTTTGAAGACGTAGGTCCTTTGGCTGGGTCGGGACGATATGGGATTGAGGGGGCAACTCCCATCTCTTGTGAGGGTGCAATTAATGACAGCACCTTCCGTTAAGAGTTTGGGTGTAATCTTTGACACCTCCCTTTCTATGAAGGTGCAGGTTGCAGCTATAACAAAGGCGGCATTTTTTCATCTCCGCCAAGCTAAGCAGTTGGCTCCTTACCTCTCTCGCCCTGACCTAGCCACTGTGATCCACGGGACGGTCACCTCCAGGCTTGATTATTGTAACTCACTCTATGTGGGGCTGCCCTTGAGACTGACACAGAAACTCCAGTGGGTGCAGAATGCCGCGGCAAGACTCCTTACGGGGTCCTTGCCGCGGGATCACATTCACCCAGTGCTATACCAGCTGCACTGGCTTCCGGTGGAGTACAGGATCAGGTTTAAGGTGCTGGTTTTAACCTTTAAAGCCCTACATAGCCTAGGACCCTCGTACCTACAGGACCAACTCTCCTGGTATGTCCCACGGAGGACCTTACAGTCTTCAAATAAAAACATCTTGGAGATCCCAGGCCACAGGGAGGTTAGGCTGGCCTCAACGAGAGCCAGGGCTTTTCAGCTATGGCCCTGATCTGGTGGAACGCTCTGTCACAACAAGACCCTAGGGCCCTGCGGGACTTGACATCTTTCCACAGGGCCTGCAAGACGGAGCTGTTCTACCAGGCCTTTGGCCAAGGCACAGTCTGACCCCCTCTCTCCTTCTGTAATCCTCATAGAACTCTAGCCCAATGGTTGCCATTAATTTGATTCTGAATTGATTTTAGAATGTATTTTAATTAATTGACTGTGTGATTTTATGTACACTGTGCTATATTTACCTGTTGTTAGCCGCTCTGAGCCCGGCTTTGGCCGGGGAGGGTGGGATATAAATAAATTATTATTATTATTATTATTATTATTATTATTATTATTATTATTATTACCACTCGGGCATAACTTCACCACCTCACTGAGAACTAGGTCATAGTGTGAATGCTCTTCCCCCAAAGGACGCTTGTGCTTACGTCCTTTCTCATCTGGAATGCTGGCTTTCCAAGTGCAGGGATTTATTTACTTTTTCTTGTATGGAGAAACATTCAGTTAGAACCTTCAAGTTTGTATGGAGAAGCATTTGATTACAACCTGGCAATGCAAACATATCCACACACACACAGTGCTCAGAGGTGGTACAGCCCAGCCATAATTTCCCACATCACTGAGAACTGGGTCATAGCATGAACACTCTCGTCCCAAAGGCAGATTGTACTTTCACCCTTCATTGGCCTGTTGGCCACAACAGCTCTATTAAATCCTCATGTTTTATGCAAGCTGCAGACATGGTCCCATCGACTAGATTTGAAAGAGGACTAAGATGCTTGGCCTGTTACAATTTGCCACTTTCCTCCACCCAGTGCTGTTGTTTAACACCCCCGAACCATGACGGCAATATGGATTGGGTCTTAGGTCACCAATTTCTCAATCAGATGGCATTCGATTCCCAGCACGCCTACAGCTCTATCGATTGACCGTGAAGCCTCGTATCCTTTTGGCACCAAATGCATCTTCAAAAAGAGTGATTCCCCTTGGCCTCGCTTTGATACACTTTGCTCTCACCCACAAGGCAGGTGCAGGAGGGTGATCAAATTCTTTTATCCCAGAGGGGTAAGAAACCAGATCTGCCATTAATTCCTTTTCACTGAGTGACTGAGTTTGTTTCTCCTTTTAAACAGACTGGTTGGAAGGGCAGACTGTGGCCAAATGATGACTAATAATAATAATAATAATAATAATAATAATAATAATTTATTTATACCCCCGCGCATCTGGCTGGGTTTCCCCAGCCACTCTGGGCAGCTTCCAACAAAATATTAAAAATACAAAAATACAAGATAATTCTGGGCACTGTAGTTTACCCCTCACAGATTTACAATTCCCAGCAGCTCTTAACAAACTACAGTGTCCAGAGTTCTTTGAGGGAAAGAATGTCCTTTGGAACTCCCTGCCTAATGATATCAGGCAGGCACCTCCACTGCATTACATTTTAGCACCTGCTGAAAACATTTTTACTCATACATTGTAGGAGTTTTAGTTTGTTTTAGTCTATTTTATTGCAGTTTTAACCTTCTGTATATTTGAAATTATGGTTGTAAGTTTTTTAGGGATAATTTTATTGTTTTATTGTCACATTTGTAAACCACTTTTGAGGAGTTTTTCAACAATCAAGCAGTATATGAATTTTATGAAATGAATAAATAAATCATACTTAACAGGTTTTGTGCATACTTAGCCCCTGCGCTCATTTTTAGCCTGACTTGAGCTGTGTTCTCCCTGGGCCTGCCTGACTGCTGGGTTTTAAGGTAGGTACTCTTTGCAGTCCTACACCTCCATACACACACCCAGAAACACACATAGCATATACAAAGGAATGTACACTGCATTCTCCTATGGGCCTCTCAGCCTTGAAGAACTTGGATGCCAGCTTGTGGGACAGATATGGCTCGTTAAGTTTCTAAGGATTTTTTTTTGACAGCTTTGCTGAAAGTCTTTTAGCTAGAACTGGGAAGTTGTCAAGACATAAGCCCATCGGAAATGAATGATGTACATCAATGGGGCTTCTGCAGAAGAATTTCCAGAGACGTTCTCCGAAGAGAACTTCAATGAAGCTGTCAGAAAACTCGTGCTGCTTTGACAAAGAGCCCCTAGATTCCTTTCTGTGCATGCAAAGGTGGAAGGCTCCTTCTTGCATAAACTCAGGAGAATTTTGCTGAAATTGGCATGACTTTCCTATATAAAAAAAGCCAGCATCAATTGAGAAGCTTAGCTATAATTTAAGATAGAGGCTGGGAACTAGACCCATCCTCCACGATCCTTTGGGAGAAGTGGGCAGATGCAACTGGGAACTGCATTTGTTGGGCCAATTCCTTCAAGGCCAACATCAACAGCAATAAGTAACCAAACAACCCCCTGTGTTGCAAAGAGAACACCAGCAATGTCTAGGCAACACGATGACCATGTACATACGCAATAAGCAATATTTTATAGAATTCCTTCAAACCATAACAAGACTAAAATGAAATCTTTAGTCTCAAAGTCTCTGAAAAACTTTAAATGAAGCGAGGTACCAGACTTTGTACGATGAAAGACAAGATGTGAAGCTTTGTGTATTCACTAATTGTGATGTCCAACATCATTTTTGGGGGGCCTCCAAGAGAGTGAGGCCCTAAGCTATAGCTTGTTTATATGTAAAAACGGCACTGCTTTTGGGGGAAGAATCGTCCCTTGCACAGCATCAGCGAATACCCCTCTTCCTTCTGCTCAGACTGGAAGTGATGTGGGGATTCATGTGGGGCTGATGGGAGCTAGTTCAAACTATCTGGAGGAAAGCTAGTGTAGGAGATCCAATAAAGGACTACCCACATCCCCAAAAGACTTGGGCCTCAAATATCTGAAAGACTGAGTCTTTCCCTACAGACTCTCTTTGGTGTTACTACTCTTATAGTAATGCCACTCTCAGAAGCTCATCTGTGGATGTGTGACCAGGGGCGAAGGAAGGCTAACCGGCACCCAGTGCGGGGTGTCGGGGGGTGGGACAAACCGCCCGGTGGCACATGCGCATGCGCCATACGTAAGGCACATGCACGGTGCCACTACGTGCCATGCATGTACCGACGGGCAGTTTGCCAACGCGGTGCCATACGGATGGAGGTGGGATCCCCTGCTCGTGGCTGCAGCAATGAGAGAGCTGGAGCTGCAAAGCCACGCACAGCCAACGTCTAGCGGGTAGGCTTGCCTTGCGCGTCGCTTTGCAGCTCCCCCCTTTCCCCGGGTTGCTGTAGGCTTGGGAGTCGCGGGCAGGCGGGGGGTGGAATGTCACCCCCATCAGGATGGCACCCGGAGAGTGCCACATCCGCCTTGTTCCTCCTCTATGTGTGACCCAGGAGAGGGCATTATCTGTGGGAGCCCTTAAGCTGTGGGACTTCCTACATCTGGCATTTCCACAGTTTTCAGTGATAGCTGGACACACCTCTTTACCCTGACCTTTGACCCCTGAGCTGTACAGATTTAGGATGCACCCTGTTTTGTGATTGTGGTTTGTTTTAAACTGTTTTTAATTTTGTATGTTGCATCCTGGGACCTTAGGATGAAGGGAAGGTAAATAATATTATTACTAATGATCATCCTCATCCCATCTAGTTAAGTCCTGAGACTGGTGAAGGACAAACAAGACTTAAAATCTTGAAAATTGAAAACATTGACACAAACCCATTCATTTTATCAGCAACAGCTGGATAGTTCGGCCCACCCAGATGCACTCTCGAAAATACTTGGCAGACCCTGTTTTGGCTTCACTATTTTCACACCTTGCCAAAGTTTTAGAGTGTGCCTGTCTGTTTGCTTTCCAATTTACATGCTACAAATGTGCTACAGTCCTCAGAAGTAGAAGACCAAATCCACACGTTTGAACAAACAGCTTCCCAATCTGGGAAGGGGGAAAAATAATAATCATATTTCAAATGCTCAGCAAGATGAATCATTGTCTGGGGTGGGGGGGACTGAGAAGGAGAGGTGCTTTAAGATCAGAAGCTACAGAATGGCTGAGGGGAAGAAAAACCTGGTGCTTATGCTTTGTCAGAGGAGAAGAGTGAATTAAGGGTGTGTAGGGAGGAAAGGAGAACCTGCATTCTTCCCTGAAGTGTAAAAGAAATGTAAATATGGGCTTTGTCTCTTTTCTTTAGGTACTCAGTTCACAGTCTTTCAAGCAAGCAAGCAAACAAATAAATGAAAATCAATACAATGGAAACACTAGGGAAGAGAGTGGAGCAGACTTGTGGCTGGAAATATTCCTTCGATTTAATCAGGAGCGAGAGGATAAAGACAGAAAAGTAACCTGTTGCATCAGGCGCACAGTCCAGCCAGTTCAGCCCTCTGTTGCGTGGCGAGGCCCCGGGCCCCGCAGTTCCCTCAGAAATAAACACACAGACATGAATATATTGGGTTAATTGAGATAAATTAGACCACAACTTTATTGGTTGCAGATGTGAGTGGTTTGGCTTAGGTATTTGGGTGAAGCCAGACTATATCCTGACTCCTGCCCATCTGCAGAAAGTCTCTGAAGGGTCAACCACCAACATGGGGAGCCCTATGATATACCGTATTTTTCGCTCCATAAGACGCACCTGACCGTAAGTCACACCTAGTTTTTAGAGGGGGAATTCAAGGGGAAAAAATACTAATTAAAGGGAGCGTTGAGCAGAGCCTGTATGCATCCCAGGCTCTGCTCAGCACTCCCTTTCACGAGCCGCGCAGTGTGTGTGCAGCGCTTGCACGCTTTTCCCCGAGGAGGGAGAAGGGCTGCCCTTCTCCCTCCTCGGGGAAAAGCCCCCAAGAGCGACACACACACTCCGCACGGCTCTTTAAAGGGAGCGCGGCTCTTGGGGGCTTTTCCGGGAGGTGGGGGAGCGTGGCTCTGTCCCTTCCCACACCTCCTGCAAAAGCCAGGGATAGCTGCGCGAAGCCTCCACAGGGCAGCGGGATGAAGGCTCCCCGCTGCCCTGCGGAAGCTTTGCGCCGCTAAGGCAGAAGCTAAAACAGCTAGAGGGAGTGCTGTGCAGCACTCTCTCTAGCTGTTCTGGCTTCTGGGGTAGCTTGCAAAGCCTCCGCAGGGCAGCGGGGAGCCTTCATCCCACTGCCCTTTGGAGTCTTTGCGGGCCACCCCAGAGCTGCTCAGGAGCGTGGGACACCTGCGAGCAGCCTGCCCGGAGCTCCTGGGGCTCACGGGGGAAGCCCGGATTTCCACCCCCCAGCCCCAAAGAGCAGCTCAGAGCTCTCCCAGAGCTTGTTAGGGCTGGTGGGGGAAGCCCGGGTCCCCCCCCCCTCAGTCCCAGGGACCACACATTTGCTCCATAAGACGCACAGACATTTCCCCTTAGTTTTTAAGAGGAAAAAAGTGTGTCTTATGGAACGAAAAATATGGTACATCAATTAAGAGCACCCCAAGGGTCACCGATGGGGTTGTGGCATGGCCCTAGCCCACATCCAGGCTTTGGACAGGATCCACACCTCCGGATCCTTTTAACAGGATACCCTTAATGATGAGGGGCAGGCAGAGGCAACAACCTCCCCTCCCATAAACAAGGCTTACCCAATGCCTAACTTTACAAAGCTGTGATGATTACTACAAGGTTGGCAAAAACCAAATGGCTGGTGCCAATTTGCCAAGTGGAAAAATTCCAACATGGCCTCCAACAACATTAGTCCATAGCAAGGCCAAAGTCAAGCAATGCATAAAAAAGAGGGAGGGTGGGCTGGGAGATCCGACAAGAAGGTGAATGGAGGTCGCCCCCCAGCCACAACGCAGTTTAAACAGTCCCCCGGCTAACCCGATTGGTCAGACAGGGTGTGACACGGCTAATGATATGAGCGGCATCTCTCCGCCCACTGACGGGTCACTGGGAGGTCCCAGATGCACGCCTGCAATGCCGCCCCCCGGGGAAGGGGAGTGGTCTTCCCACAGTGACCAGTCAGATGTCCACATGCAGAACATAAGCCCATTAGCCCTATCTCCACCCATGCCTTAGGGGCCAATCTGCAAGCAGAGAAGAACACACTCCCAGCTCATGTGCAGTTATAGAAGACCCTTATAAAACTGAGCCGAGGCAGCACACAATAGATTGTAAGGCTCCAGAGTTACATATCTGAAAAAAAGCAGCCCTCCGCTGCCATCAAACTCTGTTGTCTTGGTGAGAGTACTGGACTAGTCCCAATCCCCACTCACCAACAAAACTCACAGGGTAATCCTGGGCCAGTCACTGCCTCTCAGCCTGACCTACCTCACAGGGTTGTTGCGAGGATAAAATATGAGGTGGGCAGTCAAGAATGCTGCCTTGAGCTCTTTGGAGAAAAGGTGAGCTATAAATCTTCTGCTGCCCCTAATAATATGAACAACAACAATGACAAGCCTGAGAAGAAGGGGATGTGTTTTGTTTTGTTTATTTTATTATGTCAAAATTCAACTGGGATTCCCAAACTCAGTGGAGAGGGTATGCAAATCTCTTTGGATTCCAGCTGAAATAAATGGTCTCTGCACAGGACTTGACCTGCCTGCTGGTGCCATTCAGACAAACAGATCAATGGAACTCAAGGAAGTGAGCTTCCCCACTTCATTACAGCAGCTCATCCATTCTAGCAGCCTTGTTTCAAAACTTGAAACAGCTCTTGTATCTCTGCTCATTATCTTCCCATTCACAGGAATGATTCCGTCCTCTTTGGAGTCATTAGGGAGTGTGGATAGTTATATGTTTTTTTGTCTCCTGATCATGGCTGTGTCCCCCCCTGCCCCCCCCACACTCATCAGGGTGTAGCAGGCCTGCAAAGCTGGGATTATACCAGGAGGAAAGAAGCAGAGCTATACATGATTGCCAGGAGCATCACCCATATTTCAGCTTCTTTGTCGGAGACTGGTGCCCATAGGCACACCTGAAGGCAGCCCTGTTTAGGGAAGCTTTTAATGTTTAATAGGTTATTGTATTTTAGTGTTTTGTTGGAAGCCGCCCAGAGTGGCTGGGGAAACCCAGCCCGATTGGCTGGTATAAATAAATTATTATTATTATTATTATTATTATTATTATTATTATTATCATTATTATTATCATTATTATCATCATTATTATTATTATTATATAAGGCAGGGAGGCCAACAGTAGGCAAAGCCAAGGCCAGTAATGGGTGGAGTCAGGGACATAGCCAGGATTGGGGGGGGCTTTTGTTAGGGGGCAGAACCAACGTGATTGGTCAGTTAGGTAAGTATTTCTATTGGTTTACTTGATGGGGGGCAGGTGCCCCCCCTTGGCTACACCCATGGGTGGAGTCAATGCATTCTGGTTTATCCTCATCCCTGCTGAATTCTACAAAGGCAACAAAGAAATTCAGGAAGATGAGGCCAATAGCCAGTGTCACCCGCTGGAGTGGTTGTAACCAAAGGAAGCAGGCAGATTGGGGGTGGGGGGCTGCCTGAGGGCGGACTGTGCTTGATAGGGAAGTGCCCCCTTTACCCTAATGAACCAGCTCCCACTGAGCTCTGAAGAGTCAACTCATTTTCTATGGTTAGCAGCCCATAGGTTAACATCATACAGTTATGGACCTATCAGTCATTTTTGCAGGATGGAATGCATTCACAAATACCCCTCTACCCAATATGTATATATGAATTTATTGTTATTTTTTGCTGCTATTATTATTAATCATTGCATTTATGTCCCACCTTTTTCTCCAAGGAGCGAAAAGTGGTGTACATGGTTCTCCCCCTTTTCATTTAATCTGTGGGCCAATACAACAATACCCTCTGTACCTGCTTCTTGGCAGTGGCGCAGTGGGGGGGGGAGTCACAAGGGCAGTTGCCCCAGGAGCAAAATGGTTAGGGGCAAAAAATGTCAACACCTACTGCTGCCTCAATACAGCTGCACACTTCCATCACTGGGCTCTGTTGAAAATGGCTTCTCCATACAAACCAGGAAGTGACCTCTCCAGACAATGGAAGGACTCTTTTTTTCTTATCTCTGTGGCTGTGATCCCCCATGATGCAGAGACCATTAGGCAGCTGAATGTGCATGCGTACTCTATCCATTTCCCTCCCTCCCACCCCCTCCATGTGTCCCCAGGTGCTGGCAACCCACGCTATGCCACTGCTTCTTGGTGGCCCTGCAGCCAGGGGAAAATACTCAAGGAGGACATGTAGCAGGGCCAGTAATGAATGTGGTGTGGATATTTTCACCACCTCGCTTTGCAAGAATCTCCTGACAATGTTTTCAGAGAGGAGGGGGCGGAAACTGCTCTTTGCTTCTTCCACTCCTGCCTGACTCTGTGGGAGTCTTTGTGTTATCTCTATAGTGATTAGATGGCTGAGTGAGAACTGTAATACTCATGCAGTCCAGTAGTCTCTTTTAGTTTTTAGTTTGCAGTAAAAAGGTAAAGGAACCCCTGACCATTAGGTCCAGTCGTGGCTGACTCTGGGATTGCGGCGCTCATCTCTCTTTACTGTCCGAGGGAGCCAGCGTACAGCTTCCAGGTCATGTGGCCAGCATGACTAAGCCGCTTCTGGCGAACCAGAGCAGCACACGGAAATGCCGTTTACCTTCCCGCCGGAGCAGTAACTATTTATCTACTTGCACTTTGACGTGTTTTCCAACTGCTAGGTTGGCAGGAGCAGGGACCGAGCAACGGGAGCTCACCCCATCACGGGGATTCGAACCTCCGACCTTCTGATCGGCAAGTCCTAGGCTCTGTGGTTTAACCCACAGCACCACCCGCGTCCCTTTAGTTTGCAGTAGCTGTTAGGAAATAAAGAAGTTATGCTTCACAGCAAGTGGAAGCAGTGGAAGGTCTCTGGAAGTGCTCCCCAGTCGCCTAGCCCAGTCGGGGCAGAAGAAGTTGTTGAGCCCAGTCATTGGCATTGGCTCAAAGGCGTACTGACATGTGGCTGGGTAAGGTGTGGCCTGGGAAGAGCTCTAAAGGGCAGACAGAAAGGCCTAAGGTCCTCAGGTCTGAAGGGATTCCCACCCTGGTCTACAGTATATGGCAGCAGCTGCCCAGTGTTTGGAAAGGGGTCTTTCAATCTCCACTGGAGATGCCACAGAGTGAACCAGCGACCTTCACAAGCAGAGCATCTACCGTATTTTTTGCTCCATAAGGCGCACCTAGTTTTTAGGGGGGGGGGAATCAAGAAAAAAAATCCCGCTCGCTGTCTTGGCTTCCTCTTTAGTCTTGGCTTCCTCCAGCCGGGACAGGTTGCGCGTGGCTTTGGCAGAAGCCAAGACAACGAGCGGGATGGATCCCACTCGCTGTCTTGGCTTCGTTTTTTGCCAGAACAGGTCCAGGAGTGGCGGCAAGGTTGCGCACAGCCTTGCCTCCGCTCCCGGAGCTTGCGGGGCTGGGGGCAGTGGAAGCCCGAGCTTCCCCCGACCCCAGCCCCCAGAACAGGTCCAGGAGCGGCGGCAAGGTTGTGAAGCCTTTGGAGCGCAGCGCGAGGTCCCGCTGTGCTCCAAAGGCTTCAGGCGGCTATCCCTGAAGCCTGGAGAGTGAGAGGGGTCGGTGCTCACCGAACCCTCTCCAGGCTTCAGCTAAAGCAATGCGTAGCCTCCGGAGCACGGAGGGAGCGGTCCCTCTGCGCTTTGGAGGCTTCGCGTTGATGTCGCTGAAGCCAAGGAGCCTGCATTCGCTCCATAGGACACACACACATTTCCCCTTAATTTTTGGAGGGGAAAAAGTGCGTCCTATAGAGTGAAAAATACGGTATTTCTTTCTTAGGCCATCTATAGCTTCTGGTGTAAATAACACATCACTCAGGACAGCTTACAACATATGAAGCTCAGAGGCAGGAGAGCTTTTGACTCCAAGAGGTGCTTCCCCCAATTGTGGCTACATTCCATTTGTTCCAGCTGGAAATTTAAAATAAAATGAAGCTAATAATAAGGTAAAGTATCCCCCACAACCCTTCCACTCGAGGGGGAAAGGAGCTGGGACCTGTCAATGGCGAGAGTCTTTTATGTCACCTAAATTAACTGCAGGTACTTCAGAATGAGGGTGGCGTGTCAGACTCATCATCTCTGTCTTCAGTGTCAATTATACGTCCCCGGGGAGTGACTCTTTGAACATGTTGCCAGAAGGCAGGTGCAGGTAAATTAAACCACAAACACATTCGCTCAAGCAATGTTTAGAGAAATCAAGCAATGTTGATTGCAGATCTCAAGAAGAGCAAAGTAAATAATATCTGGCTGCCTCTTCCGATGACGACCAGTTTGAAGGTCTGTGGGCCATAGTGGAAAATGCACCAGAATGATGGCAGTTGAGGCTCAATTGCCTGAATGCTTTTAGAATGAGATAAAACAAATTCCTGGAATATAAGACTATTAGGGGCAAATAGCCATGATGGCTCTGCCCTGCCTCCAATGTCAGAGGCAATATGTCTCTGAATACCAGTTTCTGGGAATTGCAAGTGGGGAGAGTCTTGTTGCACTCAGATGCTGTTTCCCATAAGCAGCAGATTTCCTATAAGCAGTGCTATTTTTCTAGAAAAAGAGGTGCTGGAAATCACCATGAACGCCTCCCTTGTTCCCTTATAATGCCAAGGGCACCCACCTGAGAGGTGCTGGAACTGAATTCCTGTGAGTTCAGGCTGGGGGAAAAGCCTTGTCCATAAGGCATCTGGTTCACCACAGTTCCAGCTTTGTAGCTCGACTTTCGTCTCCTGAGTTGTCTCAACAGCCACCCAAGGTCCATTGTCCAGAGATGCACTGCAGTCAGTGGCAAAACTGCATGCTCTGGTTCTGGGTGCGGAGAGCAGGTGGGGGCATGGGCATGGATGGCATGTGCCCCGGGGTGTGTGGCGCATGCCCCAGGGGCATGGCGTGCCACACATGGGGCGTGGCATGTGTCCAGGGGGCGTGGCACTGCGCGCAGGAGTATGGCGTCTGGCACAATGAGGGGGTGCACAGCGCATGTCCAGGGTGGCGGCTGCGATGGTACCCCCCTCCCCGATGGTGCCAGGAGTGGTGCGCTCCCCCTGCCCCTCCCTTCCTTGGCCAGTGACTGCAGTTCCAAATGTCCTCATGAAATTCCACTATGCACAGCCCTGCCATATAATGGCAGACATTTTGCTAGCTTTTATTTTATTTTATTTTATTTTTTTATTTTATTTTACTTCTATACAGTGGTACCTCGGGTTAAGTTTCATTCCGGAGGTCCGTTCTTAAACTGAAACTGTTCTTAACCTGAAGAACCACTTTAGCTAATGGGGCCTCCTGCTGCCGCCGCGCGGCAGGAGCACGGTTTCTGTTCTCATCCTGAAGCAAAGTTCTTAACCCGACTTACTATTTCTGGACAAAAAAAATTGTGTATCTGAAGAAGTGTGCATGCACACGAAAGCTCATACCAAGAACTAACTTAGTTGGTCTTTAAGGTGCTACTGGAAGAAAAAAAAATATTTTGTTTTGACTATGGCAGACCAACACGGCTACCTATCTGTAACTGTTACTATTTCTGGGTTAGCGGAGTCTGTAACCTGAAGCGCATGTAACCTGAAGCGTCTGTAACCCGAGGTACCACTGTACTGCCCTTCATCTGAAGATCACAGGGTGGTAACAATATAATAAATAAATGTGAGTGGCTGAATTTTGGTGCATTTGTGCTGGACATAGATAGCAGTGCTCTTCCTCAAAAGGGTGACAGAGTAGGTGAGTGGATTGTGCCAGAGTTTCCAGTCAAGGAGGCACAGCGCTCCAGATCTTTCCCAGAAAGGCCAAAGTTTGGGGAGCGGGGAGATGAACTCATGGCTGATCCAGTCAGCCCCGTCTTACTCAATCTTCTTAATCAAAATCAACTAAGCAAAGCATCAAAGGTTAAGAATGCCATGCCGTTTGCCACGGCCAACGGGACATGACACATTTCATCAATTAGAAAAGAACAACAAGGGACAGAATTAATGGGGTAAGGAAGCACAAAATTAGGCAATTACATGCACGCTGCCTGGTGAGGCTTAGAACAGTGTCTCACTTGTGGAGGACAGAAAGGGAAGGAAAGGGTTTCTCAGGATTCATATGCAAAAGACCGGAACAACTTATACTATCAGTTAGCTCCAGATTATTTTGGCTCAAGTAGGTAATTGTGAAGGGACGCGGGTGGCGCTGTGGGTTAAACCACAGAGCCTAGGACTTGCCGATCAGAAGGTCGGCGGTGAGCTCCCGTTGCTCAGTCCCTGCTCCTGCCAACCTAGCAGTTTGAAAGCACGCCAGTGCAAGTAGATAAATAGGTACTGCTCCGGCAGGAAGGTAAACGGCGTTTCCGATCGCTGCTCTGGTTCACCAGAAGTGGCTTAGTCATGCTTAGTATGCCGGCTCCCTCAGCCAATAAAGCGAGATGCGCGCCGCAACCCCAGAGTCAGCTACAACTAGACCTAACGGTCAGGGGTCCCTTTACCTTTTTTAGGTAATTGTGAAACATTGTTACTTTGTTGTGACTGGACTCTTCACTCTGGATAGAATTACAGTGTCTTTGGCTGTTTGTGTAAGGCTATCAGATTTTTTTCAAAGAATCCGGGGAGACTTTTTTGTTTGAAAAGAGAAAAAAAAGCTATTAAAAAAGTTATTTTTTAAAAAACAACAACTGTGGTCTCCTCTGTCGTGCGGCCTTCTTTCTGCTCATCACTTTTCTAGTGCTGCTGGGATCAGCAGGATCCCAGGTGTGCAACAGAGGAAGTGAGAAAATGGGACTAAAAAGGACAGAGTTGGAACTGATGGCAGGAGAAGCAATGTCTGTTGCCTCTTCTACTCCTTCAGACGATTTGCATGTATCATTCAAATCTTGGGCTGGGGTATTGTTTAGGTTTTTTGGGGGGTGGGGTGTTGTTGCTGTTATGTTATGTTATGTTATATGTCATGTTATGTTATGTTATGTTATATGTTATGTTATGTTATGTTATGTTATGTTATGTTATGTTATGTTATGATGTTATGTTATGTTATGTTATGTTATGTTATGTTATGTTTTATGTTGTTATGTTATGATGTTATGTTATGTTATGTTATGTTATGTTATGTTATGTTATGTTGTTATGTTATGATGTTTGCAATTATGTATTTTTTATGTGTTGTATAACTTTGAAAGGCAGAATTCAAATAATATGACTGACTGACTGACTGACTGATTGATTGATCCCCAAAAGAGTTCTGTGTTCTTGCTAGCTTACAAATCCAACTGGCCCAACATGAGATCTCACCTTAGCTACTTTGTGATGATTTTTTTAATGGGAGAGTTTTGAAATGCAGCACCTCCCACACACTACAAAGATATCAATGTTCCTGGGCACCTAATCCTTTTTAATGGCATTTCCCCAGTCAGTGTTACTTGGCGCTCAGTAACACCTAAATACCTCAGCAAAAAATTTTTAAAAAATGTTGGAAACTCAATTAACACCAAGATAAGTCTACAAATGCTATCTTAACACATCTCTGTGTGGCGTAATGAAGTGAAGAGGGGGGGGGGAGGAAATAAGAGACGGCAAGGAACAAACGGGTGATTTATAACTTCGAGGGTTTACAAGAGTTACAATTTATCGTGGAGTGATAAATAAGAAAGTCCCTCATCAGATAAGAACTGCAGCAGAGTTATGTGGCCATGAAAAGGGAAGTTTTGGCTGTCACTCAAGTTTAAAGGAATCTTAGTCAGATTGTGGGAGTTTGAATCAGCTAATCCTCTAATCAGTCAATTAATTGATTACATCTGCACAAATTTCCATTATCAAGGAAAATAACAGTTCTAAAGTGGGGGGAAGGAAGTATATTTTCTTTGTTTTAGATGTTTCTGTGTGTCATAGCAGGTATTATCTTAGAACAGACATTTCTTCCTGAGAAAGAGGAGGAGAGACTGAGTCAACAGCTTCAAGTTAGGATGCCTAAACGCAGTATGATTCTGAATAGCAGTTTCTGGAAAGCGCAGCAGTAGAGAGCACGGTTGACTCAGGTCCTGCTTGTTCACATGGGCATCCAGTTGGCCACTGTGAGAGCAGGATGGACTAGATGGGTCATTGACCTGGTCTTGCAAGCTACAGGCATTCTTATTTTCTTATGAGAGCAAGAGTTAGTGAGAGAGGGGATGAGAAAGAGTCATCAGACTTTTTTTAAAAAAAAAGAGCACATAGCTATACAGTGATACCTCAGGTTACATACGCTTCAGGTTACAGACTCCGCTAACCCAGAAATATTACCTTGGGTTAAGAACTTTGCTTCAGGAACAGAAATCGTGCTCCGGCGGCGCGGTAGCAGCGGGAGGCCCCATTAGCTAAAGCGGTGCTTCAGGTTAAGAACAGTTTCAGGTTAAAAACGGACCTCTGGAACGAATTAAGTACTTAACCCGAGGTACCACTGTATTTTTTCATGGCTCATTGCTACCTGCCAAAATTACTATTTCCTGATTAAAACAGGTAGGTGTTGGTCTGCCGTAGTCAAAACAAAATTTAAAAAATCCTTCCAGTAGCACCTTAGAGATCAGCTAAGTTTGTTACTGGTATAAGCTTTTGTGTGCATGCACACTTCTTCAGATACACAAAAGCTCATACCAATAACAAACTTAGTTGGTCTCTAAGGTGCTACTGGAAGGATTTTTTTTATTCTGATTAAAACAGTAAAACAATAAATTGAGGGGAAGCACTGGTGCCAACTCCAGGGGGCCCTGGGAGCCCAGGCACCCACAAAGTTTTTGCTGTGGCTGTTGAGCCTCTGCCTCTGCCCCTGCCGCCTGCCATTTTATCTCTGGCGCTCCAGCACTGAGGCTATGACTGGACCAGGGCTGGCACCTCCACCGTGGGGCCTCTGTTGAGGCCTGCTGCAGCTGCAGACATGCTTCCAGGGGCAGCCACAGCTACAGGCCTCAGCAGAGGCTCCACAGTGGAGGCGCAGGTCCCAGCCTAGTTGCCACCGCAGTGCCATGTGCATGTTGTGCCAACATCATGACATGTGGAGAGGTGTGGAACACGCACAATGGGCACCCACGGCATGTGTCCCAAGTTGGCTCACCTAAGAGGATGTAAGTATCCTGCATTTTGATACGACTTGTCCTCATTTTAGGAATGGCGTTCCCTTGCATCAAAGCCTAAGGAAATATCCAGCCGTTGAAGAAGACTTTGTCAAAACGCATTTGGCCAAATGGATATTAAAGGTAAAGGTAAAGGGACCCCTGACCATTAGGGCCAGTCGTGACCGACTCTGGGGTTGTGGCGCTCATCTCGTTTTATTGGCCGAGGGAGCCGGCATACAACTTCTGGGTCATGTGGCCAGCATGACTAAGCCGCTTCTGGTGAACCAGAGCAGTGCACAGAAACGCGGTGCCTATTTATCTACTTGCACTTGACATGCTTTTGAACTGCTAGGTTGGCAGGAGCAGGGACCGAGCAATGGGAGCTCACCCCATCACGGGGATTCAAACTGCCGACCTTCTGATCAGCAAGTCCTAGGCTCTGTGGTTTAACCCACAACGCCACCCACATCCCTAAATGGATATTAGGGACCACTCATTTCTACATGTTCCTATGGGGATTTTGCCCTTTAAAGGTTATAAGAGTGCTGTTTTAATATTTCTGCTCTTACATTTTACAAGTGGGATGAAATGATTTCTTTATTCTTCAAGTCCATCGAAACCATCTGAACTGATTAATCTAGTTTGCTCATCAATTAAACAATGCAACCATAGCTTTTAGGATGTTTAATCTCTAGGAAGTCACGAGAGTCACAAGAAAAGCGAGGCGTTTGTGTGCTAGCCAGAGGAGACACAAGAGTGAAGGGAAATGCCTTATGTCAAGTCAAGCAACTGGTTTGCTGAGCTCACTCTTTCTTGCACCAGGGGTGGCTAACATTTTACCCACCAGATGTTACTGGCCTCCCAACTCCCATCATCCCTGGCCACTGGCAGGAAGCAGAGCAACAAGGGTTATCCTCTCTTTTCATTTTGATCTTACAATATTTCTTTACTCTATCTCTTCTGATCCAGGGTATTCTCAAAATCAATGGCAGGGATCAGAAGCACTAGCTGACCTTTTCAATGCTCTTTGGGAAGGCAGGGCAAACACATCACTTAATCACACCGCTATCCTGACTGTGTATACAGAAATGATGGTTTAACTGTCTCAGGAATGCATGGTCTGCAGAAGGTTGGCACACAAACACCTCCTTATGATGGGGTGGAACAGAAGAAGCTGCCATAGATATACTGAGTCAGGCTGCTGGTCCATCTAGCTCAGTAATATCTACTCCATAGGTCATCATCAACCAGTTGGGACCCACAGGTGGGTTGCAAGACCATCCCAGGTGGGTCACAGGCAAAGCTGTGGCCATGATGTGGGTCTCTAGCTAAGGTTCACCAGACCCTGTCTGGACTAGAACACTTTTTCTGATGAAACACCCATTTTATCCATTAGTGCTGCAATGTGGCATGGGCCTACTTCAATGAGATACCGTAGATTCTGGCGTATTAGGCAACTGGGCATATAAGACGACCCCCCAAATTGGTAGCTGCCAATTTGGGGGGTTGACTTATGCGCCCAGTCTTATAAGCGGCAGCTTCGCTGGGCAGCGGCAGTGGGCAGCGGGCTCCACGCCGGGAGGAAGCCGCCCGGCGAAGCTGACCAGCGATGCTAAACCGGCTTTGCTGGGCAGCTTCCTCCCGGCATGGAGCGGAGCCCGCCGCCCACTGCTGCTGCCCAGCGAACCCATACCCAGCGTGTAAGACGACCCCCGACTTTTTAGAGGATTTTCCGGAGTAAAAAAGTCTTCTTATACGCCGGAATCTACTGTACATTTTCTGATCAATCATTTGTCCCACTTTCCTGTAGTGAGGGAGCTCTATATGGAGCATTCTTTTTATTCTCTATTCTCTTTCTATGGCTTCCTAAACTTCTCCTGGCATGGAATTTTGCTGAGGACTAGCATGTAGAAGTGTCAGCTGCAGTGGGGTAGCTTGGTTGCCATCAGAGAAGCAGTGATGATGGTAGGAGTCATTCATAATTTAGCACAGGTGGCATGCAAGCAGAGTTAACCCCTTGAACAGCTTGGGAGACATCTCCTAATGCCAGCAGATGGAAACAGGTAAGGATTCTCCAGGAATTAAGCCCTTGCCAATTCCAGTACAAAGCAGAGCTGAGTCAAAATTTCTAGGAAGGGACCCACCCACCCCTGCAAAACAAATCTGATACTGTTGGGCTACAACTTCAATTATCCCTGATCATTGGCCATGCTAGCTGGGATGGTGGGAGGTGAAGTTCTGCAACATCTGGAGGGCTACAGGTTCCTCTGTCTCTGCCTTAGAAGCTACAATAAGAAGAGAGGGAGACTTTTTCTCCCCCCCTCCACATTTTTAGCAACAAATTTTTATTTGTTTTTAAACAAATACAAGAACCATTAAACACTTATCCAGCAGTATATCTAATTATGTTTCTTTTATCCATTGACTCTAGACATAAACTTACACATTCAACATGCTAACGTATTACTTAACGCAATCTCCCCACTGTGAAGTATTGAGTGGTTTTGATTTGGGCCATTAACATCATTAAAGAAAGGGGTCTATATTTCTTGGAAGGTGTCTCTATTCATTATGCCTTTAATGCAATGGTAAGAAGCTTGCACATTGCTGTATCCCATATACTATATTCCCATATTTTACTCAATAAAAGTTTAGGTCACATTTCTTAGCTGCCAAATTCAAAGCTGCAAAATGACTTGGAGAATTTGCTGAACTTTCTTCCCTCCCCCATTGTTTCATTCTACTTGAACTCATTCAAAGTCTTTAAAAGTAAGGTGAGAAGGTGAGTTTCAGGGTCTGGTATAAAAACCAGAGCTGTCTATTTGAGAATGAATAATAGGCCAGCCCTAATATTTCCCAGCCTACTTAAGATCCCCAATTAATGATTCTCTGACAAAGCCTCTGCTACCTTTGAAGCCATCACCAGTCATATGTCAACTCAAAATAAAAGGTTAGACTGATGAGCATAAAATACAAAGAGGCAAGACTTGGAGGTTCAAACAGAAATTCACAGGGGACATATATGCCAGCTTGCAAATCATTAGCAGCATGAAATCCAGAAGGAAATGTCTGCTTCCAGAAGCTGCAAGAGTATTTAAAATAATTCTAGAGGAAAGTTGGGGAACCTGTGGCCCTCCAGATGCAGCTGGACTCCAACTCCCATAATCTCTTACCATTGGCCTTGCTAGCTGAGGCTGATGGAGTTCTGTGACATCTGGAGGTCCACAGGTCCTCCATGCTCTGCAGCCCTGACTAGTTTTTCCACACACGGTCCTGGTCTGCACATGCAAGTGAATGTGCTGTGGGTGTGATAGTAGAGTCTTGAAAAGATTTCAGGTGGACACTTGCATTTTGAATGTTCTCCTGCAAGAAAAATCCCCCTGCAATTAGAAAATGAACACAGGAGGAAGAGGCTAGGTTGCAAACTTTACGTTTGATGTGCTAGCTTTTTGCACCCGCATCTTTTACATGATGGTGCTTTCCAAAAGCTGAATCCCAGAGTCTGCATCACTACTTTCATTTTCCAATTTTCTTTTCCAACTGACACTGAACACTAAATGAAGACCGAGTATGCTCAGTCCTTGGGCTTGTAGAATGGTCATACTTCTGCAAACATCAGGGTATGATGATACTACCCTCTTGTTTCTCAGAGGCCCCACTGCTGTTGGCACTCACCACTTGAGTTCATTGTTAGGAGTGATGATGAATAGGTGAATTCATGGAGTAAAATACCATCAATGAATAAAGGACCTCTATTTTCAGAAGATCAAACCTATCCATTCTTAAGGAAATCAGGCCTGAGTGCTCACTGGAAGGACAAATTCTGAAGCTGAGACTCCAATACTTTGGCCACCTCATGAGAAGAGAAGACTCCCTGGAAAAGACCCTGACGTTGGGAAAGATGGAGGGCACAAGGAGAAGGGGATGACAGAGGACAAGATGGTTGGATAGTGTTCTCGAAGCTACCAGCATGAGTTTGACCAAACTGCGGGAGGCAGTGGAAGACAGGAGTGCCTGGCGTGCTCTGGTCCATGGGGTCACGAAGAGTCGGAAACGACTAAATGACCAAACAACAACAAATTTTCAGAGGCAGTGTTATCTCTCTGAATACCAGATATAGGAGAAGGCCACCTTGGTCAGGCCTTCTTCTTGTGACCATCTCAAAGGCATCGGTTTAGAACTGGGGTGGACTTCCTTACCTTTATGACGTCTTCATCAGCCGATCTGCATTCGGTGGAACCAGACACATCTCTCACTGATCCATCTTCTTCAACGGCAACCACCTTTACTGGGACAGACACCGGCTTCCCCGTCAGGATGGCTGTGTTCAGGACTTCCGTGTCCTGCAGACGCACACAGCACATAAAGACAGCACCGTTAAAATCAACCTGACAACTTCACCCAGCTGAAGAGTTGTTGTCAGAAGTTCGTATGCAGTAGGCAGATGGTGAGGGGCAACATAATGCTACTGATAATAGTAGAACTTGGGGTTATACTGTGAAGTAGAATGGTGGGATATTCAGCACAGACAAAAAGGAGGACTTTTTCACATATCCTATTCTCTGTATCAATGGTCTGACTCAGCATAAGGCAGGGTTCGATATTCCTGTGATGGAGTTCCTCAGCTGTTCCCTGTTATGCTGCAGCACCACCACTACAGGTGGCCAGTAGCGGTACTGCAGCTACCAACTCAGCAGAGATCTTGTGTCACAAGGGGGTGATATAAAAGGGTGCATTGAGCCCTATAAAACAATGATTTCAGCCTGGAGCGTCAGCATGAGCAAACTCACAATTGGCCTCAGACTAAAAAAAAATGCCCATGCTGCCACTCCCGCCTGCTTGCTTTTATCCAACCCCCCAGCTCTGTCATGTTAATACAGCTTCTACCTTGATGCCTTCAAGCTACCATCCTCTTTGATTTCCAAATTTGCCTAAGCAGAAAGGACTATAAAGCAATTCTCTTCTCCACAGGCATAATGGCCTAGTAAGCAAAGCCTTCATTTTTCTTGTCGGATTGCTGTGGCACCAACAGCACTGAAATGGAAAATGCTAATTTTAGCAAATATCCACACACACCCAAACCCCACCTGGAGATATCCTAGAGGCCACTGAGCTGTATACATCTCCTCTTCCTTCTCAGATGTAGTGCACTAATGAGTCCATTAATGCAAAGTTCGCCAACGAGTCACCGTGGATGCTGTTTGATTAATTACTTTAGCCATGCCACAACTGCGCTGACTGAGGCTTGCAAAGTAGCAGCACAAATCGAAGGGAGAGACTCTCCAAAGGCACTTCAAATAAGCCATGTGCCCCCAGAAAAGCAAAATCTGCAAATAAGACTGGATATTTTGATGATGCCACTGTTGGCAACTAATCTTGTGAACCTCCCTTCTCTCATACTGTTGAGCTTCAAACATCCGCCTCTTCAGCTAGTTAGTTAGTCCTCACTTACATACCTCAATACTATATTTTTGAAAGAAAAATTGGGGTGGGTAGGTTGGAGTGAGCAGGAGGAGGAGCCCCTATTACTTACGTAAGAACCTAAGAAGGGCCCTGCTAATTTAAGCCAGTGGCCCATCTAGTCCAGCATTCTATTCTTGCAGTGCCCAAGCAGATGCCCAGCGGAAGCCCTGAATGCAACAGCACTCTGCCCTCTTGCCATTTCCAGTAACTGCTATTCAGAAGCATTCTGCTTCCAACATTATGTATGTATGTATGTATGCAGGTGGTGCTGTGGGTTAAACCACAGAGCCTAGGACTTGCCAATCAGAAGGTCAGCAGTTCGAATCCCCGGGACGGGGTGAGCTCCCGTTGCTCAGTCCCTGCTCCTGCCAACTTAGCAGTTCGAAAGCACCTCAGAGTGCAAGTAGATAAATAGGTACCGCTCCGGCGGGAAGGTAACCGGCGTTTCCGTGCGCTGCTCTGTTTCGCCAGAAGCGGCTTAGTCATGCTGGCCACATGACCCAGAAGCTGTACGCTGGCTCCCTCGGTCAATAAAGCAAGATGAGCACCGCAACCCCAGAGTCGGTCACAACTAGAGCTAATGGTCAGGGGTCCCTTTACCTTTACCTATGTATGTATGTATGTATTTGTAATCATTTTTATCCATCCTTCTCTTCAGGCAAATAATAATAATAAAGGCTCTCAGTGTGACTAATATCAGGGAGAAGACCATTCCTGCTCTCAGGTTAACCATCTAGGAGACACAACACAAAAGGAAAAGAGGGAGGAGGCAAGCTCAGGTCTTAACTACAGAGAACTTGCAGTGGAAAAAGAATGGGGGGGGGGGGACTGGAGAGGAGCCAACAGGTCTTTGGCAAAGCTCAAGGAGAAGGCTTGCAGGACACCCTTCTCTTTCACACACACAGCCTGATGTAATGGGTGCTGCAGGGGACTGTTAAGTAAGCAGCCTCACACAGCTGGTCTTTAAGAGATTTATATCCTGCCTTTGGATTGAATGATCCTCAAATCAGATTGCAACAGATTGTAACAATCTCTGCCCGCCCGCCCCCCCCCCCCTCTCTCTCTCTCTCTCTCTCACACACACACACACACACACACTGTTGTAGTATGATAGAGCATTTTGCTTGCCTAGATGAAGAATGGAGAGATGACTGCTGTTTGTAGAAACATCTGGCTTGGGCGGGACTGGAATGTAGCACTGGAAAGGAGTCACATGGCCTACTATAAGTTATTCCAGGCATGGCCAAACTTGGCCCTCCAGCTGTTTTGGGAGTACAACTCCCATCATCTGTAGCTAACAGGACCAGTGGTCAGGGATGATGGGAATTGCAGTCCCAAAACAGCTGGAGGGCCAAGTTTGGCTATGCCTGAGTCAGTCTATTCATTGTTAAAACTCCATCTGCATGGGGGGGGGGATTTCCTCTGGCTCCACCAACCAATGGCATGCAGCCCTCTGAAGGCTTGCTTGTTTATTTCATAAACTATATACACCATTTGATCGTAACAAAAACAAAAAACCCTCAAAGCAGTTTGCAGGAAACCCTGGTGGCTTCCCATAAAGGAATGCAGCCCGCAGCCTGAAAAGGGTTCCCTGCCCTGTCTCCGACAGGAAATCTATGGCAGCCTACTAACAATCAGCAGAAATGTTGTAGGTTCCTCATAGCCCACAGTATAGAGTGTGAGAAAAACCGATCCATCAAACAAACAATTAAACGAGCTGAGGCACTGCTGCCATCCTCGCAGCATCAGTATCCCAAATATTTTTTATGACATTGAGAAAGTAGAACATCACATGCTTTCAAATGCCTTCAGCTTGTGGGGAGGAAAAAGAGATTGTTCTGCATTGAAAAACAAAACAAAAAACCAGCTGCCTCTCTAAGGCGTGTGGGAGGCAGAAATTCAACAGCTTTTCTCGACAAGGAGACGCAGTGATGGGCACCAATTTGCCTACTCTGTGTGGAGTTTCTTCCTGATGTGCAACTATTAAAGGCTCTGCTGGAAAGAGGGAAAGAGAGAGAGATGCTACCCAGGCTAGATCAGGGAGAGGCTGTACCACAGCTGCAGAGAAGGCTCCAGATTCAATTCCTGCTATCTCCAATTAGAAGGTTCTGGCATCAGATGCGGGGCGGGGGGGACGTCTGGCTGAAACCTTGAAGGCCCACTGCCAATCAGCCTAAATGAATGGGGACTTCAGACCCAGAGCACCACAGAGGACTTGGCATTTGTCCACCAAAGAGATGCCCTCACCCCAAAAGGGCAATGTGGTTTGTGAAAGAATGGGCTATGGATTTAAGGATCTGGAAATTTCAGGGAAAGGTGCGGAGTCAAATATTTCAGGAATGAAGAACTGAAGGAGAACTTGCTGGATCATGGAATTGTAGAACTGTAGAGTTGTAAGGGGCCACGAGAGTCATCTAGTGCAACCCCCTGCAATGCAGAAATCTTTTGTCCAACGTCAGACTCAAACCCACCGCCGACCCTGAGATGAAGAGTCTGATGCTTTCCCAACTGAGCTATTAAGGACCATCAGAGGCCAGCTTCCTCTTCTCACAGTGGCCAACCAGATGCCAATTGGAATCATGTAAGCCGGGCACAAGGGAAGTTGTGCTTTCCCCATTTGTGATTCTCAGAAACTGGCTTCCAGAGGCACACTGCTCAGACAGTGGAGATAGAACATAGTGATCCTGTGTGAGTGCCTGGAGGCAGTTGGAGGATGGATGGCGGCTAATGGATTGAGGTTAAATCCTGACAAGACAGAAGTACTGTTCTTGGGGGACAGGGGGTGGGCTGGTGTGGAGGACGCCCTGGTCCTGAATGGGGCAACTGTGCCCCTGAGGGACCAGGTGCGCAGCCTGGGAGTCATTTTGGACTTGCAGCTGTCCATGGAGGCACAGGTCAATTCTGTGTCCAGGGCAGCTGTCTACCAGCTCCATCTGGTACGCAGGCTGAGACCCTATCTGCCCGTGGACTGTCTGGCCAGAGTGGTGCATGCTCTGGTTATCTCCCACTTGGACTACTGCAATACGCTCTATGTAGGGCTGCCTTTGAAGGTGACTCAAAAACGGCAATTAGTCCAGAATGCAGCAGCTAGACTGGTGACTGGGAGCGGCCGCCGAGACCATATAACACCGGTCTTGAAAGACTTACATTAGCACCCAGTACGTTTCTGAGCACAATTCAAAGTGTTGGTGTTGACCCTTAAAGCCCTAAACGACCTGGGTCCAGTATACCTGAAGGAGCATCTCCATCCCCATCATTCTGCCAGGACGCTGAGTTCCATCTCCGAGGGCCTTCTGGCGGTTCCCTCACTGCAAGAAGCAAAACTACAGGGAACCAGGCAGAGGCCCTTCTCGGTAGTGGCGCCCACCCTGTGGAACGCCCCCCCCATCAGATGTCAAAGAGATAAACAACTACCTAACATTAAGAAGACATCTAAAGGCAGCCCTGTTCAGGGAAGTTTTTAATGCATGACATTTTAATGTATTTTTAATCTTTGTTGGAAGATGCCCAGAGTAGCTGGGGAAACCCAGCCAGATGGGCAGGGTACAAATAAATAATAATAATTATTATTATTATCATCATCATCATCATCATCATCATCATCATGACCAAAGCTGGCTCCCAGGCCACACCCCTCACTAGTCTTCCTTTGCATACTCCTTGAGTTCTTCTTCTTCTTCTTCTTCTTCTTCTTCTTCTTCTTCTTCTTCTTCTTCGTAGCAAGGCCAAGCAAAGGCCCTACCACAAAGGCCCTACCTACTGGCCACAGTCTGAAGACATTTCAATCACAGCCTTCCCTGGAGCCTCATAGTCTTCACAGACTGTCACAGACTGCCCCCGCCAAACCCCAGAGAGTCTATTCCTGGAGTCTTATCCAGTGTGACTTGGGATGTGTCTCTGAACTCCAAACATGCATCTTGCTTGCCTGGATGCAGGTCAGCAAGGGGTGGATGAGATTGTAGAAACCACCCGCCTACATGGAACTCACATTAGTTGCTCTGCCCGCTTCTGCCTCTGGCCTGGTCTGCTCCTGCTGCATATGGCCCCTGGCAGGTTGCTCAGGAGAGAATGTGGCCCTTGAAGAATGTTCCCCATCCTACAAGCAGACAATACTGGCATGGATGGACAGCGACTGTCCAGCAGCGTCCTACATTCCTGCGTCTCATGTGTCCTGTGCACCCTTTCACATATGATCCATAGCAGCTAAGTGCTTTAAGGAGCACCGCCTGTGTTCCAATTACTATTAGATTATCATGCCTAGAAGCGCTTAAAACCATGCACTCAATTCCTTTCCTTTCTCCCCCTCCCCTAAGCAGAGCCATGCGCCCTCACCCTTCTACAGAGACATGTGGCTTAGCTTTCGGTTTCCAAGGTATTTAAACATCTGGCTAAGAGCTGACAGTAAACAGGGGACAAATGGTGTGAAATAAAAAGCTACAGGATGGCAACGTGTCTATATTTTATTTTATTTTTACCCTGCACTCCAGATGACATAAACCAGATGCTTTATGCTCCCCCCCCAATCTGCTTTATGTTCATTGATGATTATGGGGTTTATTTCTACCCAGCTGTCATCCAGTGCAGAGGGACAGGACAAGATTGACTAAAACAGAAAATTAAAAGAAGAGGAAACACAGAATGCAAAATAGGAAACACGGCTATTTATTTATTAAGGTCATGGCTCATGGGTGACTTGAAGGATTAATCACCACAAGACAGGTGGTTTTGCATTTTCATAAAGTATTTAATACACTCCATTGAGATTCTCATTACCCACAGGGGGACATGGTATTTGTCCACCTGAGAGGTGATGAGAAGGGAAAGGAAGACTCACCCACCTAATCTGCAAAAGTCCAGGTGGCGGGTTGTGGCATTTGAACATTATGGAGAAAGGTTTGGGGTGATATCTTTTGGGCACTGAGATCAGAAAAAGAGCTTGCTGGACTGAGCAAAGGACTATCAGAGCCCAGCATCCTGTTGTGAGTCGAGAACCCGCCAACCGCTTGAGGATAAGAAAGACACAAGGACATAGTATATTAGGTTAATGGGCTAAAAAAGGCCACAACTTTATTGATTACAGCATGTGAGTGGTATTGGCTTAGGCATTGGATAAAACAACAGAGCATGACTCCACCCACTCCGGAAGGGGTGAGTCTATCAAGCGTTAACCACCAGTAGGAGGAGCCTGTTGATGCAAATACAACTGTAACCTCCCCCTGATGTCACTGGGGGTCATGCCATGGCCCTAGCCACCAGCAAGGGCGTTGGACAGGATCCACAACCACCGGATTCCTTTAACGGAATACCCAAAAAGTGGAGGGGTAGGCAATGGCCACACCCTGCCCTCCAATACACAAACATATTCCAATGCCTAACCGCCAATACCCAAAAAGTTGTGACGATTTGCTATGAGGTAGGCGAAAAACCAACAGGCCGGTGCCAATTTGCCAGTTGGATAAAAATTCCTACCAGGCCCCTTGGGCAACCAAGGCGACCAACCACAGGTCCATAACAAGGTCAAAAACAAGGGTGGGTGGGTGGGTGATCCGACGAAACCCAGCAGTGCAGTGAGGAGGAAGTTCTGCTGCAGCCGCATTTGAGCAGCTAAACTCCACCCCCAAGCCTCTGCCCGATTGGTTGGCTGCCAGGGGGCGCGGTGCGGCAGCCGGGACAGCTGAGCAGGGGCCAGAACGCCCCCTGCCAACGTGGGAAATGGCTCCCACTCACAACTCCTCCCCTCTGGAAGGAGGAGAGGCTTTCTCACAGTGGCCAACCAAATGCCCATGAGAAACCCACATGGAAGACCTGAGCAAAAGAGCCCTCTCTACTCCTGTGGTTTCAAGCAGCTGGCAATCAGAGGCACACTGACTGTGTAGAGGGAAAACAGCCATCATGGCCCATAGCCATAAATAGCCTTCTCCTCCACAAATTTCTCTAACTAATCCTCCTTTAAAACCATCCAAACTGATGACAATCACTATAACTTGTGGGAGGAAATTCCATAGTGTTAACTGTCTCCTGTGTTTCAAAAGTATTTTCTTTCGTCTGCCATAAGAACAGAATTCAAAACATCTGTTGAAGTAAAGCACGGCACCGAGGTGAATCCAGAGGAGAGGGGAAGCGACAAGCAGCTCGTTCTGCCTAGAGATTTGGGAGAAAATTTGCCTGGGTCACTTTTATCTTTGATTTCCATAACGAATTGCTTTCCATGAAATTTGTTGAAGTGATTACCAATAAAAAGTATCATAAAAACATCCATAAAAACATTAGGAATGAAAACACATATAAAAACAAGATCAAATCCAATGTAGATGCAGATTGGGGTAATGATTCCTGCTAAAATGGCTTGTTGAAAATGGAAGGTCCTCAATAGGTGCTGAAAAAAACAGACGGTGCCCTGTCTGTTATATAACAGGAGAGAATTCCAAAGCTTAGATCAGGCATCCCCAACCTGCGGTCCCCCAGATGTTTTGGCCTACAACTCCCATGATCCCTAGCTAACAGGACCAGTGGTCAGGGATGATGGGAATTGTAGTCCAAAACATCTGGAGGGCCGAAGGTTGGGGATGCCTGGGTTAGATGCTGCCACACCAAAGGCTTGATTCTGCATTGTATGGAACAGCTCTCCCCCCCCCTTCTGCCCCCAATGATCTCTCTCTGCAAGGATCTCTCTCCTGCAGAGCACAACAAACCACTGGCTATATAAGGGATGAGACAATCGTGGACCAACTTATACCATCAGTTCGCTCCAGACCAGTACTGAAGTAACACTCAGATCCCTGCCTCTTCTTGAATCTAGGCTCACAGTGAGCTATCCATGGTCCTGATCTTTGGGGTATTTTAATGTCAACCTGCCTCATTAGCACATCTTGAACACAGCTATCCTTTGAAATTTGCACTTCTAGAAATTCTGCAATAGTTCCCCAAGTCCCAAACCGAAACAAAATGCATACAAAAATGGGAATATATATTTACTTGCTGATGTTGACAAGAGCATATAAAAAGAGCCTTGCTAGAATTAGGCCAGTGGCCTATCTAGTCCAGCATCCTGTTCTACCAGTGGACAACCAGATGCCTTTGGGAAGCCCATATAATCTAATAATCCTCTAAATACCAAAGTATATGACAGGCTTAAAAAGAAAGCAAAAATTACAATCAATAAAATAATAATGAAGTTTAAAAAAAAAAAAATCTAATCTGCACATACCAGCAGCACTGTTGTTCCCTGAAGGTTTGTCACGAACATTTGTAACATGTGTCATGAACCGCTGATTGTTGACACATGTCACACATCCACAGCGAGTGTGTGTTCTATAACATTGGTGTCACTATAACAAACGTGTTCTTCTGAGTATGTACAGGAACATGTGGAACCACCAGGAGGACCTCTTCAGATTATCTCAAATGACCAGAAAGGTTGATTAGAGGAAGGTGTGGGCCAAAATGCATGGTGTTAGGTGAAAGTGCTTTTTAAAAATGTATAATTAGGTCAAATTGTGTTAAAAAATGGGGGTTTTATTGGGAGAAATCTGCATACAAATTGTCCTGCAAGTTCTAAGGAAGAATGTCAGGTATGGGAATTACTGACGGAGTGTTGGTGGTGGGTAGAAATGTTACGACTGTGGTGGGCCAAGTGTTCGCAATCTTTCCCTTCCCTTTTTCACAATGGGAGAAATTTGGATAGAATGTATTTTATATGCTAGATTCTTGTGTCCTGTCACCTCAATAGGCTGTAGATTGCCTTTTTTAAGAAATGGAAGAGAGCTTCTCAACCACCACCACCAAAAATGGGGGGGGGGGCACTACATGAAAATGCTGTAATGCTGAAATTCAGCCAATGCAAAGACTTTACACAAAGTTGTTCTAGTCAGATTATATTCGATAGACTGATCTGCACTAAAATCAATAGGACATTCGGGAGGGTTTTGATTTGCAACTCTGCCCTTAGGAAAAATTAACAGATGAGTGAGCAGTTGTGTCCCTGTGCAAGCTTGCCATACTTGGTGGTCAAACATAAAATGACTAGAGGAGACAAAAAGTAGGGATATGCCTCCATGTATTTTGAAGTGGGGAATGATATCCTGTTCCAACATGGCAGGCAGCCTGTGGAGTGCTGGAAAAGAGGAGTATGGGGCTGCAAGGATCAGGAATGGAAAACAAAGCTGGTCTGGCTCAGATACTTCAGGACCTGAGGCAGTTCCCAAAGGCAGGAGTCATTGAAGCTCAAAATGGGACCCAATGACTATCGGAATTTAAACATTCCAGTGCAGGTGTAAGAGGTTTAATGGGGTGGCTTTCTCACATGGACGTGAGCACTGTGGCACCATTAAATGTTCGTGAAATTGTCCCTTTTGTATTCTCCAGCAGAAAATTGCTAAAGAGAAAAAATTATTTTGTGGTTGATGGGCACAATTCAAAGTGTTGGTGATGACCTTTAAAGCCCTAAACGGCCTTGGTCCAGTATACCTGAAGAAGCATCTCCACCCCCATCGTTCTGCCCGGACACTGAGGTCCAGCGCCAAGGGCCTTCTGGCGGTTCCCTCGCTGCGAGAAGCCAAGTTACAGGGAACCAGGCAGAGGGCCTTCTTGGTAGTGGCACCCGCCCTGTGGAACACCCTCCCACCAGATGTCAAAGAGAAAAACAACTACCAGACTTTTGGAAGACATCTGAAGGCAGCCCTGTTTAGGGAAGCTTTTACTGTTTGATGGACTATTGTATTTTAATATTTTGTTGGAGTGGCTGGGGAAACCTAGCCAGATGGGTGGGGTATAAGTAATAAATTATTATTGCTATTGTTATTGTTATTGTCAGTTTCAGACTCATCTCCTGAAAAGTCTGAATTGCCACTTTCAGGTTGGAACTCTGATATCTCTTTTACCACTAACTCCAAGTAGTCTACAGGTGTCCAAAACCCCATGAAAAGTACCCTCTGCTCTTATTAAATGAAATTATGGGTGCAGACAAGCAGATTCTGTTCAGCTTATCCAGGATGAGAAGAAAAGACTCTGCATGTATGGAATATTCAGGAAACACTGTATGTACAGAACTCCACCCATACATTCAGAGTGACTTGATCTTGACCCTGTAGGTTCCAGGTCCCAGAGGTGAGCCAAAAAGCAAAGTAATCTTGTTTCAACCCTCAGAGGCCATGACAATTTAAGTACAGAGTGCACTTTGAACATGAAATTCTCTCCAGTCAAGTGGGAGAAGGCAACTCAAGTTGTAGCCGCCATTCCAGAATAATAATTATCTTTGTGTTTATTCCTAATTCCTCCTCTGAACTCAACTGCATTAGCACTTCAGCTGGGCTCTTCTTAATTACAACTGTAACCTGCTAATAGTGTTTCTTTGTTGTCTGAGGGAATCTACTTCTTATTCAGCCTTGGCTAAATTAAAATTTAATACAACATCAGGTCGCAACAGAACTAGGAAGCAAATGACAGCTGTTTAATTAAAACCTAAAGCTGATTAGATGGCACCACCGAGAGGAATACTCCAGAGGAAGAGTTGAAGGCTACAGAAACTCGCGGCAGGGGATAATGGCTCTATTTAAGTCCCCATGTATGGCCAGAGACAAAACTATTATCAAATGGCTGAGATGGTCAATTGGGGGCAGAAGGTCTACCAAAAGCTTGTTGGGAATCCAGTTCAAATTGTGATTGCCTCTCCCATTCTCCATTAACAAGCTGGAAGCCTCAGCCAAGAGTTGGGATTATCGGCAACAACTAAATGGGACATTAATGAAGCTACTTTATTAAATCAGTGAGTGTGGCAGGAAGCCCAAGTAATTAGGGTTTATAGAGTGTTACCAAATGAGGTGGACTGAGCCACGCTGACAAAGAGGCAGGGAGAAATAGCTCCTTCTCAAAGCAAACTTTGCCTGACACATAATATCCTAGATTGTGGAGCAGGGCCATGGCTCAGTGACAGACCACACAAGGACCACACACTCAATTCTCAGCATCTCTAGGTAGGGCTACAAAAGGTTCCTGCCTGAAATTCTGAAGAGTGGCTGCCAGTCAGGGCACAGAGATCACAGGTTCCCCAGTCCTGCTGAAGACATTACTAAGCCAAAAGGACCAATGTTCTGGCTCCACAGAAGCTTGTTCTTATGTTGTTATTTAATTCAGAACTTTACTCAGAACCATGAGGACTAGAACCTTGCTTAATTTGGGTGAAACAGCCACAGCGGGCTCTACTGATAAGGCTGTCCTCTCTGTCTGGCCCTTGGGACACTCTACAGCCCTTGTCCCTCCTGGCTGGCAATGTGTCATTGAACCGTGATTATGCCTCTTCCTTTCCTAGGTGGAGAGTGTGTGTGTAGATTGGAAACCTCTGGATTTTGCACGGCTTGAATATAACTTACTGTACAAAGGTAAGATTCACATCAGTTGCTACATGCAATTTTGTCTCTGGCCTTTCCCACCATTGGCATGCAGTCCCTGGAGGATCACCCATAAGGCTATGCAGCCCTCAGTTCACCACCCCTGGAGCAAGGCAGTAGAGCATGCTACAATATCTTGGTCACTCTTATTACTGGTTGTGTGCCAGCAAGGAGGACTAATGACGACCCTGTAGGTCCTGGGGGTTAACAATCGGCCCCCTAAAGGGGTGTCGACTTTCGCTGTTGCCCAGTTAAGCCTATTTCTGATACTGAACAAGGAAATCAGCAAATTGTTATCTTCACACTACCTGTCTCGGTTTCTAGTATACTTGGCTACCCCATGGACCAAATGGACTCTTGGCTTGGCCATTCATTAGTTGTTCCATCAACCAGCACACCAAAGTCTTCTGACGCAAGCACTGCTTCTGCCTGCTGAGATGGATGTCCAAGACAGGGTTTTTTTACATTCCATGTTAAGAGGTTAATGCAAACACACTGTGGTCCAGTCAACCCAGCAGAAAACACTCTGCCATAAATTAGGAAGAAAAGTGAGAGGCCACCTTACGCAGCTGACAAATGCTACAGCTAAATGCCTTTTGGCATTTACTTGGAACAACTGTCTTTGCCAAAGAAGGCACTGAGCCAATCCATTTGTCTGCAGAAGAGAGTCCCTTTATTGTTATTCCTCTGCCTCACTCCTGCCCTGATGGCCCACCTTTGGAAAATAATTCTGTAAAAACAGTGATGGGGCAACCTTTAGCCTTCTAGATGCTGGTGGGCGACAACTTCCATCAGCCCCAGCCAGCATGGTCAATAGCCAGAGGTGATGCAATGTGAAGTCCAGCTTCACGTGGAAGGCCAGAGGCCACCATTAGTGCTCACTGAGAGCACTCCACCATAGGTGGAGCCTGAGCCAGTGACAGCCAAAGCCACCTAATTCTAGTTTGTCCACACCCTCCTTCCTGCTGAGTTCTGCAATGGGCAACAACACTAAGGAGGAAGAGAAGCTAAGAGTCAGGGCCACCTTTTAGACTTCTAAGTAAGAAGGCTGACACATGGGAGTTGGTTGAGCACAGACTAGGTTTGATGGGGCAGTACCCCACTTGCCCTAACGGGCAATCCTCCCCTGGCCACTGGTTCTGCAGTCCTGGTGTAACAGCGGGTGGGAAGGGAAACTTCCAGAAGTCACAGGCCAGCCTTTCTAAAGGCAAGTCCTTAAAATGAAATTATAGTGGAAGATTGTGTTCATCCCTTCTTTTTCTGTATCAGTCATTCACTGCTTTATTCCCACCCCCACCCTGCTCTGATCAAAGGGCAAGGCAGTATACATCTGATAAGTGAGCTTAATATCTAAATTAGATGCTTTGCTACAATGATTACAAGCCCCCATAATTTCTCTAACACACTTTCTCTTCCTGCTTGGATGGAATGGTATTTCCAGGATTTCAAATACATATTAATGAATGGCAATCGCAAGGAAAGCTATGTTTATTTTCTGCCACGCAGGCCACGGTGACTCAGATGGAATTTTTCTTTTAAGGGGTGGGGAAAACTTGCCATTTTGGCCTCTGTGCTCAAGACAATTTACTCTGGAGGGCCGCCAAGGAACAGTTTAAAGGTTGCAACTTCCATCGCCAATAACCGAGGAAATGTTTAAGTGAGACGAGGCATTTATAAAGCGTGAAGCAATACTTCCGAAACAGCAGTGAGAGGCAGAATCATCGACTTAATTGCCATACATTCACACTTGACATTGCCTATGGAGGGGGTGAGAAATCAACCGGGGAGGGGGCATGAGTCAGTCAACGGCAGCACATCAGTACCAAACATTAACATAAGAGCCCTGCTGGGTCAGGCCAGAGACCCACCCACTCCAACATCCTGTTCTCACTGTAGTCAACCAGATGATGATGGCAAGCCTGCAGTCAAGGTCTGAGTGCAGTTCTCCCCATTTGTGATACCCAGCAACAGGGGTTCCGCCTGCTTCCAAAGATGGAGATAGAACATAGGCTTCATAGGTAGTAGCCACTGAGAGCCCTATCCTCCATTCACATGTCTAATCCTCTTTTAAAGGCACCCATCTGGAAATCTAGCATTTCGGTGACGCAGTTGTCTTTACAGCACCCTGAGCTCCCTTCTCGTTGCTGTGCCATACCAGCTCTTAAAATACCTCCAGCCTGTTCATGGCTTACAGGTGGTAGATTATCTCTTCTTCTTCTGCACCATGTGTTTGACCAGGAGGAAGGATATGAAATCCTATTTTATCTTGGGGTCTATATTTCGCAGCATATGTTAATTGCTAAGATGCCACTGCTAAATCATCTTCATTATCCAAACTTAGGCTTCCCCCTGGAATAATATTAAATGTGGCTCACAAGTTCTACTGAGGCGGAAAACTGAAGGTAGCACAATTATACCATCTCTCTCTCTCTCTCTCTCTCTCTCTCTCTCTCTCTCAGTGTGTGATTTAATATTAATTTTCTCTCACAGGATAAATCCGCCCCTACCTGATATTCCCCGGGGAATCCTAATGGGAAGTAAAGCTGTTACGCAGGTAGATGCGAGGTGGGGAAAGGACTGACCTTTAACTTTGAAATGATAGCCTGCAGGATCTTGACTGTCCCATCTGTCAAAATGGATCACTGTTAATAATGAGGTACAACTCAGAACAGTTAATATGCAAAGAAACCAGCTGGAGAGGAGAAAAATAAAAGTTAGGGGGCAGAAGGGAAGGGAACTTCTTTTATCTCCTTCCCAGAAATTGTTATTTCTTCCAGAAATGATCTCTTCTTTTACAGTGCACCTTACTGAATAAGCGTTAATTCAAGCAAATTTTCTGGTGGCCGGATATACCCATAATCCAACTCTCTTTGGATAAATGCCATATGGAACACAGAGGTGGTTGGACCACTTGTGTGTATATATACCGGGTGTGGGGGACCTTTTGCCCTCCAGGTGTTGCTGAACTATAACCCCCATCAGCCCCAGCAGGCATGGCCAGGGATGATGGGAGCTGTAGTCCAGCAACATCTGGAGGGCCAAAGATTCCCCACAACTGGTACATACCAAAATTCAGTGCAATATCAGGCAGAGAAACCAGTTTTCCTAAGAATCTCAAAGCAAGCAAGTTTCTGGTCCTTATTGACCTGAGCAACGCATGCTGAAATCTCAGCAGCCACAGAAACATAAGATTCCCTGACTGAGAGTGCTGGTTTAGTATCCTGCATTTCTCCACATCATCATTATAAGTAGTAGATGCCTAAAGGCTTTCCCATATTATGAAAACTGTGTCTCCTCTTGGTTGGAGGGTGTGTGAGGAAAGCGGTTCGTTCATTCACGTGTGGTAGGAATGTAAGGAAAGCCAAGAATTCTGTGCCCTCCACCCTAGATGTAAACATTGCTTATTAAAACGGACCATGCAAATTCACTTTGCATCACACTAGTATTATTTATTAAATTTGTTGGTGACTTTATCTTGCCCAAAGCAGCCCAAAGCAACTTACAAACAAGCAAGCTGCTTGTCTCAGTACAGAGCCTGTGTTCATCCACTGAAGAATTTTAATTGTGTTTTCCCCACCTTCCAAATGCAGAGTCCACATAAGAACATCATTTTCAGTTTCCTTCTCATGACAAATTATTCCTTCAACCATGACTTGTTTGTTTTCCCATAGAGCCTGAAGACTTTTTCCAAAACACACATGCTGAACAGCTCTTTGCTTGTTCAGTCCTGTCTCTACATCTGATTATCTCCTCTTCTCCTCCCCAACTTTTTTTTATATTAAGAATGACCTCAATCTTGCTTGAGTTCAAAATGAAGTCCCACTATTTTATTATTATTATATCTCCCTGCCTGTAATTCTCAGGAAAGACCTCATCTGTTTCCTTTGAAAGAGCCTCATTTTGACATCCTACTTCAGAGGACGTGCCTGTTGCTTTTGTTACCTGAGGCTATTATTTGAGCATTGGTAGGATTTTGCAGCCAGGTGTTCCCTTAAATTAAAGCCACTTGCAAAATAGTGCAATCCTATGCCAATATCTGCTGGGATGAGCAGTTTAGGATGCAGACAATCTCTGGCTCAGCCGGCCGTTAAGTCTCCAACCCCAACTCAGCCAAAGATACACCGGCTTAACTTGCTTAGCCACAGCCCTGTTGGCTGAGCAGAGGCCTCTGTAAGTCCCCAAAGAGGACATTCTGGGGCATGGTGTGGTGGGACCAGAAAGTGGGGAAACTTAGGCTGGACCCTAAGTTGGTTCAGCTTGGTCATATGGCCAGGCAACCTGGCTTAAAACACTCTTTTATAGGCTTGTTACCTCTCTGCCAAGTTTAGGCACAGCACCATCAGCAGCCCCACTGCTGAACAGAGTTTGGATGTGGTGTAACCTTAGGCTGATGTGACTTACCCCAGCTTGCTTTACACTAGCTTCTCATGCACAGGATTGAATTTGTGGCGATACAGGAACAGGCCTTTTCAGTGGTGGCTCTCTGTTTCTTGAAAGCTTCACCAGGGAAGCACGTCTAGCCCCATCTTTGATATTAGGTGATAGGTAGAAGCATTTTTCCTACTCAGAAATAAGTCCCATCTATTTCAGTGGGGCTTACTCCCAATAAATAGGGACAGGATTGTAACCTTGGGATCAGCACGAATACAACAGAAGTTACAGAGAAGGCGCTGGTAAGTCTTTCTTTCCTTGGGCCTCATCTGCCATGTCTCTTAAGTGGAAGATGTTAACGGGCGTTTACTTTGGTAGCACTACAGATGGCTGAATGCACCCAGGAGGAACTCCCAGAAGCCTTTACTAAATGTAACTCATGTACAAAGCTGTATTTTGAAGCGTCTTCTGATGTCATCTCAAAGGACGCATGAAATATCCAAGCTGATGAGAAGACAATGGAAAACAAGGCGACAGCAGCTGGTTTACCTAAGACATTTAAATAGGATACGGCTGCAACCCAGATTAAGAGCCAGAAGTTGCATTTGGCAAGGAACAGTAAATAATCAGGCCCCTCTAACTGCCCCCATTCATTTATGAGGGGAAGAAATGGGGGAGAAATCTGATTCAGCTTGCACTTAAAGGCAAATTATCATATTCACACTTTATGAAACAATATGAGAACCAAACACAGCCATCCTTCACACCTATTCGAATTTTACAATGCAGCTCTCTAACTAAACAATGTTCACCAAAATGCATGTATTAGATGTACACCCTCAATTAAAAATGTGTTTCGATTATTTTGCTCAGCAATAAAAACTCTACTATCTTTTCCCACAAGCAAACTTATGAAGTTGCTTTTTGGAGTGAGCGGAGTCCTATGTTCACTTAGTGGGAGTAGGAGAAATTTTCAAGGGGGCACATTTAAAAGTGAACCTACCTAATATGTGCATCCCAAAATACTATGTGAACTGCAAAAAAAGCCACCCTCTGAAATGTGAATTTCTCCTTTGCAATGCAGTTCTCCAGGCAAGAAAGACATACACAAAGTCAAGGTAACGAAATGGCAAATGCATGTCAGTGTAAACCTGCAAAAAGTGATGCACATCAGGGAAAGGCAAGAAAGAAAGTTCTTCCTCATGCAACACAGAGTTACACTATGGAACTCATGCCCACTGGAGACAGGGTCCCTGATGCAACACACACACACACCATCCTTAACTTAATTAACTTCTCATGCATGTCTACTTGCATTGCTAAAGTCAGAAAATGGACTGGGCGAGGGAAAGAGGGAGTCGGAGTTCTTCCTTTCAATATGTCCCCACAGTGCACAAATGTATTTGACCTCAGAGACCAGGCACTTGAGAATAAAAAATCACTCTCGCTGAATTGTTTCGCCTGGAATGGCTCCTTGCAAGACGCCGCTCTCTGAGGTCATTTGCTTCTCTCTGAAGTCTTCAGTTGGTCATTGTTTAAACTGTTTTCTTTATGGGGAATGTAAGGTGCTTTTGTTGGATAATGAAAACAAGAGCAGAGAGGCCAGGAAACTGGCCAGGAAACTGACCTAAAGAAAGATGGTTGTCCAGTGGAATGTTCTTCTTCTTAAACTAATATGTAAGCTCAGTAATGTCAACACAAAGAGTAGGGAACACCTGTCATTCTGAGGGCCACATTTCCTTTTGAATAACCTTCTGGAGGCCACATGCCAGGGGTGAGCAAGGCCAGGGGCAAAAAGTGGGGTGATGAATATAAATTTATCTATTGTGCAGTACAATGCAGCTCAACAACCTGAGAAGGTAGTCCATCTTTGGGAGAAGAAAAATCCTACACAAATCCAGAGTGGAGTCCCTAAGATGGTTGGATAGCACCTTGTATGCCTCTTTTCGGCCACTCCTGCAGCCAAGCTGATGCCAAACGTTTTGACCTGCTCTCCTTTGGACCACTTCAGAGGGGCTGAGGGGGGGCCTTGTCATTTGGGCAGCCCAGATCATCACCTGAGGCCCATCTTTGTGTGATTCCTTCCCAGGAAATCCAGAGTGTGGCAACTCGGGAACGGGCCTTTTCTGCAGTGGCTCCCTGTTTGTGGAATGCTCTCCTCAGGGAGGTTTAGCTGACACCTTCATTACATAAGTTCAGGTGCCAGGCGAAAACATTGACCTGTAACCAGGCCTTTTGCTGATTAGACAATCTATGACCTTTTAAACTGGGGGCGTGGAGTATTGCTTTGTTTGTTATTATTTGCTAGGTATTTTTGAGTTTTTATATTGCAAACCTCCCTGTGATTCTCAGATGGAGGGCAGTATAGAAATTCATTTAATAAAAATCACTCCCACTACAAGATCTGGAGAGCTACACAGGTTCTCCAGCTCTGCCACAGGCTTTTGAAAACACGCCAGTTATCTCCTGACTAGAGTCTCCTGTTTCAACTGCTCTGTCTGTCTGTTTATTTGAGATGCTTTATTGTGCGTTTTAATTATGGATGTTCATATTTTAATATTTGCTTAATTGGTTTTTTTATCCTTTCTAAACCAATTAGCAGCCTCTGTTGACATTAAAAGGCATAGACAGGTGACTCTCAACTTACACCGGGGTTACACATCTGGGAACAGTGGGTGAAGCCAAAACTGTGTACAGTGAAAGCACATTGGGTTCAGTGATGGTGTCAGGGACTGGACTGCGGAGGAACGGTGGAGACTGCCACCCCCCTTCTCCTGAAACTTCCAGAGGAGAGGAAGACAGTATAGATTTACAACAATGGTTTGCAGAAGATCACAGCTCTGAGACAGAAGAGGGACAATGCTGAGAGATAATGGGAGAAGAGGAGAGGGGAGGAGCTGAGCCAGAGAAGCTGGCTGACACGTTATCACTAGAAAGCATTCCAGGGCCCCCTTCTCCCAAAACCCGGCAAACAGTGAAAGTAGGAGAGCAGAGAGCTAAGAGGCAGCCACCGTAAGGGTGGTGGTGCTGTTGATGACTGTGAAGGGAAGGGGGGAGGAGATTACTCAGAGCAACACCATTACCCTGAGAAGCAACATTTCTAAGCCTCTCTCTGTGAACATCGAATAAAATACTTGGTAAGAGCTTCTTGTCTATCTTTTACTAGTAGCCTGCCATGAGGGGGAGGGATCGGATACCCTGAAGCCTGATAGATGAGTGGGATTGCCAAAGCCCTTTTTTCCTGGACGTCCTCCCACTTTCCAATCACTTTTTTTAAAAAATGCATATGTTTGCCAAGCGCATAAGTTGAAAGCATGCAAGTTAAGTGCACGTAAGTTTCGAGTTACCTGTGTAAGTTATTATTATTGTTCCTGGCCTTTCCTCATAGGATTTGGGCTTCAAGTTGTTTACACTCCAAAATTAAAGTGTTTTTCAATGAAAAAATTGAAGTGTGCCAGGAGCATATTTTATAGCAGGGATTCTGTAACCCCCATAGGATCATGAACTGTCACTTATTGCTCTTTTCAATTCTTATATATTGTACCTTATTGCATTCAGATTGTAAAATGGCAAAATGCAATACATTACAAATAAAAGGAGTGATTGAAACTACAGTTAAAAATCAATGTGAATATATAATGTAATGGATGTGGCATCTCTTGTCTTCAATGACAAATTCATGGACAGGGCATGGACCATCGGTGGTCCGTAGACCACAGTTTGGGAGCTGTCACTTTAGGGGACTTGCAAAATCATATATAAAGTAAGACTGGACCTGAAAAATGGCAGAACCGGTAAAAGTGGGAAAACAACACAAAACAGCAAGACTCCTCTTTGCTTGCCCAAAGTAGCAATTTTGTTCAGCTACAAGGCAGAGGGCACACTGCCTGCCGGAGAAACAATGGACTGAGGGGAGGTAATCTGCTTCCAAAAATCTATTTTTAGCATCAATTTTATCTGCTAGCAATTTACCCTCACAGCTTCTCTCTCTCGGCACCTGTTTACTTCTATTTTAGAGACCATTTTTATTGTGCCTAAATCTTTGAGATGAAAAATTCAATCCCAAATTTTTTACTTGTGCTAGGTTTCCCCCCCCCCCAAAAAAATGTGTTATGTTGACTGGTTGTGATGCTGCAGCAAAAAACGCTAATGCTATTCTAGGCTGCTTCCACAAACGTATAGTGTCCCAATCAAGGGAAGTAATAGCACCACTCTATTCTGCATTGGTCAGACCACACTGAGTACAGGTCTGGGCACCACTATTTAAGAAGAATATTGACAAGCTGGGACGTGTGCAGAGGAGGGCAATTAAGCAGAGGTTGGATGGTCCTATGTCATGTAGGATTTAGCTGAGATACCTGCATCACAAGGGGTTGAACTAATGACCCATGAAGTCCCTTCCAAGTCTACAATTTTATGATTCTATGATTCTCCTCTCTCCCACAGTATAACACCTAATCCCACAGTAATATCTAACATGTCAAATGTACCTGGGTTTCCCCACCTGCTTTAAGCAGCAGTCAATGAAATCTCTCCACACAGTGACATCACATCGCAAGTTTCCTGGTTTGAGGTGTTATCAGAAGAGAGAGGAGCCAAAGGAGAACGAGGGCTGTGGCTCAGCAGTAGAGCATCTGCTTTGCACTCACAAGGTCCCAGGTCTGAACCCCGGCAGCATCTTCAAGCAGGGTTGGGAGAGACTCCCTGCATCGAAGCCTGGAAAGCCACTGCTGCCAGTCAGTGTAGACAACACTGAGCTACAGGACATTTTTTCTAGAAAAAGAGGTGCTAGAACTTGTTGAGGGAAGCACCCAACTAATGCACCACTTGCCATGCCAGCCACAGCCTCCGTCACAAAACAAAGATTGTTGTGCCGCACGCAGCCTCTGGCGCACAGAGTTCAGGCTGGGGGAAAAGCCCTGCTCAGCTAGATGGACAGTGGTCTGACTCAGAGTAAGACAACTTCCTGTATATGTTGCTATGGCTGTTCTTTCTGTGGCTCCTGCAATGCAAAGATTCCTCACTTTCTTTATGAGAAAAAGCTGATCCACACATTACACTTAACACAGCTACAAGCTGTCTCTAGGCATGTAAGTGTGGAAGGGTGTACTCTTCTTGATTTGTACAGCTCAGCTTCCATGTACACAAGTAAACATACTAGACAGTTGTTGAACATTACATGTGAATAACTGTACGAGCGTAAAGTTCAATTATTTTATACACACAGGCACACAGACTGTACACCTGTTGATGGTCTGTTTATGACATTTATATCCCAGCTTTCCTCCAAGGAGCTCAAGGTAGTATATGAGGCTCTTCTCCTCTCCACTTTATCCTCATAACAACCCTGTGAGGTAGGGATAGGTTAGACTGGGAGAGAGAGACTGGTTCCAGGTCAGCTCCATGGCTGAGTGGGATTTGAACCCTGGCCATTCCAAGTCCTAGTTTGATACTCCAGCCACTGCAATACACTGGCACATGTGAACACCCCAAATTCACAGGATTCCTGTGCAGCACTGTGAGCAACCTTAGGGTGGTATTCAACTAAGATATACTCTGAATCAATCGGTTTAAATTAATGGACCTAGCTTAGTCAAGATCATGTATCTCAATGGAAGGGGATTCAGACCAGACCCACTGAAACAGGACTAAGTTAGGTCCACTAATTTCAAGTAGAGCTTAGTTGAATGCTACTCACAGCACAAAGTCAATAAATATATCACTCTTTTCCCCCCATAGGAAGCTCAATATGGAGGAGAGAGAGTGGCTGAGAAGTCAGTGGGATGGTTGGGAAGACTGCACAGGCCAAATATGGTCCAAGGGCTGCCGTGTGGTTCCGGTGACATCTAATCCTATCTCCAGAGAAGCTCATGTATGGGAACTGGACATGACAGTGGAGGGTATTCCTTCCAGATTTCACAGAGTCATAGAATTGTAGAGTTGGAACAGAACCCAATGGTCATCTAGTCCAACCCCCTGCAATGCAGGAATCTCAACTAAAGCATCCCTAACAGATGGCCATTCAACCTCTGCTTTAAAACCTCCAAGGAAGGAGAGTCCACCACCTCTCATGGGAGCCTGTTCCACTGCCAAACAGCTCTTCCTGTCGGAAAGTTCTTATTGATGTTGAATCAGAATCTCCTTTCTTGCAACTTGAAGCCATTGGTTCAGGCCCCACCCTCCAGAGCAGCTTGCCCCATCTTCCATGACACAGCCCTTTAGATATTTGAAGATGGCGATCATATTTCCTCTCAGCCTCCTCTTTTCCAAGCTTGTTGTTGTTGTTTAGCTATTTAGTCGTGTCCGACTCTTCGTGACCCCCTGGACCAGAGCACGCCAGGCCCTCCTGTCTCCCACTGCCTCCCGCAGTTTGGTCAAACTCATGCTGGTAGCTTCGAGAACACTGTCCCACCATCTCGTCCTCTGTCGTCCCCTTCTCCTTGTGCCCTCCATCTTTCCCAACATTAGGGTCTTTTCCAGGGAGTCTTCTCTTCCCATAAGGTGGCCAAAGTATTGGAGTCTCAGCTTCAGGATCTGTCCTTCCAGTGAGCACTCAGGGCTGATTTCCTTCAGAATGGATAGTTTTGCTCTTCTTGCAGTCCATGGGACTCTCAAGAGTCTCCTCCAGCACCATAATTCAAAAGCATCAATTCTTCGGCGATCAGCCTTCTTTATGGTCCAGCTCTCACTTCCATACATCACTACTTTTCCAAGCTAAACATACCCAACTCCCTCAACTGTTCCTCATAAGGGTGGGTTTCCAGACCCTTAATCGTCTTGGTCATTCTTCTCTGGACTCATTCGAGCTTGTCAATATATTTCTTAAATTGTGGCGCCCAGAACTCCACAAGTATTCTAGGTGCAGGCTGACCAGGGCAGAATAGAGTGGTACTATTACTTCCCTTGAGATCCCAATTATTTGTCATTTGGAGCAATTACATAATTTCTGTCATACGCTTGGTTAATTGCATCACCATTTTGTAGATGTGCCAAAGCAGATGACAGGGTCAATGTTTACCCCAAAAAAGAGAGGAAAACTCAAAAGGTGATAAATGAATAAGTAATCAGGGACATTAACCTTGGGCAGCTGTTTCAACATTCTGGATCGGAGATTGTCTGCTGGGCCAATATGTTGAAACAGCTGCTGTTATATTTTAAGATAATTTTATTCGGTGACTTAGAAGGTGACTGTTGTAGGAATTTAGCTGAAAATATTTCAAGTGTAAAACTCAGACCTTAACCTATTTCTTATCCCAAACGACACAGCAATACAGATGGGATATATTTGTGGACATACACCCCACACCGGCCCCAATTACACTTTAATAATGCATCCTGAAGTTCAAATCTCACTGAAAGTTTGTTTCCATGGTGGTAGTCAACTAAGTTTAACTCAGAGTAGATCTATTCACAGAATCGAAGAATTGTAGAGTTTGAAGGTATACCAAGGGTGATTTAGTCCAACCGCCTGAGATGCAGGAATCACAGCTGAAGAATCCCTGACAGACAGCCATCCCATCTCTGTTTAGAAACATCAGCACATTCCAATGCAGTCTGCTCCAGTGTCAAACAGCTCTTAAGAGTAAAAAAAAGTTCTTCCTAATGTTTAGTTGGAATCTCCTTTCTTGTGATCTGAATCCATTGGTTCGGGTCTTACCCTCTAGCCTAACTTAGTAATGTTCATTAATTATAATGGGTCTACTTTGAGTAAAACTTAACAGAACACCACTCCTTGTGCTTATTATGTTTTTATACATGTTGAAAGCCACTCAGAGTGGTTGGGGCAACCACAGCCAATGGGGGAGATATCGAGGAAGAGGAGGAGGAGGAGAAGGAGAAGGAAAGAGTCAGGGAACTTTTATTTACCTTCATTAATGAGCCTTCTTATCATTAAGAGGCCAGACAAGCATTTTTATATATTATTTATTTATTAAATTTCTATACCAGCTTTTCTTCCAAGGAGCTGAAGGTGGGGCGCATGGTTCTCCTTCTCCCCATTTCATCCTCACAACAACACTGTAAGGTAGGTAAGGCTGAGAGGCAGTGACTGGTCCAAGGTCACCCAGTGAGCTTCATGGCTGAGCGGAGATTCAAACCCTGCTCTCCCAGGTTATAGTCTGACACTCTAACCACTGTACTATGCTGGCTCGCTTGGTGTCCTCCAGATGTTGTTGGACTACAACTCCTATCATTCACTGGCTGGCTGCCCTGAACCAGCCCCTACCTGCCCAACTTCTCACCTAGAGCCAGTCAGGGGGTGCCTCCGCCTGTGATTGGGTCCCTTCATGGGCAACTTTCTCAGGACTTCGTAACAATGCTGGGAAGAGCCAGAGGCCAAGGTGGGCAGACCACGAGGTACAACTCTTACTATGATTCCATATGATGCATTCCATCCACAGAAGCCTGAATTTTCTACGTGCGCATCTCTCCGGCCAGGTAGGCAAGAGGCTTTATCAGGGTTCAATGACACATTCCAGCAAGACAAAGAGCAACCAATGGGCTGAAAGGGGTGTGGCCTGGGAGACAAAGCAGCCTGGCAAGAATCCCAAAGCCCAGGTCACATTCGGCCCCCAGGCCTGAGATTCCCCACTCATGCTGCCAACGACAACACATCCTGAAGGGCAACCCCAAAATCAACAGAAGCAGAAGTCAGAGTGAGCAACAACCTCTTACCACCCCACATTTGAGGCTGCCTTGCCAGCTTCCTGCACCTGCCATCTGCTCATTCTTTTGATGTGAAAATATTCCGCTTTCCGGAGAGGCAATTTGGAGGCATCTGACTTGGTGCTGCTAACCCCCTCCCCATTTGCTGTGCCACCCTTCAACAGGTATTCCAATGACAAATTTATTACAGCCCATTATTCCGTGCTTTGCACACAACCCGGTCCTGCTGCCGAAATTTATTATAGCATTTATGGTATTAATTATACAAGTTTCAGCACCACCTGTCAGAGGGCATTCTGAGTCTCCTAAAAAATAATAATAACAAAAAAAACCCAAGAAGCATGCCTTTTGTTTACGTGCAGCCATGGTGAAAAGTGGCACGCATCGCAATTATTTATCTACCAGCACACAACCCATCAAGTTTGACAAGTGGCAGGAAGGAGGGTGGAATTTTGCCAAGCGTGCTTCTTTCCCAAATGTGTTGCCTCGGTTTGCAGACCTGCTCCTGCTCCTTGTTCTCCTAAACTAAGGGTGAGGGACTTATTTCAGTCTGAGGGCCACATTTCATTCCAAGCAACCTTCCGAGGGCCACATGCCTGTGGTGGGTGAGGCCAGAGGGAAAGGTGAGCAGAGAAACAAATGCAAGTTTTATCGTGGTACAGAAGGATAGTTTCCACCAATAATAACACATGCCTCTCTATCCAAGAGTTAAAATCACAGAATCATAGAGCTGGCAAGGGAACCCAAGAGTCATCTAATCCACCTCCTGCAATGCAGGAATCTCAACTAGATCATCCCTGACAGATGGCCATCCAGCCTCTGCTTAGAAATCTCCAAGAAAAGAGAGTCCACCACCTCTTGTGGGAGTGTGTTAAACTGTCAAACGGCTCTTACTGTCAGAAAGATCATCTTGATGTTTAGTCAGAATCTCATTTCTTGTAACTTGAAAGCCAAGGTGGTTCTGCTTCCCTTTGGAACACATCAGCAAGGCCAAGATGGAGGTCCTGGCATCTGGGCAACCCAGGACCTCCATACACACTGCCCAGGCTTATGGTCTGGAGAGATCCTTTTGGTGCTGCTAACACAGCAAAAACAATGTGAGAGGGATCAGGGGAGAAATTTGATTCGGTTCGCATTTAAAGGCGAGCCTCCCTAATTTGCACATTCTGAAACAATACAATAGCTGGAACACAGCCATCCTTGGAAATTGGCACTTCTACGAATTTTGCATTGCAGTTCTCCAGCCATGTAAGCCAAGTAACATGTACACAAACACATATACAAAAGTACTTTATGCATGAAGGGAAATTGTATTGTATTAGGGAAGTTTGCTTTGCAAGGATGTTTGTGTTCATTGGGGGAAATTGCATACAAAAATTTGTATACTAGGATAAATCACACATTTTTATTTTTATTTTTAAACTACCTCACTTTCCATAAGGTAAAGTAAAGGGTAAAGGGACCCCTGACCATTAGGTCCAGTCGTGGCTGACTCTGGGGTTGCAGCGCTCATCTCGCTTTATTGGCCGAGGGAGCCCGCGTACAGTCATGTGGCCAGCATGACTAAGCTGCTTCTGGCGAACCAGAGCAGCGCACGGAAACACTGTTTACCTTCCTGCCAGAGCAGTACCTATTTATCTACTTGCACTTTGAACTACTAGGTTGGCAGGAGCAGGGACCGAGCAACGGGAGCTCACCCCGTCACGGAGATTCAAACCACCGACATTCTGACTGGCAAGTCCCAGGCTCTGTGGTTTAACCCACAGCGCCACCCGCGTCCCTTCCATAAGGCATCCCAAAGCAATTAATAATATAGATGTTGATGAATTTTCATGAGGACTTAAAAAAAAGAAAGAAACTGCCAAGTGCTCACGGTGGCCTACGTCATTCTCTATACACACTCAGGTTATCCCCACAACAACCCTGTGAGGTAGGTTAGGCTGAGACACAATGAGTATCCCAAGGTTTACCAGTGAATTGCACACCTGAGTGTAGAACATGAGTCCAGCAATCTTAACCATGAAGTGGTACTGGCTTAAAAGAAAGACATAAAATATTAATTTAACAAATGAATTCAATAACTAAATCATCAGTATGGAACTGCCCTCCCTTGCCTACCCCGCAGATAGGTTGCCCCAATGTGAGTCAAGGGCATCTGACTCGCTTCAGTCCTCCAGGCCCAGTTCTGGGCTGAGAGACTGGGCAATTCATGCACATGCAAGTCTGCACCTGAGCAGGATTTCATGCAGAAGTGCTTCCACTTGCTATCTCTCTTCCAAACCTGGGGTTGACAATTAACTCACACTAATGAGGCTTACACACTGCAGCTCCTGGAAGAATGGCAAAAAGGGCAAGATTGTCATTTTAAAAAAAAGAACACTCTCGTCTCCGTTACATTCCTGACAGATTTAATTAACAAAAATGTTGCGATAGCTGAAAGTTCTTCCCTGTTTTACAAATAATGCCCTTTTGATGAGGGCTTCAGTTCGAATTACTGCCCTCTCAAGCGGCGCCACACAACCAGAATGCTAAGCTGATTGGCAATAAAACTACAGTAAGTGGTCCAAAGGGAGGGAAGAAAAATATTATAAACACAATGGAAGCCAATTGTTGGCTAATCGTTAAGAAGGACAAGTTTATGCGTCATTCCATGAGTTTTCTCCTTCGGGTGGGCCTTGGCATTCAGGGATTTGGCTATAACTCTCATTTTTAAAGAAGAAGATATTCAGAATGCAAGTAGGGGGTGGCATGCAAAGATGCTCTGCCACAACAAAAAGTCCCCACACCCAAAAATCTACCAAATGAGGGAGAACGCTTCTTCCCTAGCTGCCCAGACATAAAATGTATGCAAGCAATGGAATTTGCAGATATTTTCCAGATTGTTTATTAAAGCCTGAAACTTAAATGTATTTATTTATTACATTTATTGTTAGGTTTCCAAGGGGTTGCTCAAGAGCAAGCAGGCAAATACCTCCCTGCTTGGCTGTGAAGCCTTGCTTTTGATGCAAAATAAACTTTATCTGTCCAGAGCGCCACTCTCCCATGGCTGGCTCATTCACTGGCAGAATCCGTGAGTGGGCGGGGCTTAAACTTTCCCCAGCAAAGTAATTTCTTGACGCCCAGTCTGCGCTTCCCCTCTCTGTGCGAAACCTTACTGCGCAAGGAGGGCGTGGGTAACAGTGGACCTCTCCCCTCCCTGCTTTGCCCAGGCAAGGTGTCCTGGCAACGCCTCACCTCCTCCGAACCCTGCAGCTCCTCTCCACTGGAGGTGTGGTTACTCTCCCCCACCGAGGAGGAGCTGCTTTCCACGATCTTTGGGGGCTCTCTGTAATCCATCCGGCTTTTCCTCTCTCCCTCCTGAACCGATGGCAGTTCCCTGACATTTACCATATTTTTTGCTCTATAAGACTCACTTTTTCCCTCCTAAAAAGTATGGGGAAATGTGTGTGCGTCTTATGGAGCGAATGCAGGCTGCGCAGCTATCCTAGAAGCCAGAACAGCAAGAGGGATTGCTGCTTTCACTGCACAGCGATCCCTCTTGCTGTTCTGGCTTCTGAGATTCAGAATATATTTTTTCTTGTTTTCCTCCTCCAAAAACTAGGTGCGTCTTGCGGTCTGGTGTGTCTTATAGAGCAAAAAATACGGTATATATCACCTTTTTCTCCAAGTATCTCAAGGCGGTGTACATGGTTCTCCCTGTCCTCATTTAAATCCCCACAATAACCCTGTGAGGTGGGTTAGGCAGAGAGGCAGTGACTTGTCCAAGATCACTCTGTGTGTTTCATGGGCAAGCGGATCTGAAGTCGAGTCTCCCAGGTCCTAGTCTGACACACTCTAACCACTTCACCACACTGAGTTATTTTGGTACAGTGGGAAACTGTGGCAAACCATTCGTTCTCCAATTTTGTGTTGCTTTTATTTCCCCTGATCCTGTTCACTGGGTTTGTTTCCCTTGGGAAATGATGCATCGCTGCAATTCCTGGCTTCTTTCTCTGGCCTCGGTTACATGCACAGGTGATTCCAGACAATCAGGAATCACCAATTGAACTTTATGGCATCATGCTGCTATGCAGCCAATCAGGAAATCAGTGATGACATTATGGACTGATCTACCTGCATGGGCAAACTAAGGCCTGGGGGCCAGATCCAGCCCAATCGCCTTCTAAATCCGGCCCGCGGACAGTCCGGGAATCAGCATGTTTTTACATGAGTAGAATGTGTCCTTTTTATTTAAAATGCATTTCTGGGTTATTTGTGGGGCCTGCCTGGTGTTTTTACATGAGTAGAATGTGTGCTTTTAATTTAAAATGCATCTCTGGGTTATTTGTGGTGCATAGGAATTCATTCAATTTTTTCCCCCAAAATATAGTCTAGCCCACCACAAGGTCTGAGGGACAGTGGACCGGCCCCCTGCTGAAAAATTTTGCTGACCCCCGATCTAGAGAGACAGATATGCAATTTTACTTTGCAAGTCAGAACTCACTACAGCAAATCACCCAGAGATTCATGAGTAGATGTGAATCTACCCCCCCACACACACACACACATTACACAGCACCAGGTATTCTAATGGTACTGTAATAAGTAATAAGTAACAACAGTAACATGTCTTTGTCGTTTCATTTGTGATGGCTTGTTCCCCCATTTGTGTTGCCACTTAACGCTGCCATCATGGAGACTGACCTGCACATGTGCAGTGGAGGATGAACCACTAGGGCCAAGGGGACACTGCCCCACCAACCTCAGCCCCCTCACCACCAACATGCCTTCATACAATCAGTTTCCTCCTCCTTAGTGTTGCCCTTAGCAGGGAGGAGGATGGAAACCAAACAAGAATTGGGTGGGTCTGCCTATCATTGGCTCAACCTCTGCCTGCTGTTAAATCTCCCTGACCTTTGACTACCGGTTCCTGAAGGCACCAGTCACTACTGAAATACTCAGATGCACACCTAGAGAACACTTGGCTTGACAGTAGTACTTGTGAAATGCATCTAGTGAGCTTAGTAGACCACAAGTTAAGCATGAGTCAACAGTATGATGCAGCAGCAGAAAAAAGGCTAACACAGAAGTATAATGTCCAGATCAAGGGAAGCAATAGTACTACTCTATTCTACACCTGGAGTCCTGTGTCCAGTTCTGGGCACCACAATTTAAGAAGGATGTTGACAAGCTGCAATGTATGCAGAGGAGGGCAACCAAGATGATCAAGGGTCTGGAAACTAAGCCTTACGAGGAACGGTTGAAGGAGCTGGGTATGTTTAGCTAGCCTGGAAAAGAGGAGACTGAGAGGAGATATGATACCATCTTCAAATATATTAAGGGCTGTCACATGGAAGAGGAAGCATGCTTGTTTTCTCCTGCTCTGGAGGGTAAGACTTGAGGCAATGGCTTCAAATTACAAGAAAGGAGATTCCAACTAAACATTCGAAAAAACTTTCTGACAGTAAGAGCTGTTCGGCAGTGGAACAGACTCCCAAGAGAGGTGGTGGACTCTCCTTCCTTGGAGGTTTTAAAGCAGAGGTTAAATGGTCATGTCATTGATGCTTTAGCTGAGATTCCTGCATTGCAGGGGGCTGGACTACATGACCCTTGGGATCCCTTCCAACTCTAAGATTCTATTCTTCTATGACCAAGATGATCAAGGGTCTGGAAACCGAGCCTTATGAGGAATAGTTGAGGGAGCTAGGTATGTTTAGCCTGAAAAAGAGGAGACTGGGAGATGCAACAATGGAGCAGGAACCTTTCTACATATGTGGTGGGAGTGCAAAGAGATAGTGGGATTCTGGGAAAATACCTATAACGAACTGAAACAGATATTTAGATTTTCATTTGGAAAAAAACCAGAATCCTTTCTCCTAAGTATCAAGTCACAGGAAATAAAAAGAACGGTCAGACCAATATTTATGTATGCAACTATGGTGGCAAGGTTATTGATTGCCAAAAATTGGGAAAGCAGCAGCGTCCCAACTAAAACAAACTGGTTATCTAAAATGATGGAATACTTCCATATTGCCGAACTAACAGGAAGGATAAGAGGAGATATGGTACAAAAAGTGAATAAGGAGTGGGCTATCTTTAAGGAATACATCAAAATTTATGTGGAAAAAGTAGACTTTCTGACAGAAATTGAGTGAATCCAGAAAATGATTAGAGTGAAAGGAGAGTAAAGTTAAGGTAGAAGAAGAGATTAAAGAAATAATGAAATGTGTTTAAGCTAGTTGGAAAAATAAAGTAGCGTAACAAGAACGGCTGGAGGTCAAATCACTTGGTGGGTGTCCATGTGGGGTAGGTGTGTAGGTATGTTGATATGTATAGTATAGGTAGGTATTATATAGAGTAATGTAGGTATGTTTTATGTTATGAAAATAAGGTAGTGTGTTGTGTACGTGTATTGTGTAAATGTATATGTATGTGTTTTATATGTTAATAAAATAAAATTAAAATTAAAATTAAAAAAGAAAAGAAAAGAAAAAGAGGAGACTGGGTGGAAATATGACAGCTCTCTGAAGGGCTGTCACATGGAAAAGAGAACAAGCTTGTTCTTTTGCTGTTCCAGAAGGTAGGACATGAACCAATGGATTGAAATGACAAGAAAGCAGATTCTGACTAAACATTAGGAAGAGCTTTCTGATGGTAAGGTCTGTTTGAGAGTGGAATGGGCTATCTTGGAAGCTGGTGGGTTGTCCTTTGTTAGCGGCTTCTAAATGGAGGTTGGGTGGCCATCTTAGCTGTGATTCCTGCATTGGTCGAGATTGGACTAGATGACTTGGGTTAACTCTTCCAACTGCATAATGATACATGTGTGAACTCAACTTTCAGGTGCACTTCTGTCCAAGGCGCTCCTTCTCCTGCCTTGTAAACAAGTCGCCTGAGCTCCCTGCTCCCATCAAGAGCCAAAAAAGGAAAGCTGTACATTTGGAATGAGGAGTGTGACAGCAGAGTGCCAACTTTGCGGAGACAAAGATGCCACGGGGCTCCATCGCTCCAGCATCCCATTGCCCTCCCTGCTAATTTCTCTCTAAAGACATGGGAAGCATGGATGGAAGGGCGTCATTAGCCTGCTTGGCAATGAGTAACAGCCTTTTACTTGGGAGATCTTCTCGCTGTGAAATTAGTGTCACAGATAAGTGGTTGCTCTGCGGCAGAGATGGAAACGTCTGCATTTCTGATCTTCATACACAACATGCCCCCCACACACATCCCAGCACTTTGGCTAGCAAATTTACACAGATAGCACAGCCAGATGTCATGGGCTCACAAAGGCACTGTGAAATACAACCTGCCCAGCAGTACAGCTATTATAAGTGCCAGTTTTTATTGCACTTTATGGAAACCTTGGCTTCCCTCCTTTCATTTTTCTATGTTCAGTTTGCACATGGCTCCAAAGTTGTGCATTTTTATCCTGATACACTATACCAAGGGGGGTACAGACATCAAATATGGCCAGACCTCTCTATATAGCCCCCAGGACTGCCCTCAGGCAAAACCGGCTACTCAGACACATCCCCTCTCCCCAGTCCGAAATCCTTACCAGCCCTATTCTGCATCCTCTTTGTGTGTGTTTTGCTTGGCTGGGATGTTTCCTTGAATGCTGATAATCTCTCTCGCTGGCCTGGGTGTAGGGTGGAGGGGTGTGTGAGAGAGTTTGTAACTGTCCTGGCTCCCACCCTAAAACACTCACACAAAGGCTCTCTTTTGCAAGTTAGAAACAGACCTTTATTCAGGCTCAGTACAGGCTCAGCAGCACAAACCATGCTCAGGAGTCATGACTCAGGAGTTCAGGAGCAGAGAAAGGAGTTCAGAGCTGGACAAAAGCAACTAAGATGTCTCAAGAAGTTTCCATACCCCACCCACCAAGCTTTTAAAGGTGAGGTGTGGCATTCCCACTCGTAAGACTCTCTCGCCTTGTGAAAATTTTGGGACTTTAAACATGCACTCCTTGGGGGGAACAGTCTGGTCCCATCTTAAAAGGTGGCACCTGGTTCTAGGCAACAAGGCTGCACCCTGCTGTTCAGGCTCCTGTTCAGTCACTGCTGCCTCTGGTTCTCCCTCCAAACTCAGTTCCAAACTCTCCAAAGCTTTTACTGAGGGTATTCACTTGTCAGGAAAGGAGGGTGGAGTGGGGAGAGAACTACATCCCTGCTCCTTCTCCCTAAGAGATGGAAGTCAGGGTGGAAAGCAAAGGTTCCTCCCACTCCGCCAACTCTGGTTCCCACCATTCAGGTGGGGAAAATGCATTGTCTCAACCACTTTTGCAGCTGGTCCCCCACACAGTCAGGGACCCTGAAATATACTCAGAGCTGAGTATTGATTTCATGCTCTTTATTTCAGCTCATGGTAAACAGTAAGTGAGTACTTTCCCAAAAAACAATGGGTCCCATGTGATTGGCTGATTCAACTCCTCTCCTAGAGCCTGATTGGACTGTTCCTGCAGGCCAAACAGGTTGCTGATTCACTTCTTCCTGGAGCCGGATTGGGCGGCTCCTGCAGACCAATCAGGTTGTTGACTCACTTCCTCCTGGAGCCTGATTTGGCTGCTCCTGCAGGCCAATCAGGTTGCTGATTTACTTCCTCCTGGAGCCGGATTGGGCGGCTCCTGCAGACCAATCAGGTTGCTGTCTTCTAGAATCCTACCTGCCTATTGTTCTAGGATCCAAGCTCAGTACATAACAGATCCTCTTTCAGCTGTCATCCAGAGAAGACATTCCCCTAGGGCAGGTGTCTGCAACCTTTAAGACAAAAAGAGCCACTCGGACCCGTTTCCGAAGAAAAAAAAACTGGGAGCCGCAAAACTCGTCATTATAAAAATAACTTTTTTGTCACTTTTTTATTATTTCTTTGTTTGACCCCTCAGAATTACTCCTCCTCATAGAAATGAACGTTAAATTAACAAGTTACCTTTTTTGTGTGTGTGTTCTTCACTCCCCTTCAAAACAGTGACCAGCGTACATGCCCCTTACAATGTAGCGGGCGGGCGGGAAGGTGACGTCGGGACGGTGCGTGACTAACGCACACACCGCCCCCATGTGACGTCACAGCCAGTACAGCGCCTGCCACAGTGGGGAGTGTCGGGGCGCACAATGCGCCTCCTCCCCCCGCTAGTATCCGCGCCGGAGCCGCGGCAAAGGTGTAAGAGAGCCACATGCGGCTCTGGAGCCGCGGGTTGCTGACCCCTGCCCTAGGGTGTGTGTGTGTGTGTGAGAGAGAGAGAGAGAGAGAGAGAGAGAGAGAGAGAGAAGAGATGGGGTGGAATGGCCTCTCCAGCAGTACAGAGGAAAGACCTTTGTCTCCTCTCCAAATTTTCCATCCCTAACTTTCACTACAAGTTTCTCTGTAACTAAGAATCAGGGCCCAAGCTTGCATTTCCCTCCTTCCTCCCAAACCCTTTTCCTTTTGTGTTGTGTCTTTTAAATTGTGAGCCTGAGGACAGAGACTGTCTTCTCCCTAATATCTGTAATCCTGTTTGGGAGGGGTTTGCTTCCAATTGAAAAGTGGAATAAAAAGGCTTAACCACCACCACAACAGCTACTACTACTTCATGGCAAAGGTGGCATTCAAACTGGGTAATTCCTGATTCACAGCCTGGTCCTGTTGAGATGGTGTTGAGAGAATATTGGCTTGGAACTCCAGCAAGCATGTTGCCAGCCCAATTGTTTGCTGACAGTAGAAAACACACCCACACCCCCTTTCACACATTACAAAACTCCCGGGGGGGGCAGGGGCACTGAGTGAGATGACAGGATGAGTGACCCAAGCCGGCCCAAAAATGGCACAGAAAATCCATCCTTTGTTGATCAGGCAACACAGTACAGTTCTGCCAAAACAAGCCCTGATGGATGCGCGCTGGCTGATTTCTCAAGCACTTTATAAATATTAATGGCAATGATAGAGCCTCTCAAAATTTGTCATGTCACATCGCTCTTAGAAAAACGCTCCGAGTGCGACTTCGATCAGGTGGTGGTTGTTTTTCCCATCAAACAACTGCAAACTCTACTTTGTAAGGTTATCCTCGCCCAAGATTCTCCCCCCCCCCTCGCCACCCCAAAAGAAAAGAAATGCAAGGTATGGGGTGGACATATGCTAGCTTTTCATAAATGTAAAGGTGCTGTATTAGAACCACTGGGGCTGGCTCTACCATGAGCTTTGCTGAGCCATTGGCTCAGGTGGCAGATCAGGAAGGGCAGCAGACAGAGACCTGGGAGCAGAGGAGGCTGGTCACTAGGGCAAGGTGGGTACCCGGACTTGGTTGGCTGGTTGGAGGATAGAGAGGGGCCGTAGAAACTAACCCATATTACAAAGGTAATATTTACATTTGTTTTTCAGGTGCCCACCAAATGTATGTGGCCCTCCAAAGGTAATGTGGCCCTCAAGCTGGAAAAGGTGTCCTACCCCTGATTTAACAGAATGCCAGTACTGCCAATCAACAAAAGGTGCCATACTACAGTGGCTTGCAAATATAAACTTCTTCTTCTAGTGCTACAGAATTTGCCAAGACAAATACACATGGGTTGAGAAATATGAACTTCAAGGACTCATAATGGTTGCTTCAAATAGAAGGTGAACATTGTAAACTCTGCTTTAAATGCCTAGGAAACTGGCAAGTTGCTTCTTTCCCAGCTGGTGGATGGAATGTCCTCCCATCTGGAAAGGGGAGGATGCACAGAGCAGGGATGGAGATCCTGTTGTCCTCCAGATGTTGCTGGACTGCAACTTGAATCATCCCTGACCCTATGCTATGTGGGCCGAAACTGATGATAGCTGGAGTCCGATAAGATCTGGAGGGCCACAGGTTCCCAGCTTCTGCATCTATCCGTCTGATGGGAGTGGTTTCTACTCCCCAGCTGTCAATCATCTGACATCACAATGGCATCAGGTGAAAGGTGCTTTGAAGTCCCAAAGTCAGGACTGCAAAGCACCTTGAAAGGCATCACTAAAATGAAGGGTTTTCCTTCACTCTAGCAGACAATCTCAGTGCGCGCACACACTAATCCTGAATCAGGAATGGGTTTGCATCAAAAGCCCTGCTCAGACAGTGGGGTAGGGGTACTTTGCCTTAGCAGGAAATATCAATGCAACCCACACCCTAAATCCTGAACTGAGGGCAATGGTTTCATGGGCCAGCTTGGATCCCCTTGGCAGGGCAGGTTTGGCCCACAGCCCAGAGGTTCCCCACCCCTGATGCAGCTCTATAGTTCAAAACATCTTTGGCATCTCTTGCAGGAGTAGGCTTCAGGATTCTTGAACTGTGGGCACGGAACAAGGCTCACATTCCTATAGGGGGTTGCCCCTGCTTCTAAAACTGAGGCTTGCATTCTGATTCCATACGCCTCGAGTTGGCAGCACCTGAAAGTGCTTTGTCCAATCCTGTCCAAATATGCTTAAAGTGATGCACTCAGCAATTTTCCCCTCTCAAGCTTGAGTTAAAGGACTCAGTGCTTTTTAAAGGCCATTTTTCCTGGGTGTTCCTTGTCAGCATTTCAGCCATCAGGCAACTGGGGACACCATTATTCAATCCCCCATTTAAAAGAAACCTTATTGGAATACACACACAGAGACACACACACCTGTGGTTCTAAGTGATTCACAACATTAGTCAACTGTTAATCAATGGAAAGTTTGTACTCTTAGGGTGAAAACATGGTTTTTAAAGGCAGAGATTAAATGTGGCCACATATACAAAAAGAAAGAAAAAATAGCCACATGAACATACATCAATCTCAGGGGCTGACTAGGTTGGTGAGATACTGATGGATAGCTTTTGAGAAACACTTTAAAGATGATGACAGACTGAAAATTACAGTCCTATTGTCATACAAGGAAGAATTGTGGAGAGGAAGGGATGGAATCCCACCATGCGCTGCAATTTAAGAACGAAGTACTTTCAATTCTCCTGATAAAGCAAAGGTGGGAAATCTGTGGCTCTTCAAATGCTGCTAGACTCCAACTCCCACCATCCCTGATCACTGATCCTGCCATCTGGGCTGCTGGGAGCTGGTGTCCAACATCACCTGGAGGGCCACAGGTTCTACACTCCAAGAAAGCAGGTGATCCGCTGGACCATGGGCTGGATTGGTTCCCCTAGGGGATTTTTCTCATAAGATAAAGGTGGGAAACTGGTGGCCATCCAGATGTTTGCTGGATTCCAACTGCCATCACCCCTGACAATTGCCTCTGTTGGCTGGGGCTGATGGGATCTGGAGTCCAGCATTACATTGAGGACCACAGCTTCCACTTCCCTGAGAAAGGGGATGGTCAGCTGGAACATAAACCAATGGGAATTAGAGTCCAGCAACACCAATCTCTCCCCACCGCCACCACATTCCCCCCATCTCGCCACGGAGTGCCCTTACCTGCTGCCCAACACCACACACACACGTCTGTGTGCATGCACATGCACATACACAAACACACACCCCCCACACAAACATGTTCTTCCCAAAGTGATGCCAGAGGAACAGGAGAGTGTAGCATCTTTTGGTCCCACATTATTTTGGTTCCCAGGCGAGTGCAGCGCCAGCTTCCGGAAGTACATCGGCAGCTGCGACAGAGGCAGCAGAGGCAGTGGCTGAAGCAGCAGAGGTCACAGTGGAGGTAGAGGAGATGGATGCAGAGATAGATGGAGGTGAAATGGGACACCCGTGATTGGCATCAGAAGCCTGGGTGGCTTCTGTAAATCTTTGACGGAGTCCCACTCAAAGCAGGGCAGTTGTGTGATGTGGTGTATGTTGTCATCTGTCTGTCTTGGGAGACAATGGAGGAGTGCACCTTGGGAGGTGAAGTCAAACTGTTGGAAGGTTACAGTATCTGCTGTGACTGTAGAGACCAATATGGGAGAGACGTGTTTTGTTGCAGCCGGGGCAGATGAAGGTGTCTGGCTGTGCTGCTGCCGGTGCCAAAGGAGGTGGCCTCTCCTTCATTTGAATTTTTTAAGCAGAAACCAGATGGCCAACCTATTAGGGATGCCATAGCAGCAGATTCCCTATATTGGCTATGGATTGGACCAGATGCCCTTTGAGGTCCCATCCAAATCTATGGTTCTAGTTCGGAGACATTTCCACCAAGTTCAGCTAGCCTTCCCAATCCCCACCATGGCCACCTTACCCCTTAAGTTAAAAAAAAGGATTTTCCGCCTTTAACATTCTGCACTTGAAAACGCTCCATGTGTGCCGGAAACTCTGACAACTCACTAATCTGTCCTGAACACATCTTGTTTGGCAATTATATGGTAATGAACCCTTTCTCCTCGGTTCTTTCCATTCCTGAATGATTCATGCTCCGCTTTTCGGTTCTAAAAGCGCCGTTTTGAAGCTTTCCCCCAAATTCCACAATAATGTATCTGTTAAGCCAGAAAAAAAACTTGTGGAGATTTGCAGCTTTTCGAGTTCACCTAACTCCCCCACCCCAACACAGCAGTTCCCTGTGTGAGTTGTTTGGGATTGATTTAACAACTTCAAAACAAAAAAGTACACAGACAGTACCTACTAGCATAGGAGACAGATTATCATTGTAGTCAATGGGATAATTGCTAGGCCACAAAATTAGGATTCCCATTGGAATTGATCACACACAAGGCCACACACTAAAGAATATACAGGAAGCACTTCATGCATGAAATGATGGGTGATTGTGTGCATTCCGTAGCTGGCAGCTAACATGCTGTTGTTAACACTTCGGTGGCTAACTTTATTGTTATGGTTGTTCTGTTGAGTTCCTTGTTAGGACTCAAAGTTACAAAAGGCCTTGAATCAAGGGATAGTGTTATGCCAAGAACTCCTCCCACATTTATTTATTTATCCTCTTACCATTCTCCATTAATTACTGGGAGGGTGGGGTGGGGGAATTGTGTTCTAGAATTATCAAAAGGGAGAGAGAAAATTCCCAGAATCAGGTGCAGGGTTTTGTTGTGGTGTTTTTGCTTCTTTTCAAGCTGGCCAAGTTTCCTCCCTTTCATTCCACAAATTATCACTGATGGACCACATTCTGCATACCTCCCTCGGCCTGCACTTTCTGAAAAACCTCCTGAGAGCCTCTCCTGGGCTTACATGCAAACGCAGAATTAACTAATTTAGGAGCAGCAAAATAAGCAGGGCCTAGAATCTCTCTGACCCTTTCATAGATCACCGCCTTGTTGTGGCGAAGGGGCTTGAAGAAGGAGCTATGAGCTATGCCATGCAGGGCCACCCAGGACGGACAGGTCACAGCCGAGAATTTAGACTAAATGTGATCTACCTGGAGAAATACGACTAAGACGACTAAACAACAAACAACAAACCGAATCCCTCCGAAGCAAGGTTCACTGACCAGCTAGGTAGGCAGGGATCCAAAAATCAGGGAACTGGTGCAAAAGAATCAGTCTTGCAGTCTCTGCCTGGAACAAAAGACTTTGAAACCTGAGACCCACCTAAAGGACTGTTATGTACTGAGCTGAATCCTAGAACAATAGGATCCAGAATGCAGCAGTCTGATTGGTCCGCAGGAGCCACCCAATCCAGCTCCAGGTAGAAGTGAATCAGTGACCTGATTGGCCTGCAGGAGCAGCCACTCAGGCTCCTGGATGAAGTGAATCAGCAACCTGATTGGCCTGCAGGAGCAGCCAATCAGGCTTCTGGAGGAGGTGAATCCGCAACCTGATTGGCCTACAGGAGCAGCCCAGAATTAGCCAATCACGCAGGGCCCATTGTATAAGTAATGTATATATAGCTAGACTTTTGGGGGAAAGTTTCATTAATTGGTACTATGAGCTGAATAAAGAGCAAATTCACACTCGACTCCGAGTATATTTGACGGACACAGCTGCAGGCCATTTAAACAGTAATGGGTACCCCCAAAGAACCCTGGGAGCTGTGGTTCCTTAATTTCAATGGGTTTACTGTCTTCTGCCTTAGACCACATCCACACCATACATTTAAAGCACTTAGATACCACTTTAAACAGCCATGGCTTCCCCCAGAGGATGCTGGGAGCTGTAGTTTGCTTAGGGTGCTAAGAGCTGTTGGGAGGCCCCTATAGCCCCCACTGAGCTACAATTACCAAACTGGTTTAACAATCAATCTTTCTTCACAGAGAACTCTGGGAATTTTAGCTCTGTGAGGGGACTAGGGAGGTATCACTGTTTAAATATGAAGCTGCTTTAAATTGTATAGTATACTTGGGGCCTGATTCCATGACTGCCATGGCTCCTAAAGGCCCCAGATCCCACTGCTCTTCCTTGCGGTCCCTTGATGTGGGCTGTTCCTCTATCATGTTTACCTTGGGGCAGGGGTGCAAACTTGAATAAAATATTGGGGGGCTCAGTTAAGCCCCCACCCCGCTTAATCAGTTACATGACATGGTGCTTGCACACCACTTGATTGGCAATGCCCATCAACTTTGGGGGGCCCCAACCCCCTCAAATATTTTATTGGGGGGATGAAGCCCCTGCAGCCCCTAGAAGTTGGCTCCTATGCCTTGGGGAGCTCCAGATGGTTTTCTGAAGAGGATTCCTCCAGCGGGGGCATGGCACCGGGTATGCAATCTGCTTTCCTGCAAGCTGTTGGTTTTCTTGAAAGCCCTTCTGAAGCCGTGCCTGGCTGTTATGAGCACGTTGGTTGTGCTCATTTAGACAGCAAGGGCCATTGGGTGCCAACTGTTTAGGGGACAATTTCCTGGCACAACATCCCAAGCGCCAGATGAAAATGTCAGTTGCCACACGCCCAGGGAACTTTTTTTTCCTTGGCAGCAAAATGTCTCTCATAATTGATTCTTTTCAACATCTGGTGTGCAGATCAACATGGGCGGCTAACAGTCCAAGAATGGAAGAGCGATTCATTTTCATTGCGACTTAATAAAATAAGCAAGTGAGGCGGGGGACGCGGGGTGTCAGAAACATTTTAAAAAGTAGTTATTCCTCCACTCATCTTAACGGGAAAGGGAGCAGTTGGGTGCAGTATGGATTATTACTTAGCCAAAGGACTTGTCTTTCAGCATCACAGGGAAGATAATTAAATGTGTAGATAATAAGCCCAATTTCCAGTCCTAGGAACTCATAAAGGATGCCAGGTTCTCTCTCCCCCATTGATACCCGTGCTCAGAATGTGTCGTCCTATTGCTCGTTTTGTGAATAGAAACCCAGCGGAACAAATGTCTCATTGCATGGGTCAGTGGGCCTGCAGGACACTAACACAGCACTGTTCATAAGGCACTGTTGCACATGCTTTCCCTTTTAACAATCTTGGCACAAACTTCTTTCTGCAGTGCATTCTGGGAAACTAAAGACCCATGCGTCTTGGTGGCTGTCCAACGAGACGCATTTTCCACAATGTGCTCCTTCTGGGGTAGTTTGTCCTCCTTTGGTCCTCACCCTGCACTCAGCTCTCAACTGGCACTCCTAGAAGTTGTCAGCATGTGACAGTGGCCACACCCTGGGAATGGCTTCGGCTGGGCAACTAAACCAGGAGAGGGTAGCCGATGGGTCTCAAACCCTCAGTGAGTTAAGGGACTTCCCTTGCATGTGAAGACAGGCTTCAGTGGGCTGAGCGGAAGAGACCAAGAGTGGGTCCAATGGTCAAAAAGGCGGTTTCTGTATGTGCTGCAGAGAAAGTGAGGGGCAGGTGGAGCTCGTCCATCTAGGAGAAGGAAAACTCTGATTCTTAACCTTCACTGCTTTATGAGATACCTTTGGGAGAAGAAAAGGCTCCGGAGTAAACAATACACTAATCCGGAGTGGTGTCCCAAGGTGGTTGGATGGCGTCTTGTACACCTCCTTCCAGCAACTCCTGCAACCAAGCTGGTGCCAAACATATTGCTCTGTTTTCCTTTGGACCTCATCAGTGAGGCCGAGAGGGGAGTCTTGACATCTGGGCAGCCTAGGACCTCCAGACACATTGCCCAGGCTTGCGCCCTGGAGAGGTCAATTCCGTGCTTCTAATGCAGCAGTTTGACTTCATCCCCAGATGCTCACTCCATTGTCTCTCGAGACAGATGGATACCATCAATTAATTCAGTGGAAGCTGGTCCATAAGGACAAAGCAGGCTCTTCCCCACCAAACTCTGCTGCCTTCTTACTTACGACTAACCAGGGGTTTAGCTTTGCCTGTACCTGGCGCTGACTCCACCTGCTTTTGGCTCTGACTCTACCTACTGTTGGCCTCCCTGCCTTCCTCCTCACCAGTCCCAATGGACACTGCTCTCTATTGTATAGGAGCCTGCAAGTTTGCCTTTAAGGCAGAGGCAGCAAACCCAAGGCCCTCCTTGCCCCACACTCAAAAACTTCTGTTATTATTTATTTAAACTCTTTGTGGCACCTCAAAAAAATTGCAGATGTTGCCACTGAAAGAGAATGTGGCAATCCCATTCTAAATTTGCTTGATGCAAAACCCATGGTCCAATGAGGGATGCAGTTCATCCCTCTGCTAGGGCAGGTTGCCATTCTTACCAAATCCATTTTGTCTTCTCTCGGAATTCCTCAGGTGTTCTGTCTGAGGGTGAATTGCAAGAGTCACTTTGAATTTTGCATGAGGCAAAAGCAGAGCAGTAGACAATTGGCAGTAGACCAGGTTACCAGTCCTTCTTGTTTAACAATAGGGACAACAAAAGCTTTTCCTTCCCACCTCCTCCACCCGGCCTACAAATTCCAGGCTCAATTCAAGGTATTACTACAAGCATTTGTTGTTGTTGTTTAGTCGTTTAGTCGTGTCCAACTCTTCGTGACTCCATGGACCACAGCACACCAGGCACTTCTGTCTTCCACTGCCTCCCGCAGTTTGGTCAAACTCATGCTGGTAGCTTCGAAAACACTATCCAACCATCTCGTCCTCTGTCGTCCCCTTCTCCTTGTGCCCTCCATCTTTCCCAACATCAGGGTTTTTGCCAGGGAGTCTTCTCTTCTCATGAGGTGGCCAAAGTATTGGAGCCTCAGCTTCACGATCTGTCCTTCCAGTGAGCACTCAGGGCTGATTTCCTTCAGAATGGATTGGTTTGATCTTCTTGCAGTCCATGGGACTCTCAAGAGTCTCCTCCAACACCATAATTCAAAAGCATCCATTCTTCGGCGATCAGCCTTCTTTATGGTCCAGCTCTCACTTCCATATATCACTACTGGGAAAACCATAGCTTTTACTATGCGGACCTTTGTTGGCAAGGTGATGTCTCTACTTTTTAAGATGCTGTCTAGGTTTATAAGCATATAAAGCCCTAAACAGCTTGGGGTCTCCCAAGTAACTAAATGAGTGCCTTTCCCAGCATCCACCATCTCAAACTCTGATCAGCTGGTGAGGCCTTCTTGGTGGTGTCACTGCTGGAAGCTCCCTGGTTTGCATTGATCCATGACAAGGTCTTTTCAGTGGCAGTTCCCCATTTGTGGAATACCCTCGCTGGTGAGGTGTGTCTGCCTCCATCATTATGAACTTTCAGGAGGAATTTGGAAACATTCCTGTTTGCCCAGGCATCTGATAGTTGAAAGACACTGTTTCTGGCAACCCTGAGATCAATGAATGAGAGAATGTTTTAAACTGTTTTTAGAAGGGTTTGTTTAAAGGGAAAAAAAAGGTTTTATTATGGATATATTCGCTGCCCTGAGCTCCTTTGGGAGAAAGAGTGGAATCTAAAAATTGAAAGAGGAGGAGGATGGAAAAGAAGAAGAGGGAGGGAGAGAGGGATGGGGAGATTAGTTACCTACAGTAACTGTGCATTTATATATGAAGGCTATTCCAGAGTATGGTTCACAGGATGCAACAGGTAAATGGTTCCACCCTCCAAAACATCTGGTTCTATCACCACTCAGCCACTATTTTGCATCTGTTATAATCATCTCCTTTTCTGATTTCCCTTTAGAAGCTGTACAGAAGAAGGGCTGAGTTTGCAGCTTATGTGTTGAAGACCGGAGGCTAAACATTGCTTGCAAAAGATTAGTGGCCTAAGATGTATGTCTTTCAAATGTTGCAATGGAAAGATCCCACAGGCTTGTAGACGAGTTTGGTTCCTCAATGCTGGTTGGGGGTGGGGTGGAATTGGTGAAGCAAAGGAGAGTCCTCTTGTAATGGGGGGAAGAGGGCAGCAATCTCACCAAGGACAGATGGACAGTCTGAATATTTAAAAGCAATTTAAGGTTTGTCTTGGCCTGTGTGATGGGTGGTTACCAGGGTTCCAATAAATAAACAAAAATAGACCCAAGAAGTCTGTTCACAACTGCTCTACATCACACATGTTTATCAACACAACTGTGTCATATTCACACTTTACATTTCTAGGTGCCCACACTCTTCTGAAAAGACTCCAGTTTGCAGTCCAGGCGTCTTCTTCAAGTTTATGTTACGTAAGATGCAGCGTCCCCCCAGCAATAGCAGCAACAGAATAGAACCGGCTGAAACAATATTACCCATCTTCACCATGAGAATGAAACCCTCGGCGACCCAGATTGTATCCAAGCAACCAGGAACTTTGCCAGTATGACGAACAAGACTTGCTACACATTTCCCCCTTATTCTTTTTGGGAGGACTGTTTTCATAAGAAGGCTAACGCACAGGGGAAACCATTATTGAAAAGCAGAATATTTATCTTTCTGCTGCTGTTGTCTAGAGTTGGAACGGACAACTTTTGGAAGAAACACAACCAGAATCCTTCTCCTCATTTGACCCTTAACATTTTACTTCTCAACTGAACCGTATTGAGCCTTTATATATAGCATAGCAAATTTATTGACAACTGTCATTGCCCTATGCCTGTGAGAGCAAGTTTCGTAGCTTAACTATATGCTGCACGATGAAGGACTTTCTTCTTTCTGTCCTGAATCTCCCAACATTCAGATCCAGCAGGTTGTGAGAGGCTGGAACAGACCAATATCATGCTAATCTGACTCAGCAGAAGACACACACTTATTTAATTCAGCTCTTTATTCAGAACCATGAGGACCAGAATTTACTTCATCTTTGGGAGAAGGTTCATAACTCAGCGATGGAGTACATGCTTTGCATGTAAAAGGCCCCAGGCTGAATCTCTGGCATCTCCACTAAACACCAAAGCAATATATAATTTGCTGCATGTGTGGGATGAAATGGGAGTCGGAATTCAGGCAACATGCAGGACATGCACATCTCTAGACTGAATGCACTGAACTATGGAATTCTGAGAGGGTACCTGCCAAATCTCTTCTGAGAAAGGATTTCACAGCATGGATCTGCTGGCACTAAATCATTGTAGTCCTCCAGCTGTTTTGGGACTACAACTCCCATCATCCCTAGCTAACAGGACCAGTGGTCAGGGATGATGGAAGTTGTAGTCCCAAAACAGCTGGAGGGCCGAGTTTGGGGGTGCCTGTACTAAATGCTCACCTTCTAGTTGAAGGTAGTCTTCTGAAATGCAGAGGACGGGGGGGGGGACAACTAGCAGCACTCCTCCAGATGATCCCAGTGACTAAGCTGGGATTTAAGGGCTCAGGTGGTCCTGAAGGTATCCGGAACCCAAGTTGCTAAGGACTTTGTATAGTAATACAAGAACTTTGAACCTAGCTCAGTAGTAGACGGGCAACCCATGTAGGAATAAGGCTACTAGACATTTTCCAGAGCTTTCAGGGTCTATGAAAGATTACAGAGCCACCCAGAGCTTATCGCGCAAGAGCAGAAGATGTGATGTTCTCCCAATTGCTTTTCTCTCACCCTTCCTCTTGTCCCTTTTGCTGGAGATAAGCTACACTCCACAGAACATGACGTGATTTACAGCTACAAAATAAACTATCCTCATTGTCACCATCTGATATAAGGGGCCAATTTCGAACTCAGTTAATGTGAGCATTTGGAGGATTGCCAGTGGGGGGGAGGATCTTGGATTGAAGCCAAAATTAGCCCCACTCAGAGTAGACACATTGAAAATAATGGACATGATGAACTCAGTCCCATTAATTTTAATGGGTTTACTGTAGTCTACCTTAGACCACATTCACACCATACATTTAAAGCATTAAGATACCACTTTAAACAGCCACGGTTTCCCCCAGAGGATTCTGGGAACTGTAGTTTGCTTCGGGTGCTAAGAGTTGTTGGGAGATCCCTATAGCCTTCACTGAGCTACAGTTCCCAAATTGGTTTAACAATCAATCCTTCCTCTCAGGGAACTCTGAAAATTGTAGCTCTGTGAGGGTAAAATAATAATAATAATAATAATAATAATAATAATAATAAGAAGAAGAAGAAGAAGAAGAAGAAGAAGAAGAAGCAACAACAACACTTTGAATTGTGCTTAGAAACATAATAGGAGCCAATGTAGGTCTTTCAGGACCGGTGTTATATGGTCTTGGCAGCCACTCCCAGTCACCAGTCTAGCTGCCGCATTCTGGATTTCCGAGTCACCATCAAAGATAGCCCCACATAGAGCACATTGCAGTAGTCCAAGCAGGAGATAACCAGCACATGTACCACTCTGGTGAGACAGTGCCCAGGCAGGTAGGGTCTCAGCCTGCGTACCAGGTGGAGTTGGTAGACAGCTGCCCTGGACACAGAACTGACCTGTGACTCCATGGACAGCTGTGAGCCCAAAATGACTCCCAGGCTGCGCACCTGGTCCTTCAAGGGCACAGTTGCCCCATTCAAGACCAGGGTGTCCCTCATACCTGCCCACCCTCTGTCCCCCCAAAACAATACTTCTGCCTTGTCAGGATTCAATCTCAATTCGTTAGCCGCCATCCATCCTCCAACCACCTCCAGACCCTCTCACGGGACATTCACCACTGTCACTGGTTCTGATTTAGATGAGAGGCAGAGTTGGGGACATCTCTTAACAACTGCCAACATCTTCAACAAACTACAGCTCCCAGTGTGGTCATCTGCCTCTGAATACAAGTTGCTGAGAATCACAACTGGGAAGAGTGCTGGTGCACTCAGGTCCTGCTTGCAGGCTTCTAACAGGCACCTGGCTGGCCAGGGTGAGTGAGAACAGAGTTCTGGACTGGGGGGCATTTGGCCTGATCAAGCAGGGCTCTTATGTTCTCATGGTGCAGTGATATTCTCTTCCTGCTCTGGTGGGATGCAGCCCAGGCTCCATGCCTGCTATGCTAACAAACACTCCAGGTTGGCAAACATGAGGAAAGATATGCAAACACAAGATGCTGCTCCTCACCAGGGCTGTCTCGCTCAACTTCTCATTGCCTAAGGCTACCGACTCAAGCAGGCTTGTGAGCAGAAGGAACTGAGCCGTATCTAGGATGCAGCAATTTGTCAAGAAACACTAGAACTAATTGAGAAGTGAAGCCTTATTCAGGTGTAGCAAACTTCAGGCCTGGGGGCCAGTGGCAGCCCCCAGAGTGAATGGGGGCATTGCACAGCCAACCTTGGCCCGTTCTCAGCCAGTCCCCATCTGCCGGTCTTCTTGCCTAGCAACTGGTCCAGAGGGTAGCACTGGCTGTCTCCTTCCTTTTTCCTTAGACCCAGAGTTGTCTTCATCAAACTCAACAGGAAGGAGGATGGAGATAAAATTAGTTGACTGTCTGACATTGGCTTTTGCTCCACCTACTGTTGGCCTCCTGGCCTTCTGCCCTACCATTGCCAATGGGCACCAGTCACCACTGCTGGAGGCTGGATGCAGCCCTCCAAGCCCCTAGTTCTTGAGACCTGCTCCAGCTACACACCCTCTCCCCAGTCCATCCACCCCCCAACTGCATCAGCCTTGCTTTGCACCATCTTTGACTCTATTTGCTTAGCTGGGATGTTTCCTTGAACTTAGATAATGCCTCTCATTTGCCTGAATGGGAACTTTCAGCCTAAACTACCTCTCAAGGTTGTGTGAGAAGGCTAGGGAGAGAGGGAGAGTCATGTATGCCACCTTGAGCTCCTTCAGGAAAAGGTAAAGGTAAAGGGACCCATGACCATTAGGTCCAGTCGTGACCGACTCTGGGGTTGCGGTGCTCATCTCGCTTTATTGCCCAAGTGAGCCGGCGTACAGCTTCCGGGTCATGTGGCCAGCATGACTAAGCCACTTCTGGCGAACCAGAGCAGCGCACAGAAACGTCGTTTACCTTCCTGCCGGAGCAGTACCTATTTATCTACTTGCACTTTGACGTGCTTTCGAACTGCTAGGTTGGCAGGAGCAGGGACTGAGCAACGGGAGGTCACCCCGTCATGGGGATTCGAACCACCAACCTTCTGATCGGCAAGTCCTAGACTCTGTGGTTTAACCCATAGCGCCACCCGTGTCCCTCAGGAAAAGGAGGGATACTTTATTTGATAATGAATTAATTAGCTGATGTGGCAAATAAATCCTGTGTGTTATCATTCCTCCCCAAGGACGTGCTCTATGGGGAGCTGGCTTCAGGCACCACACCCATTGGCAGAACAACTCTGCGTTACAAAGATGGCTGCAAACATGACATGAAGGCTGACGACACCAACCCTGCGATGTGGGATGACCACAGTGCCTGGAGACAGGCAGTCAGGTTGTGCATCCATAACAGTGATCAGAGGAGGAATGAATGCTGGGCCTGAGAGAAGCACAGATAGAAGAAACGCCAGGGTGCATCTGCAGCAGCACAACCAGATGCCTTCATCTGCCCTGACTGCAACAAAACATGTCTTTCCTGTGTCGGTGTCTACAGCCACGGCGGGCGCTGCAACCTTCCAGCAGTTTGAATTCACTCCCAGAAGTGCACTCATCTCCATTGTCCCCCAAGACAGATGGAGCAGCAGCAGCAGCAAAATCATTCTTCTTCCTCCCCAATGAGGTCATCCCAATGGTTTCATTGAATTCTGGGGCTGTCTGACTTTTAAAAGAGATGATCCCAGCTCAAAGATCTTTAACAGAGCTATCGCCATCAGAGGGGTCCATCACAGCATCAGGGCTTACTGGGACTTACTCCGAATTGTAACCGAGCTCAACTCCAACAATGACGCAAGTTCCCTAACTGTGTCGAGAGGACCAGAGACATTTTAAAAGGAACACTGAAAAATAGCTGTAGACTTTCCGGTTTGGGAGCCCAGAAACTTTGAGCAAAAGCCAGGCTCTCCCATATCATATACTAGCTTGAGATGAGAATGTCTGTGAACATGTGCATTTTGTCCCCTCTTGGCACAAAGAAAATACAAAGCTAGGCTCTGTCGCTACCTGACATTAGCTCTGGCTCCACCTCCTGTTTGGGCTCCCTGCCTTCTACCTTACCAGTCCCAATGGGCATCATAGAATCATAGGGTTGGAAGGGACCATGAGGATCATCTAGTCCGCCCCCTGCAATGCAGGATCTTTTGCCCAACATGGGGCTCGGACCCATGACCTTGAGATTAGACATCCCATGCCCTACTGACTGAGCTATGACTCATATTAGTGGGTGAACAATCCAAAACTGGGTGAATTCTACTTCACAGCATCAGTCACCACAACTTTAGCCCTGCCCCCATGTAGAACTGAGATGGACCAGACTTCAATGGGTCTGTTCATCCTTTAAAATAGGGTAAAGGACCCCTGGCAGTTAGCTCCAGTCGCAAACGACTCTGGGGTTGCGGCGCTCATCTTGCTTTGCAGGCCGAGGGAGCCAGCATTTGACCGCAGACAGTTTTTCTGGGTCATGTGGCCAGCATGACTAAGCCACTCCTGACAAAACCAGAGCAGCGCACGGAAACACCATTTACCTTCCCGCCGGAGTGATACCTATTTATCTACTTGCACTTTGACATGCTTTCGAACTGCTAGGTTGGCAGGAGCTGGGACTGAGCAACGGGAGCTCACTCCGTCCAGAGGATTCGAACCGCTGACCTTCAGATCGGCAAGCCCTAGGCTTAGTGGTTTAGACCACAGCACCACCTGTGTCCCTCTGCCCATCCTTGCTTCAGAGTAATAAATACCAGGGGAACAAACTGCCTTACCCTGCTTATGGAAGCATCCAGCTGACTATTCTGGATAACAGGATGTTGGTCTGATCCCATGGGCTCTTTTTTACATGTACATATGGGACAGGGGCTAAAATGGAACTCCGCTTTGGGTCCACCAAGACCTTTGAAATTACTTCTTTTATTAAAAACACCACAAGACTGTGATGGAAGCCTAGCAAATGCAAAGGTCTGGGAAGTGGAGAGAATTCAGGCCCTCCCCACCAATGGTTCACTTTGTTTGGTTTAGATATAAAGTTTCCAGCATGAGCCAGCTAATTAATTTAAATGAAAATGCCACAGCTAATTGTAGCCTATCACCGCTGTGTGGATGCATGGAGATTCCAGTAACACAATGGAAGGCAACAGCTCCAGAGGAGCGATTATCATGTACTGGGCCCATAATCCCCAAAAGGGGGAGGGTGGAATCACACAATAGACTCTAATGGTTTCCAAGGAGCTGTTACTAAACATCAGGTAAATAAAAAATCTTATTGAAATGTAGTTTATGCATTGAGACCTTTCTACTGCAGATGCAAATTAGCAGATCCAGTTGCCTTGAACAAACATTAAGGATTCATAAGGCTGAACCCAAAGACTGCTGCTTTTCAGAAGCATTTTTGGTTTTGTCTGTCAAAACCCCCGCAATCTTTTCAACCAACTATAGGAACACCTCCAAAAATGTCACCTATTCACACCATTTTCTCTTCCCCTTTTTCTCAGATGGGCTTGGTTTCCTCACTTGGCTAAATCTGATTGCCTATGTATCATTGTGATGTCATCCCATTCAGCTGTGCGATTGCTGATTGGCTGGGATCATACATGAAAGAGGGAGATGCAAATACCAGGAGGCAAAGAATGATGCCAAATAAAAAATAGATGACAATAAATGGGACTGGGAAAGGTGAGCATTCTAACAATCAAAGCATTTTTCAGGAAATATTTCTCTCCTTCCCCAATTCCCACATCTACAGAAACAGAATGAAACATGAAACAGAATAATATAACAAAGGAGGAGGTAGATTCTTACCATCGCAAGTGGAACAATTCCTGCAAAAGTCGCTTGGCTGACAAAGATCTCGGAGACCACCAGCTCGCTCACAGACTCATCTCGGGGGTATTCCACCTGCCAGGTGATTTGCTGGGCCCCCACCAGGCCACTACTGTTGTCTATCTCAAAATCCATCTGAAAGATCTCGTAAGAAGAGACATTTGCCCTGAAAAATTTAAAGGTGGTGTTACTTGGAATTTGAAATTGGATCATTTTTTAAACATATTACATAAACGTTTCATATTTGGACAGAAAAAGAAAAAAACTGAGATTCCTTAAATTGTGCTGGATGGAGGGTGGGCCCCTCTGGCAATCATACTAGAGGGCTTAGATATGCTTGTTGTTGTCAGACCACCTACATCAGCCAACATGTTCCCTTCTCAGAACAGTAGATATTCAGATTTTCTAATTGTTCCTATTTCCTGGAGCCAGGCAGCAAGTGTTCTCCTAGGACAATGATGACCAAACTTGGCCCTCCAGATCTTTTGAGGCTACAATTCCCATCATCCCTGACCGCTGGTCCTGTTAGCTAGGGGTGATGGGAGTTGTAGTCCCAAAACAGCTGGAGGGCCAAGTTTGGCCATCACTGTCCTAGGAGAACTCGCAGGCAAATTTGGAGGGGGTCAAAAGGAGAGTGAAGTTACTCACCCCTTTCATTGCAGCCACCCCTTTTTCACAGTGGGAAACAGTAGAAGCTCCTTGCAGCTACCAGTGCTGGCCATCATCCCCACCCCAACCAAGCTTTCTCCGTGCAACATTGCACAATGATGCAACACAGTCTCCCTAAAAACCCCATCATCCCTGACAATTGCCCAGAGAGAAGCTGCGGCTGATAGGAGCTGGAGATCCAACCATATTTGGATTGCCACGGGTTCCCTGTCAATGTCCAAGGCCAATAAACTGGCCACATTACGCCCAGTGAAAATGCCCAAGGTAGAATTCTGAGCACCAGAATCCCTAGGAAACACAGTTTTCCAGAGCTCCTGAGGCTTTGGAAGGTATGATATGATAGCATAACTGAAAAAACAATACTGGGTGATTAATACCTCCTTATCATAACCTTGGGGTCTTAAATTTCAGTGGTGCCTCTGCGGTGTCTCCGAGGCTCTGGGCCCAATTGCACAGAGGATGTTGGGAGCTTCAGACCCAGAACACCTGAAGAGCCACAGGCTGTGCTCCAGTAGTTCAACCTATGCACCCTGGAGTAATCTTTCCAAGAGTTGGCATCCATATGCATCCTTATAGACCTACATTGGCTCCCAGTACGTTTCCGAGCACAATTCAAAGTGTTGGTGCTGACCTTTAAAGCCCTAAACAGCCTCGGTCCAGTATACCTGAAGGAGTGCCTCCACCCCCATCATTCTGCCCGGACACTGAGGTCCAGCACCGAGGGCCTTCTGGCAGTTCCCTCGCTGCAAGAAGCCAAGTTACAGGGAACCAGGCAGAGGGTCTTCTTGGTAGTGGCACCCACCCTGTGGAACGTCCTCCCACCAGATGTCAAAGAGTAAAACAACTATCAGACTTTTAGAAGACATCTGAAGGCAGCCCTGTTTAGGGAAGCTTTTTATATTTGATTAATCATTGTATTTTAATATTCTACTGGAAGCCACCCAGAGTGGCTGGAGAAACCCAGCCAGATGGGTGGGGTATAAATATAATAAGAATAAGAATAAGAATAAGAATAAGAATAAGAATAAGAATAATGCACTTATGGGGGATGCCTAGCTGTGCCAGTGTTATGTATCTTTCTCCAAACTGGATTCCCTCCAAATGTTCTTCGAGTTCACCAGGGATGATGGGAGTTGGCACCACATTGAGAAAGGCTTGGAATAGCTAGAGTGTGTAATAGGCAGGAAACTGTGGTCCTCGAAGTGCTGTTGGACCACAACTCCCATCATCCCCAGCCAGCGTAACCAATGGTCAAGGATGATGGGAATTGGGGTCCAGCATAATCTGGAGGGCGCCACCTTATCTTTCCCTACCATAGGATACTAAAGGGAGTAGGATGTGATGATGTTTTAGAAAGGAAATCTTTTCGTATAATCCTCATGCTGGGGGCAGGTCTGACTCTGGCTGAGTAAAAGGGTGAAGGCTGCACAATTCCAATGAAAGTTCAGGACTGGTGATGCCCTTCTTTCCTTTCATCTGCAGACAATTTGCATACACCAAGCATTTGCAAAAAAATAAAATAAAACCAACACAAGGTGCTTGCGTTGTCTTAATCTCCTTTTTTTAGTGGCGCTGCAGAAACAGCTGTACTCACCTGTCAGAGCAGTTCTGTTCTAATTAGGTTTCATGTCTGAGACTGTCATATATATATATATATATATATATATATATATATATATATCCCCAGAGAAAACGTCTCACAAAGTGAGCTTACCAGCCACTGAAAATGCTTTACACGTTGGCAGTCATTGAGCCCTCTGAAAAGATTGTGACACTTCTGCCACTCCTTGAACATTTGGCTTTATCCCTCCATCTCACAGACAGATCATTTGGCCCAAGCCTGGCAGTATCTGGGACACAGAATCCCCCACGGAGAAGACTGCAATCAACCTGTGGCCCTTGTTCCGTGCCTTTTCCCAGGTCATAGTTATAATGAGCCACAGCACGAAAACTTTCCAAAGTGGATTTATTTTATTTTATTTCACCTCTTGCGTGGTCCACAGCCCTTTTGCCGTCCCGGGAGTCTTTGTTCTAACACTCACCCCATTGACCCCGAGCCTTTCCTAGAGAATGAAGACTGATCGGTACTTCCTTTCCTGGCTCGAAAGGTTATTAACTGTCAGTTCCAAGTTGTGTCTGTCATCAGCACATTCAGGAACTCAGCAAAATCCCCAAGTTTGCAAGGGACCTTCAGAAAAGGCTGGGGGAACTTGTCCAACTCACAGAGTAATAGAACTGTAGAGTTGGAAGGGACCCCCATGGTCATCTAGTCCAACCCCCTGCAATGCAGGAATCTCAACACGTGGTTCCCCCATCCAATTTGAAACCAGGCCAGGCCCTGCTTAGCTTTGCAAATGGGCTAGCAGTTCTATTGCAGCTCCCTTCAGCTTAGTTCCACTCTTCAGGGCAGGCAAGTAATGGCCCAGTGAAGAAGCTGCTAAAACCAGCAGGGTCCCAAGACAGCACATGCAATGCAGAAAGTGAACATGAGTGCCCAGCCTGGAAGGTTTGGGGAGGCAGGAGCCCAATACAGGGATCAGGGAGAGATTCATTTCACTTGGCATTTGAATGCAAACCTTCCTGATTTGCACTTCTCAAAATGTATGTACATCATCATCACCACCATCATCTTATTTTGTATGCTGCCTTTCCATAGTGGGGGGGGGGGGACATGCTCAAGGCAGCTTACAACATGAAAAAAAGGTAAAGGTAAAGGACCCCTGACAATTAAGTCCAGTCGCAGACGACTCTGGGGTTGTGGCGCTCATCTCGCTTTACAGGCCGAGGGAGCCGGCGTTTGTCCGCAGACAGCTTCCGAGTCATGTGGCCAGCATGACTAAGCTGCTTCTGGCCCAACAGAACACTGAAACCAGAGCAGCACACAGAAACACCATTTACCTTCCTGCCAGAGCAGTACCTATTTATCTACTTGCACTTTTTGGTGTGCTTTCAAACTGCTAGGTTGGCAGGAGCTGGGACCGAGCAACGGGAGCTCACCCCGTCATGGGGATTCGAACCGCCAACCTTCTGATCGGCAAGCCCAAGAGGCTCAGTGGTTTAGACCACAGCACTACCCGTGTCCCCTACAATATGAAAAGATTTACATAATCATGAACATAACAAAAGTAGCCATAAACAATAAATAAAACACATCAAACAGGTGTACAACCAAACTGAGCAGTCTTCCCATAACTCATAATGTCTAAAAGTAAAGGTAAAAAAATAATAATATCAATAACAGCAACAAAAAGCCCAAGAAAAACCTCTAAACAATACTCCAACCCAAGAGCCTGTTGAGCAACCTCAGTTTCGTAGCTGGAGTCAGTCAGTCAGTCAGAGCCCCCCTCCCTCCCAGGCCAGGTGGGGAAAAGGCCAGCAAGGCAAGGACCACGTCTTCCAGCAATCACAGCCAAGGTGGTCTCTGGCCTCTTCAGCAGCCTTAGCTTTTGTAGTTGGAGTCAATCAGGTCCTTGCCCTGCCAGGTCAGGTGCAAAGGCAAGCAAGGCAGGGAGTGGGTCTTGAGTGGGCATCTGTCCATTCCTTTTGGGGGGTGGTGCAGCCACTGGATGCAGGCCTGGCAGACTCATTCCCCTTTAGTACCTCAATCTCCATAACTGCAGAGAAGTCAAGATGCACAGCCATGATAGGAGCGTAAGATGAGCCTGCTAGATCTGGCCAGCAGCAAGGCTAGTCCTTTTCTCCCAGTGGCAAACCAGAGAGCTGGCTGCAGCTGATCCCTGCCCTGAATTTACCATTTCAAACAGTGGCTTTAATTATGTTATTTCAAGATTCAGTGAAGGCATTGCCAAAGAATGGCCTATAAATATTCTGAATAAACCAACAGAAAGGAAAGGTATTCTAGTGACTGCTCATGCATGCTGGCCATTGGCTCTCCTCGACAAGAAGAACTCCAAAGGCTTGCTGTTCAGGCTGGAACTTGACTACAGATTAGCTGTCATAAGAAATGATAAGAACATCACAGTCCTCAATCCTGTTAGATTCTGCACCTCACACCACGTTCCTTCTGAAGGAAGACAAAACTTCAAACTTGCATAAACTCCTCCTCTCTTTCTGGTACTTCCTTCCTCCACCATTTTATTTTCAACTTGCCCAATAACAGAGATATTCCCCACCTTCTGCAAACTTAGCAAAATTCAAGTTTCAATTGAATTTTGAAAGAAGGGGAGAAAATATTTGATTTGGGTTTAAAAAAAAACAAAAAACCCCAACACGGTTATTTCCTGCAAGCAGAAGGAAAAGACCTTATAATTTTAGGCAGCTGGCAAGCTTGCTAATAAGTCCATTTCTATGGAAATGAGTTCGTAACTATTAATTTTGCCTGCTCCTGATCTATTCTTGATGTGCTTTTCAAATTTAGAAAAGCAATTCATGATTCTCTCAATTTGGTAATTACTGACTCCCTTTGATGAATCCAGCCCAGTGTTTCAGACATGAGACATTCATTAGACATATTTCTTTCTGGTGAAGGGGGTGGGGGGCAGAAATAATAAAAAGCACCACTTAGTTTTATTGCTTCCCTGCAGTCTTAAGTGAGTAGGTCCACTGAACAAAGCCTAGTCATGGAATCCTATTTTTTTGTTGTAATGGCACTTTCTTTTTGGGGGGTGGGATTTCTGCAGAGTTTTTTAGCCTTTGACATGACTCTGAACTGTGTCACAAATTTAAATTACTCCAGTGTCATCAAAGATGGATGTGGAAACTACTCGGGTGGCCTTTAATTCCCATGGGAATTTTTCTGTCGTAATGTTTCCATTTCAGTGGGGGCTCTGGCTTTGGGCCCTGTGGCCCAATTATTTGCAATTTTTGCTTACACCACCGTAGGAGAGTAAGTTGCAGGGATGTTGCCAAGCAAGGAATGGAGGGTTTGAGAAGAAGATCTGCAGGCTCAGAGCATGGCAGGAGATAAGGCATTTCCGTTTGTCACAGGGTGTCATTTCCAATCAAACTTTGTGTATACCATCACCATAGTAGCCAGGAGAGCAATTTGTAGAGAAGGTGCTCACCAAGAAGCAGAGGGTTGAGAAGAAGACTTCCAGGTTCATACCATAATGGGAGATTTGGCACAAGGCACCATTTACATACTGGTGTCATCATTGCACCCTTTCTGGCACCAGGTTGAGACTCCTGTTTGCCTATGCCAGATGTCACTAACCCATTGAGGCCAATTGGCACCCTTGGAATTTTGAGAGTACCATGTGGGTGCCAATCACATCTTGGCTGTGAATCCTGGAAGTCCTTCTCCCTGCCTTGCAGGCCTTTCCCCCACGTGGCCTGGGAGGGCGAAGCCCGGACTGACTCCAGCTACAAAAGCTGAGGCTGCTGAACAAACTCTTGGGCTAGGGTGTTGTTTAGGAGATTTTGTTGGGTAGGGGGTTGTTGGGGTTATTGATATTAATTTGCAGCTTTATTTTTAGATATTATAATTTATGTGGAGATTGTTCAATTTGGATGTGTATTTTTTGATGTTTTATTTATTGTTTATGAGTACCTTTGTTAGGTCTGTAATTACGTTAAAAATTTAAGTTGTAAACTACCTTGAGCATGCAAGGGCCAAACTAGGCTTTTTTCACCCAGGTCAAAACCCAGTTTGGCACACACACCCTACACACATTTGCATACACACACACACACAGAGGATGGGAGCCTCAATGGTTCAAACCGCAACTGAACTGGAAGAGCAAACTTTTTTTTATTCATTTCAGATTTTTGAAGGGACCTTTCACAAGCACCATATGAGATACTGACAAACTGATTGGTTGCACCACATTGGTGACCCCAGGTATAGGCATTTAAAATTGCTGGGCTGCTTTAGTTCTACTCTGCTTTTTATTGTACATACTTGGGGTTCCGCTCCTGCTTGCATTGCTCACCAGCTCTGCTTATCTCCCTTAGACCTCACCAACACCCACCTCCCTCCCCTTAACAGCTCACCCCAAACCCACCCAGACAAACCATTCTCTGAAGCAGCATCCTGCCCCATAACATTGCTTCATGGTGTCTTAAGAAGGGGTTCATTGCTTCAGAAAGCAGTTGGGCTTTCCAAGTTCTCTGCCTCGCCACTGTCTTACCATCCTTGGCTGCACACTTTGCCACTCTCTCACTGGCCACTGTGGTCTGCGCAAGCCACTCCTTTGCAAGCTTCTGCCACCTGCTCTCTCACTGGCCTCTGCCATCCAGCCACCCACTTGTTTTCTCACTGGCCTCCTGATAAATTTGTCCTCACACTAGTTTGCAGCACCACCTATTGGCAGCCATGCAAACTGTAGTGTGACAACATACTTACAATTTTATATATTATCTATTAGATACAGTGTATGAGCAATGTTATTCATGCTTATTTGTACACTCCCCTGGTATCCTTAGAAATATTTTCAAATAAAAAGGCTGAAAGTCCTCATGGGAAGTGTACTGCCAGAATGGAGAACATATAGCCCTGGAGATGTTGCTGGACTATAACAACTGCCCTCATCCTGGACCTTTGTGTCTGCAGATGAGAGTTGCCTAGAGGGCTGCATATTCCCCACCACTGCAACACTGGATAGAGTAGAACAGTTCAGGACCATGGACAGCTCACTATAGTATTTGCTGCAAGGTAAATCTAGATCAGCGTTTCCCAGGGGTGCGATATTCCAAGGGGGGCACAAGTGAAAAATGTGTAGATGGGGAGGGGGGAGCACAGCAAGAGGCTAAGGGGCCACAGAGGGAAGTGAGAAGTGAAGGGAAAAAATCATTCTTTAAAATAAGAAAAATCCTGATTAGCTGATTATCTGCTTGGCCAATCACAAGCGGGTCAGGGGGCAGCCAACTAGGGCTGAGTACTTGTTTTTGCCACGTGCATTTTCTTGGAGCAGTCTGGTGGGAGAGGACAATCACTGAGGCTCCCATTTTGACCAGTAAAAGGTAAAGATACCCCTGGCCATTAGGTCCAGTCGTGACCGACTCTGGGGTTGTGCGCTCATCTCGCTCTATAGGCCGAGGGAGCCGGTGTTTGTCCACAGACAGCTTCCGGGTCATGTGGCCAGCATGACTAAGCCACTTTTGGCGAACCAGAGCAGCGCATGGAAACACCGTTTACCTTCCTGCCAGAGTGGTACCTGTTTATCTACTTGCACTTTGACTTGCTTTCAAACTGCTAGGTGGGCAGAATCTGGGACCAGTAGAGCCTGCAATTCAGAACCCTCAGATTTGGTAAATGGGGGGGGGAATGGGTAGGCCTGGGAGAGCCAGAACTGCTTGTTGTTGCTGCCAGTGTTGGGCCCAGTGGCAGCCTGGGCCTGACTCTGGAATGTGCAGGGTGCAATCCACCCCAGTGCCTAGTGGATCAGGGCCTTCAGATGTCGCCGAGGGGCACAAGGTCCATAAGCAGTGTCTGCCCAGCTCTGCAAGGCGCTGGATGAAATCCACCCCAGCGCCTAGCTGAGCAGGGATGTCTGGGTGCTGCTGACTTGCATATAGTAAATTATAGTAAAGTATCTACTCAGAAGAAAGTTGCCCTGAGTTCAATGGGCCTTACTCCAAGGTAAGGGTGTGTGGGGCTATAGGGTTTTATCTAGGCAGCAAGGGCTCCTCTGGATGACAAGATCTTTTTGCACCAGGTGAGTAAGGACCACGTGCTTTTAAAATTCTCCCATATATACAGAACTCCCTGTTCGCCTTTTGGACTGTATCTACAGTTTTCCCCCTCTGTGTCAAATAACTGGGGTCAAATAAGTGTTGTTTACTTTTTATAACACATGGAAGATGGATCTCCTCCAGGAAGATCCTTCCTTGGGAAGTTTTCTAAGCAAAGACTGAATGGCAATCTGTCATGGATGCTTTAGCTGAGTTTCCTACATTGCAGGGGGTTGGACTAGATGACCCTCGGGGTCCCTTCCAGCTCCACAATTCTATGTTTTTCTGCTTCAACAATATTTCATTATGTTCCTATCATTTTATATAATGGTATTTTGTATAAATTATAAAAAATATAAATAAAATATGTTCTATTTACAAACAAAATATTTAAATAGCTACCTTTCTACCAGTAGGACGGGGGGGCATAGCTAGGAATGGGGCAGGCTTTTGTTAGGGGGTCAGAACCTCAGATTTGTATTGATTTTTACTTATTGGGGGGGGCAGCTGCCTCCCTTGTTCCCCTTGGCTATGCCCACAGGGGAGCCACAGGAAGAAAACAAGGTTGAAAGGGGTCACAGTCAAAAAAAGGGTGGGAAACACTGATCTAGATGAGGGGCAAATCCACATGCAGAGAGCTTGGAATGTTGCTCCAGAAATAATCCGAAGGCCACTGCAAGGTCAAGCAGTCCAAAGGCAAAGTGGGTTTCTGAAACTCTGCATCCTCAGAGGAAAACTACTTGTTCCCCTTCAGGTGACCTTGGCTTTAAAAGAGGCTGAAGATCTTCTCTGGACTAGGTGAATGCCTGAGACAAAAACAGTAGCCTTTCCCTCAGAACTAAGAACTGGGAAGAGAGGGTAGAAAGGGGTAGCCAACTTGGTGGTCTCCAGATATGATTGGGCTACAACCCCCATCATCCCTGACTATTGGCTGGAGCTAATGGGAGTAGTATCATATCTGCTGGGCACTGTCTTTTTCTCTGGGGAGATACTTTTCAAATGCTCCAGGATGAACAAAGAGTAGAGCTTGAAACTTCCAGAGGAGACTAAAACAGGAGCAGAGAAGTCAAAAATGTGAGATTACTTTTTTAAAAAAGACAAAAAAACAGTAATTTGCTCAGAGTAAATTAAGACAAACTATAAGAAACTAGTACTTCAGGCAGGAAAAGGTTGAGCTGGAGAGTGACAATACCTTTCTCCCCTAAAGTTCTAGTTTTCTAAGCTATGGGAGTTTTTAAATGAAAGAGCATTCATATATGCAACCCTCTGTAGCGGTACAGTCCCAGCAGAACTGCATGCCTTGCATGTTTATTCTGAGTGTAGGACTCTGTTTTTAATTTGACCAGCCTCTAATTTACCCACAATAATCTTGCACGGTTGTGATCTAAGGCACTGAAGGGGAAAAACAACTATCAGGTATCACTGCGCCATGTATGTCAGCAAGCTACTTTTGTTTCAGAGGTAATATTGGTTTTAAATTGTTATGATAATTAACACCAAAGGAGTGTTATTTTACAAGCATTATGCGGAACGTGAGCAAGACCTGCCTCGTTAATATTTACCTTTAATAAACAAAAGAAGTGAGAGGCATGGAGAGGTATCTGACAAAGATGTCAATTGCAAATCTGCCAAATAGCAGTTGGCAGTTTATGAAAAGAACGGCAAATCTACAAGGCTGTATATTCAAGAGCTGAAGGTCACAAAGGCTCTAAAACACCAGCAAAAGAAATGAATATGTTACAGGGAGCTGGGGGCATTCAAGGTTTCTGACTGTGCTAGTTGTTAGTACTGCATTCTCAAAGGAGAACCTCTGACCAAATCCAGGAAAGGTCCAAAGCACACCAATTTTCCTCTGTCCAGTTTCAGGGTGCAGAACTCGGTTGGGGGCAAAATGCAGCTTCACCGTCACCATGCCCAACAATGTGCTCATCTCAGTGCCTGGAGGCTACCACTTCCTCCCCAAATAATGCTCTGATGGAGGCTTTTGGCTGGGGGGGGGGATCAGCCACCAACCAACATCCACTGCAGAGGGCACCTTGTCAGTAGCTGGTGATCCACTGAATCATTACTTATAGTTTTATGAAAAGAATAGGCAGCATTCATAAGCACTTGAGGCTCATAGGGGAAATAGGCAGTGTCCAGTGAGCAAAACACAAAGTACAGTGGCACCTCGGAAATCGAACAGAATCCGTTCCAGAAGTCCGTTCGACTTCCAAAACGTTCAGTCAATCGGAAGCTGCAGAAGCCACGCCAGATGTTTGAGCTCCAAAGAACATTCACAAACCGGAATACTCACTTCCAGGTTTGCTGTGTCCGGGAGCCAAAACATTCGAGTCACAAGGTGTTCAAGAACCAAGATACAACTGTAGTGTTTAGATAAGAATAGGACCTTGGACAGCACCAAGAAGGCCTTGCTGGCTTCTTTACAGGAAGGTATTGTCTCAGTAGGGACGTGGGTGGCGCTGTGGTCTAAACCACAGAGCCTAGGGCTTGCCAATCAGAAGGTCGGCAGTTTGAATCCCCGTGACAAGGTGAGCTCTCGTTGCTCGGTCCCTGCTCCTGCCAACCTAGCAGTTCAAAAGCACATCAAAGTGCAAGTAGATAAATAGGTACCACTCTGGCAGGAAGGTAAATGGTGTTTCCGTGCGCTGCTCTGGTTTGCCAAATGCTGGCCACATGACCCGGAAGCTGTCTGCAGACAAATGCCAGCTCCCTCGGCCTATAGAGCGAGATGAGCACGCAACCCTAGAGTCATCTGCAACTGGACCAAACAGTCAGGGGTACCTTTACCTTTATTGTCTCAGTAGGGAGCAAGAGACATCTGAAACCTTGGAGTGTGGTAGACTCCACCCCCTTGTAGAAACTGGCAAGGTGGCTAAGTGGCCCTCCCCTTATCTTTCAGCCTTTGACTTCTGTGCAGTTATGGAGATGTTAAGTTATGGAGTTAAGGGGATGGATGCTCTGAGTCTGAGCATGTGCCGGCAATGCGTCTATTGGCTAAGGGCCCCTCACAAAAGGTAATGACAGATAATCACAAGGAAGCAGCCTGGCCTTTCAAACTACCACCACACACTGCAAGGTTCCTTAGTTGTGGGTCATGACAGATGGAAGGAACAGAGGTTACCAACAGGAAATTTTTGAAGGGTTTTTGAAAATACATGGATGGTCCGCACTTTTATCTTCTTCATCATGTTATGTGCCCTTCCATGGCACTTCCGGCACTTCCAGTGCTGAGTGCTCAACGTTCTTTATGCGGCAGCATAATCCACCACAGCTAAGAGGCAAAGTGACGCCACAATTCCCAGCTGTACCACAGCAAAAACACACACTAAAATTGGTATTTTTGTTCCAAACTAAACATCCCCCAGACCAGGCATTATTCACCTTATTTTTGCTTAGCCAACTTTTTTTTCCCCCTTGCTCTGCTCCTGAAAACAATAAATCCGGATAATGAGAAAACATCTTAAGCGCCTGGGTAGGTTTGCTCTGCCAATTCACAACTGTTTCTCCTGCTAACAACTCACAATAACTTCCCGTTTATTTGATTTTATCCACATCATTGTGACAACCCGGGAGACAACTAAGACAATTGCTTCAATTATTTTTATTTCCTTCTTCCAGCATAGGGAAGTCTGTTCTTGGTGCCAAAGAGGCATTGGATACTGTTTGAGCAAGCGTTTCTCTTGAGAAGGATACACAGGGACCAGATTCATCCTGGTGTAGCTCCTGGGGCTGTGTTTGATGATGCTTGGGAGGGAGAACATTTGTTGCTGATGATGGGAGGTGGGGAAACCCATGTTGCCAAATATTTCCTATGCATTGTATCCAATGCTAGACCTACTCAGAGTAGAGAAGAATAACTTAGGTCTATTGATTTCTGTGGGTCTACTCTGACTAGAATTTATCTGGATAAAATCCCTTCTTTTGACCCTGCTGGGTGTCCTTTCATTATCCTTCATTTCAATGGTACATTCTTCCATCTTCACGCTCACTGCCTTCAGCCCTATCCTTTTAAATATTGCATATGTATCCACTTATTTTTCCAAGGAGCTCTGGATTGGCATACGTGGTTCTCCCCATCTTCGTTTAATCCCCACAACAGTCATGTGAGGTAGGTTAGGCTGAGAGGCAGTGACTGGTCCAAGGGCACCCAGTGAGCTTCACCAAACCACACTGGCTCTTTATTTGCCCACGTAGCTCATTTTAACCCGATTGGCTGTGGTGAGCAGTATGATCATGAGTGACCATTGCAAGATTCTGTCATATATAGTGCAGTGATACCATGGACAAACGGCATGTAGGGATCCGCAGCCAATAGGATTACAAGACAGGGTGGGGAAAGAGGGCCAAGGACTACAAAGGTGAAGGAGCTGGTGGGTGCCAAAAACAGCCACCAAATTGTGCAAATGTGTTCAGGAGTGCCAAAAATAGTTCCAAACAAGAGACACTTAATGCCATTGGTGGGGAACATGTTATTGGACGCCAACTCGCATCGGCCCCAGGCAGCCCGAGCAATAACCAGGAATTATGGGAGTTGTAGTCCAACTACATCTGGAGGATCACAGGCTCCCTACCCTGCTTTACACAACCTCAAAAATATAGTCTGATAGCCAACTAACCGTGTCTACTCAGAAGGCAGTCCCACTGAATTCAGTGGAGCTTACTTCCAGGAAGAGGGGTAAGGATTGCAGTCTTGGTCATACTTGGGTTAGACCCATGAACTCGAGTTATTTAACACTATTGAACTCAAAGTGTCTAACTGTGAATATTGCTAACATTGTATATGCTTGGGTGGAACATCAGATATCACCCACAAAATGGGGCAAGTAGTTTCTGCTCAGCGATAATAAATGGATTAATTTGTTCCTATTAACAAAAGACTTTTCACAGTAGAATTTTTTGGAATCCAAATCTCCCTCCTCCTCCCCGGTCTACTTTTGCACAGAAATGCTGCTTCTAAGAACATTTAAATGAAAGCAGCCTTTTCTGTTTCCTTGCTACAATTTAGGACTTTTTTTAAGAAAGAGAAAGTCCTGAATAGGAGCTTGCTTGGGAAATCTAATAAATGATCCAATTAGAAAGAATGCATGAGGTCAGGGACAGCCAACACTGAGAAAGAAATCATATCAATGGCTTTCTTTTACTAAAAGGAAGTTAAAAAAAAAGAGTTTGGCATTAAAAATTGTGGCCGAATTTTAAATGGTTAATAAAGTTTTAGGGTTTTTTTAACAGTACTAGCAACTCACAATGTTAACTATATCTTGTTAGCAGATACAGTGCAGTAGGTGTCGTGCTGGAGCAGAAAGCTTAAGTGGGGAACTCCTCAAATAATAAAGACAAGAAGAATATAAACAACAATAGGCAACTGTATAGCATTTCTGAGCGTTCTAAGAGCCTCAGTGGTCCCCCTAGCTCCACATTTCCCACACTGGCTGGCAGCTACTCCTGAGGTTTGAGACAGGGGCTTTTCCCAGCCCTACACAGAGATGCCAAGGTTTGAACCTCAGACATTCTGCATGCAAAGCAGATGATTTGCCATCAAGCTACAGCTCCTCCCCAAATAAATACCCAAGTTAAAATATAATAAATAGGAGCACTGGAAGGTGCTTATAAGGAATCGGACAATTGCTCCATCTAATACAGTATTATCCTTCCCAGCCCTATCTAGAGATGCCTGGGATCAAAGCTAGACTCCTCTGCATTTAAAGTAGGTGATCAACCACTGAGTTATCATGCTTTTCCTTAATAAAAGACTAGAGTAGTGCTAGGGAACCTCAGGCATAGGAGGCAAAACAGAGCACTCCAGGTATCTCTATCTGGCCTTGCTATTTTATTGCTGTACCACTGCTTTGAGACCTACATGGCCTCGCCCACCACTGCCATGTGACCCCACAAGGCTCCCCCACAAGGGAATGGGGCTCTCAGGTTGAAAGAAAGCTGATTTGCCCTGCTCTAGGTACATGTGATGACATGTAGAGCAGAGAGGAGGGAGTAGATTGGAGCTGCCTCAGTGGTGTAAGGAAGAAAATGCCTATTGCCTACAGATGTTGTCTTACTTCCCACAGTGTTTCTCTAGCTTGGGTCCTTGGCTGTTGTTGGACTACAACTCCCATCATCCCTAGCTAGCAGGACCAGTGGTCAGGGATGGTGGGAGTTGTAGTCCAACAACAGCAGGGGACCCAAGTCTAGGAAACACTGTGTCTAACCAAACCCATTTAACCCCACCCTTTTTTAGCCCCACAAACCAAGTCCTGTTTGTTGTTGTTTAGTTGTGTCCGACTCTTCGTGACCCCTATTTCTCATTCATACCACTTCAGGCTGAGATGGAACAAAAACCCCTTGTGTGTAGAAGCTGAGCATGAACATGAACAAGGCTAGGCTAGGCTATGGTTACAAGACGTCCCTGTTTCCCGGGGACAGTCCCCGGATTTACAAATCTGTCACCGTACAAAATCTGTCCCCGGAATGTCCCCGGATTTAGATTTTAAGTGTTGTAGATTTATTAGTAGGGAATGAATGTTGCGTGATTGGTTCAATGGCACAAGACACATCATATGGGTGCACTATCAAGCTGGCTCTGGGCTGTTGAGACTGCCACTGCTGCCGCTGCCGCTGCTAAGGGGGAAACGGGGACGCCCACCGTGTCAACTGGGGGAACCGCTGACACACACACACACACCGTGACCCAAATCGAGCCAGAAGTGAGAGCACCCGGTCACCCGGCCAACTGTCCAGCAGCGCTCCGGGGCCAGGAAAACCCCGGAGCCGACGCAGCGAGAAGGAGAAGGAAGAAATAGAAAGAAGGAGGAGAAAAAAGAGGGGAGCCCCGGCCTTGGCACGCTGCTGCTGCCACTCAGGAGAGGTAGGAGAGCACCGGTAGGGCAAAGACACGTGGCTGAGCCCAGGCCCAACCTGAACCTACTCCACGGCAGCTAGTGCTCCAAGAGAGCAGGCCAGGGCCCAGAGGAAGGCTGCATGACAGAGGAGACCACAGAAAAGATATTATTTCTTTTTTTAAAAAAAAATAACTTTTTAAATAACTTTTTTTATCTTTTTAAAAAAAGTGTCCCTGGATTCTTTGAAAAAAAAAATCTGATAGCCTTAGGCTAGACCCTTCCCCCGAGGCCCCTAGTTTTCTATGTGTGCGCATTTTTTCACAAGTTTGTTTTGTACAGAGGTGCCAACTGAAGCAGGCCAGGGCAGGCTCACCACCACACCTGCTCTTTGGAACAAGCAAGCCACCAAACTCAGCCCAAACACAGACTCCAAAGACAAGCACAGGAAGCTGCCTCATGCTGAGACCCTTGGGTCCATCTAGCTCAGTATGGTCTCCTCTGATTGGCAATGACTCCAGAGGGTTTCAGATAGGAGATATTCGCAGACCTACCTGGAGGTGCCAGGATTGAACCTGGGACCTCCCCCCCCCCCCAAATGTAAGCAGATCCTCAACCACTGATCTGCAGTTCTTCCACATTAATGGAAGCATCAGCAATTTAGTTGGTAGCAGGGAAATCCTGCAGTGTCAGCAGCAGACATGGTTTTAGAATGCCTTATTGTCAGGAGCTGGAGTCAGGAGCAGGTCAGCAATAAAGCACCTGGTGTCAGTGAAGTTAAATCTTTATTCAAAGAAACCAAAGCAGCTCAGGCCTAGTGACCACTGCAACCCTTGAACTAATGAGGCAGTTACGAGGACTGAAGATCCCCACCTTTCCACTGCTCTATAAGACTCCTCTCCTGGGTCCTTCCTGAGCAGCCTAAGGCTCCTTCATCTTGTCTCTCTTTGCTCTGCCCTCTTCACTTCGCTGCGTGTTCTAGGAGACCAGGGGGCAGTGAACTGGTCGCAGCAGGAGGGGAAGACACCCTGGCTTCTTCAGCGGCCTGCTTCCCATCCTCTCCAGAGACTCCTCCTCTCAGTCTGCTCCCTCTTCTCCCTCTGCCCAGGCATCGTCATCCCAGCACACACATCCCTGGCTCTGAGCCTTCTTCCCCTGGGGGTTCCATTGGGGGTTTCTCAGCTGGTGCCTCTGTGGCGTTTGCCCTCCTAGGTGTGTGACATCATACTGGGTTCATAAGGAAAGGGTTAACTAATTGTAAAATGACTAACCAATAGGAACCCAAGGGGAGGAGTTAGAGTTGTTAAGAAATCAGTCAGGAGTTAGAGAAGGGAGAGAAAGGATAAGTCTGTGGGTTGGGCTAGTCTGGTGTGAGAGAATCTGTTAAGAGGAGTAAGTCAAATAGTTGATATAATCAGTCAGAAGGTATTAGGAAGGTATAGGCCGGTAAAGAAACTAAAGTTAAGAAACTGACAAGAACACAGTGGTACCTCAGGTTAAGTACTTAATTCGTTCCGGAGGTCCATACTTAACCTGAAACTGTTCTTAACCTGAAGCACCACTTTAGCTAATGGGGCCTCCCACTGCTGCTGCGCCGCCGGAGCACAATTTCTGTTCTCATCCTGAAGCAAAGTTCTTAACCTGAAGCACTATTTCTGGGTTAGCAGAGTCTGTAACCTGAAGCGTACGTAACCTGAAGCGTATGTAATCCGAGGTACCACTGTATTATCTGAGAAACCATAAACTTGTTAACGCTTATAAAATAAACTTGTTTATTTGGTTCAATTTTAATAACTGTCTGGACTCAGTGTTTTACCCAAGAGTAACGGTTTGGTGGCAGCGGGGAAGCGAGCACAGTGGTGGCACAGGGATCAATAGACCGTCAAACATCCAGGGACCCTGTGTGATCGCCACAGCCTCCCACCACTCTTCTGCATCAAGCCAGTCCATGACCCTTATACAAAACCAGAGGTCTTTCCTAGTTTCTATTGCAGGTGATACCAGGGATTGAACCAGCGACCCCTAGAATGCAAAGCAGGTTCTCTGCCACTGAGCCATGGCCCCTCCCACCCAGCCGGTGCTTTCTGCCAGCCATGAAGAGTCCTGCCCTTCCGATGTGCACTCCTGCCCTCTGTTTAACCAAACTCAGCCCATGTCCTCCCCTCCCCAGCCCCGCTGTCCGAAGTCCCCACAGGAAGGTCAGCAATTTCATTGTGCTAACAGGCATTGTGGAGCGTTCCCCTTCCTATTTAAATTCTTTGTGTGCAGGGTTAGGTCCCCCCCCCTTCCTTTTTCTAAGGGCTGAAAAACCACCACCACAGCATGATAAGACAATAGCTAAATGTACCCTGATTGCAGTAATTGCATCCATCCCTGTGTCGGAAAGTCTTGTATTGTATTTCTAATACGCACTGATAAGTGCATTCACAACATGATTAACGGCCTCGAGACAAGAATGGCTATTATGTTTAACAGAGTGATTAACGAGTGACAGAGCCGCAAACTGTATGCCGGGGTAAATTGGCTCCTTTTAAAATTACATGCAGCCCTTTTTCCCCTCCCCTTTAATATATTGTTCTGTTGGGGGGGGAGAGGGAGAAAGACAGACATGTAATCATTTGCTATGCATATGCATTGCGGAGCTTGGTTGATGAGGAACATGGTGTTTTCTGTCTTTTTAATCGCCTAATCGCAATTAAGCCAGCACTCATTTTCCTCTTAATTACGCTGGAATCGGTACAAGAGACCATCCTGATTCTTTTTTTTCCCCAATTGCTAAGAAGTAACCCTTAACATAGTGTTCCCCTACATTTGATATCCGCCCCTTTGATGAAATTAGAGGCAGTCCCACCCCGACTGTGAAAATAAGGACTATATATTTTCAGGTGGGGCAACCCTGTAAGTATGGCTCCTGGACGCTCTGTCCTCCCCTTTGGCCAGTTAGGTAAGGCTCAAAGATGGGAGCATGATTTCTAGGGGATGGTGAAAAGAACACAAGAAGAGCCCTGCTGGATTTGTTTATTTATTTTATATATCACCCTTCATATGAAGATCACAGGACGATTTACAGCAGGCCATTTTTTTCCAGCCGGAACTCAGTTCTGGCACCTCCAGTGCATACCAATGCCATTCTAAGAGATGCTCATGGTGAGATCCAGCAGAAGAGCAGCATCTTGCAGCACAGGTGGTGCTAACAATTAGGCTGCACCTGCTGCTGCTATTACTATATAAGAACTTGGTTTCCGCTTTTTCCTTGCCAGAGCAATTTCAGAGCTCTGTGTTCCACAGAGCATAGCCCAGATGTCAGCAACCGAAGGCCCAATGGCCGGAAGCGGCCCATGAGGGTCGCTTAACCGGCCCATGAGCTGTCCCTGAACCGAGCTGCCTGCTTGGTGAGTCCGCATGCGCTGCGCTAAACCGCCGTGGTGACTCTCTTCTGCAGCTCCGGAAATCACTTCTGTGCATGTCCAGATGCCAGAAATCGCGACTGTGCATGCCCGGATGCCAAAAATCGCTTTCTGCGCAGGTGTGATTTTCGGCATCTGGGCATGCACAGAAGCAATTTCCAGCATTGCAGACATGCGCAAACACAATTTCTGACATTGTGCTGCGCCGGTCCAGCCCATGGAGGATCTCCACAGGAGTGATCTGGCCCATGCCCGGTAAGCCTTGCCAACCCCTGTCCTCCACCCATCTTAAGCCTTTCTGTGATGGCCTGGGATTCGGACTCAGAGGCTGAACCTGAAGAATCCCAGCCTGCACAGGAGTCCCCGCCTTCAAAACCAGCTGAGCCGGGGCTGGGGCCTGAGCCTGAAGGGTCCTCACCTGTGCTGGATCCTCAGGTGCAGACACCAGCTGAGTCTGCTTTGGCCCCTGAGGTGATGGAGGACCCATTGCCTGCAGGTGCTCCACTCTCAGCCCCGTCAGGGGAAGAGGAGGTTGCCTCTGGGTCCAGTAACCCTCCAGCCTCTCCTGAGCTGCAGAGGCTCAGGGCAGAGAGGCGGAGGGAACTAAGTTCCTGCAGGAGGAGTGCTCGCCTCCAGGCCAGGAGAGGCAAGTCACCTGTGGACCGGGGCCGCCCTATGCCTTGGGGCAGATGAAAGCCAGTCAGCCCCAGTCCCAGGTTGCGGGAGCAACGTTGTTGCTAGCCTGTTCCTGCCTGCACCCTGTCCTCCTCTTCTGCCAGAGTTCCTGACTCCACCCAACTCCCTGCCTTGGATCCAGCTACAGCTTTGACGGACAGCCTCCATACCACACCATCGACCTCGGACTGGACTCAGACCTCGCCTCTCGGTTAGCCCCCAGGACCAGCACACTTTCCTTGTCTTTTGCCTGGGTTGGGCCCGGCCTTGCTGCGCAACAATATTGCTTCCTTAGTGCGGGACTGGTGCTCTCCAAAGTGGTGGGAGCAACGAGTTGCGATGAAGATCATGGACTCATTGTCTGTATCAGGTCTGAGATTGTGTTTCTTAAGACGATTAAGAGAGATCAAGATTAATTATGCAACTGCTTTTCTCTTCCACAATGGAAGGGGAGAGTAATGAGATGGAATGATGAGAAGAATGTCTTCCAGGAAGGTTGCATTAACAATGTCCCTGATTCTGGGCACATAGTGTATACTGATAAAGTGATGGAAAGACCTACTTGTTCCTCCTAATACAGGTCCAGATGTGTTAGTATACACACACACACACACACACACACACACTGTATTTCACACCTTCTACCATTGTATAGATGAAAGCAGGGAAACTAGGTTGTATCCAATGTAACGCTATGTTAAAGGCACTTAGTAGTACATTTGTTCTGGTGGCAAAATGTTTTCCACCAATGGAACATTGTCAGATGAGAGAATGCACAAGCAAGTTGCTGGCAACTTCCTTGCACAACAGACTGTGGATTCTGTTGCACAATGAGTTTCAGCTAGTGCAACTCCTCTGTTGTGCAACGTTAAAACTCACCCATAACTAGCACGAGGCAGAAAATGCTCACTACTACTCACTGAGCAGCCGAATAACGGAGCTTGCTCACTACTCACCCCAAGCCATGAGATGTTAAATGTGAGAGCTCATCACAGCTGTTTACTCCTGAATCAGAGCAAACATCAATTGGGTTTTCTCTGATTTAGCACTAAAAAGCAGTGGGGGGGTTATTTTTTTTGGGGGGGGGAGTGGTGGGGCAAATGCAAAACTGCTTTGATCCATGCCCAGGAAGAATGGGACAGGCAGAAAACTGCTCAGACCCATGCTTTCTAGGCATGAGACAAGTGGAAGTGGGAAAAGAAAAATAGAAAGAAGAGTGAACTGGTGTGCTGAGCCTAGTTACCCAGGGGAAGGCATGACTGGTTAGCTGAAGCCCTGACCAGGAGCACTCATGAAGGGGCCATAGGTATAATGCAGCATTTTATTACAGGACCCACTTTTATGCCTATTCCTAACCTAAGGTTTGCTGCGTGCAATACCTTTGCAAGAGAATTATCTACACCTTCCATCCCCTGCATTCATTTCTTCTACAATAACAAAGTCCTGTACTAGCTTCTGAAGCAGGTATGTTAGTAAACAGACCTTATCCAAGGATGGAAGAGAATTTTGATTGGCCCGTGTTGCAAAGCGAGCCAACTTAACACACAGCTCCCAGAGTGACGTACAGATCAGAATACTGTTAACAGATTGCCCCCTTCTCTGAATTTTGCCATCTGTACAAACATTGGATGATTGACAGGTGGGTCGCCCCGCCCACCTGCCAAAGTTTCCATTGAAACCGCAGCTAGAGCAATTGTCTAAATGCAAATGGTTTTGTGATCCTGGAGCAAAAGGGAGTTCCTTTTAAGCTCCTGATTGTTCCTCTGTAGTTGTGTGGGTGATTACATGCCTGGCATCACATATGGTGTAAGGTGTGAGATTTGAGTGTGGTTTCTGAGAAATCCCCCCCCCCAGGCCTAAGTGGGAGCCTTGCCAGCCAAATTTGGCCCACAGGCCAGCAGTTCCCAACCCCTGAGCTAACAGAAGCAGCAGCACACAGAACAAAAGGAGGGAAAAAAAAGAGACCTCTAATTGCAGAGGGAAAATACTCACAGACGTAAACAAATTGCATAATCTACGAAGCAAGTAAGTAAGAACAGTAATTCCCTAATATTCCCTTCAAATTTAAACTAAGCTTTTACGAGCCCATTTGCTGATGACAATTTCCAAGGCAGGCGCCGCTGCGCAAATTCCCTGCATGCCAGTTTGCATACAAATTGATTATTATTAGCAATAACAATTAATCCAAATGTATACAGAATGTAACATTCAAATCGGCACCCTGGCTTTATAATAACATTCACCGTACTGAAAACCACAGTCTGGGGCTGAGGGAAGGATTTAAAAGTCTACATCAGCATTACATGATTGCCTCGGCTGTATCATTTGTTTTTGCTTTGTTTCGTTTTCATCGTGTTAGTTTATACATCTCATTTGCAATGCCGTTGCCCATTCATTGTGCGCTTACCTCTCCTTCCCCACACAGCTCCATGCGGCCAGATTTAGGTGCAGCTGAGATGATGCACTCGATGTCAGCATTCAGTCTGGCTCTCAGAGCTGAACTGGGGGACAAGAGGCAGCATTGGCCACCAACGTGGATGGCTCCAAAAGATTATTAGACAAAACCATGGTGGATAAAGGCCTATCAGTAGCTACTAGCCCTGAGGGCTATGTTCTGGGGCCAGAGGCTGCATGCATCTCAGTACCATTTCCTGGAAACCACAGGAAGGGAGAGTGCTGTTGGTTTCCCATGGGCATCTGGTTATTATAATTGTTATTTATTACATTTGTTTCCCACCTTTCCTCCAAGGAGCTCAGGTTGGTAAGTAAAAATGTAGAATAAACACAGACAACAGGGAAACACTGGCCTGCAAGCACTCCACTTGGAGAACAGCCTTCACCAAAGGTGTCCTGGGCTTTGAAGACGCTTGAACTCAGGACAAAAGGGATAAATGTGCTAAGAGGAAGGCACGCTTGGCAAATGCTCACTGTGATCAACTCCCACCCAGAAACCTATGTCCCCATTGCGTGGCAAGGTCCCCACCCCCACCCCCACCCCCACCCCCGGGAAGTGGAATAAAGACACAGGTTAATGGGCAAAAATGGCCATAACTTTATTGGTTACAGAATGTGAGTGGTATTGGCTTAGGCATTGGAAACCACATGACTATACAGTGGTACCTCGGTTTACATACGCTTCAGGTCTCATACGCTTCAGGTTACAGACTCTGCTAACCCAGAAATAGTACCTTGGGTTAAGAACTTTGCTTCAGGATGAGAACAGAAATTGTGCTCAGGCGGTGCTGTGGCAGCGGGAGGCCCCATTAGCTAAAGTGGTGCTTCAGGTTAAGAACTGTTTCAGGTTAAGAACAGACCTCCGGAACAAATTAAGTACATAACCAGAGGTACCACTGTATCTGACTCCTGCCTGTCCGTAGGAAGTCTTGGAAGGGTTAACCACCAGTAGGGGGAGTCCTGCTGATGCACATCAACCAGGAACTCCCGCAGGGTCACCGCTAGGGGTCGTGCCATGGCCCTAGACCCCTCTCTGGGGCTTCGGACAGAGACCACGCCCCCCGGATTCATTTAAAGGAATACCCTTGAATTAGGAAGGGCAGGTGATGGCCACTACCTCCCCTCACCTCCAACCGAATACTCCCAATGTCTAACCACCAAACCTTACAAAGTTGGGACGATTTGCTATGAGGTAGGCGAAAACCCAAATGGCAGTGCCAATTTGCCAAGTGGAAAAAAATTCCTACCAGGCCCCTTCAACAGGCAACCAACCAAGGTCCATAGCAAGGTCAAGAGATAAAGAGCCCAACCCTAAGGGAGGAGGGCGGGAGAACTGACCGAGCAGGCAGTTAAAGGGGGTGAGTCCTCAGCTGCGGGCAGTTTAAATAGCCCACGCCATGCCCCCAGACTGTCCGGATTGGGCGGCCTAGGGATGACATGGCTGAGGACCCTCCAATGGTTCAGGGGCTATACCCTGTGCGCATGGGGAGGGCTTGCTCCCAGCCCACAACATCATTTCCCCAGGAACAGGAAATGGCTCTGTGGAAGGACATGTGGATCCAGAATTGGCCTCCACAGTCACTTACAGACTCACTGTTTAAGCCATGTTTATGGAAGGCAATCTTACTCGGCTACAAGTGATCACCAAAGAAAAAGAAAAGAAGAAAGAAGAAGAAGGTATGCATAGTCCATTTTGTCCTCACAAGGCAGAATTGTTGTTGGCAATGGGAGACAAAGAGACAATGGAGTTCGCCTCTGTGGTGAAGTCAAACCACTGGAGAATCACAGTGCCTGCTGTGGCGGCAGAGACCAGTAATCCATAACTGCTGCCTCCTGTGTTGTTTTTGCTGTGTTAGCAGCACCGAAGTGCCTGGGCAGTGTGTGTGGAGGTCCTGGGCTACCCAGATGACAGGAACCCCATCTCTGACTCACTGAGGTGGTCCAAAGGAAATCCACTCTGGATTTGTGTAGGGTTAACAAAGCAGAACAAAGCAGTACTATTACTTCAGCCTAGAATTGCATTAGCTGTTTTGTTTTGTTTTTGCTGCTGCTGTTGCTACATCACACTGCTAAGTTTAGCTCACTGAAGTGCTATTAGAAAAGTTTGCTTCTTTACTTACAAGTAAATGCACGCATCAGTGGATTTGGGTGGGAGCCAGGGCAGATAGAGGTTGGATTCCAACAAGATATGGAGGGCTACTGGCTTCTCACCCCTGATATAAATTCATTCTCAGAGTGTGCATTCTTATGTAACCAAAATGACAGCATGCACACACAAGAAGGATGTATTGGCAGACCTGGAGGAAATCCAAATTTTGCAGACATACATAACCCTAAAGGGGAGGGAAACAGATTGACGAGGGTTGAGCATTGTCAGTAGTTACAGGAAGTTGGCTGACTGCTGCAGAGGTGCAGCACAAAAGAGGTAAAGTTATATAATGTCCCGAAAGAGGAAATGGCTGGCTGGCTGGCTGGCTGGCTGGCACCCTGAGCAGCAGCACTCACGCTGCAACATTTTGTTGCAGGTGTCACTTGTGATTGATGACTCAATCTCTCCCTGAGAAAGGATCAAAGCTGCCAACCCTCCTCCGGATTTTCTCCACTGGCCCCGAACAGGAAAGCACAAAGTGACTGCAGTTGTACAGTTTATGATCGTGTTGGGGCGGAAAGAGGGAAGGAGGCCAAGCTTTATGCTCTCGCCTAGCAAAGGCTCTGGAGGAGGTAGCAGAGAGGGCTTCAGAAAGAGCAACAGCTGCCCCCTTGCTTGAGGTAGTGTGGTGTAGTGGTTAAGAGTGGTAGACTTGTAATCTGGTGAACCGGGTTCACTTCCCCGCTCCTCCACATGCAGCTGCTGGGTGACCTTGGGCTAGTCACACTTCTCTGAAGTCTCTCAGCCCCACTCACCTCACAGAGTGTTTGTTGTGGGGGAGGAAGGGAAAGGAGAATGTTAGCAGCTTTGAGACTCCTTCGGGTAGTGATAAAGCAGAATATCAAATCCAAACTCCTCCGCCTCCTCTTCTTCTTCTTCTTCTTCTTCTTCTTCTTCTTCTTCTTCTTCTCAGGATTTCCAGGGTCTCAGCAGAGGAAGGTTTCTCCTATTGCCTGCTACTGCATCCTTTTAACTGGAGATGACAGAGACCAGGGGAGCCAACTTGAATAAAACATTGTGGGGGGGGGCAGGTAAGACACAGTGCACAAGACACAACACACTAACACAACCATTTGAATAGCAATGACCATCAACTGGGGGGGACAGCCCCCTCAAATATTTTATGGGGAGGAGAGAAAGGCGCTCAACCCCAGAAGTGAACTCAGGGCCATCAATAAGAAAAGCAGGCCCTTCACCGCTAGGGCAGCAGTGAGGAACTTCTGCCTAAATAGACCCATCAGGGATCCTAATTTGGGTTGTGGGGCCATTGTTCCCAAACCACGCCCAGTGGCCCAACAGCTGAGGCCATATGTGGGGCAGGTAAAATGGTGGCTGGGATCACCTGCACCAGGTAGTTCCCCATTGGGGTTGAGAGGAGCTGCTTTGAAGTCATCGCCTGATGCCATGATGACATCAGGTAATTGACAGGTGGGCAGCCGTACCCACCTGTCAAAGTTGGTTCAGTGGGGAAGGTAAGGATCCGGCCCTTGCATTCAGCTGTGGTCCCTCTGCCTTTTGGTACCAGCCAGGCCTGCTCAGAAAGGGGCTGTTCAGAAGGGGAGAAGCAAACAGGAACAGAAGCTTTGAAGAGATGCCAAAATGCTGAGGCCAAAAATAGACACACCAACTTCTCTCCATAGCAGTCGCTAACTCAGGAGGGAGTTGACAAGTAGGCTCTCTTCCCACGCTTCTTAACGAACTGCTGTGAGCTTTGATGCCTTTTGTTTCTCAAACACAGAGGCAGTGTGGCATGGGATGCTGGAGAGCTTTAGACTTGACTTGGGGGTGCTTGCCATTTGAAAGACCTGCTTAGAACATGAAGCCCGTTGAGTGACTTTGGAGACCTCCTTCTCAGCCTAAGCTGCCCCATAAGAGCAGAAGAACAAAGAAAGACACCTGCAGGATCAGGCCAAAGGCCCATCTACTCCAGCATCCTGTTCTCACACCGGCCAAGCAAATACCTCAGGCAAGCCCCAAAGCAGGACCCAGGTACCACAGAGTTATCCCTTCTTGCAACCTTCCTGGTATCTAAGATCAGAACTGGAGGCCTTCCAAGGTGAGGTAAATGGCCATCATCACCCAGGATACCACTTGCTTCTGAGAGGTTCCAACTCCCTGTCTCCTAGGAAGAACATCACAGTGGGGTGGGGTTTGTGTATGTGCGTATGAACTAGTATGTCCCATTCAACAGCTACAGAAGTAACAGCTTCAGGGAGCGTCTTTCTTACTCCCCGGGCAGACTTCTCATTTCTAAATATCAATTGCTGAGACTCCAAAGCAGAAAAGAAGCATACTCTGGCTGTCATGGACTGTGTGATGGCCTGGGAGTTAGATTCAGAAGCTGAACCTGAGGAGTCCCAGCCTGCACAGGAGTCCCTGCCTCCAGGGCCGGCTGAGCCGGGGCAGGGACTTGAATCTGAAGGGTCTGCACCTGTGCCGGATCCTCAGGAGCAGACACCAGATGTGGCCGAGATGACTGGCAGAATCCGCGACCAAGGAAAAGAGACGGTGGAAGAAGATTGGAAGAAATTTAAAGTTTATCTTAAGAACTGTTGTAAAATTAATGAGTGCTAAAATGTCATGGGTAATGTAAAACAGAATTGCAGCGATAAATGATTGGGTAAGAGAAAAAGGATCAAAGAAATTGAATCATAAGTAATTGAAATTAGGGGTTGCTGAAAAAGTTTAAAATAGGGATGCAGGAAAGGGAGGTATGGGGAAGTCGTTGAAATAAGGCTTAAGAAAAAAAGGTTATGAAATTATACGTGTTTATATGTTTGTTTGTCTATGTATTGTTAGTTGTGAAGTGTCTTATTCATGTTGGAAAATCAATAAAAATTTATTTTTTAAAAAAAGGAGCAGACACCAGATGTATCCACTCACTCCGGAGGTGATTGAGGACCCATTGCCTGCAGGTGCGCCTCTCCCAGCCCTATCAGGGGAAGGGGAAGCTGATCCTGGGCCCAGTAACCCTCCAGCCTCTCCCGAGCTGCAGAGGCTCAGGGCAGAGAGGTGGAGAAAACTAAGTTCTCTCAGGAGGAGTGCTCACCTTAAGGCCAGGAGAGGCGGGTCACCTATGGGCCAGGACCGCCCCTGGCATCAGAGGAGATAAAGGCCAGTCAGCCCAGTCCCAGGTTGCGGGAGCAATGACATTGGAAACCTGTTTCTGCCAGCACCCAGACCTGTTCTTCCGGAGTTCCTGACCACGCCCGGCTTCTTGCTTTGGACCCCGCTTCCCCCTTGGTGGACAGTCTCCAGACCCTCGACCCAGGACCGGACTCTGACCACGCCTCACGGTAACCTCCCCCCGGGACCAGCACAGACTAGCTGGATACAGAGGATTGGTGGGAGGTACCAGCTGGGGAAGTCCCAAGGGAAGAAGACTCAGGGCCAGGGACTGGTGGTGGGACAACAATGAGTGGTCACAGGGAGAAGAAGGAAAAGGTTGGGGAGAGGAGGTGTCGAAAGAGGCAACAGGGTTTAGTGAGCAGGGTGAATTTGAAGCAGAGCGAAGTCCAGAAGCAGAAGCAGGAGAGGAGGAATGCCAAGAGGTAGAAAGAGGCTGCTGAAGAAGCCAGGGTGTCTCCCCCTCCTGCTGTGACAAGCTCCTCTCCTCTCTGGTCTCCCAGGACCAAGAGAGGTATGAAGTGGGAGGAGCAAAGGCAGGCACATCAGTGTAGTCTCAGAGTACTTGGGAAGAACCAGGGAGAGAAGGAGACTTAGACAGCTGTGGGAAAGTGGGGGTCTTCAGTCTCCACAACTGCCTCATAGGGGCAAGACCTACCGAAAAAGAGTTGCTGTGCCCATTAGGCCTCTCCCTCAGAGAATTCTGGGCACTGTCGTTTCCCCTTCACAGAGCTAAAATTCCCAGCAAACTACAGTGCCCAGAATCCTTTGAGTGAAAGAATGTGCTCCAAATCTGCCTTGACAACACAGTGTGCACGCAGCCTAAGCTGCCTTGAGTTCTGTATTGACAGGCAAGCTGAAACAAGTGAATAATTGAAGCCCAAGCATTGGAGCTGGCATTATACCAGCAGAGGTGTGAGGATCTTAATAGCATTTCCATGCGGTTGCAATTCCCTGAGCACCAGTACTTATGTAGCCAAAACAGTAACACCCACCCGCGAGGGAGCTATCAGCAGATTCAGGGGGAAACTCAATGTTTTGCAGAAATGCAATCTGTCTTTAGGAGGGGGAAACCTCAACTAGTGAGGACAGAGCAGGTTGACTGGCTTTGAGGAAACAGAATGGAGTATCCCTGGTTAAGGCTGGCATGTTGACATGGCACTGCAACACTTGGTCTGATTTAATTTTATTCTCTTGGGCTGCATTTTCATGAGACCTATTTTCATACACGCCACATCCACATGCATGCACTCATGCTGTCAGAGGCGGGTGAGCTATAAACAGACCACAGTGCTGGGGGTACAGCTTTTCCCTCTGGAGAATGTTGGTTCCCAGTCTCCCTTCCCTCTCCCCTTCTTTTGAAATGCAGAGGGAAGGGAACCACGTATGCTGCCTTGAGCTCTTTGGAGGAAAGGTGGGAAATAAATGTAATAGTAAATAAGAAATAAATAAGATTTCCCCACCGTTAACAGACAAAAGCCCAACCATCACCTCTACAGCCTGCCATGCAGTTTGAAATCTAGCTATTATTATTACAATGGCCTCAACTGCATAAAGACAATTCTATGCAATAAAAACCACAAAAACTGATTATTTAAAAACGGCAGATACATCTAAGGCAAAACTAAAACCGTACAGAACGGGTGCTTGTGGCAAGAACCCATTTATCCAGCTGGGGAAACTTGTCTGAACAAAAACGTCTTCAATTGTTTCCAGAAAGTGCTGACTGTAGGCACCTGTCACCTCTCAAAAGAAATGTTATTCCATAACTCTTGATGTCGAATCCACTGCTAATATAAACCGATGAGAGTTGACTCTTTTTCAATATAAAAATAATACAGCAATTCACCAGTCAGCTTGAATGTGTGTTTTTCTTTCTTCCCTATTTTTATTATGATCTTTTCCTCCTCCCCACCCCCTTCTCCCAGCTCAGCCAATCTGCTGGATGCCCTGGAGGAACATTCAGCAAAGAAATTCCCACTAGCAGAAATGCAACACACACAAACAAAATGAAAACGAAATGTAAACGAAAGAAAAACAAATGCAAGGCACACATTCTCTTTGTTGATGTAAACAGCATTTACATTGTCGTGTTCTTTGCACAATATGTATCTAAGGTACTGAATGTTCAATCTCCAGTCTTTCCTGTTGTATTTAAAGCGGCTAAATCAGCTTTCACCAACCCAGGTATCATCCAGATCTTTTGGACCACAATTCCCATCAGCCCCATGAAGACAATACTGAGCTAGATGGACTGGTGCTTGGATTAGATATAGGGCAGCTTCCTGGGCACCCTGGAACTAAGGACCATAGCCCTGTGGTACAGCATTTGCTTTTTATGCAGAAGGTCCCAGGGTCAATTCTCAGCACCTTCAAATAGGGCTGGAAATGTCCTTTCTCTGAAATCCTGAAAAGTCATTGCCAGTCAGTGCAGACAATACTAAGCTAAGTAGATGAATGCCCTGATTCAGTATAAGGCAACTTCTCATGGTCTGAGTAATTTACTAACCATTCATCCCAAAATAACTTTCTAAGACAGTGGCCACCTCATTCTGTCTAACAGTAGGGCTGGTCCCTGGCCTCAGTTAGCAAAATGTCTTGGACTCGCCCTGAATACGTGTTAAGCTCTGTTCCAAGGAGGGTGGATTATATCAGCTATGACTCCTTGGTCACTTCACATTTGTTACAAACTGTTCCTACCGTTACAGGTCCTTCTGCTGCTAACCAATTGCCATCCATTAAAGCCAAGGTGAGCTTTGTTTCTCCAAACGAGTACAAACGATGGCATTTCAAACTCCTTGACAAAAATGCCCAGTGCCCAGGAGGCATCAGAATTGCCGCAGGCACAAATCGCTCCTCTGTGTGATGGAGTGGGAGGGGAGGCACTTATTTCAGGTTCCTGTTTCAAGCTGATAGTTCACACATAGTCTGAGCAAAGGGGGAAATGTACAGTCTTCCATCAAGAATAGAATGCGCTTTGCAAGACTTCTGAGGCAGAAACAATGCAATCATCCCACAGCAGATGTCCATTCAGTTTCCTGAAAAGACCTTCTCTGACACCCTCCAAAAAAAGTGGCTGATTTTCATGCAATGTCAACAGCATCCGAGGTATTGAGGACACTCAAACATGCCATGGCATGCACACCTGATGGGGAGGTGTTCAATGCTAGGCCTACTCAGAGTAGACTTACTGAAATCATAAATATGACTACCTTAACTCTGAGCAGGACTAGTTGAATACAACCCACAGTTGCCAATCATAGCAAAATGTGGCTGTAGAATCCTGAGTAGGTATAAGCAAATTTTTCATTTTTTGTTTCTCTCTGTTTGTCATTCTCCCCCCCCCCCCCGAGGCTTAAGTTCAATCCTCAATATTTCTGCATCACTTTTGATTTTTATATTAAAAAATACTCTTCAAAATTCATTGGATAATTTATCCTAATATAAACATTTTATACACGTTAAACCACAGAGCCTAGGACTTGCTGATCAGAAGGTCGGCAGTTCGAATCCCCGCAACGGGGTGAGCTCCCGTTGCTCGGTCCCAGCTCCTGCCCACCTAGCAGTTCGAAAGAACGTCAAAGTGCAAGTAGATAAATAGGCGGGAAGGTAAACGGCATTTCCGTGCGCTGCTCTGGTTCGCCAGAGGTGGCTCAGTCATGCTGGCCACATGACCCGGAAGCAGTACGCCAGCTCCCTTGGCCAATAAAGCGAGATGAGCACCGCAACCCCAGAGTCGGTCACGACTGGACCTAATGGTCAGGGGTCCCTTTACCTTTACCTTTACCTTCCCCCTAATATAATGCATTTTAATGTTGCTTTCACTAATATATGCATTTTAGAGAAAGTAGGAATTCAGTTCACTAGTTGTGAACAGGTTCTACTGAAAAGGATTGCCATTAGAATAATTCAAAGAAATATGGAAGATCCATCTGTGGCAGAGTAGTGATGGGTAAACCTGTCAATTTCAGTTTCAGTTCCAGTCTTAAGTTCAGTTCTCCACATTTCCATATCAATTTGCAATTTATGTACTTTGAAAGTTCTCATGACATTTTTGGGACATTTGGACTTAAAAGAAGTAAGAAACAAGATTTGGGCTACATTTTTAAATATGGAGGTCTGGCTGGAAGAAACATGGACCTTATTGGGACAGAGCTTCTCCGAGATTTGGTGTCCAATACAAAGGACTATCAAAAAAACCGGCAGAGAGGAATTGAGAGAGAATTAAGAGCCTCGGACGTGAGGTCACCAGGCTGACAGCAGATAGACTGATGGACATTTGTTGGAGCTCGAAACCGGGAAAGGTGGGGAGTGGGGCTTTGGGAATCCAAAGGGTGTACAATTATACTTTGTTTCTTTTTATTTTGTTTTGCTACTTATATAAAAATGGGGGAATTCATGGAAGGGAATTGGGGTCGACCTTAGAAAAAGATTTTAAGAATAAGTACTGATGTATAAAGACTGAGGTTTATGTTAAAATTGGTTAACTAAAATGAATTAAATATAATAAGGTAAAATTTGGGGATAAGAACTTGCTGAACTAAAAATTGGAACTGGAATACAAGAAGGGGAGGTGTGGGGAAGTCAGGGAAATATTGAAAGTAAGGAATGTAAATTCTATGTGTGTGTGTGTGTTGTTGTTTTTTCTAATTTCTCTTTTGTTTTTTCTCTATTTTTTGAAAACTTCAATAAATATCTTAAAAAGAAAAAAGAAAGTTCTCATGACAATTCATCAGTCTGTTTCTCCTAATATATACATGCTTGTATACAGTTTTTACTAATGTAACACATTTTAATGCCCACCCACACACACACACACATGCCTTTCTGTACACATGACCTGGCTGGAGAATTGCAATGCAAAATTCAGAGAAGTGTGGTTTTCGAAGGATGGCTTTGTTTTGATTTGTGTATTGTTTTGGGCAGTGTAAAATACATAACTTTGCATTAAGTGCAAACTGAACTGAATTTCCATCCCACTCCTTTAGAGGGTGACGTCTAAACCTCCAGATGTTGTTGACTCCAGCTCCCATCAGCTGTGCAACTAACACAAAAATGAGCATGAAACTTGTAATATATTCTGCTATATTTCTGGAAGCAGTGCATATGGCATGCAAAAGCTCAAATATAATGTGGAAATTAACCAGGAAACATTTGGAAAATAGAATAAACTGCAGTGTGATTGCAGCCCAAGGGTAGATCTAGACACAGGAAAAAACACTATAAAACGTCAGAAATCAGATCATTATAACAAAAGAAAATAATCTCTATGGAAAAGCGCATTAAAAAAATTCCTGCTCTCTGGCGCCATCTGGAGTTGCATGTTTATAGTGTCAGTATATGAGAACATCGCAGCTGCAGACAGCCAGCTTGTTGACATCACAAGATGCGGCTAGCTGTGGGAAAGAAGATTCCTGGAAGTTCACAGGCTTCTCAGAGCTCTGTGAAGAGTGTAATTTGAAACCTTCCATTTGCGTATGTACAGGAAGTTTGTCAGACTTGCTAGAAGAACTGAATTGATCGGACATACATTCTGTAATGCTGTAAAGTCAGAAATAAAAGAATGTAAATAGACGTTTCTGACTGTCTCCTTTCCCTGCTAGGGAAGCAGGAGGAGGGGGTGTGCATTTACCCACACTGGGAAAATGTCGCCTATCAAAATCTCCCTGGTCTGTCTGGGATGTCAGCCAGAGGAGGTTACCGGTGAGAGGGGTCAGCCTCTCTGGAGGGGGCTTGTAAACCAACATATAGCACATTCAAATTGCTGTTTCTTTACTAATGTAGCTGAGTCCCAAGTCACTGAATGAGGAACAGTTTTGCTTGTGAGCCAGCCCGACTGAGTTGTATTCATCAAGTAGACTTACTGAAATTAATGAACCTAAGTCAGTCATGTCCATTAACTTCAATGGGTCTACTCTGAGTAGAGCTTAGCTGAATAATGCCCATTGATTTTATCAGAGCTCAACTCCAGCTACGAAGACTTCGGATTGCCTCCAAACACATCCATAAAGATTGACATTTTTACCCATGACTGCTTCTCTTCCATGTTGTGAGCTGATTGAAGTCTTCTTACAGTTAGTAACAGAATATAGAAGAAATATTAACTCTCCCAGGTGGAAGGTCTTATATGCCGAGTTTTAATCTAGAGCGGATTTTTACAGCCACTTTTACAAAGAGGGTTTATAGTGGAAACGTTGACGGAAGCTTAATTAATAACACAAACAACAGCATTAGATTCTCGCCAAATGTAACCCTAGGCAGTTGTTATGCATACTGGGTGAAGCACGGTAAAGGATATATATCCAGAATCTCTGCTGCTCATCTCCCAAGCATAATGGTTGCTGCAGCAAGAATAAAGGTTGCTAGCCAAGTTGCCATAAGCCATCACATGTGGTAGGCACATATACCAGTGTTTCCCAAACCTGGGTCTCCGGCTGTTTTTGGACTACAACTCCCATCATCCCTCGCTATCAAAAACAGTGGTCAGGGATGATGGGATAAAGGGTCTGGAAACCAACCCTTATGAGGAACAGTTGAGAGAGCTGGGTATGTATAGTCTGGAGAAGACAAGACAGAAGGGTGGTAATATAGCCATCTTCAAGTATCTGAAGGCCTGTCGCTTGGAAGATGGAGCAAGCATGTTTTCTGCTGCTCCGATGGGTAAGATCCAAACCCATCGGATTCAAATGACAAGAATGGAAATTCAGGCTAAACTAGGGTTGCCATATTTCAAAAAGTGGAAATACGGGCACAAAATTTGTTGAGCTTTATTCTTAGCTTTGTCCAAAGTTGTTGAGCTTTTTTCCCACCAAAATCTACACTTCTGACATCTGTTTTCCCGAACATTTCAGAAATTTCTGCCTGGACACTGCTTTTGACAGCTGTATTCCAGCTATGTCAAGGAAATTCCAGATATATGGCAGCCCTAGGCTAAACATTAGGAAGAACTTTCTCACTGTAAGAGCTGTTTGGCAGTGACAAACAGACTCAGAAAATGATGGACTCTCCTTCATTCAAGGTTTTTAAACAATGGTTGGGTGGCCATCTCTCAGGGATTATTGATTGTGATTGCAGCAGCTTGGACTAGACGACCCTTGGGGTTGATTCGATGATCTTAGGACTCTCCTTTTCACAGCCTCCTTCTCACTCATGCCTCTCTCTGCTTCCTGCTTGACGCCCTGGAAGGCTCTGGACCCTGGACCTGACCTAGAGCAATCCGGGGCAGTCTCATCCCAAAGCAAATGAGTCCTGGATCCTTCAGAATAGGCTGGGGGTTTTTCCTGGGATTTGGGCTGTAGCCAAATATTCATTCTTTAGTTATTCGTTATTTAGTTATTTAATAAATAAATAAATAAAACCCAAAAGCTGTTTACAAAAAGATAAAACAAGAAAATCAAGGCAAAAAATTACAACAGCACATACAAAAGTTAAAATACTATAACAGATTTAAATTATCTCAATTTCCTAAGCATCTGGGTAAAGGTAAAAGTAAAGGGACCTCTGACTGATAAGTCCAGTTGCAAACGACTCTGGGGTTGCGGCGCTCATCTCGCTTTACTGGCCGAGGGAGCTGGTGTACAGCTTCCGGGTCATGTGGCCAGCATGAACCAGAGCAGCACACGGAAATGCTGTTTACCTTCCAGCCGGAGTGGTACCTATTTATCTACTTGCACTTTGACGTGCTTTCAAACTACTAGGTGGGCAGGAGCAGGGACCGAGCAACGGGAGCTCACCGCGTCATGGGGATTTGAACCGCCGACCTTCTGATCAGCACGCTCTAGGCTCTGTGATTTAGACCACAGCACCACCCGTGTCCCTTAAGCATCTGGGTAGGCTTGTCTAAATATGGAAGTTTTTAGCAGGCAGTGAAAAGCATACAGTGAAGGTGCCTCTTTGATTTCAGTAGGCAGGGAGTTCCAAAAATGTTGGTGCTGCCACACTAAATGATCAAGTTCTTACAAATACAGAACAGGCACCTGTAGCAGTGCCAGTCCCTCCAGTCAAAGCAGTTCAGTGAACACATGTAGGGTAAGGCTGTCCTGTAGGTAAACTGGCCCCAAGTTGCTAAGGCTTTGTCTTTTAATAGTAACACCTTAAACCTGGCCCAGTAGCAAACTGCCAACCAGTGCAGATCTCTGAGCAAAGGTGTCACTCCTGTCAGCAATTGTGCTGCAGCATTCGGCACTATCTGCAGCTTCCAGATCAAGCATGCAGGGAGCCCCACATAGAGCGCATTGCTGCAATCCAGTCTTGAAGTGACCGGGCCATGAACTGCTGTGGCCAGGCTCTCCCGGTCTAGGAATGGCCCCAGCTGTCAAACTAGTCACAGTTGGTACACAGCACTTCTAGCTGCAGAGGCTACCTGAGCCTCCTGTGACAGCGCTGGGTCCAGAGGCAGCCCAAACTGTGAACCTGCTTCTTCAGGGCCAGCACAACCCCATCCAGGTCAGGCAATGGGCCAATTTCTCGGCCATGGGAGCTGTTATATATGCCTCTGTCTTGCCAGGATTCAAGCTCAGATTGTTCTCCCTCATCCATCTCACCACTGCGTCCGGGGAACATTTGAGAGCTACAGTTCTGCTCCATCAACATGCTGGAGATGGAATATAACCCCGTGCACCAGATAACGACAAGAATTTCTTCCTAGATATTATATTGAAACTATTAATTGTCTGGGAAGCATCAGCCCATCTTTTTTAAAAACAGAGAGCCAAGGTCACAACAGGGAAAGCAGATAACAACCCTGAGCCTCCGCCTCTGCTATTTCATTTCCCTTAAGAAGATCCCCGTGAAAGCAAACTCACCGAGCCAAGACCATTTCAAAGTTCTAATAGCTTCGAGAGACCTGAACGCCCAAACCTATTTGCCACTTGCAAATAAATCAGTACATTTAGATGAAGCTCCTATTTACCAGTAATATGACCCTTTGTCTCCTAAATTTGCACTTCTCCCCAGCCGCTCATTTCTTAAGCGACACAAACTCACAACCTCTTTATTTATCGCCTGGCTCCCCTCCCCTCCCCGCCCTGCGCCTTGCTCTCCCATCTAAAATAAGGGCTTTAAAAGAAGCTATTGAGATATAAGCTCATAAAGAATCCCTGGCTACCAGCTCATGTCAAGAAAGTGTTGTCAGTGACACAAAGAAAGATTACACTTGGGTTCCATTTATATAATCTGCAACGCATGCTTCCTGCGCGCCAGTGTATGTCCCTGGGCATTACTGAGAAAATAGGATTCCTGACCTGGATATACATTTTGAAAACAGTGATTGAAAGCTAAAATAAATGGAATGTCAATGTTTAGGAACCAAGAAACTGTTCCAATTGCTGCAGTGAACAACGGTGGGAGATGGGGTGGGAGCAGGGAATGGATTAGCTTTTGTGCTTTTTTCTCTCTGCAATAACTCAAAACTACTACTCGGCTGAAAACTGTTCACCTTGGGGGTTTTTTGTTCCAAAACACTTCTGGTCGCTATAATTTCAACACGTGCTGCTACTGTACACTGATCAATAGTGATGGATGTGACCCACCTCCCTGACTAACACCATATAACGAGCTAGATTCCCCCCCCCCAAAAAAAGCGAATAACAAGCCTATAAGGTAGACCAGCACACTTCTGTCCAGAAATTCTTGTCATTAGCTGGGCACGAGGTTTTATTCCATTTCCAGCACCCTTAACCAGTTTTGTCAAGAGTGCCCACCCTCCACATCCATGGTTAGCCTTCAGCACGAAGCACCAGCGGCAGGGATTTCTCAGAAAAAGCCAAGTTTTTCCAAGAGAGCTCAAGCAAACCAAGCCCTGGGGTTGCACTCAGGTACCAGCTCTCCACCCCTACTTCACAAGGTTAAGACTTCTGGGGACATAAGGGACCTTACAAGTCCCATATTTAAACAGTGTCTCCCACTGGGGTGCATGGGAGTTGCTGTTTCCTATGCTTTCCAGGGACGCAGGTGGTGCTGTGGGTTAAACCACAGAGCCTAGGACTTGCCGATCAGAAGGTCGGCGGTTCGAATCCCCGCGACGGGGTGAGCTCCCGTTGCTCGGTCCCTGCTCCTGCCAACCTAGCAGTTTGAAAGCACGTCAAAGTGCAAGTAGATAAATAGGTACCACTCTGGCAGGAAGGTAAACGGTGTTTCTGTGCGCTGCTCTGGTTCGCCAGAAGCAGCATAGTCATGCTGGCCACATGACCCGGAAGCTGTACACTGGCTCCCTTGGCCAATAAAGCGAGATGAGCGCCACAACTCCAGAGTCGACCACGACTGGACCTAATGGTCAGGGGTCCCTTTACCTTTACCTATGCTTTCCAGCTGAATGAATTGGACTGGGAAGCTTGAGAAGGGACAGATTTGCCTAGGAAAGTTGCCCGTGAGGATGCGAGGCAAGGATTGGCAGGGAGAGAGGTTTTGATGGTAACAGCAGTAAACCTGTTATGATCTGGGCCTGAACTTTAGAGGGGTTTAGTTCATGAGATGTGGGATTCCAAACTGGAGAAGTTCATCTTCTGACAACCATTCCCAAATTTGGTGTCAACTGTGTTCAGGGTTATGAACATGGAAAGGAGGAATAGTGGTCTATGGTTCAAGGAGTAAACAAAGGAACAGAAGACCCTGGATTCCTCTTCCATTTCATTTATCCAGCTTCACACTCCAGCTGTCTTGAATGATGCTTTATGGCTCCATTTGCTGTACCTGCTGCAAAGGAATGTTTTCCCCTCTGCCCACAAGACCCGGAAGAGGCACAGCATCCAGCTCCTATTCCTCTGTTATTGCCTCTGTTTTGTGGAGATTGCAGCCATGGCTGGGTCTCAAACCCTACCCCTCGTCTCCCTGTTTTGCTAAGTGGTAGAACTGGTTGGTGGGTTCACAAGCATCCTTTTCTCACCTTGGTGGCTGCTGTTCGTTGGCCTCACTTTCCCTTTCCCACTTTGCACAGTGATTGGCTGCAGCGACCCATGTGATTTGGCCAGCCACGTGATAATGTTACATAGGGCATGATGTCACAGATGAATCTATCACCTAGTGGTGCAACAATAAAACTGTTGGCATATTTGCAATTCTAAGTATGTTGAGATTCCTACATTGCATGGGGTTGGACTAGATGGCCCTTGGGGTCCTTTTCAATTCTATGATTCTACCACAACCAACCAGATTTAGTAGCAGTGGGGAAACCTGCAGCAAGGGAAATCAGAGAGGTTCACAACCATGCAAAAGTTCAGTTGCAACTATGTATTTTTTATCAGGATGCTTAGAGGGTTGGAGCAGGGTATTGGGAGAGCAAGGTTCAAAACCCCACTAAATAATGAAACTCACTGGGTGACCTTGAAACTCTCAGTCTAACCTACCTCACTGGGTTGTTCTGAGGATAACACGTGGAGGGGTGGAAGTAGGCATACCACCTTGAGTTCCTTGGACAAAATGTCGGATATAAATGAAATAAATAAATACTACTAATTTGGCCCTCCTGCCAACCTACCAGTTCAAAAGCATGTCAAAGTGCAAGTAGATAAATAGGTATCGCTCCGGCGGGAAGGTAAACGGCATTTCCGTGTGCTGCTCTGGTTCGCCAGAAGCGGCTTAGTCATGCTGGCCACATGACCCGGAAGCTGTACACCGGCTCCCTCGGCCAATAAAGCGAGATGAGCGCCACAACTCCAGAGTTGGCCACGACTGGACCTAACGGTCAGGGGTCCCTTTACCTTTACTAATTTGGCCACATCAGATGTGCCCATTTCAAAGCAAACATTTAAAAAATATCCAGTTCAGCCATGGAGATACACACACACCCTCTCTCTCACTGGAACTTAGGGGACAGATGAATGTTGGAATATTCACGACTGACAAAAGAAAGTACTTCTTTTGCATACAGTGCATAGTGAAACTATGAGGTTTGCTTCTGCAAGAAGCAGTGACAAACCCCAATTAGGATAGCCTTAAAAATGGATTCTTACTTTCTTATGTCCATAGTTCTGAGCATTGTTCATCACTTGGCTAAAAGTAAAAGCAGACTTAGCTGGGGCCACAAAGGAGGTGTCCCGACTATGTGGTAATGCAGATTACATTGGATTTATTTTCTTTTGCTTAGGCTAAACAAAACAATCACCTGTTCCCCATTAGGCTGAAAGTGGAAAATCGGCCCCCCAAATTGGATAGGCAGGGCCTCTCAACACGCAACGCAAGCCGGCTGTGTTTTCTGGCGATCTAAATTAAGCGGCGGTGAAATTGGGCCACGGCTCCCGTGGCGCCCTGAGCTCCATGATGCTGGTTTTTATTTATTGCCAAAGACACATCAAGTGCAGAGAGTAAGGGGGGGAAGAGAAAAGAAAATAAACTACACAGCAGTTTACTTAAGCAAAGCCGCGAGCTTATCAAGGAGCCCTTCAGAGCTAAATGTGGAAAGAAATGGTTGAGTAAACCAAATGAATGAGAGGAAGGAGTGGTGAAGAATGTATAAATGTCACAAGGGAATGGGGAGGGGCAGGCAAATTACCCTACTTTTACAAATTGAAGCATCTTATCTACAGAATTTCACGGGGCTGACAGGGGAGCGCTTCTGAAAGTGTGTGTGCTAGGGCAAACTCATGTTCCAGGAGGGGAGCTGAAATGTTTTTGTTTTTGTTTCCCCCCTTAAATCAAGCCACCAGTCTGGAAACACCTACCGTATTTTTCGCCCCATAGGACGCACTGGCCCATAGGACGCACCAAGTTTTTTTGGGGGGAAATAAAGAAAAAAAATTTATTTCCCCCTCAGGCGCTTGTGGGGCCGGCTGTCCCTGGAGCTTGCGGGGCACGCAGCGGGGAGAAGCGTTCTTCTCCCCGCCGCCCGCCTGCAGACCAGGTCCAGGGACAGCGGGAAGACGCGCTGCGCCTCCCAGCTGTCCCCGGAGCTTGCGGGGCTGGCGGCGGGGAGAAGCACGCGTCTCCCCGCCGTCAGCCTCCAAACCACATCGGGAGACAGCGGGATGGCGGCGTTCCGCCTCCCCGCTGTCCCCCGACCTTGTGGGGCTGGCGCTGCGGCTCTCCTGAAGCCTGGAGAGCGAGAGGGGTCGGTGCACACCAACCCCTCTCACTCTCCAGGCTTCAGCGAAAGCCTGCATTCGCCCCATAGGACGCACACACATTTCCCCTTCATTTTTGGAGGGGAAAAAGTGCGTCCTATAGGGCGAAAAATACGGTACATTGCTATGGTCCTGAGGGTATGATCCAAAGCATTTTTGCTAGACTTAAGAGCATCTGACCTTCTTTCCTGCGGAGAGGCACATTCCCTTTGGCATAATCTGTCAGGAGGTACATCCAGGTGAGGGGCAGTGCCAGAGCAAAAAAAAATAGTGGGTCTGGCATCACCCTCAGTCTCTTTCTCTTTCTCTCTCTGCTACCCTCCTCTCTGCAGCAGCAACAGCAACAGGACCTCCTCTCTCTGCCACCACACTTCCATCTCTTCTTTCTTTCTTTCTTTCTTTCTTTCTTTCTTTCTTTCTTCTCTCTCCTGGACACCCCCTTTCCCTCTTTGCCACCTGAATGAAATGAGGCCAAGGGCATCATGAAATTACACTGGTGGCTGCTTTGTCTACCTCACTCAACACCATCCACTGCAACAGATAGCAGACTATCAGGGTCTCCGACATAGGACCTTTTAACTAGTCATGTCATGCCAGGGATAACACCTGGGACCTTAAAAACACAATAAGGGCCCTGCTGGATCAGGCAAAGAGCCCATATGCTCCAGCATGCTTTTCCCACAAACATGCCTTATGGGAAACCTTGAAGCAGAACCTGAGAACAGGAACACTCTTTCCTCCCTTAAGGTAAAGGTAAAGGGACCCCTGACCATTAGGTCCAGTCGTGGCTGACTCTGGGGTTGTGGTGCTCATCTCGCTTTATTGGCAGAGGGAGCTGGCGTACAGCTTCCAGGTCATGTGGCCAGCATGACCAAGCCGCTTCTGGCGAACCAGAGCAGCGCACGGAAACGCCATTTACCTTCCCGCTGGAGTGGTACCTATTTATCTACTTGCACTTTGATGTGCTTTCGAACTGCTAGGTTGGCAGGATTCTCCTCCCTTAGTTTCCAGCAATACCAGGATACCACCTTCATCCGAGGATCACAGGGAGGTTTACAATATAAAAACACAAAACTACATAGCACCGTAACAAACAATAACAAGAACCCCTCCATACACACTTTGAAAAGCCATCAGTTTTCATCTAGCCAAAGGCCTAGATGAATGTTTTCATCTGGCATCTAAAGATATGTCATGAAGGCACCAAGCAAGCCTGCCTGGGGAGGGCATCCCACAAGTGGGGAGCCAACATAGAGCCCTCTGCGCTGAGTCCTCCAGTGAGAACCCTGAGATGAAGGAGAAAGAAGCTGACAGGATGCAAGTAAAAAAAAGAAAGAAAGTGAGGGTTGGCTCAGAGCAGGTTGAGATCTGAGGCCCCATCCACCCAAATGGACCAGTCTCCTGTGACATAAATGCTTTCTCCCTCACTCCAATGAGCTAAACAAATATGAACCACATTTAGATAGCTTGTTTTTCAACTCTCATACAGCATCCCATAATGTGAACAATCACCATGTATGCTAGGTTAGTATTTCTGATACACACACACACCCCAAGAGTGGGCGACGGCTGGTTTCAGTTCTGCCCTCCAATCAGGCTCCTAGAAAATCTCACTGGCTGCTAAGATTTGGAAGAGAGAGAAAAGTATCCCTGATTATTTCCATCTTGCAGTTGGAAAGACTGAGGCTGACAGAACGGCAACTAATTTGAGGCCACCAAGCGAGCAGTAGTGGCTGAAATGCAGCTTGAGTCAGGGATGTTGTGGCTCACAGCTCATGCTCTTGACTCCCCCACACACACACACACACGTGCACAAACACACTAGCAGGTGGACAGACATAAACATGTCACCTCAAACGACATTGAGCTAGCAGACTTCAGATACAGTTTGATTTTTAAAAGACCAGGCATCCTGCAGCGGTCCACCATATTTTCCTGGACTTCATAAATAATGAATTCAGATTGCAGGAATAACAGCAGTGTTAAATTTTATCATGTTCCAAAAGGGCACAAACAATGCCTTCAGCTTTGTCATTATTTCTCTACCATTAACTTGAACTAAATGCTCCATAAAACTTTATCGCAAGGGTTGACTTCTGGGTTTTAAAAAGCAACATATATGCCACTTTTCGTTTATAGAGTTCTTACCTCTCTTTCATTTCTTTCCTTTTTAATTTATTATTTATTATTATTATTATTAAGATTCAGCAACATCATCTGCCCTTGTTTGAAGAACTCAAGACATAACATGGACACAAAAACATCTCCAGCTACTGCCCTGCATCATCATCATTATTATTATTATTATTATTATTATTATTATTATTATTATTATTTATATCCCGCCAATCTGGCTGGGTTTCCCCAGCCACTCTGGGCGGCTTCCAACAAAAGATTAAAAATACATTAAAACATATTAAAAATACATTAAAACATCTATTTTTTTCATTACATTAATGCATTTATTCCTTATCCAACATACAGGAGTCTGCAAAATTCCTGCGACTTCTTATTGCTTGAAGATCTTCAGTGAAGCTCCCTCAGGTGGGGCACACAAAGAAGGACCTCTGATGGCTGGGAAAAGGCAGTCCTTTAAGTTTGTGCGTGCTGCTGCCACACCTGAGATCAGGTGGGCCACCATTAGTTTAAATCACCTTGATACCACTTTAAGCAACCAAAGAATCCTGGGGGCTGTAGAACATTAAGAATGCTGGGAATTGTTAAAAGGACCCCTGACCATTAGGTCCAGTTGTGACCGACTCTGGGGTTGCGGCGCTCATCTCGCTTTATTGGCTGAGGAAGCCGGCGTACAGCCAGCAGGACTAAGCCACTTCTGGAGAACCAGAGCAGCGCACAGAAATGCTGTTTACCTTCCCGCCAGAGTGGTACCTATTTATCTACTTGCACTTTGACGTGCTCTCGAACTGCTAGGTTGGCAGGAGCAGGGACTGAGCAATGGGAGTTCACCCCATCACGGGGAGTCAAACCGCCGACCTTCTGATCAGCAAGTCCTAGGCTCTGTGGTTTAACCCACAGTGCCACCCGCATCCCTTGCTGGGAATTGTTACGATACTCCTATTGTCAGAGCTACAATTTTCAGAGTAGTTTAACAATCAATCCCTCATCTCAAGGAACTCTGGGAAGGGAATAGGGGTCTCCTAGCAACTCCCAGCACACTTAACGAACTATAGCTCCCAGGATTCTTTGAAGGAAGCCAATCGAAGCAGCTCGATTGTAGGGTACCCACTGCTGTACACCGCCCTGAGGTTCCTGAGTGTGCTAAGAGCTGTTATGAGACCCCTACTCCTCCAGGAGCTACAATTCCCAGAATTTTCTGTGAAGATGGATTGATTGGCTCCCAGTGTGTTTCCAAGCACAATTTAAAGTGTTGCTGCTGACCTTTAAAGCCCTAAACAGCCTCAGTCCAGTATACCTGAAGGAATGTCTCCATCCCCATCGTTCAGCCCAGACACTGAAGTCCAGCGCCGAAGGCCTTCTGGCGGTTCCCTCACTGCAAGAATTGAGGTTACAGGGAACCAGGCAGAGGGCCTTCTCGGTAGTGGCGCCCGCCCTGTGGAACGCCCTCCCATCAGATGTCAAGGAGATAAACAACTACCTGACTTTTAGAAGGCATCTGAAGGCAGCCCTTTTTAGGGAAAATTTTAATGCTTGAAGCTTTATTGTATTTTTAATATTCTGTTGGGAGCCACCCAGTGGCTGGGGAAACCCAGCCAGATGGGTGGGGTATAAATAATAAGTTGTTGTTGTTGTTAAACCATGCTGGGAAGTGTAGCTCCTGGAAGGGAATAGGAGTCTCCTAACAACTCTCTTTTTTTTTTAAAAAAAAAAAGATATTTATTGTGATTTTACAAAAACATAAGTTTACAAAATAGAAAAAAGTCACATAGAAAGAAAAAGATACATAAAAGAAAAAAAGAGGAATAAAAATACAAAATACAAAAAACAAATAGATAAAAAAGAATTAAAAAACAAATCCGTTTTTAGTAACTTTAAACTCATTAGCTTGTTTCCTTGACCTCCTCACACCTCCCCTTTTTGTATTCCCATTTAAATAATCAAATCAGCAAATCCTTACCTTCTTTCGTTTATCTTAACTCTATATCTTAACATATTATAACTCTATATTTTCATCCATTTATCAATTCATTTTTGCATATTCTTATTAACTTTGTTGCTAATGCCACTTATTTTCAGTCCAACATCATTTTAACATTCATTAATTTTACAGTGTTTCTGAAGATAGTCTTTAAATTTCTTCCAGTCTTCTTCCACCAACTCTTCTCCCAGGTCTCGGATTCTGCCAGTCATTTCCGCCAATTCCATATAGTCCATCACCTTCATCTGCCACTCTTCCAAGGTGGGTAACTCTTGTGTCTTCCAATACTTTGCAGTAAGTATTCTTGCTGCTGTTGTTGCATACATAAAGAAAGTTCTATCCTTCTTTGGCACCAATTGGCCGACTATGCCCAGGAGAAAGGCCTCTGGTTTCTTCAGAAAGGTATATTTAAATATAAATAATAAGTTGTTGTTGTTGTTGTTGTTGTTGTTAAACCATGCTGGGAAGTGTAGCTCCTGGAAGGAGCACTCTTACCAAACTACAACTCCCAGGATTCTCTGAGGGAAGCCAGGACAGTTCAGAGCAGTGTGATAACGGGTTTAAACGCATGGTCTGAATGTGGCCAATGTGAGCAGTAGCAGAGAGTCAGGGGGCACAGACACATTTTGTGCCCCACCCTCTAAAAATTCAACCCCATCCCCCAAAATGCAATAGAGGGGGTGCAACAGTCCTCTTCTCTTTTGCAAGAGAACGCCCTAAAAAAAACAACAGGGCAAACTTTGGTGATTCCAAACACTGGCTGAATATTAAACATTTGATTATCCCTGCCTCCTTGCAGTCTGATCCTGTGCCGGCTTCCTCAGAAGTAGATCCCATGTCACCATGTTCAATAGGATTTCTCCCAAGTTAAGAGGATTTCAGCCTCGAAGGTTCCCATAAGCACCAAGGCACACTCATTCCCTTAAGAGAGCCCTCATTCCTAGTGCAATAAAGTAACGCAGATGTTTACTCTAAATTAAAACTATATCTATCAAATCTGATACTTATGATAATAAAAAGCTTATTCCGCAACTTTAATTATTATGAAGAAGGGGCCTCCTGTGGCTTGTTCATTTCACAGAAATGGGGGAGGGGGGCTTGGAGAGAGAGAAGAAAGGAAACATTATCTGCTTTCTAATTATATCAGTTTTTCTAAACCAAAGGGAGGGGGAGCACATTTATTATACTCTGTCTAGGGAAGCTATGAATCATTTTGCTGTTCACTTAATGCATTTAATTTACATATCAGAACTACAAATAAGGGCAACGTGATTAGATCGCATTGCCTTTGGTTTTTCCCTAACTGGGGAAAATAGGCCATTTTGTTTAGCCATGGCAATTAAATTAATTTATTTTGCTATGACAGGGCTTTTGATAAGGTCATTTATCAACAAAGTGACTGTAGGAAACCTAATGGGACGTCTGCTTCCATCGGGAAACATGAAAACAAAACAAGACAGATAATTTCATTTCCATCAAATTCCTGGATTTGTTGTCCATGTGCCTACTTTAGTGAGGAGAGTGCTGTCTTGGGTATGAACCCATTTTTGAAAGTTGTGTTTTGAAAGGAAGGAAGGAAGGAAGGAAGGAAGGAAGGAAGGGCAACTATTTTAATATAAATTTTACATACACAATGCAGGCCTTTCCCTGTAGTCATGAGATCTAGAAACCTGGCTCTTTAAAATAAATTGCAGCAGGTTTCGGAACTGTCTGGATTCCAGAACTGCCTGGCACACCCTCCAAGTGTGCCTATTTTCCAGGGACATTCCTGGATTTACAGAAGCTATCCCGGTTTCTGATTCAATTCCAGAATGTCCCACTTTCCATTAGGGGGTCCCTGTTTTCATCAGAAGGGACGCGGGTGGCGCTGTGGTGTAAACCACTGAGCTTTGGGCTTGCCAATCGGAAGGTCAGCGGTTCGAATCCCCGCAATGGGGTGAGCTCCCGTTGCTCAGTCCCTGCTCCTGCCAACCTAGCAGTTCAAAAGCACGCCAAAAAGTGCAAGTAGATAAATAGGTACCACTCCAGCGGGAAGGTAAACGGCGTTTCCATGCGCTGCTCTGATTTCGCCAGAAGCAGCTTAGTCATGCTGGCCACATGACCCAGAAAAACTGTCTGCGGACAAACGTCGGCTCCCTCGGCCAGTAAAGCGAGATGAGCACCGCAACCCAAGTCATTCGTAACTTGACTTAACTGTCAGGGATCCTTTACCTTTACCTTATTTTCATCAGAGAAATATTGCAAGGTACGGAATAGGACATCTCCAGGGCTTTTTTTCAGCCAAAACTCACCGGAACTCAGTTCCAGCACCACTCAGGTGGGAGCCATTGCTTGAACAAGGGAGGTGTTCGTGGTGAGTTCCAGCGCCTCTTTTTCCAGAAAAACAGAATTGTACCTATTTTCATCAGAGAACTATTGTAGGGAATGGCCTGGTTCCAGATTCAGCACACACAGAGACACGCCACACAACTTTGCCCATAACCTTTGTTACTGAACTGTACACCCTAACTTACCATATTTTTCCATGTATAAGACTATATTTCCCCCCTATTTTTTCAAGTTTAAAATTGGGGGTCGTCTTATACACGGATAGTGCATATGGGGGATAGTGCATATGGGAGTCCCCAGAAATAGGGGTCATGTTATAGATGGGGGCATGTTATACACAGAAAAATATGGTAACTCAGGGCCATCTTACCCATAGGTGCTAGGAGTGCGGGGCACCCGGGCGCCGGGCTCTCAGAGGCGCCAGGCCGAGAGTCCGGGGCCCGAGAGTTGAGTTCGTGGAAGAGCCCGCCCACCCGTCGGAGCGCTGCGGGCGGAACTGTGCTGCAAGTTTGGGGGTGACCAAGCCAGCGAGACGCTGAGGCGGCCAACCAGTTCTGCCCTCCTGTGCACCTGGGACTGGGCAACCTGGGGGGGGGGCGCTGGGCAGATCTTTGCACCCTGGCGCTGCATATGCTTAAGACAGCCCTGTGGTAACTCATATGGCTGTTGTAAGGGAAAGGCAGTCACTCAACCCTGACCACTTCAGAGACATATACAGTTTTCAGGTTACGCTCTGCGGTGACCCAGAAGCAACGGAATGCGTTACTTCTGGATTTCACCGCTCACGCGTGCGCAGATGCTCAAAATGACATCACACGCCTGCGCGGAAGCAGAGAATCACAACCCGCGCAGACGCACAGAAGCAGGTTGCGTTCGCTTCAGGTTGCAAACAGGGCTCCGGAACAGGTCCCGTTCGCATCCAGAGGTACCACTGTACTGGGTTGTATACAGTGCTGGTCCTACTCAAAGTAGACCCACTGACATCAATGACCATGGCTAACTTAGGTGCCTTGATTTCAATGGATCTATTCTGGGTAGGCCTTAGTCAGATACAACCCATCTGAATAAGAAAAGCACTTCTGAATCAAGCCAAAGGCAGATCTTATCCAATATCCTTTTCCCACAGTGGCCACCCAGATGTCTCTGGGAAGCCCAAACACAGGAAAAGGGCGTAAACAGACATCAAAGAATCCTGGGAGTTGTGGTTTGTTGAGGTGCTGAGAGTTGTCAGGTAATCGATATTGCTCCTCACATAGCTACAGTCTACATAATGGTTACAGGTACGTAAACGCGTTGCTCTGCCATAGTTGAAACAAAATTTAAAAATTCCTTCCAGTAGCACCTTAAAGACCAACTAAGTTTGTTATTGGTATGAGCTTTCGTGTGCATGCACACTTCTTCTGTTTCAGTGTATCTGAAGAAGTGTAAAAAGGTAAAGGTAAAGGGACCCCTGACCATTAGGCCCAGTCATGGCCAACTCTGGGGTTGCGGCGCTCATCTCGCTTTATTGGCCAAGGGAGCTGGCGTACAGCTTCCGGGTCATGTGGCCAGCATGACTAAGCCGCTTCTGGCGAACCAGAGCAGAGCATGGAAACACTGTTTACCTTCCCACTGGAGCAGTACCTTTTTATCTACTTGCACTTTGATGTGCTTTCGAACTGCTAGGTTGGCAAGAGCAGGAACCGAGCAACGGGAGCTCACCCCGTCGCAGGTATTCGAGCTGCCGACCTTCTGATTGGCAAGCCCTAGGCTCTGTGGTTTAACCCACAGCGCCACCCGCGTCCCCTGAAGAAGTGTGCATGCACACAAAAGCTCATACCAATAACAAACTTAGTTGGTCTCGAAGGAATTTTTGTTGTTGTTTGTTTGTTTAGTCTACAGAATGGTTTAACAATCCTGGAAAATGGTAGCTCTGCGAGGGGAATAGGAGTGCTTATCAACTCTCAGCATCCTTTAAAAACTACAGCTCCTAGAATTCTTTGGGGGAATTCATGCCTGTTTAAAGTGGTATGATACTGCTTCAAATGTGTGGTATGAATGTGGCCTGTAGGTGAGCCAGGCAAGTATAAAGAAGAGCTCTGCAAACGGTAGGAGAGGGGGAAGTTCACAGTGTCCACAGGTCTTCCACTCTCTCTGCAACTTGCGTCATCAATAAAGCCACAGCATGTCCCGACAAATGAGTCCGTCTTCCTTTGACCACGTGCTGGCCTCAGTCTATGTGTCAGCTCTTCCACAAATACAAGCTGTCAAACACAGCAAGCTGCCATCTGTCTAGAGATAGGCCCTCAAGATTTTTCTATTCCCTGGCAGTTAATGCCAGTATAGCAGTCAGCAAGCGCTGAAGCAGCTCTTTAGATTTAAGAACCCCATTTTTCTCCACAAACAGGCCCCAAAGGGCTTATTGGGGGGTCCTTCTCAGAGCCTGCTTAGTAATGGCCTCTATTTCATTCATATATATATATATATATATATATATATATATATATATATATTGCAAAAGCCCCCCCCCCCCCGACTTTTCTGCCACTTTGCTTTTTTCTGTGCCCTATATATGTTCATCTGTTGCCACCACCAGCTAAGAAATGTTTCAGCTTGTCTGGTCGTGAAGGCTGATTCAACATAGGGAAAATAGGCTGAATCAGCCTTCACGACCAGACAAGCTGAAACAGCCCTGTCTGGCTTGTTATAGTACATTTTCACTATTTAATGCCTTGTTGATTTGCATCTTTTAGAGAAAAAAGGCAGAGGCTGGAGAGAGAGAAGGCATCATGTAGACTTTCCCAACTGTTTCAGCCATGCTGCTTCATGTTTGACGTCCTTGGTGCCCCAGCAAATTCCGAAAAGATGATTTAAAAACAAAAGGCGCATTAGCTAATATTGTAAAAGTGAGTGTTTGCAAAGGCTCATTAAAAGCTAGGCGCTGACGCTTACATCGTAGCAGCAATTCTATTTCATTGCTAAACTACAGTAATTAAACCATAGCCACTCTGTGTTATTTAGCAAAGTAAATAATTACACTGTGCCCTAGAGGTTTATTCTTATATTTGCAGCGTCAATGAGAGCCCTGCTGCCGTCATGTCTACAAACCACCTTTTGTGAGTTGTTCACACCTCTTCAAATTTTTAACTGTTTAGTTTTTTTTAATTAATGTTTTTATTATTGTAATATCACAATCCAAAGGTGCAGTAGTAGGGTATGGCATGGAAAGCCAGTGTAGTGGTTAGGGAGCCAGACTAGGACCTGGGAGACCACGGTTCAAATTCCCACTCAGCCATGAATCTCACTGCGTGACCTTGGGCCAGTGACTCACTCTCTGCCTATCCTACCTCACAGGGTTGCTGCGAGGATAAAATATGTCGACCACCTTGAGCTCCTTGGAGGAAAGGTGGGATATAAATGTAATAAATAAAGACATTCCACATCATACCATATACAAAACAAAGAATAACAAAATGACACAAAATACATAATAAAATAAAGAACAAAGTCTAAGGCATAAGAAGTAAAATCCCACATGAAATCAAAGCAAACAATTTATTTGTGTTAATCTTTCCTGCAGTAGCCAAAGTCAGTAAGTTCTTACACAACAAAAACAAGTGTAGACTGCTCAAGCTTTAGAGACCTGCAGCTAATCTTGCACCAAAGAGTTGCCCCATTGTATCATTGGATGTTAATCCACTGAGCCTGTCTATCTGGCCAGCAAAGACAATAAACGTTCCTTTGTTCTTCTCATGCAGGAACGTGGTATTTTCCTTTCAGCCTGTTAATTTGCAACAGTTTCAACAACTTTTAATAAATACAGTGGTACCTCAGGTTCAGTACTTAATTCGTTCCGGAGGTCCATTCTTAACCTGAAACTGTTCTTAACCTGAAGCACCACTTTAGCTAATGGGGCCTCCTGCTGCGGCCACACCGCCAGGGCACGATTTCTGTTCTTATCCTGATGCAAAGTTCTTAACCTGAAGCACTATTTCTGGGTTAGCGGAGTCTGTCACCTGAAGCGTATGTAACCTGAAGCGTATGTAACCCGAGGTACCACTGTATAGGGAGTTGTCTTATACCCACCAAGTTAGACCATTGAAAAAGCTCAGTATGGTCAATACAGTTTGGCGGCAGCTGTCCAGGGTTTCAGACAGGAGACATTCCCAGCCCTCCCTGGAGATTCTGGGACCTTCTACATGCCAAGCAGCTGCTCTGCTACTGAGCTACAGCCCTTCCCACACAGCCCACTCTTCTTGGGACGGAAACCAGAGCAGCTTCCACGGCATCCATTAAAGTCAAACGACAACAATCAAATCAAATGACAGAACGTGATAAAAACAGAAGAGCAGCATTTAAACAGCAGGCATTTAAAAGAAGTACCATAAAAAAATAAGACAGCTGCAAATCACAACAGAGGAAACAGGCACCCAAGCGCAAAAGCAGGAGAGGAGAAAGAAAGAAAAAATTAAGGCACACCTTGGCCCTGTCAAAGACACCCTCGAAAAGGCCAGGCCTGGACTTTGCATCTAAGAGCACGCAGTTCTTCACCCTCCCATACCAAATACACATCCATATAGAAAGGTTACACTGAATCTCAGAACTTCCCCCTATCCCCTCCATAGGTTCTGTTGTCAACATATCCAACTGCACATTATTTCGTAATCTATATTTTATATCTATCCATATTGTCCATTCTGAAGGAAATCAGCCCTGAGTGCTCACTGGAAGGACAGATCCTGAAGCTGAGACTCCAATACTTTGGCCACCTCATGAAAAGAGAAGACTCTCTGGAAAAGACCCTGATGTTGGGAAAGATGGGGGGCACAAGGAGAAGGGGATGACAGAGGACGAGATGGTTGGACAGTGCTCTCGAAGCTACCAGCATGAGTTTGACCAAACTGCGGGAGGCAGTGGAAGACAGGAGGGCCTGGCATGCTCTGGTCCATGGGGTCACGAAGAGTCGGACACGACTAAACGACTAAATAACAACATATTGTCCACAGTATTTGTTACATTACAAGTGAGATTAAAATCCTGCTAATGTTTTCATCTGCTTACAGTAGTTGAATGCACATTTTTCTCATTGATGGTGGAAGGGGCTGTAGTTGGGGGCTTGTCTCCTTTCCTGCTCTTCTAGATGTGGCAGCCTTTATGCCAAAACCCACAATAGCCATTTTGTATTATGCCACACCCACACGGCAGCCATTTTCTGAAACACTTTCTCAACACCTCAAATACGCCTAATCCAAAAAGGTTGGCCACCCCGATCTAGAACTTCACCTCAGGCAGCAAAACGTCTTCGAATGACCAAGCTCCTTCAGAGCAGACTTCCAAATATCACTTTTCACCGCCTGTGTTCTTTTTCTCTCCTTGCTTCCCTCCCTCCCTCCCCACGGGCATTTAATTTACTCCAGCACAGCAGATGATTAGGTTATGCTTTATAGTGTGATGGCCATTGCAGAATGTCCACCACTGGGCTCTTTCGCAAGAGGCATTTAATTTTCCTGCCGTAAATCGCTGTAGATGAAAAGAAACGAAAAAGGGAGGGAGGGAGAATCTTTCTTCAGTGCTATTGTGAGCGGAGAAGTAAATATTGTCACTCTTTCGACATGGCTAATTAGTTACTTCCCAAATCATTTGACTGCTTGCGACACTTTAAATTGCTTTTTGGACCTCCTGCATCTATATATAATAGACACAATGGCTTGGAGCGCTGGAGCCACATTGGAAAATTGACAATGTTGCAACTTGATAAATCAGGCAACTGAAAGGGGGAAGAAAAAAGAGCAACCCTTAGTTTAGTTAATGGAAAAGTGTGGGGCGGCCAGCTCTTTTGGTACCAACCACCTTATTTATTCAAGTGGAAATATTTCAGCCAGGATGAACAATTCATTCTTCCCATCCCTCGCGGCTAATTTATTTAGTGCAGTGGTGGAGAACCTCCAGCCCACAGGTCTAATTTGACCTGCAATCCCATTTCCCATAAGCAATGCCAATGCCAGTGCTCACAGTCCGCTGAGGGGCCCACAGCTGACCCCTGGAGCCTCCCAGCCCTGCTCTCCCTCCCTCCTTGCTGTTTCGGCCTATTCACCTGCCCAGGCTGAGCAGGCAAGCAGTGACAAGAGCAAGGAGGTAGTTCATCACCCTCAACTTGCCTTATATGCTGGACTGCGGCCAGAGAGGGAGAAAGGAGGGGCACGTAAATGGACAGTGGGGATGGAAGTAGGGAGGTGGCAGGTCCACTCAGGGATGGGACCCACAAAAGGCATCTTACCCAGGAGTTTTCCAAAGTGTGGAGCTAGGACTAGTTGTTCCTTTCTGTGCCTTAAGCGGGTGCCAAGGCCTGACCACACACACTCTCCTGGATGAGCCCCAGTCTGTGACATTCCCTGCTTAAAACGCTGGAATATTTTTAAAGTAACAAACAATGAGTTTGCACTCTTAGCCAGCCAGGCCAGTGTCGGAGGGAGGTGCGAGTAGCTGTTCCAATCCTGCCAGCCCTAATAATAAAGAAATGTTCCCTAGCCAGTACCTGCTACCCAAGAAATACAGACTTCTCCTTTGTCTCTGCACCCAGGTCCCTGTGCAAGACGACTGTGCAAATCCATTACATTGATGGCACTGTGGATCACCGTAACAGCAGGAGTCAGGCCGGCCCCGTGATGAGAATAGGCTTCCATCGATTGGCCTGGGGCTCCCTCTTAGACAATGTCATTTCAGCAGGTGCGTCTTTTAAATCTTGTGGCTTTTCTAGCAACGCTGTTCTGCCGGCAGCTAACCAGACCAAAACCTAGGACAGTTCTTGTTTTATTTTTAAGACTGAAAGGTGATGAAATGTGACGATGGTGCCAACACGGGGTGTGGGGATAGGCACCGTTGTGTCCTCTGGATATTGTCAAACTGCAGCACCCACAAATCTGTTAGCCATCCCGGCTGCCATATCGTGGGATATCTAGAGGGTACCACATTGGCTAGCTCTGAGTTAAGGGCATTGCCTTAGGTCTGTGGAGACCCAGGTTCAAATTCAGAAGGCTAGTGTCAATAGAGTACAATCTGATCCAGGAGGGCTCTTCTTTACCCTCCCCATCCCATCATTTTATTCTGTTGGCCTCAGTGTTCTATTGTACAGTGGTAACTTGGTTTACAGGGACGCGGGTGGAGCCTAGAGCTTGCCGATCAGAAGGTCAGCGGTTCGAATCCCAACGGGGAGCTCCTGTTGTTCGGTCCCAGCTCCTGCTCACCTAGCAGTTCGAAAGCACGTCAAGTGCAAGTAGATAAATAGGTACCGCTCCGGCGGGAAGATAAACAGTGTTTCCATGCGCTGCTCTGGTTCGCCAGAAGCAGCTTAGTCATGCTGGCCACATGACCTGGAAGCTGTCTGCAGACAAACGCCGGCTCCCTCGGCAAGTAAAGCGAGATAAGCGCTGCAACCCCAGAGTCGTCTGTGACTGGACCTAATGGTCAGGGGTACCTTTACCTTTACCTCGGTTTACAAACTTAATCTGTTCTGGAAGTCTGTACTTACACCAAAGCATTCTTAAACCAAGGTGTGCTTTCCCATAGCAGTGGGGGACTCAATTTACAAATGGAACACACCCAACAGGAAGCGGAACATGTTCTGCTTCCAAGGCAAAGTTCACAAACCAAAACACCTACTTCCGGGTTTACAGTGTTCTTCATCCAAGTTGTTCATAAACTAAGCTGTTCTTAAACCAAGGTACCACTGTACTAGCATAGAACATTATTGCAGAAATGTAGAGTTAGAAGGGGCCCCCCAAAGGTCATCTAGTCTAACCCGTTGCACTGCAGGAATCTCAACTAGATCATCCCTGACAAATGGCCATCCAACCTCTGCTTAAAAACCTCCAAGGACGGAAAGTCCTCCACCTTCCAAGGGAGTCTGTCAAACTGTCAAGCAGCTCTTACCGTTGGAAAGTTCTTCCTGATGTTTACTTGGAATCTCCATTCATGATGCATGTGTAATATCTGAAAGATTGCCCCCTTCTCTACAAATGCTCTCAGATGTTAAGCTCAGCAGAGGAGGCCTTCTTGGTAGCTCCTCCAGCCCTCAGAAATTCTGGGGGGATTGGCCCGGGAGAGGGCATTCTCTGCGGCAGCTCCGAGGTGGTGGACTTCCCACAGAGGAATGTCCAGCACAGTTTCCATCACAGACTGAAGATGCACACCTCTTTACCGTGGTCTTTGGCACCTGAGATATATGCTTTCAGGACCCAACCTGTTCTTGTGACTGAAATTTGTTTTAAACTGTTTTTAATACTGAATTTCAGATTGCTGTAACCCGCCCTGGGATCCGATGGCGAAGGACAAATAATGAACTGAAATAACAGTAACAATATCAATGATGGTGATGATGATCAATCTTCAATGGACCAAATTCAGAAGACACCTGCAAGCACAAGGCAGCTTCCCCCCCCCCCCCCCCACACACACACATCTCCCCAAAATTTGCTCTGGAGGGTAAGGAGAACCCCCCTCCCCAAAAAGCACGCAAGAAAGGGAGAGGGGAAATTGCTTTGTCTGGAAGGCAAAATGTCTTGCACCTACAAAATAACTGAATTAGTGTGATGTTGTAATTCCACCCAATATCATCATGGTCAGGCTTTGGGATAGTAAGGACCATAAGCCCTGAGCACAAGACAGGACATGAACCTGGAACAAAAGAGTAAGGCTGTCCTACTTGACAGTCCAGAGGAGAAATGATGTTTCTGGCTGACCCTCAATACAGCAAGGATGGGCAACCTCTGACCCTTTAGGAGTTGGCCTCCTTCTCCTGTCAGCCCCAAGCCAAGCCAGCATGGCTGATGGTCAGGAATGATGGTAGTTGTAGTCCAATGACATCTGGAAGTCCACAGAGTCTTCCATCCCTGGCACAGAGCCAATATGGAGCAAATTAAGCCACTATTCCTGACCCTTAAAGGGCCTTGGCAATTATCTGCCACTGATATACACCAGCATTCCCGGAAAGCCAACCTTTTTTTTAACGAACAGAAATAAAAAGCTCTCATTAAGTAGAATCTGGCAGGGTTTTCAGCCAAGTACTGTAGAAGACCAGAGTTGAGTCAGCAGAGTGCCAACAAGGCAAGTAAAGGTGCCTTGCTCACCTGCTGGAATTCTTTGATAAAGGTTAACCAACCTGTAAGACTGAGGTGGAGCATACATTTTCATAACCCTTTTTAATATCATCACCGTTTCCCACGGCAGAGCAAAGGGGCGACGACTGGGTCAGCAATGCAGCAATTTGAAAGGGTGGCAGTGGAAACGGCAATGAAAATGAAAGCTTCCTTTGCCTTCTTAACTTGACCTTCCAGTTTTCCCTGGAACAATTTGCCAGCTGGTAGTTAAGAGAAGTACAGTCATCATAGATGATCTCCCTCCTTATAAAATATCAGATAGTATATAGATATGAAGATTCACAATATATGTGCTGGAATCCAGAACAACCTAGGAAGGCACCCTCCACCAGGTCAGATTTTCCTCCAAGATACATGCATGGCCGTCCACATGTGAAGGTTTCCACATTTCAAACATCTGGATAGCAGGGGCAAGATGGGAGGAGCTGAGCATCATTGAGGGCTGGTCCAATGACAACAGCCCCATGGCCACTTCCTGCACACTTTGCCCCTTCTTGCAAGTAACTCACAAAAGGAGCTTAAAAGGCACTGCTGTTGAGCAGGGATGGGAACCTGTGGCTCTCCAGATGTGGTCGAACTACCAGATGTGGTCCCTCTTCATTGGCTATTCTGACTGGGGCTGATGGGAGTTGGAGTCCAGTGACATTTGGGGGCCACAGGTTTCCCCATCTTTGCTGGAGAGTTACTAGGAGATCTAAAATTATCACCCAGGCAAGTTGGCAGGGACAATGTCATGGACCATGAGTCAGCTTCACCTGCTGAGCAGCAGCCTGAAAGAGCAGAAGGCGCAGAGACTCCACCTGCTGCTGACCAGCCTTCTTGCTCCTGATGAGAGCCAGCTGGCTCCAGCTTTCTTAAGCAGGGTTTCCAGTCTCGGTCAGTTGCTGGAAACAACATTTGTCCTTCTTGACCAGACCTTGCTGCTTCTTGAGCCCTTGGACCCTCGGCTTTCTTGACCCCTGATTTGTCTGACTATGTGAACTGAGATACTCCTGACCTTGGGACTGGACTGGACCTTGTATACAGACTAGTTTTCAAATGTTTGTAAAAGATTCTGACTCAAAGGGAAGGTTTTCCCACACTCTGGATCTTTTGAAAAGCAGCAGCTTCCCAGCCCTGCAAATTTGTCCCCTCCTCCCTCTCCTGCAATGTGTCATCTTCATTTGCATCTGTCACATTATTCACTAGGACACACTTGTTTACCGCCTAAGTGATGGAATCGAAGGAGTCGGTACAGCCAGGTGTGCTGAAAACAAAAATCAACATAATCAGGAGGCTTGGAAAATTGCTTTTAATTGTGTGTTTACACAGGCAATTCTCCAAAATTATTTGGGCTGGGAGGCTACAGATTCCATACTGTCAGATAACCCATATAAAAACCCTCATTTACCCAGAGATGGGGAATGGGTGAATATTTAACCACACTTTAAACCTAAATGTAATATTGCACTGGATAGCTTATTTAGGTAGGGAATGGATCCAGCTGGAAATTAAACATTTAGAACACCTCTAGAGGCTTAACTCTTGCAGCACCTGGAAGACCTAACAGAATAAATTTGTGAGTCTGCAAGTTGCCACAAGACCCCTTGTTGTTGCAACGTCTCAACTTGTAGGGCTGTGTACAGTCCCCTATCCCCCGAACTGACATGAGCCAACCCAAGGAACCTGTCCCAGCCCTGATCCAGCCCCAAAGCTACTTGGGACCATCATTGACCATCATTGGGATATACCCTTCTCTCCCCCTTCCTCTTCTGTTCTGGAAGTCTCCCTCTCTGTGTGCCTGCCCTCAACCTGTTATGCTGCAGTCCTATACAGAAGTAAGCTCCATTGGGTTCAATGGGCTTTGCCCCCACGTAGGCAAGTATAGCTGCCTTCTCTAACATGGTGCCTTCAAGATGCTTTGGACTAACAGCTCCCATCAACCCCAGTCAGCATGGCCTCTGGTCAGGCATGATGGGAGTTGCAGTCCCACATCTAGAGGGCGACAGGTTGGGAGAAGGCTAGAGTATACAATTGTAGCATTAATCACTTTCCCCTTACCTACCCATGGCCATCTGAAGGCCTTTAATCAAAAAAGAATTGCTAATAAGAAATTTCATTTAATGGTCATCAGCCAAGAGCCAGCAGAGGTCTTGGGTCAGCATGAGACTCATTATGAGCAGAGTGAGATTCTGTATCCTGTGTGGAATGAGTTATTGATTTTATCCAACCCATAAAGGGCATCTCATTCAGGAATACATATCACCATGCCTGGCATCCTATAGACGAAAACCACAACCAGGCCTTGCATTGCTGAATCCTTGTTCTCCACCCAACCCCCAGCTTCTAGATATAATTTGCTAAAATCTTAAAACTTGTCCCAGCACACATTTTGTCACACATGAATGGCATAAATATGAAATGGTGGTGCAGGAACAGTAGTCAGCCTGGTCATATGTGTCCAAGAAATGCTGTTTCCAATGGCCAAGAATGGAGCTTTCCCAAGGAGATATTCCCACACATCCTGGAAGACTACTGACATCATCCAGCCTCACTTGGGGTCTGTTACTGGTGACTATGGCTGATTTTAAAGAGATGCACCCAGAGGCAAAGCAGAAGAAATGGTCTAATTTGTAACAAGTCCACAAAACTCTTAACTGCAATTCTAATGGTTCAGTCATAATCGGCAAGGGAATCCATGGGTTGTGAGTTCAATGTTAGTCCTTCTCAGTGTAGACCCACTGAAATTTATGGAGATGACCAGCTTAGCTCTATCCATTTCAGTGGGTCTACTCTGAGCATAACTAGTTGGACAAAAAAGACCCACATATCTTGACCTCTAGGCAGAGCTAGAGGCAAAAGCTGGCAGAGCAATGAATGTAAATTTGACCTTTGTATAGCAATCTAAGTTTTAGTGCACACATGCACCCCTCCAGGGAAATGAGAGGTGTGACTAGGGTGCAAGGACCTATTCCAGACAGGCAAAATTAACTGAAAGGGGGTGTAAATTGGGGTGGGTGAAGGGTGTGGCCTAGGAAAGGGATGCAATCTGAGGGAAGTCCCAAGGGCCAAACAGAGAGGGCCATGTGTGAGCCCTGGGCCTGTGGTTCCCTGTGCCTTCTTTAAGAATTCATGCTTCACATCTGGAAGGGTAAGACAGTCTCCAACTTCGTTGGGGCAAGCTGGGTACTTGTAGCTATCCAAGGTGCTGAGCTGTGCTTTGTGGCTTCATGCTGAAGACAGATCACAAGAGGCTTGATGTTCTAGTTTTCACAACGCAGCATACTGCTTTGCACACACACACTCTCTCTTGCTCTCTCTCATACACACACACACACACTGCTTGGGCTACTTTAAAGTGTGGTTGCAGAGCTTTCCACATTGTGTGTCACGACACGTTAATGTGTTGGCTGCAGTGTGTAGGTGTGTCGCGTGAACACTCCCCATGCTCTTCCCGAGGTTAGAAAGGGGTTAATTTGATCTCTGGTTTGCTAGTAAAACAGAATCACTGTGTCACGAAATTATGCATGTCTAAAAAGTGTGTCCCCAACGTGAAAAGTTTGGAAAGCTCTGAGTGGCTGAGAGGAGAAACCACATACATTGCCCTGAGCTCCTGGGACCAAAGTGTGGGATAAAAGCACCGTAGAGTTGGAAGGGACCCCACAAGAGTCATCTAGTCCACCCCCCCTGCAATGCAGGAATTGTAAATAATAAAATCTTGTAAAACAAGGAAGGGGAGCCTATGGCCCGCTGAGCAAGAACCCTGCTAGATTAGGTCAGTAGCCAATCTAGTTACCGTATTTTTTTGCTCCATAAGACACCCTTTTTTCCTCCTAAAAAGTAAGGGGAAATGTCTGTGCGTCTTATGGAGTGAATGTGTGGTCAATCGCTGGCTCCCTTGCTGGCCCCGCCCCCTTGCCCAGGCCTCCATTGTTGAATGTTCTGCAGACGGAGGCTGATTGTTTCCCCAGCGACATGTGACTGGCTGATTAGATTATCTTTCTGGAAACTGTAGAAACAGCTCCCTTTCCTTTCCTAAAGAAGCTACAGAACTGTGAGTTGAACCACAAAAAACAGGATTTTTTCCCTTTGCAAAGTAAGCTCAACAACTTTGAGCTGATCCTCAAAAAAGGGGGCTTTTCCCCTTTCCTAAAGAAGCTGCAGAACTGTGAGCTGATCCCCCCAAAAAACGGGGCTTTCCCCCTTTCCTCCTCTAAAAACTAGGTGTGTCTTATGGAGCGAAAAATACGGTAAGTATCCTGTGCTCACAGAATCCAACCAAATGCCTACAGAAGCACCCAAGCAGGACCTGAGCTTCACAACCCTGCCCCCCTCCTGTGGCCTCCAGCAACTGCCATTTAGAACCACACTGCCTTCAACAAAGGAAGCAGACCATAGCCTTCAGGGTGAGCCTCCATAAACACGCCTAATCCTCTTTTACAACCATGCAAATTGGTGGCCGTTACTGCCTGTTTTGGGTGCTAATTTCATACCTCAACTAAGTGTTGCGTGAAGAAGTCCCTTCCTTTGTCTGTCCCGAATCTCCCAATATTCAGCATCATTGGATGTCTCTGATCTCTAATGTTGTGAGGGAGACAAACTTTTCTCCATACTACATACACTGGCCATTGCCCTAGGGGTGATTGGGTCGGAATCCAGCAATGTCTGTAGGAGGGCCACAGATTCTCCACCTGTGCTCTAAACCATGAAACCCCTCAAATTTCCCATGGCTCAGAGAAAGCCACAAACCAGTTGATTAAATTGGTCTGTGATATTTATGCTCTCATCCCCCCCCCCATACTGCTTGCACCTTAACTTCATTCAGAACAGGAAATCTCCTATTTGAATAATTTATATCCCTGAGGAAGAAGGGGGGGGGGATTTGAAATTTTATTCTAGCTGTGGCTACCAGGTTCACTGAGGGGTGAAGTAAAAGCAGTGCTCTCTCTCTCACACTCACACACACACACAACATTTATTGTACTGGAAGCCTCTACTGTTCACATTGGCTTGGCTCCCAGTTCTGAGTGATTAGAATAAACCATAGAAATATTAATTAACAGTGCCAGGATTGCAGGACTAATAGTGTTTGTGTTAATGGGGTGTTAACAAATTGAAAGCTGCGGCCTCACGCTCAGCTCGGGAGAAGCAGCCTCTCTACAGTACCTTGGATTGATGGAGGAAATCAAACATATGCTTTTACAGGGCGGGGAGAATAGGGCTGTTTTGGAAGAGGGATAAAGCAAGCCAAACAAAACTGCAAAGAAGCAACTTCCTGGCTCTCAAAGTATACAAAGGACCTGCAGTTGCTCTTTCAAGAGCTCCCCTGTCAAAAAATTTGCCTGCTATTTCCATTTTGTGAGGATTCAGATGAAACTATTCACCATTTGAGGGTAAGTTTTGCATCAGCCCTGCCAACCTAGTAGTTCGAAAGCACAAAGTACATGTAGATAAATAGGTACTGCTCTGGCAGGAAGGTAAACGGCATTTCCATGCGCTGCTCTGGTTCACCAGAAGTGGCTTAGTAAGTAGATAAATAGGTCATTTACCTTCCTGCCGGAGTGGTACCTATTTATCTACTTGCACTTTGACATGCTTTCAAACTGCTAGGTTGGCAGGAGCTGGGACCCAGCAATGGGAGCTCACCCCGTCGTGGGGATTCGAACTGCTGACCTTCTGATCGGCAAGCCCTAGGCTCTGTGGTTTAACCCACAGCACCACCCACATCCCTACATTGATACAATAATAGCACATTATTTATGCATTTATACTGGACCATCCGCAAAACAAGCTAAGCAAATCCATATTTTGACCATCGCTACTTGGAACAGCCTAGTATACCTTTGCAGCTGGAATCTTACTGTGGGGAGAGATGCACTTGACTGGTGGGGGGTGTTATAGAACATTGAGTCCTGGTTCCTGTAATTCTTAGAATTCAACCCAGCAGTTTTCCTGGTGGGTCTAGCATACCAGAGTCGGGAACAGTTCAGACCAAGGACACAAGGTCTCTCTCTACACAAAGTAGGCATGGTCAGGCAGCCATGAAAAGATTTTGCTAAGCCTTACTCCAAGTCACAAGTGGGGAACCAGTGCCCCTCCAGATGTTGCTGGACTCCAGCTCCATTCAGAACTGGCCAGGATGGCAAATTGTTCAGGGATCATAGGAGAGCTGCAATCTAGCGGTATCTGGAGGTCTGTTTCCACATTGCAGTTATAAGTACTTGTTGACACTAGAGTACTTGCAGCACAATCATTCTCTATTTAGACTAATTCTCTGCACCTTCAACTACATGAATAATCCTACAGTTCCTCATTGGAAGAGTCTGATCCTCCAGCTTCGGGCAGAGTCAGTGGCTAACCTTCTCCAGATGGCAGCCTGCAGAATCTTCTTCCTGTGACCAGATCCCATGCCGGCTTCAGGATCCCTAAGGCACTGAGCAGGAACCTTAGAGACACCACCTCCCTCTTGTCCTGGAATCCCTTTCCACGGAGTCTAAGGGTCCAACGCACGGCACCGGCTTAGCTTTCTGCTTCCTGTTTGCCTCTCCAGAAGAGCTGCCCACATCCTGGCCTCAGCTACCTGCCCATTCCACCAAGGTCGGAAACAGCCTGAAGCCCTGGAACCTGAGCTGGTGCAATTAAGATTTGCTGAGCCCTGCAAGTTGAAGCAGGTAGTTGAGAAGAGAGAAAGTGCACACGGGAGAAGGCGAGAAACTGACTGAATACAGGCAGCAGCATGAGCAGTAGAAAAAGAGCCGTTCTCTTTCATTTGGTCCAAAAGATATGTGGAGAAAGTGGCTCATGCTGACATTGAGAAATGAAAGACGTGCGCTAAAAATACACTTGCGGTGCCGTCGCTTTCTTGCAAGGAGCGCCAATTGGATCCTTCTTTCAATGCAGGCTATTTTTTATTTTCTTTATTCATATTTTCCTTTCATTTCTTAACCTGAAGCCTCCAAGGGTGTGACTACACTTAAAAACAATTAACGGACAAAGGAAATGGAAATGCACAAAGTGGCTCCTCTATGGCAAAAAATTAAAGACGGGGTGAGGGACCGGTGGCCCTCAATATATTCTTGGTCTCCAACTCCCATCAGTCCTGGACAGACTGTCAGGAATAGTGAGTGGAGTTTGTGTTTTTATTATGCACTAGAATAATAAAGTACAAGATAATGCTGAAACATATACTTTATTAGGAATTTTGTGGTGATTTAAAAACGCATGGTGATGAGTCTTGATTCCTAGTCATAATGTATTTATTTACTCTTTGGTGAAGTTGGTTGTTTAGAATTTCTTTTCCTAGTAAGTAACAAATAGTATTATAATGATGATATCTTGTTTTCTAAGTGTGTTTATATATCTATGGTTATCTATCAAGTTACGGTATATTTCTGCTTGAGACTTATGTACTCACGTCTATGTTAATAAAATACATTTTTTAAAAATAAATCGGAGGTTTCAAAATTTAGCAAATAATCCTGAGGCAAGAAATCCCTGTATAAATGATAACTGAGTCTGCTAAGTGGCTACAAAATGAAGACTGGGTTATTTATGTGGGGGGGGGGAGTGGAAAAGGGGTACTTGGACCCCTGAACACAGTAACTCTTTAATGCAGCTCACATTTCTTCCTTCAGACTGTCTGTCCCAGGGTGGTTATGCCTGTCTCTGGGAGTTTTTGCGAGTGTCCAAAGGCAGTGTGTTCTGTTTCCATTGAGAAGTTAAACAGAGGAAAGAAATAACACTGTTAAGTTGCTTGGGCAAGGGGGAGAATGTCTCTAACACAGACGATCCAAGCCCCACCAGAATCTAATCAACCACTCTCAGCAGGAAGAAAGAAGTATCACTTAAATGATATGACAGGCTGACGTATAATCATGGCTGAAGGAGAATTACAGTTCAGTGCTGCCACATAAGGCTGGTTCATCGCTGCTGGAGTTTCCAGCAGAAGGGGGGGGGGGAGAGAGAAGAATAACCATGTAGCCAAAACACAAGAGTCAAATGATTTAAGTAGCTAAACCAGGGGTCAGCAAACTTTTCAGCAGGGGGGCGGTCCACTGTCCCTCAGACCTTGTGGGGGGCCAGACTGTATGGGGGAGGGATGAACGATTTTCTCCCGTCTGCAAAGAGGCCTGAAGATGCTTTGCTTTACCTGCCCCAGTTGTCGTCCCAATAGCCGCAGTTGGGCTTCTCCAGCCAGCCAGGTGCCATGGTGGGGTAGGAGACCGCATTGGCCAGTGAAGACAGAAGCAGCAGCCCCGGTGGAGGAGCCATGGATGGAGGCAGGTGAACTGGGGCGTCGCCAGAGCTTTTGCCCACCACCTGCTGCTGCTTCCCGAGAAGCACCATGAAGAAGAAGACGACAGAGCCACCCACCAACCCACAAGCAGTAGCCGCGGCCACCACAATGACCATCCTGAATGCCGTGGGAGGAACGAAGGAGGGAGGCAGGCAGGCAACGCAAAGAAAGCGTGCGAGGAAGTGGCACGGAAAAGAGGCGCAGAGAAGGAAGGGAGGGCAGACTGAGGGAGAGGGAGGAGGAGCAGGAGGAAAAGGCAGCAGTTGCCGGTGTCACACGCCCCCTTCACAGTGCCACCCTGCTGAGGCAGGCAGGCGGGCGAGCCAACTCCCACCATTGACGGCACCCGGCATGGGACAAGATTGCTCCGTCCCTGAGGAGAAAAGCACCGCCGTGTGAGGGAGAGGGAAAGAACACACGCTCTGGTGATCTGCGTGCTGGCGATCCAAGCAGCGATTCCAGGACCGTCCGCAGGCCGGATCTAGAAAGCAATTGGGCCTGATCTGGCCCGCAGACCTTAGTTTGCCGACCCATGAGTTAAACCTTTGGTGGGTGTGTATGGGCTGTGCAATGGGTTCAGCCAAGGCCCAAGCCAGATGGGGTCTATTCAGAGGCATCAGTCAACTCGGGTTGAGACTCCAATTGCTACTGGTTAGGTTTGATGGTGCAGAGTGATCTGGGGCTGTCAAGGAGTTGGGCATCAGGCAGGATAACCTATGAAAAGGCCAAGGCCTCCCTAAGCAGTGGCTGCGTTTTCCCAGGAGCAGGTAGGAGCCCAACACTGCCTGACTCTCTTTCCCACAGAGAGGCCACTTTCAAAGGAGCACCCTGCAGAATTGAACCCCCTGCTGTCAGTTGGTGGGCAGGGCTAAGGGACACAGTGCCTGATTAAATATTGGCCACTACACCTGAGCTAAATTTAAGGGTGGATCTGAGGCACTGTGGTGGGTTCCCAAGCTGGCCCAGGGTGGATCAGCCTGGCTGAGCTCTTAGGTTGGAATCATGAGGCAGATTGAAGGATAGATAGAGAGATTATAGAGAGGTAGATGATGGACCTTTAATTCCATACACGTAGATTTAGATTAAACTGCAATAAATTACTATGGTGGTTTTTATTTTAATTTATTACCTGCCCTTCATTGTAAGGTCCCAGGGTGGCTTACAACAATTTAAAATAAAACATTTTAAAAAACCAGCTTAAAACAAATCACAATCGCAAGAATGGGGTGTCTTCTAAAAAATATATCTCTTTGGTGTCAAAGGCCAGGTGTAAGCAGCTACATCTTCAACATACAATGGAAGCAACATAAGGAAGATGCCCCATGACTCAAAGATTCCACGACTCAAAGAAATATTTAGAATAAAAATAAATATTTTAAGCCTCTTATAAGAACTGTATAAATAGAATATAAAATTAATATTAATCATTTATTATCTCAGCAGCAAAAAATCAAATTGAGCTCTCTCTTTTTTTGCTTCATATAACTGACAAAGGGGAAGTGTGTCTTTTCAAACTGCTCTTTTCCATCTCTTAATTTCGCTTAACTCTGTACGTTCAGTCTCCACAACAAACTACACACTGTGCCGAACTGTTCTCTTTCAGTTGCCCCTCTTTTTTGGCAGGAATAGAAGGAAATGAGTTTTTTTTTTAATAAAACAAAACGAAAACGAAAACTAATCTGAAACAATTTAGAACCTTGGAATCAACCAGAAACATATCCTGCAATTTCAGCTCCCGTTAACCTGCTCCTCCCGCAGCTTCTCTGACACAAGTGCATGTGTGTGCCTGGCCTCAGGGCAGCAAAACAACGCAATAGAGTAATTAAGAATGAAAACTGCTGGTAATTGTGCACCAGCCACACAGAGCCGGAACATGCAAACATAAAAACATGTAGTGTTGTTTACAAGGGCTCCAAATGGCAACGATCTACATCACTCACGCAAGGCTTCACAATCAAGCTGTGATCAGGAGGGGGCTTTATCTTCCGCCAGGCCTTTCATTTACCTCCAGAAAAGAGGCACTGCAAAACAGAGCCCCTGCCTCCCCGGGGAACAAGTACCAGAGCCAGAGACACCCTGGCCTTGATCTAGCCCAGGTTTGTCATGAGTAAGCCGTAATGAAAAACCATGGAACAGTTATAGACACGGCTGGCTGAACTCCCATGACTTTCAATGGGGTCTTTGATCAAAACTAAACCTGATAAATGTGCTCAGAGTCTGCACCTTGAAACGGGGCTCACTCCCTAACTGTACACATGGGACCAGCAGCAAAATGTGGCAGTGCATCTTCATGTCCCTGCAGGAGTGTTCCTGTCCAGGGTTATAGCCGGCCAGCTGCCCACACCCTCCTCCGGGATACCGTTACTGGTAAGGAGTTCATGTGAAGCATTCTACTCTCCTGGCTCTCAGTTTTCTTTCCTTTTTTTTTCATCTGTCAATCTACAGTCTGTGACTCCTGAAAATGCTCAGTCTCTATTGACATATTGAAGAGGATGGCCTTGCTCCCTTACACTTTTAAGCAATTGCACCTCTGCAAACCCCAGGATTCTCCCAAGCCTGCTGACACCGTCCTCTTCTTTCTCAGAGGCCAAGTTTTGATTTCATTGCCACTGGCACTCACTACCTGAATTTGCTATTAGAGGGAACGGGCTTCCCATGTATCAATTCTGAATATACCACTTAATCAAAATATATAGATACAAAAATATAAGTTTTTTTGTAACAAAGCCATAAAAACAATATATAAAATTCAGTTTGCAAATATATAAAAATCATTAAACATATCAAAACACCACAAGCACACAATGCTTTCAGAATACATAGGAAAGTTTATGGCGTGGAAGATACTTACAGGCATAATACGATGTTTGTTTTTAACCTGACTTAAGTGGGATTGAAGTCCACGTGCAGGAAATAATACAGTCAAAATTCTAACTATATCATCGGGATGACCAACAAAACAGAACTGAGAAAGAAATTGTGCACAAATATGAAAATTGTGCGAATTTGCTCAATTTGCATAATTTATACAGGTTGCAAAATTCAGCTCCTCTTGGCCCAGAATTTGGACTCCCTTGGTGCCAAGTGAACAACTGTGATTCTCTTAAAAATGCAGCATATAAATGGCCAGTGTCTCCATGTTCTCCTAATAGCCAAAGCTTAAGGATGACACACAAACAATCAGCTAATATGCAGACCTTAAAAAACCTCCAATGTTTTACAACTATTATCTCCTACTCAAAAACTTTTACCTGCTCTTGGCAGCGACAGGTTTTTATTTATTTTTTAAATAGAGGGATTGCAGAGAAGAGTGCACCATCTATGTCGCCCTTCACGAGGCAGAGGGGGACTCCTGAACTCCTGGAGGCTCCCCACACAATGCAGAGCACCTTGAAGGGATGCCTTTCCCACCAGTACCAACCAGCCCATGTTGCATGCACCAAAACCACCAGATGTACCCAGTGAATACGGCCAGGGCCGGTACTACACGAAGAAGGGCCTTCTCAGTGGTGGCATCCCACCACCAAAACCTCCTCCCTGTTTAGATCAGACTGCCCTTCAAATTACTTTCATCCAGGCGACACCATCAGATTTGACCCCTTTCTTCCAACAGGCCTTTGAAACACAGCAGGAAAGGCACCATATGTATTATTATTATTATTATTATTATTATTATTATTATTATTATTACCCAACCCATCTGACTGAGTTTCCCCAGCCACTCTGGGTGGCTCCCAATCGAGTGTTAAAAACAATGCAGCATTAAAAATTAAAAACTTCCCTAAACAGGGCTGCCTTCAGATGTCTTTTAAAAATAGGATAGCTGCTTATTTCCTTGACGTCTGATGGGAGGGCATTCCACAGGGTGGGCACCACTACCGAGAAGGCCCTCTGCCTGGTTTCTTGCAATGAGGGAACTGCCAGAAGGCCCTCGGTGCTGGATCTTGGTGTCCGGGCTGAGCGATGGGGGTGGAGACACTCCTTCAGGTATACAGGACCAAGGCCGTTTAGGGCTTTCAAGGTCAGCACCAACACTTTGAATTGTGCTTGGAAAAGTACTGGGAGCCAATGCAGATCTCTCAGGACCGGTGTTATATGGTCCTGGCGGCCGCTCCCAGTCACCAGTCTAGCTGCTGCATTCTGGATTAATTGCAGTTCCCGGGTCACCTTCAAAGGTAGCCGCTTTGTGCCGCCCACACACACACACACACACACACACACACACACAAAAATCCAGGTTGGTATCCATATTGGATTCAAATTTATTTTTTAAATATGTTGCTGCTGCTATATGTTTGAATTGTGTGTGAGTGCAAAGCCCCCCAAAACAAGACAGGAACAGTTGAGGGGTATGGAATTGGGGAGGGAGTCCTCCAAACAAATCTCAGCACCCTTAACAAACTACAACTCCCAGGATTCTTTGGGGAAAGCCGTGTCTGTTTATAGTGGTAAGATGCTGCTTCAAATGTGTAGAGCGGAAATCATTTTCATTGGGTGCAATGGGGCTTGCTCCCGAGTAAGCCTCTATAGGATTGCAGCCAAAGGCAAAATGGGCTTGCACTGCAAATGAAGTTGCTTTTGTTGACAGGAACAAAGCCTCATTTTATCCATCAACAGCTAATTTTGATTATCCATTTCTTTTATTTATTTTTTGCAGTTAATGAGCACTTTCATGATCACTTTCAAATCAAACCTTTAAAACTAAGACATAAGGGGTATTGTCAGGACAATGCCAAAAGGCCAACATTAATTTAGGCAGAGTTAATGCTGAGCTGTTTTAGAAAAATATTTGGCATCAAGGAACCCAAATAAATCAAAGCAACAGCTTTTAAATGCCTGCCAATCTTGATGGCAGCATCTTGCGACAATCAAGTGGGTTTTAGTTCTGGCTAAAGGCCTAATAAACTGGCTGTTAGCTTTTATACATTAATGCATTGATTGTTAAGTAAGCATATCAACATATCCATAATGGAAGTCAAAACGGGAGTCAACTGCTTCCAACTGGCCGGATTACAAAATTATAAATCAATAAACAAAGCATCAGAGCTGCCATAGAACTCTGACTCCACCGTTTTTAATCTCATAGTAATTGAGAAACTCCCACTCCATTTTCAATACCAGAATTAATAAATATAGAAGAAAGGGGCATAATTTAGATTGTAAGCTGCTTGGGGCAGGAGTTTGCCTTTTCCGTTCATGTTATCTAGTAATACTGAGATTGGAAAACTGGGCCAAAACGAACAAAATGAATTTCAATAGGAGCAAATATAAGATTCTACACTTAGAGAGGAATAATCAGATGCACAAATACTGTATAGGGGTACAAATACATGTACTACTGTATGACAGCAGTACATGTGAATAAGATCTGGGGATTTTAGCTCACAGGGTAATGTGGCCCTTGAACAGAATGATGTTCACCATTCTTGGAGTCAGGGGCCGTCCTACTCTCTGCCAGAGTCCCAGACGGAATGGGGTGGTTGGCAAGTCTAATACCACTTCAGAAGAATTGCGTCCAAATTCAAGCAGGATTTGTCTGCCAGGAATATTTCAAGGTGATCCTTCTCCCAAACCATTTCATGCAAGAACCTGCCACATCCATCTCATGATCACAATTGCAACATTTATGCCAAGGGAGGAAATACTAAACCCCCCTCATTTTCATTTTGTCTCATTTCTTGAGTCAGGACACCTGTTATTAAGAACTCCTTCTGCAGTAATTTCAGCACTCACTTATTACTCGGAATAGATTACTCATTTGCAAGATATCAATTAAACCCAACTGAAGTGTGCAGCCCTATCACGGCAGCAGCTAACAGAGTGGAGCATTTGCATTTTCTCTCTGTGTGTGTGTGTGTCTTTCAGAAGTGACTCCTCTTTCAGTGGTACTGATGCAAAATCTCATCGCAAGTGATCAGTTCAGACTTCTGCCAAGGGCAACCTCTCTCTTCCCCCAGCAGGGGAATGCCAAAGAAGAGGAAGAGGGAAAGAGAGAAGGAGGTGTCAGAAAGAGAGAGAGGAGGCCTCACTCACTTTTGGGTCTGGCCTCACCCACTGCTGGCTTTCCACACACTGTGATTACCCCTAAGGGAATGTACCAATTGACAAGAAAGGTTAACCACACATGCAGTTGTGGTTAGTGCATCAGACTAAGACTATGGAGATCCAGCAGGATTAAATCCCTGTTCCACCATGAATCTTGCAGGGTGAACTGAGGCAAGCTGGTACCAGGCGCAGGATATTTGTAGCCCAGCACAACAGACCTGGTAGCTGTTCCCCTTAGGCCGCCCTGTGGCATTGGCTTTGAACTATAGCAACAGCTGAAAGATGCTCTCCCTTCCCCAAAATTATGTTGCTGAAAAAGAAAGCTTGGGGGGGGAATCAGGAGTGGGTATTTGTGTGGAAGGCTTGAACCTGGTACCGATCACCATCCCCTGGGCTGAGCATGTGCTCAGCAGCATCTCATTCCTTAACTCTTAGTCCTTCGTGCCAAGCCATTAATTTGCACCTGAGCATTGTTCCTGGATCAAAAGTAGGCTCCCGGTTTGAAGTTTGCTCATATCTGGTGCACAAGGCTCTCCCTCCACCCTACCCTCAGAACACCTTACCCTCAGAACCCTTCTGTCCCTTCCCCACCTCCCGCAAAAGCCATCAAGAGCCGCGCTCCCTTTCACAAGCCGCACAGTCACTGACGGGCTGCCCTTCTCCCTCCTTGGGGGAAAAGCCCCCAAGCGCCGCACACATGCTCCACGCGGTTCGTGAAAGGGAGCGCTGAGCAGAATCTGGGATGCATACAGACTCTGCTCAGCGCTCCTTTCAAAGAATATTTTTTTTCTTGCATTTCCCCTCTAAAAACTAGGTGCGTCTTATGGTCATGTGCGTCTTATGGAGCAAAAAATACAGTATGTTAGGCTGAGAAAGCAAGACTGGCTTGACGTTAACTGGTGAGCTTCTTGGCAGAGAGGAGATTTGAACCTGAGACTTCCTGCTCCTTGCCAGGCACTCTAACCTAAGAGTAGCCAACACAACGCCCTCCAGAGGTTAATGGATTCCCACTCCCATCATCCCTAGCCAGCAGATGGGATAGGAATTGTAGTCAAGCAACTCATGGAAAGCACCATATTGGCTACCCTTGCTCAAACCAGCTTTTCCCAACCTAGTGCCCTCCAGAGGTTTTGGGCTACAACTCCCAGGTGCTGACCGGGGCAGATGGGAGTTGCAGCCTGGTTGGGTACGCTGCTCAAACCACTATGCCAAGCTCTGTAGAGATGGAACAGGGCTGTGAGTCAGCTCCATGTGCCTATTACACGTGAAAAACAATCCCCCTCGCATTCTGCAACTCCGGTAAAGCAACAACTCACAAAAAGCAATTCTCTTTAAACCAATATATAAAAGAACTGTTGAGTTCCCTGCGGAGACATGTAGTTAGTGACACATTAATGTTTCGGTGGAATGTTTCAAATTATTTCCCACCTCCATCTTCCCTGCTGAGTTTGTGTGTGTGTGTGAATGTGAGTGTGTATAATACTCACACACAAACACGCATACATATATGCACACATACATATTTTTAAAAGGCCTTAATTATGCAAACTATCCTACCTTGAAATTAAGAAGCCTTGCTGCTGTTACACCAGTGCTGCTATTTGCATATGAAACTTCCAGCAGCCCCTCCTCTCAAACCTTCGCCCTTCCAACCCCATGTTGCATGGAGCTAATTAAAAAGTCAAATGGTAAACGCAAATCTTTTAGCAAATAATTAGGCCCCACACTTCCAAAACAAAACAGCAAAAAGAAAAAGAAAGCCCCCGTTTGCAACCAAATTCGAGCCTGGTGGAATGCAACTGGGGGTTGTTCCCAATGGATACGTGTTTTTATTGTTATTTTCAAAAGGAGAGGAGGGGGAACTTGGTATAATGGATACCCATCACATCCAGTACTCAGCTGCAAATTTTCCCCTGATTGTAGGAAGGGCTTTTCTTAAGAAGAGTAGGGGTGGCTCAGAAACCCTAAAAACAGGGAGAAGGTTTTGTCCAAACAGTTTCCCATGCAACCACAGCCCAAGTTAATCTGCTTCACTTGAGCCCCTCCAACCTGGAGCAAGGCCACATCTGGACCTCACATGTAAAGCATTATCATGCCACTTTAAACAGTCACAGTTTCCCCCCAAAGAATCCTGGGTACTGTAGTTTCTTAAGGGTGTCAAGAGTTTTTAGGAGACCCCTACTCTACTCCCAGAGCTACAGTTCCCAAAGTGGTTTAACAGTCAATCCCTCTTCCCAGAGAACTCTGGGAATTGTAGCCATGGGAGGGGTCTCCTAGCACTCAGCACCCTTAACCAACTGCAATTCCCAGGATCCTTTGGCCAGGTTGTCTGGTCGTGACACATGCTGTGGGCACTTCGGCACTGTGGTTTTGCCAAGGATGTCTAGTGCTCCTATCTGCCATAACTGGAGGTAAAGGCTTGATTACTGAACAAACTTCATCTGGGACTGCCCTTGTATCTGGTATGGGAGCTGAAACTATTGCAGAATTCAGTGGCCAGAATGCTCACAGGATCAGGCTACTGACAACATCTCACTCCTCTGCTGAGAGAGCTGCACTGGTTGACCATTTCCTTCCAGGCCAGGTTCAAGGTTCTTGGGTTAATTCACAAAACCCTAAGCAACTTGAGTTCAACATACCCAGCAGCTTTCTGTTCTCACAGTGGTCAGTCAGAGGCTTCTGTGAGGCCTACAAGCAGAACATGAACTCAAGCGCCCTTGCCCACACAAGAAGCCCTCTTCCCACCGACTGAAGGGGTCACCGGGCTCAGTCTGCGGTTTCCCACACTGGCTGCCTAGACGCTTCTACAAAACCCACAAGTGGAGCACAGAGGCTAACAAACAGCAACAGATTCTGGCATTTGATGACACTATCGCACCAGTTTCAACTAGCATTTCCACTGGACTCATTTAGCTTTCCGATTGACAAGTGTGCTGTAATAAGTTTTGCTTCACATAAGCATTGCAGAAAGCCTTTGGGGGAACTGTGTGCATGAAGACAAGGAATCAAGCGCTCTCATCCAAATTTTCAAGCAGGCTGTTGAGTACCCTTGACTTCCTAAGCATCTGTCTCCTCTCCTTATGCACGTAACCACTATTATTTCTTCTAGATTTGCCAACCATAAAAGCTGTATTATACCCCGAAGTCAAGCAAACAACAGTATTAGGTGGTAGCCCATTAATAAATCCAGTCTCCTAGTGCTGGCACCAAATGCCTTTAGCTGCACAACTGGCAGGAGCACCATCCTAGGTTTTGACTCCAATGGGAGGGTGAGTGCCATTTTGCCACCATTTTGCATGCCCAGAATGATGCTACATCCAAGGTGTTCTGTGGGTGGGGAGGGGTGGAATTGTGGGGAGGGGGTGTTGCCAAGGGGCACTGAATTGGGGGGGGCATGCTCCGTTCAACTCTTGTTAGGACAAAGCTACATGGAAAGAAATCACCACAGGACTGGTGAAGAATGTGGCCTAGGAAGGGAAGGGCTGTGGCTGAGGGGAGGTGGAGTCTGGGGAGAGTCCTGAGGGCTAGACGGAGAAGGCTGGAGGACTGCATTTTGCCCCCAGGCCTGAGATTCCCTACCCTTCCCTTGGGGTGCTCAAACTTTTTTCAAAGAGGGCCAGATTTGATGAGATGAACATCAAAGGACATATACTGCCACAGGGGCCGGATTAAATCGACTGGGTTAGGCCCCCAAAGCGGACTTTGGACATGCCTGAGAATGATGGCAAAGTAAGGTCTTACATTCAGTCCTACAGACGAAGAAGTGCCCTCTGTATAGCCAAGAGGAGAAGCAAAGGCTCACCTCCACCACGTCAAGCAACAGCAGAGCAGCACATCAGCAGCCTTTACCCAAATGAGCTGGAGGGATTCCTCTCATCCCCTTCTGCCCCTGCAACCAACCAACATGCTCTTACAACCTTAATTTTACAGACTATCCTACCCTGAAATTAAACTGTGTCCACCAGCAAAACCGACATTGCACCTGTCAAATCACAACAGATTGAAACAGTGTGCAGACTGCCAGCTCTGCCCACCCAGGACTTCACAGAGACATTTAACTCTCTCCTTGTCTACCTGCAGACTCTTTTAAGGAGTCAAACGTCATTCCAGTATTACTGCAGTAATCCAAGTCAACAAACCACATGTTGACAGCAATCTATCAGATGCAGAACATTCCTTACCATAGCTAAGGGCAGATGAATCTACCTGTTTTAGTTTCTCTCACTTCCTCATTCTGTGTCAGTTTTCAAATTTCCTTTTAAAAAATGACCTCCCAAAGATTTTAAATGCACATTTATCCCAATGGTGCTTTGTCTAATGTAATGCACCCTTGAGTGTTATTTTCACTAATATATGCATCTGCATGCAAACATTCTCCTAAAATATGTACAGTGGTACCTCGCGTTACCGACACTTCAGGTTACAGACTCCGCTAACCCAGAAATAGTACCTCGGGTTAAGAACTTTGCTTCAGGATGAGAACAGAAAACACACGGCAGCAGTGGGAGGCCCCATTAGCTAAAGTGGTACCTCAAGTTAAGAACAGTTTCAGGTTAAGAACTGACCTCCATAACGAATTAAGTTCTTAACCCGCGGTACCACTGTACTTTTGTGCACTTCTTTGGGTGGGAGACCGCATCACAAAATTCAGAGGAATGCAGATTTTGAAAGCTAGCTATGACCCAGTTTGCTTCTTGTTTCAGGAAGTGTGAATTATGTAGGCTCACATCAAAATGCAAATCGAACCAAATTTCTCCCACCTCCCTAGCCTGAACCCATGATAGCCATCTTCAAATATCTCAAGGGCTGTCAAATGGAAGATGGAGCAAACTTGTTTTCTCCTGCTCTGGAGGGTAAGACTCGAAGCAATGGCTTCAAGTTACAAGAAAGGAGATTCTGACTAAACGTCAGGAAGAACTTTCTGACAGTTCAGAGCTGTTGGACAGTGGAATGGTCTCCCTCGGGAGCTTGTGGACTCTCCTTCATTGGACGTTTTTAAACAGAGGTTGGATGGCCATCTGTCATGGATCCTTTAACACCAAGGTTGCAGGTTCAATGCCTGTATGGACCAGCTTCATATTCCTGCATTGCAGGGGGTTGGACTAGATGATCCCCAGGGTCCCTTCCAACTCTACAGTTCTGTGATTCTGTGATTCTGTGATTCTTTAGCTGAGATTCCTGCATTGCAAGGTACTGGGTTAAATTACTCTTGGGGTTCTGTTCCAACTCTACAATTCTATAATCCCAACAGTAAGAAATAGTAAGAGAAGAGGTCCCTGTGCCAGTTGTGAATCCACTCCCTGACCATGTGACTAGTCCCTCTTTCCAGTGGAATACCCTGCAGTCCTCCACGTTTTACTAATGACATCTGACTGTATAAGAATAAGAATAATTTATTATTTATACCCCGCCCATCTGGCTGGGTTTCCCCAGCCACTCTGGGTGGCTTCCAACACAATATTAAAATACAGTAATACATCAAGCATTAAAAGCTTCCCTAAACAGGGCTGCCTTCAGATGTCGTCTAAAAGTCTGGTAGTTGTTGTTCTCTTTGACATTTGGTGGGAGCGTGTTCCACAGGGCAGGCGCCACCACCGAGAAGGCCCTCTGCCTGGTTCCCTGTAACTCCTCTTCTCACTGTGAGGGAACTGCCAGAAGGCCCTCAGTGCTGGACCTCAGTGTCCGGGTAGAATGATGGGGGTGGAGACGCTCCTTCAGGTATACTGGACCAAGGCCATTTAGGACTTTAAAGGTCAGCACCAACACTTTGAATTGTGCTTGGAAACGTACTGGGAGCCAATGTAGGTCTTTCAAGACCAGTGTTATGTGGTCTCGGTGGCCGCTCCCAGCCACCAGTCTAGCTGCCTCATTCTGTATTAGTTGTAGTTTCCGGGTCACCTTCAATGGTAGCTCCACATAGAGCGCATTGCAGAAGTCCAGGGGGGGGGATAACCAAAGCATACACCACTCTGGCAAGGCAGTCCATGTATGTCTTTATCTGTCCACTCATGCACATTATCTGGGTGTGCATTTCAGTTTGGGCGCACCAGGGAACACCAGTGTGTCTCTGTGTGTGCGCGCTTTGCATTGCTAGAGAGTGGCAAGTCCTCCGTTTCCAGTCACAAAGCCTTCATTACGTCTTCCAAGCGCTCCTTCTCAGTGTAACAAAACAGCTGTGCAAGAGCAAAGCTAAACAAAAATGTTATAAACCTCCATGGGGGAGGAGGGGAATGATACAGATTCAACTTAGAGTGTGTGTTTGCACAAGGAGGAGGTTGGTCTTATGGAAGTCGAGCTGCATTGTAATTATTCAGACACCACCACTCAATAATCACAATGACCTGTCTCCACTGGAGATTTTATTGAATCGGCAGTCAGTCTGCTGAAATAGGAGCATAGAAAGGGGAAAGTCTATGAGCTTGCTGGTCAGTAGAAGCTTCCTGTGGTTACCTGTCTATTAGATTCCCAGCAGGAGACAGCCATATAATTTCATTGTTCCTAACCCAGAATGAATACGATTCTCAAGGCTGTTGAGATCTCGTCACCCTTCAGCTCCAAAACTCTATTTCTCAGCCTTCAACATTTCACAGGCAAAAGCGAGGCTCCTTCTGACACCCTGTCCTCAAACCATAGACCCCTTCAGGGCCAGCCTCAGGTGAGGTGCATCTTCATCTCTCTCCCTTGTTAGTTCAGCCCTTAAAATGCCTTATGTTTCAATAGTGAGGCCCTTTCCAAACACAGACAAATAATTTGCAGGTGTCATGAGCCCTGTGGAGACTTCTTTGCAGGAGAGAAATAGGATGAGAGTCTGGAGACCAATTCGGGAGAGGAGCCTTGTGGTTTGGGAGGTGCTGATTTAGATGCCAGAGCGGGGTTAAGAGAAAAGCTCCGTGTCATAGAATCAACGAACCATAGCGTTGGAAGGGACCCCAAAGTTCATCTAGCTCAACCCCCTGCAATGCAGGAATTTCAGCTAAAGAATCCCTTGCAAATGGCCACCCAACCCCACTTTAAAAACCTTCAGTGCAAGGGAGTCCACAACCCAATGGGAACACCATGTGTTGAACGACCACTGACGTTGTGCCTTTTGCCATGAATACCAAAACGTGTCAGTGTTGCCTGATTTGATCTGTGGCACTGGCACTTTTACAAGTGCCACGTAATTTGCTCCACACATGCAAGGAATTGATCCTTTAGTGTGGCAGCACCTCTGCAAGCCCCTGTGCACTGATAATGGATAGACGCCTTCGCGGTGCTGTTTTCGGTGCCTATTAAAAAGCTTTACAGTGGTACCTCGGGTTAAGTACTTAATTCGTTCCGGAGGTCCGTACTTAACCTGAAACTGCTCTTAACCTGAAGCACCACTTTAGCTAATGGGGCCTCCTGCTGCTGCCGCGCTGCCGGAGCACAATTTCTGTTCTCATCCTGAAGCAAAGTTCTTAACCTGAAGCAATATTTCTGGGTTAGCGGAGTCTGTAACCTGAAGCGTATGTAACCTGAAGCGTATGTAACCTGATGTACCACTGTACTTAGGCAAGCCAACTCAGACATACAATTGACTGTGTAGATTTGCCTTTAAAACTGCAGATTTTATCTATCTTTTGATAAATTTCATGTCTACTTGTGTTGGGTTTTTTTTCAAAGTTAGATTTTATCAGTACTTTTTCTTATGTATATTTTAATTTTTTGTGTAAATGACAGGTTTTTGCTGATTAAGCAGTCTATACATCTTGCTAATTAGTTAAGAAACATAATCCAACTCCTTTAACCTTACCTCAAAGACTTGGGTCCCCAGGTTCTTTCACCCTCCTCTAGACAAGTTCCCGCTTCTCAAAGTTTTTTTTATTTGCTTACATACCAAAATGCTTTCGAAGCAGTTTATGGCTACAAAATCAATTATAAAAAAGCCACACATAATTAAAACACACAATTCCATCGAAACGTTAAAAACATCCATAATCAAAATATACAATAAAACAAGCTTGTTTAAAAGCATAACCATTAAAGCAGTTAAAAGAGCAATTAAACTGATTAGATCAGGAAGTTCATGTGTATCTTCAAAAGCCAGTAGGATGCCAAAACTGATGGGGTCTCTCATATTATTTCTTCTTTTTAAAAAAATAATTTTTATTGAATGATTTTATGTTACAAAAAACATTACAACCATACCACCACAAAATATAATTGAGAAATAAAAATTACATACATCAATATTTTGTTTGTTATTTACCATCTTATTTCCTCCCAAACATTCCATACAAAACACACACCCGCACAAACACACAAATAATAATAATAATAATGAAAATAATGAAAATAAATATTTCCCCCCTTTTATCTTACAAAATCTTTTCTTCAATTTTGACTTCGCATGTTTTATCTTACAATTGAATGTACACAAAACAATAAACCTTTCTATATAGATTTTCCAATACATTCAGAAAACATAATAAATCCTTAATTGTTGTCCACCTCCTTTTACTTCATTTATCACTCGAACGCTAGCACAGAGTCATAACTATTATTGTATTTTTGAACATATCTTCTATAACCATCCCATTTTTCTGCAAATTTTTGCTTTGAGTTTCCTCTGAGTTTGCTAGTCAACTGAGCAATCTCCACAAATTCCTGTAATTTAATTTGCCAATCTATTATTTTTGGAGGGGGTCTCTCGTATTATTTCAGTAGCGTGGGCATTCCACAGCACTGGAAACCTTCTTAATCATGTGATGCCTGTAACTGGACTCTAACCATTACACCACACAGCTCATGATGTCTCTTGCTTTCTCTCTCACACACACTGCAAGTAATTTAAGGCTGTCTATTTCCATGAACCTTCAACACAGCCCCCCAAAAAACATTATTACATTTTAAAAATTAATAATGAAGGAAGTTTTCCTGCGATTGGGACAGCTTTCATAGAGAGAATTACGTGGAATGAATGCCAGCCTGAACCAGGTTCGCTTCTCTTAAGCAACCTGCTCCCTGAAAACCTGCAACCTGAAAAAGACCTTAGCAACCTACATGCAGCAGACATACAGATTCAAACAAGCACTTGGGAGACGTGGGGCTTGCCCGACAGAGCAATTTATTTCCCCTTCAAAATATCAGAGGCTTTTATGAGTCAAGAGAGCCTCCGTCTGACGTCTCCAGGCAGAAGGGAGGCCGCAAAACTTCCCCACACAAATCCTTCACTGAAGAGGGAACTTCTGTGATTCAAATCTCCTCTCTTCCTTCCAGCCGCATCGCTAGAAACGCAGACGTGTCGTTTTCATAGATGAGACACTTTTAACGTCAGATGTATAAACTGAACCCATAAATTCAGCCAATCCTTACGAAAACTTTCAGCTTGAAATTGAGAGGAGGGGGGCAGCCTGAAGAAGCTGAAAGCGTGATAATTTCAGAGAGGCGTTAAATCATTTGAAGGTTTCTGGGAGGGGCTTGGTGAGGCTGTGATGGCAGAAGTGTGAGGGTGGGCAACTGGATCCAGCTGGTGGGGAATATCCTCATCCCACCCCTACAGGGCAGCTTTGATGGGTGGGAGGGGCTGCCCACCTGTCGATCACCTGATGTCACCATGACCATAGCTGAACTGTTTCCTTTTCCTGCGGGCCAAATTTGACATGCAGGCAAAAGCACAGTGCTTTGCGGGCACCAACCATCAACTGATAGTAAGGGCTTGCAAAGCACCAATGGTTCCTCTGGAGCTGTCCTTACTTGCCATGTGGCATCAGGCTTGGGGCAGTTGAGGATAGTATGAGGAAACTGGCCACATGGGCCAGAAGTTCCCCACTCCAGCCATAGCTGTTGGCATCCATCTGTCTCAGGAGACAATGGAAGAGTCAAACTCTTGGGGCTGTTGAGTTGATTTTAATAGCAACAAGGGTGGTTAATTGCTTTCCCACCCTTGTGGGATGGGCTGGGTGGGCTGTTGCTGCTGGTATAGACACATAAACAGGTATATTCATGTCATAGCCTTAAATTGTTTTTTGCTCAAAAAGCACAAGAGCTGGGAGTGGCAGCCACTAACTAGGATTAGACCAGGAGTATGGAATCTGCAACTCTCCAGATGTCCAGGGGTTCCAAATCCCATTATCTCTGCCCTTGTTTTCTGGGGCTGATGGGCACTGGAGGGCAACAGCATCTGAGAGGGCCACCACTGGTCCATCACTGAATTAGACCAAGAGATAGAGGGCAGGTGTACCAATGCCTGCTAGCCATAATAGCCACATGGTACCTCTATACATAGGGGCAGTATACATCCAATAAGCAGGTGCTGAGGGGAAGCAAGAGGAGAAGGCCATGACCTCCATGACTTGTTTGTCAGTTTCCAGAATGTCTTGCTGTCCTCTGTTGGAAACAGAATACTGGGTTGGATGAGCCCTCAAATGATTCTATTGATAACATTCTTACGATTCCAGCGTCATGCCTCTTCTAGGCACCCACCGTTCCTCTCTACACTGGCCAGACTCCCTTTCTAAGAACACACAAAGTCTTAAACCGCAGTGGATCGAAGTGACTTAACTATTTGATTTGATTTTCAAAATTCAACAAAGAGGACTCTGATATAATCTCCTTATGCTCAGCACTGTGTTTTCGAGAACAGGCCTCGATATTTCTCTTGCATTTTCATCCTGAAAATTGCCTTCTCTCTCTTGCTTCTCCTTAAGTGGCCCCCAGGAACAAAAGGTTTCCATTCTGCTACTATAGCAATCTTTTATGTACTTTAAGTTGCTGGGCAACAGAGACTGTGCCACCCACAGGTACTTGCCTTCAGATGGTCTCAGAAACAAAACAGGGACAAAGAAACGAGGAGGAAACAATAGCAGAATTTGCAATGGCTCCCTGTGACGCTATTAATGCAAGCAGGCTTCCAGCTAACTACACATTCCAGTCCCAGTTGCCACTTATGTAGAGTCTCACCTGTTCATCTGCACTTATTTAAATTTGTTTTGCACCTAATCCTTCGGATCCCAGTCCTGAATAATTCAGAGTGGGATCTGCCTTGGGGGGGGGGGGCAACTGTCAGGAGCCACAGTATGGAAGGGAGGTACCCCATGGAATCACAAAATTTCAAAAAGGATGTGCTTTCCCAAGCCCACATTCCCAGACTGTTTGCACTCCTGTCTCAGCGATGTCTGTGCTGATTTGGTCATGCCCACAGAATGAAAGATGGCAGGATCCCCAAGGACATACTGGCTGGCTTCAGGCACCACATCCATTGGCAGACCAACTCTGCATTGATGCCTACAGCCTTGACCCCACTGTGTCGGGATCTCTTGCAGTGCCTGAAGATAGGCAGTCAGGTCGTGCATCATAGCAGTGACCAGGGGAGGAATGACCACTTGGAGGAGCACAGAGAGAAGAAACGCCATGGTGTATCTGCAGCAGCACAACCAGATGCCTTCATCCGCCCCGGCTGCAACAAAACATGTCTCTCCCATGTCGGTCTCTACAGCCACAGCAGGCACTGCAACCTTTCAACAGTTTGAATTCACTCCCAAAGGTGCACTCATCTCCATTGTCACCTGAGACAGATGGATGCCAGCAGCAGCAGCAAAATAATGTGAGTTTCCACTAGTGCTTTTGCCAGACACGTTTAGCTTTGCAACAGACAAGTGCGCCATAATAAGTTTTGCTTCAATCAAGCATTTTGGAGGAACTGTGTGCATGAAGACAGGGAATCAAGCACTCTCATCCAGATCTCCAAGTTGACTGTGGAGTACCCTTAACTTCCTAAGCACCTTTCTCCTCTCCTTATGATCGTAACCACAGATATTTTCTTCGGTTCTTGCTGGCCATAAAAGTCACAATATACTGTACCCCAAAGTCAGGTGAACAACAGTGCCCAATGGGAGTGAGTTAATAAATCCAGTCTCTGCCTCTTCTCTGCTCTTGCTATCTTTTTCAAACCCCTCTCAAATATGCTTACTTTTCTAATCTTTCCCCTCCTCTCATCCACAGTATTATCCCTTATCACCGGGTTTTCATCTCAAGTTCTCCAATTTGCTCACGCAAATTGAGTGCTCATTAAGATATTTTAAATTAAGACCTTTCATGCAAAGCGTGTCACATATTTCTCTCCCCCCGTTTTTTAAAAAAAACTAAATTCCTTATCACAATGTCTCAGGCGGTTTACATTATATTCTATTAGAAATCCATTTTGTCCAAGGTTGTTGCAATTCATAGATTAAAGCCTTTTCCTGGCTTTTTGTATTGTTCAGAATACGTTTATGAATTCACCTCTTTAGTAGTCAGACACATACTACATATGCTGGTATCCCAGTCTTTGATAATGTTGGTCGGCAGAGTGTGCTTTTCCTTTCAAATGTGCATATAATTTCAAGGCTTCCTTGATAAGTGTGTGTTGTGGTTTGCAAACAGGGACGATTTAGGGTTCTGAAATCCCCATTGCAAGGTCAAAACTGAGAAAGCAAGAGCGCATTCAGAGCCACAGTAGCCGTTCTTTGACTAGGGGAAGAGCTGTAGCTCAGTGGCAGAACATATGCTTTGCATACATAAGGTTCCAGGTTCAATCCCCAACATCTCCAGGTCACGCTGGGCATGTCCCCTGTCTGAAACCCTGGAAAGCTGCTTGCAGTCAGTCGGACCAGGGATCTGACTCAGTACAAAGCAACTTCCTATCTTCCTATTTCATTTGATTCACCCTGGCACTATGTACGGAGGCAGCAATTTCTGTCCCATTCTATGCACATTGCAGCCAGCCATGTTTCTGTTCCACTGCAGTTCAGCTCGCACTGAAACTGACATTATCCATCTTACTATGTGCTGCGGCCAGAACTAATGGAATTAAATATGTCCTCAATTACGACATTAACGTCAGGGCATACCAGAGGAAACACCTAAGACAACATGGGAAAACAATGCAATTATTTATGAATGTTCACAGACTAAGAAAACATCGACTTGCAATATTCACACACATGATCATCATTTCTGACCTCAGGCAGACGTGCAAATTGCAGCAATTTGCTCTCGTTTTCATTCCTGGTGAAATTCTCTGAAATCCCTAGGTGGTGCAGAAGGAGAGGGGAAGTGGGCAGGGAGACTCTTGCAGCCACCACCCTCTTTGGCATGACTTGCCCTCAGATATAGCTCCATGCCCATCTCAGCTGTAACCTGAGGGTTGGGGTTAGGCTTAGGAGTTAGAGGTCAGGAAGTTAGGGTTAGTGTTAGGGGACTAGGGTTTTGGGTTAGTTTGGGTTTGGAGGTTAGGGGTGCCCCAGTCACTCTGGGTGGCTCTGAACAAAATATTTAAAACACAATAAAAACAACATCAGACATTAAAAACTTCTGTATAGAGGGCTGCCTTCAGGTGTCTTCTAAAAGTTGTATAGTTGTTTATCTCCTTGATATCTGGTGGGAGGGCGTTCCACAGGGCAGGTGCCACTACCAAGAAGGCCCTCTGCCTGGTTCACTGAAACTTCACTCCTTGCAGTGAGGGAACCACCAGAAGACCCTCAGAACTGGACCTCAATGTCCAGGCTGAACGATTAGGGTGGAGACGCTCCTTCAGGTATACAGGACCAAGGCCGTTTAGGGCTTTAAAGGTCAGCAACAACACCTTGAATTGTGCTCGGAAACGTACCAGAAGTCAACGTAGATGATCCCGGCAGCTGCGCCCGATCACCAGTCTAGCTGCCACATTCTGGATTAGTTGTAGTTCCCAAGTCACCTTCAAAGGCAGCCCCACAAAAAGTGCATTGCAATAGTCCAAGCGGGAGATAACCAGTACACCACTCTGGTGAGACGGTGTACAGGCAGGTAAGGTGTCAGCCATCACACCTGTTGGAGCTCATAGACAGCTGCCTTGGACACAGAACTAACCTGCACTTCCATGGATAGCTGTGAGTCCAAAATGACTCCATTTTGGTAAATAAATAAGATTATAGTATAACAATAAATTATAAAATAAAAAATGTGTTTGTGCAGACCAGGGCCTGCCCTAAACTCTCCGAAGGAATGGTCACAGCTTACAAATATAGGCTTCACACACACACACACACACACACACTCCCTGCCCCCAGCTCTTTGGATTAAGGGCAGATCAAACATCAGAAATGCTTTTATTTTGCCCTCCATGAAGATTGGGGGCAGGAGGCAATCCATCTCTGACACATTGCCTCTTCTTCCAAGCCAATTAGTTATCCTGACATGCTCAGAGGCTTACCAGAAGTAGGATGCTGGTACCTGGCTTTTTGAACAGTAATTTTAGAAAGCTATGGGGTCAAGAACTTAAACGCAGGTTCTTACATTGCAAAGGGGAGTAGCAGGTGCACAGACTATACTGACCTACTATGAAGGCTTTGAGGAGATGGGAGAATACCTTTCATTTTGTTATGGGGTAACTAAATCTTATAAACAACCTTTTCCCAGCCACATTCCCTTCCGGGCAACCCTTTGTCACCAGTCTGGGCTGTAACAGCCATTATCCAAGTTCAAGGGTGCATTGCAGTCAAGGAAGGTGTGAAGCAGAGTGGGTGAAGCAGAGTTGTGTCCTGGGGAGAGGGAGGTGGCTGGGGAGATTCCCAAAGGCCAAGCAGAGAAGCCTGGAAGGCTACATAGGGCCCCAGACTTGTGGTTTCCCATTGCAGTACTAAACTAACAGCAAGGAAAGGTGGAACACCAAATGAAAAGGAAGATCAAAGTTAAATATTTACTTGTAGAGCAACAATATTTGCAAATCTGGAATGGATCTTCTGGAGTTTTCTATTTGCATACTTTAATTAATCTAAAAAAAATATTAAAACTAATCTCACAAAGGAAAGGGTCAGGGTATTAATTAACTTGAGATTCATTGCTTTTGTATAATTTAGAAGTTCGACATGGAGCAGAAAATGGTGTTAATAAAAACTAAGTTACTGTGACAGGTATAATTTCACGGATTAGCCCAAACTTCCAACATTCTCACCAAGTTTAAGGCTAACTTCTCTGTTTTACACAGCCCTGCTTCAATTAAAATACTTTTTTTTTCTCCTCCAGATGAAAATTACATTTCATTCTCCCTTTAACCTCAATATTTCTCTATTAATGTGATTTTTCTACCATGTAGTTCTTAAACGGAATGCAAGTCACAACCACAGTAATGGGGAAATCTAAACCTGTCGCTTAATGTTGAGTAACCCTTCTGACTGTCCAGCTCAGGGACAAATTAACAACTCTTTTTGGACAGGCTTTCCCCATCTTCCATGTGACAGCCCTTCAGATATTTGAATAGGGCTCTCCTATCACTGCTCAGTCTTCTCCATTTAGCCTCAACCACTCCTCATAAGGCTTGCTTTCCATAGGGCTGCTGTTTTTAAAACATTATTCCATCCCATAGCTGTGGTTGGCAAATGACAAGGCAGAGGGGCAGAAGAATGATTTGAGTGGGATCAGAAATGGTGCCTTATATAGGTTTCCAGTCAAAGTCCATACTTCAGGCAAGGGACAGCTAAATTTTGCCTTCCAGATGGTGTTGGGTGCCAACTCCATCATCCCCAGAGTTGCAGCCCTCCAGCATCAGGGAGGAAGGGTTGGGGAAGATATTCAGTGCAATGCCTGAAGACAGAATCAGGATTCAAAATGACCTTTCGTCCAACAGGTAGGGATGGGGGCAGAAATTTGATTCTTTCCAAAACAGTGTGTGAATCGAAACACAGCCATCATTCGAAACTCACGCTTTTCTGGATTTTGCAATGCAGTTCTCCAGCCGAATAATATGGAGAAAAATGCAGATACCAAGATGAGAGTGTGTGTAATGATGCTTATCTCATAAAACATAGAACCACGGATTATGTCAGGGGGGTGCAAAAATGCAAAATGCATACAAAGACGTGTATATTAGTACAGTGGTACCTCTAGATACGGACGGAATCCGTTCCGGAGCCCCGTTCGCATCTAGAGGTAAATGTAACTAGCGACGGCACGTCTGCGCGCGTCGCTTTTTGCTGCTTCTGTGCATGCGCGTGACATCATTTTGAGTGTCTGCGCATGCGCAGGCGGCGAAACACAGAAGTAACGCGCTCCGTTACTTCTGGGTTGCCGCGGAGCGCAACTCAAACACGCTCAACTCGAAGAGTATCCAACCTGAGGTATGACTGTATAAATCTGTAGATGAATTTTCATGAGGACTTTTTAAGCTATTTTAAAAAATAATGCAAACTGATGTGGAAATGTAGAGCTCAGCTTAAAGTGGGAAAAATGAGGGAAAGCAAGATTGAAGGAGTCATCTATCCCTACCCAGGGGATGCTATTAAATAGTTAACTCCAACTTGAACGGTGTGATTTACTGCTGGCTGACTTTTGGAGAAGCAGCCAGGCCAGCTATTACATCCTTATCTTGTTGCTGGTGCAACATCTCCTTGTGCCCAGCTCCTAGGCAGAACACCTTCTCTGCATATTTCAGCAGTCTTGTCTCGGTCAGCTCCTTGCCCTGCTGGACAGCTCCATGGGCAAGAAAAGGGAATCCAAGCCATGCTGCTGTGCCTCTATGACTGGGACAAACTACCCAGGCACTAGTCCATGAATATCTATGCCATAAGACATTTGTTAGCCTTTAAGACATCACCACAAGACTCTTTGTTGCCCCCAGTCCTGGAACATTTTTCCAACACTTGAAAGCTGTGCTCATGTTGGAAATACAAAAAGAAATTGATTCCTATTCAAGGGTAAAGATCAATAAAAGCATCTGAATTTCCCCCCCACTGTCTTTTAACTAGAAATGGCAGCTGCATGCAGCTCAGCTTGGATTTCTTACCTGCTCTCTGCATTTGGATTGATGTGCTCACATACAATGGTGGCGGTGGTCTGTGTCCTCCCATTGTCCACGTCTTGTTGAACTCCCCACTGGTCCGGATCACTGACTCGGATGTCTATTATCTTCACACCTGAAGCAGCCTTAATTCTACCAAGAAAAGAACAGGCACAGCGTTAGTTCTACATGACGCCTTTTGGGGGTAGGAGAAATCTCACAGAAGGCCCCAGTGGATGGTCCAGGAGCATATGTTCTTAATTTACACACCCAGGAACACCGACTGGCCTGCAGCTGCACAAGGCGTGAACATAAGTGTTGTAAGAATGGACACACATTGTGTCTCTCAGTCTGACCTACCTCATGGGGCTGTTGTGAGCATAATTTGGAGAGGAAATGAAGACTATGTACGCCACCTTGAGCTCCTTGGAGGGAAGTTGGGATATAAATGTAATTAATAAACAAATAACTGGAAAATGCACCCTGCAGTCACTAAGCAACTGAAACTAGGCCCATTCACTATGCGCATTCAGGAAGGCAGGTACTGAAGGCATCCAATAGCCCGTGGCTTACAGGAGAGTCTTGGTCTGATCTTCTTATGCCCTTAACTGGAACCAGTTGTTAAGAACATGTGTGTGTTAATTTATGACCTTCAAAACTGAAAGAACCACATCTAAAAGAGAATGAATATTTGTTTCCTTCTGGAAGGAGCCTCTCACAATGCTGATCTCCTCTCTGGTTGGATTTAGCTTATCAAGGAAGCTTTCAGTCATTTCTCATAGAAAGCTCCCCTTCCCCCAGTCCTTACCCTGCAGCCTCAATCGACACCTCACCCTTCTTGTTACTCCACTGGCTCCATGGAAGCTTAGACTAACATTCAGCGAGATGCAAATCAGACCCTTGGTGGCTGTCCCTGGTTCCCTGGTTGGGCAAACTGCCAAGGAAGACAAACCGCTCATTGATTCAAGAAGCAGGTTGTTTAAATATTTAATCAGAATTAAAATGGAGCAAGCTGTGCAATCCACAAGGAACTACAGATGCAACCACTTTGAAGGAGAATAGATAGACACCCTGGTTCATAGATTTGCCTCTTAATGAGGCTTCATATGACAGAGGAAGGGAGAAGCCTCCTGGTGACTGTAGTGGCTGCTGGTCCCCAAAGCACTTACATATAAACAGTTGCCCTTAGGGTTGACTGAGCAGAAGATTGGTTGTCCCCAGAATGAATCAGATCCCCTTCTATGTTTCAGGCAAACGTGGAAAATGCCTTAAATGGTGGGATGATTTCGACCTTCTAAAGAGCATTCCTGGCATCATCTTTTTATCCCTTGGATCATAGGGAGGGATCAACTCCCATGCTCTTAAGCACAGACAGACCCAGTGGGCCTCTCTACCTTCTTTCTAAATGAGGGGTCACCAACTTTTTGGAGCCAGTGGGCACATCTGGAATTCTGAGAAAATACTGAGGGCACCAGTCACAAAATGGCTGCTGTAGGGGTATGGCACAGCACAAAATGGCTACCATGGGAGGTATGTAGGAGAGGCCAAGCAAATGCAGATAGGAACTAAACAGGAAAAGCTAACAGTCTTTCGTGCATTGTGGATTTTTGATGGGATATTTACTTTCGCAGGCGCCATAGAAGGTACTGGCGGGCACACTGATACCCATGAGAGCTTTGGAATTCCCTGTTCTAAAATGAAGATGTTTCTAATGTCGTTTGCTATGCTGGTCCTGCCCTGGTCCAAGGAGGGGGGGTGGGCTCCAATTCATTTTGGGGGTGAGCACTCTTCTGCTCATCCCTCCCTAAAGCAGATATAGGCTGGCAGGGTGCCTGAGAGCAGAATCAAGGTGGGTGGCAACTTAAGGTGGGCTGTGGTATTTGTCCCAGTTCTGCTCGCATCCGCTTGGGACTTCACAGCATCCTGAGCTGCATCTGCTGATGTAAGGCTGAAGGTACTTCATGTGAAAAGGCATCAAGACTAAGGAATCAAGCAAACAATTTTTTATGGTTTGTATTGTATGATAAGAGTTGTAAACCACTTATTATTAAATAATATAAATAAATAAGACCTGGGTGCTTTACTGTCTATCATAGGGGTACTTATGCCACTATATGCCAATTTAGAATAGGGGTTTAATTTCTTTCAAACATTCTTGTGGAGTCACCTCCAAATTCTCCTTTCTTTCTGATCATCTATCCAACTTAGTATTAATTACTCCATCAAAAACTATTTCAGGTTTGGTCCAAGTTCAGTTTTAGCTCTAAGTACAGAGGTACCTCGGGTTACAGACACTTCACGTTACAGACGCTTCAGGTTACAGACTCCACTAACCCAAAAATAGTACCTCGGGTTAAGAACTTTGCTTCAGGATGAGAACAGAAATCGTGCGGCAGCAGCAGTGGGAGGCCCCATAACTAAAGTGGTACCTCAGGTTAAGAACAGTTTCAGGTTAAGAATGGACCTCCGGAACGAATTAAGTTCTTAACCCGAGGTACCACTGTATATGAAATGGATTGGACTGATCTGCTCTTCTCCACAATCCAGACTACCCTCTTATCTATTTAATCTATATATATTTTTATTGGCACAACCCGTGATAAGCAGCTCTCACAGTTTTCTACAGCACCACAGCACTGCTGCCACAAATGGCCAGTGGGTGGTACTGCAGCTTCCCAGCACCACAGGCGTTCCAGTAGAATTCAACTTGCTCCTCTAAAGCTGCCAACTGCGGCCTAGATACTCAATGTGAGGAACTTGCCACACAACCTATATTGAACTTTCAGACCATCCACCTGTCTCTGTTTCCCTGCCTACAGGTACCAGCCCTCCCAGGCTGTCCACCCATTAGGTCATAGGGAGAGAGAAGATCTCGAAAGAATTTGTTAAAACACACAATTTGCAGCAAAGTGCATAAGTCACATTGATTAGGTGGAAGCTAAGCATGTTTACATATTTCCCGTTGCCACCCATTGTGTGATTTCAGAGCCCAGTCCTTCGTCCCTAACAGGCCGGATCCGATAAATGCTGACACTCCCATCTGCTCAAGCCAACTGCCGCGTTTCCCAGCCCTTCAGCCAGGATGCAATGCAACACATGTCTTGTCCATCCAAGGACACTCGGTGATGCTATTTTTACTCAACTGGGCTTCTGAAGAGATTTGCTGACAATGCATCTCCTGTCAACTGGCTATTTGCTTCTGGCCTGCAGGGGTGCCGTCTCCTTACAGAAAACCTCCTGGGTTTTCAGCAGACATGCTTGGTTGTCTGCTACAGACGCAGATTTCATTCACTGTCTTCCCAGGTTAGCAGCATGCCAGTCCAGTAGTGGCTGGTGCCTTTTGGGACCGGGAGGGTGGAAGACAGGGAGCCCAACAGCAGGTGGCGCCAGAGCCAATAACGGGAAGACAACTTGTTCGAGTTTTGCCTCCTTTCCCTCCCTGCTGAGTTCTGAAAATGGCAACCCTGAGACTAAAGAAGAAGAAGATGCCAGACAGTGCCACCCCCTTGGCTCAGTTGTACATACGATGCCTGGGGCGGGAGCTAGGAGCGAGTTAGTAATAACTCACACAGTGTCAGTGAAGATGACTCTTTATTCAAAAGGCCAGGCCTATTGAGCACAGCCACTCTTCCCGGTAGCTCTTGCCCCAATGACACAATGTGTTCTCACAGTTCTCTAAGTCTCCTCCTCCCTCAGTCCTTTCCCAAGCAATCTGAGGCTCCTTCATCTTGTCTGTCTTTGCTCTGCCCTCTTCATACCTTCACTTCTGCCTCTGATTCTGGACTGCTCCCTACTGCAGCCTTTTCCTGCTCACTAAACTCTGTTACCTCTTCAGCTTCCACTTCCAACACCTCTTCCTCCTAGTCTTCTCCTCCATCTCCCTCTGACCACTCATTGTCATGCCACCATCCCATCCCTGGCCTCTGTGCCTTCTTCCCTCGGGGCTTCCCCCACTGGTGCCTCCCACCAATCCTCTGAATCCAGCCAGCCCATGACAGAAGACAGACAGGTGGAGAAGGACACCCTTTGCTCTTATGGACAAGCCTCCACTGGATAGTTCTCCACTGGATAGTCCCCTCACTCAGTGGCGTAGCGTGGGGGGTGCAGGGGGGGCCGGCCGCACTGGGCGCAACATCTGGGGTTAGGGCAAATCCACGGGTTAGGGGGCGCAAATCCATGGGTTAGGGGGCACAAATTACTTGCCTTGCCCCGGGTGCTGACAACCCACGCTACGCCACTGCCCTCACTTCCCAAAGCGCATGAACACACACATTGCAATCTTTCTGGACACCGGAATTTAAGCACTGAATCTGATACATTATCAAACTGGGAGGCTCCTCTTTTGTGCCACACCTGTGTTTTAGTCAAAGCAGAGTAATGCAGGGGAGAATCAGCGCCATCCAAACCTGTGATCAGAAACTGTTGGGCATAAGGACAAACCCCCCTCAGGCAGCACAATCAGAAGGATTTGTGGACCCTTGCCAAGCCACCCCTAACCTACCACTATTTATTGCTCTATGGGTGCTCATGTGTCTTTGCATCAATGCAGATACTGTAATTTGCAAGTGCAAATGTTTTGCAAATCAGTGTCCCCCCTCTCTCTTTTATGATGGTCTTTCCTATCATTTGGTGATGGTGATATGCAAGTGGCTTTCCACGATAAGGTCACTCCTTCGCAGGAAACTGTCTGTGGAGCCTTGTGAAAGAGACCATGTCTCAGTGGAAGGCATTTGGGGGGGAGGCATGGGGAAAGTGGGGGGAAATTGGCAGGGAGGGTTGTGGGGAAGAAAGAGGGTAATGTCTGATCCAGCTCAAACAGGGGTGGATCTGATGTGAAATGGGCCAGAACTTCGGAACTAGAGAGAGTTCACATTTTGGACCTGCTACCTTGCAACATCACTAGCAAAAATTCCAATGAAAACATGGAGGGAGCCTCTTTTCATACCTGCAACAAGGAGATCAGAAGCTTCCACTTATGGTTTTAAACAAGCCACAGTTCTACCTGATGCCCAAACTTGGAAAACTGTAGTTTCTTCAAACTCTAGTTCAGTCTTCCCCAGTTTGGTTCCCTCGAGATCTTTGAAATTACAACCCCCACCAGCCCCAGCCATCATGGCCAATGCTCAAGGATGCAGAAAGTTGTGCTCTAACCAGGTTGGAGATTAGAAGTATTAGAAATGGCTGCTTCATTTGCTCTTCCTAACTAGAGATTCATCAAACCGCAGTTCCCTGTGTTTGTATGTCACAGGTAACTCTGTTTTGTTGAAAATCAGGTACAGAAGCTTCCAGTTTTCCCTTCACATGCATGAAAGAGGATAGAGGAGAATATGCAAGCCAAAGACTCACCACAGCTCACTCACATTGTAGGAAAAAAACAGGCTCCCCTTTTGTCTGAACTGGGCTTGAGAGCATTTTGTGCTTTCCCCCTCCCTTCCCGTCCAACACCTCCACAAAGCTTTCCTTTTAAAACTGTACCTGAATCACACATCATCGCTCCTGTGAGCTTTTTTAATTTTTCCACTGCTGCTATTTTTATATAACCTTTTCCAGATGCATTGTCTAACCCCCTCCCTTCCTCCTTGTCAGCCATGCCAGGATGCAGCAGGTATGAAATAGCTTATTAGAGCATTGCACTCCGCACAAACAGCATGGCTTTGGCAAACAAAAGGAAAGGGAAACCAGAACGCTTGGCAGGAAAGGCAAGAGGTGGAAATTATGAAGCCAAAAGGGGACTTGAACCCTCCTCTGAGGGCTTAAGCGAATTCCCCTGCAGACCATAGATGGTTCATAGAATTGTAGAATGCAGGGATCTTTTGTCCAAGGTGGGGCTCAAACCCATCATCATGAGAGTAAGAGTCTCATGGATTTGGATTTGATATCCCGCTTTATCACTACCTGAAGGAGTCTCAAAGCGGCTCACATTCTCCTTTCCCTTCCTCCCCCACAACAAACACTCTGTGAGGTGAGTGAGGCTGAGAGACTTCAGAGAAGTGTGACTAGCCCAAAGTCACCCAGCAGCTGCATGTGGAGGAGCGGGGAATCGAACCCAGTTCACCAGATTACGAGTCTATCACTCTTAACCACTACACCACACTGGCTTATGCTCTGCTGACTGAGCTATCCCAGAAACCAGTGCAGGGGCTGCACTTCCAAACCATCAGGCACTGGTTCTGCACAAGAGCACTCTCCTCTCCTGGTATTCAAGAAGCATTGTTGTCCTCAGCTGTGGAGGCAGAGCTTAGCCCCTTTACTTGCAACCTGAGGTGAAGGGCAAGATGCCCCCTCCCCACTTTCACATCTAACAATCTGACCAGGCTGGCTGCTGAATCTCGTTTCAACCACTGGCAATGGGGCATCGCCCTCTACTGTACCTGAGGAAGAAGACTACCTTAGGAGGTGCAGAGCAGCCTCATTTAAAGGCAATCGGCGGGATGCCGACATCTCCTAGTATCTACCGCCTAAGGCAGCTGTATCATTCTGCCTCATGGGAGGGCTGGCCCTGTAACCTGGGAGCAAGCCCTGCCCTGGAGCCTGAGTTTTGCCCCTCCCAAGCCAGCCTCATGTACCCACAGCTTGGCACAGAGAGAGTGAAAAGGATTGGTCTGCACCTCCATGCACACCTGTGCTCCTCCATCTTCCTGCAGAATGGCACACAAAGACAAAGGACTCAGGATGGATCTACACACAGGGGAAAAACTGCTATAAATAAGTCAGAAATTAGATCATTATAATAAAAGAAATGCTATGTAAAAAATGCATAATTTTTTTTTGCTCTCTTTCACCATCTGGTGTTGCATGTTTATAATGCATCCAAAGCATTGGGGTTTTTTCTTTACTAATGTAGCTGAGTCCTGAGTTGCGGCTTACACAGCAATAGGGCTTTTTTCAGCCAGAACTCACCGGAATTGAGTTCCTGTACCTCTTTGGTGTGTTCCAGCACATATTCTGTCACTTGGCACAGCACTCTGTGTTGACTGATGCAGGCTGTGGCAGAGAAATGATTCGGTGCAGTGTGATGGTGGGACGAGTGGGCAAAAGGAAGCTTTTTTAGGGGCAAGGTCCCTTAAAAAAACTCAACAAGTTCCGGCACCGTTTTTTCTAGGAAAAAAAGCCTTGCATACTAACATTCGAACATGCCATGCCCATCCCCAGGGCAAATACACTGACGAAGAATGGGCAACAAAAATTAGAGGCCATTCTTGGTAAATAAGGACAGTTGGGCCATATGCAATGAATCTCTTGTAAAGTCAGATTTTGGGGATTTCCCAAGAGCCAGCCCATTGCTGCAGTCTAGAATTCTAAATTCTACTTGCAAAAATTGTATGATGCTAAATTCCATTTTGAACTATCTCAGACTACACAAATTCACGGAGGATGTAACTGTGAATGGCTACTAACCATGATGGTGACTTTATTAGCTCCAAGATCAATGGCAGAATGCCCTGACTATTAGTTGTCGCAGGTGGCGCTGTGGGTTAAACCACAGAGCCAAGGACTTGCTGATCAGGCGGTTCGAATCCCCGCGACGGAGTGAGCTCCCGTTGTTTGGTCCCTGCTCCTGCCAACCTAGCAGTTCGAAAGCATGTCAAAGTGCAAGTAGATAAATAGGTACTGCTCCGGAGGGAAGGTAAACGGCGTTTCTGTGCGCTGCTCTGGTTCGCCAGAAGTGGCTTAGTCATGCTGGCCACATGACCCGGAAACTGTACGCCAGCTCCCTCAGCCAATAAAGCGAGATGAGCGCCACAACCCCAGAGTCGGTCACGACTGGACCTAATGATCAGGGGTCCCTTTACCTTTACTGTGAGAACAGACTGCTGGGCTAGGTAGATCCTTGATCTGATCTAGCAAGGCTCTTTGGTCCTTAGAATCAGAAGAAAATGTTAAAAACTATTCTACCAAGCTTTGGGGATATGCTGATATAATTAAGAACCAAAACTGGAATGTCTCCAGTGGAAATGAAAGTATTCTGGAGTTCATTTAACCTTTCTTGAAACTGCTCCAGAGCCCCCCAACTCAAGGGACTCCAGTACTATCTCGAGAGCATCAGAATGTGGGGAGGCTAATCAAAACTATCACATTTCAGAAGATTCTTCAAGATGCCTTTCCAAGCACAACAGTGACATTCTCCTAAGGGACCCTCTTGGGCTCAGAATTGACAGGCAAGTTTATTGCACATATAATATTCAGAGTCGAGAAAATCTGTAGCTAAATTATAATTTAAACAAGGTTGAGAGATATCCTCATTCAGAATGATTTAGTCTTAATTGCTAATACAACAGAACCCTGGTGCTCAATGAAAAAGTTTCATCACGTCCTGAAACACAATTTAACTGCTCTGCCCAGGTATGAGAAAAGCTGTCACGTCACTGAGACTTCGAGAGAGAAAAACGTCTTCTGCATTATTAGACAGGCAATACCATCATGCGTCTTCTTGTGTCAAGCACTATCTCTGCTGTGAGGAAGTTACAGAAGAAAATCCACACTCTGTATTCCGGTGTTGCATTTGTGAAAATGTATGCAAAAAAGGTTTCTTTTTTGGACAGTCTTTTTCCCCATCAGAGCCACTTTTCCTCAGGGATAATCCACTGAGGGCTACATTCCATCAGTGGGCAGGACCAAAGACAGCGGTGGGTGGAGCCACATCCAAAAGTGGGTGGGGTCTCTCTCTCTCTCTCTCTCTCTCTCTCTCTCTGTCTCTGTCTCTCATCCCCTTCTCACACACATTATTTCTCTTACACCCATTCCCTTTTCTTTCACTCTTCCTCCCCACCCAGCAAAATGCCAAAAGTGAATTGCTCTCGCCAGAAGTCCGAACTGGTTGCTTGTGGAGAGCTTTGGAAATTACGCTGAGGGCCACAGGCTGTCCATGCCTGCTTGATCCTTTCTTAATCACTGATTGTTTGGGGAAAAGAGGGCATTCTATATATTTTTCCTGACTACAGCAGCAGGAGCAAGAAGGGTTCTAAATCAGGCATAGGCAAACTTGACCCTCCAGATGTTTTGGGACTACAGCTCCCATCATCCCTGACCACTGGTCCCGTTAGCTAGGGATGATGGGAGTTGTAGTCCCAAAACATCTGGAGGGCCGAGTTTGCCTATGCCTGCTCTAAATCATACAGAGGGCAAGGGAGCTGCGGATGCAGTGAAGGCTCCTGCCAATCCATCCATCCATCTCTTCCAATCCATTGAGGGTGACGAGGCTAGGCAAAGAGGAAAGGTTAAGGGGGTGCAGCCACCGAACAGAGGCCCACTCTCTCTGGGGTTTCTCATCCAGAGGTAGGGAGCATTTTTCAGCCTGAGAGCCAGACTTGGTTCTGAGAAACCCCTCCAGGGGTCACGTGTCAATGGTGGGCAGGAGCAGAGGCAAAAGCAGGAGCAACTGTTAACGTAGATGTTGCTTTCATACAGCAGGCTAGCTTCTACACAGCCTCCTCCATCCAGGCAAGTGATAGCAGGACTTGGGGTGAACTAATTCAGATTAATGAATTCACTGAATTAATTCAAAAATCTCTGAATCACACCTGGAAATAGTTCCTAGAAATTCTAGGTGAACAGAATTGGGGGGGGGGGTTATGGCAGAACTTTGGGAAAATTTTAATTCAGTTCGATTTATGTTTTTATTCCACCATACATACACACACAAACACACGGTTTTCATCAAACTTAACTGTGTTTGATAGTGGCCACTGCAGTCACCATATTTAGCTTTTTGAAAAAAATATGATGCTTTTTAATAATCACAACTCTTTTGGAGAAATAAATAAAGCAATTGTTCACATTCCACTGTGGAGCGGGGTTAGCAGACCAGCTTGTAAAATCCCTGAAGGCTGAGGGCATTTGGAATGCTGAGGACCAAATTCAACTGGAATGGAATTATTTTCCCTTTTTTGGGGAGGGGGTGAACTAGGACTAATTCCTTTTTAAGATGAACTTCCCAAGCACTGAGCAAGAGTCTTTAGCAGAGTTCAATAACACATTCCTGCCCGGAACAGCCATTTAATGAGTGCATGAAGCATAGCTAGTGATGGATGTGAGTTGGGAAGAGCCCCAGGGTCCAAACAGAAGTCCTGGAGGGCCCCATTTGGCCCCATGTCCTGAGACTCTCCACCCCTGCACTAACTGCTTGAGGGCAGTAATGAGTTCGAGTGATGCTCCACCAATCTCAGTCCCCAGCTCCCACCTGCCTGCTTTCTTATTTCTAAACAGCAGAGGGCTGCCTCTCCCTTAATCTCAATGATCCCCTTGCAGAACTCAGCGGGAAGGACGATGGCATGGGTAGGCAAACTAAGACATGGGGGCCAGATCTGGCTCAATCGCCGGCCCGCGGATTTTTACATGAGTAGAATGAGTCCTTTTATTTAAAATGCATCTCTGGGTTATTTGTGGGGCCTGCCTGGTGTTTTTACATGAGTAGAAAGTGTGCTTTTATTTAAAATGCACCTCTGGGTTATTTGTGCGGCATAAGAATTCATTCATCTTCTTTCTTTCTTTTTCAAAATATAGTCCCGCCCCCCACAAGGTCTGAGGGACAGTGGACCGGCCCCCTGTTGAAAAAGTTTGCTGACCCCTGGAGGATGGGAACAAAATTAGTATTAGTTGGCTCTGTCTGTCATTGGCTCTGACACCACCTACTGTTGGTCTTCCTGACTTTCCCCCCTGCCAGTCCCAAAGGGCACCACCAGCCACTTCTTGAGGGTTTGAAATAAGGCCCAGATATGGCTAAAGTGGTCATCTTCCCAGTGGCTCCTCCAGCTGCTGTGAGTCATCATCAAGGACACTACGAACGTGAATGTAGTCAAGTAGAACTACATTCTAGTTCCAGCGTGATAGGTTGTTAGTCGAGGCTGTTACGTTTCTGCTGACAGCTTGCATTTTGTTGCAAAGTCTTGTTTTTAAATTGGATTTGATACCATTGTGTTTCCTTCAGTTGCAATTATATATATTAATTATTCGCGGCCTAGGGCTAAAGGAGAGAAACAGAAGCAGAAACTAGAGAGTTTAATCAACTGGTTAACGCTAATGGGATTACAGCAGAATCCTATGTGAGTTTACTTAAAAGTAAGTCATGGGGAACTAGGTAGCTGCCTCATATGGAGTCTGACACCATTGCTCCAGCTAGCTCAGTACTACCGACACTGGCTGGCAGCAGCTCACCAGGATTTCAGACGGGGGGCTCTCCTAACCTTCCCTGGAGATACCAAGGACTGAACCTGGGACTTTCTGCACAGAAAGTACAAACTTATTAGGGCGTTGTAGCCTTTCCCCACTGTGTACATCTCAGTATGTTCAATGGGGCTTACTCCCAAGAAAGCACACGTAAGGTTGTGGCCCAAACCAACTAAATCTGGATACATTTTGATACCTGGGTGGGAGGGTGTGATTCAGTTGAAAATGCATACTCTTTGTTTATATTATCACAGAGCTGAAGGAGGTCTTGGAAGTCATCTAGTAAAGCCCATGATTGATGAAGGGAACATCTGCACTGGCTGCCCATTGACTGCTGAGTCCTTGTATTAATCTGCACAGCGCTTAACAACATAGGTCCAGGGTACCTTAAAGAGCACCTCAACTCTCCTGTCCCACCTTGATCACTGAGATCATCTGCAGGAGCTTTCTTGGTTATCCCCCCAAGATGGTGAGACTCATTTGACATAGACACAAAACCGAGCCTTGAGTGTCACCTACCAGTCCTTTCAAATGCTCTGCTAACAGGGATTCAGCAAGCATGTTCTAGCTTAACCTTTAAACTAGGTGCTAAAACAAACAAACAAATACTATGCTGCAGGCAATTAAGAAAGCAACACCTGTAACAGTTAGCTAGTGATTTGTGATTCAACATTTTTACATGTCTTTTATTGTATATGTCTATAGATAGACAATTGGGGCGCAGGTGGTCTAAACCACTGTGGTCTAAACCACTGAGCCTTGGGCTTGCCGATGAAAAGGTCAGCAGTTTGAATCCCCAGCTCCTGCCAACCTAGCAGTTTGAAAGCATGCCAAAAAGTGCAAGTAGATAAATAGGTACCACTCCGGCGGGAAGGTAAACAGCATTTCCGTGCGCTGCTGTGGTTTTGGTGTTCCATTGCACCAGAAGCAGCTTAGTCATGCTGGCCACATGACCTGGAAAAACTGGCTCCCTTGGCCTGTAAAGCGAGATGAGCGCCACAACCCCAGAGTCGTTCACTACTGGACTTAACTGTCAGGGGTCCCTTTACCTTTACCTTTATAGATAAGACAAACATCCAGATGATAATAGAAAGATGATAGATTAGATAGATAGCTAGATAGATAGATAAGGGAGTTTGGGTATAAGGGGAGGGATAATATCTCTGTTGGGGGACACAGTATGCTCCTTTTGGGGTAGCTCATCCACCTTTGGTCCCCACCCTGCACTCCCCTCTCAACTCACACATTCCTAGAAAATGTCAGCATGTGACAGTGGCCGCACCCAGGAAACAACTTTGACTGGCCAGCTAAACCAGATGAGGGAAGCCAATGGGTCTCAAACCCTCGGTGAGTTGGGGACTTCCCCTGCGGGTGAATTGAGCAGACGAAACCAATACTGGGTCCAACGGTCAAGAAGGCAGTTTCTGCACATGCTGTAGAGGGAAGTGAGGGGCAGATGAGAACCCGGGAAAGTAGCCCATTTAGGAGATGGAAAGACCTGGTCCTAAACCTCTGCTGCCTTGCAGGATATCATCAGGAGAAGAAAAGGCTCAGGAGTAAACGGAGTAATCTCTACACAAATCTGGAGTGGAGTCCCTAAGACGACTGGATGGCACCTTGTAAGCCTCCTTCTGGCAACTCCTGCAGGTACGCTCTACTTTCCCTTGGACCACATCAGCCAAGCCAAGAAGGGGGTCTTGTTGTCTGGGTAGTCCAGGACCTCCAGACACTGCCCAGACCTGTGTCCCAAGGAGGTCACTTCAGTGCTGATAACACAACGGTTTGACTTCACCCTCGGAGGCACGTTACATTGTCTCTCAAGACAGACAAATGCCAACAACAGACCCGCTTTCATCTTTTTTATGAAATAATGGGAGAGAGGTATTTTTAGAAAAGAAGGAAGGAAGTGCTCCAAAAGTTCATCCAAAATCTGGCCTTCAGTACCTTCACCACTTTAGATCTGAACCTTCCTGCTGGGGCTGCAGAGAACAAATCTTTGCCCTCCTTTACGTGGCAGCCCTCCAGATATTTGCGAAGTGTAGAAATTACCAAGCTAGGCACTCTTCTGCACGGCACAGCAAAACTACAGGCCATAATCATCCCAAAAAGCTGAGGCCCAGGTTTTCCCCATCCAGTTAAGCAGGTGAGCTATGTCTTACCGGAGCGGGGTGAAATTGCAACAGTGGAAGCGGCAGCTTCAGATGGCAGTATAAAATAGAAATGCAGATTGTTCCGCCTCGGATTTATTACACTTTTAACATCTAAATCAGGAGGATTCTGTCCTATAGATTGAGACGGATCTGAAGTAATTTAATGGGAAGTTGGTCGTTGAAACACATAATCACATTTCTAGAACAATGTAATTACATTGAGTGTAATGTGATTTCCTGCCAGCGAGTTTTAAAAAGTGCGGCATCCACCGTATCCTTTGCTCTTGCATCGAACATGACAACCCCAGCAAAATTAGCTCTAGGAAGCCCAATGCAGCATTCAATTAAAGAAAGAGACATTAGGACTTCAGGAGAGGCAGGGTAAAATGGGCGACATATCAGAAAACACGTCGGCTGTGTGCTGACAATGCAGCAGCATTCGCAACAAGAGAGGGAGCCAAGAAATTATGGCTGAGATATTTTATACATTTAAGGGTGATCAGTCAAGGGCTAGCATTAAGCCTTTGCACCAAAGGCATTGCTATGACCTTCAGTCATTCTGCATCAGGGGTAGGCAACCAAAGGCCCATAAGCCACAAGCAGCCCACGGGGGTCATTTGGCCGGCCCACAAGCTGCCCCTGAACTGAGTTACCCACTCAGCGAGTCTCCGCGCACTGCGCTAAACTAAAAAAAAAACTCCTTAATAAATTTTCCACTTTAACAATCCAATCAAACGATATTAAATATTCCAAATTGTACATATTATTGAATAATCAAACAGTCCAAATATTATGCCAAATTATTTTTTAAAATTGAAGGTATCTTCCCATGTTCTGAGGTTGGGGGACTCTGATCATCTCATACTTCTACTGCTTTCATAATTTTCACAGCCTCTGTGTTTATCAAACTGGCGCAGCGCGGCGTGACTTGCTTCCGTGGTGCCAGAAATCACGTCTGCGCATGCTCAGATGCCGAAAATTACATCTGCGCAGATGCATACGCCAGAAATTGCGGCTGCGCACACTCATGCGCTCACGTGATCCAGCCTACGGAGGGATCTCCGCTGGAGTGAACCGGCCCAGGAGAGGTAAATCTTGCTGACTCCTGTTCTGCATGGTGCAAACAAAGCGTTATCTCCAATCAACTGAGTGAAAAGAAAAATGCTATCTTCTACCATTACTCAGCAAGATTAAAACAAACTCCCTCTGGCAGCAGCAAAACAAAATCCCACAATTTAGAAATCAATATAATTAAAACCCTTCTGACCCAACAGAAAACCTTGAAAATGATTCCCAACAGCCATCAAAATCTGAGATTTAGGAGGTCACCAGGAAATAAAAGTAAACCTGAAAGGAGGATCCTATGAAGATTATGCCCCATCTGTAGGTTAAGAACATGTAAGGAGTCTCTCTCTATTAAACCAAAGGACCACCCATTCAAGCATTATGTTTCCCACAGTGGTTAACCAAATGCCTAGAGGAGCCCACAAACAGAACACAAGCACAAAGACTCTCCCTTGCTGTTGCTTTCCAGTGACTGGCATTCAGAGCTGCTTCAGAGCTATAACTTCCAAAGTTTCCCAGAGATCTCTGGAAAATTTAGCTCTGAGGGAAACAGGGGTCTCCTAACCAGGGCTTTTCTCAGCAGGAACCTGCCAGAACTCAGTTCCGGCACCTCTCAGGTGGGCGCCATTGCCATTATAGGGGAACAAGGGAGGCATTCATGGCGAGTTCCAGCACCTCCTTTTCTAGAAAAACAGCACCGATCCCAACAACTCCAGCACCCTTAACAAACCAAAGCTCCCAGGATTCTTCAGGGGGACACCCATGACTGCGTAAATTGGTATGATACAGATTTAAATATACAGTGCAGATGTTGCCTGAAAGAGGAGGAGCTTGTGAATGGAAGGAGATGGAGAGGATAGGCCCAAAGGGTATTCCTGATCTCCCAGGCTCTGTCAGGCAATGAGGCAGCAGTTGAGTCAGCACTGCCTTTTTTATTCATTTTAATTGGAATAGAGCTGTAATCGGCTTTCTGAATAATTTCAGTGTCTCATGAAGCTAAGCATGTCAGAAACTTAAAGCGGTTTTTGCAGGTAATCTGCCTGCAGAACAAACCCACCAAATTCATCTGTCAAATCATTCCCCTGCCTATGAGTTCATTCATATCTCCTGCAGAATGCAAGCGGTCTCAGGCGACACATATCACTATGCTTTCGTTAGAAGGCAGAAAGTGATGAGGTGAGATGGGGGGCAAAAGGGGGCAGTGAAATACAGTCAAGCCAGGTGTCCCCCATCTTATATTTGTGCATCTGGTTCTTCCAGCCTATGTGTAGAACCTTACAATTGTCCCTATTGAAATTCATATTGTTAGTCTAGGCCCAGTTCTCCAATCTGTCAAGATAATCTTGAATCTCAATTCTGTCTTTTGTGGCATTAGCTACCCCTCGCAGTTCAGTATCACCTGCAAATTGGATGAACATCCCCTCAATTCCTTCATCCGAGATGTTTATAAAACCCTTGGACAACAACAGGCCCAGAAGACAACCCTGCAACACCCCACTTGTCCCCTTTTCCTACAAAGATGAGGAACTAATAATAATAATAATAATAATAATTTTATTATTTATACCCTGCCTGTTAAGTTGTGGGCGAACATGTCAGACGACACAGCGATTCTTCCAAAGCAGCTCTTTATTTGTAAGCTGGAACAGAACTGAACTGAGGAGCTCAGCCAGCCTCCTTATATAGAGCTCCACTAGAATGCAACAGTAACCATTTTCTGTAACTAGCCAATCACTGAACGTCACTTTCGATCCTTCATTTGCCTACAAACTAGCCAATCACTGAACGTCACTTTTGATCCTTCATTTGCATAACTATCTACAGTATCCCCCTGCTGGCCCAGGGTGAGAACTTCAGCACATAACACTGCCCATCTGACTTAGTTGCCCCAGCCACTCTGGGTGGTTGTTTAGTAAGCACTTTTGGGGTTTGGTCAGTGAACCAGAGACAAATTCACCCAAGAGTTACCTCGTTCAACCCACATTTTATCAGCATCTCCGCTAGAATATAATGGGGGACTTTGTCAAAAGCCTTACTGAAATCAAGATACACTACATCCACAGCATTCCTCTGATTCACCAAGCTTGTAACTCTATTTTTTTAAAAATCAGATTTGTCTGGAATGATTTGTTTTTTTAGAAATCCATGCTGGGTGTTAGTAATCACATCATCCTTTCCTAAGTGCTCATAAACTGACCATTTAATTATCGACATCAAGCTGGCAGGTCAGTAGTTACCTGGGTCTTCTTTTTCCCCTTTTTGAAGATGGGGACCATATTGGAGGTGCCAGGGATTGGACCTGGGACCTTCTGCACACAAAACAAGTCCACAGAGCTATGGCCCTTCCCCAGCCCACTTCTAAGCAACTAAGCAGGAGTGTTGCTCACCTCCATTGCACCTGGTCATCCCAGGAATCTTCCCCTTTGTCAGTCCAGACCTGAAAAACCCTCTCTCTCTCTCTCTGATACATCATTAATCACAACTTGGTAATCAGAAGCTGCAGAGTGAGAACAAAAGAGGTGTCATCCATCAAACGGAAGGCATCAGATATTTTGATCTGGGATCATTCCTCCTGATACACAACAACTGACGCTTAGGTGAGTGAGGGCTCTGCAAGAGCATGGCAGTGGTGAATCGCTGTGTCGTGTTAGAGAAGCAGTGAATGGGCCAGTGCCAATAAGGCAAAGGTGGAACAGTGTGGGGGCCACATTCCCTTCTAGGCTCGGTTTCAGAGGCCACACCCTGGGTTGGGTAGGGCCAGAGGCAAAAGAATTTTACACCTTTGTACAGAAGGCTGGTTTCTACACATACAGACACACTATTCTGCATCCAGCCACTCAAGAAGCATTTCAACTAAGTTTTACTCAAGAGTATCATAGCTTCCAAGTGGACCGGAAAAAACAAGACACCCCCTTTTTCCACACAGGATCTTGTGCACAGCCTTGTCCTAGCCAGAAGCATTTCTTGCGTGGGAACGCATCAGTGTACAACAGTCAGAACTCACTTATGCACACAGCTTTTACCTGAAGCCCAGGTTAAAGCACTGCTTCCCAGTTTTCTATCAATGCAACTCTTTTGCAGAAAGACGCCAACTCCCCCACCCAAAAAGGACTATTGTGATTTGCTCTCTGTGCTCCTATTATTCAGCTGCAAGAATTCCTCTTAAACCAAGAGCAGTGTGGAAGTGGAGGGGAGGAAATCACCTCAATAGAGTATTTACAATGTGAACAGAAAAGCACAGTGGGAGAAATCAGTTTAAATGGTCCTCCAGTCAACTGCTTGTTAACTCACTTTAGAAACTGTGTGTGTGTGTGTGTGTGTGTGTACACACACACACATACATGCATACATACGTGCGCACACACTTTTTAAGCTGCTGCTAAAAAAAGTGCTCAGAGCCCTGTTGGATGCCACACTTTTGGCAAGTCCACACAATGTAATAACTGCACAAACTGCATGTAAAATGTCGGAAGGCCACCTTGATGGAATGCACAACAGAGACAAGCTGCCTTGGTGCACCTTGCTGGGAAGGTTGAGACTTCACCTTCAAATCAGCTCACTCCCAACCAAGGCAGTTTGCATCATCAGGTGGAAGTAAATGGAAAACAACAATACAAGTTCTTGGGTTTCATTTTCATTTTATTATTCCTGCCCTCCCAGGGGCAACAACATCCCGACAAGGGGGAAAGCCAACCTGGCCACACAACTCCATCTGCTCCAACGCTTGCTTTCTGTTAAGTTGTGGGTGAACATATCAGACGACACAGCGATTCTTCAAACAACTCTTGTTTATTCACAGGCCAGAACAGAACTGAACTGAGCTGAAGGGTTCAGCCAGCCTGCTTATATAGAGCTCCACTACAATGCAACAGTAACGACTTTCTGTAACTAACCAATCACTGAAAGTCACTTTCAATCCCTTATTTGCATATGTGGACCTGAGTGAAAACTATCTACAGTATCCCCCTGCTGGCCCAGGGTGAGAACTTCAGTATATAACACTTTCCTCTACCCTCACCTTTCCATTTTTCCTTTTGCAATGTGCTTATTAGATTTCAAACCTGCAAGCGGGGTCTGTCTTATATTTGAATAGCTGCCCAGTGCTTAAAATTAGGTGCTTTGTAGGTGTTTAGTAATAAATACTATTAATTTTAAGCTCACATGCCACTGCATCAGAAACATATTTAACACTGCAGTTGTGTTTAGAATGGCAGCATGGAGACCTCTAGATGTTCTTTAGAAACAATTAGGGTACCTCCTCCCCCATCTCACATGCAAACACACACAAAATCCAAGCCTGTACAACAAGGAACACTTTACACATAACCTCAGCTCCCAAATGATTGCACATTATCTCCGATTGATTTCCTTAGGCACGCCACAGTGTTTAGCTCCCGGTCTCTAAGTCACTGGCTGCCATCTCTTATCTCAGAGCTCTATTGTTAAGCTAAACTAATCTATGCCTCCAAGCTCTTAAAGAAGTTTTATCTCAGCTCTCCTAAATGCGAGAGATGGCTTACAGCGTTGTTCAATATAACCATTTGCTTTCCACTTCTCTTTCCTGCACCACAGGTACACCTTGGAGCTGTCTTTGGACCTGTCACATTGACAGCAAGCCTGGCTTTTTCTCCCGTTCGAGGCCTGAGCCCATGACACAGCCGCTACCCTAGGCTGGGCTTGACCAACCAGGATAGCATCCCCCAACCTGGTGGATTTGACCTCTGTCCTATTTTGCACTTTACGGTAAGGAGTTATGCATGGCCACATTCTAAAAAGACAGAAGAACTGACCAACAACAGGAAAGAAACATCTAGGGACCTGCTGGAACACTTGAGTCATAGACAGCACATGTGAAAGATTTCAGAGGGGTAGACATGCAAGAGACACTTTCTTTACCTAGTCTTTTGATTCTATCCCACCTTTTTCCCCAGATCAGGACAGAAAAGCAGATTACAGAAATTAAAACAACACAGATAAATGTGTTGAAAAATATAGAAAAGATAATCATTAAAAAGTCTAATAGATTCAAAACAATAAAGACAGCAAATCTGGTTCAAAATCAGATAATAATAAAAATTACTGCGCTATTAAAGCCCTTTCCTGGGGGGGGGGGGAATAGTCAGTTCCCAAAGGTCTGTCAGAATAAAACAAGTCTTCACCTGCCAGGGGAAGGACAACAAGGAGGGAGCCAGTCTAACCTCTCTAAGAAGGGATTTCCCAAGTCTGGGAGCAGCCACCAAGAAGACCCTTTCCTGCATCCCCACCTGAGAGGGTGGCAGGACTGAGAGAAGGGCCTCTCCCAAGGATTTCAGAGCCTAGCCAGGTTTATACGGGAGAAGATGGTCTTTCAGATAGCCTGGGTCTAAGGCCATCCCTAAGGAAAAAACGAAGAGGTAGGTGTTATGTACTGAAGGGCCAGCAGGGGGATACTGTAGATAGTTTTCACTCAGGTCCACATATGCAAATAAGGGATTGAAAGTGACATTCAGTGATTGGATAGTTACAGAAAATGGTTACTGTTGTGTTCTAGTGGAGCTCTATATAAGCAGGCTGGCTGAACCCTTCAGTTCAGTTCTGTTCTGTTCTGGCCTGTGAATAAACAAGAGCTGTTTGAAGAATCACTGTGTCGTCTGATATGTTCACTCACAACTTAACAGTAGGGACAGGGCCGGATTTAGGTTTGATGAAGCCCTAAGCTACTGAAGGTAATGGGGCCCTTTATAAGTCCAGCTGTCCTTTGTCAACAACAAATTGTCGCTGTTTTTTGTGTTGAATATATGCTATATAGTAATTTATGGACCTAATAGGTATCTAAAGCCATTTGCACATGCAGAATGTAGGCACCATATATAGAGAAATGAGCAAAACAGTGATATTTTAGGGAGCAGGCTAGCAGGCGGGGCCCGTTACTTACATCATAGGAGCCTACACAACACAAAACACTGTTGCTGTGTGTAGGTTTTATTTTATTTGTTTTTTATCTTATATTTTGGAAATGTACATCCAGTTTCTTTTTCCTTTAAAAAAAATGGGCCCCCAAGAGAATGAGGCCCTAAGCTACAGCTTATTTAGCTTATACGTAAATCCAGCACTGGGTGGGGAGACAAACAGCAGTAGAAAAAGGAACAATGAGGTTTGCTTGGGATGCATGTGTGAATTCTCTTGGACTGCACCAGTGCTCCTATAGGCTATGAGCTAGAGAGTGTCTGATTAATTGATTTGATTTATTATATTGCTATACACTTTTCATTCAAATGAATCCCAAAGCATAGAACATAACAGGACATCGCAAATACTGCCAGGCACGCTTGCACAGGATTGTAGCTTGAGCCACTTTACCATTAACGACCCTTAATTAGCTATCTGAGAACTCATCCAAAACAAAAGTCTCTTTGACTGCGGCGAGGTTTCATTGGGCATGTCATCCACATGCTGACAATAGTCTTGCTAACCTCAATTTATCAAGAAGCTTCAAAAGCTTCACGTTATTGTGACATCATCTTATTTTTAAAAAAACTATAGCTTTCTAACGAGGTTGAGTCACCATTATCGAAGTCTCGTTTCCTGACAGTAAATAGCTGTGTGTCATCTAAATGACTTCAAAAGGAGGAGGCCTAAATATTCACCCAGATACATTTGCCTCCAGAAATGAATTTGGTAACTTTTTAAATGTCTTGTCTATATATTTTTGTATTTTCTAGGTAAGCCACTTAGAAGCATTTTTTTTAATGGAACAGGGCGTTAGTACTTTAAAAGAAAAGAATTAAAACTCTTGACTCTTTTGGCTACTCACAGAACCGCATAAATCTGGTAGAAAAGATGGAAATTCAATAAAGTGGAGCATATCATTGCAATCTTACTGCTCAGTTATGCTGCAAGATCAAACTGACTTTGCTACATTTCTCAACTTTATGCAGCCCTTAAGTTCAGCCTAGGGAAAGAGCACGCCAGTGAGTAAGTCAGAGTTCTTTTTGTTGCATTAAGGCAGCTGTCTAGATCAGCCTGATGCCCACCAGGTGTGTGGGGCATCCCCCATCAGCCCCAGCCAATCATCATCATCATCATCATCATCATCATCATCATCATCTGTATACCCTGCCTTTTTCCTGACAGGGAATCAAGGCAACTTACAGAAAAAAAATAAGAACAGCTAAACTGCTTAAAAATATATAGAGAGAAAACAATCATTCAAAAATAATTAAACATTGACAGAAATAAAACTTTTGTGTGTGTGTGTGTGCGCGCGCGCGCGCACGTGTAATAACTACAAGAAAAACAGCATAGCACTAGTCCTTTCATTAAAAGCAGTCCCCGCAGAGGACCTTAAGGTCCACAAATGACAACACTTTGGAGGTCCCAGGTCACAAGGTGGTTAGATTGGTCTCAACTAGGGCCAGGGCCTTCTCAGTACTGGCCCCAACTTGGTGGGATGCTCTGTCACAAGAGACCAGGGCCCTGCGGGACTTGACATCTTTCTGCAGGGCCTGCAAGACAGAGCTGTTCTGCCTGGTCTTTGGTTTGGACTCAGTCTGACCCTTATGTTTCCTTCCCCTTATGCTTTTGAACTATGGGCTACTATTAAAATGAGGCTGCATTTTAAATTGTATTTTAACCTGTATTTTAAATTGGTTTTTCCTTACCATTATGTTTTGGGTTTTTTTTGTAATTTTACTGGCTGGGGAGGGCAGGGTATAAATAAAAATTTATTATTATTATTTATTATTATTATCAGATCCCCAAAGCCTTTGAAACAAGAAGGTCTTCACCTGCCAGCTGAAGAACAACAATGAGGGAGCCAGTCTAGCTTCTCTTGGGAGACAGTTCCAAAATTGCCTGGGAACAGCCACCACCGAGAAGGCCATCTCCCGCATCCCCACCAAGCGTGCCTGTGAGGGTGACAGGACTGGGAGAAGGGCCTCCCTGGAAGATCTCAGAGCCTGGGCAGGTTCATATGAGGGAATGCAGTATTTCAGATAGTCTGGCCCTAAGCCACATGGAGCTTTAATTAGCACCTTGAATTGTCCCTGGAAACAGACTGGCAGCCAGTGGAGCTGTTGTAACAGGGTCTAGTTACGATCTAGTTAAAGATCTACGATCTAGTTAAAGATCGTAGACTCCCTGTCACCAGCCCAGGCCAACAACCTGCAGTTCTTTGAGCCAGTTGATGTTTCTGAGCACGTTACATGTTAGATGTAACAGCATGTTACAGTAATCCAAATGGGATGTAGCTCAGCGTGTTTCACCGTGGCCAAATCAGACATCTCAACACGGTCAATGGTAAAGGATGATGAGAGTTGTCCAAAAGATTTGGAAGGGGCTAGGTCAGGGTCCCCTAGTGTAGACCCTCCATAAAGCCTCCAGATCTTTTTGGAAAGCAACTCCCATCAGCACCAGCCGTTGTGGCCAATGGTCAGGGGTAGTGAGAGCTGGAGCTCAACAACATTCAGAAAGCAACACATTGGCTGTCTCCAGTGTAGAACTCTTACAAATACCAGGAGTGAAACTAGGCTTCATTTCACCAGAGTCAAAGACCCAGTTTGGCACACACATACCACAGCATTTACATGCACACACACACACAAGCTGGGAACCTCAATGGCATCCCTCTGGAGGCTTCCCCCCTGGCAAAAAAACCCCGGCTAATAATAATAATAATAATTTATACCCCGCCCATATGGCTGGGTTTCCCCAGCCACTCTGGGCGGCTTCCAACAAAATATTAAAATACAATAACCTATTAAACATTAAAAGTTTCCCTAAACAGGGCTGCCTTCAGATGTCTTCTAAAAGTCTGGTAGTTGTTTTTCTCTTTGACATCTGGTGGGAGGGCGTTCCACATGGCGGGTGCCATTACTGAGAAGGCCCTCTGCCTGGTTCCCTGTAACTTGGCTTCTCACAGTGGAGGAACCGCCAGAAAGCCCTCAACGCTGGACCTCAGTGTCTGGGCAGAACAAAGGGGGTGGAGACGCTCCTTCAGGTATACTGGACTGAGGCCATTTAGGGCTTTAAAGGTCAGCACCAACACTTTGAATTGTGCTTGGAAACGTACTGGGAGCAAGTGTAGGTCTTTCAAGACCGGTGTTATATGGTCTCGGCGGCCACTCCCAGTCACCAGTCTAGCTGCCGCATTCTGGATTAGTTGTAGTTTCCAGGTCACCTTCAAAGGTAGCTCCACATAGAGCGCATTGCAGTAGTCCAAGCGAGAGATAACTAGAGCATGCACCACTCTGGCGAGACAGTCTGCGGGCAGATAGGGTGCTGATAAGCAGCTGCCCTGGACACAGAATTGACCTGCGCCTACATGGACAGCTGTGAGTCCAGAATGACTCCCAGGCTGCGCACCTGGTCCTTCACGGGCACAGTTACCCCACTGAGGACCAGGGAGTCCTCTACACCTGCCCACACACACCCCCATACACCTGCACACACACACCCATAGCTACGGCACTGTAAATACAATCCAATGTATTTTCACTATCCCTGGCAAGCGTATCCAGGACTGCAGCCTGAAAGATTCATCCACTAATGAGAAAAGAGGAAGTAACAGCCAATCAGGGACATGTCGGTGAGATTTATAGTCTAAGGACCACGGCTGTGATGTTGTCAGCATCTCCCGGGGGGACAATGTCGACGTGGCATCCTTCCCCTCATACCTGGTGGTCTTAATGTATCATGGCAGCCTTGAATTCTCAGCCCTCCATCAAGATAGCGAGAGACGTCTCCAGAGGGAGGTGGAAATATCTGCCGCATCTCCCTAGCCGCACACTATAGCAAGTTTCCATGACAGATTGCGTCCGTTGCTTAGTCTCGCCGGTCCAGTGTCAGTCATGCTCAATAAGAGCGTGGAAATTGGATTTGTCAACCGGTGATCCCTCAGTGATCAATAATTACCTGCAATTAAGCTCCAGTTTAAGTGCTGCGACGAGGAGGAGGAGGGCATGTCTGGCATGAGGAACGGAGAATGGAACAGATTCAACATGTGAGAGTCTTGTGCTTTTGAAAATAACTAGATTTGTAAATGGGGGGTGGACAAATCTGTGCCTCTCCCAGTCAAGAAACGATAGGAAGAAGTCCTTCTGGGAGTCAGTGTAGTGCAGTGGTCAGAGTGCAGGACTAGGACCTGGAAGACCAGGGTTCAAATCCCCACTCAACCATGAAGCTCACTGGGTGACCTTGGGCCAGTCACTGCCTCTCAGCCAAAATAGTAGCCAGCAGCACAATCCTAAATTTATTTACAGTGGTACCTCGGGTTAAGAACTTAATTCGTTCTGGAGATCCGTTCTTAACCTGAAGCTGTTCTTAACCTGAAGCACTACTTTAGCTAATGGGACCTCATACTGCCGCCGCACCGCCGGAGCATGATTTCTGCTCTCATCCTGAAGCAAAGTTCTTAACCCGAGATATTATTTCTGGGTTAGCAGAGTCTGTAACCTGAAGCGTCTGTAACCTGAAGCGTCTGTAACCCGAGGTACCACTGTAATCAGAAGTGAGTACTTAGGATTGTAGCTGTACAGTGGCAACTTATTCATATCTATCTACTCAGAAGTAGACCCCATGGAGTTAAATGGAGCTTACTCCTGGGTAGGGGTGAACATATTTATTTTTAAGTAAATTTTGCATTCTGCCCTTTTTCCACACTCAGGGTTGTCTCCAACTAAGTGCTACTTAAAGGAGATCCATTGAAATTGATAAATCTATCTTAGTCATGCCCAGTGCTTTTTTTTCATGTAAAATGGGTGCTGGTACTCAAGGTGAAGTTGTTACAGTATGTGCCACACTTTTTAACAACAAAAAAGAAGTGCCGGTACTGTGTACCCTTGAGTGCCCCCTGGAAGAAGAAGAAAACACTGGACATGTCCACCACAAAGTAGACCCAGTGAAGTTAATGAATTTGCAGGGGGTGAACTAGATGGCCCTCGTGGTCATCTAGTCCCTTCTAATTCCGTGATTCTATGAATGCAGGCCCAATAATTTCAATAGGTCTACTCTGAGTAAGACTAGCATGGGATACAACCCTAAGCTGCAATTTGCACTTAAGTAAGATTTAATTTTATCAGAATATACATGTTTAAATTTGACTACTCCGTTTTTTTCACACTTCTGTCCTAAAATGTGCACTTTTTTTTTTTTTACACAAGCCTGGTTTATGCAAAGTTTGGAGGAGGGTGAAATCTGAAAAATTACATTCCAATATATGTAGCAGTCTAAGATATGTGAAACAGGGCCCATTAAATTCTGCACCACCCTCAGTCCCAACTGAATGAACATTATTGCAGCCTGTCTGTCTTCTGCCCTGTGTAAAACATTCAAACACTTATTCCACTCCCATATTCCACACACGCACCTCAGAAACGTTTGCCTTATTCTGTGGCAAAATCTGCTTTCCTCGTTGCACATTGTAAAACATAAAAAGGCATTTCAATTAATTAAACATATTAATGTGTAGGAAGAAATCCTTGAGGGTGTTGAGTAGCTTGCTAGTGCACGCTCTCTCTCTCGCTCTCTCTCTCTCTCTCTCGCTCTCTCAAACACACAGACACACACACAAATATTTCTGCATCAGCTGTGCCCTTCATTGTCTTCTCCCTGCATTTCTTGTTGAAGAGGCAAATTCAACAATCTCACTCAAAGCCTATTATAAAAACAGCCTTCCGTGCTCAATAATGTCTCTTTAAATAATAAAAAGGCTCTACAGTGTGTGTAAACTTACCTATGGGCTATATTGTAAATCCATATGCAAACAGAAATGAGATACTGAAACCGAAGCAGAGAAAGAAGAATCTGAACAAGGAAGGGTTTGACGCTGAGCAAAAAGGCTTCTGTTTCCTTGCCGGAAAAGTTTTATGGCCTTCGGCTATTGTCAGGGGCACGGGGCAAACTCTGAGGATGGGGCATGGAAAGCAATATCATGGGAGGGGTGTCTCCAGCTATCCCACCTCTGGGCCTTCAGAACTCTTGCAAGTTGCTGCAGGAAAGGGATTACAGTGGTACCTCGGGTTACATACGCTTCAGGTTACATACGCTTCAGGTTACACACTCCACTAAGCCAAAAATAGTGCTTCAGGTTAAGAACTTTGCTTCAGGATAAGAACAGAAATTGGGCTCCGGCAGCGCAGCAGCAGCAGCAGGAGGCCCCATTAGCTAAAGTGGTGCTTCAGGTTAAGAACAGTTTCAGGTTAAGTACAGACCTCCGAAACGAATTAAGTATTTAACCCGAGGTACCACTGTATAGACAATATCTTGGAAGCCGTGTTTCCACCTACCCCTCCGTCTTCCTTTGGAGCCTTAAAAGTTGCTATTGTGATGTTCTTTTAATTATATTACTGTGAAATTGTTTTTGCTCTGTTTGACGTTGAGAGGCATTCCTGTTTTCTTTGCTGCTTTGGGAATGATTCATTTTATGGGAAGGCACAGCATGCAAATAAAATTCTGAATGAATGAATGGTGACCCGGAACAAAGCTGTCATAACGCAGGACTGTATCCAATGCTCTCCAACCACTAGCACAATCGCTCTTGCACTAGAGGGAGTGTGAGTTTTAACTTTGTGCAAGAGAGAGATCTAACACAAAAGCTGCAGCGGCAGAAACTTGTCGCACAACGGATTAAGCAATCCATCCGGCAACAAAGTGACCAGCCATCTGGTTATGCATTCTCTCACACAACAACGTTCCCCTTGGCACAGCAACATTTCCCTAGCAGAACGGGTCTACGTATCTCTAGACTTAGACTGGAGCCGTTATTCCTTCCAGAGATCTGCCTCTCTTGTTTTAAGGAACATAAAAATCCTCCCCTCGTTTGGAGCAGGGACAGAGAAGCTGATCACCTTTGCCCCAAAATTATTTCCCTTCAATGCAGAGCCTTTCAAGGAACAAGAGAATAACCGGATCTGGAGCAGTCATAATTTAAAAATTTCGACCACGCTTGTGTATATGAAAGAAAACACTTTTGAAAGTGTGTGTGTGTGTGTGTAGTCACAACTTCTATGCCAGGAAGTTTAACCTAACGCTACAACTCAAAGTGTTGTTCTGTGAGGTACTGCTGGGAAAGGTATTGTCATTATTTTAAAATTTATATAGCACCCTTCATCAGAAGATCACAGGGTGTTTTACAGTATAAAACTGTAGAAGGTGACTTGTAGAAGCAAGTTGGTAGTTCACCACACCTCAGCCAGTGTGATGTATCAGCAGAGTGTATGGAGTCCCAAAGACTTCTTGCTCCCGCAGAACAGATTCTTTCAGAGTCCCCAGTTAAGGGGGAAACTCCTCTGCCACACAGCTCAAAGCAACAAAGTGTTTATGGTCTCCAGACACAAGACCAAAGCTGAACACTGCTATGAACTATATACAGATCTTCTGGTCTCTGCAGCAAAGATACAGTGGTACCACAGGTTAAAAACTTAATTCGTTCTGGAGGTCCGTTCTTAACCTGAAACTGTTCTTAACCTGAGGTACCACTTTAACTAATGGGGCCTCCCGCGCGATTTCTGTTCTCATCCTGAAGCAAAGTTCTTAACCCGAGGTACTACTTCTGGGTTAGCGGAGTCTGTAACCTGAAGCATCTGTAACCCGAGGTAGCACTGTACATAGACACAGAGAGAACCACTAACACTATCACCATGCTAGTTAACTCTGCTGTGTAAAACCCACAGCCTCTTCCCTAGATATTATTACGCCCGTCTCTACAATCAGCCATATTTTCTGAACCAATGGGAGGGTGAAGGACTCAGTAAGTCATACACTCAATCTCCCTCTTGTTGCCAAGGTAACCCAGTACCCCTGGCACCCAGATGTGGGAGATGTGCTCCTCAAGACACAAGACCAAGCACTGTGTAAGTCAACCCACCATCCACGTTACACCAACACAAACTACATAGCACAACAATAAGAAGCGCTGATTAAACTGCACAGGACTGTAATACCCGAAGGACTGCCTCTCTCCATATAAACCTACCTTGATCCTGAGATCACCTTTTGTTGACCTTCTTTGTGTGCCTCCTCCACAAGAGGTCCGGAGGGTGGCAACACGAGAACAGGCCTTTTCTGCAGTGGCTCCCCGTTTGTGGAATGCTCTCCCTAGCGAGGTTTTCCCGCTACCTTCATCATACACCTTTAGGCACCGGGCCTTTTAACATGTGTTGGGGAGGGTGTTGTTATTGGTTTGTTCTTGTTTTTATTCTTGTTATGTGTTTTGTGTTTTTATCTTGTGATTTTATCTTGTGAACCACCCTGAGACCTGTGGGTATAGGGTGGTAGACAAATTTAATAAACAACAACAACTACTACCAGTGGCGTAGCGTGGGGGGTGCAGGGGGGGCCGGCCGCACCGGCCGCAACATCTGGGGGTTAGGGTTAGGGGGCGCAAATCCACAGGTTAGGGGCGCAAATTACTTGCCTTGCCCCGGGTGCTGACAACCCATGCTACGCCACTGACTACTACAGCAAAAGGCTATCGAAATGGTCAGGGAGATGGAACAACTGCCCTTTTAGGAGGAATGCTTGCAACATTTGGGGCATTTTATTTACTTTAGAAAAAGAAGACAAGTTAAAAATGGGTGTATGTAGAAGATTATGTGTGGGGTAGAGAAAGTGCTCAGAGGTGCACGCCTTTGAAATTAAGGTTCCTTATCCCTTGTGTACCAGAGAGCCAATGCAGTTTAGTGACTTGCTCTTTAACTTTTCAGTCCCTAGATGCCTCTGGATTACTAACTCCCATCATCCCCAGACAGTTTAGCCAATGGCCAGAGATGATGGGAGTTACAGTCCAGTGACATCTGAGAACTCTGGGTGAAAGTGTGTGGCTTTGGTGGTTAGATTAGGACCAAGGAGATCTGGGTTTAAGCCACTGCTTTACCTTGCTAGTTGACCCAGGGCTAGTCATGATCTCTCATCTTAAGCCACCTCACAGGACTTGGAGGAGAGTCAGGAGCCCCAACCTGAGGTCCTGAGAGGAAGGGTGGCATAAAATTTTAAATGGTGATATTAATATTCTTAAGAGTTTGAAAGAATTTGCATTTCAGAGGTGGGAAACCTTTTTCAGGCTGAGGCCTACATTCTGTTTTGAACAGACTTCTAGAAGGCATATTATTACAGTGGTACCTCGGGTTACATACGCTTCGGGTTACATACGCTTCGGGTTACATACGCTTCGGGTTACATACGCTTCAGGTTACATACGATTCAGGTTACAGACTCCGCTAACCCAGAAATATTGCCTCAGGTTAAGAACTTTGCTTCAGGATGAGAACAGAAATTGTGCTCCAGCGGCGCAGCAGCAGCAGGAGGCCCCATTAGCTAAAGTGGTGCTTCAGGTTAAGAACAGTTTCAGGTTAAGAACAGACCTCCAATAATAAATGCTGGAAATGTAATGAAACTGAAGGTACTTTCTACCACCTTTGGTGGACGTGCCCAAGGATTAAGGTCTTCTGGGAAATGATTTATAATGAAATTAAGAAGGTTCTTAAGTGTACCTTTCATAAGAAACCAGAGGCCTTTCTCCTGGGCATGGTGGGCCAATTGGTGTCAAGGAAAGATAGGACGTTCTTTATGTACGCTACAACAGCAGCAAGAGTTCTTTTAGCAAAGTATTGGAAGACACAAGAACTACCCACGCTGGAAGAGTGGCAGACGAAGGTGATTGACTATATGGGACTGGCTGAGATGACTGGCAGAATCCGCGACCAAGGAAAAGAGACGGTGGAAGAAGATTGGAAGAAATTTAAAGTTTATCTTAAGAACTGTTGTAAAATCAATGAGTGCTAAAATGTCATGGGTAATGTAAAACAGAATTGCAGCGATAAATGATTGGGTAAGAGAAAAAGGATTAATGAAAGTAAATTATAAGTAATTGAAATTAGGGGTTGCTGAAAAAGTTTAAAACAGGGATGCAGAAAAGGGAGGTATGGGGAAGTCGTTGAAATAAGGTTTAAGAAAAAGAGGTTATGAAATTATATGTGTTTATATGTTTGTTTGTCTATGTATTGTTAGTTGTAATGTGTTTCAATCCATGTTGGAAAATCAATAAAAATTTATAAAAAAAAAAAAGAACAGACCTCCAGAACGAATTAAGTTCTTAACCCGAGGTACCACTGTACCACTGTAGTATTATTATTATTATTATTATTATTATTATTATTATTATTTTGCCCTTCACCCATAGATGGTGGGTGTGTCGAGAGGCTTAGTGGGCAAAGCATTGAATGCAAATATCACCTTTGCACTAGGCTAGTTTCTACACACACACACACACACACACACACACACCTCTGTATCCTCCATCCAAACAAGCAAGAGACCCAATCCAACCAGGCAAAATCAGACAAGGAGGATGTGAAGCTGGGCTGGTGAGAGGTGCAGCCTGGGGAGAGGGGTCTGACTCAGGAGGAGGTAAGGCCTGGTGACAGCCCCAGGGCCACACAGAGAGGCCAGGCGGGCCCCATTTGACCCCAGGTCCTGAGGCTCTCCCACCCATGCTATAGCTAAACCAGTCTGTCGCTCCGTCTGCTCTAGACAGAAACAGAATATTATTTGAAAAGAAGAAGAAGAAAAGAGTCCAACATTCATTAGCTTCAGTAAATAAGGTCATTTTGCACAAAGTGGATCTGTGCATTTTAATTTCCTCCTCTTAAAAAAAAAAAAAAGGACAAATAACCCTGGGAATAGATGTCTCATCTCCTGGCAATTTTAAACTTTTAATAAGTGTGGTTAAGCTTCGAACTGAACTAGCTGGAGAGAGAAGTTGTGTGTGTGTGTGTGTGTGTGTGTGAGAGAGAGAGAGAGAGAGAGAGAGAGAGAGAGAGAGAGAGAGTGTACGTGGTTTGAAATATAGAGATGGTGCGATGATGCTCCTGCAGATACTAGATTACTACTGCACATTTTATGGAGCGCCATAAAACATTTTACGATGTCTTGCAGAGACCATAAGGCAACATCCTTGTCATAAAAAGCACTTTCAGACCAATTCAGATATACCGAGTAAACAGGGGGCCCATTGCTGAGCTTTGATGGAAAGTCCAAGATCAGCATCGCTCTGACTTCTCCAGAAAGGGCAGAGGTTGTGTGCTGTCTCTCTCTGTCCAGGAGACAAATATGCGGGAGATGGAGGTGGGACAATATCTAAACCAGGAGCAGCAAACTGTTTTCAGACCGAGGGCCACATTCCCTTCCAGATGACCTTCTGAGGGCCATGTGCCAGTGATAGGTGGGGTCAGGGGCACGAGTGGGTGGGGCCACCCAGCAAACTTCACAGCCAGCTGGAAATTTGAACCTGGTCTCCCAGGTCCTAGTTCAGGGGTCAGCAAACTTTTTCAGCAGGGGGCCTGTCCACTGTCCCTCAGACCTTGTGGGGGGCCGGACTATTTTTTTTGGGGGGGGGGAATGAACGAATTTTTGTGCCCCACAAATAACCCAGGAATGCATTTTAAATAAAATGACACATTCCACTCATGTAAAAACACACTGTCTGTGGGCCGGATTTAGAAGGCGATTGAGCCGGATCCGGCCCCGGGGCCTTAGTTTGCCTACCCATCTAGTCTGACCCTTTAACCTTGACACCACACTGGCTTAGTAGCAGTAGTATTCAGAGATTTTTTAAAAAATAAAACCCACTAAAAAGCCTTCAGATGTGTTAGCTTTATCTTGCAGGGAAGGCGCACGTAACCTTCAATCATTTCACTTGCCCTTTTCCAGTTCATTTTCTAACTCCCCGTCCATCTCCTTTGCTAGATGGGGGAGAACAAGAACATCTGCTGCCACCTCTTGAGTTTGGGTCACAGTCCTCTAAATCTGCAGTAGACCCTCAACTTGCAATTTTCACTTACACCATTTCAGCTTTGCACAGAAAATAAATAAATAAAATGGAGAGCTGGGAGGGAGGGACAGTTGGAAGAGGCCAGGTGAGATCTCACAAAGGCCCCATGAGATCTTGCGCAACCTCCCCAGAGCCCAGTAAAGCAGGGATGGTCATGCGGGGGGAGTTCCAGTGGTCTTCCTGAAGTTTCACAAATTTCCCTTTTTCACGTGAACTCCCACGTAAGTTGCGGGGCTACCGTACTTGCTTCTGTGGAGGTAAAACTCCCTTGAAATCTATGATGAGGTAAACAACCTGGACTGCTTAGCTTGACTGATGTGGGGAGTGGTGGGGGGGATAGAAGGAGGGGTAGCTCAGCCTGACACAGTTTGAGACTTCCCTGAGACTGCTGCACACAGCACTGGACTCCCTCGGCTCATCTGATTTGTTTAAACAGGGAGTGTGACTTACAACCTGCCTGGGCTAATGAAGACCCGTAGAGGGAATTAGTCAATGCAATCACAAGCAAGGAACACACACAGGAAAGGAAAAACTCAATAAGGCTGTCAGGTGGGAACTCGCCCCAGGTGAAGAATCCATTAAAAGTTCCAAAGCAGGCCTCCTGCGAGGTGGTGTGATGCCCCAGCAGCCTTGGCTGGGCGGTTTTTGCCATCTATTCTCATTTGTCAAGGCAAGGGGGACTTTTCAGGTTTGTGGTACCCACCCCACCCCCACCTCTTCAGAACTTTGGGCTTTCCAATTTGTCTGCCGAGGACTTGAAAGAATGTAAGATGAGCCTTGATGCAGCCTAATTAGGCTCATCGGGCAATCCTGCTTGGACCACGGAGCTATTTTTTGCCATGGCAAGCCCAGCTGGCATTATATATGACATCAAGTATGGTGCAGGTAAAGACATGTGGCAGGACCAAAGGGAGCAGGTGTCATAGTCCTGTGCAGGCAGAGTCCATTAGCAAAGTCAGGTCCAGTCCTAAGGTCAGGCGTATAGCAGTTCACGTGGCCAGACAGTCCAGGGGTCAGGGAATCCAATGATCCAAGTTCAAGAGGAGAAAGAAGCAGCAAGTTCAGGCCAGGAACGACAAATGTTTCCAGCAACTGACTGGGGTTGGAAGCCCTGCTTAAGAAGGCTGGAGCCAGCAGGTATTCATCAGTACCTCCTCCTTTGAGTCCTTGATCCAGTGCTTTACCAACTGCACTGGCTCCTGGTGGAGTACAGGGTCAGGTTTAAGGTGCTGGTTTTGACCTTTAAAGCCCTATGCAGCCTAGGACCCACATACCTACGGGACCGCCTCTCCTGGTATGTCCCACGGAGGACCTTAAGGTCCACAAACGACAACACTTTAGAGATCCCAAGTCCAAGGATGGGAAAATCCTGGTTCCCCAGGCAGATGCAACCTCCAGGTACCCACAGTGGGAGTTGGGGAAGGGCAGCTACAAGGTTTGCAAAGGACCACAGGGTTTGCATTGGAGATGCTGACACCTTCTTTTCTAAAACAAGATATTTGCCATGGGTAGCAATCTGGAGGGAAAGCCAAGCACTGACTGGGCAGGCACAAAGGATCAGTTGAAACATCAGTTCACACAGACTGAGCAACCACCACAAAGCCAGAGGTTTTACAGTCATACCTCGGGTTACAGATGCTTCAGGTTGTGTATTTTCGGGTTATGGACTGCCGAAACCCAGAAATACCAGAACAGGTTATTTCCAGGTTTCGGCGGTCGCGCATGTGCAGAAGCGCTAGATCGCACTTTGCATATGCGCAGAAGCCCCAAATCACGACCCACGAGTGCGCCGCTGCGGGTTGCGGACGCTGCGGGTTGCAAACGTGCATCCCACACAGATCACATTCACAACCCGAGCATCCACTGTATAGGGCCAGATGGAACCCCATTGGCTCTTTTGAAAAAATTGCATGACCTCTGCTGGAACAGTTACTGCAGCATCGCCCTCTGTCCATCAGGGACACAAAAATGCAGCAGTCCCACAGATCCCTCCTGAAAGACAGCTGCCATGTCCCTGGTCTGAGACCCCCGTACAGGCACATTGCAGGAACTTAAGAGCATACATGCAAGTATCACACTGAGAGCAGTGCCTCTGTTACATCCCTCTGTTACACATGCCTCTGTTACATCCCATTCGGACTACTGTAACACACAGTATGTGGGGCTGCCTCTGAAAAGCTGCAGCCAGATTGTTGACCTGGGATGGTTACAGAGAGCAGAAGTCTCCTTTGCTAGAACAGCTTCACTGGTTACCAGTCTGTTTCTGGGCACAATTCAAAGTGCTGGTAATGACCTCTAAAGCCCTACAAGGTTTAGGTCCAGGCCAGGGCAGTCCTCTCTGCCTTCATTTTTTCTCTTCCACTGCCTTCAACACACCAGGCCTTCTAAGAGATGTCTCCATTCACCTCAGGCAGGGGGGAAGGAGGGGGGGAGAACGACTGGCGTGGGACACTATTTTCTGTTTTGTCTCAAGTGGCAAAATGTCTTGGGCTGACCCAGATAGAGACCCTGACCGAAGGTGAGCTTCATGGCTAAGTGACAAAAAACTATTGAGAAAATAATAGTTAATACGTGTAAATAATAATAATAATAATAATAATAATAATAATAATAATAATACAGTACTTTTCTCCGAGAACAGGGCATCTCTGAAGAATTCCTTTTTCCTGCAGCCCAGTTAACAGTGTATTTGTTCTTTGTTTTAAAAACCCCGCAACACATTCAATAAAGAATTAATTTCTACAGGAAAAAAAAATCCCCACCATGCCATCCATGTCTCTAAAGACCTCTGGTTATTAAAGGAAAACCTAAAGAGAGAGAGTCAACATTTTATGTTCTCTGTAATACATTCTGCGCTCCTTCACTACAAATGCATTTATCCTTTCGGCGCATGGGTACATGTTTGTGGATATTGATTCCTAATCTTCTCTGGCGATCACTCGTGGCCGAGTAAGATTGCCTTCCATGAACACCATCTTAACAGAGAGTCCGTAAGTGACTGTGGAGGCCAATTATCACTCCTCCCGCCGGCCAGAGTAATTATTGCAAGGCAACACCACTGTCGTATGGCACACCTCATAATAATTCAGAGTAATCTGCAACACCGAAGAGGAGAATGCAGAGATAACACTATTTTGTGATCTGATGCCAGAGGGTTAATTGCCTATTTCCGCACAGAGAGAACGGTGCTAATTAGATTCCGAAGGTAAATGCAGAGATGTAACAGATAGGATAGGCTTGCACAACTTTTGACCCAGCAAAGTTGAAGGCTCCCTGCCAAGTGTGGACAGGAAGCCCAAGAGAAGCCTTGCAACAGGGGTTACACTCTGCCCTTCAAGTCTCTCTGCATGGCCCTCAAAACTCTCCACAAACAGGCACCCTTTCCCATGCTGGCCTTGCATCACACACTTCTTGAGAGTTTCTGCCTGGCTGGAATGTGTCTTCAACTCTGAGAAGGCCTCTTTGCTGCCTTGGATGGAGGATAGAGAAGACTGTGTATAAACCATCCTACCATACAAAGGTAAATTTTGCATTTGCTGTTCTGCTCATTCTTGCCTCTGGTCATGCCTGCCACTGACGTGTGGCCCTGGCAGGTTGCCCAAAAGGGAATAGAGCCCTTGAGCTGAAGAGGGTTCCCCAGCCCTTGTCTTGCTGCCTGCCTGGGATTACAAAAATAGGGGGGTCTCCCCACAGGTGACACTTGGAATACCAGAGATCACTACCCAAGTCCCCTTTAGCTGTTTCTTATTTCTGAACCTTGGTGTTTTCTCAACATGTATTTAAACAGAGAGCAGACAGCTGTCTGTCAAGGATGCTAGTTTGGTGTTGGAGCACTTCCAGCCCACAGGCCAGATCTAGCCCTCCAGGTCTGCCCATTTGGCCCGCGAGCCCATTTCAGACAAACCGCATCCATTTGCTCTACATCTGGCATCAGATGTGAGGCTTAGCCAAAAGAGGCCTTGTAGTGAAAAATAAAATTAATAAAAGGGGTAGCAGAACCAACAGTAACCACCCACACCCCCAAAGCTGCTAAAGCCACTTGGGAAAGGGTTGTGGCTCAATGGTGGAGTGTGTCCTTGGCGTGCAGAAGGTCCCAGCTACAAACCTCAGGATCACTAGGTAGGACTGGGAATGTCTTCTGTCTGAAACCCTGGAGAGCCACTGCCAAGTCAATGTGGACAATAAGGAGCTAGATGTGGCAATGCTCTGACTCACCATGAAGCAGCTTCCGGTGTTCTTAAGAAGGGCTGTAGCTCAGCAGTAGAGCAGAAGGTCCCAGCTTCAATATCTGGCAGCTAAGCCTAGGAAGGATGCCTTTTCTGAAATCCTGGAAAGCTGTTGCCGGTCAGTGTAGACAACACAGCGCTAGAAGAAGTGTTGTTTCTATGTTCCCCCCTGCCCCACAAATAAGTTTTTACAGTGGTACCTCAGGTTAAGTACTTAATTCGTTCCGGAGGTCTGTTCTTAACCTGAAACAGTTCTTAACCTGAAGCACCACTTTAGCTAATGGGGCCTCCCGCTACTGTCGCGCCACCGGAGCACTATTTCTGTTCTCATCCTGAAGCAAAGTTCTTAACCCGAGGTAATATTTCTGGGTTAGCGGAGTCTGTAACCTGAAGTGTATGTAACCTGAAGCATATGTAACCCGAGGTACCACTGCATTTAGAAAACTGCCCCTCCATTTTTGCTACGGGAAAATGGAATGGTGAATGTGGAGGAGGTGTTTTGTCCCAGCCTTGTACACCCCTCCCCACACCCAGAAAACCCTCTTTAGCACTAAATTGGAACAAATGCCAATCCATGGAAAACCCAACTGCCTTTTGTTCTAATTCAGCGCTGAACCCAGGGGAAAGCAGCAGGGCAAACAGTAGTCTGGATGAGCCCTCTGTCTGTTCTAAAACATTTCCTCTCCTCTCCTTTTTTTTTGCCTCCTAAAACCCACAATATTCGTTAAGAATCCCTTTAGTTGCACAACAGTGAACCTCTCCCCTTCTCCCCCCCCCCCCTTTTAGACTTGGTCCCTTCCATCTCCTAATGGAGTTAAACACTCTTTGCACATCCCAGGCAAGATAATAAATTATCCTCTAAGCACATAAAGCCATTATTCAGATGGTTTTATGCAACTCTGCCAGCCAATACAAAAAGGAACAATCCCCGCATAACAGTCTCCTGAAAAATAACCCTGTTACACCCCCCACAACATCACCGTGGACCCCGCCCCAAAAGACCCCATTTGCATTTTTATAGTTTCCATTTTTCCCTCTCATACTGTATGCATGTCACATTATATATTTATAACTGCTGAATGGACCCGGCAAAGGAGAGTTCACAAACCATGTCTGCCTGTTCATTAACATTACAAATATTTGACTATTATTCCCTACACTTTGGAGAAGTCTAATGGCCTTCGTGTATCGTAACGTACTCACAGCCTTGCCTGCTTGGGTTTGCTGGTTTTCTCTTGCCTGTATTTTTCTTCTGTGGGTGGGTTTATTAATTCTATGGATTAAAAAAAAATACACAGCCCTTACAACCAAACATTAATGTCCTGTTTTGAGTGGCAGCCTCAGTGGTGGCGAATCTACCACCATGGATAGCTCGATCAATGGAGCATGAGATTCTTAATCTCAGAGTCATGGGTTTGAGCCACACACTGGGCAAAAGTTTCCTGCATTGCAGGGGGTTGGACTAGATGACCCCCGTGGTCCCTTCCAATTCTATGATTCCATGAGGCACGACTTCAATGGACAGCTCTTTGCTTGGCCCAGGCTGGAGCCTGTAAGGTAAAGGTAAAGGGACCCCTGACCATTAGGTCCAGTCGTGGCCGACTCTGGGGTTGTGGCGCTCATCTCGCTTTATTGGCCGAGAGAGCCGGCGTACAGCTTCCGGGTCATGTGGCCAGCATGACTAAGCTGCTCCTGGTGAACCAGAGCAGCGCACGGAAACGCCGTTTACCTTCCCGCCGGAGCGGTATCTATTTATCTACTTGCACTTTGATGTGCTTTCGAACGGCTAGGTCGGCAGGAGCAAGGACTGAGCAACGGGAGCTCACCCCCGTTGTGGGGATTCGAACCGCCGACCTTCTGATCAGCAAGTCCTAGGCTCAGTGGTTTCACCCACAGCGCCACCCGCGTCCCTTGGAGCCTGTAAGAGCAAGGCCCAAATGGCATATCAGTCGGCACCAGTCATCCTCAAGGTGAGCTGTCCAGAGGAGCAGCACCTCTCTCTCATTGGTCTTATGAACTTAAGAACATAAGAGTTTGCGGGATCAGGCTAATGGCCCATCTGCTCCAGCATCCACAGGCAGGACCGAAACACAAGAGTCCTCTGCCCTCCTGCACTTTTCCAGCAACTGGTATTCGAAAAGATTGCTGCCTCCAACTGTGCAGAGCATACCCAAGAATTAGTAACCATCAATAGCCCTCTCTCCTCCTCCATGGATTTGCCTAATCCTCTGTTAAAGGCATCTAGGTTGATGCCATCACTGCCCCCTGTGGGAACAAGTTGCCTTCTTTAACTAAGCCACTTCCGCCCTTCGAAGGAGGTGGTTGTGGGCTTCACAGCCCAGCCCCGCGCGATTGGGGGGATTCCTGGCTGTGTCATTCCCTGGCCAGCCAATCAGCTGGCTCAGGGGGCGTGGCCTGCTCTATTTAAGGCAGGACGCGGCTGGGGATCTCCCTCTTTTCCCGCCTGCCAGCTGTTCCTGCTTTTCCCACCCTCCTGCCCTATAAGGTTTTCGTTCCGTGACCTTGCTATGGACCTTGGTTGGTTGCTGTTGAGGGGCCTGGTAGGAATTTTTTCCACTTGGCAAATTGGCACCAGCCACTTGGTTTTTCACCTACCTTGTAGCAAATCGTCACAGCTTTCTGGGTATTGGCGGTTAGGCATTGGTATAGTTCTGTAGATGGAAGAGGGGAGGAAGGACCATCACCTGCCCCACATATTGAAGGGTAGTCCGATAAAGGATTCCGGGGTGTGTGGCCCTGTCCGAAGCCTAGGGAGGTGAGGGCCTAAGGCACGCCCCCTATCGGTGACCCCGGGAGAGTTCCTAGTTGATGTGCATCAGCAGGACTCACCCAATGGTGGTTAATCCTTCCCGAACTTCAAGCGGATGGGCTGAAGTCGGATATAGTTGGTTAGGACCAATGCCTAAGCCAATACCGCTCATCACCTGTAACCAATAAAGTTGTGGCCTTATTTAGCCCATTAACCTTAATAATTGTGTCACGTGTCATTATTTCCGTCTGGGGGTGGGTGGGAACTCACCACGCAATGAGACTGAGTGGGGAAGTAATTTATTTTATCTGTCTTAAATCTTCCAAGAGTGGTTAGCTCTGCCTTCAGTAGGAGGAGTCTCTTCATTGAAAGCAGGCATAAGCAAACTCGGCCCTCCAGATGTTTTGGGACTACAACTCCCATCATCCCTAGCTAACAGGACCAGTGGTCAGAGATGATGGGAGTTGTAGTCCAAAAACATCTGGAGGGCCGAGTTTGCCTGTGCCTGATTTAAAGGGACCCAACCTTACTTACAACAAAGGTCCGTATAGTTAAAGTCATGGTTTTCCCAGTAGTGATGTATGGAAGTGAGAGCTGGACCATAAAGAAGGCTGATCGCCGAAGAATTGATGCTTTTGAATTACGGTGCTGGAGGAGACTCTTGAGAGTCCCATGGACAGCAAGAAGATCAAACCTCTCCATTCTGAAGGAAATCAGCCCTGAGTGCTCACTGGAAGGACAGATCCTGAAGCTGAGGCTCCAATACTTTGGCCACCTCATGAGAAGAGAAGACTCCCTGGAAAAGACCCTGATGTTGGGAAAGATGGAGGGCACAAGGAGAAGGGGACAACAGAGGACGAGATGGTTGGATGGTGTTCTCGAAGCTACAAACATGAGTCTGACCAAACTGCGGGAGGCAGTGGAAGACAGGAGTGCCTGGCGTGCTCTGGTCTATGGGGTCACGAAGAGTCGGACACGACTAAATGACTAAACAACAACAACAACCTTACTCGGGCACAGCAGCAGTGGCTGAGGTTCCACATGGGGTTCTGGAGTGAAGCTCTTTGATTCAGGTGAGGCATCCTGGCATCTGAAGACCAGAGAGGTCCAAGTACCACCGGCTCCTCCAGCAGAAGTGCTTCCTGGTTAAGTGCTTCTGAGGGCAGTTCTGCCTCCCACTCTGAATCCACAATCCTTCCCCCTTATTGAGACCCCAGCAACAGGGTTTCAGAGGTACACTGCCCTGAACATGGAGGTTCTAGCTAACATCCATTGGATCTCTCGCAGAACTACAATTCTCAGTTAACGATCAATCTGTCTTGCTGGGGAACTCTGAGAATCACCACTCTGTGATGGGAATAAGGGTTCCCTAACTACTCATTACACCCTTAATAACTACAGTTCCCTACATAAGGAAAACTGAGCAGCTGGATTCTGAAATAGGGAGCATTCCATGCGGCAACATTTTGTTGCAGACTCTGATAGTTTATAGTGATAGACGAGGGGAGGTTGAAATGGGGTTTAGCACTTCCTAGCTAACTTTGGGACTGAATTTCTTTCCCCCTCCCCACCCCACCCACCTTGCACAATGGTGCACGTCTGCACTGGTGAATTAAGACATAATTCTTGCTGCCCACTTTGTAGCATACAAAAGCAATAAACGTCTGCTGAGATTGATTAAGGGCCTCTGCTTTGCTTTGGCCATTAATCAATCTTAAAAGCCATTTATCGAGAAACTGCTACAAAGCCATAGACGATTCCTATTATACAAAAAGGGAGAGGAGTGGAATCACTAGAAAAGAGAGAAATGAATGCCCAAAAATATTTTTTTTTGTAAAAAATTAGAAAGCTTTTATAGCTAGAGAATGATTGAACGTTTCAAGTTACCTCCTTACAGTACATACAAAGCACCAAAAAGTTCCATCTGAAATGGTTTGCTGGGATTATAACAGACAAATGCATTTAGTTTTATTCCCCTTTCTTAAAGCACTTGCATGAGTTTCCAAGGCCATCCTGCAGGACAACAGCATCATAAATGAGTTTCCTACTTCTAGGAGAAGGGCATGGATGCCTAGACCCTGACTCCACCCCCCACAGGTTTCAACAACTGGAAGATCCACATTCTTTCAACTCTAATATTCACAGTCCTACGAATTAGAAACTTTCCTCATTGGCTGTTTGGCAGAGCAATACTATACACAAGACGCTGGCATAAAGCAACCCAGAGTAAACTAAACCAGCGTAATATTGCACCAGACCCAAATCCCGTTGCTAGGCCATAGGACCAAACTAAATGGGCTTAGGATGCAGTCTAAGTCCAATGCAACTTGCATATGTTGGAGCCAGTATGGTATAGTGGTTAAGAGCAGTGAACTCGTAATCTGCTAAACCAGGTTTGATTCCCTGCTCCTCCACATGCAGCTGCTGGGTGACCTTGGGCCAGTCACACTTCTCTGAAGTCTCTCAGCCTCACTCACCTCACAGAGTGTTTGTTGTGGGAAAGGAAGGAAAATGGAGATTGTTAGCTGCTTTGAGACTCCTCAGGGTAGTGATAAAGCAGGATATCAAATCCAACCCCCCCCCTGCTGCCACACCCACAAAATGGCCCTTTTTTCAGCTCAGCTCAGCTGAGATGAGCAAGCTACGCCGATAAAGCTTCATCTGAGCCAGTGACTTACTGCCGGCTGAGCCTGGCTGAGCTGGAAATCAGCTGGCTGAGTAAGAGATCCACTGCACCCCAAACTGTTCATACCTGTGGATTTACACTCACTCCCAGTGGCTCTCCAGGGTTGCAGGCAGGGGTATCTCCAAGGCCAACCTGGAGATGCTTGGGATCAAAACTAGGACCTTCTGCATGCTCTGCCACTGAACTATGGGCCTTCCCTTACTAGGAAACTGCCTATTGGTCTATCTAGTTCTTTACTGGCTACACCAGGCATGTCCAGAGTCCATTTCGGGGGCCGAATCCGGCCCACTGGTCGTTTAATCTGGCCCCTGTGGCAGTTTATTTCCTGGGGTAAAATCGACTTCTTAATGACTCCAATCTTTAAAAAAGCTCAACAACTTCAGTCCTTAAGTAAAAGTAAAGGGACCCCTGACCATTAGGTCCAGTCGTGACCGACTCTGGGGCTGCGGTGCTCATCTCGCTCTATAGGCCGAGGGAGCCGGCGTTTGTCCGCAGACAGCTTCCAGGTCATGTGGCCAGCATGACTAACCCGCTTCTGGGGAACCAGAGCAGTGCACGGAAACGCCGTTTACCTTCCCGCCAGAGTGGTACCTATTTATCTACTTGCACTTTTTGACGTGCTAGGTTGGCAGGAGCAGGGACCAAACAACGGGAGCTCACCCCGTCATGGGGATTTAAACCGCCGACCTCCTGATCAGCAAGTCCTAGGCTCAGTGCTTTAACCCACAGCGCCACCCGCGTCCCGGCCTTCAGTCCTTAAAAAAGGTCAACTCACGCATGTTCACTTCATCAAATCTGGCCCTCTTTGAAAAAAGTTTGGACACCCCAGGGCTACACTGACCAGCAAAGGCTCTCCAGCATTCCAGGCAGACGTCTTTCCGAGCTTTACATGCAGGTGCTGGAACGTGGGACCCTTGGCACAGAAAGCCAGAGCCCTACCACTGAGCTACAGCCCTTCCCCTAAGTGCATGAGGGTGGGTCAGGATTGTTCCTGTTGGTCCCCTCCTGAGTGCATTCAGCAGAAGACGTGAAAAGGGCTGCGAGTCAGCCAAAGAATGTCGTTATTTATTTTTTCTTCTGCCCGCTTTCCATTGTACTTGCAGCGGCTTACAGCAAAAACACATAAAAATACATCAAACACTCATAAAGGCACAGTTTAAAACAACACCATTAAAAGCTAAAATACAGCAGTGAAAAACATAGCCTGTTTAAAGTGGGCGGGGGGGGGGAGAAAGAAAACTAAAACAAACCTGCAGTAGCGGCAAAAAGGCTTCAGTCAGTGAAACGCTGAAAGGCTGCGGAAACAAATAGGTTCGAGGGGAGGCCTCACAGTTCTCAAATTAGGAAGAACGTTTCAAAGCTGCAACACCACCACTGGCAGTGCCCAGACCCTTATGGCCAAGGATGCCAACACGACACCTGCAGGTGCCAGTATGGCATCTACGACACCTGAGAAAGATCCCGGTAAGTATCCCCCGAAAAATCCACAATGCACAGGGAAATATTTCTTCTTCTTACTCAGTTCCCACTTGCACTCGCTCGGCCTCTCCTACACTGAAACCACTGTGTGGCAGCCATTTTGTGACAGGCACCCACAGCAGAACTCTAGACGAGGTTGAAATTCTCTCCCGTGGTCACCAATTGGGATGGCTTTAAAAGAATAATAAATAGATTCATGGAAGATGGGCCATCGGTGGCCATGTTGGCTCCATTCTCCCTTCAATGTTGGAGGCAGTAGGCCTCTGAATGCCAGTTGCTAAAAGCCAGTTGCTAGAGTGCTATTGTCCTCCTGCCTTGCTTTCAAGTTCCCCATAGGCATCTGCTTGGCCATGGTGAAAACAGGATGCTGAGCTAGATGGATCTTTGGCCTGATCTAGCAGATGCTTCTTATGGCACCTGCTTGCTGAATGTCTAAGAATGAGATTTAAGAGGCTGGTGTCTAAGGCAGGCCAATACAGTGGTACCTCAGGTTAAGAACTCAATTCATTCCGGAGGTCCGTTCTTAACCTGAAACTGTTCTTAACCTGAGGTACTACTTTAGCTAATGGGTCCTCCCGCTACTGCTGTGTCGTGACCGCGCAATTTCTGTTCTCATCCTGAAGCAAAGTTCTTAACCCGAGGTACTATTTCTGGGTTAGCAGAGTCTGTAACCTGAAACGTCTGTAACCTGAAGCATCTGTAACCTGAGGTACCACTGTAAAGGTAAAGGGACCCTGACCATTAGGTCCAGTCGTGGCCGACTCTGGGGTTGCGGCGCTCATCTCGCTTTATTGGCCAAGGGAGCTGGCATACAGCTTCCGGGTCATGTGGCCAGCATGACGAAGCCGCTTCTGGCGAACCAGAGCAGCGCACGGAAACGCCGTTTACCTTCCCGCCAGAGCAGTACCTATTCATCTACTTGCACTTTGATGTGCTTTCGAACTGCTAGGTGGGCAGGAGCAGGGACCGAGTAATGGGAGCTCACCCCGTCGCGGGGATTTGAACCACCAACCTTCTGATCGGCAAGTCCTAGGCTCTGTGGTTTAACCCACAGCGCCACTCGTGTCCCTTCGAGGTACCACTGTACAGAGTCCTAATTACAAAGCTGGGCATTGTAAGCGTGACTGGGTGCTCCTCTTTCACTGTTCGGGGGCCCATGTTGGTGCTCTGGCAGAGGTGTGTTTCCCCATGTTCCTCCCTCCTTTACAGGTTGTGCAGCGCCCCTTGGAACTGGCAGGGTGGAAGGTAGGGAGGCCAACCATAGGTGAAGCCAGAGCCAATGACAGACAGAGCAAAAGGCTTCTCACTTTGTCTCTCTCTTCCTCCCTTGTGAGTTCTACAAGGGCAACATTGGCACTAGGGAGGAGGAAGCTGTCAGGCTATCAGTACCAGCCCTGGATTTCTTGTAAGAAGGGAGGCAGGTGGGTGCTTGGAAATGGTGCTGAAAAATCAGGAGGCAAGTCAGGGAAAGAGGGCAGTGCCAAGTTGTGGGGGAGGTGACCATCCGATGGAAGGAGGGAGGAAGGAAGGTGCCAGCTTGAATAAAGTATGGGGGTAACCCCCCTCAATTTTTTAAGGAGGGCAAACGGACCATGGCCCCATAGATTTGGGTCCAATGCTCAGACTACAGCCCTGACCTTCAAGGCAACGCTGCAAAATGGGGCAAAATGAGCCCCTATACAAATATGTAGATTGTGGCTATTTGCACCAGAGTGAGAGAGAAAACTGAATGCCATTTTGATCTATAACCCCGTGTTGCCTGAAATGGAACACATTACACTCTGCTGACACACAGACATGATTAAAAGCAATCAGTTATACTTGGGAAAATAGGGAAAAAAGAATACCCTGTCTCCCAAGGCAAACATACTCCTGCATATATATCTGACTGAAAGACAGAAAAATTCTATATATAAAACACCTCCTGGGTCTTTATGGACATTACTAATCGACTGAAAAAATAAGGAGAGCCCGTGAGGAAACTTGTATAAATTAGATGTCGGAGCTGCCGTGATCTTTATTTCCTGTTGTGTAATTCTGTGCTAAATGTGTAAACTGCGCGGTGAATAAATTCTCCCTATAAGAGTGGATGACATTTAAAAACCTTGTGGAAGATGCTTAGCTATCCAGAGCTGTAGCCCACCCAGTCCAAAGGCCTCTTGGCAAAGGGCAGCAATCTCACCCGCCTTTGGGGCAATTTTTGGTTGTGCACAAAGACAAGCAAGTTTGGGTCAGCGCACAAATGCCAATTTTTATTTTTATAACCTCAAATACGGGACAAATTGAGGGCCAAACGAGACAGGGGACTCTGTGCCCCCAAAAGCCCTCTTATACTCCTTCCTAGCCAGGAGAGCCAGAGGCACAGAAGTTTTTTCCCTGAGAAGCTGTAATGCCGCAGGCTCACCACACGGGGCAGTGGACAGCAGCTCCTGACTCTTAAATGAGGAGCTGCAGTAACGTGGCTCACCACATGGGGTCAGCGGTCAGCAGTTCCAAACACACTGTCCCCACTACTCATTCGTTTGCCTTCTCCAGGCCCAAACACACAGCTGGCCATAGCAGGGAGGCACAAGGCAAGCAGAGGACACTGCTCTGTTTCCTCACTCTTGCCACACTGCTTGCCTGCTTGGAGAGTGGAAGTGAAGAGAGAGTGTCAGCAAAGTACAGGAGTAGGAAGCCCCGGGGATCAGCAATGGGCTCCTTGCAGGATGTGAACCTTGACTAGTGGGTGTCCAGTGCCTGACACAAGCCCTAGGCTCCATTTCCTTGGAGGGGGTAGAGCAGAAAGCAGAGGATAAAATGGATGGCAATGAAGCTGTATGGGAACAGTAAAATAAGAAGAAGAGAAGAATAAGAAGAAGAAGAGAAGAGTTTGGATTTGATATCCCGCTTTATCACTACCCAAAGGAGTCTCAAAGCGGCTAACATTCTCCTTTCCCTTCCTCCCCCACAATAAAGTCAGGTGAGTGGGGCTGAGAGACTTCAGAGAAGTGTGACTGGCCCAAGGTCACCCAGCAGCTGCATGTGGAGGAGTGGGGAATCGAACCCGGTTCCCCAGATTACGAGACTATTGCTCTTAACCACTATACCACACTGGCAGGTGGTAGCATAAGGTGGTAGCATAAGGAAAGGGCTCCCATAACGTCTTGGCTGCAAGCCTTACTAGACAGAGAACATCATCATGAAATCTTACTTGGAGGTGAGCATTGGCTACTGTCACACAGGACCCTGGTCTCTCCCCCCCCCCCCCCATTTCTCTAATCCAGTCTGTCACATTATGTTAGGCGAGACCCCTATTCCCATAGCAGAGCTACAATTCCATGGGAAGAGGGATTGCTTACTAAACCACTCCAATAACTGCAGCTCTGTGAAGGGAGCAGTGGAGGGTCTCCCAAGAACTCTCCACACCCTATACAAACCACAGTTCCCAGGATTCCTTGGGGGAAGCCATGATTGTCTCAGTGATATAAGAGTGCTTTAAATGTGGATGCGCTGAGAGTCGTTAGGAGACTATTCTTCATAAAGAGCTACGATTTCAAGAGTGGTTTAACAATAAATTCTCCTTCTCAGGAAACTCTGGGAAGTGTAGCTCTGGGAGGGGAATTCTTTAGGGGAAGCCATGACTCTTTTGAGTTATATGATACAGCTTTAAATGTATTGTTCAGATGGGCCTGAATTAGGACTGGTGGACTATTCTTATTGTTCATATGAGCTGTTATTGTTTCATTCTTTATTCTTTCTTACCTTTGCAAAAAAATAATAATAATGCTAAACATAGTAAGAATAATAATCACAGCCATACCCAGGGTCTCTTGCACCCTTGGCAGGGAGGTATATCAGCACACACCCCTGAAAAACACACTTCTCACTGCAGTAGTGCCAGTGTGTCACCATACACACATACGTCATGCACCCATAGTCTCCAGCAGTCTACCACCATCCCACTTTGCCATTTCTCCAACTGGCCAGCTACCAACTCTTGTCTAAACTTAGGACCTTACACAGATAACTAGAGACAGATTTCTAGGGGGGGTTGCATCCCTCTGAGCCTGCGCCCCCAGCAAGGGTTGGGTGCACCTCTGATAGTAATATATTCTTTTGTAGGGGGGTGTTTAACTGTACATTCCCTTGGTCTCCTCTTTCAGTGGAGAGGCGATCCAAGGATGAAATAAATAAAATTCCATCGCTCTTGCTGCCTTTTGAGATCCATGTTAAAAGTAGGCACAGCATGTCTCTCTTGAAGTTGCCAGTTATTACTCCTTCCTTTTCTGGTGTCTTAACGCTCTTCTCAGCATGCAACACTTTCCAATTACCTCTCGGCCTTTTATTCCCCAGAAGTTGAGCGCCAGCTTCTTTCTGAGATTACACAGCTCTGATCTGAGATGCTGACAGTTAAGGGTACAGCAAAAAAAAGAAGACGATGTAAATGATACAGGCTGGATTTTCTTTAAGAAAATTAAAATGTTCTCAGGTTCAGAATGCTTGGCACATTCCTTGATGAGCAAGTAAAGATATCTGGCCTGAATCACAATAGTGGTTCCCTGTCTCGTTAGTGCAGGTGTTAATTAACTTAGCCATAGGAGAATATCCACATTACTAGCCACACTGCTGTTGTGGCTGGTCTCTGCACTTTATTTGTTCATTAGATTCCATTTATGAATCACTTCCCATAAAATATCTCAGAAGGGATTTCACAGTAAAAGACACTGACCATAAAAACAATTAAGATGATTCCATATATAAAAACAATTGTGCTTGGGGCAGCCCAGTCAGGTGGGTGGGGTACAAATAATTAATTGTTATTATAAAATTATATTATTATATACACACAAAAAAACCAATTTCAAGTACAATCTAGATACAGACTGGGGTAAAGATCTCAAACAAACAAAAGAAGTCCTGCTGGACTCAACCCATCTCGACCAGCATCCTGTGACCAATCAGATGCCTCAGAGGGGAGGCCACAAAGAGAGCACAAGAGAAAGTCTCTCCCCTCCTTCAGTTTCCAGCAAAGGTGGTCAGAAGCATTGCAGCCTCCAACTGTGGAAGCAGAGCATAGCCCTCAGGGCTAGTATCTCAACTTAAAAGGCTTGTTGGAAGAGAGACGCCTTTGAGAGGTCTGAAAAGATAACAGAGGCAGCATCTATCTGATGTGCAATGGGAGGGGCTTCCAAATGGCCAGCACCACCACACTTAAAAGCCCAATTCCTGTATCAGAAGGACAGACCTCCGAGAAGCTGGTACCTGCAGGAGGCCCTCTTCTGCAGAGTGCAGTGATCAACAGTATACACAAGGGGTGAGACAACATTTCAAGACATCTTGGTCCCAAGCTGTGTAGGGCTTTGTGCACCAGAACCAACACCTTGAAGTTAGCTCGGTAAATAATTGGCAGCCATGTAAGCTTTAAAACTAGGGTGCAGAACCTGCAAGAGCATAAGAACAGCCTGAACAGCCTGCTGGACCATGCTTCCTGCTCTCACAGATGCCTGTGAGTGGGAAACCTGCAAGGTAGGACCTGAGAACTGTGGCCCTCTCCCCTCCCGTGTCTTCCAGCAACTAGCATTCAGAAGCATCACTGCCTCCAACTGTGGAGGCAGATCACAGCCGTCATGGTCAGTAACCCTCAGCAGTCTTCTCCTCCATGAATTTGGCATACAGTTTATCTATGTGGACCCCTGTGTGCATACACATTACACATCCACAGTTAGCTTTCAGGAAGATGACGAAGACACTTCCTGAAAAACCTACAGCAGAAGCAGAGTCTTCTCCATCCAGCATGTAATACACCTGGATTTTGCTGCAGAAATGAATTAGGGCTCAACAGCCTACCTTCTGACCAGCTCTGTGTTTGATGATACAAAGGATGAGCCAGCCAACCCAAGTGGGTTCTGCTCTGGTGATTTATGACAGCACATACATATCTTTTGAGGGGAGAAAAACATTTTGAAAAACCACAACACTTACCTTAGTGTAAACTGATCTGCTAGAGACCCGCTGGCAAGGGATACATGAAACATGACAAGGTCACCTTCCTTGACAGGACTGAGTGGTAAAGAGAGCACAAGGTTATCGTCAAGATTCAGCAAAGACTTCTTTAGCCGGTCTTGCGTTGGGTAAAGAATAACACTGCCAATCCTCTCCATTGATGCCAAAGGCATCTGTGCTTCCTCTTGCCCTTCCAGATGATGAAAGCTTTCAAGTTTCTGGTTCTCTGAAGAGCATTCGCCTTCCTCTGCATACACCCAATAGAAAAGCTCCACGGTGATCCCTTCCAAAGAGTCCGCCATCGGTTGATACTCTGGGGCCAATGGTGGCGGCAGAGATGTAAATGCAGAGTTGAACCAGCTTGGCGAGAACTCCAGCTCTGCAACGCACAATCCCAGCTGGCCTTTCAACCGACAACTGCCAACAGCTACTCTATCCTCCTGGAAGGCCATCATCCTCACGCAGGGCAGGATCTCCGATGGTTCATAGTCTTCCCAGTCTCTGCCAGCGATGTAGAACAAAGCCTGGACTTTGGGCCTAATGGGATAGATGGAGCTGTCAATAACACGTGATCTTAGCTTCCAGTTAAAAGCGACCTCGTTGGCAAAACTGAACAGAGTGGATGTCAGCAGGAGGTTCGGAGGCACCGTTTGCTCCACAGTAAATGGGCCGTATGTCACATTTAACACCGGCAAGCTGGTGGCTTTGTAGACAAGGAAAGACTCCACTCGAGACTGCAAGCTAGCATTCCTCATGATATCCTGGTTGGTTTCTTTTAGGAAAAAGGAAACGTCGGTGTTGGAGATGTGGTAACTCACAGGGAGGTACACCGGCAAGCTCGTGAATCGTTGCATGCTGTCTACCACACCTCCTCGGCATTCCACCACTGCAAGCAACAGAAAATAAATTGTGGGAAATGTAACTTAGAGGCCCTGTTCATTGTCCCCATTCAGCCCCTGTTCAAAGCAAATTATCTGCCATGCATTGTAGAGCTTTTAAAGAACACCAGGGAAGGTTGCTTCTTATGGCCAAATATCATTTTATGACTCAATGAAGGCCTATAGGTCAAAATGGTGGCCCTGTGTTGATTTCTCACTCATTTGCATTTCTCCACCCCCCCAACCCCAGAACCAACCAGAGTACGGCTCTGAAGGGGGAGTGTCCTCTTGGAGATGATCTTGTCCTAAAGCAGTTACTCTTACAGAAGGCCCCGATAGAAAGCTGGGCTCTGCCCGAAAGGAGGAGCCTCCAGGCCTCCTGTGAAGGAAGAGGTAACCCTGGGGCTCTATATCAGGGGCAGGTGACTGGATCCTGCTGCTGACCCTCCTTGGGTCAACTTTGAGAGGAAGGTGGAACCACTCACCTGCCAATCCCCTGATATCACAATGATGGCAGGTGATGGTTTGGTAGTATGCCACCAATCAGCTAATTCGTAGTGCCGGCAAACTCTGCTTTCAGCAGGGAGTCAGGTCTTACCTGCCCCACACTTGGCAGGGTGGGGTCTAAACCAAGTCAACCCAACCCAACCACATATAGGTTTAGACAGCCTTGAGGAGCAAATGTCAAGGCCTGGAGAGCCAGCTAACATATAGATTCTGTATGTAAGTAGACTTCTTTCTGATGTCCATTGAATGAGTGAACATCAGAGGAGCATTGTGGGAGGCAAGAGATGACTGCATGGTCCTGGGGCCTCCTCAGCACATGGAGAGGTTTCTGTAACATCTCCACCCCCTTAGGATTCAACACACACACACACACACACACACACACACACACAGGTTCCTATTGAGAAAGTTAATGGTAGCTCTTAAACACAAAGGAAACAAAACTCCCAGTGGAGTAAAAAATCTGCCTTGGATAGTGAAACACCAATTGATGCTAAACCGGGACGATTTGAACCGGAAATGTTAAGAAGCCAGCTAGATGGAGGGAGGGAGGGTGCATATTGTGGAGAAACAACAGAGGCCCACCAACAGATTAAGATCAAACATGGTGCTGTCTGCCTCAAAACCTCAAGGTACCAATTTAATACTCATCATTATTGGGGAGAGTAGACATGCAATACTGTGACACCACCCCAAAACAATTAAGACTTTGATGGCACCTGTTACTAGCAAGGATGACTCAGACAATGCCAGCAGACTTTGCAGTGAAAAAAGAAAAAGTGAAATTTGCAGGCTCCTTTCAAAAAGGCTTTCATTTTTATGTCATTAAAACTGCATTCCTCAACTTCCCGTGCCAAATCACTCATGAGATCTGTCATCCTGGCTCCGATCTCATCCTCTCTATTTATAAAAAGCTGTTCTGTTTATTTTCAGCCACTTGACATTACCTACATCTTAATTAAACCCTTCTGCATTTTGATCAAAGCCTATTCACACCTATCCTCTGTATCTCAGTTTCTACACTTCTGGGAACAAATACATCATTTTCTTGAAGGGTTGGCCCCTAACAATAGGCAGAGTGGGGCAGCTGCCTCAGGCAGCAGGTGTTAGGGGCCTTAAAGCAGTTCCCCCTCTCATTTTCCCCAAGTCCCCTGAATTAGCCAGTTCGCTGCACCTCCTAAGCTAGCCTGCTGCCCTCAGCAGAGGTGGTGGTGGTTGACTCATCACCAGTGGTGGAAAGAAGATTCAACTGCTAGTTCAGATGAATTCTGCATATGGAACAGGGACTGCCATCTTCACACGCCCTAACCCCCGGGATAGTTCAGTTGGTAGAGCATGAGACTCTTAACTTCAGAGTTCAGCGTTCAAGCCCAATATTAGGCAAAAGAGCCCTGCACTGCAGGGGGTTGGACTAGATGACTCCCTTGGTCCCTTCCAACTTTACAATTCTATGATCTACGATCTAAACTTGGGTCCAACTAAGCTCCACCTCAATCACCGGGGTCCTCTAAGGAAGCCTTTCTGGATGTCCCCCGTGTGGCCCCTGAGGTTCAGTCACACTTTACTAGTAATCGGCCCTTCAGTGTGACAGGCAAGAAAGAACGGTCCAATGGAGATTGAGTGTGCCATGAAATGCTGGATGACTGGCTATTGTGAATAAAAGTGAAAACCAGGGTCCCATCTGTGCATTAATTTGCAAAGCCCTGAATAATTTAAGCCCAGGGTATATTAGGGACCACCTACACCTTTATAAGGGACGCGAGTGGCACTGTGGTCTAAACCACAGAGCCTAGGACTTGCCAATCAGAAGGTGGGCAGTTCAAATCCCCGCGACGGGGTGAGCTCCCATTGCTCGGTCCCAGCTCCTGCCAACCTAGCAGTTCGAAAGCACGCCAGTGCAAGTAGATAAATAGGTACCACCTTGGTGGGAAGGTAAACGACGTTTCCGTGCACTGCTTGGGTTCACCAGAAGCGGCTTTGTCATGCTAGCCACATGACCCGGAATCTACGCTGGCTCCCTCAGCCAATAAAGCGAGATGAGCGTCGCAACCTCAGAGTTGTCCGCAACTGGATCTAACAGTCAGGGGTCCCTTTACCTTACACCTTTATATCTCAGCTCAGTCGCTGAGATCATTTGCAGAAGCATGTCACTGGTTGTTTCCCAAACTGATGAGGCTCATTTGACAACAAGAAATGGAGACTTTGGTATCATTGCCCAAACCCTGGGGGACACTCTGCCAGGAGAGATTCAGCGGGCACCTTCTGTGCCAACTTTTAAACACCTGCTGAAAACTTTTCTTTTCCTCCAAACCTATGCAGGCAATTAGGAATTCATCTTCCCACAATGGTTAAATTGGTGTCTTAACTTGTTATCTGGTTTTTATTGTATGGTTTTATGTGCTTTTGTTGTAAACCGCTTTGATATTTTTTATGAAATAGCAGTATAGAAAAGTTTTTTACAAAATAATAATAATAAATAAATAGCCATTTAGAACAGTATCATACCACTTCTGGAAATGCAGTTTGCTAATATTGCTGAGAGTTTGTTAGGAGACCTCTACTCCCTTCATGGAGCTACAATTCCCAGCATGGTTTAGCAATCAACCCCTCTTCCCAGGGAATTCTGGGAATTGTGGCTTTATGGGGGAGCGGGGAATAGTGGTCTCCCACAATTTTCAGCACCCTTAACAAACTACAGTTACCAGATGTTTCAGAGGAAGCCATGGCTGTTTAAACTGGCATGATACTGCTTTAAATGTAGAGTGCAGATGAGCTGTTGTTGGGAGGGGGGGAGGCATGGAGTGGCTGAAATGGTGAACTCCACGCTACAACATTTTGCCACAAGTCTCTCTTGTACCTTCACCTCCCTGCTGATCTCCTTCCCAACTGGCTCAAATGCATCCTAGTTACAATAGCCATCTCAGAAAGCAACCTGGATGTGCCTGCAAAGTCCCTCTGCCAGACGCGAGGGCCATTTCAGCAGACTCCATTACCAGGTGGCTATTTATAGAGGCCCTTGACAAGGAACGACACACCACAGCAGAATCTGAAAAATGGAAGTTTCCACCAGCTGAAGCTGAACTTGATGCCTAGGAAAGCTGAGAAGAATCAAAGGAGAGCGAGAAGGAGGTAAAAGGAAGTGCTTTTGTCTGCCACTTAGGAAATGAAAGAGCTTATCACATCTGGCAGGTTCCCTATTATATTATAATTGAGGTGTGGAAATCAGCCTAAAATTTGGTCTAGCTGACTCCCATCTTCACTGCTACAGCCTTTTCCTCTTGAACCTGTTGAGATTTCTATTCCGCCTTAAGGAGCAGACATGGAACTGTTGCGTGTCACATGTCTGTTTACATACCAGCACAGCTTGCTGGGAACTTCTGTTGTGTGTATAGCTTTTGCTTTTCTCTGTGTGTCTCTGAGAAGACAAAGAGAGGGACAACATGTTTCTTTGTCTTGATTTATGATTAATAAATCCGTAGTTGTAGTATGCTTCCACAAGCCTCACGCCTATCCTGTGTGCGCAGTTCTCTCTGCTGAAATAGTATGCCCTGGCTTTGAAGCCCAGGTTGCTGATTTACATTGGACCAGAGACTGATGGGTCTTCGCAGCGAGACGGCTGGAAGGAGATGGCCCAGCTGGTCCTAGCCAGCTGGCCTTGCGGCCCTCTGCATATCTACAGAACCTTCCCTTGTCACACCTCAGCATTCCTTACTTCTTTAGGTTGCTCAGATCCCTTCGCTAGTTCTGCATCCCCTTTCACATCCCGCACAAACACCTGGAATGCTCAGGGTCAGGCAATTAAAACTAATCTGAAGGAGATTCAAGACAGACCTAAGCAAGGAGACTGTTGCCTGCAAACCACCAACTTTGCATTATCTTCAGTTATCTGATGTCTAGTGGATCAGACATTTTAGTTGATCAAAAGATTGTTATTTAAAAAAGAAAATTCAAAACCAATTCATCTACTAAACCAGCTTTCCACAAACTGGAGCCCTCCAAATGTTGGTGGACTGCAATTCCCGTCATTTCTTACCTTTGCCCATGCTGGCTGGGCTTAGACTCATAGAATTCACAGCTAAAGCATCCATGACAGATGGCCATCCAACTTCTGCTTAAAAACCTCCAAGGAAGGAGAGTCCACAACCTCCAGAGGGAGACCATTCCACTGTCGAACAGATCTTACTGTCAGAAAGTTCTTCCTAACTTTTAGTTGGAATAAACAAAAAAAAATTTTTCCTTCCAGTAGCACCTTAAAGACCAACTAAGTTAGTTCTTGGTATGAGCTTTCGTGTGCATGCACACTTCTTCAGATACAGTTGGAATGTTAGTCCTACACTCCAAAGTAAGAGAAATCAAGCTTGCTCAATCTTCCATGGGATAGCCCTTGAGATATTTGAAGATAGCTATCATATCTCATCTCAGTCACCTCTTTTCGAGGCTTAACATACCCAGCTTCCTCAACCGTTCCTCCTAAGGCTCGGTTTTCAGACCCTTGATCATCTTGGTCACCCTCCTCTGCACACATTCCAGCTTGACCACATGCTTCTTAAATTGTGTTGCCCAGAACTGAACACAGTATTCCAGGTGGGGTCTGACCAAGGCAGAATAGTGGTCCTATTATTTCCCTTGATCTGCATACTAGACTTCTGTTGATGCAGTCTAGAATAGCATTTTATGCTGCTGCATCACACTGTTAACTCATGTTAAGCTTGTCGCCTACTAAGACCCTCTAGATCAGGCATAGGCAAACTCCAGCCCTCCAGATGTTTGGGAGTACAATTCCCATCATCCCTAGCTAACAGGACCAGTGGTCAGGGATGATGGGAATTGTAGTCCCAAACATTTGGAGGGCCAGAGTTTGCCTATGCCTGCTCTAGATCCTTTTCACATGCAATGCTGGCAAGCCAAATGTCTCCCATCTTATATTTGTGCTTGATGAGAGTTGGAGTCCAAGAACATCGGGAAAATATCAGTTTTGAGAAGCCTGCACTAAACATTGCAGCCCTACTGACATATGATTATTTAAATGTCCAAGAACATACATAGGAAATAGAAAACTTGTCTTATACCACGTCAGACTATTGATAAATCCCACTCAGTATTGTCTACATTGACTATGCAAGGAGACTCTCCAGGGTTCCAGACAGGGCTCTGTTGTCAGCCCTATGTGGGGAAGCTGGGGGTTGAACCTGGGACCTCTTGCATGCAAAGCAGATGCTCGACCACTGAGCCATGGCCCTTCCACAATAAAGCCACATTCCAGTTTCCACACAGAGATGGGGTCAGCAGAGTTTTGACAGCTTCTGTTCATTAAAAGGTGCAGATAAGAAATAAGAGCTGACTTTCACTGAAACTTTGAGAATTCACTTCCTAGAACAGAAGCTTGATTTGCACATCTTTTCCTTGATGTGAGACAAGCCTCCCACAGGACTCTACCACCTTAGACCTCACACTAGGAAGAGATGGTATCTTGCCAGAAAGCATGCTCCACTCAAAATTATGTCGTGTGTGAAATAATTCATGTCAAGAGAGGAGGCTTCTAGCTCCCCCCCCCCAAAAAAAAATTGTCCCTCCAGTCATGATATCTGAGGTGGTTTGACTGTGTGATAAGACTGTACCACCACAGAGGCCAAACCCTGATGTCCTCAAAAACATAGACTCGGCCCTGCTGGGTCAGTCAAAAAGGTCCAAACAGCTACAATCCAAGAAACCCATGAAGAGGATGTAAAAGATGACAGTTCTCCTAGGTCATTTCTTGCGTGCAACTTGAACATGGAGGCTCTACATAACTGTCATGGCTTGAAGGCTGCCTCAAAGGCCTTGGATAAAATTAAACAAATAAACAAATATCAGTGGCACACAGACAGCTAATTGGCACACCACGGTCCTTGCTCAAATCTTGGTGGAACTTCTGCCGAAGAATAAGAGGATTCACCTTTCTGCATGCAGACTGTAGCTCAGTGGTGGAACACCTGTTTGCACACAGGTGTACCAGGTTCAATCCCTGCCAAGTGTTTTTAAAAATAGAAATAGATTTTAAAAATTTAGAAATAGATGGGTTTCAGAGGGAAACAGAACTAAATGTTGTTAATAAAGTGAAATACCTGGGGGTTAACTTGACTGGGAAAAATTTGAATCTGTTTAAAGACAACTATGAAAAATGTTGGTCTGAAATCAAAAAGGATCTAGAAATCTGGTCAAGATTGAAACTTTCCTTGTTGGGAAGAATTGCAGCAGTAAAGATGAATGTATTGCCAAAAATGCTGTTTCTGTTTCAGACCCTACAGATCGTGGACAGAGTGGAATGTTTTGGAAAGTGGCAGAGGGACATTATGAAGTTTGTCTGGCAGGGCAAAAAGCCCCGAATAAAATTTAAAATATTAACAGATGCAAAGGAAAGAGGGGGTTTTGCCCTGCCGGACTTAAGGTTGTACTATGAAGCTGCATCCCTCTGCTGGCTGAAAGATTGGTTTTTGCTAGAAAACACTGATGTCCTAGATCTGGAAGGGTTCAATAATGCTTTTGGGTGGCATGCATATTTGTGGTACGACAAGGTAAAGTCTCATAAGTTGTTTAAAAACCATATTGTAAGGAAATCTCTGTTTTCTGTCTGGACTAAATACAAAGACTTATTCGAAAATAAGACTCCGAGGTGGTTATCACCGATGGAGGCTAAAGCCATAAAAATACTTAATATGGGGGGTGGCTGGGCAAAATACTGTGAAATAATAGAAAGAGTGGGTGACACTTGGAAGTTGCAGAGCTTCGAAAAATTGAAAGGGAAGGTGCGAGACTGGTTTCATTATGCCCAAATTTTAGAGATTTTTAAAAAAGATAAAAAAATTGGTTTCCAGGTGGAAAAATCAAAATTAGAACTAGAATTGCTTGAACCTAAGACGAAAGTGCTTTCAAGAATGTACAACTTGTTGCTTAAATGGAATACTCAAGATGAGACAGTCAAATCAGCCATGATAAAATGGGCTCAAGATATTGGATACAACATTATGTTTGAGGACTGGGAAAGGTTATGGACCACCGGTTTGAAATTTACGGCATGTAGTGCCTTAAAGGAAAATATTATGAAAATGATGTACAGGTGGTACATGACCCCAGTCAAACTTGCAAAGATATATCATTTGTCTGATAATAAATGTTGGAAATGTAAGGAGGCTGAAGGAACCTTTTACCACCTCTGGTGGACATGCCCGAGGGTGAAGGCCTTCTGGGAATTGATTTATAACGAGTTGAAAAAGGTATTTAAGTATACCTTTCATAAGAAACCAGAGGCCTTCCTCTTGGGCATTGTGGGCCAGAGGATACCCAAGAAAGACAGAACCTTCTTTTTATATGCAACGACCGCAGCAAGAATTCTCATAGCTAAATACTGGAAGGCACAGGAGCTACCCACACTGGAAGAATGGCACACACAACTGATGGACTATATGCAACTAGCCGAAATGACTGGCAGAATCCGAGACCTGGGAGAAGAGGCTGTGGAAGAGGACTGGAAAAAATTTAAGGACTATTTACAAAAACATTATAAGATATATGAATGTTAAAAATTTGCTAAGGTTTGAGGTAAATAGGCTTCAGTATTGAAATTCGGAGACGATAGAAACAAAGTTAATGATTGAGAAAGTTTTAATTTCAGAGTGAATAACTAGACGAAAATACAAAAACACAGGAAACAAGGTACTAATTTGCTGTTTACATTTATTATAAAGAATGCAGGGATGGAGGGGATGGGGAAGTCCAGTGGATGATGGAAAAAGATGTTGAAAGATGAATTTTTTCTTGTTTAATCTCTTTTTTTCCTGTAAAACTGCTTTTGTTGTGTTATTGATGATGGATTCAGATTCTGGAAAAAAAGCAATAAAAAATATTTAAAAAAAAAAAAAAAAATAAAAAGAGGAGGAACGATAAGGAAGTCTTTGCTTGCCAGGCCTCTCCATCTGGTGCCTGGAGTCCTCCCCAAGCCATACCCCTCGCTGGTCTTGCTTCACTGGCCCCAAATGTTTTGGGCTTGTAAGGATTAAGGCTTTCTGGGAAATGATTTATAATGAAATGAAAAAGGTATTTAAATATACCTTCCTGAAGAAACCAGAGGCCTTTCTTCTGGGCATTGTCGGCCAATTGGTGCCAAAGAAGGACAGAACTTTTTTTATGTATGCTACAACAGCAGCAAGAATACTTATAGCAAAGTATTGGAAGACACAAGATTTACCCACTTTGGAAGAATGGCAGATGAAGATGATGGACTATATGGGACTGGCAGAAATGACTGGCAGAATCCGGGACCAGGGAGAAGAGGCGGTGGAAGAAGATTGGAAGAAATTTAAAGACTATTTACAGAAATATTGCAAAATTAATGAATGTTAGAATGATGTTGGATAGAAATTAAGTGGTTTCTAGCTGTAATGCTTTAAGAATATGGAAGAAGGGTATAATTAGGTAAAAAAAAATAACTAAAATTGTGTTGGATTGGAAATAAGTGGTATTGGCAACAAAGTTAATAAGAATATGCAAAAATGAATTGATAATGGATGAAAATACAGAGTTATAAAATGTTAAGATATAGAGTTAAGATAAATGAAAGAGGGTAAGGATTTGCTGATTTGATTATTTAAATGGGAATACAAGAAGGGGAGGTGTGAGGAAGTCAAAGAAACAAGCAAATGAGTTTTATGTTATGAAAAATAATTGTTTTTAATTTTTCTTGGTTTTTTTCTGTATGTTTTACTTATTTTTTTATTTTTTATTTTTATTATTATGTGCTTTTGTATATTTGTTTTTGTAAAATCTTAATAAATATTTCCCAAATGTTTTGGGCTTGTCTGGAAAGTGTCCTTGAACTCTGATCATGCCTCTTGCTTCCCTGAATGGAAGACAGCGAGGGGGGGTGGCTGTGTTTAGAAACCAATAAACACACAGGACGTAACCGGCTGTACTTTTGAATAAATAAGGTATACTGTTCATTGTATCAAATTGAAGATTTCAACGGAAGTCTCATAAAGTTCAACGAAAAAAGCAGAAGACCCAACGGATCAGTTCATTCTCTAGTCAGTTCATGCATAAGGTCCATACATGTAAAAGTGTCTATTCCACCTGTCCCATAATCCACATGAAGGGTTGTTACAGTTCCACAGAATCCTTTCACAGAGTCTAAGACAAGGTTTTCCAGAATATTAGCCTTGTTTCGCCATCCTAGGCTTCATCTTAGATCCACTATCCTTTAATATTACATATGAGCCTGTACTACTGATGAAGCATGGATGGCGAAACAAGGCTAATATTCCGGAAATCCTTGTCTTAGAGACTGTGAAAGGAACTGTAACAACCCTTCATGTGGATTATTGGACTCTATGAACAGACAGGTGGAATAGACACTTTTACATGTATGGACCTTATGCATGAACTGACTAGAGAATGAACTGATCCATTGGGTCTTCTGCTTTTTTTGTTGAACTTTATGAGACTTTCGTTGAAATTTTCAATTTGATACAATGAACAGTATACCTTATTTATTCAAAAGTACAGCCAGTTACGTCCTGTATGTTTACTGAGTATGTTTCATGTAACCATAGGTTTGTTGATGTTTTGTGATTAGAAACCAGCCTGGAACACAAAGGCAAATTGTGCATTTGTTGCCCCACCCACTTTTACCTCTAGCTCCACCCACCACCAGCATATGGCCCCTGGAAGGTCATGCAGAAGGATGTTCAGCCCTCGGGCTGAGAAAAGGTTACGCACGCACGCACGCACACCCAAGGGATCCACTGCCACTTTTCCACAGAAGAGACAATATTAAGCTAGAAGAAGAAGAAGAAGAGTTTGGATTTGATATCCCGCTTTATCACTGCCCGAAGGAGTCTCAAAGTGGCTAACATTCTCCTTTCCCTTCCTCCCCCACAACAAACACTCTGTGAGGTGAGTGAGGCTGAGAGACTTCAGAGAAGCGTGACTGGCCCAAGGTCACCCAGCAGCTGCATGTGGAGGAGCGGGGAAGCGAACCCGGTTCCCCAGATTACGAGTCTACCGCTCTTAACCACCACACCACACTGGCTCCCTATCTAAGCTAGAAAGACAGGTGGTCCTATCCAGTACAAGGCAGCATCTAATATTGCTAGAATTCCATCCCCCCTCTGAAAAATATGCAAGTGTTGATACTGTGCTGTACATTGCCTTTGCCTTCTCACACTACTCAGGAACTTCACCTCTTTTGAGTGCAGATTTAAAATATTGTATACAAAACGTATCTTCCTCTCCCATTTTCATTTCTCCCCCCCCCCCCAGTAACTGCAATTCAGAGCAACCTTTGGGCACAGGGTGCGAGGTGGAAGAACCCAGTCATGGGGAACACAATTTACCCTGAGAGCTTGTATGGCAAGCCATAAAGCTCAAGCGATAGGCTGAGCTTGATCCCAGTCTCTGCCTGCAACTCAATGCAAGATCTGCACTTAGCAGCATTTTCATGAGACCACAGGGACATCTATAAAAGCCATCATTCTTCCCAGAAAGAGATAAGCACTTCCTCACTACCACCTTTCTGTCCCTTCCAAGATTCAAGACCACTGGCATGAATCTGGGTGTGGAAGTGGTGAAAAATGAGGTGTGGATCCAGCTCTGGGAGCCTGACACAACGCCTAACAAATTACCTGTTGCACTAATGGTGCTTGCATTGAGATCCAGAGCAAAGATGAAGAGCCATCAGCTGGCTCCATTGAAATGCAATGAAACAAAAGACCAGCAGCGGAAAAGGGCGCAGGGAGAATATGTAACACAGCTGTTTTGGGGAGGGACATTATCTTATTTTTATCATTTATTAAATTTCTATACCATCCTTCATCCGAGGATCGCAGGGCGGCTTACAATATAAAAACACTTAAATACATAACAACAACAAAGAAAAACAATACCATCACCACCCCACAGTTTAAAAGGTTGCAGATTGTTTAATTAGCCGAAGTATAGAAGTGTATAAAATCATGCATGGCATACAGAAAGCAGGCAGAGAAATATTTTTTCTCCCTTTCTCTTAACACGAGAACTTGTGGACATCCTAGGAAGCTGAATGTTGGAAGATTCGGGACAGATAAAGCAAAGGACTTTTTCATGCAGTGTGTAGTTAAAACTGAGGAACTCCCTCCAGCAGGAAGCAGTGAAAGCCATAAACCTGGATGGCTTTAAAAGATTACCATATTTTTCGCTCCATAAGACACACTTTTTTCTACCTAAAAAGTAAGGGGAAATGTCTGTGCGTCTCATGGAGAGAATGTGTGGTCCCTGGAGCTGAATTGCCCAGGGGTAAAAAGCAGGTCAGGCTTTTTTTTTTTTTTTTTTTTTTTGAAAGAGGAAAGTGGGTGTTGAAACAAAGCCGCTGATCGTTTGCCAATTGGGGAGAGAGATAAGGGACGCTAGAGATAAAGGAGGCTGCCTGGGAGGGGGGAGGTAAAGACATCAAAGGGGGGAAACAGGAAGACGAAAGCAATAAGGAGAGAAATTAGAAGAAAAGGAGGAGTAAAAAACTGCTCCAGCTAAGGAAAAGACACTAAGGCAAACAAGAGGGAAGGGAGTGTTAAAAGGAAACAGCTGATCGGTGGGATCGGAAGAGAGATAAGGGATGCTAGAGGAGGCTGCCTGGGAGGGGGGAGGTAAAAGCCCATGGATCCTCAAGATTCCCAAATTCACCATCAGATCACATAGCATGTCCATGGCTACAGCCTGCACCAAAAAAATCATGCATCCACTGTTTCCTGGGGCTGCAATGGTGCAAAAATGTGGTTACAAAGCACGGATCCACATGGATCCTCAGGATTTTTGCATTGGGTCACCCCAAATTCACCATCAGATCACATGTCTGTGGCCACAGCATGAACCACAAAAATCATACATCCACTGTTTCGTTCAGAATATTTTTTTTCTTGTTTTCCTCATCTAAAAACTAGGTACATCTTATGGTCAGGTGCATCTTATGGAGCGAAAAATATGGTAATTCATAGTAGATAAGGCTATCCAATGGCTATGTTCTGCCTTCACTGTCAGAGGCAGTATGCTGACAGTTGCTGGAAACTGCTGGAGGGAAGAGGGGAGAGCTCAGATCCTGCTTAATAGCTTTCCACAAGCATCAAGCTGGCCACTGTGAGAACAGGATGCTGGACTAGAGGGACTACTGGCCAGATCCAGTAGGTCTTTCTTATGTCCTTACGCAGTGCAAGGAACAGAGTGTGTGGCAGAGTCAAGCCACAGATGTGGACAACCACAGCCAAATCCAGAGGTGGGGCAGGAGCTTTCAGAACATGCATTGGAGCAGGAATAGGCAACCTGTTGGGCTCAGTGGGGCCCATCATTATCCCCCTCCACCCCATGAGCCAACTTTCTCCCAGTCCTGCCACACTCACAGGCACATTTGGTGGGGATGTGAGAAAGAGCCTTTTCAGTGGTGGCTCCTAGACTTTGTAACTCCCTTCCCAGAGAAGCTGGACAGGCTCCCTCTTTGCTGTCCTTCCACCAGCAAGTGAAGGCTGCCTTATTCCAGCAGGCTTGGGGGAAGTGACTGCTGTTAAGGAAGGGCCTTTTAATAGTGCTGTGCTATATTTACTATGTGTATTTTAATAGATTTGGAGTTTAAATTGTTTTCATTCCATTGTATTTTAATTACTTTTTAACTATTATCTTTCATGTTTTTAGCTTCCTGTGTTTTATCCGTGTTTGTTTCAATTTTTGTAAGCTACCTTGAGTCCTGGCTCTGCGAGAAAGACGGGATATAAATAATAATAATAATAATAATAATAATAATAATAATAATAATTGTAGTAATTATAGTAATGATAATAATAGCATCACCAGCAACTGATCTGTGAAATAGCTTAAACAAAGGATCCGCCATGCTCTGCGGCACACAGCTTGAAAACATGGTTTCTGCTACCATGGGGGGTTCGGAGTCTCCCCTTCTGTTTGCTGAAGTTTTGTTCCCAGTTCTGCCTGCTTATCTTTGCCGATGCTCAAGTGGTGATGAAAAATGCATGAAAGCCCCATCCGTGCCCTTAGATATTTTGTCAGAATCTTCCACACACACCACATCACAGCAGTAGCAGTAAAAGCATACAGATGGAACCAGAGAAGAAATCTAGTCTTCATGTGTTGTAGCAAGTTAATGGCTGTGGGGGGTTTATTTCACCCCCTGGAAACAGGGTGAGGCTTGGTGCTACCAGCCCTCTCTTGCAGGGGTGTGTGAATCTTTTGCTCCAGGGGTGGGGACCATGTGGCTCTGCAGATGTCCTGGACTACAACTCCCATCATTCCAAACTATTCTGGCAAGGGCTAGTGAGAGTCGATTAATGTGAAGAGGGCCACAGGTTTCACTATCCCTGTTATTTATTGATGCTTTTGAATTATGGTGCTGGAGGAGACTCTTGAGAGTCCCATGGACTGCAAGAAGATCAAACCTATCCATTCTGAAGGAAATCAGCCCTGAGTGCTCACTGGAAGGACAGATCCTGAAGCTGAGGCTCCAGGACTTTGGCCACCTCATGAGAAGAGAAGACTCCCTGGAAAAGACCCTGATGTTGGGAAAGATGGAGGGCACAAGGAGACGGGGACGACAGAGGACGAGATGGTTGGACAGTGTTCTCGAAGCTACCAGCATGAGTTTGACCAAACTGCGGGAGGCAGTGGAAGACAGGAGTGCCTGGCGTGCTCTGGTCCAGGGGGTCACGAAGAGTCAGACACGACTAAACGACTAAACAACAAGCTTAGCTGCAGGAGCTGCTGGAAGGAGGTATACAAGATGCCATCCAATTGTCTTAGGCACACCTACCTTCCAAGGTGGACAAGCCCCACCTGCCTCTCTGTGTCCACCAATGGCATCTACAGAGTCAGACAGGTCTCTTCATGCTGGCCAGTCATCCATACAAGTAGACATTTAAGTATGGCCACCTTCAGATAGCAAGAAAGCCTTCCTGCTTTAAAATACCGCTTGTAAATCTTATTAAAGTAATCCCTTCCCTGAACTCAGATTATTGCCTTCACCTTTATGGTGGAATAAAAAATTAATTTCCCCCACCATAATAAGTGCACGATAAGAAGGCATCACTCGAAACTTAACTAGAAGATTATAATTAACTCTCTTTGAATAAAGCTAAATTTAAACTCGGGCCAACCATTTGTTTCCTTACACCCCTCTTCAGCAAGTCAATGAACAGGCAAGGCTGGATTAACAGTCCCTTGCCAGCTCTGCCATTGTTAGTGGAAATGCGCTTCCCGCTCGGAGAAGCGGAGCAGAGCTGTAATCCAACACCCAGAAGGATTCAGGATTAACGTCTTCTTTTTGCGTCTGCCGCTCACCGAGGTTTAAGACCCAGAAGGTAAGGCAGATACATAGCTAATATTAGGCCACATTTGCAGATGCTGAGCACGTTGAATTCTCCAAACATAAATGGTCTCCACGGATAATTGGCACCGAGTCTTAAGTCACCACAGTGTGACTTTATGCCTATGTGCACCGACGCCTAGGGAGAAACTTTCATAGCCAGGAGCCATTGCTCAATGGTAGAGGCTGCTCTGCGTGCAGAAGGTCCCAGGTTCAGTCCCTGGCAATCTCCCAGCAGGGCTGGGAAACCCCTTACTGAAACTCTGGAGAGACATTGTCAGTCAGTGCACAAAGCAGATGGACCAATGATATGAAGCAGGGTCTTATTTTTCCGCAAGCACCCTAAAACTTATGACTGTGATGTGCCCATGTTCTCAACCCGGAGGTGGCCAAACCCAGGTGCCTTGTTCTCTGTGTCAATCTGCCAACTGGCCACAAGAGGCAGCTACTAGCCTGCTCTCTACTGCACCACATAGAGGAGTACTGTGGGTGCTGGCAAAGCAGGGACAGGTGATCATAATGAGCCAATGGGTTTTGATCCAGCCCAATATGTAGCATGTCAGCCTGGTTCCTCAGCCCGAGCAATTTCTCTTTGGGGTAAAGGCCCAGCCAGTACGCATGCCTAGTATTAATATTAGGGAGAGTAAAAGGTAAAGGGACCTCTGACAGTTAAGTCCAGTCGCAAATGACTCTGGGGTTGCAGCGCTCATCTCGCTTTACAGGCTGAGGGAGCCGACGTTTGTCCGCAGACAGTTTTTCTGGGTCATGTGGCCAGCAAGACTAAGCTGCTTCTGGTGAACCCGAGCAACGCACAGAAACGCCATTTACCTTCCCGCCTATTTATCTACTTTTTGGTGTGCTTTCGAACTGCTAGGTTGGCAGGAGCTGGGACCGAGCAACGGGAGCTCACCCCGTTGTGGGGATTCGAACCGCCAACCTTTTGATCAGCAAGCCCAAGAGGCTCAGTGGTTTAGACCACGGTGCCACCCATGTCCCTAGTAGGGAAAGTACCCAACTAAATTTTTGCTCAGAGGAAACCTATTGAAATTAATAAAGTTAGGTAAGTCAAAACCTCCAACTACACCGCCAAGCAAATGAGGCAGGACTCAATTTATCTAGCAAGCCATTTCTGCTTGCCTGGCTCTTCTTGAAGCCCCCAATACAGGCCAGGAGTTCAAGAGAACAAATAGGAGCTTTGCTGCTGCTAAGGCAAGCCAATATTTGTTGGGCCCTGTTAATAAATAAAATAAAATTTATGGAGTTCAGAAACAGAATTTTCAGAAAATATTGGTGCCAAGTTTCCCTGCGTGATTTGCTTCTAATTTCCATTTTGCTCCTTAATCTCAAAGAGAATTAAGCTTTTTTTTTCTCTTTCCAGCTTTGCTAAAAAAAAAATAAGGAGATGGGAAACCCACATTTTATACTATTTTTTATAAACATTCCAGGTTTCCTAAAGAAACCAGCACATAAACAGACCTGTATAAGAGTGCATAAAAATATATAAAATATGTATCTGTGGACATGCATATAAAATTATACTGCAGAAATATAGTCAGCATGGGACTTGGCTCTTTTTATGTGTATTATATATATATAAGTAAAAAAAAAATCTTCGAATGCTTTGCACATAATTAGTGTAAAAAAAATGACAATGTAGACGTGACTCAGGCATAAGCAGGAGTTCAGCGTGAAAGGCTGCTGATGGAAGCCAAGCTTGATCAGGTCAGAACTGCCAGAATCCATTTAAAAGAGATTCCTCCTCCATCCCTAATGAACATATGGAGGCATGTAACATATGGTCCACGTAATCCATGGCAGGCAACATGCAGCCCTTGTCTTAATTGTAGCAGCCTTGGCCTGATTTCAAAAGCCCCCTCCAAGTGGTCTGTCCAGCTATTGGCTCCAAACTCACCTATGGTCAGCATGCAGCCCCAAATAGCTTACCCCTCAAGGGAGTGCAGCTCTCGGCAGAAACAAGGGCTCCTAACTGTAATCTAGCCCATTGGTATCAGTAGGTCTCAGACAAAACACTCTGATCACTTACTTGCTGAAGTTCTTTTACTTGGAGACCTCAGGATCGAGCACAGGGATTTCTGCATGCACAGCAAGTGCTTTGCCACCAATATCTGGTTCCACATACAGCAAGAGCAGGGTTATCTTTTATAGCATGCAGATCTGAGAGGTAAGTGGGATAAAGAGCTCCTTGGTAGTCCAACTAGATGGTGAATGTCTCAAGGTAGCCAACAATAAGATGCAGCCTAGCCCAGCCTGAAATTCCTTGTAAATGTAATTCCTTGTAAACCAAATAAATGGTTTCTGGGAAATAGTAACTATGTTGTGAAGCCAGACTCCTCCAAGATCTCCGATCATGCAAGCCACCAGGGGAAACTTCATAATAGTGGGATGACCTAAGAAAAACAGTACTATTTGGGATGATTATGGGGGCAACTTTGGCGAGGGTGGTTCCTTGCCTCCTCGACTTTCTAATGATTGTAAGCACATTACGTCACAGCAAGCTATACTGTATTGCATTTCCGGTGGTGAAATCTCTGACACTGCTTGGTTGAGCTGTGGGAATAACACAGAATCCCAAACTTAAAGGGAATCCAACTGTCAGAATGTCTGCAGTTTGGTTTCTGTGAGGAAAGATAAAGTTGTCAGTGTGGCTGGGTTGAAAACTTCACACAGTCCCCTAGAGTCAAGGGAAGCTTTGTGAGGGCTAGAAAGAGATCCAAGGGAATAGATATGCTAAGGGGCAGGGAACCTAGCAGAGAAGTTGCTGACAGAGGGGTGCAGAGCTGGCAGTAGATTCCAGAAAAGTACCTGGGAAAGGCAAGTGAGAGGAAGTAGGTGTGAGATATAAGACAGGGAACTGGGGCCAGAAAGGTCCAAGAGAAAGTGGAAGCTGCCAGATTTCACAGATTAATTTAGCAAATCAAGTTTCTGGCTTTAGATTTTGGGTGGGGGGGTTGTTGTTGTTTTAAAACAACAACAACAAAGTAATCATTCTGGTTAGTTCTTCTGACCTTGAACAATAGCAAGCAGGAAAATGCTCTGCCAATCACACTTAAGCAATGTTAGTAAAACAGCCCAAAAGGTCACAAAATCATCAGCTAAACACACTATTACAAGTTCATTTACAAAGGAAATATTGAAAGCTTAAGTAGCTCATCCTATTAACTTACAGTCATACCTCGGGTTGAAGTAGCTTTGGGGTGAAGAATTTCGGGTTGCGCTCTGTGGCGACCCAGAAGTTACGGAGTGCATTACCTCCAGGTTTCGCCGCTCGCGCATACGCAGACGCTCAAAATGACGTCACACGCAGACTCGCAGTCGCGTGTTATGTTCGCTTCAGGATGCAAATAGGGCTCTGGAACGGATCCCGTTCGCATCCAGAGGTACCACTGTATTTAAGAACCACGATTGTACCAGTTTGCACACAGAGAAAGACGACCAAGCCCCCATAAAAGGCACAGACTTTTGATCCTTATACAGCTGTGCTGGGCAAAACTCAGCAGCAGGGTCTGATCAGTGGGTGAGCAACCAGGAAGGACCCCCACCCCCTTTATCTTGGATTCCATGATGGAAGAAAGACAGGATATAAATGGAACAAAATAAGTTGGTATCTAACCAATCAGTTAACCAGCACCCCAACTTGTGATGCTGGGCTGTCTTCAGGGCCTGTTGTTGTTCAAGGGTTTTATAAACAACTTGGATGAAGGAATTGAGGGGATGCTCATCCAATTTGCAGATGAAACCAAACTGGGGAGGGGTAGCCAATGCCACAGAAGACAGAATCACAATTCAGAATGGCCTTAACACATTGGAGAACTGGGCTCAAACTATGAGAACGAATTTTAAGAGGGACAAATGTCAGGTTCTAAACGTAGGCAGGAATAACTAGCTGCACCAATACAAGATGGGAGACAGTTGGCTTGCCAGTAGTACATGTGAACAGGATCCCAAGGTCTTAGTAGACCATGAGCTTAACATGAGTCAACAGTGTGATACAGCAGCGAAAAAGCTAATGCTATTCTAGACTGCATCAAAAGAAGCATAGTGTCCAGATCTAGGGAAATAGTAGTCCCGCTCTATTCTGCCTTGGTCAAACCATACCTAGAATAATGTGTCCAGTTCTGAGTGCCACAATTTAATAAAAATATTGAAAACCTGGAACGTGTGAAGAGCAGGGCAACCAAGATTATCAAGGGTCTGGACTATACATCAGGAAGAACTTTCTGACAGTAAGAGCTGTCTGACAGTGGAATGCAATGTTCGATTAAACCCCGTGGAGGCCCCGAGGCAGTCAAAATCTCGGGGGGACCCTTGCAAATTATCTCCTAATACATTTTTGTAATTGTCTTCCAAGATCAAATTAATATTATTTTGATCCATTGTCACATGGGGCCCTAAAAGGCATGGGGCCCATAGGCTGGTGCCTGCTCTGCCTATTAGGTAATCCAGCACCGGTGGAATGGTGTCACTTGGAAGGTTGTGAACTCTCCTTCCTTGGAGCTTTTCAAGTAGAGGTTGGATGGTCATCTGTCATGGATGCTTTAGTTGAGATTACACATTGCAGGGGGTTGGACTAGATGGCCTTTGAGATCCCTTCCGATTCTACATTTCTATGATTCTATAATTCTAGGAACACTAGGGTGCTGTCTTTGAAAAACATAATAATAGAGGAAGCTTATACCAAGTCAGACCACTGGTCCATGTAGTTCAGTAATATCTACACTGACTGCTAGCAGCTCTGCAGGGAGTCATTTTGGACTCACAGCTGTCCATGGAGGCACAGGTCAATTCTGTATCCAGGGCAGCTGTTTATCAGCTCCATCTGGCAGGCTGAGACCCCGTCTGCCTACGGACTGCCTCGCCAGAGTGGTGCATGCTCTGGTTATCTCCCGCTTGGACTACTGCAATGCACTCTATGTGGGGCTACCTTTGAAGGTGACCCGGAAACTGCAACTAATCCAGAATGTGGCAGCTAGACTGGTGACTGGGAGTGGCCGCCGAGACCACATAACACCGGTCTTGAAAGACCTACACTGACTCCCAGTACGTTTCCGAGCACAATTCAAAATGTTAGTGCTGACCTTTAAAGCACTAAATGGCCTCGGTCCAGTATACCAAAGGAGCGTCTCCACCCCCATCGTTCTGTCCGGACACTGAGGTCCAGCTCCGAGGGCCTTCTGGTGGTTCCTTCGCTGCGAGAAGCCAAGTTACAGGGAACCAGGCAGAGGGCCTTCTCGGTGATGGCACCCGCCCTGTGGAGCGCCCTCCCAGCAGATGTCAAAGAGAAAAACAACTACCAGACCTTTAGAAGACATCTGAAGTCAGCCCTGTTTAGGGAAGCTTTTAATGTTTAATAGGTTATTGTATTATTATTATTATTATTATTATTATTATTTCAGGCAGGGGTCTATCTCAGGGGTCTACCTAGAGATGCCAGGGATTGGACCTCGGACAATCAGGTGTGCAGAGCAGATGCTCTACCACACAGTAACATTGGAAACCACTTTATACCAGATCAGATCATTGGTCCTCCTACCTCAGTAACACAACTATATATGAGCACCAGGAAGTCTCATTTTTTATTTTTATTTTTTTAAAAAAAAAATCACCTTTCTAACTTTTGCAGACTGAATTGCAGGGTTGATCTCCTAAGCTCTGCCCAGTGAGCTACTCTGGCAGTCAGGGGTCCTCAAGATTTCAGAGACGGCTAAAATCTCCCAACTACATGCACAGAACCGTTAACCAACTTTTGGAATACTTTGTATTCAGTGTTGTGAACGTGCAAGCTACGCTAAGCAAGGAGAGTGACAGCAGAAAAGCAAGGATTTATGTTAGCCGGAGCCTATCTGTCACAGAGATAGGAATGCCGAGAGAGTCCTTTTATTAAAATCAGTCTCCTGCTACAGATATTGATCTAAGCAGCTAAGGTTGAATAGCACAGCATGCCACCATCTCTCAAAAAGTTAGTCACTGGCGCAACTGTAAGACACCGGATGCAGCAAGCCAACTCTATGATGCCCATCAGAAACTAGCACCCCAAACTCCCAGTTATTCAGCAAGTAGTCTGGAGTTTCAACAAAGGAAGACAGATGAGACGGAGGTCCTTCAGCACCATGGACAGAGACTTAAAAAGTAGTCCTGGTGGATCAGATTAGGATTTGGGGATTAGTGAGTTTAATTTGCTTCACAATTTAATGCAAGCACACCTTTTTCCACTTCCAATGCCACTAAGCAAAGCAAAGCAAAGCTATCATGGAATTTACAGTTCTCTGAATTTTGCAATTCAGCTGTCCAACCAAAAGATGCAATAAAATAAAAAAAGTATGAATCAGGAATCATTTACCTTGGGTCTGCTCATAAAAAAGCAAGTCTGGAAGGAGAGACTGGGGTGATGCCTGCTTGTTTCCAGGAACTCTCTTTTTTATGAGACTTTTGTGAGTGAGCCGAGAGTCTGTTTGGACCCTGGGTGAGAACCTTGAGGCTGACAGGGAGTGTGTGTCAGAAGGAAAATGAACTGAGATAGATAGATAGATAGATGATAGATAGATAGATAGATGATAGATAGATAGATAGATAGATAGATAGATAGATGATAGATAGATAGATAGATGATAGATAGATAGATAGATAGATAGATAGATAGATAGATAGATAGATAGAGATAGATAGATAGATAGATAGATAGATAGATAGATAGATGATAGATGATAGATAGATAGATAGATAGATAGATAGATAGATAGATAGATAGATAGATGATAGATAGATAGACAGACAGACAGATAGAGATAGATAGATAGATAGATAGATAGATAGATAGATAGATAGATAGATAGATAGATAGATAGATATACATAGATGATAGATAGATAGATGATAGATGGTTGGTTGGTTGATAAATAGATGATGATAGATGATAGATGATAGATAGATAGATGATAGATAGATAGATAGATAGATAGATAGATAGATAGATGATAGATAGATATAGATAGATGATAGATAGATAGATGATAGATAGATAGATAGATAGATAGATGATAGATAGATAGATAGATAGATAGATAGATGATAGATAGATAGATAGATAGATAGATAGATGATAGATAGATAGACAGATAGATAGATATAGATAGATAGATATACATAGATGATAGATAGATAGATAGATAGATAGATAGATGATAGACAGATAGACAGACAGATAGATAGATATAGATAGATAGATATACATAGATGATAGATAGATAGATAGATAGATAGATAGATAGTTGGTTGGTTGATAAATAGATAGATAGATAGGTAGATAGATAGATAGATAGATGATAGACAGATTTGTAGATTTTTTTATTAATGTAATATTTTTATATGTAACTGTGTGTTTGTGTAACGTTTTGTTTAAGTTGCCTGTTGCTGCTTCGGGTTTTTTGTACACCACTTAGAGTGTTGTTGTTTTTAATGTATTAAGCGGTATATGAATTAAATAATCCATCAAATAATCTGTCCATGTCCAGAAGCCAGGATAAAGTGCTGTCTGAATGAAGCCCCAGCAAATTCCATCTACAAAACCTGTTCAGACCTTTTCCAGGATGGTCCTCTCAACCATTCAGTGAAAACTGGAAGCTGAGAATGGCATTGGACTATCATTCCACACACACCCAAACAACAACCCTGCAAAGTAGGTTAGGCTGGGAGAGCACAAGTGAACCATTTAGCACGTTTCATGGCTGAGGAAGGATTTGAACCCAAGTCTGAGGACTTTAAACATGTAACATTAAAGACAGCATCAGAACCACTGTCCCATTATCATCCTTGGTTTGTGTCCAGCAGCATTCCTACTCAGAGCAGACCTACTGAAATGTATGAACATGACTAACGTTGGCCCATTACTTTCTATGAGTCTCCTCTGAGCAGGACTAGCATTGAATAAAAGGCATCACATATAATAGTGCTTAAAATGTATGGAGCAGATTGGGGTGGAGCAGAAGGAATCAGGTGGTCCTGACCGTGCAAAAACTCCAATCCATGTGTGCTTGCTTTAGAACCTGCCTGCTCCCTGTGTCAAACACCACACGCCTGCCTCTGAGCTGCTGGGGCTGATCCCTGAAGGGGGCTCTTCCCTGCATCCCACAGGTGTGCAGAGTGAGGAAAAAGGTCGGAGCCAATCCCTACCTACCACAATTAACATTCAAAATCTGTATTGGTTTCACCAGTCAAAAAGGGGAGAGGAATCATCACACTTCCCCATCCTCCAGGAAAAAGAAAAGAAAAACCTTGTGCACAATATTCTGATACTGCATATCTGGGTCTCCTGGGCCTCATTCCAATGCAAGAGAAATTTGAAAGTTACATCAGTTCCTTCCAAAGGACAAGTCCATGTGCCTAGTTTTGTGGGCAGCCTCCCCTGGCTGGCACCTGCGCGCCTCCATTGCATTGAAGTACCTCCAGCTTCATTTTGAAACAAAAACAGCCTCCGGCCATTTCATGCAAGAGATGCTGCATAAACCATCTTTGCTTGCCTAGGGTGTCGCTCAGCACTCCCCACCGCAAAGCCAAACAAAAAAACCACACGCACACACACACTTCCCAAATCCCTTGCTTACTTAAATATACTGCATTATCTGGACACCCCAGCCTAATGTTTCCTCCCCAATCCCCGAAACCAATGGGATACTTTTTTTCAGCATTCCTCATATGTGTTTGACATCTTTTCCAAATGCATGGCAGATGCTGTCGGAAAAGGACCAGTTATCTTCCCCAGCAATGATCAAAGGCTGAGACATGCCATTCAGATACGACACAAACAGCTCCCCTCCAGTTAGGAAGCAGCTATTTCTCTGCTTGGCGTTACACTTTTCTGGAGGGGGTTCAGGTTTGTTTGGTTGTTTTTCCCCCTTTTCTTTTTAAAAATCAGGGCTCCAATACTTCTTTGCTGTTTTGAAACCCTTGGAACACCCCTGCTGTTGCTCCAAACAAGACTCATCCTGGAGAAATTTGTCAAAAATGCTGGCGTGTGCAGAAGTGAAACTTTGCAAGTGTCTGTCACGGGACTGATGCAGGACGACAGTTACGTTACTGGCAGATGATTACTCACTTACGGTGGAAGAGAAAGAAAAGGGGTTCTGACTTGTGAACTAGCACTCTGCCTTTGTTGATGAAGTCATATTAGAAATGGAGGGGGTTGTGTTTTCGTGGAAAACAGAACAGGGCTGGTTCATGCATTCAGACTTAATAAATGGCGCCTGAATGTGTGAGACTTTATTCTATTTTTTAAAAAAATGCCCTCAATGCAACCTGGAAATTCTGTTTCTGGCAGGAGTGAGGAAGCTGTGGAACTCCAAGAAAAGTTGGACTCCAACTCCCATCAGCCCCAGCCAGCTTGGCCAATGGACAGGGACGATGGGAGTTGGAGTCCAGTAACATCTGGAAGGCCCTTATTTCTGGAAAGGCTCAGGGATGGTGCACCACATGGATGGGGCTGAATGTAGCCCCCCAGAAGAGTTTGGATTTGATATCCCGCCTTTCACTCCCTTTAAGGACTCTCAAAGCGGCTAACATTCTCCTTTCCCTTCCTCCCCCACAACAAACACTCTGTGAGGTGAGTGGGGCTGAGAGACTTCAAAGAAGTGTGACTGGCCCAAGGTCACCCAGCAGCTGCAGGTAGAGGAGCGGAGACGCGAACCCAGTTCCCCAGATTACGAGTCCACCGCTTTTAACCACTACACCACACTGGCTCTCACCCAGGCCTCTCTATCTGGCCCTCAGGATTCTCCCAAGGCCACATCCCAATACCATCTCTGCTCCACACACGCCTCATGTTCCCCTGGCTGGAAAGTGTCCATGAGCTCTGAAAATGACACTTGCTTGCCTAGATCTAGAGGAGCATGTGCACATGTGCAGAAACTAGCCTGCTGCACAGAGGTATAGTTTCCATCCGCTTCTCTGGCCATTTGCACCTCTGGCCCTGCCCACCACCAGCATGTGCCCCCCGCGGAAGGTTGCTCAGAAAGGAGTGTGGCACTTGGGGGCTGAAAGGAGTTCCCACCCTGGGTGTTAAGGGGAGGGACAACAGTTCAGAGATGGAACACCTGCTTTGAATGCAGAAGGTCCCGGGGGGCACTAGGGGCGCATTGGAAGATGGCTGACAATAACATCTCTCCGACCCACACGAGGTAATTAAGAGGCTGTGATGGGAGTAAACAGCCTCCCGGCCCCCCCAAGTGTGTGTGGGGGGACTGCCCTTGCCTGCTGTGCCCTATACCACCCCCGAATTTGAGGGGGTGGGGGTACTAGGCAGAAAGCCCTTGTGCGGACTTCGGTGCTCCTGGACGCTGTCTCTGATTCGCGCCTCTAGCTGCAGCAACTTCAAAAGAAACAATTAGGAGGAAGCTAATGCACATATTTCAAGGAAGAATGGGGAGTAAAGACTGCTAAACGAAGAGATCTCTAAGAAACAAGACGGGTCGGAGGAACAGGAATAAATCATGAGAAGACACACCAAGGCTCGGTATGTTCGGCAACGAGACTGGATGGGGGGGGACTTTCCTTTCTTTTCTCTATGTGATTAACCAAGAATCCCCCCCCCCACAAGTCACAAGTCAGAAATGTCGTTTAAATGACTTAAGCTGAGGATTTAAGACTGTGTGGAGATAATTTTCTAACCAAAGCATGTTTTAAGGAGATCGTGGGAAGTATAAGAGCTTTGGAATGACGCAGCAAAAAATAGCGTCGCCATTTTGGCAAGTTCTGTCGGAAGACTTATGTCTGGGAGGAGGAATAGATCTGTTTTCATATTGTGGGTGAGCCTCCTCAGAGGGACTAAAGAAGGTGACAGATTTGCGAGACTAATGATGGAAAGAGTGCTTTGATTTATGAAAGTGATGATATATGGAAACCATCTCGACATGATGATTGGACGAACGGAAAAATTCACACAGGATTATAACTGGTGTTTACCTGCTTAAGGAGATTATCAGAAGAGATCATAAAGAAAAAAAGAAAAATATACGAACAAGATGAGATGTGGGAACAGCAAGACAGGACCGGATAGAATTATGAACATTATTTGGACAGATTTGTGGATATTAACACAGCAGCAAGAAGATGATTGGAATCCCCTTCGGAACTTGAAATATGGGTCCCCCCAACAAAAAATTTAAAATTCGGCTTTGTAATTCGGAAATTATGTGATGTGATTTGATTGGTCAGTTAATAAAAATTATTTTTTAAAAAAAAAGAATGCAGAAGGTCCCAGGTTCAATCCCAGCATGGTGCAGTGGTTAAGAGCAGGGGACTCGTAATCTGGTGAACCGGGTTCGATTCCCCACTCCTCCACATGCAGCTGCTGGGTGACCTTGGACTAATCACACTTCTCTGAAGTCTCTCAGCCTCACTCACCTCACAGAGTGTTTGTTGTGGGGGAGGAAGGGAAAGGAGATTGTTAGCCGCTTTGAGACTCCTGGAAGGAAGGGTGGAATATAAATGTAGCAAACAAAAAAAAAAACACTCCCAATTCTCTTTTTAAACGCTCTCCAGGATAAATAAGCATAAAGACCCTAAAGATGCCATCTGCCAAGCCAGGGCTGGCAGGTTTTGCTTTCAGGAGGTTGGACTAGATGACCCTTATAGTCCCTTCCAATTCTACAGTCCTATATTCTACGATTCAGTCAAAGGGATGCGTGGCTTCATTGCTGAATGCATGCAAAACGAAGTCTGTTCTGTTCCATTTGCTACAGAGTTGTTGCTGCTTAAGAAGCAATGAAACCACATTCAAATTATACAGATATTTGTACACCCTCTTCTCAATATATGCATCTCGTCTACATGCATGAAACAGACACTTCCCCTGTATATTTCCACCTGAAATACAAGGACCCAGTGTGGTGTAGCATGTCAGACTAGGACCAGAGAGACCCAAGATCAAATTCCTGTTCAGGTAAGTAACTAGGGGCAGCCACCGTATCTCAACTTAACCTACTTTGCAGGGTTGTTCTGGAAACAAAAGGGGGAATGGGAGGAGCCTTGTATACTACATTGACCTCTTTGAAGGAAAGGTAAAGGTAAAGGGACCCCTGACCATTAGGTCCAGTCATGGCTGACTCTGGGGTTGCAGCGCTCATATCACTTTACTGGTTGAGGGAGCCGGCGTACAGCTTCCGGGTCATGTGGCCAGTATGACTAAGCCTCTTCTGGTGAACCAGAGCAGTGCACAGAAACGCCATTTACCTTCCCACTGGAGCGGTACCTACTTATCTGCTTGCACTTTTGACATGCTTTCGAACTGCTAGGTTGGCAGGAGCAGGGACCGAGCAACGGGAGCTCACCCCATCGCGGGGATTCGAACCGCCAACCTTCTGATCGGCAAGTCCTAGGCTCTGTGGTTTAGACCACAGCGCCACCCGCGTCCCTTTTGAAGGAAAGGAGGGGTATAATTGCATAGCGCACACACACACACACACACACACACACACACACACACAATGTGCATTGCAAAATTCAGAGCAGTTTGCAATCTGTCTGTCAATTGCATTTTGATCTGCTTATAAATTCTGGAGCTACATGTTTGTCTGGTGCGCTTTGAAACATAGACAAAACCAAATTCTCCTCCATCCCTTCTTTCAGCCCCTTCACAGACCTCCTCTGAACCCTTTCAGCCAAGGTGTCCAAGTCGATACTGTTACGACGCAAGATAACTGTGTCCCCCCTCTCTCCATCCCAAGCGTTACGGAGTTGTCTTTGCTATTGCAAAGAACACACATTTCTATTATCCTTTCCACATTAGCCAAATGAAGATCAATGTACCTATAAAGCTCAATGACATGTTAATGCAAACCTTAAAAAAGATAAAATGCCTTTTATCTCAGTCTTAGGAAAACCTAATAAAGAATTAACAGTCCATGAAGCCATGGAATTTCACTCAAGGCTTTGCTTTATGTTAGGATTCCCACCCCATTAATTTCTGACAGACAGGTTTTTCCTCAGACTTTGGAAGAGGCCAGCTACTGTCTCGCATGCTCAGAAGGCCAATAAGTCATCAGCAACAGCAATCTCGGTGCTGGTCAGAGGTAAGTCCAGGCACAGTCTTCAAACCACCTCACAGCTTGGTCAACAACAGGAAAAGGATGCTTCAGAAATCCTCCCCATACAACCTAAGGATGCTGGAAGAAATGGATGCGTGTGAATTCCTGCATGAACAGACCTGATCCACATCACTCAAACGAAGGTGCAAACTGGAATTTTGCTTAAAACCAGACTATGCACTTCCTCAAGTGTTGTAATGCTGTCCAAGGCTGCAATCCCACACTGACTTATCTGGGGTCAAGGCACATTAAATTCAGTGGGACTTAATAAATAGGATTTAAAAAATAAATTCAGTAGAACACCTGAGTCTATCAAAATGTGCATTAAAATATGCATATTAAAAGCACATCTTTTATTGATGCTTGATTTGTCTTGGATATTTTGTTAATTTCATCCTTTTTTTGTTGTACTGCGCCTTGCTAAATTTTTATGAAAGTGCAGGTTATAAATTCATAAATAAAGAAATACATATTATGAAAATAAATTCTAAAATACACATTTGAGGTGTTATTGTTATTTAATTGCAGATTAAATGTGGAAACAGGATGGGTTGCGTCCAAGTAGATTCTATGCAGAGAAAAACGATGGAAATGGATGGTCTGAAATTAGGCATTTCCAGCCATTTCAGAGGGCCTGCCCTCATAGAATCATAGAATTGCAGAGTTGGAAGGGACCCCAAGGGTCATCTAGTACGACACCCTGCAATGCCTGATTTACTATGAGTAACACTTAGTTGGATCAGTGGCAGAGCTAGCCGCTTGGGCACCCAGATCGGCGCACATGCTGGGCACCCAGGGTGGGGCAATCTGCCTGGGGGGCAGGGTGATCCACCCAGGGGGTGCGATCCGGCACAGCGGCACAGCTGGGGGTGCGATCCGGCATGGCTGCAATCACACCCGGCCAGGATTTTGTCACACACCCCTTCAGAGATGACACCTGTTCAACTGTCCCCTACATAGCATAGCCAGGGCTAAATTCCTGGGTCCTGCTTTACTGCGCTTGGTTGGCAGGCCTGTTGAGTCACACGCCACACTGCTTTTGCAGGATACAGATCCTTCTGTAACTCTGCAGGTGGCGAGATTTCTGAATGCGGTTATCTCACACTCAAAAACCACCAAAAAACAACAACAACATCAAAACTAATCGGACTGTTATGATGAGAGTGCATGTCGGAGTTCGTCTTCAGTTTTCCTTTTCTGTGATCCGTCCCTTGGAGCTCTCCTGGCCCCAAGCTGTCACTTGGCTCTGCTCAATGACCCACCCTTGCATCGTGGTGTTCACCTTCTGTTGTCGGATATATCTGTTTTTATGTCCCTGTGTTTTTATGTTTGTACATATTTTATGGGCTAATAGCCGTAAATAAATAAATAAATAAAAAATAAAATAACACCTGGGGCAGACCAGTCCCACTGCCCCACCCTTACTACGCCCCTGTGTTGGATACACTGCACTGGGGGGAAAAGAGCAAATCCAAAAGAGACTAAAGGCAGACTGATTTGCCTATCCCTAATTTAAAACTTCTGCCTAGATTTGGGTATTCCAGATTACTGGGTCTGTTTTCCAAAAGGAAATGAATGCATTAGGAACAGGGGTCAGCAAACTTTTTTAGGAGAGGGCAGGTCCACTGTCCCTTAGACCTTGTAGGGGGCCAGACCCACCGCCTCCCGAGAAAACCCCCCTGCCAAAAGGCCTCCCCGCCTATGCCACTCACGCCGCAGCTGCCCACCCTGCCTCATCTTCGGCAGAGTCGGAACCCTCTGTCTCGGTGGGGCACAGAGCCCATGCCACTGGCCTGGGTGGCAGAGGCAGCCCTCGCGCCGCTACCGCTTCCACCTGCTCGGCCGCCTCAGTGGGAAGGAAGGGGCGGCACCCAAAGGCATCCGTGGCTTCTGATTGGCTGCAGGAGCTTCCTGCCAGGATCACTGCCTGCCCAGAGGCACCCGTGGCTTTTGATCAGAAGCTGTGCCACGTTGCAGAAGTCAGTCTCCGTGCGGCGAGGCCTCTGCGCCGCGCCTGTTTAGAGTGGGGACTGACTGAGCGGGTGGCAGGGTCTGCAAGGTTTGTGGGCCGCATTAACGAGCCCAGTGGGCCGTATCCAGCCCGCGGGCCTTAGTTTGACGAACTCTGCATTAGGAATCTTCCATCATTCCATATGGTATTGTTTGAAATTACCGTATTTTGCCATGTAAAAGACTAGGTTTTTTAAACAAAAAATTAGGTTTGAAATTGGGGCTCGTCTTATACACGGGTAGTGCTGAGGGGGTGTTTTCTTAATTTGGTGTCCCTCAAAATAGGGGCCCTCTTATACATGGGGGAGTCCTATACACTGAAAAATACAGTATATACAGTCTGTTGTTTATCCGCAGGCAACTCCATCAATTGAAGCAAACAGGCAACCTGGGAAGACCCGGGGGGTGATTGCTCTGCAGCAATCAGAGAGGATCGCTAGATTGGGGAAAGAGATGGCTGAGAAATTGGGTGGCCGGGGAAGGGGGACCCATATAAAATATTCATAGCAGCAAATCAATCAATTAATCAATTTCTACTCCACCCTTCCTCCACAGCAGCAAATGCATCAATAATATATATATATGTATTTCAAAAATTAAAAGTCATTCCAAAAGCAGTTAAAAACATTCCAAAAACACTGTAAAATATTCTCCCCACCCAGTGAGTTGCCTGGAACAGTGTATTTGAGCCATTAAATGCTTGGGTGAAACATATTTTCAAAAAAACAAAAGAAAGTCAATATTGAGGGAGACAGATACACATCTTGGGGGCAGGCATTCCAGAAATGGGGAACCACCACTGAAAATGCCCCATTGGGATGGCCCTACAACAACTGGTCAGCCCCCAGTGGCAGCACCCCAAACAAGGTCAAGGTGACCAATAGTGGGGAAGGTGCTATTGTAGGTCTATAGCAGGCTTCCTCGAACTTGGCCCCCTGATGTTTTGAGACTACAGTTCCCATCATCCCTGACAACTGGTCCTACTAGCTAGGGATCATGGGAGTTGTAGGCCAAAAACATCTGGAGGGCCGAGGTTGAAGAAGCCTGGTCTATAGACTAAGTAAATGACCACTTGCTGTCCCTTAATGGTAATTCAGACTCTGCCAGCAGGGCAGGTGAGAACCTTCGCTCTCACTAATGGTGGGGCAGGGGAATGTTTTAAGGATTAGGTGAATCTTTTGAGGATCAGACTTTCTGAAAAGCTACAGCACAGCACAGCACAGCACACGGGATTGTTCAAAATCAATGCAAGGAGCACCAAGCCACATCAATCCCTGGTAATTGCTTCAGTGCATAAATTTGCAGAAAAAGTGATGTGTAGGGCAAGAAGAGAAAACATATTGATTTTATCATATCTTTCCTCAGCGTGCAATATATAAAAAAATTTCAATGCTTCCATGGATTCCCCCCTTCCCCCCCCCAAAAAAATGCACACCTTATGAACAATTTGGTACAGAAGTGAATGTTGCATTAACATTTATAATTGATGTTACACTAGCACTGTTAAGAGATCCACAAACCATGCATAGAATCTACTTTTCACAGGGATGCAGTCAAATATTACTGCGGGAGGACTCAATTCCAGAGTTTACTGACAGTGTTTTTCTTACATATATAAATCCCCTAGCAACCCAGGCTCTAGCAGACAGTGGAAGCTGGGATTTTTTAAGGTTTCTAACAAGGTCAGATACTCTAATCCCATGGAAATAACACAGGAATGCAGTCTCAGTAAGGAGGACGAAAATCAGTCTGCAGCTTGCCCATTTATTCGTCTGCAAAGTACAAGGCACAGGAAGTGGTTAGAGTGCTGGACTAGGACCTGAGAGACCATGGTTCAAATCCTCCACTTGGACGTGAAGCTCCCAGGGTGGCCTTGCTCTCTCTCAGCCTAGCCCACCTTACAAGACGATTGCAAGGATAAAATGGGAAGGGGGGAGAACCATGAATGACACATTGAGCTGTTTAGAGGAAAGGTGAGATTTATTTATTTTTATTTTTATTAAATTTTTCAAGAAATAGAAATTAAACAAAGAAAAACAAAGAACAATACAGTGGTACCTCAGGTTAAGTACTTAATTCGTTCCGGAGGTCCGTTCCTAACCTGAAACTGTTCTTAACCTGAAGCACCGATGTCAGGGAACTGCCATCGGAACTAGCGGAGGAGGCGAGGCTCCACAGCAATGCTGGAGAGGGGCCAAGCAGGGAGAGAGACAGGTCTCCGGCTGGGGAAGAAAATCAGCGCAACACCAGGGATAGAGGGGGGCCGATGGGGGAAGCAGAGAGGGGGCTCCAGGACTCTTCGCAGGAGACCAGCGAGGAGAGCACAGGTCCTCCGCTGCCCACACCCACCCTGTGCAGAAGACTTCCGCGCAGGGAAAGTAGGCGGCGACTTGGCGTCAAAGAGCTTCTTTGCTGGAAGAGGTTTAAGAAACGCCCACTGACGGATTCTGCCAGCAACGGTTTAACCAGCCAACCTAGCCCAGAGCGGCGGTAACTTACGCACAAGCAACCCCTAAAGCTGCCCAATTTCCCCATTGCTTTTTATTTTGGTTCTGGAGGTTTTGCTGAATATGATTAGAAGGGACCGTCTAATTAAAGGTATTCAGGTCAGAGCCAAACAATATAAATTGAAAGCTTTTGCAGATTACCTAGTTTTGACGTTACAGGAGCCAGAATCTAGTACGAAAAGAGTATTAGAATTGATTCAAGAATTTGGTCATGTGGCAGGATTTAAGTTGAACAAGTCAAAAACCAAAGTGCTTGAGAAAAATTTTACACCAATTGAGAAAGAGAGGTTTCAGAAGGAGACAGATTTAACATTAGTTAAGAAAGTAAAATATTTGGGGGTTAATATGACTGCTAAGAATTTAAATTTATTTAAAGATAACTATGAGAAATGTTGGATAGAAGTGAAAAAAGATTTGGAAATATGGTCAAATTTGAAGCTTTCCCTGTTGGGTCGAATTGCAGCTATAAAGATGAATGTATTGCCAAAAATGTTATTTCTGTTTCAATCATTGCAAATTTTGGACAAGACGGATTGTTTCAAGAAGTGGCAGAGAGACATTTCCAGATTTGTCTGGCAGGGCAAGAAGCCTAGAATAAAATTTAAAATATTAACTGACGCAAAGGAAAGAGGTGGATTTGCCCTGCCAGACCTTAAACTTTATTATGAATCAGCAGCATTCTGCTGGTTGAAAGACTGGCTGCTTCTTGAGAACACAGACATTTTGGACCTAGAAGGTTTTAACAACATTTTTGGACGGCATGCATATTTGTGGTACGACAAGGTTAAAGCACATAAAGCATTTAAAAACCATATTGTCAGGAAAGCATTGTTCAATGTCTGGATAAGATACAAAGATTTACTGGAAAATAAAGCCCCAAGGTGGTTGTCACCAATGGAAGCGAAGGCTCAGAAAAAGCTCAATATGGAGGCCAAATGGCCGAAATATTGGGAAATATTGGAACAAGAAGGAAACAAATTGAAATTGCAGAGTTTTGAGAAATTAAAAGATAAAGTGCGAGACTGGCTTCATTATTATCAAATAAGAGAGGCCTATAATTTGGATAAAAAAATCCAGGTGGAAAAATCAAAATTGGAAACAGAACTGTTAGATCCCAAAAACTAAGATACTTTCAAGAATGTATAACTTGCTGTTAAAATGGAATACGCAGGATGAAACGGTTAAATCTGCTATGATCAAATGGGCACAAGATATTGGTCACAACATTATGTTTGCTGACTGGGAACAGTTGTGGACCACCGGTATGAAATTTACGGCATGTAATGCCTTAAGAGAGACTATTATGAAAATGATTTACAGGTGGTACATGACACCAGTCAAGCTTGCAAAAATATATCATTTGCCCAATAATAAATGTTGGAAATGTAAAGAAAATGAAGGTACATTCTTTCACCTTTGGTGGACGTGCCCAAAGATTAAGGCTTTCTGGGAGATGATAAATAATGAAATGAAAAAGGTATTTAAATATACCTTCCTGAAGAAACCAGAGACCTTTCTCCTGGGCATAGTTGGCCAATTGGTGCCAAAGAAGGATAGAACTTTCTTTATGTATGCAACAACAGCAGCAAGAATACTTATTGCAAAGTATTGGAAGACACAAGAGTTACCCACCCTGGAAGAGTGGCAGATGAAGGTGATGGAGTATATGGAACTGGCGGAAATGACTGGCAGAATCCGAGACCTGGGAGAAGAGTTGGTGGAAGAAGACTGGAAGAAATTTAAAGACTACCTTCAGAAACACTGTAAAATTAATGAATGTTAAAATGATGTTGGACTGAAAATAAGTGGCATTAGCAACAAAGTTAATAAGAATATGCAAAAATGAATTGATAAATGGATGAAAATATAGAGTTATAATATGTTAAGATATAGAGTTAAGATAAACGAAAGAGGGTAAGGATTTGCTGATTTGATTATTTAAATGGGAATACAAAAAGGGGAGGTGTGAGGAGGCCAAGGAAACAAGCTAATGAGTTTAAAGTTACTAAAAACGGATTTGTTTTTTAATTCTTTTTTATCTATTTGTTTTTTGTATTTTGTATTTTTATTCTTCTTTTTTCTCTTTTATGTATTTTTCTATGTCTTCTTTTTTGTATCTTTTTCTTTCTATGTGACTTTTTTCTATTTTGTAAACTTATGTTTTTGTAAAATCTCAATAAATATCTTTTTTAAAAAAATAGAAGACTGGGCACCGTTCTGGTCACGAAACAAGACATTTGCAGGGAAAGTATGAAAGGATCAAGGGATTGGGGGCACCTTCTTGTGAAAAGAAAGGCAAAAGGATGTGGGGATTTTTAGTTGGGGGAGGAGATGACTTAAGTCAGGAGTGAGGAACCTTTGGCCCTCCAGGTGTTGCTGAACTACAACTCCCATCATCTCTGATCATTGGTCATGCTTTACAGGGCTCCTGGGAGTTGTAACTAAATGGGATCTCCATGCGCAATGGCAGTCTACCCAAGTACCAGAGGAATGGAGGTAGAGCATAGCCTTATACAGTGGTACCACGGGTTAAGAACTTAATTCGTTCCGGAGGTCCATTCTTAACCTGAAACAGTTCTTAACCTGAAGTACTACTTTAGCTAATGGGGCCTCCCGCTGCCGCTGCACTGCTGCCACACAATTTCTGTTCTCATCCTGAGGTAAAGTTCTTAACCCGAGGTACTACTTCCGGGTTAGTGGAGTCTGTAACCCAAAGCGTCTGTAACCTGAGGTACCACTGTACTATATAAGCTTGTCTAATCCTCTTCTAAAGTCAGCTAAGCTGGTGACTATCACTGCCTCTTATGGGAACAAGTTTAACTATAAAGGTAAAGGTAAAGGGACCCCTGACCATTAGGTCCAGTCGTGGCCGACTCTGGGGTTGCGGCGCTCATCTCGCTTTACTGGCTGAGGGAGCTGGCGTACAGCTTCCAGGTCATATGGCCAGCATGACTGAGCCGCTTCCGGCGAACCAGAGCAACGCACGGAAACGCCGTTTGCCTTCCTGCCAGAGCGATACCTATTTATCTACTTGCACTTTGACGTGCTTTCGAATTGCTAGGTTGACTGGAGCTGGGACTGAGCAACAGGAGCTCACCCCATCACGGGGATTCGAACCGCCAACCTTCTGATCGGCAAGCCCTAGGCTCTGTGGTTTAACCCACAGCGCCACCCACGTCCCTAAGTTTAACTATACACTGTGCAAATAAGTACTTCTTTCATTTTTTTTCTGCTTTAAGTCATGATCTACGTATGATGCAAATCAGTTCAGTTCCTTTCAATTCCCCCCCACACACAATCACCCACTCCAAATCATTTCTAGATAGTCATTTTTAATTACCCCCAGGAAATTAGCCAAAATCTCATGTCCTTCCCCAATTCAGTTTCCCTCAAATTCACTGCCCAACAACAAACATCACCATGCCTTAAATATCCAAGCTGGTGGCCACTGATACGTCTAGTGGTAACAAATGCCATAGTTTTACTATCTGCTGTGTGAAGGAGGAGGACCTTCTAGCTACCAGTTTCGAAACGTTCAGAGCCCTGTTCTCACTTCTAAAAGAATAAGAAGAAAGGCATGTGTGTCCATGCATGCGCAAACACATTGGTGGTGGTATAAAAGAAGAGATGACTGCATCCATTGAAAATGCATTTTCCACACCATCTCCAGGGAATTTTAGACAAACACCCAGGAGCAAATATTTATCTGCACAAGTGTACAAATGAATCCTCTTTCTCTCTTCCAAAAAAGGAAGAAGAAAAAACCCCTTTCTCCAAACCCAGCCTTCAGCGACAGATGTGCGAGACAGGGGCTCAAACACAGAAGGGCAAACGAAACAAAGGACTGGAAACCTGTCAATCAAAACTGCTAAAGCAAGACCACAGGTGTGCTGCTTTGACCTTGGCAGTGACCCCCAGTCATAACACGAGACTTGATTGGCTGTCATCAAGCCACTTTGAAGGACAAGGACATGGCCACCAATATCCTCGCAGCTCAGGCAGAAGAGACAAGCCTGTCGACTAAGGTCTGGCCATTCGCTCCAAAGTTCATGGAGAAAATCCAGACTAGGAACATCTGATGCAGAAGCTGAAGGCAAAGAAAAAAATGACTTCTCAAAGCCAAGTTGTAAGATCCATGTTTTTCTCCTTTGCTGAAAATGCCTCCTTAGGACAATGTAAAAGCAGCTCTCCAATTTATTAAATCTAATACATCCAACCAGCCAACATTTTTTTAAAAAAGTGGTTTCTAATGTTCGCAATGGGACGTGGGTGGCACTGTGGGTTAAACCACAAAGCCTAGGGCTTGCTGATCAGAAGGTCGGCGGTTTGAATCCCCGTGACGGGGTGAGCTCCCGTTGCTCGGTCCCTGCTCCTGCCAACCTAGCAGTTCGAAAGCACGTCAAAGTGCAAGTAGATCAATAGGTACCACTCCGGCGGGAAGGTAAACAGTGTTTCCGTGCACTGCTCTGGTTCGCCAGAAGCGGCTTAGTCATGCTGGCCACATGACCCGGAAGAGGTACGCTGGCTCCCTCAGCCAGTAAAGCGAGATGAGCGCCACAACCCCAGAGTTGGTCATGACTTGACCTAATGGTCAGGGGTCCCCCTAATGTTTGCAATATAATCATTTCTAGGCAACTCCTGGAAACGTCTCCCACACATTGTGGAAGGAAGGGGCTCCACAGGAAGGTCTTGGTTCACAGACCAGACCATGTCCAAGGTTTTCTTAATAACAAATAAAGCCCTGAAGAACTCAGAACAAGATGACCTGCCCCAGTCGTGGCTCCCATCCAGCCCACAACAACAGGCTCTCTCTCTTTTGTGCAGTGGTTCTCAGTTTTTTCTCTCTGGACCACACTTTTACAATAAAGTTTGCTTGCACCACATCAATTTTTTTTATTGATAGGAAAAACACCAAAACACGAAATGAAACAATTCCTAGCAGTGCTTGATTTATAACATAGAACAAAACTACAGGCAACTGATCTTGGTGCATCGGATTGACACACGCATGGCACCAAACCTGGATATAGCCCCAAATTGTCGTGAAGACATCATGAGAAGGGGTGGAACAGGGTCAGAACGCACCAGAGTGGGCTTATGTCCACTCCACCGACGCCCACAGGGGTCTGGAACATAACCCACACACAAAACAAGGATTACCTGCACTTTATAATATGATTGTGGGGAATCCAGGAAAAAAAGCATAAAACATTGCAGCTACACAAAAACATGAATCATTCCCAAAATATTATTATAAACAAGCCTCTTACATATGTACTTTAAGTCTATATACAAACTCAATGAGAGGTGTGAGCCTGCCTTTGCTGAGTAATCTCATTTATATTAGGTCTAATCTTACACAAGTGGGACACGGGTGGCGCTGTGGGTTAAACCACAGAGCCTAGGACTTCCCGAACAGAAGGTTGGCGGTTCGAATCCCCGCGACAGGGTGAGCTCCCGTTGCTCGGTCCCTGCTCCTGCCCACCTAGCAGTTCAAAAGCATGTCAAAGTGCAAGTAGATAAATAGGTACCGCTCCGGCGGGAAGGTAAACGGCATTTCCGTGCGCTGCTCTGGTTCGCCAGAAGCGGCTTCGTCATGCTGGCCACATGACCCGAAAGCTGTACGCCGGCTCCCTCGGCCAATATACCGAGATGAGTGCCGCAACCCCAGAGTCAGTCACGACTGGACCTAATGGTCAGGGGTCCCTTTACCTTTTTAATCTGACACAAACAAAAGCCTTTCTCTTTTCTGATCTTTCATATTTGCCATCCATTCCTGCCACACCCTTTCAGAACCACTGCTTTAGAGTAAGGAAGACATCTTCACTGAGGCAGAAAAGAGATACAGGGCTCAACAACAGGTGATGGGTCCCCGGCAGCTGCTACGCTCAGACTAGATGACGGGAAAGGCGAGGGCAGCCAGGCGAGAAGCAGGGCTCCAAGCTGAACAAGTCCAAAATCAGGGCAATATGTTCAGCAAAGCATGGAAGCAACAGAGTTGCCCCCAACAGGTTGGCAGGCCCACCCTCCAAGCATTTAAAGATGGACAAGGCATGTTTGCTCATGAGACTCCCGTGCCTCGTGACACTGCTGAGCGCACAGGAGCTCACTGAGTCAGGTCTGATGGGTGTTTTCCCAGTGATGGAAGCACCACTGGGTCCTGGACAACCGGGCTGTGCATTCCCCGTCCATAGCTAGTTCGCATTAGAAGTTGGTTGATGCCCTCCCCAGATTCCTTTGCTGTACTCTTCTCCCTAGGAGAATAAAGGGGAGCTAGAAGTTCGGCTTCTTCAGCTGCAGCAAGGGAATCCTTAAAGGGGAGGAAGAGCGGTAGTCTCGTAATCTGGGGAACCGGGTTCGCTTCACCACTCCTCCACATGCAGCTGCTGGGTGACCTTGGCCTAGTCACACTTCTTTGAAGTCTCTCAGCCCCACTCACCTCACAGAGTGTTTGTTGTGGGGGAGGAAGGGAAAGGAGATTGTTAGCCGCTTTGAGACTCCTGGAAGGAAAGGTGGAATATAAATGTAGCAAACAAACAAAAAAACACTCCCAATTCTCTTTTTAAACGCTCTCCAGGGTAAATAAGCATAAAGACCCTAAAGATGCCATCTGCCAAGCCAGGGCTGGCAGGTTTTGCTTTCAGGAGGTTGGATTAGATGACCCTTATAGTCCCTTCCAATTCTACAGTCCTATATTTTATGATTCAGTCAAGGCATGTGTGGAGAATGTTAGCCGCTTTGAGACTCCTTTGGGTAGTAATAAAGCGGGATATCAAATCCAAACTCCTCTTCTTCTTCTTCTTCTTCTTCTTCTTCTTCTTCTTCTTCTTCTCCTTCTTCTTCTTCTTCTTCTTCTTCTTCTTCTGTTTCCCCCATGCCATCATCCTCTTCCCCCTTCTCATTCATCTCAGCCTGCCATGGAATGCCTTGGGACTCAATGAGTCCCTGTACAGTCTTGCAAAAATCACTTAGCTCATCTGGGGGAACTTTACTCAAGGTACCACACCATACAAAATATCAAAGGGCATTACAGAGTTGTGTCCGTGTGTGTGTGTGTGTGTGTGTGTGTGTTTTGCATTTGCATTTGCACTGTAATACAAATAGCACCTAAAAAAAGAAGGAAGATCCCTGTCTCAAGAAACTTGAAATCTACATTTTGGTGATGTAAGAAAACAAGAGAGTAGGGATAACATTCAATAAAGGTAAAGGTAAAGGGACCCCTGACCATTAGGTCCAGTCATGACCGACTCTGGGGTTGCGGTGCTCATCTCTTTACTGGCCAAGGGATCCGGCGTTTGTCTGTAGACAGTTTTTCCGGGACATGTGACCAGCATGACTAAGCCGCTTCTAGAGAAACCAGAGCAGCACATGGAAAAGCCGTTTACCTTCCCGCCAGAGCGGTACCTATTTATCTACTTGCACTTTGACGTGCTTTCGAACTGCTAGGTTGGCAGGAGCAGGGACCAAGCAACGCGAGCTCACCCCATTGCAGGGATTCGAACCGCTGACCTTCTGATCACCAAGCCCTAGGCTCAGTGGTTTAACCCACAGCGCCACCCACAAAAGATAACCAGCCTTTCTCCCTTTTTTTGTTCTTTAGTCATTTAGTCATGTCCAAAACTTTGTGACCCCATGGACCAGAGCACGCCAGGCACTCCTCCTCTTTTACCGTCAGATTATTCCAGCTTTCCTCAAGTTGGTCTGAAAGGAAGTGAATAGTAATCAGTTACATTTAAAGCTCTCTGGAGCATGGCCCCAAGCTATTCTGCAGCAGCTGCCAACATCCCAAGTGCTTTTAGTTACCCTCAGGGAAACTTCTCTGAGACTTTCTGATGCACTACCAACACAAGAATTTTTTTGCCATTTCTCTGCTCGAGAGCAAAGATGTGCCCTGTGGCACTCAGATTGCATGCAAATAGGCTCCTTTGCAGGTTTAATTGAAGGGATTGTCAATGCGAAGAGGACATGATTACGGGCCAGTTAGGATCCATTTCGAGCACACCTGTCAGCCGATCAAAGCAGTTCCAATCAACTGACAAGCCTGGTCCTTAATCAGTTACCTAGTGCAACATCTCACCTCACCCTATGCTGTAAGTGTATTGAAAGGAGGAAAGTCTCAACTAGCAGGAAAAGAGAGAGAGATTTAAAGGTGCCTTGAAATTTTGTGGGAAACTATTTTCACTACACACAAAAGGGGGCTCTCAATATCTCTCAAGATCCTCACTATTTTATGCTGGTCATACCACTTCACTTCTGTTTGGCACCCATTTTTCTTTTTCTTGTGTAACTCATCTTGGTTACACAATGGCATCATGATGCCAAACCCAAGTGAGGGCAAGAAGTGCTGCCCTCACTCCAAACTGACTTCCTGGTGCCACACTTCCACACAAGCATATGGCTTTTAATGTACCCCACTGTATTTGTCAGTCCCTTCAAGGATTCCAGTCAAAGGGCAGGATACACGGTGCAATTTCACATCTATTAAATTGGCCAATGTGCATTGCAAATTGGTTGTGCTCTTCCTAACCTTAAGAATTAAACCTGTATCACCCTACAGGCACTTCACACAGTTTAGGTCTTATCAAACTTGCTACTTTGCATTTACATACACCTTGCTTTACATTTTAATCCAAAGGATGTCTTTAATAATACAGTACGATTCAGGGTTGCGTGCTGGATGATCGTATAGCCCATCTCTGAATTCATTTTTCTAACTCCACTGTCAGAGGAGTTGGATGGTTTTAAGATGAGTAAGAGGGGATTATTTTATTTATCAATTAGCCGTCCTCGTCTTACATTTGTAAGAATGTAAATACCTATTTCTGCAGAGTTAAAAAATCACTATCCATGCGCAGCTTATCTTTAGAATCTTTTAGAGACAATGTTTTATAACGATTATGATATCCAAGGATGCATAGATAGATTTGGATCACTTTTCACCCTTCTATGATTCCCTCTTAGGAAAGAAATCACTCTTAGACTGTTTAATAAGAAAAATATAAGGTTTACTCACATCAAAAGACTTGTCAGGATTCAACAGGGGCAGTGATGCAAATCAGGCAAGCAATAATCCTTAAAAGTTACAAAGGTCCATAGTCCAATTCAAAATGGAGTGCGCTCTCTGCAAGAGAGCTTACGAACAACCTACTCCATTGTGTGTAAGAAGCAGAGTGTGCTGTGACAGGAAGAAGATTAAGTTTCCTATTGTTCCCCCTCCTACCTCAAAAGTTTAGAGGATATGACATCATACAGTCCCCGGTTTGTGATTTTGGCAATCATGCATTTGTGATTCGGCTGCAGGTTTTCGCACAAGAGGCATTATGCTTCTGAAGAACAGCTGTTGGAAATGGCAGGAAGGAAGGCTGCTGTGGTGCTCAAGTCCTGATTGGGGGAGTCTAGTGGGCATCTAGTTGGCCACTGTGTGAACGAGATGATGGCCTGATCCATCAGGGCTCTTCTTATGCAAACTGAAACTGACAAATTCACCCATCCCTAGAGGAGAGGGTAAGGAAGGGGAGGAGAGGGTGCATGTTGGCCCCATCCCTAATGTGGCATCTCTTCCCACCTGGGGATCAGGGCACTTTCTCAAAATCTCAGATGTGCCCACTGGCCCCCAAAGACTGGCGACCCCCTACTCCGCACACTGTTAGCCTCACATATCGGGGCTCAGCACCGTACAAGGACTTGGGTGATGTAATAATAAAATTTAAGGTCATATATATATAGTAAATGTACCAACCAAGCACGTACATAGATCAGCACGGGAAGACCAACCTGAAACCAAACTGACCAAATGTTTTCTCTGCAGGGAGGGAGGGAGGGAGGGAGGGAGGGAACCTTCCCACTGTCTCAGGAATTGGGTAATCACCATCTCAAAGGAATGGCCAGACTACCAGGAAAGGCAATCAGGTAAGGCATCATCAGATAACCTGGCAGACAGGAAAAACAACAACATACAAATTTCTGTTGTAGACCGCCTTTTCTGTGATGTAGGTATGATGTTTGTGGGGGGTGGTCTTGAGCTCCAGGGCAGGGAATTTAAAATGTCAATATAAGGGCAGGCACACCTTTGTTCTGCATCCTCCTCCGTCCTCCTGTGTGTGAGGGGAGCACCCTGTTGCAACAGCTTTAAGAAAGATCAGGCTTACTAGCTGCTTTGTTTCTCGATATTCTCTAGTTGGCCTCTGTTATTTTCTCCTACCAATAGGGAACCTATGTAAGGACTCTATACGGGCTCTTGGATACCCCATAAGGGAAAAGGGGCAGATTTTGTTTACAAAAGTGGCAGAAGAAAGAGTTATACAGCCTCTAAACATCACCATCCTCGTTCCTCTACACAAACTGGCAGCCTTGCCCCCCAGCTGCCTTCCTTTCTTCTTTTAACGCCCATGTAACAACTTATTTGGCCTTAAATCTGTGGATGTGGGTTTGAAAAAGCTGGCAGGTACAGGGAGGGGAGGCAGAAACGCTAGGTTCCCATTATCTCCATAGCAACAACACAACAACAACAAGAGCTAACCTTCTCCAAACAAAGCTGAAGTGAACCTCTTCAGATCAAATCCTGATTTGACTCTGTGTCCTGCCAAGAGGATTTGAAATCTATCTCCTTCACTAGGTTGATTATTGCCAGTTTCTGCTCTGCAGCTGTCTCCATCCTTTACGGGCAGCATTAAATCGGACTCATTACCTGAGTGCTGTGTGACACACCAGCAGCACTTTACCTGCGTGAGAGAGAGCAGGCCTGGCAGGATTAGCCCTCCATGGGCTTTCTGTGGAGCCCCATTATTACCTTCAAAATGGTTCCTGGGTAATTTGAGGCTTTTAACAATAGCAAAAGAAAAGCAAACAACTGGAAGCAAACTGCTAGAATCCAACTGCAGCACTTAGCAAAAGTAAGTTCCTATTTTAAAAAGAAGTGGCTGCTTCTCTGAATATTACCCCCAACAACTTCCTTATGCTCCCTTAGAAACATTACACTTAACTGGGCCAGGAAGTCAACTCCTCTATGGTTTCTTCCACATTATACATTTAAAGCACTGTTATACCACTTTAAAGAATCCTGGCTTTCGTAAAAAAAAAAAATCCTGGGGAGTTTAGTTTGTGATGCATGCCACGCTTTGTTAGGAGATCCCCTGTTCCTGTCACAGAACTACAATTCTCAGAGTAGCTTAACAGTCAATCCATAGCTGTCAACTTACAGATTTGAAAATAAGGGACCAGCAGCCTTGAAAATAAGGGATCAGCAGCCAAAATAAGGGATTTTGCTTAGCTTATACATAAATCCGCCACTGATGGAGCCATGCTGCTTTTGCTGCCACTGACTGTGTTTTGCAGGGGGGGTTGGACTAGATGATCCTAAGGGTCTACAACTCCCACCAGAGAAGAGTGGCAGACCAAACTGATGAACCACGTTGAGGTGGCAAAGCTTACAGGCAGAATTAGAAACCAGGAAGAGGACCTCTTTAATAAAGAATGGGGAAAGTTTATAATTTAGTTGAAAAGCTATTGTAAAGAGTTACATAAATTGGTAGGATTGACAAAAAACCTGTAGTAAAAATTTGAACTATGGATGGACAAATGATTTATAAAAACAGAGTTATGAAAGGGATGCAGAGGGGGAAATCACTACATTAAAATGCTGCACTGGTTGGAGGGTATGCTAAGCAGCACGTCGGGGCTGCCGTAGTCCTGGTGCAAGGAGTTCCATCAGCCCTTCCCCGCCCGAGAGAGAGGGAGAGAGAGAAACTCGCCGCCCGCAAGCCCGGCATGAGGTGGTTGCGGCGCCGCCGCAGCCGCTGAAGCACCACCCTTCTACGTCCCTCCCCATCCCCTCCTCTTCCTCCTCCCTCAGGCCGCCTCCTCAGCTGCTGCCGCCGCTGCCGCCTCCAGCTTCCCTTGGCAGTGCAGCAGAAGTCTCACAAGAGAGGGGCTGCCTGCCCGCCCACCGCCACCCGTCTCCTCACAACGTGCCCCGAGGGGGAAAAGGGAGAGACGGAGACACGGCAGCTCATGCACACACTCTCTCAAGGTGGAAGACCCCGAGCCGCAGCTTCCCTCCCGAGCCAGGCGAGCATGAAACCCGGGAAATTTAAGGGACATCATCAATCCGGGACAGCTGCGGGAAACGGCGCTGGGATAAGGGAGTTTCCCGCCTAATAAGGGTGGTTGACAGCTATGAGTCAATCCCTCTTCCCAGGGAACTCTGGGAACTGTAGCTCAATGGGCAGACTAGCAGCCACCCAACAACTCTCAGCTCCCTTAGCAAACTACATTTCCCATACAGTGGTACCTCGGGTTACAGATGCTTCAGGTTACAGACTCCGCTAACCCAGAAACAGTACCTCGGGTTAAGAACTTTGCTTCAGGATGAGAAGAGAAATTGTGCGGTGGCAGCGGGAGGCCCCATTAGCTAAAGTGGTACCTCAGGTTAAGAACAGTTTCATGTTAAGAACAGAACTCCAGAACGAATTAAGTTCTTAACCAGAGGTACCACTGTAATTCTTTAGAAGTCATGACTCTTTGAAGTGGTATGATAATGCAGATAAGGCCTGATAAGAGATCACCACATCTATTGGAACACAGAAGTGTCAAGCCAGATAAAAAGATAAACAAAACTTCATAAAACCATTGCTCTATGGATCTCCATTCTTTGTACTGGAAATCTGCATAGACCTCACCTGGAGTACTGTGTCCAGTTCTGGGCACCACAGTTCAAGAAGGACACTGACAAACTGGAACGTGTCCAGAGGAGGGCAACCAAAATGGTCAAAGGCCTGGAAACGATGCCTTATGAGGAACGGCTAAGGGAGCTGGGCATGTTTAGCCTGGAGAAGAGGAGGTTAAGGGGTGATATGATAGCCATGTTCAAATATATAAAAGGATGTCAGATAGAGGAGGGAGAAAGGTTGTTTTCTGCTGCTCCAGAGAAGCGGACACGGAGCAATGGATCCAAACTACAAGAAAGAAGATTCCACCTAAACATTAGGAAGAACTTCCTGACAGTAAGAGCTGTTTGACAGTGGAATTTGCTGCCAAGGAGTGTGGTGGAGTCTCCTTCTTTGGAGGTCTTTAAGCAGAGGCTTGACAACCATATGTCAGGAGTGCTCTGATGGTGTTTCCTGCTTGGCAGGGGGTTGGACTCGATGGCCCTTGTGGTCTCTTCCAACTCTATGATTCTATGATTCTATGATTCTATTCTATGATATATCCTTTCTGCAATAGAGCCAACAGATACAGTATAAATATAGAATTATAAAGTTGGAAGGTACCCCAAAGGTCATCTGGTCCAAGCCCCTGCAATGCAGGAATCTCAACTAAAGCAGCCATGACAGATGGCCATCCAACCTCTGCTTAAAAATCTCCAAGGAAGGAGAGTCCACCACCTCCCAGAGGAGACTGTTCCACTGTCAAACAGCACTTACTGTTAGAAAGTTCTTCCTGACGTTTAGGTGGGATCTCCTTTCTTGTAACTTGAATCCATTGGTTTTTCCCTGATATTACCTTGGTTGTTCTAATAATTATGTCAATTTCCTCCAATTGATTGCAGCTATGCGGCCTAGGACCCACGTACCTACGGGACCACCTCTCCTGATATGCCCCACGGGGGACCTTAAGGTCCACAAATGACAACACCTTGGAGGTCCCAAGTCGTAAGGTGGTTAGATTGGTCTCAACTAGGGCCAGGGCCTTTTCAGTACTGGCCCCGACTTGGTGGAACGCTCTGTCACAAGAAACTAGGGTCCTGCAGGACTTGACATCTTTCCACAGGGCCTGCAAGACAGAGCTGTTCCACCTGGCCTTTGGTTTGGACTCAGTCTGACCCTTATGTTTCCCTCGCCTTATGTTATTGATTTATCAGCTACTTTTAAAATGAGGCTGCATTTTAAATTCCATTTTAACCTGTACTTTAAATTGGGGTGGTTTTTTCCCCCCTTATCATGTTTTTTTTACTGTGATTTTATTGGTGTTAGCCGCCCTGAGCCCGGCTCTGGCCGGGGTGGGTGGGGTATAAATAAAATTTATTTATTATTATTATTATTATTATTATTTAAATGATTCATTGTCATTGGTGGGGCCAACTTTGCTTTATTGTCCTGTTCTGAGCTAATATTTTATCAACTGGTACCACTATATACAAAAGGGGTTCTTCAATTTTGTTAACTGTTCATTTTTAAGTTTTTAACTTTCAGTTGTCATAGGGAAGAAGGATTTATCATTAAGCGAATCTGGGAATTCCTAGGGGAGTTTGGGTATTCTAACAAGTCTCAGCGCCCTTAGCAAACTACAGTTCCTGGGGTTCTTGCAGGTGGAGCCATGGCTGTTTAAAGTAGTATGATATTGCTTTAAATGTATGGTACAGATGGAGTCAAAGGAAGCATAAATCTGACTGTTGTTATCAAGAAGCGGCAGAGCTCACGACTGGCGTTTCTTCATAAGTGTCTTTTTTCCTGCAGAAAGGTGAGGGGATTTCCATGACAACTATTCAATTAAATGTGGAAAATGAAGGTTATTCACACAGCCTACCCAAAGAGAAGGCGTCACACACAGAGATATGAACCAAAAAGGGGAGGAGTGAGAGGCTAAACGGAGCCAGTTAATAATAAATGTAAAAGCTAAATTATTACACATGAACTGTCCACTTTGGAGGCAAGTTTCAAACAGCGGGAAAAGCAGTCTGAAGCAAGACAAAGCGTACACAGCAAAGAGTGAGAAATTAATAAAAATGTCGCGTTCTTTGGGCTTCTGAGCTTTTCAAATGTAGGGCCCGCTGCTGGTCTAAACATGCATTTAGGAAGACTCCATTACAGTGGTACCTCGGGTTAAGAACTTAATTCGTTCTGGAGGTCCATTCTTAACCTGAAACTATTCTTAACCTGAGGTACCACTTTAGCTAATGGGGCCTCCCGCTGCCGCTGCCAGAGCACCAACATGGGCCCCCAAACAGCGCAAGAGGAGCACCCAATCACACTTACAATGTCCAGCTTTGTAATTGGGACTCTGTACAGTGGTACCTCAAAGGGACCCGGGTGGCGCTGTGGGTTAAACCACAGAGCCTAGGACTTGCCGGTCAGAAGGTCGGCAGTTCAAAGCCCCGCGACGGGGTGAGCTCCCGTTGCTCAGTCCCTGCTCCTGCCAACCTAGCAGTTCGAAAGCACGTCAAAGTGCAAGTAGATAAATAGGTACCACTCTGGCGGGAAGGTAAACGGCCTCCGGTGGGAAGGTAAACGGCGGTGGGGCCTCCCACTGCCACCACGCGATTAGGTACTATTAGGTACTAGGAGAGTCTGTAACCTGAAGCGTCTGTAACCTAAGGTACCACTGGTGATAAAGCTACTACGACTGTTTTATTGTGTGCCTCCTCCATGACAGGTCCAGAGGGTGGCAGCACAAGAGCAGGCCTCTTCTACAGTGGCTCCCCATTTGTGGGATGCTCTCCCCAGGGAGGCTCACCTGGCGCCGTCATTACATATCTTTAGGCACCCGGTGAAAACTTTCCTTTATAAACTGTAGACTTTTAGAAGGGGTGAGGGGGCTACGTGGTGGCATGACTGCGACTATCATGAAGGGACCCTGCACTTCTGAATTTGCCACCACACTACTGGATATTGAGACATTTTATTGATTTTATTTATTTGAAGATTTCTATACCTCTTTTCACAATTTGTGTCAAAGCAGTACAGTGGACGCGCGGGTTGCGAACGTGATCCGTTCAGGATGCACATTCGCACCCCGCAGCAGCGTGGCTGCACATGCACGGGTTGCAATTCAGCGCACATGCGCAAAGCGTGATTTAGCGCTTCTGCACATGCGCGACCGCCGAAACCCAGAAGTAACCCGTTCTGGTACTTTCGGGTTTCGGCGGTCCACAACCCGAAAAAACGCAACCTGAAGCGTCTGTAACCCAAAGTATGACTGTACACAGATGTAGGGCCCCCATCCTATGCTCTTAAGTGTAACTTAACTGATTTTAATATTGCATTTTAAATGCCGTAATCCACCCCTGGGACCTCAACTTGAAGGGCAGGTAAGAAGGGCAGGTAAGAACATGAATAAAAAATAATAAAGAACAATCACCCTAAAATAGACCAATGGGAACTGAGCATGCTCAGTAGCCTCAGAATGCTGAATTATTGTTGTGGGGAAGGAAAGTGGGGGACCCAGCAAAGATAGGAAAGTGTTTTGGATAGAGTCAGGTTACTGTACTGCCTACACCACAGATCTTCAGCCAGTGGATCACCTGGTCACACATGGTGGGCTGAAGCACAGCTGTTGCCACCATGTTGGATTCCAGGTTAGGCTAAGCAGACTGAAGGAGCATGTGTATCTGGACTAGGACACGTTCTATGTTGGAAGACACAAGATTTACCCACCCTGGAAGAGTGGCAGATGAAGGTGATGGACTATATGGAATTGGCGGAAATGACTGGCAGAATCCGAGACCTGGGAGAAGAGTTGGTGGAAGAAGACTGGAAGAAATTTAAAGACTATCTGCAGAAACACTGTAAAATTAATGAATGTTAAAATGATGTTGGATTGAAAATAAGTGGCATTAGCAACGAAGTTAATAAGAGTATGCAAAATTGAACTGAAAATGGATGAAAATATAGAGTTATAATATGTTAAGATATAGAGTTAAGATAAACGAAAGAGGGTAAGGATTTGCTGATTTGATTATTTAAATGGAGATACAAAAAGGGGAGGTGTGAGGAGGCCAAGGAAATAAGATAATGAGTTAGGGTTACAAAAATGGATTTGTTTTTACTCTTCTTTTTCTTATTTTATGTATTTTTCTATGTTTCTTTTATTGTATTTCTTTCTTTTTATATGATTTTTTAAATTTATGTTTTTGTAAAACTTCAATAAATATCTTTTTTAAAAAAAGGACACGTTCTATGGACAAGATGCCCATTTTATAAACTTCCACAAGTGCTTCAATGTGGCCGGAGAAAGGCAAGAGCCATTTTTCAGTAAGAGACAGAGTTCCTGGCCAACCACACGCTCGTGCCTTCCTTCTGCCAGAATGCTGGACTTTTTTTTCGTTTAGTAATAATGCTGAGGTAACAACAGCACTATGCATATTGCTCTTTGAATTTCCATTTTAGGATTAATTAATGTGTGAGTCCCAAATTGCAGCTTGGGAGTCACTTGGTGGGTCCCGGTGGGTCTCGGAGCTGGACCAGCTGAAGACTGCTGTACACCACCTCAAGCTCCTTGAAGGAAACGTGAGATATAAATAAATGTTAAAATGATTTTTTTTAAAAAGCTTATTCATGAGCATTTGCCTTCTCCACTCCATCCACAGTGTTATAAAATTGTGTCATGCCATCGCGCACCCCCCCCCCCAGTTTTTTTTCTCAAAACGAAGCAAAAAGTTTGGACTCCAATTCCCATGAGCCCCAGCTAGCATGGCCAATGGTCAGGGATCATGGAAGTTGTAGTCCAGCTGTATCATGCTCTGAACCCACTCCACTCACCCCAGTCATTCTTGTTGCCCCCTTCTACACCTTTTTCCAGCTCTGCCATAAGCACTCCAGGTTTAAATGCTTTCATTAATTTTTTTTAACATGAAGCGCCTTTGCCAACAAAAGCAAAACAAAACCTGCCTGCAAAGTTCCAGCCTGCTTCACATCAACGAGATAAAGATATTAGCAAATGTGCATTTGAAGTAAGGGAAAATAACTAACGAATCCTTAACAATATTGCAAATAGCTTGGCGGGCAGCTCTTGCGCTGTTAAATTAATCCTTCGTGTCCTTGTTCTCTTTCTTTCTCTCTTTTCTCCTTACTGGAGTCATTTAATAAGGCAAGAACTCATTTCTTTCCTCCGCCTTCGTGTGCCCCATTGCCATGGCGACATTTGTGAATCAGATATCAATAAAAATACCCTTCCAGTGTGGCACCACATGCCTCACTGTTCCGTCGCCAACACAGCTTTAAAAAAATTACAGGAATCCACAAGAGCTCAGCAATTAGCAATTCCTTTGCTATAAAAGTTTCTTCTCCTTTATCTGAAAAAAAGGTGATGGATCTCAGGAAGTTTCCACCATGCGGTCCCAAACTTTAACACAATAATGGCACCACTATTCCCCTGCCCCCACCCTGCACATCTGGCTTAGAGGAGACAACTGGCAAGAGAATCAAGACCTGGGAGACCTCAGCCTTCCTCTCCCCTGGCATCCATAATGTTAGTGTCACAGGCAGGGACCCTGGGAAATACCATTCCTCCCATGGCACCGAAGTAGGATTCCAACATCTCCAGGGAGCAGTGGCCAAACTGCTAGGGAAAGGTTCTTCTCCAGCTCAGGTGACAATCTGAGCCTTCCAAAGAAAAGCTTCATTACCAGCTATTGAATGCCTCCAAAACGCCTGTAATTCTTTGTTTTCACTCTTCATCCTCCTCCAAAAGATGCAATGCAAGATGGGCTAATGAGTCTTCTTCAGCAAATAACTCCATGCATAAGGTGCCACAGTAGATGAGACCTTGCGCCACCTAGACATCCACATCTAACCAGAGATGGAATTAGTCAGGATGATGTAGTAGTGGCCAAAGGGTCAATCTACCATTGCGGATACCACCCCCTGGTTAAAATCCCCCACTGAGCCTTAAAGCGCAATGAGTGACCTTGGTCCAGTCACTTTATCTCACATTGGCCTACCCTAGAGGACTGCTGTTTCTGTGAGGACAACAGGTAGTAGGGTGGTTGGAGAACCATGCGCATCACTCTGACCTCCTTGGAAGAACGGTGGGATGCAAAATGCAATTTACAACAAAAGTTTTCACATAGTTCATTGCATGCCTTAGCTTCTCTTGGTGTCAGTTGTCCAGCAGCCCTGAATCAAAGAACTGAAGAGTTGGAAGGGATCCAAAGGGTCATCTAGTCCAACCAAGCTAAATAATCTCTGGAAAAGGAAGCAGGAAGAGGCTGCTGACAGGCCAATTAAGAGCTCCTGCTTGGGTGCTCTCTGCCTAGGCCTCAAACTTACCTGCTGATGCTTTTAATTCTTGGAGGGACGGGAAACCTTTTGGTCCCTGCAAGCCAGATCTTTCTCAGACATAGTTTGGCAGGTGTGCAAGGCCACCCAGCTGTCCATTCTGTCAGATGACTGGGTACTTTGAAGTCCCAAAGTCAGGACTTCAAAGCATCGCACAGGTTTCGTGAAGAGCCCATCACCATGCTTTAAAGTGCCAGAGGCTCCAGGGAACTTTCTAGCACAGCTGATCCAGCAGGCCTTGGCTCTACTGGAGGGCTTGAGCTGCTTTCTGTGTTAGTGAGCTCCCCACGGATGGTGGTAGAGCCAAGTCTACTTTCTCTTTCCAATGAGCAATCAAGAGCACTCTTTAAGGCTCCCATTTCTACACTGGAAGCCTTACACATGTGTAGGAAAGATGAGCATAATATAGAGACATGGCCTTCTCAATCATGGCACCAGCAATGTAGGACAGCCTCCCAAAGGAGGCCCGCCAGAGTCCATGTCTGCTCAGGGACAGATGGCCATCCAACCTCCATTGAAAAACTTGCAATGAAGGAGAATCTGCCACACTCTGTGGTAGCTTTCTCCATTGATGAAAAAGTGTTACCACACACAAGTTATTGCTAATGTCTAGTCAGAATCCCCTTTCTTGCGATTTGGATCCATTGCTTTGGGTCCTGCCCTCTGAAGCAGCAGATGACAAGCTTGTTCCAACTTCCATGTGAAGATATTTGAAGATGTCTATAATCTCACCTCTCAGTTTTCTCTTCTTCAGGCTCTAAGACATAACAGTCCCTTTGGCTTCCTTCCTCCATATAAAGAAGAAAGATTTATGCATTCATGGGGTTATTATTGAGGCCTCTTTGTCTTTATTTCCATTTGTTCAGTACTAGAGGTGCCACTAAGGCCAATGACTCTCTCGGGATTAATAAATTAAGCAATTACAGATGGAAGGTGGGGAGAGACATAGAAGCACAACAGACTCTGTTTCCATTGAATGGAAATGAGCATTTAAAAAAAAAAAAAAAAACCTCAAGGTAAAGCTCCCCCAAGGGAACCAATGGCCCATATGATCGCCATGATTAGCAGGCCCGCAACTGAGGCACAAATTATATACTCCTCAAAGGCTGACAGTTCACTTAGAGTAGGAGTTGTTGTTTAACAGTAAGTGACTTCACTGCACACTGATGGGCCTGGCTCCTCTTGTGAAGGTTGGGCTTGTTGTGGACAACAGCCGGGAAATGGGAGTTGGGTGCAAAGAGTCATCAGTGCTATGCTATGCTATGCTATGCTATGCTATGCTATGCTATGCTATGCTAGCACTGACATCATCCGAGTTCGGATGCTGCATCAGCAACAGCCAGACTTAGACCGAGCCTTATAAATGAGCAGCAGCTCTGCCTTGGCTGAAAGCTATGCCTTTACAGAAAGGTGTCCTGCTCTGCTGTGTGGAAAGGCTCAAAGAGAATGCAGGACAGGGTCAGGATGGTCACAAGGCAAGGCGATGCAAGGCAGTGCTCAGGCTGTGCTTTGGGGAACATAGCTCTGCTCCAGCAAGGAACAGGCTTAAACTGAATCCTTTCACAGCAGTTGCACCAAGAGGAACCTAATTGCCAGCACCACCCATGCTGCAAGATGCTGCTCCACTTAAAGGGGCCTCTATAGTGGTCCTTTCAGGGTCTTCTACAGTGGAGTCCTTGGAGTCAGAGAATGGCCATGCCACATCCTTTACTCAGAGGTAGGGAGCAGGCACTGGCCCCACAGGTTCACCTGGAAGCAGAACCTCTGGGGCTGGTCCCACACACCCTTCCCCTTCAGGTTCAGATCACCCGCTGATGAAGACAAATATGACTCCTCCTGGTGCTTCTTCAGTTCAAGGGACACAGCCTGTGTGGCACAGAGGATCAGTGTGTCTGGCTACTAACCAGAAGGTTGAAGCCCACCCAGGGATAGCAGTGAGTAGGATTTCTGTATTGCAGAGGGGTAAACTAGATGACTCTCCGAGTCCTTTCCAACTCTACAATTCTATGATTCTATACTCTGCCAGAGCAGGGGAGACTCTGGCTGTACTGGGACAACTGTCATGAAGTCCACAAAGTCAGAAAGTGGCAATGCAACATCCTTGGTCCAGAAAGGCACTGGTAGCACAGACTCAGGTTGAAGGCCACTTCTGGGTGTGATCCTTCATGGAACCCCCCCCCCCCCCCGGAGGTCCTGGGCTGCCCAGACACCAAGACCCCCCCTCTCACTGGTGTGGTCCAAAGAGCAAAATGCTTGGCACCAGCTTGGCTGCAGGAGCTGCCAGAAGGAGGCGTACAACGAGCCATGCAACCATCTTAGGGACTCCACTCCTTAACCTTTTCTTCTCCCAAAGATGGAGGCAGCAGAGGTTTAGGATCAGAGCCTTCCTTCTAGATGGGCTACGTTCCCAGGTTGATGAGCCCCATCTGTCCCTCATTTCACTCTACAGCACGTGTAGAAACCACCTTCTTAACTGCTGGACCCACTAATGGTCTCCATCCACTGGAGCCTGTCTTTGCATGCAGGGCAAGTCCCTAATTCACCGAGGGCTTGAGACCCATAGGCTACCCTCATCTGGTTTTGCCAGCCAGTTGAAGCCATTTCCCAGGTGGTGGCTGCTGTTGCATGCTCACAGCTTCTATGAGCCACAGGTGAGCATGACCTAATCCTATTATTGTGGTCTCTGCATTTACTGTAGAGCAGGGAAGAGGAGACCCATTCCCTTCTGGGCAACCTTCCAGAGGCCACATGGCAGCTTTGGGTGGGGCCAGAGGCAAAAGTGGGTAGGGGAATGAAGGTGAATTTCAGATATGCACAGAAGCCTTGTTCTTGCACACTCTCTCCTCGGTCCAGAGCCCCCAGGTTGCCCCAGGCCTGAGATACCCCCCACCTCCATCCCTGCTTGAGAGCAAACTAACACTGCAAATGTTATTATGGGAGAGGGTGGATATTTTTTTCTCTCTTTGCCCGAGGGATTAAGAAACCACGGGGCCCATGCCAAGGCCCTTCCAAACGAATGGGGTGAAATGAAGATCGGGAAGCCAATACATGGGGAATATGCTGGTTTTGAAACCAGCTGCATGAAAAGAAAAGAACCTTTTAGAATCACATGGCTGATCCTAAGGGGGACAATTACTAGGAGATAAAAAGGAACGGCTGCTGAGCCCGGGGAAGATAGCTTTACAAGCTTTTTATAATTCATTAAGAAAAGCCTTCTGTGGCTTTGACAGTCACCTTGAATAGTGTTTGCGAAAGACAAGGGGAGGAAAAGTCCGTTAAGAGAGGAGGAGGAGGGACATCAGCAAGTACTGAGGAACCGCTTTACAAACTGCCCTCTGGTAACTCTTTTTTTTCTTGTTAAGGCTGCTGAGATAACTCTGATCTAATAAGAAGGCCTCCCGGCATGTGCGACATGAAAACCACCCAATAATCAATGAAGCTGAGGAAAAGAGGATTACAAGACCTTCTGTTGCCACTATCAGCCACCAAGCCTAGTTTCCTGTGATCAGATTGATCATTGCTCAAACATGCGGTTGTGCGCCAGCATGCAAGTACAAGCTCTTGACAACTTAAGAAGAGACCTAGGCTGTATCAGGCCAAGGGCCACTTCCACCTCCTTCTCCACCCAGATTCCCACTGTGGGCAGTCAGAAGACACCAGGAAGCCCACCACCACCTCAAAGGCAGCATCCTTCCCTGTCTGTTCTCCAATCCACTCCAACCGGGCAAATGGTATTCGGTGGCACACTTTGCTTCAAGAGCTGAAGGCTCCAATTTTGGACTCACAGCTGTCCATGGAGGCGCAGGTTAATTCTGTGTCCAGGGCAGCTGTTTACCAGCTCCACCTGGTACGCAGAATGAGACCCCACCTGCCTGCAGACTGTCTTGTCAGAGTGGTGCATGCTCTAGTTATCTCCAACTTGGACTACTGCAATGCAGTCTATGTGGGGCTACCTTTGAAGGTGATTCGGAAATTGCAATTAATCCAGAATGTGGCAGCTAGACTGGTGACTGGGAGCAGCCACCAACATATAACACCGGTCCTGAAAGATCTTCATTGGCTCTCAGTACATTTCTGAGCACAGTTCAAAGTGTTGGTGCTGACCTTTAAAGCCCTAAACAGCCTCAGTCCTGTATATCTGAAGGAGCGTCTCCACCCCCATCGTCCAGCCCGGACACTGAGGTCCAGAGCCGAGGGCCTTCTGGCGGTTCCCTCACTGCAAGAAGAGAGGTTACAGGGAACCAGGCAGAGGGCCTTCTAGGTAGTGGCGTCTGCCCTGTGGAATGCCCTCCCAGCAGATGTAATAAACAACTATTTTACTTTTAAAAGACAACTGAAGGTGGCCCTGTTTAGGGAAGTTTTTAACGTCTGATGCTGTATTGTTTTTAATATTCAGTTGGAAGCCACCCAGAGTGGCTGGGGAAACCCAGCCAGATTGGGGGGGGTATAAATAATAAATTATTATTATCATACCTAAAAGACACCAATATGCCAGTTCCCCATGGAAGGATCCACCGGTTTAGTATCTCAGCCAAAAGGACCAGAACAGTTGGGTGTACAAGAAGGAACTGAGTAGTAAATGTGCAGCACCTGAGAAATTCATTCACAAAGTCTTACAAAATGACAAGGAGGATGAGCTTATGAGGGGATGTGGAGATGGAGGTACAGCAAGGGACTCATTCTCTGTGGCAGGGTTGCATTCTCCACTTTGGACCCTGAATAAAGTACTACTGGCTGCCCTCCCTTCAAGGAAGTAGCCTGGACCTCATTCTCAGAGTCCCACCACCACCACCCACTGCACGGTCCCTGCACCATGGCACAACGGGTGGAACCTTGGACGTTCTGCCTGCAGAGCAGCTGCTCCCCCACTAAGCATGGGCTCTTCCCTTATTTACATGAACGCAGACCCCACAGGTGAGTGTTGGCTATTTCCTTAGCTTGAGGTGGGTGCAGAGGCTTGAGGTGGGCGCAGAGGCTTCCGGGGCTGCCAGGATTAGGCTGCTGGGCGCTGGGCTGGGGAGATGTTCCGAACAGCCATCATGATGGCTGCCAGCCTGGCGTTGACCTCTGCAGTGGTGGCGCACGCCTATTATCTTAAGCACCAGTTCTACCCGACGGTGGTATACCTGACAAAGTCCAGTCCCAGCATGGCGGTGCTGTACATTCAAGCTTTTGTCCTGGTGTTCCTGTTAGGCAAATTCATGGGCAAAGAATTTTTCAGACAGCTCCGAGCAGCTGAAATGGAGCATCTGCTTGAGCGGTCATGGTATGCAGTGACCGAGACCTGCCTTGCCTTCACAGTCTTCAGGGATGACTTCAGCCCCCGTTTTGTGGTCCTCTTCACTCTCCTCCTCTTCCTCAAGTGCTTCCACTGGCTGGCTGAGGACTGTGTGGACTTTATGGAGAGGAGCCCAAACATTTCCTGGCTCTTCCATTTTCGCATTGTCGCTCTGATGCTGCTCCTGGGCATTCTGGATTTCCTGTTTGTCAGCCATGCCTACCACAGCATCCTCACACGGGGAGCCTCCGTCCAGCTGGTCTTTGGCTTTGAGTATGCTATCCTCATGACGATGGTGCTCACCATCTTCATCAAATACATCCTGCACTCCATCGACCTCCAGAGCGAGAACCCTTGGGACAACAAGGCCGTCTACATGCTCTATACAGAGCTCTTCACAGGATTCATCAAGGTCCTGTCGTACATGGCTTCATGACCATCATGATCAAAGTGCACACCTTCCCACTGTTTGCCATCCAACCCATGTACCTGGCTATGAGGCAGTTCAAGAAAGCTGTGACAGATGCAATCATGTCCCATTGAGCTATTCGCAACATGAACACCCTGTACCCCGACGCCACTCCAGAAGAACTGCAGGCCATGGACAATGTGTGCATTATCTAGCTTTGTTTCTCATCCAGACCATCGAATGCCGTTCCCCCTCCCTGCAGCTCTTGCATTCAAACAAAGGGCTAAGAGAACTTTAAAGTGTTGTACCCCAAACTGCGCATTAAGCTACTCCATGCTAAACAGCCATGGGGGGACTGCTGCACAGCTCCCGTCACAACGACACTCCACAGCAGAGTCATTTTCCCAACAGAACCAATAATAAAGCCAAAAGGCTTTTAGGATATATCAATATGAAAAGACGACTCTTTGTGAAAGGCTGAAATCACACAGAAAAAGAACACTAAAGGGTGTCTTTCAAATGCCGCTCATCCTCAAATGCAGAAAGAATTGTACCACTGCGGGAGATGACGCTTCAGATCTGTGTATGTTTACATCAGTTTTTACAGAGTTCTTCTTTTACTAAAGTACAATGAGGGGTATATATATATATATATATATATATATATATATATATATATATATATATCTGGATCATGTACAATGCTTGAGTAAAAGAGACAGCAATACAGCAATACAATGAGGCAGGAATTTGACTCGCAGGCTCACACACTTGGAAGCGTGACTTGAATGTTTTCGAGTCTTCTCTCATACGAGGGGAAATTATATAAAGATGCTTTTATTGTATGAACATATGCAGCTGCCTTGCACTGAGTTGGGTTGTTGTTCTGCCTTGTCTAGGACAGTGTAATCTGAGCAGCAGTGGCAGCAGTAAGCTGTTTGAATCTGTGAGCCTTAATTTTAAGAGCCTTTTAACTGGAGGTGCTGGGGGGGGGGCAAAACCAGGGACCCTCCGGGTGCAAAGTGTGTGGTCCACCGCTAAGCTACAGCCCTTGTTCTACTAAAGAAAAAGCAAAGACCAGCTGGCCAAGACATTGCCACAACCTGGACTTCCAGCAACAACTTTGATGCCAACAGTGGAAGAGGGATCTGCAGAATCAGGAAATGCCAGTAGCACAACCTACAGAGGTGCTGGATCTTGACCCGAAGCCACTGAGCTCAACTCTAGCAAGCAGCCAGGAGGGACTGTGTCTCAGTCGAACAGCACCTCCTTCGCAAGCTGCGCCCCATATTCAATCTGCATCTCCTGGTAGGGCTCGGAGTGTCCCCTGGAGAGCTGGTGTCAGTCAGCATAGACAATATGAATGGATGCTTTAGTTGATATTCCTGCATTGCAGGAAGTTGGACTAGATGACCCTCAGGGTCCCTTTCAACTGTACAGTTCTATGATTCTATGAATTTAGGTGGACTCTTAGCCTGACTTGGGATGAGGCAGCTTCCTGTGTAGGAATCCTCAAGGCAACCAAGTTGAAACCCATTGATATACATACACATCTATGCTTTCATGCTGAAATATTTGGTTCTTTCAGAATCCACATGATCCATCCTAGAGAGAGGATCAGAAATGAGATAGGGTAGATTCCAAGTCCCACCTGACCAGCAGCTCAGTAATGGATCGCAGATCCCTTCACAGCTTAGAAAAGGAAAGCTAAGATGCTTCACCCGGTGCCATATAACAGGAGCCATGCCAGGCATTAAATCTTATCGTTCCAGATTAATATTATTAGAGAGCACTGCTTCCACATTTGTATGTTACAAGCTAAAATATTACAGATGCCATGACTTTCCAAACATGGCTAAGCACAAAAAGGTTAACAGTGCAAACCTGATGGGATGCTGGATGCTATGATCCTACACATGACTGTGGCCTGATGGGAAGTCTTGCTTCTAAGCTTCGCTCCTGCACATAATGCTGCACAAACCGTTCTAATACTAAGACATTCACTCACCACCTTAGAATGTTCAGTTCACATTGAGTTCAGGAAAACATTGTACTTTGACCCGTTCTTAATGCATAGTTGATCACATCTACGGAACGTGATTATTATGCTCTTTTAAGTTTACTATATCAATCATTAGTAATTGTTTTAAGTCTTACTATATTAATCATTGGTTATAATTTAATTAGGAGGTTTTCATGCCTGTCTAGTTTTGTGCTCCCTTTCCCAGCCTTTAATCTATTGGTGATTAATGCCTATATGCAACCTTTGCTTTGTACTTGTGTTAACCAATCAGCAATAAGCACATATGTGGCAATGCTGTAATATTCAATAAAAGAGGCTCCTTGAGACTTGCTCAGGAGATGCCTCCCAGATGACACTCGCTACCTGTCTGTCGTTATTTCAACCCAACACAAACCCAGAGGTGGAGCTAGCTGCTCTGGCACCTGGAGTGGCACACATGTTGTGCACCCGGGGGCGGGGCTAGCCACCCGTGGGGCGGGACTAGCTGCCCATGGCAAGCAGCAAGCATCCTGAGGGGGCGGAGCGGCGATATCACCCCATCTCATGGATGACACCCTGGGTGTACTGCACCCACCGCACCCCCCTTCCTCCACCAGTGTGCAAACTTATGCATGTCTACTCGGAAGTAAGACTCATCATGTTCAGTGGAACTCCCTGGAAGGCGTTTCAGATGCAGCCTAAAACCCTTGCATCAAGGACAGTTGTGTGTCCATATTTGTCTATATCTAGATTTATAGAAGACTGTCACCCCGCTCCTTTTGACAGCCCCAGATTTCTCCAGGTGGTCCCACCCTTGGGTGATCCAGGACTGCCTGGCCCCAGTCTGGACAAATCTCAGTACAGCCCAGAACAGAAAGGAGGAAGAGAAAGCAAGTGTTATGTGGATGCTCACCCAGAAGTTCCACTGAGTTCAGTGAGACTAACTGCTAGGGATGTGGGAGAGATACAATTCAGTTTGCATTTAAAGGCAATATGCAATCAACATGCCCAGTAACGTGTACAAAAATACATATGCTCAGCTAACACGCAGGTATAAATGCACGCGTTAGTGTGGGGAAAACATACCAAGATAAATCATATTAAGAGGAAATAGTTTGCTTTAAAAAATGTCTATCTTAGGGAATATTGCATTCAAAAGTGTGCATGTGGAATTCCATGAGGACTTTTTCTTAAGTATGTATCACAAACAGATATGGAAATATGGGAAACTGAATTTAAGAGTGGAAAAATGATAAACTGAGAGAAAGCAAAACTGACAGATTCCCTCAACCTCCATCTTGCCACTGAGCTATGAGCCCTCAGCTTGGAAATTCCACATCAAATCCGGCAATTTGGGGGGCAGACAAAAAGTTGTTTTCCCCTTGCCATAGCCAATACAGCTTAAAGCCAATCGGATTGCCATGGAAGAAGGAGCAAAGGCAAGTGAGCTTCACTATGCCCTGCGTATTAGCTCTCTAATTGCTATCTACCTTTTGACTGCAAACTGCAAAATCTTTATTACTGATGTTGGTGGCAAACTCAGAGCAGTCAGCTGGAAATCTGGTTCCCAGAGGGAGACCGAGGAACTGCCAGTTAAAGGGAGGGAGGGAGTGGGGGGACCTTTTTTTTCTCTTTTCTCGTTCTTTTTTTTCCCTTCTTCACTTGTAACAATCTGATCTGAACATCTCTGAGAGACAAACAAACAGTGACCTCCATCGCACTATTTTTAGACAGGCTCAGGGAACAGCCACACTTCTTTGAATCGTTTTGTTTGGCTCAAGCAAGTTCTTTGTGAAGTGCTTTTCAATGCCAAAACCAAGAAGAGATGACCTGTGAAAGGCGAGAGAGTGAGAATTTCTACATCTCCGATGCCATGGGAAGAGGATGGGGAAAACGTGGGCCAGGCACATGGTGGAATTGGGACTGCAGGGCAGGAATTAAAGCATAAGAAATAGGACAAAGCACAGCCGCCACTTGTATGGACTGAATCAATTATCCTGCTGAAGCTTTGTAGCATTTTGTACCCTTCAACCACCCACAGGCTCAATTTGAACCAAGAAAGAAGGTTGTTCACACCCGTATGATTCACCTGTTGACTGCTGCATCAAGCCTCAGCAGAAGAACCTAAGAAGAGCCTGCTGGATCAAGTCAATGACCCATCTAGTCCAGCATCCTGCTCACAGTGACCAACTAGATAGCTGTGGCACCTGAACACACCAGTGCTCTCCCAGTTGCAATTCCCAGCAACTGGCATTCAGAACCATTTCTGCCTCCATCCATGCAACTGCAGAGGCAGTGCGTAGCCATCCTGGCTAACAGCCATTGGCAGCCCTCTCCTCCTCAATGAATTTGCCTAATCCTCTTTCAAAGCCACCCAGGTTGATGGCCATCACTGCCACATGGGTGCTGTAGTCCAAACTGCATGCCTGAGCAAGGCCAAAGGGAGTCAAATTTGTTAATGAAATTCAATACAGTGGTACCTCGGGTTAAGAACTTTATTCATTCTGGAGGTCCGTTCTTAACCTGAAACTGTTCTTAACCTGAGGTACCACTTTAGCTAATGGGGCCTCCCACTGCCGCCGCGTCGCTGCCGCGCGATTTCTGTTCTCATCCTGAAGCAAAGTTATTAACCTGAGGTACTATTTCTGGGTTAGCAGAGTCTGTAACCTGAAGCATCTGTAACCTGAAGCGTCTGTAACCCGAGGTACCACTGCACACAGGAACACAAGACACGGATGCACTCAGTCAGGCGACTCAGCGTTGTCTACACTGACTGGTTTTATCAACTGAATAAAGATTACCTTTGCATATGAGCAAACAATAGTCCAGAAAACAAAACAAAAAAGCATTTTTCTTTTATTATTTTTTGAGTCACCCATGCGGATTGTGACAGGCATTTCAAAGGTATTATTCCCTCTTGTGAGAAATAGCGCCTCTTAAAATGGTGTTTGCCTTCTGCAGCGTGTGAGCTGTTGTCCTGTCTACTAGGGCACCTTTTAATGACATAGGAAGCTGCTTCATATTGATTCATACCACTAGCCCACGTAGCTCAGTGCGGCCTACACTGACGGGCAGCAGCTCTTCAAAGTTTCAGCAGCAATCGGGCACTCACTAAGTTGGTTAAGCAAACAGACATGGGTGGTGGGTGAAAGACACGCAGAGCAGGGGAGAGTACCCCATTCCCTTCATCTTGTGGGATGAAGCACCCTGGAGATTGCAGCAGGGAAGCCTCACATACTTGTGGAGATCCACATGTCCATGAGGTTTCATTGAAGCAGTCACCAGGATGCTCCATCGCACAAGGAGCTCCACAAGTACGCGAGGCTTCCCTGTCGCAGAGTCCTCAAGGTCCTCCATCATGCAAGGAGATCCACAAGTATGTGAGATTCCCCTGCTACAGAGTACCAGGGTGCATCTATCCCACAAGGAGCTCCACAAGTACATGAGGCTTCCAAGCTGCAGAGTCACCCTTGAACTCACAGAGGGGGTCAGGGGCAGAGCTAGCACATTCAAATTAGTTCTTCACCAACACCACCCTACTTTGCTGCCACATACACCCGGACAACACCATTACTGGCCCCAACAACATCACACATACCATCTCGGGACTATTTAATTGCTCATCGTCTAACATTGTATATGCCATCAAATGCCAACAGTGTCCTTCAGCTCTCTATATTGGACAAACAGGCCAAACCTTACGCCAAAGAATAAACGGACATAAATCGGACATCAAGAATCGCAAGACAGAGAAACCAGTAGGAGAACACTTCAATCTCCCAGGACATTCTATACAAGATCTCAAAGTAGCTGTATTACTACAAAGGAATTTCAGAAATAGATTGGAAAGAGAAGCTGCTGAATTGCAACTCATTACCAAACTTAAAACCATGGAGAGACCTGGTCTGAACAAAGACATTGGATTCTTATCTCATTATACATGACAAAGCCATTTTTCACCTTCTCACCCCTTGCTTTTTCCTGTAAGACCTATTGCAGTCGTTAAGAGTCGTCAACAGGCTCATCACAGCTATCTGCCAATCACCCATTCCCACCACCCTTCTGAGTAATACCCCTCCCCACCTTCTCACTATATAGAAGGATCTGGCAACTGTTTCAGTGTATCTGAAGAAGTGTGCATGCACACGAAAGCTCATACCAAGAACTAACTTAGTTGGTCTTTAAGGTGCTACTGGAAGGGGAAAAAAAATTTTGTTTTGACTATGGCAGACCAACACGGCTACCTATCTGTAACCACCCTACCTGTTTGGCTGAGTCAAGGGAGCGAGCACCTGAACAGAGCCCGTGTACACCAAACTCCATGCCGATATCGCTCTGTTCATCTGAGTTAGCATTCTCCAAACAAGCTTAATGGAAAGCCAAACAGAGCAGCTGACCCAGACCCTCATTTCACTCAGCCAAAAGAGACTGACAGCCTCACGTCAGTCAAAAGAAGTCTTTTACCTGCTTCTGCCTGCCTGGAACAAGATTGGCGGTGGGTGCCCTTAGCCACAGTCCAAGTCTCCAGCTGGGAAAAAAGAATATTTTTGCAGACAGTAATAAAAAAGAATGAGAGAGAGCCTGAAGAGTTTGTGATGGGGTTACTCACCCCCCGAGCCCCCTAATGTGTTAATTGCTACGCCATTTGCCACAGCAGCTGCTGCAATGCCAAATTGAAACATCCACCCACAAAAGGGAACCATTTGACAAACAGGAGCTGTCCTGGGGAAGGAAGGAAAGAGACCGCCTGAGGAAAGCTGAACACACGACTAGGCCTCCTAGCGGGTAAATGCAGAGAGAAAGTCTCAGAAACAAGTGAAGTTTGAGATTCAGGTAGGGAGCCGTGTTGGTCTGACGCAGTCGAGATATATAAAAAAATTGTCCAGTAGCATCTTAGAGACCAACTAAGTTTGTTCTTGGTATAAGCTTTCGTGTGCATGCACACGAAAGCTTATACCAAGAACATACTTAGTTGGTCTCTAAGGTGCTACTGGACAATTTTTTTACTTTTAAATATATTTCAAAGTGAAGTTTGGTCAATGATTTGAGACAGGCCTCATCTGCATTATGCGTCAAAAACAGTAAGGTAAAGTTAAAGGGACCCCTGACCATTAGGTCCAGTGGTGACCGACTCTGGGGTTGCAGCGCTCATCTCGCTTTATTGGCTGAGGGAGCCGGCGTACAGCTTCCGGGTCATGTGGCAAGCATGACTAAGCTGCTTCTGGCGAACGAGAGCAGCACATGGCGAAGCAGAGCAGCACAGAGCGGTACCTATTTATCTATTTGCACTTTGAGGTGCTTTCGAACTGCTAGGTTGGCAGGAGCAGAGACCGAGCAACGGGAGCTCACCCCGTCGCAGGGATTCGAACCACCAACCTTCTGATCGGCAAGTCCCAGGCTCAGTGGTTTAACCCACAGCGCCACCCACATCCCTGTCAAAAACCGTATCCTGCCACTTTAAACAGTCATGGCTTCCCCTAAAGACTCCTGGGAAGGTTAGTTTGTTAAGGGTGCCAAGAGCTGTTAGGAGGCCCCTATTCCCATGGGAGTGCTACAACTCCCAGAGGGGCTTGACAATCAATTCCTCTTCCCAGGGAGCTATGGGAATTGTTGCTCCATGAGGGTAATAGGATCCCAATAACAAGTCTTAGAAAAGTGCCTTGAGCCCTGCGGAGAAATCTTGGCAGGACTGGTGGGAGGGGGAATGGGAAGAGAGCAGATATCTGGAGAGTCTGGGTCCTGGGGAGGGGCCCAGCAGGTTGGGGGAGCCCAGTCGAAACCCTGGGGAAGAAAGCAGCTCACCTCAGTGCTGCCCTGGGTGACACATTTTCTCCAGAGCTATCTGCCTCCAACCAAGAGCCATCCCTCCCCAGGGGGTGTCTGGGGCTAGAGGAGACTTGAATCTGGCTCCATCAATGCCACATCCATTGCCAAAGAATAGGGGTGAGTCGACTGCATCCGCATGAACAGGCTTAGCAAACCTGACCTCCTTGGAGGAGAAGGAAGAGAATCAGGTATGCTGCTTTCAGTTCCTTGGAGGATAGATAGAAAGACAGAAACAGTGGCAACATTTTACTGAAAATTCTCCATTTGAAATACCTCATACACACCCCTCACATAACTACAGACCTACAATTCCCAGAATCCCTTGGGGAAAGGGACTAGGCTATATTTAAACTAGTCTATTTCTGTACTGTAGATGTACTTGGAAACAAAACAAAACAAAAACCATATTCCTATTGAATGCAGGCAAGCAGTGATCAGGCACTTATCCAGTTCCACATACCAGCAAACTGTCTCGATCAGAGCAGTCGAGCACGTGTCACAAGGGCTGCATGCGGCCCTCCATACCTTTTGTGCGGCCCTCAGCAACATTTGACACCCCCCAGTCCTCATGCTGCCTTTCCAAAGCCAGGTAAGCAAGGTGCCAGTCTTTGGGAAGGAGGTGCAAGGCTCTGGCAGGGTCCTGGAGCCCTTCTTCCTCCTTTCCAAAGCCTAGCTAGTGAAGAAGAAGAAGAAGAGTTTGGATTTGATATTCCGCCTTTCACTCCCTTTAAGGAGTCTCAAAGCGGCTAACATTCTCCTTTCCCTTCCTCCACAACAAACACTCTGTGAGGTGAGTGGGGCTGAGAGACTTCAGAGAAGTGTGACTAGCCCAAGGTCACACAGCAGCTGCATGTGGAGGAGCGGAGACGTGAACCCGGTTCCCCAGATTACGTGACTACCGCTCTTAACCACTACACCACACTGGCATTCCCAGCTCTGAAAAGGAGGTGGGAGGTTCAAGGACCCTGCCAGAGCTTTGCACCTCCTTCCCAAAATCTGGCTTTGCTGGCTTGGGGAAGGCAGTATGAGGGCTGGAGTATGGGTCTTGCTCTCCCCACCCCACGCCCACACACATCAAGACGGTGTGCCACCCAAGGGTCCCATGTTGAAGTACTCTCGCAACCCACTTGGTATGAAAGGTTGGGCCACCCTGGTCTAGATCAGAGTCAGCCAGCAGAGGCACAGCCTCCAGAGGTTTTGGGACTCCAGCTCCCATCATTCCCTTGAAGCCTGGTCAGGGGCCAAAGGTGATGGGTTTCTGGGCCCCACGTCAGCCACCTTCTGGTAGATCTGCTCTGCTGAAGGCACAGGGGAAAGAGCAGGATTCAGACAGTGAAGGTGTAGAGCAAAAATTTAAAAATCGCCCAGAAGGTCTGAGCAGATGGGAGAGACGTCCAGCTCTTGAGCATGGGGCGGGTTTGGGGGAGGAGGGTTTCACAAGTCATGGACAATCCTGTCACAAGGAGAAATGAGTTAAGATACATCAGAGGGAATAAATAAAACCCAATTGACACATCGTAATGTCTTTTCATTTTCAATGAGGCTTGTGAAAGCAATAGAAATATTTAACAAAATTCCTCTATACATATCAGGGACTGAAGACAGCCGTCAAAATAATAACAATAGTAATAATAAAATAATAACAAGTGGAAATGTTTAAAAATCATTATTTTGAGATGCCTTTGAAGTGCACAGCTTGGTGCCCCAACAGAAAAGGGTAAGAGGCAATCGCCTCACATAATAGTGGGACCTCTGTGTTAATTAGAAAACTTTCTTAACTAGAAAGCCGATATATATCTTCATAGCAGAGTGGTGCATGACAGGACAGATTTTTAAATCAAGAAAATTTTATGAGATCTTTCAGGAACTCTTCAGAGCTCTCTTTGTCCTCTACGGCAGTCCACAATCACCTGTGCAACTACCTTGTAAAGTAGACAGGAACATATCGCAGAGAGCAGTCCCAACCCCTGTTTCACTCCATTGAAAGGTGTTAGGATGTGGCAAGAGTCTCCATTTGCCAGACTCCGTTGGTCTGTGCCAGCGCAGACCCCAACTCTGCTCCTGCCAAAAGGCAGTCCGTTTAGCTGGTAGGCAAATATCCCCAGGCGTGATTCTCCCACTTAAGGCCTGAACGGGAACAAGGGTAGGAAAACATGTGTGCACCAAATGCCACTGAACTGCAACTCCCATCCTCTCTAGCCATTGGCTGTGTTTGCTGGGGCTGATGGGGGGATGTAGCTCAGCAACCTTTGGGTGACAGCCATAGGTCAGTGGTAGAGACCCTGCCTTGCAAACAGAGGGTCCCAGGTTCAATCCCTGGCATCTCTATGTAGCATTGAGAGAAACTCCTGCCTGAAAGCTGCAGCTGGTGCAGAATGCAGCAGTATGTAGCCCCTGTGGTTCAAAGGTCTGCACTGGTTTGCTATGGGGCCATGTTTGAGGTGTTATTGTTAAGATATAGATAGATAGATAGATAGATAGATAGATAGACAGACAGACAGACAGACAGACAGACAGACTGTGCAGACAGATATACAGTCATGCCTCATGTTACATTTGCTTCATATTACGTTTTTTCAGGTTGTGTCCTGCGGCGACCCGGAAGTACCAGAAAGGGTTAGTACCAGACGCGCAAAATGATGTCACGCGCATGCGCAGAAGCGGCGAAGCGCAACCTGCGCATGCGCAGATGCGCCACTGTGGGTTGCATTCCTTTCATGTTGCGAATGGGCCTCCGGAATAGATGCCGTTCGCAACCAGAGGTACCACTGAAGTATATATATATAACAACTTGGGACCAGTCTACCTCAGAGATCACCTTACTCTGCATATGCCCACTTGACCACTTCAATCAGCAGAATGGGCACTTTTTACAGGTGCCACATAACAACCACCGCACATCTGATCATTTAGTGTAGCATCACCAACACTTTGGAACTCCCTGCCTATTTATATTAGGCAGATGCCTTGACTGTATTCTTTACAGCAGCAGCTGAAGACATTCTTATCTAGACAAGCCTACCCAAATGTTTAGAAAGTTTGCAATTTGTTCTAATTTGTTTTCTATTGTGGTTTCAAACTTCTGTATGTTTTAAATTATGGTTGCAAATTTTTAGTGATAATTTTATTGTTTTACTTTTTTTGTAAAACCGCTATGAGGTTTTTTCCCCTACAATCAAGTGGTATATAAATTTCATTAACTAACTAAATAAATAATACACTTGAAACAAATTAAAATGGAATGGAATTAAAAATTGCCCAAAGTTCCATCAGAAAAAGTACCTGGAACAGCTTGCAGATATGATTTAGTGATTTTTGAACTAATTCAGTGAATTTGCCAAGCATCCATTTCAAACACACACTGTGTCTGTGTGTGTGTGTGTGTGTGTGTAGTTTCAGCATGAAGTAGGACAGTCCAGGAACAGTTCTACCTCCCCATCATCTGCTCTACAGACAAGCTGCCTTCGTCTCACAGCCTGTCATTTTGTCATAGAAAAGACAGCACAAGGGTCTCTGAGCAGTACAACATGCCATATCGGAGTGCGTGCCGATAGCTGGAAGCACACAGAGAAAGGAACGCCTTGTGTGCCCATCGAACAGGTACAAGCTGGAAGGAAGGGAGATGCCAAAAGGAAATCAATGCAGTAAACCTAGAATCTAGGCCTCCCACTGGCTCCAGAAGGAGACATTTTTCAAGCCTGATTGTGGCAACAGGATGCCTAAAGAGGGAGAGTGAGAGGGGGGGAGAGAGAATGAAAGAGTGTATGTACTCACAGTGCATGAGCGCATACATACAGGTGTGTGTGAATGTGTATGTGTGTTCACAATCGTGTGTGTGTAGATCAGGTGTGGAGAACCTTTGCTCCTCCAGATGTTGCTGGATTCAGCAACCCCAGCAAGCAAGGTTAATGGTCAAGGATGATGGGAGTTGTCACCCAGTAACATCTGGAGGGCCAAAGCAGAGGCGGTTTTAGGGCAATGTGGCCAGTTCCCCCGCACTGGGCTCCAAGTCTGGCTTCAAGAAGAAGGCGTGAGGGCTCTGACAGGGTCCTAGAGTCCTCCCATCTCCTCCCCAATGCCTAATTAGCGCTTGTCCAGCTTTGGGAAGGTGGTGAGAGGGCTCTAGGACCCTGCCAGGGCCCTCTCACCTCCTTCCCAAAGCCTGGCATGGCATGAGGGCTGGGGAGAGGGATACCAAATCTTAGCCTAGCTCAGGGTGTCATAGTACCAAAGTCCTCCCCTCACCTGGTATAGATATACATGCATACACATATACAGGTGGACATGGGGGTGTGCACTGTGTGTATTAGTGATGTGGGGGGGGTACATGAGGGAGGGATGCTAGAATACCCCACCTACCACTGAAGCTGGGACACGGGTGGCGCTGTGGGTTAAACCACTGAGCCTAGGGCTTGCCGATCAGAAGGTCGGCGGTTCAAATACCCGCGACGGGGTGAGCTCCTGTTGCTCTGTCCCTGCTCCTGCCAACCTAGCAGTTCAAAAGCACATCAAAGTGCAAGTAGATAAATAGGTACCACTCTGGCAGGAAAGTAAACGGCATTTCTGTGTGCTGCTCTGGTTGCCAGAAGTGGCTTAGTCATGCTGGCCACATGACCCGGAAACTGTACGCCGGGTCCTTCAGCCAATAAAGCGAAATGAGCGCCGCAACCCCAGAGTCGGTCATGATTGGACCTAACGGTCTGGGGTCCCTTTACCTTTACCACTGAAGCTGGCCCCACCCACTTTCATTTCTGTCCCGCCCACTGCCAGCAATGGAGAATTAGCCCTAAGGGAATGCAAGCTTCAGGTTTCAAAGAAAGTTTCCCCCTCCCTGGCCTAGATCTATTGACAGATAAAAGCACAGCTGGAACCTGCATCCAAATGAAGCGACTTGAGCATTCTACAAACTGTTGCCTCTCGCCTGTTGTTTTCCACAGGTAAAAACCAGGGCACAGCTGAGAGAGAGAGAGAGAGACAGAGTCACCCAGTTGTAATAACCTTCCCTGCAGATGCATTTCAAACTGCGCATTGACCTCTGCTCCTGATTAGCTTCAGGTGTGTCAAGTCACTCTTGCTAAACTACCGGAGGTTTTCATGCTATTTTTGACTATGCAACTGTAAAGGTGCACACAGGGAAAAGCCTAAAACTATTTGTGTTCATTATGAAAAGGACCCTTTTCGATAAGGACAGTGAGCACTGATCTAAGCCGTTCCATGTTTATTAGCACGATGACTCAGAACAATGCTTTAAAAAAGAAGATTTGAAGCAGCGGGGGGGGGGGGGAGCAGGGAAGCTGGCAAACAAGTTCCGCTTTGCATTTGCCAACCTCTTGGATTTCAGCTAGCAGATTATTACTCATTTTTATTTAACAAAATTTATATACTGCATAATTATAAGGAAAAAAATAAAAACCTCTCTAAGCAATTTTTACAAAAACTAAAGTATTATCTATTCAAAAAAACAGTTAAAGATGGGTACTTTAAAATATTCAAAACACAATCAATGGCAGCTAAAAAGAAATAAAACACATGTAACTAGCTCCATGTGTCTGGATAGCCTGACCTAAACAAAGGCACTGAAAAGAGTAGAGTCTGCCTGGTGTCAATAGGCAGGTACTTCCAAAGTGTAAGTGAAGCCCATTCCCCAGGCATGGCCAAACTTGGCCCTCCAGATGTTTTGGGACTACAATTCCCATCATCCCTGACCACTGGTCTTGTTAGCTAGGGATGATGGGAGTTGTAGTCCCAAAACATCTAGAGGGCCAAGTTTGGCCATGCCTGCAAGCAAAGGCAGCACCGAAACAGCAGATTCCCACCAAATGCTGATCTCCCTAATACACAATATGAAAAAATGCTAAACACTCCCAAGGTTTAGCTAGTGTTTTAAAATATGTTGCTGAACTCCATCTCTCTTAATCCCTGGCCATTGTTACACTGGCTGGGAGTAATGAGAGATGTAGTTCAGAAGCAGCTGGGAGGCCACCGATACCCTAACACTGCTTCAGTCTTGTGGCACTCAATCCTTGTGGTTGCACTTTTCTGCACAATACCCTTCTTAAGACTGGACCAGGAGTGGGGAACCTCAGAACCGGGGTGAGGGCAATGGGCCTTTGGGACTCGGCACAGGCCACACCCCCTTCTCCACAGGCCACGCCCCCTTCTCCACAGGCCACACCCTCCCAACTGGAATGCAACCTTGAGCTCTCATAACATCTCCTGCTTGCCCTGATGGAGGAGAAAGGAGGATCTGATAATACACAGAAACTATTGTCCAAAGGTAAAATTGGCAGCCGTTGATCTGCCCCATCTTGCCTCTGGCTCTGCCCCACCAGTGGCCCGTGGACCCTGGAAGGTTGCCCAGCAGGGAGAACAGCCCTCCGTCTGAATACAGCTCTCCATTCGTGCTGCACACTGTGTTTCCAAATGAAACCGCAGCACAGAGTCGCCTGCGGAGGAGACCAAGGTGTTACTGGACTCCAAAACCCAGCCAGCATGGCCAATGATCAGGAATCACAGAACTATAGAATGATGGAAGCTGTAGTCCAGCAACATCTGCAGGGCAGCATGAAGGCCTCCAGTAGTACAAAGGCCTTATTATCCTGCCTCTTAAAATAGCAGAGTTGCAAGGAACCCTGAGGTTCACCTAGTCCCAACCCCTGCGATGCATGAATCCTGCCCACAGCTGTCCCTGGGTGGGCTTGAACCACCAACCTTCTGGTTAACAGGCAGGTGCACTAAGCTATTGCACCACCTGACTCTACTACTTTCAGACCCCTGCTTGATCTATCTCCCTGAACATGGAATCAGCTTTTTCTCGGGTACCCGGTTCTTGGCCATGCCAGATCCCGGCAAAACCAGCAGGGCTGGATTTTATATATATCATCTTTCGGGGGGTGGGGGGGCATGGAAGAGAACAGGAGCAAGATTTTGAGCAAGTCCTCCCACCTGATGAGTCTCACGGGGGGAGAGGGTGATGCAGAGAGTGGGTAGAGAAAGAGATTGTGCCATGTCTCACAAGCTGAATAACCAGAGGAGGCCGAGGACTCCATGGAGATGAATATGATGCGCGCACACACACACACACACACCAGGCCACAGTGCTCTCCAAATGATAACGTGCAATAGAAGCTCACACGAGGCCCTGTCAGCTGTTCTGAGGGTGCTAAACTATGTGGGTGGTACACACTGAATGTTCCAGAGAAAGAGAGAGAAACATCTCCAGGGGGAGATAAATTTAATATGGATCATTATGATGGCTTTGTATTGTCTGTGACATTCAAGAGGAACTAAACTGCCCAAGTGGAATTATACCAAATAGCTGACTGAAAAAACACTATTAAAAAAAAAACCCATCCCTTTACAATTCTGTCTCTTCAGGCTAAGGGGAGGGAGGAATCAAAGATGGTGTTGCCCTTCTCCCCATTTCACTCTCACACATCCACGTGTGCGCGCACACACACACACTAGTCATGTTAAGAAAGTGTGGTCGGAATACAGGTACCCACCTATTTTCCCCTTTCGCAGCTGGTGGCTGGGTAGGGAAGGTAGCGATATAAGCTGAGGAGGGTGGGAAGGGTGTTGAGGGAAAGTGTTAAATAAGCTTCCCTCAGCACCAGCACCAAGGTCCAAATCATGCCTGCACACATATGCGCACACACACCATGGCAACCACTTTTGTCTGATACGGCCAACGGAAGCTGCCTGCAGAACAGGTATGGATTCACTGACAAGTAAGAACATCTGTATGGAGTGGGAAGAGGAGCCTCCATCATGCTAACTGGGCTCCTCTTCCTCTTCCCTGCCTCCCACTTTCTGCAGGTCCACTTCAACAGACCCTCATCTGCAAGCAGGGATGGCCGTCAGCCACACAGCAAGGACCCAACACCTGCCACCAAGAGGAAAGTGGCCCCAGCAGAGGCACCCAGGCCAGTGCCAGCCACTGAGTGTGCTAAGCAGCTGCCCACCACACCCCACCCAGCAGGGGCAGGGGCACAGCAGCTCCACCAGAGGTGCCAGCTCAGCTTGCCCACATTTTGGTGCAACCAGAAGTAGGGGCCGTCAAGCCTGCTCGGTGGGGAGGCCTCATGGAGTCCCAAAGGTGGCTGCTTTCTGTCCCAGGAGTGCCCACAGACTCATCAGCTGTGTCGTCTGATATGTTCACCCACAACTTAACAATTATTATATTGGAAGGTGTGGACTCTCCTTCCTTGAAGGCTTTTAAGCAGAAGCTGGATGACCATCTGTCATGGCATCTCAAACAGGCAGCTTTAAAAATGCCTCCCTGTCCAGGAACATCACTTCAGACCGCAGGGCAGGGCGGGATGCATGTATGGAGAGACCCATTGTTAGATAATGGCAAAGATGGTCTCACCGCTTTCCTCTTCCCCACCTCCTCACTGTTGCCACTGCCTGTTTGCTCACCTCTCCCCTGGGCCCCAATCAATCCATGCAATCTGAGAGAGAGAGAGAGAGAGAGAGAGAGAGAGAGAGAGAGAACAAGGCACATGGAGAATCCTGCCCCTTCTTGCTCCTCTGCCTGTGTGAAGCCTAAATTGCAGGAGACTTGTGAATACTACAAGTGGAGAAGAAGGGGAGACAGGAAGGAGATCAGTGCCATGCTGTCCACATGGAACCAGAGAAATGCCCCTTGGGTGCCCAACCCCATCTACACCATCTGCTGATGAGTCTGTGGGCAGTCTTGGGATTGCCGATCGGAAGGTCGGTGGTTCAAATCCCCACAACAGGGTGAGCTCCTGGTGTTTGGTCCCAGCTCCTGCCAACCTAGCAGTTCAAAAGCACGTCAAAGTGCAAGTAGATAAATAGGTACCACTCCGACAGGAAGGTAAACACCGTTTCTGTGTGCTGCTCTGGTTTTGTCAGAAGCAGCTTAGTCATGCTGGCGACATGACCCGGAAAAACTGTCTGCAGACAAACGCCGGCTCCCTCGGCCTGTAAAGCGAGATGAGCGCCGCAACCCCAGAGTCGTTCGCGACTGGACCTAACGGTCAGGGGTCCTTTACCTTTTATTCCACACTGAGAGAAAAGACAAGAGAAAGAAAACAGAGATCTAGTCAAAAGAGCTAAAGGTTTCCTGTAGGAAAAGCCAAAAGAAACAGAGGGATTTGCTCAAAAGGAAATCACAATCCATGAAAGGCGGCAGACAGTTCAGGAGACATCTAATCTCTAGCCTGAAGAGGCCACCTCCTGGTGTAAGAAGATAATCCAGTTCAGACCCTTAACTTCCCTGATTAGAGCTACCAGACTGTTAGAGGGATTTAGGTAGCAAAAAGATACCTGTGCATTAATACCACCAACTCATTTCTAATAGGCATCCAAGGAGGCAGTTGGACCATCTTGCCCAAGGCGGATTTCTAAAACAAAGCAGCCTTTCCTTTTGCAGAAGTGAGTGGAGAATTATAGCACACAAGTCTTCCGACAAGCCAGCAGCAATCCTCAAGCAACAGAAACCTTGCTGCAGAAGCCTGGTGCTCCGGTCAAAACTGGCAAGCAATTAAACAAGTATACAAAAATTAATAATCCATTTGTTATCATCAGCCTCTTATTAAAAAAAAAAAGCAGATTGCTTAAGGAAGGCCATTATTAATGGTGTCACCTATCAAGAGAGCCGAGAATATGACTTGGATCCCACAGCCATGCAGCGGGGACAGATGGGAAAGAGGTGCTGCAGCCACTTCCCCAAAAATCTAAGCTTTTATTTTTTAAAAAGAAGCGAATTTCTGGACCTCATGGCAATGTATGAGCAATGTCCAGCAAAACCTTAGAAGCCAAAAGGGATGAATAGATAGCGTTGAGCTCTAAACAAAAACTAAATATCTGAAGGAGTGCCTCCTTCCTTAGCTGTCAATCTGAGTATGGAGATGGGAGGATGAAGTCCTGCTGGCAGTATGGCTCAGAGGTTCGGGGGACATTGGCTCATGCAATAGCTTTCTCTGTGGCAGCCCCCAAAACACGGAATTCCCTCCCCGCGGAGGTGCATCTGACACCAACACTTTTAAACCTTTCACCTGTTGACTTGAGATAAAGCCATGTACCTTGGCCTTTGGAAAGAAGTATGGGTTCTCTTCTCTGCAAATGTAATTGCTAGTTGCTATATCTCCCTATATAAAGAACAATGTAAGAATGTCATCATGCTACAGTGTCTGCCAATAAGCAGCCACACGAACTGTAGCTGGGTGGTGGAACAGCAGGCAGGCAGGCGAGTGGGCAAGCAACCCAGCTGGACAGTGTGGGTTGTGGGTGGCTGAGGTGACAGACTGAGCCGGCTCCCTAGCAGCTGTACTGGTTTGCTGCTGCTGAACACCTCACACCCACACCTCCCCACTGGCCTAAGTAGCACTACAATTTCACATCCAAGAGTCATTTTGTACCGTATTTTTCCGTGCATAAGACCAGTTTGTTTCCTTTAAGAACTATGCCAGAAAGTGGGGCTCGTCTTATACATGGATAGTGCACGGGGTGGACATTTGATTGGTTGCTGCTGTGGCAGCTGTCAGTGGCTATTGGGCGTGGTATTGGTAGCTGCGTCAAGGGTTGGTGTTGATTGGCTGTCGCTGCGGCAATTGGGTGGGCGATTGGTAGCTCATGCCGGCGAGGGGACAGACGAGAGGCAGATTTCGCGATGCGTGTAGGCGAGTGATTTTCTGCAATCTTCCCGAAAAAAAGCTCAACAACTCTGTTCCATCTCCCTCTATTTTCTTAAATTAGAGTCACCAAAAATAGCGGGCATCTTATACATGGAGGCGTCTTATACACGAAAAAATACGGTACATTATTTTCTCCAGAAGCCTGGAGAGAGACCTGTGCTTGACCCCCACCGAGACCAATCCCGCTTAAATGCCCCTTCCCAAGATTTGTTTTAAAAAACAGAGCAAAAGATCAGCTTGAGCCAGATGTGTATCTTTATGTTCTCCCCTCACTGGCTCAGTGCCCAGGTCAAATTAATTTACAATAAGCCTTAATTAAATCTGCACTTGTTTAAGAAAATTACTGAAGCAAAAAAAAAAAAGTGCCAATTGCATTGTCTCCTAATGCTGTTCATCTTTCGAGGGCAGGAGGCAGAGAGTAACCACTACCTTCCCAGGTGATCCATTCCACCCTTGAACAGCTCTTGTGAGTTGAGGACCCACAACCCACAAGGAGATAAATAAGACACAAGGACACAAGTATTTTAGGTCAATGGGCTAAATAAGGTCACAACTTTATTGGTTACAGCATGTGAGTGGTATTGGCTTAGGCATTGGATCAAACGATCTATACATGACTTCACCCCGCTCGGCGGAGAGTCATTTGAGGGTTAACAACCAGTGGGGGGAGCTTGTTGATGCAAATACAACTAGAAGCTTCCCCTGAATTCACCGGGGTCGTGCCATGGCCCTAGCCACCAGAAGGGCATCGGACAGGATCCACAACCACTGAATTCCTTTAATGGAATACCCAAACAAGGGGAGGGTTAAGTGATGGCCACAACCTGCTCTCCAACACACTACACATATTCCAATGCCTAACTGCCAATTCCAGAAAGTTGTGAAGATTTGCTACAACGTAGGCGAAAAACCAAGAGGCTGGTGCCATTTTGCCAAATGGATAAGAATTCCTCCCAGGTCCCCTGGACAACCAGGGTAACCGACCAAAGTCCATAGCAAGGTCAGAAGCAAGAAATGACCTAAGGGAGGAAGGGAGGGCGGGTGATCCGATGAAAACAGGAAAAGAATGGCGCCCTGATGCAGCCACGGCCGCTGGCTCCATTATTGGCTGGCTGATGGGCTTGGCGCGGCAGCAGGAGAGAGCTGACGCAGGAGCTGGCTCCCGCTCACAGCTCCTCCCCTCTGAAAAGAGGAGAGGTCTTATCATCAGAAAGTTCCTCCTGATGTTTAGTTGGAATCTCCTCTATTGTAACTTGAAGCCATTGGTTTGAGTCCTACCCTCCAGAGCAGGAGAAAAGCTCGCCAGGCACACCTCACTAGATCAAATGTTCAATCTCATCCAAGCCTACCCCACAGGGTTGATGTGAGGGTGGAATCCGGGGGGAGGGAACAAATGCATGCTGCCCTGTCCTTGGAGGAGCGGGGAAGGATAAATACTGAAATGAAAGATAATTCTTCCTGAAGCAGCATTTATGCATTGGGCTGGGAATGATTGGGAAAATTCTGTTATTAAAAGGAAGAAAAACTCTGGGCATCCAGGATGCCTGGATATCCTGCAGGCTTCTTCCCCTTATGCAAGCTTTTTCTTCATTTTGCATATCGAGTTCAGAGCCATCAAACAAAGGAAAATCCCGGGAAAATCAGAGGCTCACTATGTCAGGTTCCTATTGGAAGACCGGACAAATGCTAGAACATTAGCAGTGGCAAAGTTTTTATTGGTGGTTGCAAGAACAAATGATCCTTATATTCTGAACCAAATGCTTGTTTAACCTGGAGGTAGGCTGTATGAATTGTGTATTGCTTTGTAATGATTTGTTGGGTCTCTGGACCGTAATAAAGATTGATGATGATGATGATGTAAAGCTGAACTCAAGAATGGCTGAAGAAAGGGCAGCAAAGGGGGAAAGCAGACCAGGAGGACATTCCTGAAGTTGAAGTAAAGGGGAGGCCGGAGAACAGAGTGCCAAGAGAAGCATGTGTCACTAGAACAGGTGGCATCTCCCAGGGCACTGGATCAAAAATCCCTCAAGGAAGGACCACAGTTCAGTGGTGGAGCATCTGCTTTGCATGCAGAAGGTCCCAGGTTCAACCCCAAATGGCATCTCCAGGTAGGGCTGGGAAAGACTCCCCACCAGAAACCCCAGAAAGCTGCTGCCAGCCAGTGCAGGCAGTGCTGAGCTTGATGAAGCGATGACTCCGCGTAAGGCAGCTTCCTAAGTCCCTAAAACTCAAAGCAGCAGGAACAGCAAACTTGGTAAATCTATGCTAAATCTATGGTGGGACTCCAGTTCCCATCTGCCCCTGCCAGCATGGTCAGTGGTCAGGGATGATGAGAGTTGTAGTCCAAAAAAGAAATGGAGGGCACCAGCTGCCCCAGCAAATCATAAATGCCACTTGCAACAATACTTCCAACCGGGGAAAATTAAATATTAAATATTTTAATATTAAATATTATTTTCAAGCAGTTTGGACGGATTTCAGGGATGTTGTTAACAGCAGGTTTCCAGCATCACCTGGATGACCTTTGAAGTACCTCCCAACTCTATGTTTTTAAATTAAAAAAAGTCTGAATATCTTTGTCAGCCCTGTCAGCATAAGAGTGTAAGTGTGTGTAAGACAGGCAGACAGACAGACAGACAGACAGACACCTTCACAACCAGCCATCAAGTCACAAACACCCACGCTGCGTTTAGCATCAAGTGCACAAGAAACACGGTTAAGAAACACCAGCGCACCCTTTCCAGAATTCCGCTCACAAGCAGCTAACAGATATTTAAGGAAGGGGGGGGGGGACACACACAGGAAACAAACATTTATGGCTATGCAGAAACTGCAGTTCCACAGAAGCTGTAGCTAGAACTCACTTAGCAACGAAGGACAGTCACCTGGGCAGCTATAAATGGGCAGTACGTTTCCGAGCACAATTCAAAGTGTTGGTGCTGACCTTTAAAGCCCTAAACGGCCTCGGTCCAGTATACCTGAAGGAGCGTCTCCACCCCCATCGTTCTGCCCGGACACTGAGGTCCAGTGCCGAGGGCCTTCCGGCGGTTCCCTCACTGAGAGAAGCCAAGTTACAGGGAACCAGGCAGAGAGCCTTCTCAGTAGTGGCACCCGCCCTGTGGAACGCACTCCAACCAGATGTCAAAGAGAAGAACAACTACCAGACTTTTAGAAGACATCTGAAGGCAGCCCTGTTTATGGAAGCTTCTAATGTTTAATAGGTTATTGTATTTTAATATTCTGTTGGAAGCCGCCCAGAGTGTCTGGGGAAACCCAGCCAGATGGGCGGAGTATTAATATTAATAATAATAATAATAATAATAATAATAATAATAATAATATATTAGTATTATTAGTATTATTATTATACCTGGGTGCCCAATCTGTTGCAGGGATGAGGAAGCTGCAAGGTGTCACCAGACTACAATTCCCATCATCCTGGACTACTGGCCATACTGGCAGGGTGGGGAGCAAATCTGACCATTTCAGTGCCTTCGCTTTCCAGCCATTAAATTCAGCTCTTCACATTCCTATGAGTTTCTGGATTGGTTGGTTGGTTGGTTGGTTGGTCTCCCATGAAAGTTGTGCCCATTTCTATACAGGCTGGGTTAAATACCTCCACCTAAAAGGCTTGTTGAGAAAAAAGAAACATCTTCAATAGGTGCCCTAAGCACAATAGAGATGGCACCTATCTGATATATAACGGGGGATCCACAGAGGAACTGGCAGATGTGATCTCAGAACCACTGGCAGTCATCTTTGAGAATTCCTGGAGAACAGGCGAAGTCCCGGCAGACTGGAGGAGGGCAAATGTTGTCCCTATTTTCAAAAAGGGGAAAAGAGAGGACCCAAATAATTACCGCCCAGTCAGTCTGGCATCAATACCGGGGAAGATTCTGGAGCAGATCATTAAGCAAGCAGTCTGTGAGCACCTAGAAAGGAATGCTGTGATCACCAATAGTCAGCATGGATTTCTGAAAAATAAGTCATGTCAGACTAACCTGATCTCGTTTTTTGACAGAATTACAAGCCTGGTAGATGAGGGGAATGCAGTGGATGTAGCCTACCTTGATTTCAGCAAGGCATTTGACAAGGTGCCCCATGATATTCTTGTAAAGAAGCTGGTAAAATGCGGTCTTGACTATGCTACTACTCAGTGGATTTGTAACTGGCTGACTGACCGAACCCAAAGGGTGCTCATCAATGGTTCCTCTTCATCCTGGAGAAGAATGACTAGTGGGGTGCCACAGGGTTCTGCCTTGGGCCCGGTCTTATTCAACATCTTTATCAACGACTTGGATGATGGACTCAAGGGCATCCTGATCAAATTTGCAGATGACACCAAACTGGGAGGGGTGGCTAACACCCCAGAGGACAGGATCACACTTCAAAACGACCTTGACAGATTAGAGAACTGGGCCAAAACAAACAAGATGAATATTAACAGGGAGAAATGTAAAGTATTGCAGTTGGGCAAAAAAAATGAGAGGCACAAATACAAGATGGGTGACACCTGGCTTGAGAGCAGTACATGTGAAAAGGATCTAGAAGTCTTGGTTGACCACAAACTTGACATGAGCCAACAGTGTGACGCGGCAGCTAAAAAAGCCAATGCAATTCTGGACTGCATCAATAGGAGTATAACATCTAGATCAAGGGAAGTAACTGTGCCACTGTATTCTGCTCTGGTCAGACCTCACCTGGAGTACTGTGTCCAGTTCTGGGCACCACAGTTCAAGAAGGACACTGACAAACTGGAACGTGTCCAGAGGAGGGCAACCAAAATGGTCAAAGGCCTGGAAACGATGCCTTATGAGGAACGGCTAAGGGAGCTGGGCATGTTTAGCCTGGAGAAGAGGAAGTTAAGGGGTGATATGATAGCCATGTTCAAATATATAAAAGGATGTCACATAGAGGAGGGAGAAAGGTTGTTTTCTGCTGCTCCAGAGAAGCGGACACGGAGCAATGGTTCCAAACTACAAGAAAGAAGATTCCACCTAAACATTAGGAAGAACTTCCTGACAGTAAGAGCTGTTCGACAGTGGAATTTGCTGCCAAGGAGTGTGGTGGAGTCTCCTTCTTTGGAGGTCTTTAAGCAGAGGCTTGACAACCATATGTCAGGAGTGCTCTGATGGAGTTTCCTGCTTGGCAGGGGGTTGGACTCGATGGCCCTTGTGGTCTCTTCCAACTCTATGATTCTATGATTCTAAGTGCCACCACCCTAAAGGCCCCGTTCCTACATCACATGGAAAAAGACCTCCTGATGAAATGGCACATGGAGGAGGCCCATTCTTGCACAGTACAGTAATTGGTTGGGTATATAAAAGGTGAGCAGGTGTTTTGGGTGTCCTGATCCCAGGTTACATACATACCTGTATGAGCATCTTGAACTTAGCTCGGTAGCTAATTGGAAGCCAGTGAATGATAGGAGTTGTAGTCCCACAACATCTGAAGGACATGAAGCAAGCAAGTGGTTTAGTGGTTAAGAGTGTCGGACTAGGATCTGAGAGGTCTGGGTTCAAATCCCCACTCAGCCATGAAGCTCACCGGTGACCTTGTGCCAGTCGCTGCCTCTTAGCCATAAGGTTGCTGTGGAGATTAAATGAGGGGGGGAGAACTGTATACGCAACCTTGAGCTGCGAAAAAGGTGGGGCGTTCTTGTTATTGGCATCTATCTGCCTCAAAAGACAATGGGCAGAGAAGGAGGAAGAAAACAAGCACAGGGGGCCCTCCACAGAGGCTGGATTTGCTAGCCCTCCCAAATTTGGGGGGGGCCTCTGAGGCAACTGCCTTGCCTCAACTGAGTTGTAGGATGTCCAGCATTCTGGTTCATAGCACCGGCAATTGCATGATTGTACTGCCTCAGAGTACATGTGAGGGGTTTGCGTTATCACTCACTCACACACACAGCAACACTCAGATGATCCTGACCTGGTTTCACTACACTTTTTTCTATATTTTATCCATTTCACTTCAGCACAGCATTGCACAGCTATTTTCTTCGGTGGGTTCAGAGACAACGTGTGCATGCAAGTTCTCCCAGGCGTGGAAAGTTAACCATCAGTTTCAAAGGCCTCTTAGCTGACCACATCTGCTAAAAAGTTCTGTCCTTGAGATGACCCTCAGCACAGGGCCAGCACCCTAGCAAAGCAGTCAGGCTACATTAAGGTAGTTCTGTAAGTGGAACACCTGGCATCTGTTTCTTTACAAAAGAGGGAGAGGAGGCAATCTGGATCGCGTTTTGGGAGAGGCAGGCTGAACCACACGGCCACAACATCTTTTCCAAGGCCATCACTCTGCCCCGCCAGGTGCAATTTGTTCCCATTAGTGACCCCTAAGGGCATTGGCTGGTGCACCAAGTCACTGTCTACTTTGACCCTTAGCTGAGCAGAAGTGGGGGTGGAAATGTTGTTGGTGGCACAGCAGTACACCCTGGGAGCGAGTCCCCCCCTCCCCTCATTACCAGTTAACAGCAGATGCTCCGCTATTGTAAACAATCATTTGTAATTAAAGCAACTTGCCAGCAACCTTAGATTAGATTAACTAGTTTGAAATTAGTTTGCAATACCTTTCTTTCTTCCTTCCCCGTGCAACCCACACCCGGGGGGGGGGGGGCTCCTGTACCGTAGCATTATAAGCATACGATGCTTACATTGGCATGGCTTCTTTAAAAAAAAGTTTATAAGGATTAATTTGCATTCAAAGGGGGTTTCAATGAATCGACGGCTACAGCAAGCTGGAACTGGTTCAATTCCATTATAACACTTAGTGAGCAGCCCACACAGAATCAGTTTGGTGGGGGAAATGTACATGGAATAGGGAACATTCAGCTCCAGCAACCGGTTTTCAGGGCCTGTACATCTTCTCTAGGAAGGCGCTTGGCATTTCACGTTGGAGCAGGGCGGGTGAGCGCTCAGAGATGGTGATGGCACAGAGTCCAGCTGCCACACCTTGTGGACTCCCGGAGTGGGACGCCTCACACCCAGGATCCAAATGCAGTCCTCCAAGGCTCTCTGCCTGGCCTTTGGGAGCCTCCGCAGGGCTCACCCTTCTTCATCAGCTCAGCTTCACACCTTCCTTGAGCATTTCCGCCTGGATGCAGAACCGCCTTTTTGAACTCAGACCAGGCCTTTTACTTCATGGGATGGAGAGGGCTGAGCAGGGGTGTGTAGGAACAGGCTTCCTGTGAAAGAATTGGCATCTATTGATCCATTCACTGTTGGTTTCAGCGCATGGGAATAAATAATTTATTTATACCCCACCCATCTGTCTGAGTTTGCCCAGCCACTCTGGGCAGCTTCCAACAGAATATAAAATACAATAACCTATTAAACATTAAAAGCTTCCCTAAACAGGGCTGCCTTCAGATGTCTTCTAAACGTCTGGTAGTTGTTTTTCTCTTTGACATCTGGTGGGAGGGCGCTCCACAGGGCGGGTGCCACTACCGAGAAGCCCCTCTGCCTGGTTTCCTGTAACTTGGCTTCTCGCAGCGAGGGAACTGCAAGAAGGCCCTCAGCGCTGGACCTCAGTGTCCGGGCAGAACGATGGGGGTGGAGACACTCCTTCAGGTATACTGGACCGAGGTCGTTTAGGGAAGTGCAGCCTTTCCTCCCCCTTCCATAGAAATGGCCCCAATATTTATTGTGCCCCCTCCCCAATGACAGTGTGACTTAATATGATGCCTGCCTGCTAAACCTACCCTCTGCCCAAGGACTGGACACCATATAGTCTGGGCCCGAAGAACTTTCCACAATTTGTATCACCCCTCTTCTCCAAAGGTATGATCAGCAGACGGGTGGGGAACCACTCTCCTCACTGACCCTGCTTAAAACTCCAAGTGTTTTTGCCTGCCAGAAATGTGTCCTTGATAATGTCCCTTTCCTCCCTAGCTAGAGAATAGAGAAGGGCGTGTGAGTGTGTATAAAAAACTAGCCTCCTGTAGAAAGGTTGAAAATTGTGTTAACTGTTCTGCGTACCTTTGCCTCTGGCATGTGGCCCTTGGAAGGTTACTTAGAAGAGTGTGTGGCCCTCAAACTGAAAGAATTTCCCCACTCCTGGCCTACAGCCTCTGGGAGACTCTGCCCCTGTTTCCCAGTTATACAGTTCAATAAAGGTTCTTGCTGTATCGCTGTGTCTTGCCTTGTGGGAACCCACCTACACTTCAGCATCCATCTGCATTGGGAGACAATGGAGTGTGCATCTGCGGGTGAAATCAACTCCAAACCAATGCACGAACAGCACTGAAGTGACCTCTCCAGCTTGCAAGCCTGGGCAGTGTGCCTGGAGGTCCTGGGCTGCCCAGACAACAAGACCCCCCTCTTGGCCTCACTGATGTGGTCCAAAGGAAAGCAGAGCAAGATGTTTGGTGGACTTGGTGGAAGGAGGCATACAAGGTTCCACCCAACCATCTTAGGGACTCCACTCCAGATTTGTGTAGGGCTTACTCCTTATCCTTTTCTTTTCCTGAATATATCCCGCAAGGCAGCGGAGGTTTAGGATCAGAGTTTTCTTTCTCCTAGATGGGCTCCCTTCCTGGGTCAATGAGGCCCATCTACCCCTCACTTCCACAGCGTGTGCAGAAACCACATTCTTGACCGTTGGAGCCACTCTTGGTCTTGTCTGCTCAATCCACTGGAGCCTGCCTTCACAAGCAGAGGAAGTCTCAAACTCACTGAGGGTTTGAGACCCATCGGCTTCCCACACCTGGTTTAGCCAGCCAGTCAAAGCTGTTCCTAGGGTGCAGCCGCTGTCACAGGCTGAGGGCTTGTAGGAGCCTGTGAGGTGAGAACTGAGCTCAGGGTGGGGACCAAAGGTGGACAAACTACCCCAGAAGGGGCACGACGTGTCCCCACCAGAGGTACTACCACTCTCCTAAGACCCCATTGTGATGGCCTGGGACTCGGGCTCAGACATGGAACCAGAGGGGTCTCAGTCCGCACAGGACCCTTTGCCTCAGGCGGCATCTGAACCAAGTCTGGGGCCTGATTCTGAAGAGCCCCAGTCTGCACAGGTTCCCCTGCAACACACACCAGCTGGGCCGAGTCAGGTGCCTAAGCCTGCCCTGGTTCCATATGTGAGGATTACCTCGTTGCCTTCAGCTGGGCAATCACTTACAGCTGCTCCACTACCAGTTGGAGCAGGAGAGGCTGAGGCGGCCCCTGGGTCTAGTAACCCACTGACATCTCCCGAGCTGCAAAGACTAAGGTCTGAGAGAAGGAGAAACCTGAGTACTCACAGGAGGAGTGCTCGCCTTCGGGCGAGACAGGGAGGTAAGTCATCGGGGGATCAGGACCGGCCATTACTCCATCAGAGATAAAAGGCTGCCGGACCCTGCCCCAGGTTGCGGGAGCAACATGTCTGCCTGTGACCCTGTGCCTGACCTAGCCTGGTTTCCTGCCTTGACCCTGTCGGACTGACTCTTCGCAGAACCCTTAGATTCGGGACTGGGACTGGACCTGGACCACGTTGCTCGGGTTAACCCCCGGGCCCAGCACACCCATACATTCCCGGGAGACTCTACTCAACTACAAATGTAACTAATAAAATTCCTTCCTGGGTTATAGTCATCTCCACCATGTTTTAAATCTGGTGGCAGCAACTGTTAAGAGCTTTTAAAAAAGTGGGCTAGACAGACTCACACACACACACACAGCACCAGGGCTGAATTCTGAGGCTGCCAACAAAGGAACAATCTCCACTCCGCCCACCAAATGGACAGATGGATCAGTAGGTGTGTGAGCCCTTTTTTTACAGGCTTCTTTACGGCATGACATTTTGGCAGCCAGGCGGGGTCGTGGGGTTGGCAAGTTTCTCCTGCTTTGCATCTTTCTTTCAAGTCGCCACCTGGCTCCCTCCCTCTCTGTCTGTCTCAAGGGGGATCCAGTCCCTGATACACTCAAACGGAAGAGGCTCTTGCAAGCCAGACGGTCCCAGGTACTGCAGCTGACACACTGAGGCAGGTGAACATGCAATTACCAGAAGGGGTGGCGGGGGGAGAGAGAAAAGGACCAACTTTAGCTAAGGAGAAATGAAGAAAAAAACCCAACCCATTCAAACCCTTCTCAACAGCATTTATCCTCCTGAGCCAACCAATCATTTTTAGTCTATCTAAGCAGCAAGCCAGAAATTCTGACTGCTCTAGAATGTCACAAGAGAATAACTATGAGAAGTATGTCAGTCCAATAATTGGGCAGAGAGCAACCATTTTTCCCGTCTAATTGTTCAGTTCTGCATATCAATTTGCAATTTCATTGTATTTTTTTAAGTCTTCGTGAAAATCCATCAGCATTTTAGTGCTAATTTCTCCTAAGCTGCAAAACTGTGCATGCAATTTCCCCTATTGAATATATTTGTGCATCCAATTTCCCCTGATGAAAACATTTTGGCAAGCTCTAATATAATGTGGTTTTTGCATGCTAATTTCATTGATACATGCATCTGTATGCATGCTTTACTCTAGCATATGCATTTTGCGCACACTGGAGAACTGCAGAGCAAAAGCTCAGAGAAGTTCAGATTTCAAAGGGTGATGCATTTCAATTCATATATTGTTTCAGGAAGTGCAGCTGGAATAAAATTTCTTACCCACCCACTAAGTCGAGGTAATGAGATCTATGGTGCCGTGGTCCTGAATAAGAAACCTCGGAAACCTGAATAAGGTTTTCCAGACAGGTAACTGTGTTAGCCTGTTGCAGCAAAAATGACACAATCATGTGGCATATTAAAAGACTTACTATGCTATATTATGACATTTATTATGATATTATAGCATTAGCTTTCACCCTGCAGCTGCTGTTGAACTACAACTCTCATGAGTCGTAGCAAGCATGACCAGGGATTATGGGAATTGTAGTTCAGCAGCAACTGAGGCTCAAAAATTCCCCCACACCTGAGTTAGATCAACATCAGCCCAGGTTTCCCACCAATTTCTTTAACAGATGTAGCAAATACACAAAAGCGAGCTTCTCTTGGCACAGCGTTGGAGTTCTTTTTTGTAAGACTAAAGAGCTCATAATGCAGATTAGCTTTCTGGTCAAAAAAACAGTTGCACTAACATTTTTTTAAAAACACACACGAACTAGGGACACTAAGTGAAAAAACACAGAGCATTCTTTTCAAAAGGGAGGGTTCTTTATATTAAATCCCCGTGACTATTCAAATAGGAGAATTTAAATACAGCTGGGAACTATGCACTCTGTTAATGCAAACACATTACAGCTGGGGAAAGACTTCACACACACACACACACACACACACACACACACACACACACATATATACAGAGAGAGAGTGAGAGTGATACCTCTGGTTATGTACTTAATTCGTTCTGGAGGTCTGTTCTTAACCTGAAACTGTTCTTAACCTGAAGCACCACTTTAGCTAATGGGGCCTCCCGCTGCTGCCGCGCTACCGGAGCACAATTTCTGTTCTCATCCTGAAGCAAAGTTCCTAACCCAAGGTACTATTTCTGGGTTAGTGGAGCCTGTAACCTGAAGCATATGTAACCTGAAGCGTATGTGACCCAAGGTACCACTGTGTGTGTGTGTGTGTGTGTGTGTGTGTGTGTGTGCGCGCACACACACACACACGTATTTTTATATAGTACAGATTAGGAGAATACAACTTGGTGCTCTCCAAATGCTTTGGGACTGCAGCTCCCATCATCACTGCTCTCTGGTCATGTAGGGTGGGCTGATAGAGGCTGAATTTCAACACCCCCTGAAGGTATCACGTTGGCCACCCCGGTAAGGCAACCCAATGGGTTTACAAAAACAACTCAGCAGCTTAAAGTGCACTCATTTTACAGTTTTCTCTTTAATAGATACAAACATCTGACACTTCCTTATACCTAGGAATGAAGGTCACTTACGGAGCATCGCTGTTCCAATTCCGCATTAGTTTTTCCAACTTAAAATTCACTTCTCTACATTTCCACATCAGTTTACAATTTTTTACAAAAAAGTCCTCATGAAAATTCATCTGCATTTCAGTGCAACGTTCTCCCCATGTACACGTTTGTGTGCAATTCTGTCTATAATGTTTTCCTTTTCTTTATGTTCTTAACTCCAAAACACAATTTTTAATGCACACTTGACCCTAGTATATGCAGTTTTGTACACATAACTTGAGAATTGCACATTTTGGAACATGGCCATGTTTAGGTCCTCGTGCTGTTTTGGAAACTGCAAATTAGGGAGATTCACTTTTAAATGTGAATTTAATTTCTGCCCCATCCCTATTTCTGGGTTCTCTCTTCATGTGTTTCTTTCACCCTCTGCTCCCCAATGTTGGATCTTTCTGAGGTAGAGAGCAAAAGAGCCCTTTCCAATCCTCAACCTTCCATTCTGGCTAATAACCTTTCTCTCTTCCTGAAGCTTTTGGGGGGGGGTAAGCAGGGAGTTCCAGCCCCTAAACCTCGGTTGCCTAAATTGACAGCAGTTCTCAAGATGAATGACGGATGCCAAGCTCCGCAAAAAGCAAACAGCCAGCTACAAATCCCCCCTTGCTTATGTTGTCCTTTTTGCAACTCTGGGAGATAATCTCTTTGGGAAAGATGTCACCGCAGACTCAACTCCCCCCCCCCAAAAAAATGTGGCGCCTTAACATCTTAGCATCGCTGTACATTCCTATCATAAATAACATCAACTCCCTTCTTTCCAATCAGGGGGAAAGGAAGCTTAAATCACCCACTGATGGGTTTATTACCAAACCCGCAAGGCGATAAGGACCTGAGACCAGCCCCTTGCACTTAAAATGGGGCATAAATCTCAGCTCCGCAGTCTGTTTTGAAAGGTCTTCAAAACTAGCAGGGGGCTGGGAGGTGGGGAGGTGCTTTTGTTGACAAAGCTTCCCTCCCCCCCCCAAAAAAAAGGGGAAGGGAGCCAAATGGCAGCATTGCCTGATCCCAATCCAGTGCTTTAGCCTCTGTCTGCCTTTCTCAGCCTGCCCTCAGCTGGTACTCATCTACCTACCTTCTTAAGAACATAAGAAGAGTCCTGTAGGATCAGGTCAACGGCCCACCTAGTCCAGCATCCTGTGCTCCCAGTGGGAAACCTGCAAACGTGACCCGAACGCAAGAGCGCTCTGCAGTTTCCAGCACCAGAGTCCAGTCCAGTGCAGTCCAGGTGGCTGTCAGGTTCCTCCTCCTTGGCCTCAGTGTTGTCCTTGTAGAACTCAACAGGGAGGAGGAGAACGGGGACCAAACTAGCATTAGTTGGCTCTGTCTGTCATTGGCTCCGGTGCCAGTTACTGTTAGGTCTCCCTGCCTTGCCCCCTACCAGTCTCAGCGGACAGCAACCCCCACTGTTCAGAACCTTCCTAGAAATTCAGGAGATATCATTCTGCCAACCCCATAGAAACGTAATGTGCCAAGTTCTGCAATGCCTCTAGTCCAGGCATGGGTGACTAGGGGGCTCTCTCAGCCGGAAAAGGATGTGCAAAAAGTACCGCTCTATTCTGCCTTGTTCAGACTACACCTGGTATACTGTGTCTAGTTTGGGGCACCACAATTTAAGAATGATATTGCAAGCTGGAACATGGGCAGAGGAGGGCAACCAAGATGATCACTGTCTGGAAACCATGCCTTATGCTTGAGAGAGCTGGATATGTTTAGCCTGGGAAAGAGGAGACTGAGAGGAGATATGATAGTTATCTTCAAATATCTAAAGGGCTGTCCCATGGAAGAGCAAGCTCTGGAGGGAAGGATCCGAACCAATAGCTTCAGGTTACAAGAAAGAAGATTCCGACTAAGCATCAGGAAGAACTTTCTGACAAGAAAGGCAATGTTTACAGTCATTACTCCACCTACTTTTGCTTCTGGCCCCTCCCATCGGAAAGCTGCCCAGAACGGAATGTGGCCCTCTGGCCCTCTGCTGTACAGCAACAGAAAACAAATCTTCTCTGCCATCTTTGCCAAAGCTGCTATTGTGTCTCCTCTTAAGCTTTCCTTTTCCAGGCTGGACATAAACTTCATGAAGCCCTTTAGACACTCAAGAAGCACTAGATATAAAACAAGCAGAAAGTGCCCAACTTTGCTTGGAAACTCAGAGAGAGAAAGAGAGATTTTTAATTTCATTTTTTTAAAAAATGCTGTTGGGTAAACAATAATATACAACCCTGCCCAATCTGGTAATAGCAGGGCAGTTTTTAAAAGCAAGCCTGCCATTTGGATCCACAGTGGTGCTTGATTGTATACAAACAGAGGCAAAAGCCTGCTCTCTTCAGTTCTAGGAACCGCTAGGCCAAATTCGGTCACGGTACCTTTAAGAGGCATTTGAATGCAGAGCGAACAGGCAAACAAACAACTTTCCAAAATATATAGTAGCAGTCTAGATAGAAGGTGGATAGATAATGATATGGTATAATCATCATCAGGTTGCTGACCACAGAGGGCTGATGGGGACCGGGTGCAAGAAGCAAAATGGGGGAAAAAACCAGGAGCAAAACCAGCCAAGCCAAGAATATTTTGAGAGTTGGAAGGAAAGAGAAAACAGAGCAAAAACCGGACAGCTTGTGACACTCTCACCTGAAGTGGTGAGAGACGTAGGCTTAATCAACACTTTTTAAGTGACAGGCAAACTGAAGGTGCAGTGAGTAATCTGGGTTGATGCTGGATTTAACATTGTGCTTTTAATATAAAAAAAAATCATAATATTCTGCAACGCACGCAGTATAATTATATTATGCTTGAAACAGCCCAGCCACTGAAACAAGAATAGCTCCCAATATTTTTCCATCAGTCAGATTTGGAAGAGAAGCCTTTAAAAAGGGAATATGAGATCTGCAGCAGAACTGCAAACAAATCATCTCTTGCAGGAAAAAGCTCTCTTCTCCCTCTGCAGAAATAGAGGAGGAAATATATTTAGCTAAACGTGACGTGCACTAGGATCAGATCCAACAACAAGCAGGTGATCCCCTGAATGTACAAATCAGCAGCACGCTTCCACGGGTGTTTAGAGAGACTTATTCAGTCCAAGAGCATCAAACGTCTCTCAAAGTTCTTTCTCCAGGGAAAAAGCTCAACACAGCGAAAGAAAAGTCATGGGATGTATAGCTTCTGTCTGAAGATGCAAGAACCCTGTTCAAAATGCACCGGGAGCCTTTTTTGACTGAATAAACCTGAATATATAGTTTTGCCTCAGCCAGAAAAATCACTGATACCCTGCTAGAGACCAAGGAAGCTGTTTATCCTATTGTCCATCAATGTTGTCTACTCTGACTGGTAGCATCTCTTCGGGGTTTCAGACAGACTCTTTCCCATCACCAGTTATCTAGACAAGACCATTAAAAAAAACACAGAGGGACTGAACCTGGGACCTGCATGCAAAACAGCTGCTCTACCACCGAGCTATTTCACTTCCTGTGGTCCCCAATTGCACTTCCCATGGTCTCCAATTACAGGCATGCCCTTCCCATGGTCTCAGATTACAGCCACTCATTAAACAAGGGCTATGAAGTTGGGAGCGTATCGTTTCAAGTTGGCTTGAGCCCCAGAGTCCCAAGCTCTAGAAGAAATGTGGGAGTGTGGACTGGAAGAGGCCAGAAGGCACCAGCAAGGACAAAAATATACCATAGTTTTCGCTCTATAAGACGCACCAGACCACAAGATGCACCTAGTTTTTGGAGGAGGAAAACAAGAAAAAAAATATTCTGAATCTCAGAAGCCAGAACAGTAAGAGCGATCGCTGCGCAGTGAAAGCACCAATCCCTCTTGCTGTTCTGGCTTCTGGGATAGCTGCGCAGCCTGCATTTGCTCCATAAGACGCACACACATTTCCCCCTACTTTTTAGGAGGGAAAAAGTGAGTCTTATAGAGCAAAAATACGGTATCTCCTTCCTGACCTACCTCTCTCCAAGCTGGTTCCAGCACTTTACAAGGAGAGGGCAGATTTGCATGCCTGTCGATACAATAATACGTCATCTTTTTTAAAAAAAACATGCTAAATAGCAGAGCTAGAGATATGAAACACAGGCAATTAGCCCCTTCATCCATTATTATCCCATAATTAATTCTGCAAAGTCCCCAGCAGAAGTAAAGGCCACATGCTTACATGTTCTTGACTATCACTGGGCTGCACCTTGGAGTGACGTCATGTCCAGATGTTGCGAATTAGGGCCAATTCAGAAGGGGACCGGGGTGCTTTGATGGAGAGCAGGGTGAGGCGTTGCCGGGGTAAGTATCCAGTCCACAAAGGCACCACCCTCATTGCATAGGCAGCAAGATTCTCAGAGAGAACGAGAGAAAAGTCTCTTCAAAGCCGTATCATCCCCAATCATAAAATGCACCAAATCCAATTTGGACACCATCGATTTTTTTATGTAACTATTTCAGAGCCCCAAGACCTGGAGAAGGGAATATTGATCAGCTAAAGAGTCAGATCTTGGCAAACAGCACTCCAAGACCAAGCTTGACAAATTGAAGATGATAATTAAAAATTGAAACACCATGGCAATGTGGACTTTTCCTACTATTTCTAGAGACCTTCAGCCAAAGACCTATCGGCTCAGCTTTAAAAAATAAATAAATGTGTAGGCAAGTCTCCCCCAGTTCCACCACCTCTCCTGGCTCTCTGTCCCCCTGGGTTGCAGTCTCCAAAGTGGGGTTAAAGGAATGCAGGCCTGGGGGCTGAATGGCTAGGGCTATGCATCCCCCAATCCCATATCCAGTTTGGGGCCCAATCCAACCCAGGACTCTCCAGTGCCAGCCAACCCGGGTCCAGGTCCTGAACCAAAGGAGATGCCTTGCACAGTATTTAATTGTGCAATAAACTTGAAATCAGAAGGAGAGGGGCGAGATGCACAGGGGCTACCTGAAAGCATTACCGTCTCGCTCTTGCCTCTCCTTGCTGCCTGGATCACCCTGCGTGGACCCAATTTGTGCTGCAGCGATCTGGGTCTGCCTCCTGGATGGAGCACAGTGTGCATGTATATACAAATATAAAGGAACACAGGAAGCCGATTTATACCAAGTTAGAGCATCGGTCCATCAAGCTCAGTATCGTTTGACTGGCAGTGGCTCTCCAGGATTTCAGACAGGTTCTCGCCCAGTCCTAGAAGTGGGCGGCAAGGGCAGAACCTGGGACCTTCCGCATGCAAGGCAGATGCTCCACCACTGAGCTACAGCCCGTCCCCTTAGAACCCTCCGAATTTTGTGTGCTAAAATATCACTGATGAAGTTAGCATTCAGTGCTTCACCCACTTTTCCCTCTGGCTAAGCATAACTTATAACGCATAAGGGGCAAAAAGTGGCCTTGCAGGCTTCTCTACATGGCCCTCACAGCTCTCCCCAGGCCACAACCTACCTGAGCTACCCCTCTCACAGGCCCTGCTGTGCACTCTTCTTGAGTGCTGTTGCCTGGGCAGAATGCATCCTTGAACTCTGATCATGCCTCTCGCTGGCCAGGACGGAGAACAGAGAGGAGTGAGGGTGTGTGCACAGAGACCAGCAGTAGGTGAAATTCATACTCATTCCTTCATCCACTTTTGTCTCTGTCTCTGCACCTAACCGCCCCCCCTCATGGGGGTGCCTCTCTGAAGGCTGCCCAGAGCCCCAGCTCTCACTGCAGGGCAGAAAATGGGGGTTCTTTGCACCATTTCTACCAAAAGCTTTAAGGCATAAGGAAGAGCAGTGCATAAGTCAGGTTGCAAGGCGCAGGTTCAACAGATATGTAAGAGCTAGGAGAGAATGCCATACCTTCCAACATTTCTCCAATGAAAATAGGGATGTTCTACTCCATTATTATTATTATTATTATTATTATTATTATTAATATCCCACCCATCTGACTGAGTTGCCCCAGGCTGGATCCAAACACATCAACAAAGCGTTTCAGGAAAACGCGTTGTAAACCTCAAAATGGGAAATCATGTTGGCGAAAGATGGAACTACACAGCACCATCTGGTGTCACAGTATTAGAATGTATATAAAACATGGCTTCCATCCTATCCAAAAACATAACAAAACATTAAAAACTTCCCTGTACAGGGCTGCCTTTGGGTATCTTCTAAAGCTTGTATAGTTACTTATCTCCTTGACATCTGATGGGAGGGCGTTCCACAGGGTGGGTGCAACTACCAAGAAGGCCCTCTGCCTGTGTAAGCGAAGATGTTGATCCAACAAGCAACACCCATCCCGAATATTCATTTTGAAGTGCAAGGGGCAGGCAGCTCTTTTCACAAGCCAGCGGCCTCTCCTTTGAATCATCTGTCTTTGAAAGGCTTGTTCACACTGCCACTGATGGCATGTGTCCTCAGATCAGGATCAGACTTATTCAAAGTCGCCTCCCTAGGAGGGAGGGATTGCTCCCTGGTAGGAGGCAGGGCAGGAGTCAGCTTCACTGCATGTGGTTTTAGGCTTGGGACACCGAAGGGTGGGGTGCTCTTCTGCAGCCTGCTTGGCCCCTTCCCGGGATCTGAACCTCCACCCCGAGCCTCAGGGTCCAGGGGTCCTGATCTGCCCTCCAACAGCATGCCAGGACCTGACCCAGGGTCATCCAGCTCCAACGCTCTGATCGCCTCCCAGCCCCCTTCCAAATCCAGCCAACTTCTCCAAGACATCTCCACAGGACTCATGGCTCCCAAAAGGAAATGCAGCCTTCTGGCTGAAAAGCAGTCCCCACCCCTGGTGTTGGTAAAAGAAGAGTCACACAACCCATCCAGCTTAGCTTTAGGGGAATAGTCCTGTAAAGTCTGATAGAACGGGCATGTGCCCGTGTGTAAATGGTCTGTGAGATTAACCAGCAATGCCTTAAATGGCACAGGATCGCAATACTTCAAGGACTGCCTCTCATTTAAACCTGCCCGGATCCTGTGATCATCAATTGAGGGCCATCTTCGTGTGCTTTCTCCACTAGAGGTCTGGAGGGTGGCAACATGAGAACGGGACTTTTCTGCAGTGGCTCTCTATTTGTGGAATGCACTCCCCAGTGAGGTTCGCCTGGTGCCTTCATTGTACACCTTTAGGCAAAAAGATTTCTCTTCTACCAGGCCTTTGGCTGATAAAACAATCTATGACTATTTAAACGTATTTGTGGGAGGAGGTTTATTGGGATTTTTTTGTTTTGTTATTACGTTGTGTATTTTGTGTTTTCATTTTGCATTTTTATGTTGCAAACCGCCCTGTGATCTTCGGATGAAGGCCAGTAAGTAAATTTATAAATAAAATAAACAAACAAACAAACAAACCTCATTGTCAATGTGCAACACACACTCCATTTTTCTGGCACTCCCTAGCAACAGTTTCCACTAGAGCAGAATTCCTGGTCCATATATGCTCATCCATGGGGCACTGCTACAAACGGTTTTGCCCCTCTGCAGGCTCTGGAATCTCCCACCAGGTCTACCCCACTGCTGCAACAAGCCTCTTCCAAAACCAGTTGGAAAGCGCGTGAGCAAACAGATTCCATTAAAACATCACCACCACCTGGCATGGCAACCAGAGTGCTGGTTCTCCAGAGCCCCAAGGGAATAGCCAAACAGAAAAGCAGCAGGAAAATGTCCTTCTTGTTGAGCTAAATCTGCAGCACAAAACCATTTTGAAAGTACGTTTCCATAAGCATAACTGCTTGGAGATGTACACCCACAAGCTATCTTCACCATGGTAGCTACCCACACCAGAGAAGATGGGGATGTCAGAGAAAAGATTGCTATAATGAGCTGGCAGGTGGTGTGTGTGTGTGTGTGTAGTATAGCTTGAAATGAAGTGGATCTGTTTGCTTTCAAACTGGGGAACTCAGCAAAGGTATGGAAGTGAACTGGGTTTGCTCATTCATTGACAGCTTAGCCTACCTCACAGGGTGGCTGTGAGGACAAAGAGGCATGGTCCTTGTTTGTAGCTCTGTTCTCCTTGGAAAAAGGTCTCTCTGTCTCAGATACTGTTTTATTTTATTTGTTTATTACATTTCTATCTCACCTTTCCTCCAAGGTGTCATATTAGTTATTCTCTCTCTCTCTCTCTCTCTCTCTCTCTCTCTCTCTCTCTCTCTCACACACACACACACACACACACACTTTATCCTCACCACAACAACCCTGTGAGGTAGGTCAGGCTGAGGGTGAGTCACTGGCCCAAGGTCACCCAGTGAGCTTCATGGCAGAGTGAGGATTTGAACCCTGGTGTCCCAGGTCCTACTCTGACCGCCACACCACACTGTTAGAGGGAGAACACAGAGTCCCTTTCTTCAAGGAGAACAGAGATATACTCAGGGGCTGCCCTCTCCATCCTCACAACCACCTTGTGAGGTCTGCTAGCTCAGACCCAAAGCTCCTTCTGGTCAGGTATCCTGCTTTTCACAGCAGCCAAATCAAAGCCCGCTTGAGGCTATCCTTGGCAGTCTCCTCTCTGAGACCCCCTGGTAGCAACAAGCAGTCACCATGCATTGGTCGGCACGTATCATGGCCACAAACTGAGAACTTTCAGTGTCATTGTTCTCTAGAAGCAGCACCTCAGAGGAGGAATCTGCCCACTCCCAAGTAGGGCAACCCACCTCAGATTATGTACTAGAATTCAGGGACAAGCAGCTGCCCTTAAGTCGCCATGCACCTTGATTTCCTCCAGTGCACAAAAAGGCACGGGGGAGCATCCCTCAACCAGGCCAACACTGCTCCAACATTCACCCCTGGGAAGAAGCCAGCAACTGAAGCTCAAGATCCCAGGCCCTTTATAATACAGCACTTGAAGCATGACGGAGACATTTCCAGGAGGTTCTCCTGGACAACGCTAAACTCCTGACAATCTCTCCAAACGGATTTTGAGGCATTAGGTCTCTTCTCATTGCTTCATGATCACTAGCCATGGTCCAAAACTCACACCAAGAACCTCTGGACCAAAACCTTCAGGGCCCTGAACCAGCACTCCTCCAAATCAGGACCTCCTAACTGCCTTACTTGGTGTCCTCTCAGCTGAGCAGACAACTACCTAGGACAGCAACATCCCTGATGGGTCAGGACCCTAGAACAGCCTCTCAAACTTGGGTTCCCTAGATGCTGTTGGACTACAACTCCCATCATTCCTAGCCACCACAGCCAGTGGTCAGGGATTATGGGAGCTGTAGTTCAAGAACATCTGGGGACCCAAGGTTGAGAAAGGCTGGTCTAGAGCAATGCTATTTTAGAGGAACTGTGGGGGATTAAAATTGTACTAGCTCACAGACGAAGACATTCAGTGTTCGTGGGCGAAGAGGCAGACTCAGAAGGGTCACCCATTTACAGTAGATGATGCCAGGGCACTGAACTTTGGCAACATGCCAACTCCTGGCCTGAACCAACTAGATGCCTCCTGGGAAGAATACCTTTGTCATTTGCTCACAGCCTCAGTAAAGACCAACAATGGGGACCTAGGGACCTCCAGACCAGCTCCCTTCATCTCTGAAATCTGGAAGGCTTCCCCAACCCAGAGGCTGACCTCCACTTCATACATTTGCCTCATTTTCCTTTCAACTCTTGGGACAAGTTTGATGCCCCCTAAGACTTTGTGGGGAAATTGAGTCCTTGTGTGTGTTTCCCTGCTTCAGTCTTCTTACAATCCCCTCCCTTCTCCCATCACCCCCAGTCACATCTATTTGGTTGGCCTGTGTCTCAACAAGGACCAGGCTACTACGGGTTTTGTTTCACTACGTTTCCCAGCAAGAGCTGATAAAACACCAGCCCAAGCACTCCACTGGGAGGAAGAAAAATGTAATTTGCGACTCGGGACCTGTGAATTTGCCAGGAGGATTTGTGATTAGAAAAAGTTTCCCCATGTGACGCTCTCGTTCTCACTCATTCACTCTTTTCACACACAGGGAGATACATGGTTGGTTTTGTCAGATAAGCAGAAATTGATATTTTTTATAAGCTGGGGGATGAAAATGGGAAGAAATTGCAGAAAGTTCCTTTTCCCAGAAGTAGGAAATCTGACCTCTTCCTTTGAGGAAGGGCCATAGCTCAGGGGTAAGAGCTTCTGTCCTGCATGCAGAATATCCCAGGTTCAATCCCAGGTTGGGCTGGGAAAGACTCATTGGCTGAATTCCTGAAGAGCCACTGCCAGTTAGTATTTCCTTGTGGATCAAAACTGGGTCACTGTCTTATCACACAATTATGGTTAACCCAGTAAATTTTGCTAGGTAAGTTCATCTAAAATTGTTGGCAGAGGGGAGGAACATGCTCAACTAGTTTCAAGCACATACTAGCCATAGAGGGAAAAAATGGATTACCAGCAAATGGTGTAAATCTATATCCCCATCTGCCCATAAAGAGAGTGCAACTGACAAGGCTGTTGAAAGCGCTAGACTTTATTGCCTTTGTACAGATCTGGCAAGGCTGACAGGATACAGAGGTTTTCCTGGTCACCATTTGCAGATTTCTTTAACGTCATGCAGTATCATCATAGCTTTCTTCTACAATACCAACAAGCACTTGTCAACAAGAGGCTTCGTATCTCTAAAAGTTAGCTGCAGTCAAGTCCCATTGATTTCAAATGTTAGTTCACACGTGATTCTTCTGATGACCTGCATGTGTGAAGGAACGGTCACAGTTAGCATGTTCACCGACACATTGCGTTGGATCCAAGTTAAGTCAGGCCCCATCTGCACTATACACATTAAAGCAGTAATGTACTGCTTTAAACAGTCGTGGGGAAGAATCCTGTGAACTGCAACTCGTCAAGGGTCCTGACAGTAGTTAAAGAAGGTCCAGTCATGACCGACTCTGGGGTTGCGGCGCTCATCTTGCTTTATTGGCCGAGGGAGCCAGCGTACAGCTTCCGGGTCATGTGGCCAGCATGACTAAGCCTCTTCTGGCGAACCAGAGCAGCGCACGGAAACGCCATTTACCTTCCCGCCAGAGCGGTACCTATTTATCTACTTGCACTTTTGATGTACTTTCAAACTGCTAGGTTGGCAGGAGCAGGGACCGAGCAACGGGAGCTCACCCCGTCGTGGGGATTCGAACCACCAACCTTCTGATCAGCAAGTCCTAGGCTCTGTGATTTAACCCACAGCACCACCCGCGTCCTCTGACAGTAGTTAGGAGACCCCTATTCACCTCACAGAGTTGCAATTCCCAGTCATTGACAGTGGCAGACTTTGGCAATCTTCGGTAATATGGTGCCCTGAGCAAAGCCAAAATATGGCACCCCAAAAATGGATCCTCTCAATTATGGATCATCTCAATTTTGTGCCCCCTCAATTCGGTGCCCTGTGCTGAGGAACCACCTGCACTGCCCTAAATCCAGCAACAGTCCTTGGGAAGAGGGATTGATCACTGAGCACTGTAGCTCTTTGAAGGCAACCAGGGCCTCCTAACTACACTCCAAACCCTTAACAAATCACAGATCTCAGCATTCTTTGGGGGAAGCCATGATTAACATTTCCTGTTGGTTCCACTGCAGCCTAACTAAGCTGAACTTAGTATTTACGTGAGAAGAGGTTTAGCGCACATATTTAGATGTCAGTCAGAAAGTGTGCAGTAAGCAATGTGTGTACATGTGTGAGCACTCTGCACGTACATCCTGTGAATATATGTAAACCAATCATTGCTGTGACTCATGTGGGCTGGATTGTGCTCTCAGCTGCTCTACTTTATCAATACATAGCTTCTGGAACCGCAAACAGGTACCACTTGCTTCTTAAAGAAAGAAAAATCTTCAGTGACCACGATGGCTAGATGCTTCCTTCAATTCAACAATGTTTGATCCATTCCAAAACAGAAGGAAACCACTGAAGTGGGGGAAGAGATTACTTAGGTTTGTCCAGGAGGCATGTGCATAAAAACTGGTGCAACACTTTCAGAACAAGCAAGCACGGATCTGTGCCTTTACTGAGGAGTCTGACGGGAGGCATGCAGCTTGCTAATAGAAAGCCCGCAGGTTTCTTTAAAAAGAGGGGCAGAGAGTCCCAAACTCAGTGTGAAGCAACACAGAAATAAATCACAGTTGCACCAAGATCCGAAGGGGAGGAAAAAGAGGAGGCAAGACTCAGTCTCCTCAAAAGGCTGCCAGCTAAGTTCGGCTCTCCCATCTTTTCTTTAGTGTCACTGTGGTTTTTTTTAACAATGCTGTTTAGGAAGCCGAGAAGCCCATTAGGCCTCAAACAACTTGATTGTGTTCAAGGAAGGCAGAAGGATGGCTCTCTCGCCACCCAACTTGGCTTCCGAGATTTTCGTCACGTTAAAGAGATGGGGGGGGGACTGTCAACATAGATCAGCAAACGTTTCGCCTCAGTAATTCTTTACAGGAAAAAAAGCAGCAACAACCACCTCCCGGCCAGCGCACTCTGCTCAGGAAGGCGACGCAATTCCACAGAGATATTAGGAAAGCAGGCTGTAAAGGCAAGGAATTGGGTGGGGGAAGATATACCCAGTATCAAGCACAAAACACAGCCTCTTGATCAACTTTGTCCTTTGCCACAGAAGGAGGAGAGAAGGAGAGAGAAGAAGGGAAGCAGCATTCATTAACTTTTTTTACAAATGCTTCGATCCAGAGTTACTGCACGGGAGAGAGAGAGTACAAAACTGAAGTAACAGGAAGGGGGGTGCAATATTATAATAACCCCTAAATCCCTTAATTTAATAAGGGGGGGGTTCCAGTCTGAGGAGGTTTCCCACTGCATCTCTGACTGAGTTGCCAGCTCTGTTTTCTTTTCCTTGATCACACGTATATTTTATTTATTGTAATTAAAAGAATTCACACGCATCTCAAAGTGACTTACAAACCTTTGAAGTACAGTGGTACCTTGGGTTACATACGCTTCAGGTTACATACGCTTCAGGTTACAGACTCCGTTAACCCAGAAATAGTACCTCTGGTTAATAGCTGTCAACTTACAGATTTGAAAATAAGGGACCAGCAGCCTTGCAAATAAGGGACCAGCAGCCAAAATAAGGGACCTGCAGCCTCACCTGTTCCAGGCACTCCAGTCTTCCTGTCCTCCTGCAGTCTGGTCAAACTCATGCTGTTAGCTTCGAGAACACTGTCCAACCAACTTTGTAACCAGAGGTTCAACTGAATAGAATCTGAATCACATGCACCACAAGGCCTATGCATCCTCAACTTAAGATGGCTCCCCGGCCTGGCTTTGCACTGCAAAGTTTGCAGCAGCACGTGCAACAAAATGGCGTCCAGCATTCAAAAAACCCCTCAGCTTGCATTAACTAGCCACACACAAGGCATGCAAGCTCCACCCCCCCAGTCGTTCTTAGACTTCTTATTGGGTGAGCAACACAGCCAAGCAACACAGCTGGAGCCTCCCTCCTCCCTGGCTGCCAGGGAGGGAGGGAGAGGAGCTGCTTCCTTTGAAATTTAAGGGACATTTAAGGGACATCCATCAATAAGGGACAGCAGCAGGACATGGCGCTGGAATAAGGGACTGTCCCTTCACATAAGGGACACTTGACAGCTATGGTTAAGAACTTTGCTTCAGGATGAGAACAGAAATCGTGCTCCAGTGGCGCAGCGGCAGCTGCAGGCCCCATTAGCTAAAGTGGTGCTTCAGGTTAAGAACAGTTTCAGGTTAAGAACGGACCTCCAGAACGAATTAAGTACTTAACCTGAGGTACCACTGTACACATTTTATTTTCAAACACAGATGGAAACACTGGGAAAGAAAAACCTTGGAGCAGTGGTTCTCAAACTTTTTTCCTTGGGCCACACTTTCAGAATAAATATTTGCTCGTGCCACACTGAATATTTTATTGATAAGAAATACATCGGGACACAAAAAGAAGCAACTCCTAGCAGTGCTTGATTTATAACATAGAACACAACTACTTTGTAATATGATCATGGGACATCCAGAAAGTTAAAAAAAATAATGAAGCTACATAAGACCAAGAATCATTCCCAAAATATAATTATGAATGAGCCCCTTACCTATGTACCTTAAATCTGTATACAAACTCAATGAGAGGCGTGAGCTTGCTTTTGCCAGGTAATCTCCTTTATTTTAGGTCTAATTTGAGACAAACAAACTCTCATCTCCTCATCAACACAAAGAATCCTTTCCCTTTTCTGACCTTTTGTATTTGTCAGAGTTTAAAATCCCTGTTCACAACAATATCTGGTGGAGAACTGTAGAAGACTAGGCAATGCTCTTGAAGAAAAGCATGGATACTGGTTCTGCCTGTATAAATAAATTGTTTTGATCCTATACTACACTACCCTGAAATGTTTACATGTTTCCTTGGTTGTCCTTGAATCTTCCTGCCACACTTGCCCTGCCCTCCTGCCACGCCAGTGTGGCGCACCACACCCTTTGAGAACCACTGCCTTAGAGCCATGCTCACAGGGCAAAGGCCTCACAACCATCTTCCCCCCCAAATCCTCAGGGCAACATCCATGGTTCTCCCACACTTACTCACCTCGGCCCTGCAAGGTGAGCTTCGAAGAGAGAGTGGCCCAGTGCCAGGCAATGAGCTTCACACCTGTGTCCAGGTGGGAGCCTGGCTCTCCCTCCCACACTCTTAATCGCTACCCCAAGTCAGAAGCACACCTGGAAGCAGCACACCTACAGGAGCCTCCTTTGAAGACCAGCTTCCTTATGTTTGTTTATTCAACAAAATCTATATATGCTTGATTGGTCTGACTCACTCTAAGGCAGCTTCCTATGTTCTCTGCCCAGGTGCTGATTTACACAAAGATGTGCAAGGCATCCCTACTTTTTTTGAGGGAGGAAAGGGCCATGGCTCAGCTGCAGGGACTTTCTGCATGCTAGGCAAACTCCAAGTTAGGAAGGAATCGTGTCTGAAACACTGCAGAGCTGCTGCCAGTCCGTGTGGGCAGTACTGAGCTAGATGAACCAAATGGCCTAACTCAAAAGAAGGCAGAGTCCAATGTTCCTATAGAGCAGGGTCCGGGGGCAGGCTTTCTCTGTGGTAGCTTCACGCCAACAAAATGACCTCCCCTCTGAGGTGTGCCTCACCACAACTTTGCTTTTCTTCCAGCAACAGGTGGAGATGGGCCTCTTTGTCCAGGATTTCATGGCGAATTGACACAGACACAGACACTGGATAGGAATCGCTTTGCTTTCGCCAGCAGGGGTTCCATTGATTTCTAGCTTAGTTGTGGAATTTGTTATTTCACTCCGAGGGTCATCTAGTCCAACCCCCTGCAATGCAGGAATCTTTTGCCCAATGTGGGGTTTGAACCCACAACCCCGAGATCACGCAGCAACATCTGGAGGGCCCAAGGTTCCCCACAGCTGCTATGGGGCACCTCAAAGCGGTTTACAATTATGCGCAGTGCTTTTTTTTCTTTTTAAAAAGAACGTTTAGGAGTACTCTCATTTTCCTACTCATATTGAAATACAGTCACACCTCGGGTTGATGTAGCTTCAGGTTAAGCATTTTCGGGTTGCGCTCCGCGGCGACCCGGAAGTAATGGAGTGCGTTACCTCTGGGTTTCGCTGCTCGCACATGTGCAAATGCTCAAAACGACGTCACGCGCATGCACGGAAGCGGCGAATCGCGATCCGCACAGATTGAGGTTGCGTTCGTTTCAGGATGCGAACGGGCTCCAGAACAGATCTCGTTCGCGTCCAGAGGTACCACTGTACTGCCCCTCAATGAGGCCAAACTTAGATTCACAAAATGTTTAGGGGTATGTGTACCCCTGCATCCCCCCAGAAAAAAGCACTGATATTTTGATCGAAATAAATGATAATAATAAAATGTCCAGTAGCACCTTAGAGACCAACTAAGGGAGATACTTTGATGTGTGTTTTTGGGTTGTTTGCTTTCCATCCAGGAACCTTTGGGTAAAGAGTAGATTATGCAGAGAGGGAGAGAGGGAAAGAGAAGGGAGATTAACTTATCTAGAAGATGTTTCAGACACAGAGCGCCTTGTGGTTCCCCAAGATTTTGTGAACCTTTACAATAAATGCAATGGAAGCCCTTCCATTGCCAGAGACTCAATATCATCTTTGCCCTCAATGCATACACACACAAAATACTCACATGGCATCAAAGTCACAGGCATGCACATACATACCCTCCCAAGGACCAAAACCACAATGATCAAAGCCTGCACACAAGCAACACTAAAAGCCATTCATCTCTCTTGGACCCCAGGATGAAAAGATACAAACAGGTGCAGCCCTGAAGCTACAGAAGAGCAAAACAAGGTTTCGCCTCCCCAGTGGGCAAGATCAATGGTCTATCAAGCTGAGAGTTTTCCAGGCTTCTGATAGTGGCTCAGTGTGGGCTGGGGGTTTCCTAAATTCTAAAAAAAATTGGGATGTGCAATGCTTTTACACTCTCTCAGAATTTGGCTGTAAGAGGTAATAAGTCATTGCTCTCAGAGGTGCCCATTGCCCTGTTTTTTGTTAATGAAGAAGGTGTGCTTCTGTTGTAAGAACACTTCTCCAGAAGATAAAAGTGCCTTATACTAACTACTCTGACTGGCAGAAGCTCTCCATGGTGCCAGGCAGATGGCCTTCCCCTTCTCCTGATATTCAAGCCTTTATTTAAAAACAAAAACAAAAAAATATTATTACATGTCAGAGATTGAACCTGTGACCTTCTGCATGCAAAGCACATGCTCTGCCGTTGAGCTATCTGCCTGCTGCATCATGTAATGTTGTGGCAAAGCAGGGAGACAAGGACACACTAATCCCCAATTAAATCAAACCAATAATCCCAGATCCCTTGCAGACAACCAGCTTATTGAGTATTTGTTTGCACGTTTGCAGGGAGGTTAGGCAATGTCGCCTATTTATTGAACATTCATTTTGATTTGTTAGCAGGGAGGTTAGCTTGATGTTGCATCAAGCTAAAGTTATCCCATACTGTTCCTTCACCACTTCGTTTATTGCAAAAAAAGCTGTTGGGGAGCAGGTTCCAAACCAGCTATGATTCTGGTTTCTGGAGCCTGATTTTGCCACACTGTGGCTGAATCCCACCAGAAAATAGCTATAGTCTTCAAGTGCCCCTTGCGTAGACAAAGCCAGCGCAATTTCTATATCAAAATCCATGCAGCTCCAATCCTCTCTTTTAGAAATAGCCTTCGCTAATAAAATCAGGGTGTAAAAACTGTTGGTATCTGTTTGACTATACAAAGTAAAGGAAAAGTAATAATGATTTTTTTAAAAAGCAGCGATGATTGAATATGTCAACATCAGATTCCCTGAATTCCTTTATTTTCTAATCTTCAGTTCAGTTCTTCACATTTTCTACATCAGTTTGCAATCTTGTTCTTTCAAGTCCTCATTAAAAACTTGATTGATTAGTGCAAATTCATCCTAATATGTGCATTTTTGTATGCAGATTTGCATACACATTTTTGCAAAGAAATTACCCCTAATAAATGCACATTTCCATTATTTTCATTGATATTCACATTTATAGGCACACTTTTATGGATTTTGTACACGTTACTTAGCTGGAGAAGTGCACTGAAAAAGTCAGAGAAGGGTGAGTTTTTATTGTTTCAGAAAGTGCAAATTAAATTTTTCTTCTACTAGACACAAACTAAATCAGATTTCTCCTCCATTCTTGTTTGAAAAGACCAAAACAAAACCCAAAAATAGCCTCCCTGCTCTGCAAAGAAACTCAGCAAAACACGAAAACTCTCAGATGCCAAACTCAAATAACAGTCATTGCGTTGAAAGATGTCATTGTAAACTCCAGTCCTCTGGGAATCGTCACCCACAACCTAGTGAACACAGTGGTGAAGCTGTGCATTACAACTGAGAGGGACTTGGAGACACGTATACACAAGAAAACCTGAACAATCACTTTGTGGATGGAGGGGTTTGCAGAGAAAGGGTAGTGAACAGGGAATGCACACTTCTGACCTCGTGCCCTGCCATTCCTGTTGGAAATTTGCAAGCCTAGAGAGGGCCCAGTTCAGAGAAAGCAGCAGCAGAGGTGGCCTGCCATGCTGCCTTGGGGTAAAGAGAAAGGAGATGGTATATTTTCCTTGCTGGGGAGTCTTCATATTTCTTTACCCCCACCCCAGAGAAGTTCCCAGACAGCAGCGCATTCTAGCCATTCTGCAGCACAGTTCAGAGACCTCACTGGGCACTTAGGATTGTGGGTTGCTAATCTGAGCCTTTGGCTTAACCCATCCCCACACCAAGCAGACACCTGAGTCCATTTGCAGCTTGGATGTGCATTTACTAAGAAGCCATCTCTGCTTCCACAGGACACGCGTCCAAGGAAATGGGCACAGGATTTCCACTGTAACAGAACAGAAGCATTGAAAGAATAAACCTGCAGCTGCACTTGTGCGCTGCGGCTCAGTGGTACAGCATCTAGGTCCCACATAGGGGTGGGAATGTCCCCTGCCTGAAACCCCAGAGTATTGTCCAGGACAAGACTGGACTGGACTGGATGGCCAATGGTCTGACTCCATATAAGGTAACTTCCTGTCATCAGAAAAAAACTTTTTGGCAGTAAGAACTGTTCAACCTTGGAAGGTGGTGGATCTTCATTGGAGGTTTTTAAGCAGAGGTTGGATGGATCTCTCATAGATGCTTTAGTTGACATTCCTGCATAGCAAGGGGTTGGACTAGAGAACCCTACAATTCTATGATTATTTCATATTCACCTCTGGTTGCTTTAAATCTTTTAAATTTGGATTGCAAAGCCAAGAGACTGTCATCGGCCTTTGGTTATGTCACCCCGAGTGGCTGGGGCAACCCAGCCAGATGGTTGGGGTACAAATAATAAAATTGTTGCTGCTGTTACTTTGTGAACATTCATGTTCATAATATCAGAGAATCACAGATTTGGAGAGTTGGGTATAGCTACATGCACACATGCACAAATAAAGATGGATGGACGTGTGCCTCTGCAGACATTCTCCATGGGTAAGAAAAGGTAACATGTCTCCAAGACCTGCCAATAAGACTGCACTCCTGACTAGGAAACGAGTCCTGCTGAACTCAACGGAGTTTTCTTCTGAGTAAACATGTTTGGGATAAGGCTGTCAACCAGGAATGTAGACCCTTAAGGCCAGAGTCAGCTTGCATAGTTCAGGATATTGTCTCCCAGGGTCAGCTGTCCCCAGCTGCAAAATGAGAACAGGTGTCACAAATCAAGACCTGCAAGGGTTACTCCACTGAAACCAGGAGAGGTTTGCTTCTGAGCAAACAGGGTCAAGACCAAGCGCCTTATAAAAAAATGTCACTGGAAAAGATGGTGAGCATCAAAAGAGTCTGACTATTCCTTCCTTGCCCTCACTCTATTCTCGGTTGGTTTTTTTCTTCTTCTTCTTCTTTAATCAAATCAGTGTGATTTAAAGGGGGAAATTTATAACAAGGTTGTCACCTTACACAGAAAGTCACCTAATGCCAAGTCAGAATCCTGGTCCATCTAGTTTAGCCTCGTCTACACTGGCTGGCAGCAGCTCTCCCCGGGTTTTGGACAGGGTCTCTCACAACCCTGTCTGGAGATTCCATTGACTGAACCTGGGATCTTCCATCATGCAAAGCCACAAGCCCTAGACCGGAGCATTTCTCGAAACCCAGGCTCGAACCAGGGACCTTTAGATCTTCAGCCTAACCCTCCCCCAGCTGAGCTATTTTGGCAGATGACACCTTATCCCCTGCACTTGTAAGAACAGCCTGTCAGGGAGGACAAAACTCTAGTCTGAAGCGGAACTCAGTGCACCTAGGCTAGCTTTATTTCCAAGAACAGTAGCCAGAGATGGGGAGAGCTTCACCTGTTGAATTTCTGCTTTGCCATATACGGGGGAGGTGGGAGTGGCACCCTTAATTGCCGGAGATATGAGATGAAGCTAAGGCAGCAATTTTCACACGTGTGGGTGGGAAGGAAGAGACAGACAGACATGACAACTGGGGAGCTAGCTGAGCATGGAAGCAATGGAGGTTCTGCATTCACCTTTCCGCTCTGCCCTTAGGCAAGAGAGCTTCTCATGGCCTCGGTCCACCATGTGTGATAGGGGGATAATAAAATTGACCCAACTTACAGGGGTTGTAAGCAAGATAAGCATCAACAACTAAGGCTCTTGGGACCTAGCTGAGATTCCTGCATTGCTGGGGGATGGACTAGATGACCCCCAGGATCCCTTCCAACTCTACAATCCTAGCATTATAATATAGTTGCATCGTGGCTTCACTTTCTGCAGAGAGCGGGATGTATCCAAGGCTACACATACTAAATCATAGAAATTAATGGACATGACTAACTTGGGTCCATTCATTTCACTGGGTCTACTTTGAGCAGAACTTAATTGGCTGGGGCCCCACTGTCTATTTCTGTATCACAAGGCTCTGACCTAGACGCGACTTTCAGACCTACCCTACATGAGAGAAAAAGATCATCTTTAGCATGTGCAGAGTGCATGCCCTCCTCTCACCAAAGGCAGCCTATTATATACCCAAGGACTTAGTTTGCTGGTTTGTGGGGAGTTTTTGGCATGCATCTCGCCTTTAAAAAGAAAAACACATACACATCGTCCAGTTCACTCCAAGGCATTATAAAATAAAACTTTGAAAGCCACACACAATTACTCTGGAAGGCAAAAAAAAAAATACACTCCATATTTGCAAAGTGCATTTTGCAGGTGGGGAAAAGATGACTAATGACTCCAAAAGGCAGACAGGCACACAGGCACACACACACACACGCCCACCAACACACCCCTTTCTCTTGCGTTCAGCTTTGCCTGCAAAGGAAAAAAAGACTTCTGGGGGGGGGGATTTAAAAAAGAACTTTCAGGTTAAGAGTCAAACTTTTTGCGCCTTACCTGCGCCGAGAAGGGCCCCGAGCGCCAACAGCAGAAAAAGGCCTTTGGAAAGCGTCGCTCCATGCCCAGGAGAAGTCATGGTGAGGTCTTCGCAAAGGCAGGCAAGCAGTTGCGAGAAAACGCTGCACGACGGCAAAACTCCTCCAAAAAAACCCCACCGCCACACCGGCAGGTCTTCCTGATTGCGGGGCGGGGCGGGGACCAATAAATATTTTATTTTATTTAAACCGTATTTCAGATTTGGGCTCTTTTTCAACCGGCAGGCATTTCTGGAGTCCGCCTTCCAACCTGCTTGCAGTCCATATAATCCAAAAACTACCTGTGCTTTTTTTAAAAGCGGGGGGAATGAGGGATTTGCTCAGCGGCTCCGAATCGAACCCAAGAAAGCGATTCGAGAGAGCGCTTTCCCCCCTTCACTCCTCGCTAGAAGAAGAAAAGTGGGGGGGGGGGCTGGGGAGGAGACGTGGAAGGTGAAATTAAATCCCAAAGGAAGCTTTCCCTTTAAAGAAATAAATAAAACCGTGAAAGCAGCAGCAGCAGCAAAAAGAGAGAGATAAAAATAGACTTCGATCTTTTGCTTCGAAGAATCGGGGTCCCGGTCAGGTGCGCTCCTCCGCTTGCACCCCTAAAATTCAAGCTGTGCCCCCTCCAGATCGCCTCCAAACATTTGGGGTTTCTTCTGCCGCCGCCGCCTCCTCCTCTTCCTCCGCCCTCCCCACCCCCCAAAATAAGCACACCACCACCCGGGCAGAGCTTCTCCTTACGACTCCGGAGCAGCTCCTTCTTGGCTGCAGCGGCGGCGGCGGCGGCGATCCGGATTGCCAGGCGCGCCGGGTCTTTAGCGCAGCTCGGCGCCGGCTGCCTCGCGGGGACTTTGCCCGATGCAACTGGTCGGCTGGCTCCTCCATGCCTCTCCCATTTTCCACGCACAGGCGCCCCCACTCCACCCCCAATTCCTCGCCCCCTTTAAAAATGCAATTAAATTACATTTAGGGGGGTGGGAATAAATGCCGGTGAAAGGCGCTCACAGCTTGGCTGCTGACTGATTCAAACTCCTCTCTCTCTCTCTCTTTTTCTCTCTCTCCTAAAAAGCCAGAGATGAGTGGGATGGCATGGAAAGGGGGGGGAGGAGGGGAAAGAGCTGCGATTGACAAACTATCTTAGCCAATCTCCTTGCCTGGGGGAGGACAGCCTGGAGGGATGGGGGGGGAGAGAGAGAGAGATGAAGGCTTGTCTAGGTTTCCCCTCCCCCCTTCCCTAAACCGGTCTCACATTTATTTTATTTTATTTTATTTCGGGGGGGGGGCGCCTTTCTGGATGACAGAGATGAAAACAAAACGGAGTCGGAGAGGAAATCGCAGGCAGAGAAGGGCTGCCGCTCCGGGTTTGCTCTGCGTCGTGTGAACGCGTGACGCGGTTCGTTCGTTGGCAAATAGAGCGGGCGCCGGCTGCTTGACTTCCAGAGAACGAAACAGGCGGCCGCAGCTGATCGGCGCCGCAGGAGGAGGCAGGGTCAGGCCTGCTCCGCTGGAATCAATAGGGAAAAGTCTGGCTGAGCTCCATTCGCTTCAGCGGGTCTACTCTGAGTAGAATTGGGGTGCAAACTTGAAAGAAAAGAGTGGGAGCTTTGCAAAGGACAGCCCTGAGCCCTTGCGCTGTTTTGCTCAGGAGTGAGCTTGCAGTGGGCACAGTGGGACAAAGTAAAGCCTTCAGGTGGGAGCAGCATGGGTGTGGGGCTTGAGTGTATGGGAAGCTGGAGAGCAGGCCATAAAGCGGGCAGGCTGGAGATGGAGGGAGAGCGCTGAGCCTGGGTATCAGAGTCTGCAAAAGCCCTCTGTTGGATATCCACCATCTCCCGTCTCCCGGTGGGGCAGGGAGTGCCTTGAGGCCAAGGACCCTGGCTCAGTCCCACGGTGTTGCAGGCTTATTCCCAGGGAAGGGTGCAGCCTCAGATCAGAGTCAACGCTCCTTCTCTATGCACACGTCACTTTGGGAATGTCAGTCTCATTGAACACAGTGGGGTTTACTCCCAAGTAAGCAGGCATGGAAGTGTAACAGCAATTCTGCATCTTTAGATCGTGCCGCACAGGCGACATCCCCTACAAAAAGCCTTGCAAGGTGAGCAACTTGCAACTCCTGACCCAACCATTAGACAGAGTGAGGCAACTGCTTCGGGTAAAAGATGATTGGGAGCAGCCACCCCAGATATTCGCCTCTGCTGGACGGCACAACTGTGCGTCCCCCAGGAGGCCTCATTCCCATGAGAGTTCCTGTTCATTTCCTATTTATTCAGCATGCATTTTGTACCCCTTATCCAGTGCTTTTCTTGTAGACCACAGAGCCTAGGGCTTGCTGATCAGAAGGTCGGCGGTTCGAATCCCCGCGACGGGGTGAGCTCCCGTTGCTCAGTCCCTGCTCCTGCCAACCTAGCATTTCGAAAGCACGTCAAAGTGCAAGTAGATAAATAGGTACCACTCTGGCGGGAAGGTGAACGGCGTTTCCGTGTGCTGCTCTGGTTCACCAGAACCGGCTTAGTCATGCTGACCACATGACCTGGAAGCTGTACGCCGGCTCCCTCGGTCAATAAAGCAAGATGAGCGCTGTAACCCCAGAGTTGGCCACGACTGGACCTAATGGTCAGGGGTCACTTTACCTTTACCTTTTTACTCACCGTGAAGTTGTTACAGTAAGTGCCACATTTTAACCCACTACTTTTCTTCTAGAAAAAAATGGTGCCGGTACTTCATAACCTTGTGTACCTCCAGAAAAAAAGCACTGCTCTTATCTAAGTGATTCGCAAAACCTCAAGGACCACCTCTCCCCACAGGAACCTACCAAGACCCTGAGATCATCCTCTAAGGCCTTTTCTGCGGTGGCTCCCCATTTGTGGACTGCTCTCCCCAGGGAGGCTCGTTGGCATCAGGCAAAAACCTCCCTGTAGAACCAGGCCTTTGGCTATTAAACAATCAATGGAAACCAGTTTGTAGGAGGGGGTTATTAGCTTTTTTTGTTGGTTAGTTGGTTGTTGTTTTATTTCATTGTGTATTTTGTGTTTCCATTTTGTATTTCTATGCCGTGAACAGAGCGGAATATAAATTTAATAAACATGTGTGTTACATTCCTAACTACACGTGTATGAGATCACAGCCTTAGTCACGCTTTGGAGTGGTGGGGGTGGAATTTAGGGTGGGGGCTAGGGCATCTATCAGCAATGGGCCCTGCTATGTCCCTAGCAGCTGCCCTGGCCCTGAGCAAAGGTCCCAGGCAGGGATGTTATATAGAGAGATGGGGTGCAAGGTCCTAGCAGAGAGGCTTGAAAGTACGGCTTTTGTACAATGTCAGGATTTAAGTTGGGGCATTGCATGACTGGAATTGCGCGAGAGGTGAATGATCTTGGCTGCAGAATGCTGGAGAAAGGATAGGCAGGCAGGTGTAATTATTGCCTCTGCTGTGCTGCTTTTAAAGAGAGATGGCCAAGCAACAACTGTGGTTGTCCTTTTCTTCTTTTTCTTGGTTTCCCTGATACTGCTATTCCCGGAAATGCACAAAGCGTCTTTGTGTACGAACCCTGTTAGGTAAAACCCTTCTGTTTCCAAGCCTGTTTCTTGGGGCTACCTGAGTGAGAGCTCCATCCACCAGCCACTCTCCCCTTCATGTATCCTTAATATGATCAGCAGCTTGTCACTTTGCTGTGCCCCCCGCCCACCCCACCCCCCCAGATCTCAAAGGCCTGGGTAGCGCACAGGACATTGGATGCAGTTCAGAACCCAGAGGGCCAAGACTGTTTGACACAGGATGCGCAGTGAAGTCGTATCCCATGGCAGATGGTTATCTCTACATTTTTAAATAAATAACATGTCTACTTCTCCTGTCACAATTACATTTCCAGACCATAAAAGACAATGCAGTACAAAATGAAAGTGTGCAGTAGTTGTTTTTGTTTTTTAATTTGCAAATATAACAAGAAAAATGTTTTATAAAACATTTGCAGAGGACATTAATAAGAATATTGAATCAGTCCCATTAATACAGGCACTCTGGTGGCCCAAATAGGTACCTAAACGAGATCAACAATTTATAAGTCATTAGCGGCGAGTGCCCAGGTATTTGTGGAAAACAAAAAATATTGTGAGTTTTAAGTGGATAACGTAATTCGCGTTTTTGGACCTGCCAACGCCAAAAGTTGGGTGAAGTCGCAACAAAATCACACTTTGGTCCAACGAGTTGAGTTTATATAAACAGAAACACAGCTAAAAATCCAAACACACCCGAAGTAATGAGTAGTCAAAATGAACTTTCAGAAACCTTTAAAATGTGTATCACACCACGGCATATGCCAAGGTGAATGGAGATTTTTGAAAGGGTAATTTAGTGAAAATTCAGAAGTGCTGGACCTCAGCATGTCAGCTTTCATCAATACAGACAGGTATTATATACCCAGAAAAAGTAGCAGCCCCTACCACAATCCCAATTTATTAGGTTCAACAGACAGTATGTCGAATACTGAGATGGCAAAGGGCTGTGTAGCAGTCAGCATGTTGGGGTTTAGCTTCACATTCCTGATCATCCATGTGGCAGGACGACTGCTGCTGCCGCCGCCATTGGTGTGGAACATTTTTAGGTCCAACAGCCACATTTCCTTCTGGGGGGGCCCACATGCCAATGTGGGGTGGGGGCCTGTGGCAAAAGCGTGTGGGTCAACAAATATAAATGTTACCTTTGCACACAGAGTCCCAAAGAAAGACGTGCTCTCCCATGCTCTCCTCCCCAGCATGTTTGCTCTCGTGTCTCAGCGACGTCTCTTCTGGCTTGGTCATGTCCACAGAATCGAAGGCAGCAGGATCCCCAAGGACGTGGTCTGTAGGGAGGCGGCTTCAGGCACCAAGCTTGTTGGTAGACCAACTCTGTGTTACAAAGATGACTGCAAATGTGCCTCGAAGGCTGACAGCATCAACACTGCCGTGTGGGAATCCCTTGAAGACGACTGCAGTGCCTGGAGACAGACATTCTAGTTGTGTATCCACAGCAATGACCAGAGAAGGAATGACCGCTGGGAGGAGCACAGAGAGAAGAAACACCATGGTACATCTGCAGCGACACAACCTTCAGCTGCTCCAGCTCCAACAAAACATGTCTCTCCCATATCGGTCTCTACAGCCACAACAGGCTCTGCAGCCTTCTAACAGTTTGACTTCACCCGCAAAGGCGCACTCCTCCACTGTCTATCAAGACAGAGGGATGCCAAGCAGACAAGGTGTGAACAAGGAACCAGGGAAGTATGGTTAGTATGGGAGGCAGGCAGTTCCTTGGCACTGGGATGAGGTGCCCACGAGGACCCTGGCTCAGGTTGCATTGGTTCTGGTGCTGTGGGATCTAACAGCAGTCCAGCATTGGGGTTGCTGGTCTCCTAGTCACCAGCACCAGGCTCAGAACCGGGGAACTGGCTCGGCCTGTGACACTGTAGCCTCCAGCTCGGTGGGCTGCGTCTTGCTGCACTTCAGGCTCAGACCAGCTCTGTTGAACTCAGTGGGTTCAGCTTGGGAAACATACAGTGGTACCTCAGGTTACAGATGCTTCAGGTTACTGACGCTTCAGGTTACAGACTCCGTTAACCCAGAAATAGTACCTCGGGTTAAGAACTTTGCTTTAGGATGAGAACAGAAATCACACGGCGACAGCGGGAGGCCCCATTAGCTAAAGTGGTACCTCAAGTTAAGAACAGTTTCAGGTTAAGAACGGACATCCAGAACAAATTAAGTTATTAACCCGAGGTACCACTGTACTGCACTTTAACGAAGGATTTTCAGCCCATTGAAATGCAACCTCTCCTTACAAATTCAAATGATTTTGCCAAAAAAAAACCAAACCAACAATTTACTATTCAAAGTGCTGCATAAAGTACAAAGCCCATCAAAGAAGAAAGAGGTATCCAATCTCTCTGATTGTTTTCCTGATTCTCTGACTTCTTCTGTCCTAATCTGTCATAATCCGTGGTTAAACTTGAGAGCCTCGTTATCACCTCATACAATTGGTAGAGCAAGGAAGGTCCATCAGTTACTCCGGTGCTCCAGCAGATGACGTCATTGTTCCTGCTAAAAAAAACCTCCTCCTCCACAATACCATTGGTGGTAGCAGCCTATGGGATTGTGTCCCTTCAGTTTACAAAGGCTCATTGGAGGCTCATATTCTTTTGGTGCTCCTCCTTGTTAAACATGGAACTAAACTAAGACAATAGGGAAAGGGCTTTCTTCCTTTCTCCATTATGTGAGAGTTTTCTTTATGCAGGTGGCTTTTATTGTGGATTCAAAAAATACAATGGGTGGATATATATGGGCACACATGCCCTCCTGCCTCCAAAGTAAATACCATTTTGAAATCCCAGTTTCGGGAAAACAAGATGCATCAGCAGCAAGTATAAAATCAAAACAAATCACTTCAAAGCAGAGACCAATAGATTGAAACACCATAATAATGACCCAATTAGAGAGGGGAACCTTTTACAGAGCTAAATGACTTCAAGAAAACCACTGCATATACAAAGTTTAAAGGACCTGGGGAAATAGGAAGGGTCTTGAAAAGGGGTTAAGGAAGGTGCCAGGTGAACCACTCTGGCAAGAACTTCTCTTTCCTAGCTCAGTTGGGCCACTTCACCATCTTTGTCTTAAGAGACATAAAGGCCCCAATCGCTCCCTGGCCCAGTTTGGATCACAAACATTTTATCTGTCCCAGTTTGGATCACAAATGTTTTTTCAGTGACTCGAAAATGTCACTGAACTCTGAAAACGCCTCTTGAATGTCTGGAGAGAGGATATTGGGTGGGGGAATGTGTGCGTAGGGGTAAAATTTGCAGCCATTGCTCCACCCAATTTTGCCTCTGGCACAACCCACCACTGGTTATGTGGCCCCCACATAAGTGACCCAAAAAGGAATGTGGCAGTCAAGCAGAAAAAGGCTTCCCCCTCCTCCTCGTGGCCTAAGATCATATATCATGGCAGTCACAGTTTTCTGCATCATCATCATCCTAGCAAAAGTGCCCCCACCAGGCCTAATGGGACCAAGCCTTCTGTGTGAGCCCTCTGCTGCCACTCCCAACCTCCCATTTCTACAACCCATCTCTGCCTCTTCCCAGGATTGCCCTCATGCCAGTCTAGGCTGCAGGCACTGGGTGTTGTCCTGACTCAGTCCCACATAGCTCCTTCCTTTCTCAGTTGCCCTTGGCAACAGGGCCTGGGCAGTCCTGCTGTGGTGCAGTGTAGTGGTTAAGTGGTTAAGTCTACTGGTGTAGCCAATGTGGTGTAGCGCTCTCAGCCCTACCCAAAGGGGTCACAGTTTGAACCTGGGATCAAATGCTTTGCCATTGAGTGACAACCCCTTCCCACTCAGGCCATGCAGCTCTGTGGGTGAAATTGGGACAGTGGTTATTCTTCAGCTGAACTCTACCTCACAGGGTTCCTGTGAGGAGAAAATAAGTGCGAAACAACCAAAGGTGGTGCCTTACAAGGGCGCCGACTTCAACCCCGGTTTATGGGTGCCCAACGGTGCCTGTGATGTAACGTGATGTTAGTGTGCCACAACAGCACTTCCAAGGCCTTGCTGGGCCTTGGAGGTCACGCCAGAGGTGTAGTGGGAGAGCCAGTGTGGTGTAGTGGTTAAGAGCGATAGACTCGTAATCTGGGGAACCGGGTTCGCGTCTCCACTCCTCCACATGCAGCTGCTGGGTGACCTTGGGCCAGTCACACTTCTCTGAAGTCTCTCAGCCTCACTCACCTCACAGAGTGTTTGTTGTGGGGGAGGAAGGGAAAGGAGATTGTTAGCCGCTTTGAGACTCCTTAAAGGGAGTGAAAGGCGGGATATCAAATCCAAACTCTCTCTCTCTGTCCGGATGAAGGCCTGACCCACACCTGCAGCAGGATAAGGCAGCTGCTGCATCCTGAGGGGAATGAAACTTCATCAGAGAGGAGGGTGGGGTGTTTTGTAGTGCTCCCATCATTTAAACAAAACACAGTCTCCATGCAAGTAAGAAAAATGGCTGCAACGTCAGGAAGGAGTCTGCTCCATGATGTACTACTTTCTATTTGCAAGGGGACGCGGGTGGCGCTGTGGGTTAAACTACAGAGCCTAGGACTTGCCGATCAGAAGGTCGGCGGTTCGAATCCCCGTGACAGGGTGAGCTCCCATTGCTCGGTCCCTGCTCCTGCCAACCTAGCAGTTCGAAAGCACATCAAAGTGCAAGTAGATAAATAGGTACCACTCCAGCGGGAAGGTAAACGGCGTTTCCGTGAGCTGCTCTGGTTCTCCAGAAGCGGCTTAGTTATGCTGGCCACATGACCTGGAAGCTGTACGCCGACTCCCTCGGCCAATAAAGCGAGATGAGCGCTGCAACCCCCAGAGTCGGTCACGACTGGTCCTAATGGTCAGGGGTCCCTTTACCTAGTTGTTTTCATAGAATTGGGCTGCATACACACCATGCACATGGAAAGCAGAAAGGATTTCCCTCTCCTTCCACGTTTTAGCAGGTAATACCCTTGCTGCTGCTGCTGCTGCTGCATAAAGGAAGGTATTTTTTTTTTACTTTGTCTGGAATTTCCTGTCCTATTATAGCTAACAAGAATGCTTCTGGTTTCTTGGGAAAGGTGCATTTGAGCATCTTCTTTAATCCTTCATAAATCATTCCCCATAATTTTTTTGAGATTGCTACCACATATGGATTAACGAGCCCTCGTTGTCTAAACATTTTCAGCACAAGTGGGATCCTCTTTTGTACATTTTAACCAGTTTACTGGGTGTTAAACACCATCTGAAAATCATTTTTGGATGCTTTCTCTAATTGTATAACATGATGAAAAATTTATTGTGTTGTTCCACAGTTTTTCCCATGCTGATAGTTCTATACTGTATCTGAAATCAGACACCCGGTGAATAATTGCCTCCTTCACCAACTCATCCTTTGTTTCCCATTCCAATAAAATGCTGTAGATTCTAGATAACAGTTTGCTGTTCTTCCCACGAATTATTTCCCCAAATTTTGATCATTCTTCAGCAAACCCTTTCTCTTTGTCTTTCCTGAATCACTCATTTATTTGAAAATGCTGGAACCCATTTGTCACAAATTCTGTAGTTTCTTTCCTTTTTTTTTAGTCTTATCAAATCGCCTTGGAATTGCAGAAGAGCTTTGCAGGTTCCCCACTTGGGAACGGCAAACTTTTTACTGCATCTAAACTTTTGTTTGATGGTCTCAGGGGAGGGGAACAAATCTGCCATCTTCACCTCTCAGTCAACAGCCTTCAAAATGCCGACAGGGTCTACTGTTCCTGATTCCCAGTCTAATCTCTTCATTCATAAAACCCCCAATTATGTCCAACTGGGCCAAATGGGAGGGGGTGGCAAAACAGACAAAATAATGGTTAGATTTAGAGATTATGCAGAGAGACACCACCGCTTACAGCCCAGTTGGGATACAGCTCCAGACGTCGGGCATTAAAAGATTTTATTTTTATTTCTGTATGTGTGCGCTGTTAGGCCTCTCAGGCCTCCAGACCACCTGCTCACCCAAGAAATTAAAAATTGGGACAGACCCTGTATTTGGAGACACAATGGATTAGATGCTTGGTCTAATCTCCAGCAAGGCTGGGACCCAGAAGTAGAAAACTCAGCTGTAATCAGACATCCTTCGAAGAAAGCAGATGACCTCTTTGGCATGTCTCTGATCGCTTGGTAAACAATTCCTCATGCCCCCATTTTACAAAAGAGAAGGAAGGAAGGAACTTTGTTAATTAAAGATGTCAGGGATCTTTTGCTGGAGTGGTAATGCCTGCAAAATACTAGATATATTATTCATTCATCCATTTGCTATTTGATTCCATTTAAGAATTGCTTCCCATGATATCTCTCAAAACGATTTCACAGCAAAAAACACTGACAATAAGAACAATTTAAAAACAACTCCATATGCAAAACAGCTCCAAATGTAAAAACAATTAAAATCCTGTACGTCAAAAAGATTGCAAACCATTTCATATGTCAAAATGATTACAAATCCAGTAGAGATATAGGCTGGGATAATGAACTCTACTTAAAAGCTTGTTGAAAAAGGAGCAGGCTGCAAAAAAAAGAGAAAAGAAATAGAGACAGTTACGTTACATTATGGGAGGGAGTTCCAAAGTTGTGTATTATGAATGTGTTTCTTTGTAACCTGGTGGTAGTTGCCTATGTGAAACTGGAAACAGAGGATGAGGTGGGTGTGTTTCAGTTCATCCTGTTTTGAAAGAGTTATTCTCTTCATTGGACAACAGAGGGGAGCTTTTGAAACAGGTTCTTGCCTGCAGGAGACAAATGCCAAGCTGTGTCCCCTATGGAGGCAAAATCCAGCACCTTTGTGTTTTGTCTCGTGGGTCAAAGACTGAATAAATCCTGGTGAGGAAGAGGGAGCGAAATTACTTGCGGCAACTGGAGAGGGGAGATGGCATGTTCATGCGAGGGTAAAATGACTCCCACACCTACCCTTTTGACCTGCCCCAGGCCTCTCAGCAGCCTGTATGATGCCACTAATGCTAGGGGCATGGGCAGGGGTGCCATCGCACCCTCAGGATTGTGGGTGCCCGCCACCGCAACACGGCCGTGCAACGTCACACGCACATATCTGCACATAGTGCGTGTGACATCACATCCACTACATGCAAGCATGCGCGTGGGACGTCGCTTGTCCGTGTTGCAGTGGCCACTGGCGGCTCCTCTTCCTCCTCTCAGCAGCCAGCGGGGTCCCCTTTTCCGTGGGGAGGGGCTTGCACTTGGAGGCAGAGAAACTCTGCCTCAATGTCCGAGCCCCCCGGAGAAGGGTGTCTTGCTTGTTGGCTGCAGAGGGCGGAGCTGAACTGCTTCTGTCTCAGAGGAAGCACCACTGCCGCCGGCCGGCTTTTCTCATTGACTTTGTGGGTGCCCAGGCTGGCTCCTGTGGGCCTGGGTGGGTACTCCTGGAGCAAAGAGGTTCTGTGGAGGATGTGAGCACCTATGGTCAAATAATGAAGGTCAGTAAGACTCAGTGGTTTGTGGTAGCTTCCTTCTGAGAAATCGCCACGATGGGTAAAGTTGAGCTTGTACAGGATTATCCTGCTAGCTTTCCCATCTTCACAGGTGAGCCCACCTTCCATTGCGCTTTGGATGTTCTGGACCACAACTTCATTTTTTTATTTTTTTTAATATATTTATTAAAGTTTAGGAATTTATATTCAACAGAATAAACAGAACAATAAAAACAAAAACAATAACAATACATACAAGCCAAAAAAGAAAAAACACACATACAAAACAGGTATAGTTTCCATCCCTTATATTCATAAAACTTACTTTCCCGACCTCCTCATACCTCCCCTTTCTGTATTCCATTCTCTAATTAAGTCAATTCAGCAAATCCTTTCCCTAATTTCTATGTACTTTTTAACCTTTCTTTTCTTAATCACATAATCATTACAACTTTTAACTCCTTAATTTCTAAATCAACATCGTTCTAGCCTTCAATAATTTTGCAATGTTTCTTAAGATAGTCCTTAAATTTCTTCCAATCTTCTTCCACCGTCTCTTTTCCCTGGTCTCGGATTCTGCCGGTCATTTCTGCCAGTCCCATATAGTCTATCACTTTCATCTGCCATTCTTCCAAGGTGGGTAGATCTTGTGTCTTCCAATACTTTGCGATGAGTATTCTTGCTGCTGTTGTAGCATACATAAAAAAAGTTCTGTCCTTCTTTGGCACCAATTGGCCGACCATACCCAGGAGAAAGGCCTCTGGTTTCTTCAAGAAGGACCACTGGCCATACCGACAAAGGCTGATAGGAGCTTGTAATCCAAATCCTCTTTTCTGTTGGGAAAGGCAGGCTCAGCGTGTCAGGCTAGGATTCTGGAGGCCAAGAATTGCTGTGTCATCTGATATGTTCACCCACAACTTAACACACAGGAAGCTGCCTTATACCAGGGTTTCGGGCAGGGGCACTCTCAGCCCTGCCCAAAGGGGTCACAGTTTGAACCTGGGATCAAATGCTTTGCCATTGAGTGACAACCCCTTCCCACTCAGGCCATGCAGCTCTGTGGGTGAAATTGGGACAGTGGTTATTCTTCAGCTGAACCCTACCTCACGGGGTTCCTGTGAGGAGAAAATAAGTGCGAAACAACCAAAAGTGGTGCCTTACAAGGGCGCCGACTTCAACCCCGGTTTATGGGTGCCCAACAGTGCCTGTGATGTAACGTGATGTTAGTGTGCCACAACAGCACTTCCAAGGCCTTGCTGGGCCTTGGAGGTCACGCCAGAGGTGTAGTGGGAGAGCCAGTGTGGTGTAGTGGTTAAGAGCGATAGACTCGTAATCTGGGGAACCGGGTTCGCGTCTCCGCTCCTCCACATGCAGCTGCTGGGTGACCTTGGGCTAGTCATACTTCTTTGAAGTCTCTCAGCCCCACTCACTTCACAAAGTGTTTGTTGTGGAGGAAGGGAAAGGAGAATGTTAGCCGCTTTGAGACTCCTTTGGGTAGTGATAAAGCGAGATATCAAATCCAAACTCTTCTTCTTCTTCTTCTTCTTCTTCTTCTTCTTCTTCTTCTTCTTCTGAGGCCTCCAACGCAACTTCTGGTTTCTACCAGAACTCATGTTGGATGTCTGGCAGGGCCTTGGGCATCGCTTCCAAGGCAGTGCAGGGCCTCGGAGGTCACGTCCAAGCAGCGGAAGAGCTTCATGCTCTGGCACTGGGGAGTGGGGAGCAGGTGGGAGCAGGGCTGGTGCGCATCCCGGGGGCATGGCACCCCACCCCCCACTGCAGTGGCACCCCACTGGGATCACGCTGCCGGGGGTGGTGCGCTCCCCCCGCACTCCTCTTCCTCCGCCACTGCGTCTAAGGCCCCGCAAGATCTCTGGCGTGACTTCTGGTAGAAACTGGAAGTTGTGTCAGAGGCTTTGCAGGGCCTCGGACATTGCCTGGGAAGTCGTGTCAGAGCCCCACGGTGTGTGTGCTAAGCCCCCACCCAAAAAAATGGGGGGAGCCTGGGGGCCTGGGGTTGGCACCAGTGGTGCCTTAAGATCCCTGGAGGAAAGGAAGGAAGGAAGGCAGGAAGGAAGGAAGGAAGGAATGAGAACACAGAGTGTCCCAAGAACATTCCATTTAGTTTCAAGATGAGCAGGTGACAGCAAAGGTTGCAAGGTTTTTAGCTGGAGCAATTAGAATAAGATCCACTATTTGACTATTGATTCAAAACCCAAAATGTATTCTATATAATTGACTTTTTATTTTTATTTTTGTATATCATATCGTTGTTTTATTGCTATGGCCATTGGCTGCCGCAAATAAAGATTCATTCATTCATTCTACATTTAGTTCAGCAGGACTTACTGCTAGAGATGCAGGATAAATTCAATTCAGTTCTCATTTAAAGCAGAATAGATCAAATTTTCACTTTCCAAGACAACTGGAAAACTGAAAATCCATACTTATCCAATGCATCTCTCTAGCCAAGCAATGTTTACAAGAAATGCATGTATTAGTTGAAAGTGTGCATAAAAATGCATATGTGAAAGTAGCATACAAAAATAAATAATATTAGGAAAACTTGCTTGCAAAAAGGTGTACCTTAGTCAAAACCTCATGCAAAAATGTGCTTATTAGGGGGAATTCACACTAAAATGCTTAAGAGTTTTCAGAAAGTATTTTTAAATAAAAAAAATAAAAAATCACAAATGTGGAGAACTTAATTTGAGACCGAAAAAATGAGAACATAATGTAAGTCCCTAAAAAGAGCCTACTGGACCAGGCCAATGGCCCATCTAGTCCACCATCCCGTTCTCACCTGAGGGCAACAGCACTGTGCCAACCTGCGATTCCTAGCAAGTGGCACTCCGAGGCCTCCTGCCCTTGCCAGAGCACTGAGAAATGGAGATGTGGCGTTTGCCCTCCTATGTGTGTGACATCATACTGGGTTCATAGGGAAAGGGTTAACTAATTGTAAAATAACTAACCAGTGGGAACCCAGGGGGCAGAGTTAACAGTGTATAAGATTTAAGCACAGAGGTTTTTGGAGGAGTTAGGAGTTAGAGTTGTTGAGAAGACAGCCTGGAGTTAGGAGAGACAGAGAAGAAAAGTCTGTGGGTTGGGCTAGTCTGGTGTGAGAGAGTGAGAGAATTTGTTAAGAGGAGTCAGTCAAACAGTTGAGATAATCAGTCAGAAGGTATTAGGAAGGTATAGGCCAATAAAGAAACTAAAGTTAAGATACTGGCAGGAATATTATCTGAGAAACCATAAACTTGTTAATGTTTGTCAAATAAACCTGGTTTTTTTGGTTCATATTTAACAACTGTCTGGACTCAGTGTTTTGCCAGAGAGTAACTGGTTGGTGGCAGCGGGGAAGCGAGCACAGTGGTGGCACAGGGATCAATAGACCGTTAAACGTCCGGGGACCCTGTGTGATCACCACAGGAGAGAACAGAAACGGATGGGTCTTAGCATCTCTGCTAACGGCCTGGTAAGTGGGTTTAGGAGTTCAGCCAGGCAGCCTGTTCCAAGGCTCCATAAAGCAGATGACATTCAGCATACCCTGGTTTGCATTCAAGTGTTTATGCCATTCACACATTACGTTTTCAAATCTTACCTGCACATTAAGAAATAAAAACCATGTGTGAATAAGCCTGTAGCAAACACCAGCGAATGTGATCACTGAAGCCCATTTCTTCATTGACAATATTTCACGTGTCGCAAGAGTGGGGATATCATCCTTGCCAACTGCCAAAAGGTAAACCAATATATGTGCTTTTTCTGCACGTATTGTTACGATCATTTTATTAAATTTGTTAGACTTTTCTTTATAAGGTTCTCTGCATGAGAAAAAAGGCAATTCTTCTTTTTTGCAAAATCCATCACCTGCATTTCCGTTATATTGGCATTTGTTTTAGCCGTCTCCCCAAAAAGTGCAACTTGTTGACAAAACAATAACAAGACTGCCCCCTAGTGTCCATTATTTCAACTACGCCAGGAAAAACAAATCCCCATTGAGGCAAGAAAACTGGGCAGAAGAAACACATAATTTATGGGTGAACCAATGTTGAACGACAGCCGCTTGTCAGAACGCTGACATGGGTGAGGTGAATAACGTCCTCTGTCTTGACCGCTCACTTAAATGAATTTTAATTTCAATGAAAAACAACAACAAATCATAACGTTCGAGGGAATGAGGATTTAACAGGCCGGCTGACAACAAGGACACGCAAGAACAGATACTCCGAGAGTGCTCTGTTACTGTGGCTAAGCAAAACAACTCGCCATTTTTCATCAGAGCTGTTGGCAGTGCTGGAGAAGAGAAACTGCTCCCATTTTCAGCACCCCTTCCCAAAAACGCTTGCCTGCTGCCCTCACTTGCCTTCAATGGCCGAATCATGGAGACACATTCAACTCATAGTTTTACCATTGCCCTCACTGACCGTGTTGCAGCCCAGCAATAGGGAATCTGTGGTTTACAGGTCTAATGAGGCTTCCCAGGCCTCTGTTATCAGAGATGGATTTAGGAGAATACATCCAGTTCAGTCTCATTGGACACAGTACCTCGGGGATGCTGCAAACGATGATGATGATTTTATTATTTATACCCTGCCATCTGTCTGTGTCTATAGCTGGACCATAAAGAAGGCTGATCGCCGGAGAATTGATGCTTTTGAATCATGGTGCTGGAGGAGACTCTTGAGAGTCCCATGGACTGCAAGAAGACCAAACCTCTCCATTCGTAAGGAAATCAGCCCTGAGTGCTCACTGGAAGGACAGATCCTGAAGCTGAAGCGCCAATACTTTGGCCACCTCATGAGAAGAGAAGACTCCCTGGAAAAGACCCTGATGCTGGGAAAGATGGAGGGCAGAAGGAGAAGGGGACGACAGAGGACGAGATGGTGGGACAGTGTTCTCAAAGCTACCAGCACGAGTTTGACCAAACTGCGGGAGGCAGTGGAAGACAGAAGTGCCTGGCGTGCTCTGGTCCATGGGGTCACGAAGAGTCGGACACGACTAAACGACTAAACAACAACAACAACATCTGTCTGTGTTTCCTCAGCCACTCTGGGCTGCTTACAGCATATATAAAACATAGTGAAAGCACAAACAGAGTTCAGGGTACGTGGGCAAGGCGAGAGGTTCATAACCAAATGCAAGCTCCAAGATGTCCAGGGGGCTGGCACACCTCTCCTCCCAACCTTTTGAAGACTCTCTGCTTTATACCAAGTCAGACCATTGGTTCAACACTGTCAACACTGCCTTGCAGGGGTTTGCTAGGATTTCAAGTTGAGTCAATCCCATCCCTACCTGGAGAAGCCAGGGGTTGAACCTGCAGCCTTCTGCATGCAAGGCACTATCCTTCCCCAGAAATCGGTTTCCCCATCCACAAGCCAGTAACTGAAGTTGCTGTTAAAGAGTCAGTCCCACCCCAGGAAGGGCAAGGAGAGCACTGGAAGTTGTGCTGGCATCACTGGCACTCACTGGATGTTGTCAATGACACCATTGCCAGACTTGCTTCAAACATCTGAAAGGCTGTTGTATGGAAGATGGAACAAACCTCTCCCTGTTGGTCCTGAGAGCAGGACTAGAACCAATAGGATAAAACTGCCAGGAGCCAGATTTTAACTAAAGCGTAGGAAAAACTTCCGAAGAAGGGGAAGAGGCATTCCACAGTAGAACAGGCTGCCTCAGGAGCAGGGCTGGATGGCCTATTCTCAGGGATGCTGTTGATTCCTGCATTGAGTAGAGGGGTTGGGCTCAATGACCTCTACAGATCTCCCAACTCTTAAATACTATGGTTCCTTTTTTCAAGGGCCATGTCAGGGATGCCCAACATGGCCCACACACACCCCAGGTGTCATGGATAATGCAGTCTCAGCCAACCTGGCTCATGGTCATGGGAGTTGTGGTCCAACACATCTGGAAGGCACTGCTTTGGCTACCACTGTGTATGACTGGAGTCGGGGGAGAGAATCCCACATCTGGGCCCTGTTTTTGTGCACAGTTTCCTGTCCATCTACATACATGCAGGCACATAAAGTTGTTTCTTTGTGTGCGTAGACCCTGCATCTCGTTGCAACGCTCTCTGCAATATCCTAAATCCGTAGCTTCAACTGTTCTGATCGTCACTTGATTCGTTATTAGCCTCAACCCTTTTTATTTTATTTTACTTTGCAAAAGAAATGGGCTGTTGAACGATGTGTATCATAGCTAATTAAACTTACTTTTTGCTCATTAAAGCTGAGTTAGCTGCTAAATGCGCCGTGACGTTATTCTAGTACAGTGAGTACAAAAGATGAAAAAGCACAAGGTGATTTTGATTATTATCGCAGCGAGTTCTCTTTAATTAATCTTACGTTTCCTTACGGAAATGTAAAAACCTCACAGTCTCCCCCCCCCCCCCGTTTCCTATCATTCGTCTCATTCCCCCTGAACAAGTTCCACTTGAAATACATCGCCCGCAATTGGATAACATTACATCTTCCCCCTTAAGAAAAGTGAAATCAGCATTCGTGTGTCTCAAAAGCAGTGGTGGGATGTAAAGGTTTAAAAAAATTATGGCAATCACAGGAGCAGTTAACCAGGCAAACGTGATTACCCCCCACAGCTACACACAGACAAAAATTGACTTAGAAGAATGGGATGGCAGCAGTGGCAAGCGTGTACACAGGAGGGAGAAATTTGAGAAACACATTCACAATAAGCCATGTAGAGATCCCATGAGGACTGGGGCACAATCAAGCTTTTCTCTCTCTTTTCCTTTTCTACTCCAGCAGTTTTCTCATAATCACATTAGCAGCCAAGCAAAAAAAAAAAACTTTTAAAAACCTGGTTTTATTTTTAGATGAGTCCTGAAGAGTCTTGCAACAGTATGTATGTATGTATGTATGTATGTATGTATGTATGTGTCAGGGGCTCGGGAGCAGGAGCACAGGGGAGAGAGGAAATGGAGAACGAAGGGGAAGAATCCGAGGGCAGCGTAGGGGAGTATGACAGTGACCCGAGAGATTCCATGAGCTTCTCCAGCAAATCAGAAGATTCCCAGAAGGGGGCGCCAATGGTCAGGGCAAGGGGGGTCCCAGGGGGGACGCACCAGAAACAAGGAGCCAGCGGGGAACCCCAAAGCAGCAGCGGGGGATCAGGACCAGTTTCCCCACCAGAGCGTAGTGGGGGGGAAGAGTCACATGTGTCAGGACCAGCGTCTCCTCCAGCAGGGAGAGAAGATGAGTCAGGGCTGACCACGCCTCCATCGGAGAGTGGGGGAACGGAGGGGAGGTCAGTTGCAGCTAGCCTCCCCGAAGGGGGAAGCAGTGACAGCAGCAGTGAAACGGTCAGGAGGAAAGTGGCTGGCTGGGCGCGCGCCCCAAGTTCAAATGTACAGGCGCGCAGGACAGCAGGAGACCCGGATTGGGAACCAGCTCCTAAAGCCCGCCGGAGGGAGGGGGAAGGCTCAGGGGATTCAGCGTCAGAAGAGTCTAGAAAGGGCGAGACCCCGACGGACAGGCGGAACCAGAGGCGGAAAGAACAGAGGAAGAGGTGGAGCAAGGCGAGAGTCTTAAACTGGTGTCTGGGGGGAGGAGATTCAGACGGAGCATCAGCGATCTAGAGTTTGAGACGTAGAGCTGCACGCTGCGGCTCTGGAAGTGAAACTGAACTTCAATAAAGACTTTCATACTTAACAACGAAGCGGCGTTGGTCCTTTGTGAGCTGGGACCTCGGGCAGCTCTGACAGTATGTATGTATGTATGTATAAAATCGTTTTGGTTCATGTTTCTGGATTTCATACCTACAGGACCGCCTCTCCTGGTATGTCCCACAGAGGACCTTATGATCTTCAAATAAAAACATCTTGGAGGTCCCGGGCCACAGGGAGGCTAGGCTGGCCTTGACCAGAGCCAGGGCTTTTTCAGCCGTGGCCCCAATCTGGTGGAACGCTTTGTCACAAAAGACTAGGGCCCTGCGAGACTTGACATCTTTCCGCAGGGCCTGCAAGACAGAGCTGTTCCGCCAGGCCTTTGATGACAATGATAAAAACAACAACAACAACAACAATTTATTATTTCTACCCCGCACATCTGGCTGGGATTCCCCAGCCACTCTGGGTCTTCCAACAGAAGGTTAAAAATACATTAAAACATCAATCATTAAAAACTTCCCTAAACACTCTGATTAAGAGTGGCTCTCTAGATCTCAGGCAGAATCCTTTCAATACCTGATATCAGACATCCTTTTTAATTGGAGGTGTTGGAAACTGACTGCATCACAGGCGATGAGAAAAGGGTTCTCCAGTATCAATGAGGGTGAGGCAGGTGGAGAAGCAGGAAACCCTAAAGCAGGGGTCAGCAAACTTTTTCAGCAGGGGTCCAGTCCACTGTCCCTCGGACCTTGTGGGGGGCCGGACTATATTGGGGGGGGGGGGAATTAACGAATTCTTATGCCCCACAAATAACCCAGAGATACACTTTAAATAAAAGGCCACATTCTACTCATATAAAAACACGCTGATTCCTGGTCCGTCCGCGGGCCAGATTGAGAAGGCGATTGGTTCGGATCCTGCCCCCGGGCCTTAGTTTGCCTACCCATGCCCTAAAGCAACTGCAGCGTCACAGTGAGAGGCAGGAGGGATCTAACGTAACAGACAGCCGACAAGTTGTGTTGATGTCACATACGATGTGAAGAGGGAGGCAAGTGGAAGTGGTTTAGAGAAACCAGCCTGCTAGGCTGAATGGTGAGGTGTGACAGGCCAGGACTGGTAGTTCCTCACTCCCGACCCCTAGCTTCTCTGCCCCATTTGCTCTGTGGGCAATTTGATGCCTTGCCAGAGCATTTGCTGTGTGTATATACTGAGAGCGCCTATAACTTTATATTGATTGCAGTTACCTCCCATGCCATTTAACGCCCACAACAACCTTGTGAGGTAGGAGAGGCTGAGAGGAAGGGACTGGCGCAAAGTCACCCAGTGAGTCTCATGACCAAGTGAGGATTTGAACCTTGATCTCCCAGGTCCTAGTCCTGCACTCTAACCACTAGACCACGCTGGCCAAAAAAAGCACCATCCATTCTGCCAACACCCCAACAGTCACTCAGTGTTCCCTGCCTGTTGAATATGCACTGTCCTTTATTGAGGTGTTTGGGGTTTCCTCCCCACCTTAGGACACCCCCCCCCCAAGTTTCCCATACTTCTCCAACTCTTGAAGTTCCCCCAAACCTCCTGTTGCCTTTTGGCCCCTCTCCTTTGCTTCTTTTGAAAATGGCAGCCATTTTGTGTTGTGCTGCATTCATTTTGTGACTGGAGGTCCCCAAAAGTTGGCAATTTGTGCACAACACCATACCGGCATCTCCATCAAGAAGACAAATGACCCAGTTCATTGGGCTGGATGCACCTTGAAGGTGAAGCAGGTGTGGACTGCAGTTCTAATGGTACTTACCTGTAAGTAAGTCCTATTGACCTTACTCTTTGGTTCTCTTTGGTCTAGTTTGCTGTGCACTCCTGATGGGACAACCTGGAGTCAACTGTGCCATGTAGAGAACCAGCAAAACTCTCAGTCCTTATCACTTCCGTATGTTTTTACCCATAATTCTGTTCCTGCATTATTTGGCTGGGACGCGGGTGGCGCTGTGGGTTAAACCATAGAGCCTAGGACTTGCCGATCAGAAGGTCAGTGGTTCGAATCCCTGCGATGGGATGAGCTCCCGTTGCTCAGTCCCAGCTCCTGCCAACCTAGCAGTTCAAAAGCACATCAAAGTGCAAGTAGATAAATAGGTACCGCTCCGGTGGGAAGGTAAACGGTGTTTCCATGCACTGCTCTGGTTTGCCAGAAGCGGCTTAGTCATGCTGGCCACATGACCCGGAAGCTGTACGCCAGCTCCCTCGGCCAATAAAGCAAGATGAGCGCCGCAACCCCAGAGTCGGCCACGACTGGACCTAATAGTCAGGAGTCCCTTTACCTTTATTATTCAGCTACTCCTTTAAAAAACTTCTCACAATGCTATCTAAATCCATATTTTAATGTTTATTTAAATGTGCAACTATTCTTAAGATACATAATGAGTGTTGCCTCTCAAAACGTGGATTAAAATGCATGCTTGTTATTATTTAGCTTAGATTGCAGAGAACGGCGTTCCAACATTTGGAGAAAGTGCAAAACCTGGTGGGTTGCTAAATTCAGTCTGCACATTACTCTGAGGTGTGGATCAGATCATCTCATGTAGGGACTTGCAAAGATTTCATTCCTCAAGCATCACTAGTCATATAACATATATTTGCACCACAGATGATACTGCTATATATATATGGAGGGGGGAGCAGAAAACATGACTAGAGAGAGCTACAAGCAATCTCAAGGAGATCTAATGACCAGTCTGGGTGGACAGCAGCAGCCCAGAAGGTACTTTGCTAAGAAGCTGCTGTCCGCAGTTCAGTGGTTCACCACACAGTGAACAGTGCACGAATCCCAGCACCTCCAGAGAGCACCAAGCTTTCCTCCCACACCGCCTGGCGACCAGAATCCATAAAGCGACAGCGTTAACCAGGAGAGCTGCAGGTGGAATCAAACTCACAGAATTTTGTTGCAACTACTTGGTGGAGGAAGACGTTTTGCATAAAACGCCTCATTGAGCAGCAACAGCCTGGAAGAAGGAAGCCAGCAACGCTTCATTTGTGCGATGAGAGATCTCAGCAGGTGGACAGGAAAGTGCGGGTGGATGGAGAACTTCTTCCAGGAAGCTGAACAAAGGGCTGGTCCTTTGGGCATCGCAAATCACAGCAGGGCTGGAGGACCTATCCACGTCCCTTCAATCCTGAGTGGCAGAATTTAGAAGAGTCAAGACAGAGAAAACCTCCTGTCACACAGCAGCAGGCAAGTGAGAGGAAGCACCAACACTGGTCAAAAGCAGCCAAGGTGAAACTTCTTCAAGAATAAACTCATGGGTAACACATATGTGGCTGTCCCAACCTGATCGTCTTCAGATCTTGGAGCCTAGTAGTGGAGAAGCACAGGTCTGGTGGCTGAATGGAGTCCTTCTAGCCTTTCTCTCTGGCCCCTCAGCACTCTCCCCAGGCCACCCCACCCACTCCACCCACCCTCCCCACTGGTCTTGCTTTGCACCCTCCATTATTGCTTTTGCCTGGCTGGAAAAACACTCTTCAACTCTGACAATGCCTCTTTGCCTTGGATGAAGGGGGGAGAGAGGTGTGTGAAGGCTCGGGCTGTAAAATGTTCCTGCTCCTGTTGTGGTCCAACATCTGGGGGGCACCAGATTGGGGGCCTCAGAAGTTGCCAAGGGCCACCAAAAAAAGGCCTCAAGGCATGCAGCCCTCAGGCCAGGAATTGGAACACCCTGCCATAGATATAATTCAGTATATTGCATCTGGCTACAGGTCTTTGAAATTTCTAGGCTTCTCGAATTGCTAGAAGTGGCATAGGTCTGGACAAAAACACAGCTCATTATTTTCACATGGCATTTCTTGCCAACGGAAGGAACTCGACTTGCCCTAACCAAAATTGCCCTCTGAGAGCAGGGTAGTCCCGCCTTGTGCTGTGCAATTAATTCTAATATTCCCGTTGTCAGAGCATAATTGCAGTTTCTCTGCTCAGGTAAAGGGGACTCTAACAAGGCACCCAGATCCATTCCAGATGTTCTCTCGCTCATTATTAAGAATTAGCTGGGAGCCATTAGCACGCAGAGCCATCCGTGAGGATGCTCAGATGCCATCTGGAAGAGTTCATTGCCACAGCATGTGAGGCAGATGGGAGGTTGTTTGGGAAACTTGAACTGTAGGATTTTCTTCGTTTAAAAGAAACAAAAAAAGAATGAAAGCGGGAAAGTGTATTAATTATGATTTCATGAGCCTCTACTGCTGTGCTGGGGGAATGAAAATTTATCACAGTTTGAAAGAGGTCAATGACAACTACCAGAGGGTGTGATGTCCTGGTAGAAATTAGAAGAGGAATTTGATTCAGTTCTCACTGACAGCCAAAGTTATCTAAATCCGCACTTTCTTCAGCAACTAGCCACCCTTTGAAATCTGCACTTCCCTGAATTTTGCAGTGCAATTCTCCAGCTCAAGTAGTGTGTAAAAATGCATCTACTCATGTAAAGTGTGCATTCAATGCACATACAGTGGTACCTCAGGTGCAGACGCTTCAGGTTACAGACTCCGCTAACCCAGAAATAGTACCTCGGGTTAAGAACTTTGGTTCAGGATGAGAACAGAAATCACGCGGCGGCAGTGGGAGGCCCCTTTAGCTAAAGTGGTACCTCAGGTTAAGAACAGTTTCAGGTTAAGAACGGACCTCCAGAATGAATTAAGTTCTTAACCCAAGGTACCACTGTATTAGTGAAAATGACATTGCAAAAATGCATTACATTGTGGGGAAATGCTTTACAAAGATGTTTATATTAGGCAAAACAGCATGCACAGATGGGTATATTAGGAGAACTTTTCACTAAAATGCAAAAGAATGAACTGGTGTGGAAATGTGGAGTGCCAGAGAATGAAATTGACTGACTATGAGGAACTGGACAAATTGATCAGGAAAATAAGATATGCCCGAAACCAAAAGTTCATCGAGGATTGGGGAAAATTTGTAGATTATCTGAAAAAGATATGTGAGGTGCAAACAACGCTAGTGGGGTTTCAAGAATCACTGTAAAATTTTAAGAGGTATTGCTGAAAGAAAATAGAAAAGGGAGGGAAGACAAATGGCAATGCAATTAAAGGAATGCGTATTGAAGGGTAAAAATGGATGATTACCAGAGAAGTTGAAGGAAGTCCAAAATTTGTATTTTGTTAAAATCAGGTAAAATTTGGATAAAATTGTATGATTGTATCGAAAACTAATAAAAATTTATTATAAAAATAAAAAATAAAAAAAAGGAAATGTGGAGCGCCAAGCTTAAGACTGGGCAAAATGAGACACTGAGAGGAACCAGAATTGGCATATTCCTCCATCCCTCCGTCCTAGACTGTATCCTCAACGACACGAATGAAACTGGGTCTGCAAGTCAAACTGAAGGAACGAGGAAAGAGGAAGGGCTGCGGAGAGGTTGCCCTGCTTTAGATGTCTTCACAGTGAGTTGTGGAGGGGCAGAGGGAGGGGACACTAGTGGCACAGTTCATGAAGAATTGGCAGCTGCTCTGGGGTCAAGTAGAAGCGGAGGGGCAGGCATCGAGAATAATGGGGCTTTTGAATTCGTGACAAAGGAATGGGATCAGGCTAATAGCTGTTCTCCAAATGACCTGCTGTTCCTTTTTTTTCTTTTGCCCCATCTCCATCTAAAGCCTGCATAGTTCTCAGCCTCTCCCATTATTCTCTCCTTTCCACCCAAAGAAAGAGGCCAGTTTAGTTTTTCTTCACAAAAAGGTCACAACCAAGCTGGCTGGGCACCGGTCCAGGTTAACCGTCTCAAGCCAGAGTCTAGGAATTGGTTCACATTTATTACATTTTTATCCCTCTCTTCTTTCAAAGAGGTTTTGTGACAGTACACATGCCTGCACAGTTTTACTCTCACGACTATCCTGTAAAGTAAGGTCCAACTGAAAGACTGTTGTCCAAAGGCACCCAGCAAGCTCTGTGGCTGAGGAGGGATTTGAACTTGGATCTGTCAGAGATCAAGAGTTGGATTCTTCATCAGGTGACAGAGTCAAAGGGTTTTGAAGGGCACCCTGTACCAGCCCCAGAGACACAGCTATAGCAGTGAACCTGTGGGTCCACCACCTACAGCTGGAATGAAGATTTGGCATTGTCTGACTCTGAGGTCCCCACTGTGGAAGACCCTGGAAGATCTGAGCTTCTCCTGCTCTGTCACAGCTGGAAGTTACCGGAGAAGTCTGGAACCCTTTAAGCATCTTGCAACACGTGTGATGTTAATAGTTAGGCTGCACCTGGTGTTATCTCTTATGAAAGGGTTCAGTTTATGCTTGTTAGCTGCTGGAGCAATTTCAGCCCTCTGCATTCCCCAAAGATGAGCCTGGCCTTGTCAGACTGCAGAGCAGGAGAGGACCACTCCCAGTCTATTTCCAATACTGCTGCTCCGTGTAATGATGACCTAGAAATCCACTTGCTGGCCATCCATGGAATGTTCTGTTGGGGAACCTAGCGCAAAGAAGTTCCATGTTCATCCATGACCTTCAGGATTTGCTTGGCTCCACTCATAAGCCACCAGTTTGTTATTGACCCAACTCCTGCTGGTTGTGTCTCTCCGCTTCCTAGCAGTACCAGCCTAGGACTGGAATGGACCAGAGAGAAAGAGAAGCTCCTTACCAAGTTCAAGAGGACATGAGAAGACACCAATGACGACCCTGAGACCACCATACTGGAAAATACTCTGCTTGAGGTCATAGTTTGTCAGGAGCAGGTGCCGGGAGCAGGTCAGCAATAACTCACATGGCGTCAGTGAAGTTAACTCTTTATTCAAAGAAGCAAGAAAGCGCAGGAGGCCAGGCCTAGTGAGCACAGCAACTCTTCCCAGTAGATCTTGCCCCAATGAGACGTGAGGACTGAAGGTCTCCACCTTCCCACAGCTTCCAAAGGCTCCTCCTCCCCCAGGTCCTTCCAAAGCAGTCTGGGACTTTGTCGCCTTGTCTGGCTGTGCTCCACCCTCTTCATATCTCTTCTGGTTCTGGGAGACCAGCGGGGAGGGAAGCTGGTTGCAGCAGGAGGGGGAGCCCCCTGGCTTCTGCATCAGCGTGATTCATCTCTGCCTTTTGGCCCCCCTCCTCACCAGCCTCCGCTTCTTCCTCTAATCCTGAACTGCTCTCTGCCACAGACTCTCCCATCTCACTAAACCCTGTTACTACTTCAGCTTCCGACACCTCCTCCTCCCAGCCTGCTCCCTCTTCTCCCTCTGACCATGCATTGTCATCCCACCACCAGTCCCCTGGCTCTGAGCCTTCTTCCCTTGGGGGTTCCCAAGCTGGTGCCCCCACCACTCCTCTGCATCCAGCCAGCCCATGACACAGGTTCATGAGACCACCAGCACTTTAGTCCAGCCAAGATCAGACCCAGGAGCAAAGGCAGCAGCAGGCCTGAGTGAAAGTGCAGAGCCAGATTTTTGGTTTTTCAAGTTAAGAAGGGAGCTGAGAAAAGTCATTCTGTTGAGAATTTTGGCGGGACATTGTGCTCTTTGGAGTAAAGGTAAAGAAACCCTGGACAGTGAAGCCCAGTTGACCATGGGCTGCTACTGCTGCACAGAGGACCAGAATACAGAGAAATGTCGTTCATCATCCCGCTGTAGCGGTACCTATTTATCTATTTGCTATGGTATGCTTTTGAACTGCTAGTTTGGCAGAAGCTGGGTCAGAGCGACAGACAGACCCACGTTACTTCGGAGTAATTTATGTATGGTTGGAAAGAGGCGGGTGGCGCTGTGGTCTAAACCACTGAGCCTCTTGGGCTTGCTGATCAGAAGGTTGGTGGTTCGAATCCCCGCAACGGGGTGAGCTCCCATTGTTCATCCCAGTTCCTGCCAACCTAGCAGTTCGAAAACATGCCAAAAAGTTCAAGTAGATAAATAGGTACCACTCCGGCGGGAAGCTAAAGAGCGTTTCCGTGTGCTGCTCTGGTTTCGCCAGAAGCAGCTTAGTCATGCTGGTCACATGTCCTGGAAAAACTGTCTATGGACAAACGCCGGATCCCTCGGCCTGTAAAGCGAGATGAGCGCCGCAACCCAGAGTCGTCTGTGACTGGACTTAACTGTCAGGGGTCCTTTACCTTTACCTTTGGGGGGAGGGGAGATTTACACTGGTCTTGGTGAAGTTTCTAAGGTGGAGGAAACAGCTGGCTGTAATATGGGGTTGTTTGCCACACATGGATGAAAGAGAGCCTCTCTTTCAAAAGAAATTAATGAGCTGGGCATTGCGCATTTGTCTCTGGGGCTGCCCTTCAAGATAAAAATCTTTCGGGCTCTGTTTTAGAGACTATAGATGTCTTGGAGAGATATGGGCCTTTATGCTCGATTGCACGTGAGGTGTAATAATGTTACAATCAGTAGATGGTGGCAACAGAGCCTGATCTTGTAACCGTTATTAAACAAGGAGGAAGAAAAGGAAATATGTAGTGATCCGCCATACATTTGAAGCACATGATTTCTCCCAAAGAATCCTGGGAGATGTAGTTCTTTAAGGGTGCTGGGAATTGTAGCTCTGTGAGGGGTAAACTATAGTGCTCAGGCATTGTTCCAATTCAGCAGGAAAAAGCGGGTTTTCCCAGGGAAAGTGGCAGGATAAACAAAAACCTCTCGGATCTGTGCATAGGACAACCAGAAAACTCTCACATATTTGCTTTATGGTCACGTAAAAAGTGGAAATATGGACAAGCCCTAAGTTGAAGAAAAATGCACAAACTGGGGTAAAGTGTCCACAGAAATGGAGGAAGGAAAGCGGCTAACAGATTGAGGTTGAATCCTGACAAGACAGAAGTACTGTTTTGGGGGGACAGAAGGCAGGCAGGTATGGAGGACTCCTTGGTCCTGAATGGGGTAAGTGTGCCCCTGAAGGACCAGGTGTGCAGCCTGGGAGTCATTTTGGATTCACAGCTGTCCATGGAGTCGCAGGTCAATTCTGTGTCCAGGGCAGCTGTTTACCAGCTCCATCTGGTACGCAGGCTGAGACCCTACCTGCCCGTAGACTGTCTCTCCAGATTGGTGCATGCTCTGGTAATCTCCCACTTGGACTACTGCAATGTGCTCTATATGGGGCTACCTTTGAAGGTGACCCGGAAACTACAACTAATCCAGAATGCGGCAGCTAGACTGTTCACTGGGAGTGGCCGCCGAGACCAGGTAACACCGATCTCGAAAAATCTACATTGGCTTCCAGTACATTTCTGAGCACAATTCAAAGTGTTGGCGCTGGCCTTTAAAGCCCTAAATGGCCACGGTCCAGTATACCTGAAGGAGCGTCTCCACCCCCATCGTTCTGCCCGGACACTGAGGTCCAGCACCAAGGGCCTTCTGGTGGTTCCCTCGCTGCGAGAAGCCAAGTTACAAGGAACCAGGCAGATGGCCTTTTCGGTAGTGGCACCCGCCCTGTGGAACGCCCTCCCACCAGATGGCAAAGAGAAAAACAACTACCAGACTTTTAGAAGACATCTGAAGGCAGCCCTGTTTAGGGAAGCTTTTAATGTTTGAAGGACTACTGTATTTTAATATTTTGTTGGAAGCCCCCCAGAGTGGCTGGGGAAACCTAGCCAGATGGGCGGGGTATAAATAATTGTTTGTTTGTTTGTTTGTTTGTTTGTTTAGTAAAAAATGCATTGATTAATGAAAATTGGTTGGAAAAATGTGTGCGGTAGGACAAATTCACACGAAAATGCCGATGAATTTAGCGAGCCAAAAAAAATAAAAATAAATCCAAAACCAATGTGAGAATGTGGAGAGCTGAGTTTAAGATTGGCAAAATGAGAAACTGAGGAAAAGCCGAGTGGAATCTGTCATTAGATTAGTTGAGATTCCTGCATTGCAAGGGGTTGGACTAGATGACCCCCAGGGACCCTTCCAGCTCTGCAGTTCTATGATTCTACCAGGGCAGGGCACTTCCATCAACAAAACTGGCTTTTTCTTGCCTCTTCTGCTCGCTTGACATTTTGGGAGAAATAGTCTTGTCAGAGCATCCTGGCAACAGATAGATGCACACAAATGCTAACCCTCCAGCACGGAAGTGTCCTCATTAGGCGGAACGGTTCTCTCCGCTGAGACCTGAATTACTGATGAGGCAGTCGCCTGGATTTTGGAGAGTTGCAGATGTGGATTCCTCCCTCTGTGATCTCCCCATGGGCTCTCCAGCTCCTCAGCGCCCTTCGCCTTGGGTGGCAGACATCATCTTTAATCTCCAGCCTGTTATGGGAACAGACTTGTTGACATCCGTCCCCCTCACAACTGGAAAGGAGAGACTAATTAGAGCTCGTGAGGAGATATGACACCACATTACGAGGATTTTGCTGAGGGGGGAAGAAAGGGAGAGAGAGAGAGATGGGAGGAATAGAAAAAGCAGCATATGAACTGTCCTGGGTGTGGTTATTCATCTCTCCAACGCGACAAGCCATTTATCTCTCTCTTTCTGCTTAGGAACAAGAATCCCTGAGAGGAAATTTTGTAAGAGCACCGAGGGAGCACATTAAGGGGAGGATAGCACAAAGCTCATCCATCTGTCAAAGCGAGGGGGTTTGTCAGATGGTGACGCTCGCAACTGAAGGGAATCAAAGTGGCGCTGAATTGGAAAACGGCACACAGGTGGCATTCAGTTGGATTTCCCAGGTTTAAATTTAAAATTGTTGAGGTAGAAAGAGAAATGCATGGGGACCGGCCCCTGACTGGGAGTGTTCGGTCCCAGGCCTCAGATATTCGAATTCATAATATGAAAGGAAATTATGACCTAGCATTTTTCTTCTTTGTGGTTAAACCAGAGAAGCTGTGGGTGACTGGGGTTAGGATCTGTGCCCATTCCCAAAATTATTTAGTGATTCCTTTATCTACTATATTTCTTTGTCACTTTTCACACAGAGAAGAGTTTCTCAAGGTGTATTCCAGCATAAAAGGCATTGTTGTTGTTGTTTAGTCGTTTAGTCGTGTCCGACTCTTCGTGACCCCATAGACCAGAGCACTCCAGGCACTCCTGTCTTCCACTGCCTCCCGCAGTTTGGTCAAACTCATGCTGGTAGCTTCGAGAACACTGTCCAACCATCTCGTCCTCTGTCATCCCCTTCTCCTTGTGCCCTCCATCTTTCCCAACATCAGGGTCTTTTCCAGGGAGTCTTCTCTTCTCATGAGGTGGCCAAAGTATTGGAGCCTCAGCTTCACGATCTGTCCTTCCAGTGAGCACTCAGGGCTGATTTCCTTCAGAATGGAGAGGTTTGATCTTCTTGCAGTCCATGGGACTCTCAAGAGTCTCCTCCAGCACCAGAATTCAAAAGCATCCATTCTTTGGTGATCAGCCTTCTTTATGGTCCAGCTCTCACTTCCATACATCACTACTGGGAAAACCATAGCTTTAACTATACGGACCTTCGTTGGCAAGGTGATGTCTCTGCTTTTTAAGATGCTGTCTAGGTTTCTCATTGCTTTTCTCCCAAGAAGCAGGCATCTTTAAAAGGCATTAAAACACTTTAAAACAACAACAACAACCAATATAAGACACAATACCTGGACATGCTCATCCTAGATAAATAATCCAATTCTTCCCACCCCACTAAGCGATGGCCAGGAGGCCTGAGGAAACAGAAATGTTTTAACCTGGCACCTAAAGGAAACAATGAAGGCATCAGGTGCACTTCCCTGGAGAGAGCATTCCACAGACAGGGAGTCACCACTGGGAAGGCCTGTTTGTATCTTGACACCACCTGCATGGGAGTTGTTGACCCAAAAATCTGGAGGACACGAGGTTGGCAAAGACTGCTCTACGTCATTATTTCTACAGCTGCTGCTCTTGCGATGAGCTGTCTGTTTTACCACAAAGAAGGTCCATTGTGAAGTCCCCTGCTGGGTGTGACAATATACTGGCCATTAATAGTCTTATTCTTAAGAATGTTCAAACTTCTCACACTGGATCTGACTGTGTACTTAGCTATGCCTCAAAACAGAATCATGCCCTGCTTGTGGACTTCCCAGAGTCATTCCAAGAGTCACTGTGAGAACAGGATGCTGGACTAAGTGGGCCTTTGGCCTGATCCAGAAGAGCTCTTCTTAAGTTCTTAAATTCTGAAATCTGCCTAGATGGTTTGAACAATAATGCTGAATTTCCCACTCTTTATTATCACAGTTTTGCCACTGTGCCATAAGCAAGCCACCATAATCTTTGTCTCAGACACACACACCTGTCTCAATTGAGGGATAAATCCCAGCTGGTGTCAAGAGCGGAGAGCTTGTCAGACTCAAACCCATCAACTGTCCTGATTTAATCGAGACAACCCAGATTTTAGCCCTGCGGCTCTCACCCTTGACCGTGGCAGCCGCAGCAGGTACCTCCAAATTCCTCAGGCATCTGAGTGAGCAGAGAAGAGTGTGCAGCCATGCAAAAGGTGTGACATGTGCCCCATCCTGGCTGGGAGGCAGGTGGCTGTGCGGGTGCCCATGGTCCCTCAGTGGCAGCACTGGTACTGGCTAGAGGGAAGCTACCTCTGTCCAGTGTTGGAGCAGAAGGCAGCGGACTCCAGCTCTGGCTCCTGCCACACCTCCTCTCTGTCTCCCGACTGGCTACGTTCCTCACAGGCAGCTGGCTTTAAGGAGAGAGTGTGCACTCTCAGCCTCCAGTAAACCTGTCCTGCTGGGGTGAGATCCTGGCCTTGTAGTGGGTGTCAGGAGTTCAGCCTACACTTCAGTAGGACCCTGGCAAAGACACATGCCCGACTGGCATGTTATCTCCCTTCTGGTCAGTTGTTCGGGAGCTTCATAAGCTTTCTTCAGCCCGAACATCACAGCGACCGATGCCAACCGACACTGGCAGACTTAGGAATCCGCAGAGTTTGTGCATCTCGCGTAACAGACCTCAGCAACTCAGCATTTTGGCTAATCTACTTTATTTACCTATAAACACACACAGAGCACTGCAACATGGCTCCTTCTCTCTCAAGCATCAGACAGCAAAGAGAAAAGGAACAAACGACAACAGTCCCACTTCACGGAACATAGTAACACAAACATCCTGTCTCCGTCACTGTGGAGTCAAAACATATACCGTCATGTGATAGACAAAAATCCCATGACTGCAATCATGGAGCAGGAATTCTAACAGTGGGTAGGGCAGGATGACTCTCAGGAACCCTCCACTCTGCAGTTCTATGAGTCTATGATTCTCTTAGCAAAGGATATGCATCCCGATTTCCCTTTGTGGCATGCTGAGGGGTACATGCACTTTTTGTCTTTGTCGGAAACAGATGTCAAGAAGATGTCAAGAAGTTCTGGTTCAAGTCAGGAGCTAATAATGCCTGAGACTGAACTTAATTCCTTGGTGATTTCATCGACTGCCATGTCATTAACTCCTTCTGTGATCAATGCCATTGCTGCAGGGAGGTATTGGATAAAGAGGGAGAAGTGTCAGATCTTCCTGTGCCACGTTAGGAATCCTGTGGATTGCTATTGGGGTGGATTTAAAAAGAGGCATTCACGCAGGCGAGCAGAATGATCAAGGGAGAGCTACCATATGAGCAAGGGTTACAGCATCTGAGGCTTTTGAGTTTAGGAAAAAAGACTAGAAAGGGAGGAGATGCTGAGGATGTACAACGTTACGCACAATGGAGAGAAAGCGAATCATTTCTACCTCTTGTGTTAGGACTCTGGACTAGACATTGAAGCTGAATGTCAGGAGTTTCAGGACAGATCATAAGAAGTACTCCACACAGCATGCAGTTAAAACTGTGGAATTTCTTCCCATAAGAACTAGTAAGATGGCTGCCAACTTAGACAGCTTAAAACGGGGATTGGGAAAATTCATGGAGGAGAAGGCTACCAATGGCTAGGTGCTAGCCATGATGCCCATGACCTGGTTCCACTGTTGCAGGCCATACTACGAAGGAGGTGACCGCTGTTTTGCTCATGTCTTGCCTGTGGGCTTGCCATAGGACCCCACTTGGCCACAGTGAAAACAGGATGCTGGAGAAGATGGGCATTTGGTCTGATCCAGCTGCAGATCCCTTCCTATATTCTTATCACTGTCCAAACTTCTTGTTTGGCTTGCACTCTCTCTCTCTCTTTCATACCTTTGCTCTGAACACACACATACACACACTCCATTTAAAAGCTCACAAATACTTGATCAGATCAAAACGATCATGATCTTGCCCATTCAGTGCATCAAACATGTTAAACCTTAAATAAAAAGCAAAGACAGGGATGACGACATACCCACAGTGTTTTATGAGGAATGGGAGAAAAAAGTTTGTGGTGGTAGAATTTTAATGTTCTCCTTCACTACTCACACTGCCGTTTAATAAAAGCAAAGAAGAGCAGTTCCACCCATGGATAAATTTCTGGACACACTCTTTTTTTCGGTCCCCTTTTCTTTCTTTTTTCTATTGTTCACTGATTGGTAAAATTTGCAAGAAGAGCTCTATAAAGGATATTTTTGGTAACCCACATTCAGGAGTTCATTGCCATTAGATCAAGCTAATTGCCTGCCTTGTATTCCACTTGGCAACTTGTTAAACTAATTGAACAATAGAAGAATATAATGAACTATTATAATGAAGTTTATAATTAGCTGCCTGGAAAGGAACCCAGCATGAAAATATTTAAGATGCAAAAATATTACAGCATATTTAAAAGAGGGGGGAATGGGAAGGGGGACACACCGATAATTGTTTCAACTTGAATTGGAACCAGATCCTTACTTGGGCTTGTCAAGGAGCTCAGTAATGCTGAGCATATCTCTTCATCCCTGATCAGGGATTCATTTTGGGTATTGATGGAACAGGTGGAGGCCGGTCAGCTGAGGTGAATCCCTGGTAAGGATGAAAGGAGAGAGGGGCATTATGGGGAAAGCTATGTGTGTATATTTATACAATTTTTTAAAGTTCAAGTGTGTAAGAAGAGTCATGCTGGATCAGACCAAAGGCTCACCTAATCCAGATTTCTGTACTCACAGTGACCTACCCCAGAGCTGGCCTTAGGGGTGGGTGAGCTGGGCAGCCACTTGGGGTAAAGAGCTGAGGGGGGCACCAAGCGGAGCTCAGCGACTCTGTGTTTTTAATGTACTGTCTGCAGTGAGCAAGCGTGGCAAAAGTCAAGTGTCTGCAACCATTCATTCACATTCACACACACACACACACACACACACACACACACACACACACTGCCTCAAGGTTCTACAGGTTATTTGGATACTTTTTTGATTCCCACTTCGATGTCATTTGCGCTGGGGAAACTGTGGAACACAGCTTTACTTTGAGGAAACATTGCCAAACACTTAGCACTTCAAATACTATTGTTGCTGTTGCTGGCATCTGTCTGTCTCAAGAGACAATACAGTGTGACTCTGAAGCTGAAGTCAAAGCACTGGAGAATTACAGCGCTTGCTGCAGCTGCAGAAACTGGTAACTCATAACTGCTGTGTTCTATGTTGTTTCTGCTGTGTTAAAAAGGTAAAGTTAAGCCCAGTTAAGCCCAGTCGCAGACGACTCTGGGTGGCAGCAACTGTTAAGAGCTTTTTAAAAAATGGGCTAGACAGACTCACACACACACACAGCACCAGGGCTGAATTCTGAGGCTGCCAACAAAGGAACAATCTCCACTCCACCAAACGGACAGATGGATCAGTAGGTGTGTGAGCTCTTTTTTTACACGCTTCTTTACGGCATGACATTTTGGCAGCCAGGCGGGGTCGTGGGGTTGGCAAGTTTCTCCTGCTTTGCATCTTTCTTTCAAGTCGCCACCTGGCTCCCTCCCTCTCTGTCTGTCTCAAGGGGGATCCAGTCCCTGATACACTCAAACGGAAGAGGCTCTTGCAAGCCAGACGGTCCCAAGTACTGCAGCTGACACACTGAGGCAGGTGAACATGCAATTACCAGAAGGGGTGGCGGGGGGAAAGAGAAAAGGACCAACTTTAGCTAAGGAGAAATGGGAAAGGAAAAAAACCCAACCCTGTACCATTCAAACCCTTCTCAACAGCATTTATCCTCCTGAGCCAACTAATCATTTTTAGTCGATCTAAGCAGCAAGCTAGAAATTCTGATTGCTCTAGAATGTCACAAGAGAATAACTATGCAAAGTAAAGGTAAAGAACCCCTGACCATTAGGTCCAGTCATGGATGACTCTGGGGTTGCGGCGTTCATCTTGCTTTATTGGCCAAGGGAGCCAGCATACAGTTTCTGGGTCATGTGGCCAGCATGACTAAGCCACTTCTGGTGAAACCAGAGCAGCGCACAGAAACGCCGTTTACCTTCCCGCCGGAGCGGTACCTATTTATCTACTTGCATTTTTTGGCGTACTTTTGAACTGATAGGTTGACAGGAGCTGGGATTGTGCAACGGGAACTCACCCCATTGCGGGGATTCAAACCGCCGACCTTCTGACCGGCAAGCCCAAGAGGCTCAGTGGCCACCCACGTCCTGCTGTGTTAACACCTGCTGTGTTAGCAGCACCCAAGTGACCTTCCAGGCAGTGTGTATGGAGGTCCTGGGCTGCCCAAATGACAAGACCCCCATCCAGGCCTTGCTGATATGATCCAAAGGAAAGGAGAGCAATATGTTTGGCACCAGCTTGGCTGTAGGAGTTGCTCGAAGGAGGCATGCAAGGCACCATCCAACTGTTGTAGGGACTGCAGATTTGTGTAGGGTTTACTCCTTAGCCTTTTCTTCTCCTGAAGATGTCTCTCAAAGCGGTGGGTAATACAGTAAACTATACTATAAACTATAAACACTATATAAATAACAATAAAATAAAATGAAGCTGTAAGAGGTCAGCTGGATACCTTCATATTTATGACTTATCTTTATTATTTTTAAGCATAAAAATAATGGATACTCTAAAATAAAGAATGCTCACCAAAAGAAAAGGAAAAACCAAACCAGGAACTGCTATGAAACAACAAATATTAGAAGTCAAACCTGCGATGGTTCTGCAGTGTTATATGGCGCAGAGCCACACTGTGGCTTTTTTGAGGTGTGGTTTGTGCAAACTGCAGAACACTGGCTGAGAGATCAAGGTTTTGAGCAATGCCATTCTCAGCAGATAGGACAAGTAGTGATGTGAGCCTCTCCTCCATCATGGTCACATGATCACAAGGACATTTTGATGAACCTCAGTTTTGAGAAGCTACACTCACCACAGGCAACTTGTAAGTGGATGTGTCAGGAGAATTTGTAGTGTTACACAGACATGAGAGAAGACACTTGGGTATCGTGGATGTACTTCAGGGCATCTCATGGGGAGACTTTCCCAGGAGGCAGGATGCGACGGAGACATCCCGGCGCAACACAACAATCTGCACCATCCGTGTCAGTGATTACCATCAGACAGGCCTCTCTGCAGGTCCAAACAGTGGGTGGCCTGTGTCTCTTCTAGTAACTTGTACAAGAATCCCAAATATTCCTGCGAGAATCAAGCAGTCCAAGTCACTCTTCTCTTGAAACACAAGCTGTGTTTACAAGAATTCCTGCCTGAATATTTATTCTGGACTACTGCACTCCTCATCGTGAGTCTGACCCTCACATTCAAACTGCCTCTTCTTGCAGCGCTTACATGGGGAGTCCTTGAGAGTGGCTTCAACATCAAGAGCTTCCAGGAGCCCTTTGGCTGCGATAACTGCCTCTGGGCAGATGCTTTCCTGTTTTGTTTTTCCTCAACCACAACTGGCTTCTAAATATCTGGGATCAAAATGTAGGGTCCCGAATCAGAGACTATAATGCCTACTAAGCATTCATGAGTCTCAATACCTTCCTTACCAGAACTGTTAGCACAAGGGTAGCCAGCATGGTGCCTTCAGGACTACAATTCCCACCACCCCTGGCCACTGGGCAGGCTGACTGAGACTGATGGAATTTGGAGTCCAGCAGTCGGGGGAGGGGGCACCACATTGCCTGTCCTTGTCTTAGTGCTTTAGGTCTAATTCAAGGTGTACTTTTAAACCAGTTCTTTGATCCTAAGGGATGATAAACAGCGTTGCCAGACTGATGGAACAGCTCACAAAATCTTGACAAACCAATCTATCAATCCCATGCCAAATATGATCTCCCCCTCCCCTCTTTTTTTCTTTCTACCTTCAGGGGCTAGAAATGAGAGGCATAAACGTTTTGCTCCAAAAGCATGATTGTGTAATGGAATTTGGATTGCTACAAGAACAGGAGGGGAAAGCGGAGAGGGAAGAAAAAATGTCCAATAAAATAAAAATTAAACCTACTGCTCTGCCTCCCTAGTCAGATTTAAATGACACTTGGTTCTGGCATTACGTCTCTCTGCCCTACAAAGCTGAGAGAAGTAAATTGAAAACCGGGAGAAGAGATAGAAGCAGTGGCCTTTGAGGTGTTTAATTTACAGGGTCAAGCAGGTAACCTAATAGAATTGTCACATTGGATTCAGAAATGTTACCAAAACTCAGAATCCTTGCATTTCTACGCTGGAGTAATAAGGCATTACAGCAGCCTTGCCCAACCTCGGGCCCACCAGATGTTCTGGACTGCAACTCCCATACAGTCATACCTCATGTTACATCCGCTTCATGTTACGTTCTTTCAGGTTACGTCCCGTGGAGACCCGGAAGTACCGGAAAGGGTTACTTCCGGGTTTCACTGCTCGCGCATGCGCAGACGTGCAAAATGACGTCACGCACATGCGCAGAAGCAGCGAATCGCAACCTGCACGTGCTGAGGGTTGCGTTCTCTTCATGTTGCAAACGGGCCTCCAGAACGGATCCCATTCGCAACCAGAGGTACCACTGTATTTTCCAGAGCTTTGACCCTGGTTGCCTGGGCTGCTGGAAGTTGGAGTCTGACGAAATCTGGAAAGGTATCCCTTGGTTTATCATCTATTTCAGAGCCAGGGAAGCCCTTGCCCTTCGGATGTTGTTAGACTCCAGCTCCTATCAGCCCAAGCAACCCGGGTCAAAGGTCACAAAAAATGTCTTGTCTCTTATTCCTTTCGGTCTGGGCACTGCTAAACTACAAATCCCATCAGCTCTAGCATGCTAAGAGGCTTTGGAGACCCCCTGCTCCTCTCACAGAGCTGAGGATTGATTTAAGCATCAATCCCTCTTCACAGGGACCTCTTAGCCCTGTGAGGGGCATAGGGAGTCTCCTATCAGCTCCCAGCACCCTTTACAAACCATAGTTCCCATGATTCTTTGGGGAAACCATAACTGTTTAAAGTGGTGCCATAGTGCTTTAAATGTATGATGTGAACATGGGCAGAATACAACGTGGAACATAGAATACAAGAGGAATATAAAGTTAGGTGGCAAACGGAGGGAAGAGCCCCCTTTTCATATGCTCTCCCCCATTTCACCACCGCTGTTCTGAAAGAATCTCGAGTCCCCCAGCCATTGCGGAAGCCTCTGTCTTACGGGTTTATAAATAATGCCTTAACCCGTCTCCCTGGAAATTCAATCAGACCCACAAGCCTTGAAAGCTCCAGACTCACGGCGAAAGCCTTTTAATATTTGGATGGCATGGGAATCGACTAGTCTCCCCTTAAATCTAATCACAGGTTACGACAGGCAGAGCTGAGAATACAGCAGCCATCAATACAGATTTTGAAACTATATGTGGCAATCAATACATTTCATCATCTAGCAGACGGTGGAATTTGATTTGTCTTCTCCCCCTTCCCTTTTTTCCCTTAACTCAGTTTTTAAATCAAACTGTCATCTTACAGTTGCTAAAGGGTAGAGACAGGGATGTCATTTTATTTATTTAGTTAGTTAGTTAGTTAGTTGGTTGGTTAGTTAGTGAATAAACCCAGCAAGTTGAGACACTTGTTGACTCGCCAAAATACCTGCCTAGGTATGCCAACAGAAATTGTTTTTCAATTAAATGGGGTAGCATCAGGCCTGTTTACCCAGCTAAAAGAAATTCTAAGTTTAATAAAATACCTTTCGCCCCTAGCAAAGACTTAGGCCCCATCCACACTATACATTTAAAGCACTATGATACCACTTTAAACTGCCATGCCTTCCCCCAAAGAATCCTGGGAAATGGCGCTATGGATGCGGTTAGGAGGCTCCCTATTCCCCTCACAAAGCTACAGTGCTCAGGGTACTCTGAGGGGGAAGTCTCTTTTAAGGAGATACCTGCTGTCTACTATTTTTATAAATCATTAAGTTAAACAAGCTGCATCACCCTATCGCTTGCTAACGTCCTTTTAACTAGAGATGTCAGGATTTGGCTAGCACGAAAAGAGTTTTGGAAATAATTCAAGAGTTTGGTCAAATGGCAGGATTTAAATTGAATAAGTCTAAGACAAAGGTTTTGGAGAAAAATTTGACACAGATAGAAAAGGAAAGGTTTCAGAATGAGACAGGGTTGACTGTGGTTAAAAAAGTGAAATATTTGGGTATAAATATGACAGCTAAAAATGTGAATTTGTTTAAAGATAATTATGAAAAAACTTGGAGAGAAGTGAAAAAAGATTTGGAGATTTGGTCCAACTTGAAGCTTTCCTTGTTAGGCCGTATTGCAGCTATAAAGATGAATGTATTGCCAAGAATGTTGTTTTTGTTCCAAGCATTGCAAATAATTGACAAAATGGATTGTTTCAAGAGGTGGCAAAAAGACATATCTAAATTTGTCTGGCAGGGCAAAAAGCCCAGAATTAAATTTAAGATACTAACGGATTCAAAGGAAAGAGGGGGGTTTGCCCTGCCAGACTTTAAACTTTACTATGAAGCGGCAGCTTTCTGCTGGCTGAAAGAATGGCTACTTCTTGAAAACACAGACATTTTGGATTTGGAAGGTTTTAATAACATTTTTGGGTGGCATGCATATTTGTGGTACGACAAGGTTAAAGCACATAAAAGTTTTAAAAATCATATTGTCAGAAAAGCACTACTAAATGTCTGGGACAGATATAAAGACTTGCTGGAAAATAAAACTCCAAGGTGGCTGTCGCCAATGGAAGCTAAGGCAGTTAAAAAGTTAAATATGGAGTCCAAGTGGCCAAGATACTGGGAAATTTTGGAAAAGGAAGGGGACAAATTGAGATTGCAGAGTTTTGAGAAATTAAAAGGGAAGGTGAGAGATTGGTTTCACTACCATCAAATTAATGAAGCGTTTAAACTGGACAGTAAAATTGGCTTCCAGGTGGAAAAATCAAAATTGGAGACAGAACTGTTAGAACCCAGTACTAAGAATTTGTCCAAAATGTACAATTTGCTGCTGAAATGGAATACACAAGATGAAACGGTTAAATCGGTCATGATTAAATGGGCTCAGGACATTGGTCATAATATTTTGTTTGCTGATTGGGAAAAGTTGTGGACCACCGGGATAAAATTTACGGCATGTAATGCCTTAAGAGAAAACATTATGAAAATGATATATAGGTGGTACATAACCCCAGTCAAGCTTGCAAAGATTTACCATGTGCCTGACAACAAATGTTGGAAATGTAAAGAAACTGAAGGTACATTTTTTCATCTTTGGTGGACCTGCCCGAAGATTAAGGCATTCTGGGAAATGATCTATAATGAACTTAAAAAGGTATTTAAATATACTTTCCCCAAGAAACCAGAGGCCTTTCTCTTGGGTATTGTCGGCCAAGGGGTGTTAAAGACGGATATAACTTTCTTTATGTATGCTACAACAGCAGCTAGAATACTCATTGCGAAGTACTGGAAGACGCAAGAACTACCCACACTGGAAGAATGGCAGATGAAGGTGATAGACTATATGGGCTTGGCAGAAATGACGAGCAGAATCCGAAACCAGGGAAGAGAAGCAGCGCAAGAAGAATGGAAAAAATTCAAGGACTATTTAAAGAAATATCATAAAGTTAATGAAAGTTAGAATGATGTTGGACTGGAAAGTAAATGGTTACTATTAGCAATGGTTAAGACAAGGAAAACAAGGAAGAATAGTCTAAATTTAAATTAAAATAAGGGAAGATTTGCTGAACAATCGATAAGAATTTGGAATACAGAAAGGGGAAGCATGAGGAAGTCGGGGAAGATAGGATATGAAATTAGGACATGAAATGATACATGTTTCTTGTTTTGTTTTTGTTTTTGTATGTTTATGTTTGTTGTATTGTGTTTATATGGAAAAATAAAAATATTTAAAAAAAAAAAAAAGAGATGTCAGGATTTGAACCCGGGGTCCTCAGCACACAAAGCCACTTGAGCTATGGCCCCTTCCCTTTTCTCTCGGCATGGAGGGTGCCACGTATGACAAAGCTGGGTCTTGTCACATCTTTCCTTATGCAAAAAGATATTTTAAAAAAACTTTCTCTCTCCATACTTGCTGTTCCCCAGGAGCTGGAATGTATGAACAAGGACTATCAAAACAGTTTCCCCACTGAAGCTCAGTGGGAGAGTGCAAGATTTCCATGCAAAGGGTCCCGGGTTCAGTTTCCATGCATCTCCACGTAAGGTTGCTATTATTATTTATTCAATTTCTATACTGAGGAGGAGGAGTTTGGATTTGATATCCCACTTCATCACTACCCGAAGGAGTCTCAAAGCGGCTAACAATCACCTTTCCCTTCCTCACCCACAACAAACACTCTGTGAGGTGAGTGGGGCTGAGAGACTTCAGAGAAGTGTGACTAACCCAAGGTCACCCAGCAGCTGCATGTGGAGGAGCGGAGACGCGAACCCGGTTCCCCAGATTACGAGTCTATCGCTCTTAACCACTACACCACACTGGCTCTCCATCCAAGGATCTGCCCTTCATCCAAGGATCACAATATAAAAACACAAAAATACACACCGTAGTAGCAAATGAAAACAACAAACCCCACCAAACGCCACCAGCCTTGGGGTCCCTTCCAACTCTATTATTCCAAAGATCCCAGGATAGTTCACAATAGAAAAATGCAAAATGAGAATGCAAAACACTTAATAATGTATTTATGTCTCCAGCCCTGAAGAGACCCTGCCAAACAGTGTAGACAATACTGATCTAGATCAAGACCTGACTTGGTAAAAAGCCGCTTCCAGTGTCCCTGTTTAATTGCTCTTTATTGAGAACTGAAGGAGGTGAGGACAGGTGACCCCACCTAGGCCCGAAGTCACCCCCCCCCCAACCAGGCCTCAAAACTGTCCAAAATTCCTTTCTCTCTTCTAAAAATCCACAGCTAAAGTTTTCCTCTGTTTTCTCACAAGATGCATAGGCAAACCGTTACTTTTATCAGTACGAGAAGGCTTCAAAAAGCTAATGAATAGACTCTGTCAGAGCAAGCCTGGGAACTGAGTCTTATCTCATTCGGTTGTAACACATCTTGGACATGCTGAACCGCAAGGCTCCTCGACCCCCCTTTGGCTTCTCATCCCCCTTTCCTGGCAAGAGTCCAAAAGAGTCCCAAGACAGGAGCTTTCTGTTCATGCTCAGGGGAACTCTTGGGGCAGGACTCTTGAAGAGGAGGAGAAAGGGGAGGGAACTGGAGGGGAATATATGCTCTGTGCAAATGACTGTGAACTCGTGCTTGTTTTGTGAATCTATCACACTTGCTCCTTCTACCAGCCGGATGGTAGAAATAAAGCATTTTCTCTGAAACTATTCCTTGAGTGTCTGTTGACTCCCATTTCCCTCTCCCGGGCGCAAAGCTCTTCTCACCCGAGGCTTAAAAGGCTATATTTCTTGAGGCTAAAAAGGCTACAGAACCATGAGGAGTAGAATCTTACTTTATTTTTTAGGCAACAGGCCATGCCTGAGCAAGAGAGCCCCTGCTTTGCACACAAATGGTTTCAGGTTAAATCCTGGACGTGCCCAGCTAAGGCTGAGAAACAGCCTAAATAATGCCTTTCGTCAACACTTTGGAAGACGATATCCATCTAACACGTTTACGGTCTTTCTGAGCTGCTTTCCAACATTCTCTCCGCTAGATGAGAATTCCCCCACGTCCCGGATGCATTTAAAGTTTGCTTGCAGGCCTCCTCCTCTTCCGTGTCCCTGCTACACCCCAGCAGAGCCGCGAAATCGTTCCATGACAGAGACGGAACCTTCAGAGCCAACGAAGCACAAAATAGATTTGGAGTTCTCAAACACTCAGGTCACTTAAAGACTCTCTCTGTCTGTTTGTGCTGGGCAGATTAAACTGGCCCCAGAAGCTCACTTTGGGCTCACTGCAGCCTTCTATTAATTCACAAAATGTCATATATCAAACTATATCTTGCAGTAAACGCAGAGCACAGAAATCTTGTGCCTGCCTGTTGCTTTATACATGTCCAGAAGGCAGAACTTCCTTACAAACAAGGTTGGAGTCAAACACGCCGCCAGGCGAAAACACTCCTCTTTACCCAGGGCTTCGGAAATTAAATAATCTATGGCCCGTTATTATGATTATTTTATTGTTATGCTATGTGTTGTGTTTTTATTATTATGCTGCATAAATTACGTTCTTGATGTTGTATGCTGGCCTGGGATCTTTGGATAAACAGAGGTATATAAATTGAATAAATAAATGAAATAATAAAATAATAAATGTGTATCGCCCTAGGGCTAGTAGGAAGCAGGGGGAGGCACTCCATATTGGCAAAGCCTATTTGGTGTTTCGCAACTTTCTGACTAGTTGCAGGACCTTAGCCAGACCTAGCAGAGTAAACGCAGAATCCACGGAAGCAATTGGCGACTTGGCTGCAGACAGGATAGACGAAGCAGGAAACAGGAACTTGTAGTTAGGTGTTTATTATATACAGTGGACTATTTACAGGAACAGAACACGGATCTTTAGCTAGTTCTCTCTGACACGACTCACAACTCCTACACTCACTGACACACAGAACTCTGAACTCCTGAACTACTGAACTCTGAACTAACACATTCCAGTTAGTAGGCTTTTAATTATCACTCCCTTGAGAGAGCTTGACCAATCAGGGAGCTGTCTCCATGCCTCTGTTATCTCCAGGCAGACTTACTCCCTCAGATTGCCTTCTGGCTGTCTGCCAAACCTTAATTGACTCTGTGTGAGTAGCTGCACGTACACAGTTTCCCAACACTCCACACCTCAAGGCTCCAAGGCGAGTATTTTTAATTGAAAGATGTAGGCAAGCTTATTTATTGCCAGAAAAGTAAACTGTATTGGTCTGCTGCAACCAAAGGCTGGCAGCACCTTTATCAAAATGTTGATACAGTTTTAAAACAAATGCACATAAAATTATGTGGCTTGTTAGGCTTGCCTAAGAAGCAGGAGGGCAGGGAATTACAGGTGCTGAAAACAGTAGACTGGAAGGTCTAACATCAACAGGCAAGGCGTTCCAGAGAATAGGAAGTAATAACACCTCGTCTACACGTGTACACCTAAAGTGGGACTACATCACTTTAAACAGTCATGGCTCCCCCTCCGCAAAGAATCCTGGGAGCTGTAGTTTGTTAAAGTGGATGAGAGTCATTAGGAGACCCCACCCTCCACATTCCCCTCAAAGAACTACAATTCCCAGAGTTCCCTGAGAAGATAGGTTGGCTGTTAAAGCACTCCTAACAATTCCCAGCATCCTTAACATACTATAGTCCCCAGGATTTTTTGGTGGGTAGGGGAAGTATTTCGTCCTGAGACTTCTCTCTCAATCTGGATAGCATTCAACAAAACTCCACAAAGCTCTCATGCGTAGATTTATTGAAGATCACAAGGCACATGCGAGAACCTGTGTGTATTGCTCTTCTAGAACTAAGCAGCCAGAAGGTGTCTCTGTCCTGTTGTTGCTCTGGCTCCCCCTACTGTTTGCCTCCCAGCCTTCCTCCCTACCAGTCACCAACGCTACCTTTCAGCCTCTTCCCTCTCCTGCCAGATAATTCCTTCTCTTCTTCCCTCCCCCTAAACTCTGACCATCTCCCACCATTCTGTTCTTCCTTCAGTTCCTCCTCTCACCTTGACCTTCAGCAACCGCAAGCGATCTCCTCCTCCCACCCCTCCAAACGCAACTCCCAATCGTGGTTTATTACAGCTCCACCCCGCGATTAAAAATAAAGATAAAATGAAGCACTAATATGCTAGGTATACAATGAAAAGGTGGATAGTTCTGTTAATTCTGCCTTCTCTAAAGGCCAAACTTTAGAAATGCCTCCGACTGGCCGTTGTTCTCTGTGAGTCGGAGAGGGACACTTTGTCTGAGCATCAGGAGTAACGATGAGAAATTGCACAGACATCTGTTGCTTAACGACATTCGTATGTGGATAGGCAAAAAATATTCCATCAGAGGTTCACCACTGGGCTGGCTAACATAATTCCTAGAGGCTGCATTGCGTATCCAGCTTCTTCCATCTGCACACAGAGTGTGCCTAGTGAGTTGCTTCTACTGCTGTTGACGGTCTCATGATTGGAATCTAAACGAGGCCCCCAAGTCCCAGAAAGGCAGAAATCTGAAGGCTCCCAAATCTCAGTAGCCACTGTGTCGTGCCAGAGCACGACTCCAGCGCTGTGCAAATCTGCATACAATTTCGTTTCCTTTTTCTTTCTTTTTAGCTGCAATAAATCTAAGTTTCTATAGCTTCCTCGTTGTTCTATCTTAAAAAGGTAGGAGAGTGGAGCCCCCTATCACATTGAAATCACTATTCAGAAGCCCCCACATCTTTGCAACAAAGGAAAGTAAGCAGGCCAGCAAACAGGTTACTGTAAGGGGGCCCTTGCTGCTGTCAAAGGGTGCTTGGCTGACATAGGTTAGGGGTGGGGGAACTGTGGCCTTCAATATGTGTTTGGACTACAGCTCCCATCAGCTCCAACCAGCATGGCCAATGGTTAGGGAGGATGGGAAGGGCAGGTCAACATCTGAATGGCCAGAGATTCCCCTTTCCTGGCTTACAATCTTACTGCAACTAACAAGTCCCATCCCATTCACACAACACACAGTTATGATCAATGGTATGTATATTCCATTATTCCATACGAGCAAAGAATGTGGAGCTGGACACAGGAGTTAGCTTTAGAATCGTGTGTGTGTGTGAAACAAGTTCCTAATCCCTAATGTTGAGAACCTATACTTGGAAGTGCAGTAGTTAGGATAGCTACACCACAAACTTTGCATCTGCCTTATGCCAGTTTAAGTATCACGGCTTCAAAGAATGCTGGGAATTGTAGTGTGGCAAGTGGGCTGGCAATCTAGTAAGACTACTATGGAACTACAGTTCCCAAGGTTGACTGGGAAAAGAAAATCACTATTAACTTTGTAGCATGGAGGTAGTCGTGGTGGGACCAGTGGAGGGTGGTGGCACCTAGATCTGGTGGGGTGCCTGGTTGCAGCCAAGGGGGTCGCATGGGTAACCCTTCCCTCCCTGTGGAGGGAGGATGCCTCTAGGAGGGTCCTGCAAGCAGCAAGATGTCCGAGAATATGAACAGAAGAACGTTGGACAGCAGAGAGAGGAACACGGTAGAAACTTGCTTGGAGCCAGATTGTCACAGTTGCTTCTCTTCCATCACTTATGTGAGAACTCGAGTTAGAGGAGAAGCAGTTGAGGAAATCTCAGCACCATCTTTCCTCTCACTGCTTTCCCCTTGAAAATTACCCCCTCCTTCCGCAACTTTGCCACTGCATACCAGAGGTCCAAAATTCTCCCAGACGTATAATTCCAGCCTCAAATTTCAGTCTTGTGCCACTTATATAAGCACAACCTGCCGTAGAGCCAGTGTGGTGGAGTGGTTAAGAGCAGTAGACTCGTAATCTGGTGAACCGGGTTCGCGTCTCTGCTCCTCCGCATGCAACTGCTGGGTGACCTTGGGCCAGTCACATTTCTCTGAAGTATCTCAGCCTCACTCACCTCACATAGTGTTTGTTGTGTGGGAGGAAGAGAAAGGAGATTGTTAGCTGCTTTGAGACTCCTTAAGGGGAGTGAAAGGCAGGATATCAAGTCCAGATTCTTCTTCTTCTTCCATATCGAAAGCAAGGCCGCTTAGGGTGAGCACTAATGGTAATGGTTCTGCACAAAACAGTAATATGCTTAAAAGCAAATTTTAGATCCTATGTCTAAAGGAAGACACCTTGAAATATACTCAGAGTCGCAAAGTGATTTCATGCTCTTTATTCAGCTCATAGTGGTGAGGAGGAATGAATGAATGTCCCCTCAAAGTATCTGCTTTATATACATTATTTACACAATGGGCTGCACATGATTGGCTAATTCCGGAATTCTACTGTAAGCCAATCAGGTTGTGGATTCACTTTTATCTGGAGCATGATTGGGTGGTTCCTGCCAACCAATCATACTGCTGCATTGTTCTAGGACCAATCAGACTGCTGCATTCTGAATCCTATTGTTCTAGGACCAATCAGACTGCTGCCTTTTGGATCCTATTGTTCTAGGACCAATCAGACTGCTGCCTTTTGGATCCTATTGTTCTAGGACCAATCAGACTGCTGCAGTTTGGATCCTATTCAACTCAGTACATAACACACCTGCTGGAGAGAGTTGTATATTAGCACTCCAAGGTTGTTGCTCCAATCATTTTGAACAAATTCACAGTTCTGGCCCGCACAGAGCCCATTGCAGTAGTCAGTGTTGGCCAGTGCCTACTGAGATGGTAGTGCAGAAGACAGGAAGCCCAAACAGTAGGTGCCAGAGCCAATGACAAACAGAGCCCACTAATTCTAATTTTGTCCCCATCCTCCTTCCTGCAGTCCTACCTGGGCAACTTGAGACTAAGGAGGAGGAAGATGATAGGCAGTACCACCCCCGGTCTGGTTGTAAGAAGGCAGGCAGGTAGGGACTAGCTGAGAGTAGACTAAGGTTGGTGGGGCAGTACCCCCTTTGCCCTAATGCACCAGCCTCCGTTGCCTCAGGGATCACCCAGAGACAGGCCTTTCAGGGGACCCCAAGAACATCACAACTGGGTGATAAGAAGGTGTCTGATAATAAAATACCCAGGTCAAAAGTGACTTCACCTATGACCCCAGACTCCATAGAGTTTTGGAGGACAGAGGAGAGGATGGAAACGGCCTTTCTGGAAGCAGAGCAGAAAGAAATATCATAATGGACCAGCCTCTACAGATAGTACTCTAACCTGGAAGTCACTGAGGCAGTGGCTAAATCTCTATGCTCACCAGAACCCTCTGCACCAGGGCAACACCAGATCCTCCAAGTGTCCCTGTTTTCCAGGAACAGTCCCGGATTTAAAGAAGCTGTCCTGGTTTCTGAATTGATCCTGCAATGTCCCACTTTTCCTGAGGACGTCCTTATTTTCATTGGAGAAATGTTGAAGGGTATGGAGTTGTGCAACCCCTTGAGCCAAGGAGATAAGTAACTTTAGAAGACATCTAAAGGCAGCCTTGTATAGGGAAGATTTTTTAATGTTTAATGTTTTAGTATGTTTTTATATGTGCTGGAAGCAGCCCAGAGTGGCTGGGGCAACCCAGTCAGATGGGTGGGGTATAAAGATGATGATGGTGGTGATGATGATGATGGAATAAAGGTAAAGAGACCCCTGACCATTAGGTCCAGTCGTTGCCAACTCTGGGTTTGCAGCGCTCATCTCGCTTTATTGGCCGAGGGAGCCGGCGTACAGCTTCCAGGTCATGTGGCCAGCAAGACTAAGCCGCTTCTGGCAAAACCAGAGCAGTGCCCGGAAGCGCTGTTTACCTTCTCGCCAGAGCGGTACCTATTTATCTACTTGTACTTTGATGTGCTTTCGAACTGCTAGGTTGGCAGGAGCAGGGACTGAGCAACGGGAGCTCACCCAGTCTTGGGGATTTGAACCGCCGACCTTCTGATCAGCAAGCCCTAGGCTCTGTGGTTTAACCCACAGCGCCACCCGCATCACAATGATGGAGTAGGTCATCCCTATTTTCAATGGAGAAATGTTGCAGGGTATGCGACACTGAAGATTAAATTCTTCCACAGCTGAGTGCACACAATATGCCAGGTGTGCTCATACACTAATGTTTTACAGAAAATGTGGATGATGGCAAGGAGGAGAGAGTATGGGGTGGAAGCCCTGCTCCCTCAGCTGCCATGGCTCACAGGGATGGGGGGTAGAGGTGGGGAGATAAAAACTGCAGGTTCGAGACTGAATAAAAATACTGGACTGGATCTGCAGCTTCTTCCTGCCTCTGTCTCTTGGCTCTGCCTCTGTGAGCTCCACTCACCAACTTTTGCTCACACCTGCTGAGCGATCTCTCATTCTCCAGGACAGAAAGATGTGCACTAACTCTTTACCTGGTAAAGATAATGAAAATTGACTGTATCTATGTATACACCTGGTTATTGCTACAGAAAAGTGAAGTTTAGTTGTTAATTTAAAATTTTAAGTTTAGTTAAGTGGTAGTTTATTTAATGAACAAAAATAATGCCCTTTATGACTATGAGTTTGTATTCAAAAGTTGTTTGCCTTTAAAAACCTCTCTGGGTGCATATCCGATTGAAATGTGCTACACATGTCTATGTATTCTTCCGCAATTCTCAGTTCACCTGTGGGTATTTGAAGCACCATCATCTATCATTTTTGTATTTGTGCATTAAAAGACTAGGCTGCCACACTACGCAGGAAACACGAACAAGAGATTAAATCCCATCTGCTACCACCAATTCTTTTTTAAAAAGGGGGAGGGGATCTGCCATGGATTTGTTAGAAAACAAGACTTTAAAAAGAAACCCACTTTGGATAAATCTTAGTATACTTCCTCAGTTTACTGGCGTCTCTCTGAACCAGCTGGCATTAATTAATATACTATTCCATATTTGCTTATTAATAAAGATTACAGTGGTACCTCGGGTTAAGAACTTAATTCGTTCTGGAGGTCCATTCTTAACCTGAAACTGTTCTTAACTTGAGGTACCACTTTAGCTAATGGGGCCTCCCGCTGCTGCTGCGTGATTTCTGTTCTCATCCTGAAGCAAAGTTCTTAACCCAAGGTACTTTTTCTGGGTTAGCTGAGTCTGTAACCTGAAGCGTCAGTAACCTGAAACGTCTGTAACCTGAGGTACCACTTTACAGTGCTTTGTGAACACCAGCAATTTTGCACGAATTAAAGAATATATGATGAGCTTTTAATGAATACATGTACAGTGGTACCTCGGGTTACAGACGCTTCAGGTTACAGACCCTTCAGGTTACAAACTCCACTAACCCAGAAATAGTACCTCGAGTTAAGAACTTTACTTCAGGATGAGAACAGAAATCACATGGCGGAGGCGCAGCGGCAGCAGGAGGCCCCATTAGCTAAAGTGGTGCTTCAGGTTAAGAACAGTTTCAAGTTAAGAACGGACCTCCAGAACGAATTAAGTTCTTAACCCGAGGTACCACTGTAATCTTTATTAATAAGCAAATATGGAATAGTATATTAATTAATGCCAGCTGGTTCAGAGAGACGCCAGTAAACTGAGGAAGTATACTAAGATTTATCACTGTGTACCACTGTACACAGTTACGTTTAAGAATGCTGGAGAAGGGGTTGGGGGTCCAAGGCTTTGGAGGAACTTTAACCATGGGCAGGTTTGTGGAGGGGTGCAGGTGAGATTTCACCAGTACCATTGATGCCCCAGGCAGGAATACAATTTGCATGGACCAGTGGTTTACTCAGCACCTCTCTCTTTTTAGAATATTTTATTGATTTTATAATAAAATGGCATTGATCAACTTCCAACAAAACCTGCTGAGCATTACATGCATAAATTAGAAAGAAAATATAGAAGAGACATTGTCAAAACTGAATCTACCCCTCTTTTTCTGAGCAGTAGAACTGCCCACAGCTGCCATCACATGCAAAGTTATCTCACCTCATCTAGACCACAACCCTACATGGACTTATGGTGTCTATATTTGCAATATGAGGGCTTTTCCAGACTGGTGATTTTTGTGGGTGTGCTGTGCAGCAAAAATAATGCACGAGTGCTAGATTTATGCAGGAGCGTCTGCAAATCATTCCATTTTATTAGTTGTTCTGTGATACTGCTGCAGTGTTACTGGGGGTCTGGAGAGGCAACAACAGCAGGACAAAAAAAAAAAAGCAACCCCAGAATATGTACGCTCTGAAAAGTTACAGGATTTCAGGAGGAAATTATAGGACACGCCCTGATTGGAAATAAAGCCACACGCCTGCCCCAAGACTTTTGCAGGTTCCAGCGTTATTGAAAGCAGAATCATGTATAACCACCCTGACAAATCATCCTGAATCCACAATGAAAAGCACCTTGCTCGGTTGATTACAGTGTGGTGCTGATAATGTCAAGGTTGCAGATTTGATCTCTGTAAGGGGCAGCAGCCCAGTTTATTGTGCCCCCTCACTTTTGCCCCCCTTCTCGAGGCTCTGTGATGAAACCTCTTTTCCTTCTGCAAGGGCGATACATTGCCTGCTTCCAGGGCATAGCTGTCAAGCGTCCCTTATTTGGTGGGACAGTCCCTTATCCCAGTGCCATGTCCCGCTGCTGTCCCTTATTGATGATGTCCCTTAAATTTCCCGGGTTTCAAAGGAAGCAGCTCCTCTCCTTCCCTCCCTGCTGGCCTGGGAAGAGGGAGGCTCCAACTGTGTTGCTTGGCTGCGTTGTTCACCCAATAAGGAGTCTAAGAATAACCGGGGGGATGGAGCTTGCTTGCCTTGTGCCCGGCCGCGTTGCCTGGGGACTCGCCTTTGCTCAGCACTTCCCAGCGGAGAGGTGGCAGTGGTTTTCCTTGCTGCATCCCCTTTGCCAGGTTGCTGCGCTATGGGAACCACCGTTTCAGGCTTCGTTTGGCTGCTGGCTGGGCTTTCTGCCTTTGGCTTGGAGGGGCTCAGAAGTCGAACATAGCTGTGCTGGGAAAATCCCTTATTTTGGCTGCTGATCCCTTATTTTCGAGGCTGCTGGTCCCTTATTTTCAAATCTGTAAGTTGACAGCTATGTTCCAGAGGCCTCTGAATGTGAGGTGGGCATGGAATGGAGAGAATCGCCTACGTGGAGGACAGGGAAGGGTGCTTTGAGTGTGGAGAAACTGGCCTACTGTACAGGGGCAACATTTGCTTGTTTGTTGCTCCACCCACTTTTGTCTCTGGCCCCACCCACCACCGGCCCATGGCCCTCAGAAGGCTATCCAGAAGGGAATGTGGCCCCCAGACTACAAAAAACACCCCCCTGCCTGGACTAGGAGAAGAAGCAGCGTGGAGAAGCTGAAGAAAAGGGAAGAAGGAAAGAGATTGTAGAGCAGAAAGGAGAGTGGAGGCTCTGAGAGACTGAAAAGTCCTGTGACAGAAACTGTTATTAAACTGGCAACAGTTAACCGACATTATTCATTTAGTCATCAAACCTCCAGTTGCCAGGGAACTAGAAGGAGTTTCAAGTTGGGTCATTGCAAAGTGTTGTTTAATTTTCCCATTAATTGTTATATAACTGTTCCTGAACTGGCTTGCAGCTTTTAACTTTTACAAGGTAAAGAAGTGCTGTTTTATTAGACTCCCGAGCGACTGGAGGGGTAGATTGCTAATTTATCCTTTCATGGATTCCCCTACACACCTGTCGGTTGTAGCCCTGAATCCCCAAAGGTCCAATTCTCCCCTCAAAACAATGTCTATTTCCCACGGGGTCGCCTAACTCTTACAACCATACCCTCAACAATATATCCAACATGGCAGGTTGTAGGTCAGCACCCTTGGCCCCAAATTTCTAGTGCCTGATTTTGACTGAAAAGTAATTTCCCTGCATTTTCAGCTCTGAACTTTAACCTTTGCTTGGACAGTTGGTTATTCCGTACCTGTGGCCATTTCTGTGCCGACAAAATATTCAAGATGCCAACTTTTGTTCTGATGGAAAGAGTAGTCCAAAAGTAATCTTAAAAAGAGGTTTGGGTTTTTTGGAATGCTGCTACTATCACCACTGAGAATGCACTCTTTCTATCACACTCAACATCTACCTATTTCTATTGCTTTTGAATGGTGTTTCATATGTTGTACACCAGTATCTTTAATGATATGGCAGTATATTAAATGCTTCTATAAATGAACAAACTTACTCCACGGGCCAATGGGAAGGCAAGTTGCAGTCCAGCAACTTCCCAAATGCAACAGGTTGGGAAAGGCAGGGAGATTCAGCCATGTGTGAAATCTCTGCCTCTCTTACACACATTAAATATATATATGAGAGAAGTACTCAACATCATTTTTAAAGTCTGTCCAATACTGCTCTTCTCCCTCTTTCATTACACTGGGCCTTACGCTGCTGCTTTTCAGGGAGGCAGGTATAAACCCTATACCATTAAAACACATTTTCCCCATCAAAGAATTCTGGACCCCGTAATTAGTTAAGGATTGGTGAGAATTTTAACTCTCTGCCAATAATTCTTTGAGGGGGGGGAAGTGTTTTGAATCTGGTTTAAAAGGTGTAGCGCGTACACAGCTTCTGGGCCATCCAATGAAGCTGAATTTTAGGAGATTTAGGACCGACAAGAGAAGTACTTTGTCATACACTGCATAATTTTCCAAGGGAGGCAGTGATAGCTTGAAAAGGAAATTGGACAAAGTCATGGAGAACAAGGGATGCGGGTGGCGCTGTGGGTTAAACCATAGAGCCTAGGACTTGCCAATCAGAAGGTCGGCGGTTCGAATCCCCGCGATGGGGTGAGCTCCTGTTGCTCGGTCCCTGCTCCTGCCAACCTAGCAGTTCGAAAGCATGTCAAAGTGCAAATAGATACCTTCCGGCAGGAAGGTAAATGGCGTTTCCGTGCGCTGCTCTGGTTCGCCAGAAGCGGCTTAGTCCTGCTGGCCACATGACCCGGAAGCTGTACGCCAGCTCCCTCGGCCAATAAAGCGAGATGAGCACCGCAACCCCAGAGTCGTCCGCGACTGGACCTAACGGTCAGGGGTCCCTTTACCTTTACTATGGAGAACAAGGCTATCACTGGAAGGGTCGTAGCTCAAGGGTATGGCATCCACCTTGCATGCAGAAGGTCCCGGGTTCAATTCTCGGCTTCTCTAGGTAGAGCTGGGAGAGACTCCCTGCCTGAAACTCTGGAGAGAAGCTGCCAGTCTGTGTGGAGAACACTGAGCTTGATGGACTAGTGATCTGACAGCTTCCTATGTTCCTGCACATCAATGTCAGAAGCAAATCAAAACTTTCTTCACGGGCCTTACTTGTCTCTGTGCTCCTTCAGTTTTGAAAAACATTTGGTCACAAGCTTTGCAAGATATTTCGGGTTTTGTTTTTTGTTTTTTTGAGAGAGACTTCTTGCAAAACAAATCAAAAACCTATCTTTTTAGAGAACAGAACTATCCGAAATGCTTTTTGTGGGGAACAGCTTTTTGGCACACCAGAAAGGCAATCATCTCATTTTATAATTATCAACAACGCCCAAGAGTTCTCAGTATATCAACAGGACACATGTATATTTATAAACCGAATAGAGGTGTTTATTAGGGGACTCTTTTATTTTGTTGTTTAAAAAAAAGGAGGAGAAAGAGGAGAAGGCTTATTCAGGAAGAAAAGCACACACAAGTTGCCAAGCAACATGGACAAACTATTTATAAAACTCCACTCCACTTTTTTTAATTAAAAAAAGATGAGGCTAAAATTTCCAGGCATGTGTGGGCTTTGAAGAGAGATGACAAGTGCTCCTTAATTACTATTCCAAGGTGAAAATGAAAAAAAAAACATATAGCAGCAGTAAGAAGTAAGAGAAAAGGATTGTGCTGACATACCGGAATGCCTTCAGTTTCCAGAATGAGGCTGGGAACATGTCGGGCAGAGAGTGCGACACGGATCGCTTCCCTGATGCGTTTCACCAGATCCGGGCTGAACTCCTGGTTAGTGGCCATCTTTAGGAAAAGGATCACCCTTTCTTCGCCGTCTTTGTTGTACTGAGGGACGCAGAGGCTGTCCGAAACCTCCTCAAAAGCTTCCACTGAAGAGACAAAGGAAATGTTGGCTTAGACTTATTCGTGCCCCCACCCCCAAGGCAGGGAACAGTAAACATGTGCCCATTATCAAGCCAGGCCATGGTGGCTTGCAGGGGCAGCTGGCACTCCATAAGCCTGGTAGGGCAGAAGGCAGGGAGCCCAATGGCGCCAGAGTCAATGGCAGGCACAGCCAGCTTGGTCTAGTTTTGTCCCCATTTTCCTCCGTACAGAGGAAATGGATGGTCTCAGCACTCTTAACTAACTGCAGTTCCCAGGATTCTTTGGGGGAAGAAGCCCTGACTGTTTTAAGCGGGATAGTGTAGCCTTTTAGGCCTTTCTCATGGGTGGAAGAGCATTGCACCTGAGGAGGGAAGAAGGAGTCAACAGACACCGAAGGGTTAAACCAGAGAAAGAGCTATTTATTCTGCCTTCCGGGTAGCAGAAGGAGCTAGCGTGATAACTCACAAGCAAGCACAAGTTTTACAGCCATTGCACCCAGCATATATTCCCTCCAGTTCCCTTTGCCCACCCCTTCTCCCCCTCCTCAAGAGGAGAAGAGAAGACTCCCTGGAAAAGACCCTGATGTTGGGAAAGACTGAGGGCACAAGGAGAAGGGGACGACAGAGGACGAGATGGTTGGACAGTGTTCTCGAAGCTACCAGCATGAGTTTGACCAAACTGCGGGAGGCAGTGGGAGACAGGAGGGCCTGGCGTGCTCTGGTCCATGGGGTCACAAAGAGTCGGACACGACTAAACAAGAAGGGCAGAAGCAGGGAGACTAACAGCAGGTGGCGCCAGAGGCAATGGCAGGCAGAGGCAACTAGTTCTAGATTTGTCCCCACCTTCCTTCTCCTCCCTGCTGAGTTCTCCAAAGACAACACTGAGCCCAAGGAGGAGGCAGCTGTCAGGCAGTGCCAGCCCTCTGAACTGAATGTAGCTAAGAAAGCAGGCAGTTGGGGGCGCTGAGAGCAGACTAGCCTAGTGGGGCAGTGCCCTGTTCACTGTAATGGAGCAAGCCTCCTTTGATGTTCTTAAGAGCCTCTTTTGGGAGTGTCAACTAAAGGGACAACATAAGGCTATTTAATTTTGGACCTTAAAACCACGAGCATTTGGACCAGATTTTTCCTATTCCTGTCTGCCAGGCTCTCTGAGCAACAGTCAGGTTGGTTTCCTGAAGCAGAACAAATGAAGAACTAGTTTTATCGAACGGTAATTTGTTGTGGTGTTTAATCTTCATTTTATCTTTCAGTGTGACCTCAACGTATTTCTATGTTGTTGCTGTGACCTGCCCTGGGATCATTTTATAAAGAAGGGCAGGGCGTAAACTTCACAATAAATTACTAAGCCTCTCTCGTCTACCAAAAACACGAGTTTTCCTTAAGCAATTTTTCAAATTATCCTGTGCAGCACAGTGGCTTTCAAACCCAAGTTCCAGGAGACCTTGGGGAAGTATCTCAGGTGTTCCTTCGTGAGATAATCTACAATGGCATCTCCAGGTAAAAGGCTTAGGTAGCAAATGATGAGAAAGAGTGTCTGTCTAAGATATTAAAGAGCCTTCCCCAACCTGGCTGGGGCTGAGAGTTGAGAGCCTGCCTTAGATGCCAAAGCAACTTGCTTGGCATTGGACTGGGTACTATGCAACTTGACTTGGGGGAGGAGGGATTTGCTGTTTTGCCTCGGGCAGCAGTATGCCATGGGCCAGCCCTGCATCAAAGGAAAGGTTGTGCCACCTGACGAAGACCACAGGATGATGAAACAGAGGAGAGGGGGAGAAAAGAGTAGGGGGAGTTTCTGAAATTTCCTGGCCCAGCCTCAGAAACGTCAGCCAGCCAGCAGAGCCAGACTGACACTGTGTCCCCGTATTCCCAGCCAACAAGTGCACAGCATGCCATTCTGCTATCTGCCACAAAGCATCCCTCGCATATGGTCACGCCAAAGTGATGGGCATACCTGCAGCCAAGCATGACAATGCCTCCTGTCTTGGGGTTGATCTTGCAATAGTCGCTGTGAGCCCAGACACCTGTCCAGAAAAACCCACATGGAGGGCAACCAGGTCAATTATCAACAATCCAGGCCCGGATGGCACACAAATCTGTTTTCACATTCACAAGAACAGTGGAAATTGATGGAACAGATTTTTTTAAAACCCACAATACAGTACAGTAGTAAGGTAAAGGTAAAGGTACCCCTGCCCGTACGAGCCAGTCGTGTCTGACTCTAGGGTTGTGCGCCCATCTCACTTAAGAGGCCGGGGGCCAGTGCTGTCCGGAGACACTTCTGGGTCACATGGCCAGCATGACGAAGCTGCTCTGGCGAGCCAGCGCAGCACACGGAAACGCCGTTTACCTTCCCGCTATAAAGCGGTACCTATTTATCTACTTGCACTTAGGGGTGCTTTCGAACTGCTAGGTGGGTACCTCGGGTTAATAACTTAATTCGTTCCTCGGGTTAATAGCTTAATTCGTTCTGGAGGTCCGTTCTTAACCTGAAACTGTTCTTCACTTGAGGTACCGCTTTAGCTAATGGGGCCTCCTGCTCCTGGTGCGAGTTCTGTTCTCATCCTGAAACAAAGTTCTTAGCCCGAGGGTTAGCGGAGTCTGTAACCTGAAGTGTCTGTAACCTGAAGTGTCTGTAACCTGAGGTACCACTGTACAATGTTTTGGGTATAGGGTAGGTATAGGGCAGTATATAAAATCAATTTTGAAACTGTTTACAAGAACACAGAAAACTAGAAGAGTTGTAGGGGAATTCAGGGATTCAAGTCACTCTCCTTTTAACTTATTATGTTTACTGAATAACCCAGTGGTTCTCAAACCATTTTCTCTGGACCACACTTTCAGAATAAATATTTGCTCAGGCCACACTGAATTTTTTATTGATAAGAATACATACATTGAACACAAAAAGAAGCAACTCCTAGCAGTGCTTGATTTATAACATAGAACACAGCTACTTTGTAATATGATCATGGGACATCCAGAAAGTAAAAAACAATTCAGCTGCATAAGAACACGTCATTCCCAAAATATAATTATAAACGAGCCTCTTACATATGTACCTTAAGTCTGTATACAACCTCAATGAGAGGCGAGAGCTTGCTTTTGCCAGGTAATCTCTTTAGTTTTAGGTCTAATTTAAGACAGAAAAACTCTCATCTCGTCATCAACACAAATAAGCCTTTGTATTTTCCGATCTTTCACATCTGTCAAGAGCTGAAATTCCTGCCACACCCTTTGAGAACCACTGGGTTTCAGACCAGGGGTAAGGAACCTTTGGCCCTCCATACGTTCATGAAATCGTAAGAGTTGGGGGAGATAGCAGGCCTGGGGGAGCCATCTCAAGTGCTCTCCCAGGCCACCCACCATCGAACAGGACCCAGGGGTGTGGTATCGCACCAGGGAGCCCCAAAACCGGACGCCTGAAGGGACAGAAAGTCCACCCCAACTCCTGGAACAAACAAGCAGACAGACGAAGAGGTCTGTCAAACCCGGGTCTAGGGAGGCTGCTGCCACAGACTGAACCCCCACCTCACCCCCTGTCCAAATTCAACCGTTCTGCAATTCGTGCTGCCTTGTTTTATTTTGCTTAGTTCAGTTCGGTCCTTCTCTTCTATTGTAAAAAAATATATATTTGAGGGGTTTGCTTTGATGGGTGAGCGCAAAGGAGGATGAAAATGGGGGCGCCCATGGAGGAGCGCTGTCCCAAGAGGGTTTTCCCCAAGGACCTATATCTTTATTTAGTTTTTTTCCCTTGGAATGGTTGGAAGCAACCCCCTTCTTCTTCTTCTAACTGTATCTCCCCCGTTTCTTTCTGATCTCCTTTCACTGTCTATTGGGGTGACCTCCCCCTCCCCTTATTTTTACCTCTGCCCCCATCACCCCCAGTGCCTGAACGCCCCCCCCACTCGCCGCCACCCCCAGGGCCCCCACCACACCGGGGAAACAAGAGAAAGCCAGGCTGGTTGTGTTGCGAAATAAATCAAAACTCCAAGCCAGGGAAAAACACACTGCAACTGGCTGAAAAAATACCTTCAAAGTATTGTCACTAATATATAATATATAATATATAATATATAATATATAATAATATATAATATATATAATATATAATATAATATATAATATATAATATATAATATATAATATATACATCATACTAGTATATACGTACTAATAAATAATATGTAATATGTAATATATAATAATGATATATTAGACGTGCGCTATATAATAAACAGGCAGAGGGCGCTCCGTTCTCGCGGACGCCAATTCCATCTCGCTCACGATTTCCAGCGCCTGGGACTCGGAGGCACGTGGCCTCTGGCGGCGGGCGGGGAGCGAGCTCGCCGTGTGCACAGAGGAGCGCCACTCTTCACTTTCGCGACTCTAATAGTGCGCACCTTCTCCTTCCCGCTCCGCGTGAACAGTTCCGTTCCAGAGCGGAAGTGACGATAGAGAGGAGGCGGAAGCTTCCCAGTCATGAGGATTTTTGTTGTCGTTCTAGCTGTGTAAATCCCTAATAGACCCAGCCGGGGGGAGAACAGCCTCTGAGGAAGGCGACGGCGCGAAACGTGAAGGCCGGGACTCTCGCAGAAGAAAAGGGACGCGGAAGGCTACATCCCCCCCCTCACGAATTCAGCTCTATGGTATTAGCCGTGGCGCAGGCGATGACGTGTTTCCGCTGCGCCGTGACCGAACCAAGATGGCGGCGGCCTTGAGTGGCCGGTGGCTGCGGAGCTGCTTCGCTTTCTTCAAGTATCTGTGGGAAGGAACCCGCTTCCCTCACTTCGCTCCGCCGAGCGGCCCCTGCAGTGAATCAGTAAATCTTCGGTAGACACTTTAAGCGAAATTTGATATGGACACCCAGTTAAGCGCAACAGCACCCAGTTTGTATTCACTGTACAAATCTCTCTTCTAACTGTTGCTATTGTTTTTTAACTGCTCGTTCAGTTTGCTCATACCCGGAAGTAGCTTGTCTGTATTGTTTTATTTGGATTATTTTGCTCATATTGCACCGTGAGGGTGGACTGGACGTATATTAAATAAAGAAATAAATGTCTGCATCTTCAAAGGTACCAGATATATAACGAGCTTTCTCATCTCTGAAAATGTATTATAGTCTTAAATCTTAGAGGAGGTAGTCTATTTTGCAGTGACAGATGTACAATTAAGGAGTTCCTGCTCAGTTTCCCAACAGCCTGGGACTATAAACAGGACTTGGCTGGCAGTGGGTGGATGTTTGCTCATTTGACTCCAGAATTAATATTGCTTATACCACTTGTACCCAAAATGGATGTGTTTTTTTTGCATAAATCAAACCCCTGCGTCCAGTCACGCTTCCATTGCGCAGCTCTGTTCAGAAGCTGACCTGGCAGGGGAGCAGAGTCGCAGCGGTCCTGTCCGTGTGAGATGAGGGATAAATCAAGTCCAGAGACAGTTCGGTTCTTATCTCTAGAAGCGTTTATTTACAAGCCATAAATCAGTCTCCTCCATCGGAACTTGGAGGCATTCTCAGCCGTGCTTCCAAAAGCACACACTCGCAGCTTCTGCTGCTCAGCGAGAAGCGAAAGGAAGTCTGGAAGTCGTCACACACTGCGAGTCACTGCTCTGCGACAAGCTCCTCCTTCTACTCCCCCTCCTCCCCCTAGATACAGGACACTTCGGAGTTCTGACCCTGTCAGTTCCAAACTCCACACCCCCTCTTGTCCTGGATCTGGGGACAATAGCCAACAATGCTTTCCCCATACACAGACCCTCACAGAACTCCTCGTGCTTCTGGAAGGTTAATGGTTTTGTGAAACCATCAGCGAGGTTCTTTGTTGAGGGACAGTATTTCAGAGCAACTAGCCCCTCATGAACGCTCTGACATACATTTCGGAAGCGTATGTCCAAATGTTTGGTCCTCGCTTTGAATTGCCCTGTCTCAGCTAATTTAAGGCATGGTTGGTTGTCTTCATGCACCACAACGGGCTGACAATCCTCTTCACAGATTTCCTCGACCAAACACACATAGAACTCCAGTTCTCTGCAAACCTCTGATAGCGCACTGAATTCAGCTTCAGTAGATGAAAGCGCTATGAGACTTTGCTTTCGGGACCTCCACCCAATCACTGAGTCCCCAAACTTCACCACTAGGCCTGACACTGATTTGCGGTCCTCAAGGTTAGCCCAATCCGAATCCACCCAGGCGGTCAGCTTGACATCACCCTCAGCTGACATCTTGAGGCAAAAGTCTTTGGTATCTTGCAGGTAACGTAGCACCCGCTTAACACCATTCCAGGCCTGCACACTAGGACTTGAAGCCTCTCTACTGAGCAGATTGACAGCAAACGCTATGTCTGGTCTGCTCCACTGTGACAGATACAACAGACTACCCAGAGCTGACTGAAAGAGTTCAGTATTTTCGAACACCACGCGTTCTACTTGCTGACACTCCTTCACGTACCCAGTCTCCATGGGTGATCTGGCACCTGCACAATCAGACATCCTGAACTTCTCAAGCAACTGCTCAATCTTACCTTTCTGGCGAAGCAAAAAGCTTCCATCACTTGCTCTTGTGATCTCTACGCCTAGATAGGACTTGACATCTCCAAGTTGCTTCAGCTTGAACCGCTTACCAAGCTCCTTAGCAAACTTCTCTACCTGTTCACTTGTTCTTGTCATCAGCAAGATGTCATCGACAAACACCTGTGCCACTTGCTGTTGCAAGCCTGAATCTCTAATGTAAAGACAACTGTCTGCAAGAGATCTCTTAAAACCTAGCTTTTCTAAGGCTTCATGTAGGCACATATTCCAATTCCTGGCAGATTGGCGTAACCCATAGATGGATTTGTGCAACCGCCACACGACGCCTGGCTCACTGACTTCAAACCCTGGAGGAGGACGCATGTACAACTCCTCCTGGAGATCTGAGTTCAGGTAGGCGACATCTACATCAAAATGGTTCACCTTCCAACCTCTCTGTGCTGCTATTGCCAAAAGCATTCTCAAAGTCTCCGCCCTTGAAGTCGGCGAATAGACCTCTGTGAAGTGGACTCCGCGTTTCTGCGTAAATCCACGCGCCACTAACCTCGCTTTGTACTGTGGTTCTCCTGCTTCTGTGGGTTTAAGACGGTAAACCCATCTGCAGCCAACAGCTTGCTGGTTAGCCGGCAGCTGTGTGAGTGAGAACACTCCTAGAGACTCCATTGAATTCATCTCCTTCTGCATCGCCTCATGCCATTTGCTGGCTTCTTCCCGAGGCAGCTTCTGAACATCCTCAAAGGATTCAGGTTCACATCTAGCCACACCAACCCAGACACTCGTGGCTTCATACCTTTCAGGTGGCTTCCCTTTGGTTGATCTTGCTGACCTCCTCAGCGTGAATTCTGGAACTGCGCCTGAATCACCTGGATCAACCCTACTATCTTCTATGTCAGCATCATCCCCCTCTGACCTGCTGCGCCGTTTAGGGCGAACAGCTGGTTCTGCTGGCGAGGATGATTCACTCCTTGGCTCAGACTTGACAGAGACCTGCGGAGGGGTCCTGGGACTCCCTTTTGGAGAGATACGGAGCCTCTCCCTTGGAGATCCCGGCTCTGGACTCTGTGGCTGTGGACTGTGCTCATCAGCAACAGGTTCAGCCTCACCCTCTTCCTCTTCCTCATCTGATTCTACCAGAACATCTGGATTTCCGTGAAGCCGCTTCCACCCACTCTGCTCGCAAAACTCAGCACTGCCGCTAATAAGCAGCCTGGACTGGTTGCCAGCAGGGTATGCGAAGCGCCACGCCTTTGAACCCGGCTCATAGCCTACAAAGATCATTTTCCTGGATCTTGGCTCACCTTTTCTGCGCATGGCCTTTGGAATCAGAACCCAAGCTGTAGACCCAAAAGTGCGCAGAAAATGTACTTTGGGCTTTTTCCGATGCAGCAGAAAATATGGTGTGTCTCCTACACTGGAATTGAACACTCTATTCTGCAGGAAACATGCTGTCCTATAACTCTCAGCCCAAAAGCGCTGTGGCAGACCTGAGTCTGCCAGCATAGCATTCGCTGACTCCTGTAGCGTGCGAAACTTCCTCTCTGCAACCCCATTCTGTTGCGGAGAGTGGGGGGCCGTCAGTCGATGACTGATACCCTTCTGCCTGAAGAACGATTGCAGCGCAGAACCTGTAAACTCCCCCCCACGATCGGACTGAAAGGAAACCACTTTGGTAGAGAACCGTAGCTCTACTGCTGTGATCCAATCCCTGATCAGTGCAGCTGCCTCTGACTTCTGTTGCAGAGCAAACAGCCACGCATGTTTTGTAAAATCATCAACCAAAACCAAAACCCACTTAGAACCAGCTAACGAAGGTGTCGGCATGGGTTCCGACAAATCTGCATGCACAAGTTCAAAGGGTTTACTGGTTTTCCTCTCAGACCTGGGGTATGAGCATGTTGTGACCTTTGATTGCTTACAGGCTTGACAATCTAGGTATTTGTCACATGCCTTGAACCTGCACCCAATAGTGTTGTCTGTGGCCTTCCTCACATATGACCACCCTACGTGCCCAAACCTCCGGTGCCATAAGTGTATGCAATCATGGTGTGGTGGGACATTTGCACACTGCCCTTGGGCATCGTCAATGGACTTTCCACTAGCCCCATTTTCCACCAGCCCCATTTTCCCACCAGCCCCATCTTCAATGGGCATCTCGACCAGAAAGAGCGTGCCTCTTCTCTGGACACTGTGAATCTTCTTCCCATTCCTGTAGAAGGAACACACATTGTTAGAAAACAAAACATCAAACCCAGCAGCCATAAGGGCTGGCACACTTAAAAGAGAGTGAGCAAGCTCTGGTACCACAAAAGCTTCTACCCAATGATCTATAAAAGAGCAATAAAGAAGCCCAGTTTCAGTCAGTGGTCTTTGAGACCCATCTGCTAAAGTAACATAGCGTCCAGTTTTAACTGTCTTGCAGTTCCTCAACAGCCCTCTAGAGGTCACAAGACAATGCGACGCTCCGGAATCTATCACGAGAGATAAAGAGTGTCTCTGGCTGTTTTCCACAGATGCCATGGCGTTGCTTGCACTCCCATCGGTTGCCATGGCCACAGCCTCTCCCCGGCTAAGGCTCTTGTCTTTTCTCAGAGACGCAAGCGCAGCTGTGAGGTGATAAGACGCCTTGTCTTTGTTTTTCTCCTGGCCTGCTGCTTTCCCACGTCGTTGCTGGGAACCGGCCCTGGGAACCTGCTTTGTTGACATTCCACGCCGGCCAGTGTCCTTGGCAGCCTGGGCCTCTAGCGGATGCTTCCCAGCGCTGTTGGACGTCGCCTCAAAGCACAAACAACTTTCGAAGCCTTTCACTTTCTCAGAGCTCTTGGAATGGCCTGCCTGGCCTGCCCCCCCACTCGCTCTTGGGGTGCAGCCTTTGCCCTGTTCCACAGCTCTCAGCCGCTCTCCAGCACACAGTCCATCACACAGACGTGTCGAAGCAGAGAAACAGCTTCCCGGAACAGCCCCCTCTGGTCTGGCTCTCCCTTCAGCCTGGGGCTTGCTCCCTTGGCCCTCGGCTTCCTCACGGCCCTTGGCTCCTGCTGAGCCTTCGCACAGGCTCCTCAGCACCTGCCACGCGGCCTGAGCCGATTTAACGCCCTCCAGGTGGGGCAACAGCAAAGCGTCCACGCTTGCTTTCAGCAGGCAAAGCTCTCTCTGCTCTCTTTCACTCAGCAGAGCAGTAGCTTGTATGGGTGGGGCCGGCTCCTTCTGGGCTAAACTCCAGAGCCCTGTGGCCACAAACCACCCCCTTGCTCTTCTTGACCAGGCCTCCCAGTTGGCCCCATTCAGCCTCTCACCGGGGTAGCTTTCTTGGCTCTGCTGTTCCTGTGCAGCAGCCATTCTTCCTCCCCCCCGGGGCTTCAGCATACTCACAAGTTTGCCAGCAAGCCGGACCTTTGAAGCAGCCGTCCCTCCTGGCTCTTGGCTCCGCTCTCCGGCATCCCCCTTCTGCCCTTTCTGGCAGCAGATCACAGCAACACGTCGCTGGCAGCCTTCTCCCTTCTCACACTTATCAGGAAACGCGATACTTCCATAACCTTTGCATAAATCAAACCCCTGCGTCCAGTCACGCTTCCATTGCGCAGCTCTGTTCAGAAGCTGACCTGGCAGGGGAGCAGAGTCGCAGCGGTCCTGTCCGTGTGAGATGAGGGATAAATCAAGTCCAGAGACAGTTCGGTTCTTATCTCTAGAAGCGTTTATTTACAAGCCATAAATCAGTCTCCTCCATCGGAACTTGGAGGCATTCTCAGCCGTGCTTCCAAAAGCACACACTCGCAGCTTCTGCTGCTCAGCGAGAAGCGAAAGGAAGTCTGGAAGTCGTCACACACTGTGAGTCACTGCTCTGCGACAAGCTCCTCCTTCTACTCCCCCTCCTCCCCCTAGATACAGGACACTTCGGAGTTCTGACCCTGTCAGTTCCAAACTCCACATTTTTTCCCTAGGCACAGTTTCCCCATACCAGCAAATGGTAAAGCTCGTTGCATTTCAGGATTGAGGGGACCATGGAGCAAAGTGGTAGCACTGAGGTTTGGAGTAACCTTGTCTGTGATTCCTATTACACAGGTAACCATCTGGGAAATATTTCTCAGTTACAGTGTCAGGACACAAAGTACTATTTAATTTTTAAATTCTTTGGCAGTCTCTTTTTTTATTAAAAAAAATTCCCTTCCTTTTTGGGTTGAAGTTTTCTTCTATTTACACCTCCAGTCTTTCTGTCCTTGTTGCAAGTCCACTGTAGTTTCCGACATGGCACATCAGAGGTTGTCGTGTTTCAGCAATATCCACACGACCCACAGCTCCGTCGGGTTCAATTTGTGTATAATCATCAGTTCTTTGTACAGGCAGGGATCAAAGGGCCTGGATTCCAAAGGTCTTAAAGCCTGGGTGGTGCATCGAGATGATCCCCATTTTGGCCAAGCACATTCCAACAAAGACATCATCTGTTGGGGACAGCTCAGCGTCCTGCAGTCACCTGCAGCTGCTGCACCGTCAGCCATGACATGACAAAGCCCCCGCCACCAGCATCGTGTGGATAGAAGGATGCTGGATACAATGACTGGGATAAAATTCTTAGTGTTGGTGTCCCTGATTGGCCGGGCTTTGCTGATGACATCCCCAGCAAAAATATATTTGTAAGGGTCCAGATGCTCAAAGAATTCTACAATGTTGCACGTGTTCACAAATAAGTCATTGTCACCCTTCAACACAAAGCGGGTGTGGGGGCAGTCCTCTGAAGGAAATGCAGCTGCTTCCGAGAGCAGAAGCAATCGTCCATCTGGGAAAGGCTGAGAACGGAGGGCAGCCGGGCAGCACCACAAGTAACAAAAGAAAATGGCTGGTAGGCAGAAATCCAACAGGTCCACGTCGGGAAAGACTCTTGGCTTGCCCTGCAACCCCTTTCCCCAGGAAAGTGGGCCCTTCACGGACCCCCTTGGGGAAACACAATAGGCACTTTCAGGGATGCCTCCAGGCCAGGGTTGCCACAGCAATGACGGGAGTCCACCCACACAGCGCTCTGGCTGCAGCAGCCTCAGGGTTGGGGTGGGGGTGCCTCATCAGTTCAGCTTATTGCCTACAGCCAAGGCCTTCTTCCCAATGGGCACTTCACACAAAGCAAGACATTCTAGAATCACACAATGTAAATATAACATCACACAGCATAAAAATTTGAAAGTCCCAAATGCTCTGGGGCTCTTCCCCAAATGCAAAGGTGTCTTAAGGGGAAGGGAGAGGAAAATAATCATATTGCACCCTTCTGCCAATCATCTTGATGCGGGAAGCTGAAAGGGAAATGGTTGAGAGAGATGTGGGTGCAGAGGTAACTCCCTACAGCAGTGGGGGTTGATGGGAGTTGTAGTACAAAACATCTGGAGGGCACCAGCTTGACAAAAGCTGCCCTACAGTATAGGGGCCGTGTTTGATTCTGGAAGTGGAGAGCAAAAGCCAAAGAGTACTGGCCAGTCTCTGTAGACCAATATAAATAAAATTCAAGGGAAGCGTAGATTTTCTGTTGCAAAATAAACAATGCGAATCACATAAACATTCCTAGTTAACATTTATTATAAACACCAGGTGGGCTGTTGAGACTTTTCACAAACTGCAGAATACATGAGAGGCAGGGTGCAGTAGGAGAGGTAAGTCAACAGAAGCTCTATCGAAACTTTGACAAGTGCTATTCAGTTTTCTTCTGAGCTTCTCTGAAACCATGAGGTCTAAAAACTTGCTTTGTGATAAATGGAACTAATAATCCAGGTTGGTGAATAGAACATATTTTACCAAACCAAAAATACTCTTATTAAACTTGCTAGCTAGATGGCATGTCCAGAGTAGTCCCAAAAGTTACAATGATGCAATTTGCTGGTGTGGGAAATGTACTAGACGCTGAAGACAAAATTGTTGAGCTATTGTTGAGTAAAGCTTTTGCAGGCTTTGGGGTGTCAATTATCAGGCACAAATAAAGAACAGAGAGCACACATGCATTTACGTAGGCTTTCGGGTGTCCGTATTTGCAGGTTTTAAACTTTCCACACAGTAAGACAGGAGCATATATTGGCTGCTGATAGATGGTTAAAGATTTTATTCCCTTGATTCTTACAAAAGTTTAGAGGCTAAACTGAAAATCAGACGACATACTGTTGGTACATTCTCTTTAAGCCAATGGTCCCATCAAATATATTGTCTCTATTTTGGGGAAAGGGGGTGGGCAGGATTTAGCCACTAATGCTGATCTTGGATTTTGGAAGCAGAAAGGCTTGTTGGTGGGGGACTCTTGTCTATTCAGAACCTTTCGGAGGGAGGGGGAACCTGTGCCGACTCTGCCTTTGGACAGTTCTGCATCTGGACCTTAGAACATTTGCAAATAAATCAATTCCGCCGCGCTGCCCCCTGCCCAAATGCACCAGGTCTTCCGTGTTCCACAGGAAAGTGATGCTCCCTGCATCCAGGATGAGCCGAATGGTCAAACCTCTGAGATCAGGCCAAAGATGCAGATGTGTGATATAAAGGCATAACCTTTGCTGCGACTGCCTGCCCTTATAACCTCAGCTTCCCACAGCAGGTAGACATAGCTCTTTAGAGTCCACATCCCTCACCCCTGAAGCTTTTTAAAAAGCACAATCTGTGCTCCCCACAAAACAATTAGTCCGACATGTTGTAATGTAAAAGGATTTGTGAAGCTGAATTCCATTTCACATGTTGCATTTGGAATTCCACCGTCAGCGGTACTGGCTGGCTCTGAAGGATATCTGCCCCGTCTGGAGAGTCCTTCTTTTTTCCCTTTCCTGGAAAAAGAAGGGAGAATTATGTACTGTTGCTTCTTTTAAGCCTCCTACCCATTGGGTGGGTGTACTTATAACTGACCCCCTGAAGGACCTTTTCCCTCAACCCATGTAGCCTTTCAGGGTTTGTTGGTTTGTTTTTAACCAATTATTATTCATACCTCTAAGGGGCTAAACTGATGGGGGGGGGGAATGGGAAAGGATGTCAGTCAGTGGTAGAGCAAATGTTTTGCAGCCTACAGGTCTGAGAGCAACCCTGTCTCCAGTCAGTGTCCTGAGCTAGTTGAGTCAACTTCCTATGTACCCAAGGAGGGACTACCCATTCAGTAATTTTTAAATTCATAACTCCAAGAGGTTTTGAGCTGAAGGAAAAAGCGAAGGTGCAGGTTATCAGATTGTTTGCAATTGGCATTGGGAGTCATTAAAGATCCCAGAGACAGACTTCTTGTAGCTTTATCCCCTGAGCTAAACCACACCCAATCGTTAAGGTTTTGATTAAATCTATAACTTTCAATGCCATTTCATATGTTTACATTAACATGGTCATTGCCACATACAGCCCCTGGTTACTGTTGGAACCAGCCTTCTCCCACTGGGTATTCTCCAGCTCTTTTGCAGCACAACTCCCATCTGCTCCAGCCAGCACAGAAGCGCTGGGTGGAGCTGTAGTCCAAAACAGGTAGAAGACACCAGGCTGTCGAAGACTTTGACCACAAAATCATATTGGTAAAGTGCCTCTGGTGGAGCTGAAGTGAAACACACCTGCAGCTATTTCTTCACCTTCCAGGTTTATTTTTTGCTGCCAAAATATTTTGTTGCTGTTTGGGGTGCATGTAGGCAGAATCCCTCATGCATGAATTGATACCACGCTTCCCTGCCACATGACTTTATGAAAACAACATTTTCAAGTTCAGCAGTCAAAATTCTTTTTTCCCCCACCCAAACATCTGCAAACAAATTGTCTGCCTTTCACAAACCATTCAAGGAAATGCCTCTATATGAAAACATATTTCCCCTTCATTTCTTCCACCCAGGCCCCCTGACAAACGGATATGTCAGAATGTTTATTACAAAGTCAACTCTGCCCTGGCTTAACAACTCTCCACATGATGCTGAAAGGCATTACCTGTCTCCCAGGTAAACATCATAATCCGCATCATGGAAAACTGGAAGCGACAAGCACCACCTTATATATTATGTTTACTTATATGGGCTAGTAACTCAATATTTGACACCAGTTGGAAGACAATGACAGCCATTTCCTGTACTGTAGTTGGAACAAATCGGGTGGTGCGCTCAGCTCCTTACAAGTGTTTAAATGAAGGGCTAAACTGTGCACTTACAGCACAATCCAACACAGAACTAAGTCCCATTGAGTTCCTGGACCTCAAGCCCAGGGAAAGTGCAGACACCTTTAGTGTGTTATGTAACAGACAGCAGAGTCTGTCCTACTGTAAGGTGGCTGCAACTGATTCTGGGTGCAATTAAAATGGAAAATGGATCTGCCCATGTCTAACCAACAGGGGCACAATCTACTCATAGATTTTCTCGCAGCCAGTCTTCCTTGTTATGGCCTGAGATCTCCAGGAAAGGTCAAATCAGTTCCTCAATGTACAGTGTGTAAGATAGTCATACCAGTCCACTCTGTCAAGAAGGGAGGGCCACAGCTCAGTGGCAGAGCATCTGCCTTGCGAGCCAAAGGTCACAGGTTCAGTCCCCACTGGCCTCTCCAAGGAGGGCTGGAAAAGACTCCTTGTCTGAAATCCTGGAGAGCTGCTGCCAGTCAGTGTAGACAATACTGGGGTAGATGGGCAAATGGTTCTGACTTGGCAGCTTCCTCTGTTCCGAAATAGTCTAACAGAATGACATAGAATCGTGACCTCTTGGTGATTTTCCATTACCCTTAAAAAAAGAACTAGTAATTCCTGGTTCCCATAAGAGAAGCAAAATGCTCGCAAAAGTGCAGGTACAGGGAGAGATGCCAGAGAATTCCAATGGGAATGGGAGCATACATTTTCTTGCCTAACCCATCTTGGCTGCTTCAGTCGGTGTGGAAGTGGCACTGTTACAAGTGCCATAGGATACTCATTCAATAAGAGAACGGTATTTTGATGTGGCAACACAGCTACACTTTGGAACTCCCTGCTTATTGGCCTCAGGCCTTTTTGTGTTGCTTAAAATATTTTTGCTTAGGGATGCCTATCGAAATATACACATCTCTTACCTTTTTATTGCTTTTAATTATCTTTTGAATGTTTTAAATACTGTTCTTTTATTGATGATTTTAATGTTTTGCTGTTATGTTTTGTAAGTGCTTAGAAATTTTATAAGCGTTATAGAAATTTTGTTAAACAAAATTAACTTCCAATGTTTGCTTATTCGTCTCATGTCTGGAAGACAAATCAATTGTGCAAATAGTCACTATTGTTGTGGCTTCCAGTCCACAAGGAGCACGTTGCTGATTACGTTGCTTCCTGTTCCCCATCCGTATTGTGTTTCCTTTGCACTGGAATTAATAGGGTGGAATAGCGTAATGACAATGCAATAATATAATTTACATAATTAATTAGGTGAGCTATACAATTTCACCACAGCAGATGGAGAGACAAGTGGAATAGTTTTGGGCAGAAAACAAACGGTAGTGGACTGGAACCAAGCTGTATGGGGCAGAATTGAAAACGATGTTTTCTTACATCCCTAGGCTATGTACCCATTATACCTTTAAAGAATATTCAAAGCACATTCTTTCACTGAAAGAATTATGGGCAATGAAGTTTACCCCAAGCAGAGCTACAGTTCCTGGTGACCCTTAACAAACTACCGTTCCCAGAAGGAAGGAAATGTCTTTCAAATGTACTTTAAATATTTAGTGGGTACACAGCCTTAGTTACAGGCAGTTAGGTATGCAAAACACCACAGTTTTGCATAACTGTCATCTTAGTGAAGATTTTAACTTTGCAGTTTGCCCAGGCTTCATGCAGGTTTCTAGCACCCAAAGACACCCAAAATAACCATAATACGAAGGGGATCTCCTGGGATTACCTTTGACAGGTGTGGCGGCCTTCTTTGTCGCTGCACTCTCGGCAGCTGCAGCTTTGGCTTTTTTGTCCTTTTTTGCACCCTTTTTACTATCCTACAGAAAAGAAGTTTGTGCTTTTTAGGAAGCTAGAAACACACGTGTGCAAAAAAAAAAAAAGCAGTCAGAAATGTCATACCAATTAAATACTTTGGAGCCACACCTTTCAAACCGCACTTCTGTACTTTCAGTCTGATCAGCCAAGTTATTTTAAAAAGTGGGTATTTTTTTCCGTACCAAGTTATGACAGACTAAGAGTTCTTCCAGGAACAGTCTGTACAGCCAGATGGAGGCTTGACCTACACATTTTGAGACTCCGTGACACAACCTGAGGTCATTATCATTATTACATTTATTAATCACCTTCTAAACCATGGGTAGGCAAACTAAGGGCCAGATCCGGCCCAATCATCTTCTCAATCCAACCCACGGACAGTCAGGGAATCAACGTGTTTTCACATGAGTAGAATGTGGCCTTTTATTTAACATGAATCTCTGGGTTATTTGTGGGGCCTGCCTGGTGTTTTCACATGAGTAGGATGTGCCCTTTTATTTAAAATGCATCTCTGGGTTACAGTATTTGTGGGGCATAGGAATTTGTTCACCACCACCCCCCCAAAAAAAATAGTCTGGCCCCCCACAAGGTCTGAGGGACAGTGGACGGGTCCCCTGCTGAAAAAGTTTGCTGATCCCTGTTCTAAACTACCATTCTCAAGGCACATAACATTTTCCACAAGAAGCCCAGCTGATGGGCTGCCCCATATTTGTGGGTAGGCGGGATGACATCCCACACAGGTCAGCAGATAGCCCTTGCTCCATGCAGTAGGCCTCATGCCCCCCGGGGGCTACAAAGGGGCCACACAAAAGCATAGCTGTCAACTTACAGATTTGAAAATAAGGGACCAGCAGCCTTGAAAATAAGGGATCAGCAGCCAAAATAAGGGATTTTCCGGGCACAGGTATGTTCACTTTCTGAGCCCCTCCAAGCCAAAGGCAGAAAGCCCAGCCAGCAGCCAAACAAAGCCTTGAGCAGTGGTTCCCACAGCGCAGCAACCCGGCAAAGGGGATGCAGCAAGGAAAAGCCACCGTCACCTCTCCGCCGGGAAGCACTGGGCAAAGGCGAGTCCCCAGGCAACGCGGCCGATTTGATTGGCACAAGGCATGCAAGCTCCACCCCCCAGTCATTCTTAGACTCCTTACTGGGTGAGGAACGCAGCCAAGCAACACAGTTGGAGCCTCCCTCCTCCCTGGCTGGCAGGGAGGGAGGGAGAGGAGCTGCTTCCTTTGAAACCCGGGAAATTTAAGGGACATCATCAATAAGGGACAGCAGCGGGACACAGCACTGGGATAAGGGGCTTTCCCGCCAAATAAGAGACGGTTGATAGCTATGCACAAAAGGCCTCATGACTCATGAGCTCTCAATCGCTACAACTCTCTTTGGCTGCTTTTATCCTGACTTGGCTGTGGGGAGATTAGATGATGTTGGCTTCTGAATGAGCATTCTTTCTGGTTTGTTGCAGGGAGGCTAGAGGACGTTGCATCAGGAAAATGTTACCCCTATACTTTCCAGTTTCGCTTTTCACGTTGCTTTTCTTATTTCAGATAGTCTTCCTGGGCGAAGTAACTGAGTGGGAGCTCCCTCCAGGCACATCTGGAACACGTGGACCATTTGGATCCCTTCCAACTGGGACTGAAACCCATCATAGGACTGAAACCACTTTGGCCATGTTGGTTGATGACAGGGAAAGATTTTTTCAGGATTTATGTTGGGGTGGGGGCCAACCTAACCTCCCATTCTGACTCTAAGCACAGGCTTAACAGCCGTTTCTGTCCTATTTCAGGCAGTGTTGGTGAAATAAATAGGAGCACCAAGGTCCAATTCTGCCCATGGGGGGCTTTCTCAGGAAAATAACCTTTCTGACCTGGTGGCTGCATTTAACACAGATTCAGTTGTCGGATACCTTTTCTTTCGGAGACGGGGGCTTACTAGTTGATTCTGTTATGAGAATGCCAAAGTCGCACACGGTCTCCACGAGAGGCTCTCCCGCCAGAAGGCTTTCCAGATTGACATGGCCTGAGCCCAGGACCTTCACGATGGGAGGGTCACTTCGTAGCTCAGGAGAAGGAGATTTCTTTTTCTTCCCACCCTATGGGGATGTGGCAGCATATCAGATAAATTCATTCTGGGTTATTAATAATCTTATTCAAAGTTTTCCAGAATATGCAGCTAACAACCACAGTAACAAACACTAACAATAAACAAAACCGCAGCGCAACTGTTGCAATAATGTACATTGTAAACTCAAGCGGGTCAATTTAAAGAGTCTACAAAAATTGCCGTGGGTCAGAGGAGGAGTTACAGTCAGCTAACTTTTTATTTATTTAAATATTTATAAATTAATTCCTTGTTTATTTGTGATTCACCGATGCCGAATCCTAATTCCAGACCCTCCAGATGTCCATATTTTCCAGGGACAGTCCCGGTTTTACAAAAGCTGTTTCGGTTTCTGATTTGATCCCAGAATGTCCCGTTTTCCCTTAGGACATCCTTATTTTCATTAATGTTGGAGAGTATGGAATTATGCGATCCCAGAACCAAGGAAGTAAGCAACTATACAACATTTAGAAGACATCTGAAGTATAGGGAAGTTTCTTTAATGTTTAATGTTTTATTATGTTATTATATATGTTGGAAGCTGCCTGGAGTGGCAGAAGCAACCCAGTCAGATGAGTGGGATATTATTATTGTTGTTGTTGTTGAATAGGATGCCCCTATTTTTGGTGGAGAAATGTTAGAGGGCATGCAATTCCAAGACCGCCATCTGGAAATTTTACTATGTTTTAAACACGGCTATCCTGGCAGTTCTATTGCAAATGCAACATAAACTGCTAAATATATTTAAAAAATAAAAATATGGTAACTTATTACTGTATTGCTTTTGTTGTCGTCAATTGAGAACAGCAGAAAATCCAAAACCATCGCTGGCTCCGCTGTTGGGCAATGTGAGGCAGGCACCAAAGGCAGAAAGTTTTTTTAATTTATTACTGTTATTTTTGTTTTACCTGCCAGAGAAGGAAAGAGGCACTTCTGGGGTTTTCTGCCTTGGATGCCAAAATAACTTGGCAAGTTTTGGGTACTCTCTGGGGTGGGGGGAGACACCATCTGCTGCCTCACCTAAAGGACCCAAATGCTTCAGGCTAGCCCTACAAACAAATGCAAAACAGATTTCACCAATCTAAAGCCTTCCAGATATTTTGGACTACAGCAGCAAAAGCAGAGTCACCTTTTGGAAACATGTTCAAGTGACATCTAAAAATGGGAAGGGAGAGAGTTTATCAGGTCTACACAGGAAGAGAATTTTGAAGGGCAGGCTTTTGTGTCCTAAAAATGAAGGCTGTGGGCCGCTAATTGTTTTCCTTGTGAGATCTTTTTCTGTTACATCACCAAGTGGCCAAGCCAGACTTTCTGCCTTACCTTGGCTTATTGTGAGGAGCAGGGAGCTTGGACACACTTTGCATGAGTGCAATAAACAAACCAGGACCATTATTTTTATTTAAATTCATACCCCACCCCTCTTCCTCCCAAAGGAGCCCAGGGGACTGTGCCAGGACTCCCTGGCTTTGCACGTTACAGCCAAACCAGAGGCTACGGTTTCATTCTACCAAACAAGCTGCCATGACCACCAGCCAACCTGAAGCCAGAATATGTTGCCAGCTTATGAATTGTGGCCTATTAAGGCGCAACAAACCACTATCCCTTGTTTGGACATAACGGGAAGGCAAGGCTTTCCAGGTTGCTTAACCCAGTGGTTCTCAAACTTTTTTTTAATCTGGGCCATACTTTCAGATTAAAGGTTTGCTTGCACTACACCAATTTCTGGAAAATTAAAAAGATACAACTCTTAGCAGTGCTTGATTTATATAACACAGAACACAACTACTTTGCAATATGATCATGGAACATCCAGAAAGTATGCGGCTACATACTCTACAAATAAAACAAAAATATTTTGATACTGCACCGCACCACGCTGAAATGTTAAATTGTTTCCTGGGTTGTCCTTGAATCTTCCCGCCACCCTTGCCATCCTCTCCTCACCTTTTGAAAATAACCCCATTCCCCCCCCCTAATTTTGTGTTTACATACATAAAATGCTTTATGCATGTTTTGCAAACTGACATTTCTGTTTCAAGCGTTGCTTAACTGCCCCCCGGTCTGGCTTCATACACTTTTGACTGGAGCAACAGTCGGGCGCAACTCTCACCTCTCATTACCTTTCCAGCATCCTTTGCTTTCCCCTTCTCCTCTTTGCCTTTGTCTTTTTTCCCTTTCTCTGCCTTCTTCTCCTTCTCCTTCTCCTTCTCCTTCCCTTTCCCCTTTCCCTTCCCTTTCTCTGCCTTCCCCTTATCTTTTCCTTTTTTGGTTGGGCTTTCATTTGGAGTGAGAACGACGGGCCAGGAGACAACCTGGTGAAGCAAGAGAGTTTATTAGAACAATGAAAGGCCAGATTATTAGTGAACTTTCAAAACGCAAAAGCAAAGGGGCGTTTTCATGTCATTGTAACATTTAATGTAACATTGTAATAATTCATGTCATCCGCTAACATTGAAAAAGCCAAAATCCAGAATAGATATGTTAACGTGGATTTTTAGTATATTCCCATCTTGGCTGTAAGTCCTAAAACACTTGCTCCCTGCCCTGCAAGCTTTTTTTTCCCCTGGCCTGGGAGGGCAGGGTCTGGACTGACTCCAGCTACAAAAGCTGAGGTAGCTGCAGAGATCAAAATCACTTCCCATGGGGCATCATGAAGCGATTAACAACATAATAGCACATGTGAAAACAATTACATATACAAAAACCATTTAAAAATGTAAATATAAAAGACTGTTTGAATATTTGCATATATATTTGCATCTATATCTGTACAGAATCTGCCTTGGAATACGTAACCTTTTCCTCCACAACTGTCACCGTGGTTCCGGCAAGAAGATAGGCCTTCAGAGCGACCATATCTCTGGTGACATGCTCATTCGTGTGGTCACAGTCTATGACCTCAGCCCAGGGCTTTCGAGGGGTGGAATAAACATTTCCTAAGGGGGAGAAACGAAGGGCTTTTAAGGAAAGCACACCTTCAGAACAGGACACCTCAACGTTGGGCCACATTCCCTCATGCGCCACCTTTGAGGGGCCGGGGGGGCGGGCAGATACCAGGGGCAAAATGCAGGTAGAGCAATGGATTCTTCCCTTACTGTTGAATGAAAGCATACAGTCTAGCAATGCAAATTTCTGGTTTTTGCAGACACCTGCCCAATGTACCCCCTAGCCCTTCATCAAGGCAAGCAAAGGGCATTATCACATTTCCAAGGACACATTCCAGCCAGGCAAAAGCATCTGAGAAGAATACAGAGAATCTCTCTGGCTTGCAATGCCCTGGGCTTCGAACCCCAGAGGCCCACCCCTGCCCTGCCCCATTGTTTATAACACGACTGGGGTTTTTTTAAAAGCAACCCCTTCTTGCCTCAACGTCTTACTTGCAATTCAGCATGTTAAACACGAATGCCAAAACTCTTGTGCTAGATCAGGTGACAGTTCAGGATAAGAAAGTCCTTTGTTAATAATCAACCAGCGTGCTCTGCTAACAGGTCCCTCAGTGTCCCGAGAGATAAAGCAGTAGCAACACCATTTAAGAAGTGGATAGCTGATTTCTTACTAGGCCAATAATCATTGCTAAATTTGGTTGGAGATAATCACCTTCAGGTAACAGAAAATCAAGGACAGCAATGATTCTCTTTAACTGGGCCAAAGATGTGGTTCAGTTAAAGATAACAGCCTGCATACTTTGCAATCACACCAAGTTTTCATTAAGCAGAATTAATATATCTGTGCTGTTTCCCTGCAAAGAAGGGGTCCAAGCAAAGAGAGAAAGGCTTTATTGATTTAAATCAACTTCCAACAACTTGGTGTCCTGGACTATTATCCATGTCCATTATCCATGACTGATTTAAATGCAGTTATTTTAGGTGTAACAATAACAGATTTGACAGAAAAGGAGAGGTGGGGGGGTGAAGTGGGATTGCACTTGTGCTTTGTCTTGTCCCTTAGCACAGGGGTGCAGGAACCCATAGTCCTCCAGGCGTGGTTGGATCCCAGCTCCCATCATCTCCAGTCAGTATGGCAAACTGTCAGGGATAATGGAACATGTAGTCCATCAACATCTATAGGGCCACAGGTTTCCCCCTCCTTTCCATAGCAGGTGAAGAAAACCTGGACTTAATTTGAAGAGACTGGCATATGTGCAGTTGCATTTATGGTGCATTTAAACCTGGTGACATTTTAAAGGCTGTCCGTTACTCATCCACAGACTTTGGGAAAGAGCTTGGAAACAAAGGTGGCCGCATAACAACTTTCTGCCACTGAAGAGTCATACCCCACTTTGCAGTCATGACTTCTGAAACTAGGAAGCCAAGCAACTTCCTAGTAGAAGCCTAGCAAAGGATTTTAATAAGCATTATTTAGAAACTATAGCTAAATATCAGCAGCTAGATAGCTCAAAGCTACTACAGTCTTGCAAAGTGCACTCATAGGACATTCTGTCTTTCACTGCCTCCCGCAGTTTGGTCAAACTCATGCTGGTAGCTTCAAGAACACTATCCAACCATCTCGTCCTCTGTAGCCCCCTTCTCCTTGTGCCCTCCATCTTTCCCAACATCAGGGTCTTTTCCAGGGAGTCTTCTCTTCTCATGAGGTGGCCAAAGTATTGGAGCCTCAGCTTCACGATCTGTCCTTCCAGTGAGCACTCAGGGCTGATTTCCTTCAGAATGGAGAGGTTTGTTCTTCTTGCAGTCCATGGGACTCTCAAGAGTCTCCTCCAGCACCAGAATTCAAAAGCATCAATTCTTCGGCGATCAGCCTTCTTTATGGTCCAGCTCTCACTTCCATACATCACTACTGGGAAAACCATAGCTTTAACTATACGGACCTTATAGGACATTAGAGCTGAGCTATTTAATAATTACCCTGGTTAATTTTTGCATGACTTTTAAAGCTTGCAGAAGCCCTCAGCTGTGCCCAAAGGCTCGGCTAAGCTCAGCTAGAAGGCTGAGCTAAGCACATGGGGAACTGCCCGCAGCTAGGTTTCTTGGGAGTTATCTGTGTGGGGCTGGTAACACATGCAGAATGCAAGTTCACTTGTGGTCCAGTTTACTCCGTCAGGCCCTGTGGTGTACTCACCAGGCTCAGTGGGAGATTTGATAGGAGAGTCCACAGGTGTGGGCTCATTGCTTCCCCCTCCTTCCACTCCTCCTTGTGCATTTTCAGCATTCATTGTAGTTGATACCGGTACCGCTAAGACACACTGCCATTGTAAGATATAAGAAGAATCACGTGAAAATTTCATAGCTGGGAAACATGCAGACACCAAGAACAGCTGCATTCCATGGATCAAAATAAGGGGGGGGGGGGAATGAAGGCATAGGTGGCACTAAAGCTGCCTTCCCCAAACTGGTCCCCTCCAGATTTTTTTTTTTTACTACAAATCCCATCAGCCTCAACTGGCACACTTGATGGGAGTTGTAGTCCAAAAGATCTGGACAGCAGAAGGTTGGGGAAGGCTGTCCTAATGTATACGATTGAATAAAACAAGTTATTTACAACCCACCAACCAGTTACAGAACAAAGAATACATAATATTAAAAGGTAGAGATATTTGTAAACACACAAAAAAATTGTTGAAGCAAAATTGCTACATTTAGGAGCTTTGAAACTTCTCTTTATTTTAAAAATTGGAGTTTTCCCAAAAGATTATCAACAGAAACACCGATCAACCTGGAAAAGACTGCATAATGGTGTATATCAGAGTTTCTCTGACCCCCTGAAAAACTGCATTTACAAGTGACTCTGCTTCTGTGCTATAAGGGAAGCATCTACTATTGATGGGAAGCTTGTTGTGGGCAACTACTGCAGGGGGGATAGAGTGGAATATCCTGAAAAGGGGCTTCTCTGGCTGGTTGGAATCCTGAACAGAAAAAATCAACTTTGCCATGTTTATTGCAGCTGACACTTGTATTCTGCTAACTTTGCCATTCAGCTTTAAAGGGTAAAGGTAAAGGACCCTGACAGTTAAGTCCAGTTGCAGACGACTCTGGGGTTACAGAGCTCATCTCGCTTTACAGGCCGAGGGAGCCGGCGTTTGTCCGCAGACAGTTTTTCCAGGTCATGTGGCCAGCAAGACTGAGCCGTTTCTGGCAAATCAGAGCAGCGCACGGAAACACCGTTTACCTTCCTGCCAGAGCGGTACCTATTTGATGGGTTCATACGTCACTTGCACTTTTTGGCGTGCTTTCAAACTGCTAGGTTTACAGGAGCTGGGACCGAGAAACGGGAGCTCACCCCATCGCGGGGATTCGAACCACCAACCTTCCAATCGGCAAGCCCAAGAGGCTCGGTGGTTTAGACCACAGCGCCACCCGCGTCCCTGCCATTCAGCTTTAAAGAGGGCAAAAAGCATTATTATAATTTTCTGCGGTATCTCCTCCTGGCACGATGGAATTGCCCCCTCCTTTGCATTTCTGAAATGCATCCATCCCAAATTCCACCTCATTTCGCAGTTGATGGTTCTACGCAACAGCTGCATGCAGGGCTCAGTCCCTCACTGGACCGTTGTGCCCTCATGCAAATACTCCCATCTGTAGGACTTAAGCTGCCTCTATAGGGTAAGGCTTGTTCACACAACCAAAGGTATACTATAGTAACTGTCATGGCTTCCCCCACATTGGGAACTGTAGCTTGCGCCTTCATTTCATATCTTTAGGCGCCAGGCCTTTCTATAGCCTTTTAAGCTGTGTATATGTCTTAGGGGGTATTGTTTTCGTTTGTTATCATGCTATGCAATTTTGTGTTTTTACATTGTAAAGCACCCTATGATCATTGGCTGAAGGGTAAACATTTTTTTTATTAAGAATTGTTATAATAATAATAATAATAATAATAATAATAATAATAATAATAATAATAATAGTTCCCTATCTCCCTTCGTAGAACTACAGTTCCCAGGGCTCCCTGGAGAAAGCGCAGAACTGTTGAAACCAGTGACATGCATACAACCCCATTTCAAGAACGTCTACCTTGTCTGTTTCTTTCTCCTCAGTTTTCTCATCTTTGGCAAATTCATACGTCACGTAGTAACTGTAGGTGATTATCGGAGCCTCGGGTCCGGTCTCCGGTTCCTCTGGGCCAACGGGATTAGGTACGCCCCTGACTTTGCCAACGACCACGACCATTTTAGTGTAGCACTTTAAGAGCTCTGCGAAACCAGGAGACGAAACATCAAATGGCAACATCCGTTTGAATGCAGATCACAGGATAGACAGACACACCCAGGCAGGATGTAACATCTGCCCCCAAACAGCTTAGCAAAGCAGGACTGGTCAAGCCGTGGGGGCAAAGGAAGGTGCAAAGGTCTCATGGGGTTGGGGGTAGAGGAAAGCACTGAATTGTGGGTGGGTACAAGCGGGAGCTGCAACAAAATGCTGCAGTGTAGAATGCTCCTGCTCAGGGTTCATCTACACCTTCTCCCAGGACACTCCATTCCATTCCACTTCCTCTGGCTTTCCATGTTTTCACCCAACAATCAGGATTCTGTGTTTTCACAGAATGTTTAGCATTCGCATGGGTGTTTTGGGGTTAAAACGGAGGCAATCCACCACGGCACATCAAAACACAGGGTTGCAACCTCGCACGATTATCAGAGCCCCAAAACCCGCATTTTTGGACTCCATGATATCACGCAAGGTGGCAGTCCTGAATGTTTTGCACCAAAATGTGTGTTTTGAGACTCTGTGATCTCACAGCGGAGGAGGAAGGGGTTTCTAAAATAAAAATGATGGAGGGTATTGTCCCGGCACAGCATTTTAACTTCCTCTAGATTTGCTTCAGCATGAATCCTATTCCATTTCAGAAGAGGCCTAAAAGTCTACACCACCAGGGGTCACCCAAGGGCCACAATATTACAGAGTCTGGGGAGAAACTGAATATTGAGGCTCCAGAAAAACATACACAGGCTTGGGTTCAAGTGTCCAGCTGCACTGCAAAGCTAGGTTTGGCATTCTGAGTATGAGTCAATTCTTTTACTTGCCCCGACTATCGCACATTGAATGTTTTGGCTGCTGGAATTAAGATAGCCCTGCCTGGCCACTTGTCAGGGATGTGGAAATTCCATCAACGGACTGCTCTTTGACTAAGGAAGCCTCACCCAGATTGCTAGACAGCTCTAAGAAGTCATGTCTCTCGTCAGGTGTGATGATCACATCGTCAAGCGTGCAGAGTTTTGGCAGGCTATCGATGACAAACCCCCTGTAGCCAGGCAGCAGGGCGAGTGGGTTTCCCTGAAGCACCAGAACCCGCAGTTTCTTCATCGTCAAAAGCTTCAAGAGAAGGCTCAGCAAGTTGGTGAAATTGTTGTAGCTCAAGTCGAGGGAGACGAGTTTCGGCCTAAGGCAAAATAAGGGAAGGGAATGGGTCTTTAGTAAGAGCTAATGGGAACAGGGACAGGTAAGATGGATGTTGCTGGCTGGGCCTGGTGGGAGTTGGAGCCCTACAGGATCTGGGGAGGACCACATTGGGCACATCGAGATTAAAGGCAGCTGCACTGGACTCAGTGAGAAGCGCACACACATGAACATAGTGCCCCACATTCTCTGTGTGTCCCACCTGGCAACGGGCGAACCCGTCAATTTTAGTCTCTCTCCATTTCTCATTTTTCCAACCTTAAATTCAGTTCTCCCCATTTCAATATCAGTTTGCAATTTAAAAAAAAAAATCAGTAATTTTTTCATAATGCAGTATGATTGTATCTTACACATATTTTAACTGGCACGATCTCAACCACATGCGATTGAAGGCAGGCTGGTTGAAAGGGCACAGGTTAAACCCAAGCATGGCAGGGGGCTTTTGTGTGCTCATGCAAGATCTTGCAGGGCAATCCAAGTTCCTGCAAGATCTCTCACAAGCACCCCATGGCTTCCAGAGCTGGAAGGTCTGGTTGGGGTTACCCAGCATGGAAAATGCTTTTATGGTCTCCGCCTTCATCACTGAGCATGGCCTACACTCAGTGCAACAGGCTCTGGGGGTGCAAGCCATGGAGTGGTGCAAAGAGTTTGGATATACGAAATTTTCATGTGTACTGAACCCCTGCACAAGATGCGATAGAACTGTACATACGTTTGCATGCAATTTTATCTAATACACACATTTATGCAAGGCAATTTCCCCTAAAACAATGCATGTACAGTCATACCTTGGAAGTCGAATGGAATCCATTCCGGAAGTCCGATTGACTTCCAAAACGTTTGAAAACCAAAGCACGGCTTCAGATTAGCTACAGGAAGGTCCCACAATGGGGTGAGCTCTCGTTGCTCGGTCCCTGCTCCTGCCAACCTAGCAGTTTGAAAGCACGTCAAAGTGCAGTGCAAGAAGATAAATAGGTACCGCACCGGCAGGAAGGTAAACGGCGTTTCCATGCGCTGCTCTGGTTCACCAGAAGCGGCTTAGTCATGCTGGCCACATGACCCAGAAGCTGTACGCCAGCTCCCTTGGCCAATAAAGTGAGATGAGCGCCGCAACCCCAGAGTTGTCCGTGACTGGACCTAATGGTCAGGGGTCCCTTTTCCTTTACACTTTAGGCTAGTCTATGCATTTAATAAAAACAACATTACTTGGTTGGGAAACGGCATTCGAAAAGTGCAAATTTCAAAGAGTAACCGTGTCTTGCTTGGTGTCTTGTTTCAGAACGTGGGAATTAGGTGAGTTCACTTTTAACCGAGAACGAAATCGAATTCCTCCCTCCTTCTCAGCCACACCTGATTGTGACCAAGAATGTCTTAGTCTCAGTCAGTTTTATTGCACATAGCCAAAGGCTGTCGCAATGTACACAGAATTATTTGACAATTAAAAAAAATATATACTGAATTGGTAAAAAAAGACTTAAAACATTTATATTATCGAATGTGAGGAAGGTCCTTCCCCATTTGCACCTCAAGGGAGACTGAACTTAGTGGCAGAAGATGGGGTGGGAGATCAATGTGTTTCCCACACTCTTAACATATTCCTGCCTAAGGATGGAAAGAACTGTCATTTTCAGTTCTTCCAGTTTCTCATTTCTCCAATCCTAAATTCAGTTTCCCACAATTTGCAGCAATCAGCCAAAAAAACAACAACTTTTAAAAAGATCCTCATAAAAATTAACCAGCATTTTAGTGTAAATTTCTCATAATAAACACATCTTTATAAGCAATTTTGACTAATGTACACATTTTTGCAAGCAATTTCCCCCGATATAATGATTTTTGTATGTATTTTCCCACTAACACCGTCATTTTTATGCATTTCCACTAATACACACATTTTTATTAACATTTGGTCCATCACAACATTTGGATAAGTGCAAATTTCAAAGGATGGCTGTCTTTTAGTTTGCATAGTGTTTCAGAAAGTGCAAATTTTTTTAGATTTAGCTCAGTGGTTCTCAGAGGGTGTGGTGAGCCACACTAGTGTGACAGGAGAGGATGGCAAGGGTGATGAGAAGATTCAAGAAAAATCAAATAAATATTCAAACATTTCAGTTAGTGTAGTATCAAAAAAATATTTTTTTATTTGCAGAATATGGATAATTATATTTTCAAAATGAGAACAAGAACATCAAGTGATACAGAGGATAATCCTAGCTGTGATCTAGAATCGCTGTTTGAACAGAGTGCTGGAGAAGACTCGTTTACAATTATATTTTGGGAATGATTTATGTTCTTACGAAATAGTTGTGTTCTGTGTTTTAAATCCAGCTCTGCTAGGAGTTGTTCCTTTTTGTTTTCCGATGTATTTCTTATCTGTGAAAAATTTGCTGTGGCATGAAAAATATTTTTTTCCTGAAAACCAGACCCAGAGAAAAAAGTTTGAGAACCACTGTTTTAGCTTCAAATGCGCACTGAACTAAATTTCTCCTCCATTCCTCTTCCTGCCTGCTTAAAAGTTTCCGGTTGAGAGCGACCCCATCGCAAGCGGGGATTTTTCCGTGCGGAGAATCCCGGGTTTTTCGGAGGATTTAGGTGTGTCACAGGGCGCAGTGACCCCCAGAAGTAGTGTCTGGAGGGTGTTCGGACACTCAGGTTCCTGCGGAGAGTCGAAACGCAGACCACCCGGCCGCCAGGTAACACCCAAAAGGAGCGAAGAGAGCGGCGGGGAGGGTGAGCGGGCTGAAGCCATAGCTACCTCCGGGAAACGAAGCCCCGAGCTTGCAGGGGGAGCTCTTAATTCTCGATTTTAAGAAATTCGGACTCAATTTGTTTAAAAAGAAGCGGACTAAAATATAAGGAAAGAAACCGGCTGAAAAACATGTAAATACGAGACCGGCATTTATCCGCAATCAGTTTGAACGCATTGAAAAAGCAAAGCCGACAGTGAGTTGCCGCTAGCGGCTATTGTTTCTTTTCCCTTCTTGACTTGTTAAAAACTAACTTTTCAGAGGATACAAAATATTTAAAGAGGAATTCAAGCCAAAAGGGGAGGCAGAGGGGTTTAATTTGAAGTATTGAAGGTCCTCTTTGGAACTGTGAAGGAAAAAGATAGAGAAATCGATCGTGGTGTCACTTTTATTTTAAATAAAAACTGCGCAAAGGAAGAAGAGTTTCCGACTCCATTGCTCACTGTTGTTTGCCCTATTGTTCGCCGTCCTGCAACTTTGGGAGAATTTTCTCCTTTCTTTTTTTTTACAACGGGGGTATTTTTCTTTATATATATATTTTTTTGGAATATTTGGATTATATATTTGATGGTCACCTGCAATTTGGATTATAAATTTATTTCGGAATAAACTTTCAGAAGCTTTGGGTCCCTAGTGGGCAGAAGGAAAATTGCAACTTGTTTTTCTCTTTTGTTTTGCTAGCTCCTCTTTGTCCTTTTTGAACTGACAGAAGAGTTGGATTACAATTGGATTATAATTTGATTATAAAGAATTGAAAAGGATTAGCCTAATTGGTGGCAGAAGATTTGGATTTTTAAAAGTTAAAGCAAGCTTTCCTCTTTTTTCTTTTGGTGGCACAATTGGAACAAATTGGATTATAAATTGGATTATTTTATAATTTCTGGAAGGAATAGCCTAATTGGTGGCAAGAAGAGTTTATTCATCGGGTTCGTGATTCCAGTTGTTTATTCTCCCTTAAATTTAAGGATTGGATTGGGCTGAAGATATTACAAAGTTTTGAAAAGAGAAAATTCGAACTGGGAATTTACATAAGACTAACTATAAATTGTGGAATATTTGAATTATAAAATGTGTATTTAAGTGTATATATGTGCATTGGGGCTGGGCTCACCTAAGATTGGTTGAAGGGGTGGTGTGATTTTACTCACTATAAAGTGATCTGGATAATAAGTGAGGGGTAGTTAAAGGGTATTTGTGGGAATGTCTAACCCACCGAAGAAAGGAGGGGAGGGAGGAACACCAGGAGATAGAAGAGGTTCAAAGCCTGAATCAGATTTTAAGGGAGAAATATTAAAAATGTTTGCAGAAATTAGACAAAGTGAAAAGAATTTAGAGGACAAATTGGAGCATGTGGATACTAGAATTGAACAGGTAGACACAAGAATTGGGAAAATGGACCAAAAAATTGACGAAACAGTAAAAGAATTGAAAGGTCAAATTAAAGAAGTTTCTAAAAGAACACAATCCTTAGAAGAAGGAATGAAGAAGACAAGAGCCGAAATGAAGGAAGTGAAGCGTGAAGAAGAGAAAATTAAAGCGGGACTATCGGAAGTAAATAAGTCACAGGAGGAGATATGGGATGCAATTGCCATGAATGAATTGAGGCAGCGGGAAGTGAATCTCAGGCTGAGAGCGGTGCCTGAGGCGCAAGGTGAAAATATCAGAGACAAACTAGTAACCGAGATTGCACAATGGCTGGAACTACAAAAGGAAGAAGTTGAGAGAACTGTACAGAATGCATTCAGGATGAGAGTAAGAACAACTAAATCAAGGAAAGTACCTGGAGATTGTTTGATTACCTTTAAGGATAGAGATATGAGAAATTTAATACTCCAAAAAAAATAGAGAAAAAAGATTGAACATTGATGGGAATTATATAATTATCTTTAAAGACATTCCAGTCAGACTGCTGAAACGAAGAGACCCATACAAACCATTGGTCCAAATTCTCAAGAAGAATAAGATTGAATTCAAATGGGAATTCCCACAGGGGATTTCATTTGTTTATAAAAGCAAGAGACACAGACTTACTAGTCCAGAGGAAACAGGCAAATTTCAGAGGCGCTACAAAGAGTTAATGGAAGAAGAGGAAGAAGGAGGAGGAGGAGTGGGAGGAATTGGTCCTCTAGGGGGGAAGTTTCTGGAAGAAAAGCAGCAGAAGAACGGAGAGACGGATGAGGAACAAGAAGGGGAAGAACAAGAAGAGGATAGATTATAAAGAATAAATAAATTAAATAAATTTTAATTAGGAAGAAAATATGGCGTTGAAACTATGGAATTGGAACATTAATGGAATGAACGATAGGAAGAAAAGAAATAAAATTGAACAATACTTAAAAAAGACAAATTTGGATATCATCTGTCTTCAAGAAACTCATGTGGCAAGGAAACACAGGAAAATTTTGATCAACAACAGATTAGGAAATGAATTTATATCTTCGGATAAAGAAAAAAAGAGAGGGGTTGTATTATATGTAAAGAAAAATATTGAAGCTCAACAAATTTTCAAAGATGAAGAAGGAAGAATAATTGCAATACAGGTCAAATGGCAGGGCGAAAATTTAATAATTGTCGGGATCTACGCACCTAATGGAAATAAGACTGATTTTTATAAAAACTTGGAAGAAAGACTGTTTGAATATATGGACCAAAAAATGATATTAATGGGAGACATGAATGGAGTAGTATCAATGGAAATGGACAGATTAAGAGACAGAGAAGCCAGCAGAGAAGGGAAATTACCTAAGACTTTATTTTCCTTGGTGAAAAACTGTAACTTAATTGATGTTTGGAGACTTAGACATCCATTGGAAAAACAGTTACATTTTACTCGGAACCAAATCAGTCGATGTCAAGAATAGATCAAATTTGGGTCTCAAACGAACTAATCTCAAGAATCCGACAAATAGAAATTCAGCCAAGAGTAATTTCGGACCATAGTCCGATAAAATTGGAGATTAAAGGCTATGAAGAAAGATCATTTAGATGGAGACTAAATGATTACCTTTTGGACGATCAAAAAATCATACAAGAAGCACGGAAAAAGTTGATGGAATATTTCATAGACAATATGAACAAAGGTACAAAGATGAGTACAGTTTGGGATGCAAGCAAGGCGGTAATGAGAGGGTTCTTCATCCAACAGAATGCAATTAAAAATAAGAATAGAGAGAAAGGAAAGAAGGAAATACTAAGACAAATAATGGACAATGAACAAAAACTAATTAAGAAACCGAACAATGTAAAAATAAAACAAAACATCAAAGCCCTGCAAACGCAGTTCGCAATGATGATAAACAAAGAGGTGGAATGGAATATTAAAAAGTTAAGACAAAGAAATTTTGAGTTCGCCAACAAATCAGGTAAATGGCTCGCATGGCAAATTAAGAAAAGAAAAGAACAAAGTACAATCAACAAAATCATTGTGAATGGAGAAGAGATAGAAAGCCCGAAAGGTATTAGAAAAGGATTCTTGGACTTTTATAATCATTTGTATAGAAATAGAGAAAAGAATAATATGAAGAAAATAGAAAGATTTTTAAGAGAAAAAAAGGTGCAAAAGATCCCGACAGAAAAGACAGACTGAACGCCCCAATTGAGAATGAAGAAATAATAGAGATGATAAAAGAATTGAAAAAAGGAAAGGCACCAGGACCGGATGGTTTTACATCGAGTTATTACAAAGAACTGAGGCATATCCTGACGGTACCATTGAAAGAAGTTATGAATAATATCATGAAACAACAAGATATTCCGGAAACGTGGAAAGAAGCCTTTATTACACTTATTCCGAAGCGAGATTCCGACTTAACACAAGTGAAGAACTATAGGCCGATCTCACTGCTGAATACAGACTATAAGATTTTTTCTGGTATATTAGCAAGAAGACTAAAAAAGATACTGCAAGAATTTATTCACAAAGATCAGGCAGGTTTCCTTCCAGGCAGGCAGATGAAAGATAATGTGAGAAATATAATAAATACATTGGAATATCTGACGGCTAGGAATGAGAAGCAAGCGATATTAATGTTTGTAGACGTGGAGAAGGCATTTGATAATATATCGTGGTAATTTATGCTGAAAAATTTAGAAATGATGGAAGTGGGGAATGATTTTTATAATGGAATAAGGGCAATTTATTCAGAGCAAAGAGCGAAACTGATTGTGAATAATGTACTCACAGAGGAAGTGAAGATACGGAAAGGTACAAGACAGGGATGTCCTCTCTCGCCATTGTTATTTATAATGGTTCTGGAAGTCCTTTTGAGTTCAATTAGACGAAATGAACTAATAAAAGGGGTGACAGTAGGTCAAAATGAATATAAAGTTAAAGCCTTTGCCGATGACCTGGTAATAACGATAGAAGACCCTATAAACAGCTTAAATGAGGTGTTAAATGAGATTGACCAATTTGGCAAGGTGGCCGGGTTTATATTAAATAAGAGAAAAACCAAGGTTATGGTTAAGAATATGGATCAGACTCTTATAGAAGTAATGCAACGAGAAACAGGGATTGAAGTGGCTAAGAAGGTAAAATATTTGGGAATTTGGTTAACTCCAAAAAATATTGATTTATTTCAAAACAACTATGTACCGGTGTGGAATGGAATTAAGAAAGACATGGAAGTTTGGGGCAGGATGAAACTTTCTTTCTGGGGCAGAATTTCAACGATCAAAATGAGTGTGCTTCCAAAGATGTTATTTTTGTTTCAAATGATCCCTATAATTAAGGGGACAAAGATCTTCAGAGAGTGGCAAAGAATGATTTCAAGATATATCTGGCAGGGCAAGAAGCCAAGAATACAATTTAAGTTATTAACAGATGCGAAGGAAAGAGGTGGTTTTGCCCTGCCAGATCTGAAACTATATTATGAAGCGTCTTGTCTCTGTTGGTTAAGGGATTGGATAAAATTAGAAAATAATAAATTATTAGATCTAGAAGGATTTGACAACAGATTTGGATGGCACGCCTATTTATGGTTGGAGAAGAAGAAAAGTCACAAGGGTTTTGAGAATCATATTTTCAGGAGTTCCATAATAGAAATATGGGACAGGTACAAAAATATACTGGAACCTAAAGTCCCACACTCGTTGTCTCCATTAGAGGTTATGAGTGTAAAGAAAATTAATATGAGAGGGAATTGGATTACTTATGGAGACTTATTAATCAAAGAGGAGGGGAAATGGAAAATGAAGCCATATGAACAAGTCAAAGACTATGTGTATGATTGGTTGCATTACTTTCAGGTAAATGAAATGTTTAAAAAAGACTTTAAAGAGAGGGGATACATAGAGAAAGAATCGAAATTTCAAACAGAGATAATAAATAATGATTTTAAGATAATGTCAAAAATGTATAAAATGTTATTGGAATGGCAAACAAAGGACGAGAAGATAAAGTCGGTTATGATACATTGGGCCAGAGATTTTGGCTATAATATACAACTGGCCGATTGGGAAAAAATATGGAATGAAAATATGAAATTTACTGCATGTATGGCGTTAAAAGAGAATATTATGAAAATGGTATACAGATGGTACATTACACCGGTTAAGTTAGCAAAAATGTTTAAAACATGTAATAAGTGTTGGAAATGTAAAGAAAAAGAAGGATCATTCTTTCATATGTGGTGGGAATGTAAGAAGGTAAAAGGTTTCTGGGAAATGATATACAATGAGTTGAAAAAGATGTTTAAATACACATTTGTAAAGAAACCAGAAGCCTTTTTGTTAGGAATAACAGGAAGAGAGATAAATAGAAGGGACTATAAACTTTTCCAATATGCAGTAACAGCGGCAAGAATATTAATGGCCCAAAAATGGAAACAAGAGGAACTACCGACCCTTGAAGAGTGGAGAATGAAACTTATGGACTATGCAGAATTGGATAAAATGACTGGGAAAATTAGATACCAGAGGGATCACAAGTTCATCGAGGACTGGGCAAAGTTTTCGGATTATCTGGAAAACATCTGTGATGAACAGATAACGCTAGTGGGTTTTAAAGAGGTTTTGTTATAGTCGAAGGTGTATTGTAAAAAAGAAATAGAGACGAAAGGTTATCTAATTGGCAATATTATATAGAGAAAATGCGTAAAGACAGCAAATATGGATGATTGGTGGAGGAGCTGGTGGAAGTACAAAAATTGGAAATCTGAGAACATGATTGTGTTGATTAATTTGTAAAGGAAAAACTGAATAAAAATGTATATATTAAAAAAAAAAAAAAGTTTCCCATTACCAGTAAGTGTCTGTGAGATACTGTTCTTCAGACGAACCGAGCTGGCAGTTGTGGCCGAGGCCCAGATGCTGGAGTTCAGGAGGCGGGTGGGCACACAAGTCCTTCAGACCATCCACTTCGTTGCCACAAAGTTCTAGGACCTGCCAAGTGGAGGGCGGAGGGAGAGGAAGGAAATAACCTTCAGGTAACAAAGAGGGCAAGAGTGCTGGATACACATCCAAATCATTTAATGGAACTCCTCAGATAGAAGGAGAAAGAATAGGAATTTTACCTCCAGGGAAAGCACAAACCCAAACAACACAAGCCTTCTGTTTCTTTCTTTCACACAGAGAAGCTTCCAGAACCATCTTGTATTAATTAGAATAGGAAAGATCTCTACACATCCGATCAATACTTTCTGTATCAAGAAATGCAATCTGACTCTTTCTGACCCAGAAAGAGCCCTGCGGCTGGATCAGACCAAAGGCCTATGTATTCCAGCAGCCTGTTTCTCACAGGGGCCGATCCTGTGTTCCAGTGGGAAGCTCAGCAGCCCACCCCTCAGCCGGTCCTCCCACCAACTAGCTGACATTCTCAGCTCCATGTATCTTCCATTCCACTAACTCCTCCCACGTCTCCCACCCTTATCTACCTTCCCTCCCACCTGCAGGTACCTTCAGGGTTGGAGGGAGGTTGCTGGAGTTGATCTTGCTGATGTGATTTGCACTCAGGATTAGCTCTTCCAGGTTGGGGAACTTTAACAAATCAGCATCAATTTCAGTCACCTAGGAAGAGAGCAAAACACAAACAACACTCTTGCTCAGGGAGTCAAAGGTGGTCACAAGCAGGAAACAAGCGATTCATTGGAAAGCTCTAGCACAGTAAATGAAGCCAGGTGACTTCAGAAAATGAATTAAGCCTACCCAGCAAACAACAATCACACTCAATTTCTTGTTTTAAAATTGTCAGAGCTGTGTAAAACTTGCACTCAAAAACGCAGTGCCATGGCAATCCAAATACAGAAGGCAGTTACGTCCCACCTGAGAACTCTGCAGTCAGAAAGGAGCAGTCGATGCACTTATATCATAGAATCATAGTTGGAAGAGACCCTGAGGAACATCTAGTCCAACCCCCTACAGTGAAGGCATACACAGCTGTCCCATTCAGGGATCAAACTTGTGACCTTGCTGTTGTCAGCACCACGCTCTAACCAGCTGAGCTATCCACAGAAGGGGAGCACTCAAGCTCTGAGTCAAAGAGGCACAAACAAGGCATCAGCATCAGAGCGGAATATTGCCTGGGTGCGACCCACACAGAACTATGCAAGCCCTGAAAATCAGCTGACCCCTGAGGCTTGTTTAGGGCCACACATTGACCTATGCAAGTGCCAACAATGAGATAACTGTCAACACCAGCACAGCTCTGCAAAAAAAAACCCCACTCCCTCCATCATCAGCTGTCTGTTGGCACTTGCAAAGCAACAGACACAAGGCTTTGTTGGTGCTGCCCCCACAGGTAAGAGGGCTTAGCTTGGCCACAATGGCCTTACAGGTCAAATGGAGAGGGCTGGCAGGCCCCACTTGACCTGGGAGGGGAGCCGAGGTTCCCTAATCCTTGCGCTGTGGTCTTAACCACCCAAGAGTCTTGGCCACCCACATTTTTGTTCACAATCCTGAGCGATTTGAAGTAGGAGAAGATTAAGCTGTCCTGGATGTCCCTTGGAGACTGCACTGCCAGCTCCCTCAGCTGCTGGTCCTCAGGGCTGCAGTCAGCAGGCAGGGCCCACGGAGAGCCCAGGCTTCTCAGGTAGTCGGTGAGCGATTCCACACTTTCCTCATCTGGCGGCAGGAACCCATCGCGAGGGGAAGCTCTGGCCTTCGGCAAGGCCCATCTGGGGGAAACTGGGGCCTTCCTCGGTGGGAAACGGGACTTATTCTGTGGAGGACAGAAAGGAGGGATGTTTAAGCTTCTGGGGGGCCACTGCAGAGAAGGAGACAAGACACCCACAGGATGAGTGTCTACGGGAGCCGCTCCCCATCTATTGCTCCCGATGGATGACCTGATAACGGAGGAGGGTCTTGGCAGACCACTTAAAACATCTTCCCACCTGCTGTAGCAATTGTACTGAGCATGATTTTTAATTTTGTATGTGTGTGTATCTATATGTCGAGGGACGCGGGTGGCGCTGTGGGTTAAACCACAGAGCCTAGGACTTGCCGATCGGAAGGTTGGTGGTTCAAATTCCCGCGACGGGGTGAGCTCCCGTTGCTCGGTCCCTGCTCCTGCCAACCTAGCAGTTCGAAAGCACATCAAAGTGCAAGTAGATAAATAGGTACCGCTCCGGCGGGAAGGTAAACAGCGTTTCCGTGCACTGCTCTGGTTCGCCAGAAACGGCTCAGTCATGCTGGCCACATGACCCGGAAGCTGTATGCCGGCTCCCTCGGCCAATAAAGCAAGATGAGCGCCGCAACCCCAGAGTCCGTCACGACTGGACATAATGGTCAGCGGTTCTTTACCTTTTATATCTATATGTATGTGTGTCTCTCTCTGTGTGTGTGTAGACACACACACACAAACACACAAAATTGTGTGTGTGTATTTTTGCTTATATTATTTCTTATATTGTATTTCATTGTACTGAAATTTGCATTCCCTTCCACTCCCGCCGCAATACACTCTGCCCGCCATTGGCGCCCCGCACCTGGGCCAGCCCTGCGTGGAAGTGCCATGGGGCAGCTAGCTATTTCTTGGGCGGGAGGGGCAGAGAGCGCGAGGATCTCCTCCCCTTGCTCCCTCTCCCCCTCCCCAGGCCCCACTAACCTCCCGCCGCCCTCCTCGCCTCCCTCCAGCTCACCCAGCTCCCGATCCCGCAGGGAAACTGGTCCAGGCACAGCCGGCGGAGGTGCTCGCAGAAGGCGGCGGAGGCGGCGCCGGGACCCGCCATGGCCGAGCATCCCTCCCTCTCCGGCGTCCCCCGTTGCCAGGCGACGGGCAGGGTTGCCGCGCGACGCCGAGGCTCCCTGGGCTTGCTTCCGGGTGTGGAGGCACCAAGCGCTGCGCTGCGCTGCGCGGGATCCTTGCCTGGAATCACTTCTTTGTAGACGCTGCAAGCAACGGGTGCCTTGCGCACTTCTCCGGGCGCGCAAGATGCGTCGCACGTTTGGAATGTTGCTTTATTGTGTGTTTAAATGTTGCAAAGCTGCCCTGGGAATTTTGCTGACAGGCTGGGTAGGAATCCCTCGGATGTAAATACACGCAATGCCCTCTCGAGAATCTGCTTCGGTTTTCCAAAGCAGTCCGGAGTTTCCAGATTAGTCCGTGCACGCGCTTCCCCCGTTTCCTCCGCGTCCAGCGCGCTCCCACCGCTGGGTTGGGAAGCGGTGCGCGCGCAGGGAAGTTGGCTCTGCATTTCCCCAGGTTGGAGCATTGCACTGCAAAGCAAGTTGCCAGTCAAAGCCGAAAAAGAGAAAGAGAAAGAAAGAAAGCCAAAGTCTGATAAGAAAATACAATTAGGCAGGTCATCAATGGGTGGTGTGGGGAGTAAATCACAGGAAGAAGAATATTAATAGGAGAAAATATATTATGTTTTTATATTCTGCTGGAAGCCGCCCAAGGTGGCAGGTATGAATAATAAAATTATTTATTTATTTAGGCAAAAAGAAGAACATGATAAAGAAAAAGGAGAAAAATTCAGTGAGAAAAAGTTAGAAACTCACAGGCAACAAGCAGAGGTGTAATAAAATTTGGTGGTTGAAATCTAAGTTGGAGGAAGCAGGAACAAAGAGGTGAAAGCTGGCATATCCTGGAGAAAGGTAGCCTTATAGGCGGCCAAACAAAATAAAAGGAAATACAGTGGAACCTCAGTTTTCAAACGTAATCCATTCCGGAAGACAGTTCGACTTCTGAAACGTTCAAAAACCGAAGCATTTACTTCCAGGTTTTCGACGTTTGGGTTCCGAAACGTTCGTCAACAGAGACATTCAAGAACCGAGGTTCCACTGTAGATAATCAGGCCCAAGAAATCAGACCAGGCAGAGATCAAGGCATGAATGTAACAGAAGAAAACAATGTCTTGCAGCAGATTAGCAGCATAGGAAAGAAACCCAGCCAGCAATAAATCACACGGAGTGGGTGAAGTTAACTCTTTATTAGAAGGAAGAAGGCCTGCTCAGGGGTGCCAGGCCTAATGAGCACAGCAACTCTTCTTGGTTGGCAGTTGTGGAGGCTGAAGGTCCCCATCTTCCCACAGCTGCCTAAATCTCCTCCTCCCCTGGGTCCTTCTTAAGCAATCTGAGACTATACCAATGTGCCTGTCTCTGCTTCGCCCACTTCATACCCCTTCTGGTCCAGGAGAAGGGGAGCTTGATGCAGCAGGGTGGGGAGACCCCCATGCCTCTTCACCAGCTGGACTTCTCTCTGCCTCTTGGCCTCCTTCCTCTCTTGCTTCTGCTTCTGGACATCTCTCTCCCACAGACTCTCCCTGCTCACTAAACCCTGTTACCTCTTCAACTTCTGACACCTCCTTCTCCCTGGCTTCTCCCTCTTCTTCCCCTGACCACTCATCGTCTTCCCGCCACCACTTCCCAGGCTCTGAGCCTTCGTCCCTTAGGGATTCCCCAGCTGGTGCCTCCCACCTTTCCTCTGTGTCCAGCCCAGTGGTGGCCAAACTCAGCACTCCAGATGTTTTGGGACTACAGTTCCCATCATCCCTGACCACTGGTTCTGTTAGCTAGGGATGGTGGGAGTTGTAGTCCCAAAACATCTAGAGGGCCGAGTTTGGCCACAACTGGTCTAGCCAGTCCATGACACACAGTAAGAGGGAAATGATAAGCGCTGTGGCTGCATTGCCTTTACTTGATTGAGCCTAAGTTTATCTTTTTGGAGAGTTCCTCAACGTGGCCCAGCATGTCTGGCTTCCTTTGGGGGCAGGAATTGGTTTCCAAATTAACCTCACGACAGCAGCTTCTTCTTAAATCTTCATTATCTGACTGCTCATAGCCACATTGGCTTGCATGTGTGTATTTAATCGGGGCAATCTTGAGACAAAACTCTTTATCTCTTCCTTTTCCTATTCTTTTTAGAGCAAAAGAAGAAGAAGAAAGCACTCAAAAAGGCCCTCTGAAACAAAAATGCACGTTTATGGCAATGCATTCAAGGCTATCTCATCTTCCTTCTATTGGTCAGACTCTCCTCCACCCCCAAATCTGGCAAACTGAGCAGATTGTTTCCATGTCGTGGAAACAGATTTGCTTCCATGAGGTCTACAGCTTTGCATTCCGCTTCAGTAAAGAACCTTAAGAAGTTGTTGCTCCAATCCAGTGGCTCTTATGCTGTGAAACGGGGCCTTTCAGCAATCCCTGGTGTACACCAGACCACACTGAAAATAATAAGGGGAAATGCTGGCGGCCAACTGGGTTTGCTCATAAAATAGTCACAAACAGAAAAGCAATGAAAAATTCAACAGGTAAAGCCTTTGTAGAGAAGAAAATTAAAATAACAGAGATAAATTTAAGCTGCTTTTCTACATGGCCATTTGCTGTAAATGGTGAAGCAGAGATGATGTGAAGTCTGTAATCCTCCAAGCTACAGGTTTCTTTCACATCATCATCACATGCTGAAAAGAAAATTCAATTTTCAATTACAAAACAATAAACTGTGGGCTGATGGTTTTGCTGTTTTATGGGTTCTTTTGCTTTCTGGGACGGTAGTTCGATTGTAATTCGGTGCACGTCCCCTTGAATGCACAGGTGGAAAAGCAAGAAAGGGATGTCGTCAATAAATGGTGATCCACAAGGATAGCCCTCACAGAGCTACAGTTGCTAGGATGGTTTAGCAATCAGTTCCTCTTCCACAGGGATCTCTGGGAATTGTAGCTCTGTGAGTGAAACAGGGCCCTCCTGACAACTCTCCGTATTCTTCACAAACTACAGCTCCCAGGATTTTGCTGCTTTGAATGTGCGGTGTGAATGTGGCCTAAGTCCTGGGTTGCGGAGGATCCTCCGTATGCAGCTGCAGCGGTGTGATGGCAGCAGCTCATGCCACCGTGCCTGGGGGCAGTGGGGCAAGCCCCCCGCGGGGTGCCTTCTTGTCACCCCTCCTCAGAGATGCCACCTGGGGCAGCCCGCCCCTCTCGCCCCCCTTCCGCCACTGTCTCTGTCTCACCATTCCCATATCTGCCACCATCTCAGATGGCTGTTTGGCGGGGCGTCTCTGGGCATCAGAACCCTGGACTTACACCCCAAAGTCCAGATTCAGTGCCCCTGTCCTGGAATCAGGGCTTCATGAAGAATAGTTAGGTATTGGTAGCTGCCAGGATGACCTTGGCTGGAGGCTGGAAGACATCCTTGGTTGTTTCTATAGGTAGTTCGTACAGCGGTGTGTGGTGAATACAGCTTCTTTGATGGAAAAGCTGACTCACAATGGCAAAAACACAGGCTGAACCTGATGCAGTTGCAAATGTACGGTTCCCTGTCTTCCACCACCACATAGTTGTTTATTGCCTATTGTTTTCTCCTGCTCTGACGTATAGGACCCGAAGCAATGGCTTCCAGGTACGAAAAAGGAGATTCCGACTAAACATCAGGAAGAGCTTTCTGGAGGTAACAGCTGTTCAGCAGTGAAACAGTCTCCGTTGGGAGGTTGTGGGCACTTCTTCCTTGGAGGTTTTAAGTACAGTGGTACCTTGGTTTAAGAACAGCTTAGTTTATGAGAGAAGAACGCTGCAAACCCAGAAGTCGGTGTTTTGGTTTGTGAACTTTGCCTTGGAAGCAGAACATGTTCTGCTTCCTGTTGAGTGTGTTCCATTTGTAAATTGAGTCCCCTGCTGCTCTGGGAAAGCACGTCTTGGTTTAAGAACGCTTTGGTTTAAGAACGGACTTCCGGAACGGATTAAGTTCGAAAACCAAGGTACAACTGTATATTGAAATAAGTGTGTTGAATCAAAAGTCTTAACAAAACATCCTTAAACAATGAAAAGGCAACAATTATTTCATTTTCTACACCCTTTATTTTACACCACTGTAAATTGTAAAGAATAAATAATTGGTGTTTGCTATTTAGATCAATCCATATAGCTCATTGAGTAGAGCACGAGACCCTTAATCTCAGGGCCGTCCTTTGAGCCCCACGTAGAGCAAAAGATTCCTGCAGGGGCTGGACTTGAAGACCCTCGTGGTCCCGTCTAACTCTTCCGTGATTCTGTAATCTAAGGGCATTGCTTTCAAGTGAAATCATTCTCTGCGCACTCAAACACAGTTCAAACACATTCAAAGGTTTTAATAAAAAGTAATTTTTATTAAATAGTTTTCCAGATGAAATACATTTTTTCGGAGAGATTTGCATGGGGAAATCTTTTCGATTCCTCAAGAATAAGGGGCAGTGGGGTGAGGGAGGCCAGGGCCACATCCACACCATTTCATGTGCTATGAAGCCGCCTTAAACACTCATGGCTTCTTCTCCCAACGAATCTGGGAGCTATAGTTTGAAAAGGGTGCAGAGAGTTGTTAGGAGACCCCCTGTTCCCCCCCAAGAGCTACAATTCCCAGAGTTCCCTGGCAAAAAGGGAACCCTAACTTGAAAGAGAAGTTGCTGAATTACAACTCATTACCAAACTACAAACTATGGAGAGACCTGGTCTGAATGGAGATATTGGAAAGCATGCCTTGGTTTAGGAACTCTTTGGTGTAAGAACGGACTTCTGGAATGGATTAAGTTCGTAAACCAAGGTACCACTGTAGATATTTGATGGCCACATTGTCATTTATGATCTAGTTGAGATTAGATGACACTCAGAGTCCCTTCCAACTTTACAAATCTGTGATTCCATGATTCTACAGAAATCGAAATTGAGATTAAAAAAGAAGAAGCTAGGATAGCATTTACGAATCAAACTGAAATTGGAATCATGGTTAACAATTTGACGATTATACAGTGGTACCTCGGGTTAAGTTCTTAATTCGTTCTGGAGGTCCGTACTTAACCTGAAAGTGTTCTTAACCTGAAGCACCACTTTAGCTAATGGGGCCTCTTGCTGCTGCCGCGCCGCTGGAGCACGATTTCTGTTCTCATCCTGAAGCAAAGTTCTTAACCTGAACCACTATTTCTGGGTTAGTGGAGTATGTAACCTGAAGCGTATGTAACCTGAAGCATATGTAACCCGAGGTACCACTGTACTGAGTTGTGGGAGGATACTAGGATGAAAATGAGCTTCGCTTTTCCCCTGTAGGTGCCACTTCGCATGTCTTCTCCAGCACTCTGATTTAATTTTGCCCAGAAATGGAAATGGTGGTTTCTTCCTCTCAGAATCAGTTCCTTGAAATCGTAGGGCTGGGGTGGGGGGTTCAGGGATAAGGGCATTTTAGGCTCTGACGGAAGAGGGCATTTTGGTGCTTATCTGCTGTGGGGAGAGTCCAGATGCCACCCTCACATTCCAGCTCATTATGGGGAGGGGGAACTCCTAAGGATGTGGAGTAGGCTGGTACCTTCCTCCTGGCCTCTGAACTTTCTCATATTATCAGGACATCTGGTCTCAAAGCCGTCATGATTCCTCACATTATCAGCACATCAAAGTCTGTCACTTCCTTCAGCATTACTGATTCAAGGTGAGGAATAAGAAGAAAATATTCTCTGAACTTGGTGTGTTGCCAGTTGGAAACTTTTGGTGTGTGGAAAAGCATGAGCTAAATTTGAATTTAGGAGCCCCCCCCCCCCCGCTCCATAAACCCTAGTGCATGGCATGAAGTTAGAATGAATTACTTTGTTTGAATGAAGTACTAGTAGCACTGAATGGGTGTGAAAATCTATATACCTGAACTATACCTGACAGCAGTCCCTAGCATTGATGGATGACCCAAATGTGAATTGAATTTATTGGGGGGGGAGCACTGCACATATTTACACCTGGAAGTCTTCAGTGAAATAGAATCATAGAATCATAGAGTTGGAAGAGACCACAAGGGCCATCGAGTCCAACCCCCTGCCAAGCAGGAAACACCATCAGAGCACTCCTGACATATGGTTGTCAAGCCTCTGCTTAAAGACCTCCAAAGAAGGAGACTCCACCACACTCCTTGGCAGCAAATTCCACTGTCGAACAGCTCTTACTGTCAGGAAGTTCTTCCTAATGTTTAGGTGGAATCTTCTTTCTTGTAGTTTGGATCCATTGCTCCGTGTCCGCTTCTCTGGAGCAGCAGAAAACAACCTTTCTCCCTCCTCTATGTGACATCCTTTTATATATTTGAACATGGCTATCATATCACCCCTTAACCTCCTCTTCTCCAGGCTAAACATGCCCAGCTCCCTTAGCCGTTCCTCATAAGGCATCGTTTCCAGGCCTTTGACCATTTTGGTTGCCCTCCTCTGGACACGTTCCAGTTTGTCAGTGTCCTTCTTGAACTGTGGTGCCCAGAACTGGACACAGTACTCCAGGTGAGGTCTGACCAGAGCAGAATACAGTGGCACTATTACTTCCCTTGATCTAGATGCTATACTCCTATTGATGCAGCCCAGAATTGATGGAGAGGGTGAAGAATATCACACTCTAAAAGTGTCTCTCGTTAGCTTCAGGAAGTCTGAGTCCAAAGCAGCCGTCAATCCTGGCCCCCCATCTCCCAGTGCCGCCTCAGCCGCTGCCAGCCAGAGCCATAGAGTTCTGACCAGCCCAGCAGCTCATGGAGGGCTGCCTTTGCTCTCCTCCTTCTTTCCAGCACACCTTTCTCCAAAAACTCAAGCCTCCTGTAAAACAACACTTTCCCCCCTCTGGGCATAGCCTGCCTGCTCACCTGTTTTCGTAATCAGGGAAGCTGGAATTCTACACCTTTCTCCACCCTTTGATAACCTTGAGAATCTCTGTTTTGCACTGGTCCCATCACCTCCTGGCAAATAGAAGGGGAAGAAATGGAGGCAGTGAGAGATTTTACTTTCTTGAGCTCCATCTCACTGCAGATGGTGACAGCAACCATGAAATTAAAAGACGCCTGCTCCTTGGGAGAAAAGCAATGACAAATCTAGACAGCATCTTAAAAAGCGGAGATATCACCTTGCTGACAAAGGCCCGTATAGTTAAAGCTATGGTTTTCCCTGTAGTGATGTATGAAAGTGAGAGCTGGACCATAAAGAAGGCTGATCGCCAAAGAATTGATGCTTTTGAATTATGGTGCTGGAGGAGACTCTTGAGAGTCCCATGGACTGCAAGAAGATCAAACCTATCCATTCTGAAGGAAATCAGCCCTGAGTGCTCACTGGAAGGACAGATCCTGAAGCTGAGGCTCCAGTACTTTGGCCACCTCATGAGGAGAGAAGACTCCCTGGAAAAGACCCTGATGTTGGGAAAGATGGAGGGCACAAGGAGAAGAGGAAGAGATGTTTGGACAGTGTTCTTGAAGCTACTAACATGAGTTTGACCAAACTGCGGGAGGCAGTGAAAGACAGGAGTGCCTGGTGTGCTCTGGTCCATCGGGTCACGAAGAGTCGGACATGACTAAACAACAACAAAAGGACTTTGATGTGCTCATGACCAGCAATCCACAGCTTTGTCTGCCAATGGCCTTTCCCAGGCTAGCTATGTGAGCTGGCTGGGCTTGTGATCCTAAACTTTAATGCAAAAGTGGCTGATGACACGGATTTCCATTTTAAAACAATCTAAGTCAAGATGCATTGGGAGAAACAGCGTCTGTTTTGGGAGAGCCAGCATGGCCCCAGTTGCGAACAAGCAGTGTCCTCAGGGCTGGCGACAAAGGTCGGCACAACTGGGCATCTCCCACCAGGGCAGGGGACACTGCCAAGAGCACCTGACCCTCCTTCTCTTCACCACTGACTGCACCTGGCTTCAATGGTGTAGTTCCCTTTTGCTTTGGTCTAGATAATGGTGGTGGTGGAGAGGGAGAACAGTGGTTGCTGCTGCCTGCCTGGTCATTGTCTCCCTGGATGGAAAGCAGGGGTGCCAACTTGAATAAAATATTGGGGGGGGCGAGCAGGTAAGCTCTACCCTGCATCATCATCATCATCAAATTTTATTTGTATCCCGCCCTCCCTGGCCAAAGCCGGGCTCAGAGCAGCTAACAACAAGTAAAAATAGCACAGTGTACATAAAATCACATAGTCAAATAATTAAAATACATTCTAAAATCAATTCAGAATCAAATTAATGGCAACCATTGGGCTAGAGTTCTATGAGGATTACAGGAGGAGAGAGGGGGTCAGACTGTGCCTTGGCCAAAGGCCTGGTGGAACAGCTCCGTCTTGCAGGCACTGCGGGAAGATGTCAAGTCCCACAGGGCCCTAGGGTCTTGTGACAGAGCGTTCCACCAGATCAAGGCCACGGCCGTAAAAGCCGTAAAAGCTCTGGTCGAGGCCAATCTAACCTCCCTGTGGCCCAGGATCTCCAAGACATTTTTATTTGAAGACCATAAGGTCCTCCATGGGACATACCAGGAGAGAGAGGTCTTGATCACAAGACTTGGTGCATGCAACCATTTGAATGCCCATCAACTCTGGGGGTGGTGGCCCCTTCAAATATTTGGGGGGGGGCTGAAGGGACCTCAGCCCCCAGGAGTTGAATCCTATGATGGCAGGCCATGTGTGTGTGTGTGTGTGTGTTGCAATGAGGAGGAAGTTGGCCACGATGGGGGTGAGAGGCACTGAGAGGGCATTGTGGGTTCCCTGCCCAAGTTCTCTCCAAAACTTGCAGCTGCCACTGGAGATACTGAGGCCAGATGCCCAGCGAGGCCACAGATTGCCTGGGCAGGGATGGCCATCCTTTCAACACCCACCTGCTCAAATCAGAAAAGCACCACTCTAAACCAAACAGGAAAGTTAGAAAAAGGAAACTAGCGATTACAAACGCAATAGGAAACGATCCTAATCAGCTTTGACTTCCCTGGTCACTGTAGCAGCAGGTTGCTTGCAGGGAAAGACCCTGGTCCTCTTTCAAGAGAAAGGAATCCTCTCAGTCCCCACGTAAGATCTTCCACACTTTTGGTGGTGCTGAGTCAAAACTCCCATCTCTTCAACATGTATAAATTGGACACTATGGCTGATCCAGAAAGACACAGAAGCTTGAAACTCAACAGCAAAATTGGAGAGGATTTCTCAATCAGTCATGCAAAGTCACAAAGGTGAGCATAGTATATTTTTTATTACTTATATATCATAGATGTATGTATGTATGCCATATTATTATTAATAATAATAATACAAAAAATAAGATCTGGAGGGGGGTGAAGAAGGCAGCATTGCAGTGTAAATGTCTGAATTTGAAATGAAGCAATGGATGGCGACAAAATATTTCAGTAAATGTGGATGTTTTTATTTTATTTTATTGAAATGTAAGGGGTCATGGAAGTTGCTCTATCATATTACATGTCAAGAATGATAACTGTATAAGGGGGAATGAGGAGGCAATCAGCACCAACAGCTCTAAAAGAGCTTCATCAAAGGGAAAAATTATTGATGACCTGATTTTCTGGGAAATATGGCTTCTTCATTTGATCACAGGGGGATAGAGAGCAAAGCTCTCCAAGTTTTCTCCCTTTAAGGAACTCTTCCATCATCAACTCGCCTTTCCCAGAAGGCCATGCATGCTTTGGAGGATGGTGGGTGCTGGGGGGGGAGGGACGAAGCCCTGCAGCCCTTAAGCTGCTCAGCTGCCCACAGATGTGGTGGAGGACCCTTTCCTGTGGCCAGGAGCAATCTGTCCAGTCAGCTTCTGAGAGGGACACTTTCACCTCAGGCAGAAACATGTTTTCTCTGGCCCTGCAGTGTTGAATTGGGGGTGGGAGAGGCATTCTTAGCCTCAGGTAGCACAATGTCTTGGACCAGGCTTATTGTTTATTTATTTCTTTCATAAAATTTATATACTGCTTGATTGTAAAAACAACAACATCCTTCTAAACAGTTTACAAAAAGAATAAAACAATCAGGGGGGGAGTTTAAAGGAGCTATTTAAAAGAATTGGAAACTAATTAAAATCAACAATAAGCTCAAAATACATGTCAACATGTCTGGTTAGGCTTATCTAAGCAAAAAGGTGAGGATGAAGGTTTTTCCCCGGTGTCAATAAACAGGGAGTTCCAATGTTTCTGCCACACTAAAAATTGTCCTGGCTGAATGGAGAGTGCTGGACAACTACAGATGAGCAAATCTGCCCATTTTGGCTTCTCTCCGTTTCTCATCTTTCAAGTTCAGTTCATAATTCCACATCCGTTTGGAATTTGATACACATAAAAATGGTCCTCATGAAAATCCACCACCAGGAACCCATGCTTGTCTCAGTTTCTCCTTATATATGCATTGCTGCAAAGCCATGTCCCCCTAGCATAATGCATTTGTGTGTGTTGTTTTCACTCACGCATGCATTTTATGCACATGTTGTCCCAGTAAATGCATTTTAATAATTGTAATAATGTGCTATATTAATAAAAACAGCAGCAATAATTTTGCACACAAGCATTGCAAAATTCACAGAAGGGCTGGATTTCAGTTTGCATATTGTTTCGTTGAGAGCAAATTGGATAAGTCTACCTTCCTGTGCACGCCACTTTGACGACTTTATGATGTGAAACATTTGTAAAACAAACAACAAGGGTAATAATATTAATACTCACAAACAGGATCAAATTTCCCCTCCCCTCAACTCCCCCCCCCTTGCCCCTCTGCATCGTGGCCTTGTAAGCGTGGCTGTGGCAGGGAAGGGGTCTTCCCAGGAAGCCTGTCTGTGCTTGAGGACCCTTCCATTGATGAACTTCCGCTCCATCCTCAGGGTCCCCATTCCCAGAGCCCAGTCTGGAAATCACTGATGTCGAACACACAGGGAAGGGCAAAGCCTATACTGCCTAACTCTGCTCTTTGTTTATTTCCTCCTTTGCCCCCCTGACCAGGAATCCATGCCTTGGCCTTTGTCCTCTGCTGGGCCCTGGCACTCGCAGCTCCCCATGGAAAGCAGAAACAGTGGGACAAAGATTGTTGTGGGGCATTGGGACACCAGGCAAAAGAACTTTTCGATGCCTATGTAAGTATGTTGAATGGATTTTTACTATTAATTAAATGTCTATACTGCCCTTCATCCGAGGATCATGGGGCAGTTTGCAATATCAAATGCTAGGAGCATTTAGCTCAGGAGCAAGGAGCCTCAGGCCCTCCAGGGATCTCCATCAGGCCCTTGGGACTCTCCCTAGGCCACATGGCCTTCCCAGACCCCACTCTGACTCCCCAACAAGCTCTCCCTCCAGCCCCCAGTGTGACCACGCATTTCTACTCTTACCACACCTGCAGCAGCAACGCCATATCCTCCAACGTTTCTCTGATGAAAATAGGGATATCCTAAGGGAAAGTGGGTGGCGCTGTGGGTTAAACCACAGAGCTTAGGACTTGCCAATCAGAAGGTTGGCGGTTCGAATCCCCGTGACGGGGTGAGCTCCCGTTGCTCGGTCCCTGCTCCTGCCAACCTAGCAGTTCGAAAGCACGTCAAAGTGCAAGTAGATAAATAGGTACCGCTCCAGCGGGAAGGTAAACGGCGTTTCCGTGCGCTGCTCTGGTTCGCCAGAAGCGGCTTAGTCTTGCTGGCCACATGACCCAGAAGCTGTGCGCCGGCTCCCTCAGCCAATAAAGCGAGATGAGCGCCGCAACCCCAGAGTCGGTCACGACTGGACCTAATGGTCAGGGTTCCTTTAAGGAAAAGTGAGATATCCCAGGACCAAATCAGAAACTGGGACGGCTTCTATAAATCTGGGACTCTCCCGGGAAAATAGGGGCACTTGGGAGGGTCTGCAAAACCAATTTCTGCCCTCCTCACCAGCTCCACAGACTCCCGTTTCCACCGTGGATGGCTTCCAGGGCTGCCACTTTGCAAAGGGAGCCAAGCTGGACTCTCATTCGCAGTGACCACCCACAAGTTGAATTGCCCCCACATGTAATGCTCAGACCTATAGGTCTATGGACCCCCAGTCAGGGCCCATCCTGGCCAGCTGCTGGCGCCAGGCCTGTGTGTGCGTGCCTGTCTGAATGTGTGTTTCTGCAGGCGCATTTGACTGCGTGGGCGTTGGGTGTGTGGGCCCATCTAGGGTTGCCAACCATCGTGCATCATAGAGGATTGTCCTTTACTTCAGTGTAAAATGCTATGTCCTGTATTGATTCAGTACAGGACGCAGGCTGTCCTGCATTTCCCCTGTTTCTGCTCTGCTGCTGCAATTTCTCTCTTTCTCCTCGCCTCTCACTACCTTTCCTTTCCTTTTTCCTTCTCGCTCCCTCTCCTCATCTTGCCCCCAAGGAAGAGCAAACCAGGCCAAGGCTTTCTTTCGTGTTGTCGTTTCCAGTTCCCTGCAGCTTGGGCTGGGTTAAGGTGGTCCCTCAGAGAGGAGCAGGTTCCGAGAGTCTCTAGAAACAAGCGGTTTTGAGTTGGTGTAGCTCAGAAGTCCCAATTCTGAACATAGATATCTGCATGATATTTGAGAGAGGAGGGTGGGGGAGAAGTAGCTCCTCACAAGGCTTATTCCCCCCCCCCCCCAATATTTTTATTTCTTTAGAAATTTAACCTGTGGAACAAAGCTTGTCTCCTCATCAGAATATGCCCCCCCCATTTAAGTTTTGCCCAGTACTGTACAGTACTGCATGTGTGTGTGAAGTGTCATGTATTTTAGCTCTGTATAGCAAAACACAGGCAGATTTACAAGTGTGTGAGGGGGGGGGCACCCACTTAGGCTGCAATAGATTGCAATTGGTTGCTTTGAAGTTATTTCAGCACCGGGCTGGGGGGAGGGGGGCTGTGGATTTGCCCCAATGCCCCCTCCTGCTCCACACCGTCCTGTCCTGTATTTTGCCATAACAAAGGTGGCATCCCTTGCCTGTCCCTGGCACGCAACTCAGAGGAGTGGCAACTGTCCTCGTAGTAAAGGTAAAGGGACCCCTGACCATTAGGTCCAGTCGTGAACGACTCTGGGGTTGCGGCGCTCATCTTGCTTTGTTGGCCGAGGGAGCCGGCGTACAGCTTCCGGGTCATGTGGCAAGCATGACTAAGCCGCTTCTGGCGAAACCAGAGCAGCACACGGAAACGCCGTTTACCTTCCCGCCAGAGCGGTACCTATCTATCTACTTGCACTGGCGTGCTTTTGAACTGCTAGGTTGGCAGGAGCAGAGACCAAGCAACGGGAGCTCACCCCGTCGCAGGGATTCGAACCACCAACCTTCTGATCGACAAGTCCTAGGCTCTGTGGTTTAGACCACTGCGCCACCCACTTCCCACTTTGGCCCAAAAAGGTTTCCCAGCCCTGGCAGGACATGTCATTGTTAACAAGGCACTGTCTTTGTTTCATCTTCCACAGAAGAATGATTCCGGGCCACTTGCACTTCCCCCCAACATCCGTCTCAACTTCACAGGATTGCCCAACTGCACTTTCTCAGAACCGCCAAAGGCCGAGGAAGGCTGTGCCGCCATAACGGCGTTCCTTGGACTGCTGGAGCAGTTTAACAGAAGCCACGATCCCATCCTGAAGATCACTGGCTGGGGGATTCCGACAAAGATCACACAGCTAGCCGAATGCCGCCGCTGTTTTGAGCAGCAAAACGCCAGATGCCCCAATGAAAATATTTCTTACACCAAAAATGCCTCTTTTACTAATCAGAAAATGATATATTACTATGCTTTCCAAGAGTACCAGAGTTGCATGTTAAATTTCACTAGTAAAATACAGTTTGTTTGAGAGAAAGATTTTGTAGAGGGGCGGCTGCACAACAGTGAGATCAGCTGGTCACATTTTTGTATACAGAAGACATTTCCCCTGGGGAAACTAAGGCTCCTATGAGTTAAGTGTCCCTGAGCTCAGTGGGGCTGACCTCTGAGTAAGGATTTAATTGCAAGGGAATCAACACGTCATTTCAAAACACAAATAAAATGGGAAGGAGACAATTCCTTACTGTGGAAAGTCTATTCCTGCCAATAAATGTGGCTTTTAAATTTGATTTATCAACCCAAGAAATTCAACTGCAGTATGTCTAAATGTTTTTAATGAATATATTTATTCTATTTTTAAAAAAAATCTATTTATTTTTATATTGAGATTTGTGTGTGTGCATTTTATAAAGTAATTATATTAAAGAGAGGTTTATACAATAATATATATTTTATTGATCTCAGGACGAAACTGGGGGGGGGGTGCCTTTAAATATTTAAATATATATTTAAAGTATTTGGAAGATCCTCTGTTGTATGTATTTCTGTATTTATTTATTTAAGTATTTGTAAGCCACCTTTTAAGATTCACAACAAAATAAAATCATGCTATTTAAAGCTAAATTGTATGTTTAACATTTTATAGGTTAGCATTCAAAGGTTTCTGCACTGCCTGTTATGCACACGCCCACTTTCCAAATGCACTGGGAACTCACCTGGGACCTTAAAGCATCTGTTCAGCACCCAAGAATTCATATCCTCCAACATTTCTCCAATTAAAGTAGGGACGTTCCCATTCTATAATGATAATTTTACTATTTATACCCCACATATCTTACTGGGTTGCCCCAGCCACTCTAGGGAGCTTCCAACATATATAAAAACATAATACAGTGGTACCTCGGGTTAAGTACTTAATTTGTTCCGGAGGTCCGTTCCTAACCTGAAACTGTTCTTAACCTGAAGCACCACTTTAGCTAATGGGGCCTCTCGCTGCCGCTGCCACGCGATTTCTGTTCTCATCCTGAAGCAAAGTTCTTAACCCGAGGTACTATTTCTGGGTTAGCGGAGTCTGTAACCTAAAGCGTCTGTAACCCGAGGTACCACTGTAAAATATTAAACATGGGGGGGGCTTTCCTATACAGGGCTGCCTTCAGACAGCTTGGGGGTGGGATAATTCCATACCCTCCAACATTTCTCTAATGAAAATAGGGACGTCCTAAGGGACGCGGGTGGCGCTGTGGGTTAAACCACAGAGCCTAGGGCTTGCCGATCAGAAGGTCGGCTGTTCGAATCCCCGCGACAGGGTGAGCTCCCATTGCTCGGTCCCAGCTCCTGCCAACCTAGCAGTTCAAAAGCACGTCAAAGTACAAGTAGATAAATAGGTACCACTCCGGCAGGAAGGTAAATGGCGTTTCCGTGCGCTGCTCTGGTTTGCCAGAAGTGGCTTAGTCATGCTGGCCACAACCCGGAAGCTGTACGCTGGCTCCCTTGGCCAATAAAGCAAGATGAGCGCCGCAACTCCAGACTCGGCCACGACTGGACCTAATGGTCAGGGGTCCCTTTACCTTTAAGGAAAAGTGGGACATTCTGGGATCAAATCAGAATCCGGGACAGCTTCTCTAAATCAGGGACTTTCCTGGGAAATAGGGACACTTGGAGGGTGTCTGAGAGTTTGGAGGGTTCTCATTGCACAGAGAAGCTGGGGAGCCCCTGGCCTTTTTCTCTCTGGGCCTCGGGGTCCCCCCAGCCACCCTCCTCCCAGGCCCTGCTCTACACCCCCCTGTGAGTGTTTCTGCCTGTCTGAAAGGTGTCCCCGAAACTTGATGATGCCTCTTGCTTCCCTGTAAGGAGAACAGCATCTCTGGGGCTGTGCAATAGAAAGGCAAATCTGCATTACTGGCTGTGCCTCTTTTGCCTCTGGGCTCGTCCACCCTTGACATGTGGCCCCTGGAAGGGACTGTGGACCCCAGGCTGCAGTCCACACTTCCCTGGGAATAAGCCCCATGGAATTCACAGGGACCTTTCTCAGAGTAAACATAGAGAGGATTGTGCTGTGGATCTCATTTGCTGCACAGACTTTATCAGTAACTTCTTCCAAGCATGGAAATGTACTGGCGCCACTGCATACACCCAGAAAAGAGATGAGGATTATTGAAGTGACACCAGCAATGCAGGATACATGCAGGTGGACCCTGCAGCATGTTTACTTGGGAGTAAGCTCCAGCATGTTCCATAGGTGTGCCCATGAGGTTGCCATTTTGCAGCATCTGAATGAAATGGATGTAGCTAACACCATCAGGAATGTTACATCGTTTTAATATTAAAATGGCAGGTGGGAGACCTTGTCTAAGGAGTTGGGATATGTTTAGCCTGGAAAAGAAGAGACTGAGAGGAGATACGATGGCCATCTTCAAATATCTTATGGAAGAGGGAACAAGCTTGTTTTCTCCTGCTCTGGAGGGTAGGACTCAAACCAATGGCTGCATGTTGCGAGAAAAAAGATTCCGACTAAACCTCAGGAGGAGCTTTCAGATGGTAGGAGCTGTTTGACGGTGAATCAAAATGGAGGATCTACAGGAGCAGCTGGTAAAAATAATACTACCACCTTCAGCTCCCATGTTTATTTTCTTTAGACCCTGTAAACCTGGCTTTGGATAGTCTCACCATCTGAACTTTTTGTTTCTGATGCATTAAGGTGTTTTTTTTATTGGTATTAATATTTTATTGAAAGAATTTCAATTATAAAGAAATAAAAGTGTTATAGAAAAAAATAAGAAAACAAAATGTAGAAAGAAACAAGACAAAAATAGAACGTAACATGCACATTGAGTTTGAGGAGAGTTAACAGGACCCAGAATGACTGCAAAGGTTCCTTAATAGTCACTGGTAAAGTTGCTAGGAACATCTTCTGTTCGGGAAATTACTGGTACATTTACTGTACATATAGGTTTCACTAAATCTCTTGCAAAGGTCAAGTTTCATTCTTATTTTACAACTTCTTGAATCTCAGCATAAATCTTGATTTACGTATCTCCAGAATGGCACTATTTTGTGGGAGTCAAGTGCATAATGGAACTTGTTTTCTGCTTTTGAATACTGCTTTTTCTGTGTATTGAAGTGTTCTGTTGCCCGAATAGTGTAACAAATCCTCTACAACACACACACACACACACACACACTGAACTCTGTGTGGTTTGGATATTGATGGGGGAAATGCAACGAAAAGCGTGGGATGATCTAATAGATTAACAGGAAGTTGTGTAAACACCCTGGAAGCAAATCAAACCAAATGCTCAATCAATAAAGACTGTACAGATGAAAGCCAAATAAAGAAATCATCTAGAAGAGTCTCTAATATTTGATGGTCATAAGAAAAACACTGCTCCTTTTCCCTTATGGGGTACCCAAGAGCCCATATAGAGTCCTTTTGTAGGTTCTCTATCTGTAGGAGAAAATAACAGAGACCAACCAGAGCAGGGGTAGGCAACCTAAGGCCCGGGGGCCAGATGCAGTCCAATCGCCTTCTCAATCCGGCCCACGGACGGTCCAAGAATCAGTGTGTTTTTACATGAGTAGAAAGTGTGCTTTTATTTAAAATGCATCTCTGGGTTATTTGTGGGGCATAGGAATTTGTTCATTCTTTATTAAAGCTGTTGCAACAGGGTCTCCCCAACACACACAGGAGGGGAGGGAGGGACCCAGGACAAAGGTGTGCAAGCCCTTATATAGACTTTGAAACTGCCCACCCTATGTAGCTCAAGACCACTCCCCAGAAACATCATGCATACATCACAGAAGGGGTGTAGCCCAAGACCACCCCCTTAATACATCAGAGGAGCGGACTACAACAGAAATCTGAGCGCGTTGTTTTTTCTCCTGTCTGCTAGGTTACTTGATTGGATTACCTGGGCATCCTGGCCACTCTCTTGTTTTCCTGAATCCAGGTCACAGGTGACAGGCTCACCCTATTCGTATCTTAAATGTGCCCTTAAGGCAGGATTTGTGAAAGAGACAGTGGGGAGATTTCCCATTTCCTTCGACCTTGCAGAGAAATATTTGAGGTCATTTTGGGAGAGATAAAATGGTTTCAGGACTTTTTTGTGGGTTTCAGACATGTGGTTTACATATTTGTATGTGTTTGCTTGGTACGTTTATGAACACCTATTTTATATATAAAAGGTAAAGGGACCCTGACCATTAGGTACAGTCATGACCGACTCGGGGGTTGCAGCGCTCATCTCGCTTTATTGGCTGCGGGAGCCGGCGTACAGCTTCCGGGTCATGTGGCCAGCATGACTAAGCCGCTTCTGGCAAACCAGAGCAGTGCACGGAAACACCGTTTACCTTCCCACCAGAGTGGTACCTATTTATCTACTTGCACTTTGACGTGCTTTCGAACTGCTAGGTGGGCAGGAGCTGGGACCGAGCAACGGGAGCTCACCCTGTCGCGGGGATTCGAACCGCCGACCTTCTGATCGGCAAGTCCTAGGCTCTATGGTTTAACCCACAGTGCCACCCGCATCCCTGTATTTTATATATAGAAGACCTTAACGTTCTCATAACAATGGTAAATTTCAAAGTTACACACAGAAACCTGCTGTTCCTTAAAGTCCCTCAAAACGTTTGGTATTTCAGTTAGCACTAGCTTATTTATTTTAAATTATTCTAAAATAAGCCTTTACAATATATCATCACTGTAATGAGCTGCACAACATGGCTTTTTTCACTCCCCATTTATCTGGCTAGCAGATCTGCAGACATTTGCAAGCATCCTACTCACGCACACTCAAAATAAGTGTGACCTGAAGACCTGCAACTCTGAGAAAGCTTGATAGTGTTGATTTGATTATTCCGATCCTTTGTTGCTTACAAAGAAGTTGATGCAGCAAGTTTGTCTTACGGAGGAAAGTGTGGTTGCCCGCAGATTCTTCAAGCATAAACGTGATTTATCACAAAGAGGCACAAAACCACATTGCAGAAACTTTTTTAACAAACAAAACTCCAAGGCAGCAGAAGGGGGGGGGGAAATGCACGCACTACTACTATAGGACTGCTGGAACTGTTCAGGTTCAAAATGCTGGTGGCATCGGCATGGTTAGCTTGGCTTGCTTAAAGCACTCATCAGGTGAAAAACTGGTACAGTGGTACCTCGGGTTAAGTACTTACGTTCCGGAGGTCCATTCTTAACCTGAAACTGTTCTTAACCTGAAGCACCACTTTAGCTAATGGGGCCTCCCGCTGCTGCCGCGCCACCGGAGCACAATTTCTGTTCTCATCCTGAAGCAAAATTCTTAACCCGAGGTATTATTTCTGAGTTAGCGGAGTCTGTAACCTGGAGCATATGTAACCCGAGGTACCACTGTACTTATTCATGACATAAATTCTTAAAAGAAGAGAGTTGTACTTTATGGGTTTCCCCCACCCTTTTCAATTAAGCCTTCCAAAAGAACTGGAAGAATTGTTGTTCATCTGCGTAAGGACATCAGAAGAATTCTGTTGGAGCAGGCCAATGGCCCAACTAGTCCAGCCTCCTCTTCTCAAAGTGGACAACCAGAAGTCACTGGGAGGACTGCAAGCAGGACCTAAGTGGAGCAGTTCTCTCCTCACTTGTGTTTCCTAGCAACTGGCTACAGATACATGACCTCTACTGCAAAGCCATCCTTGCCAGCAGTCATTGATAGCCTCATCTGTGAATTTGTCTAATCTCATTTTAAAGTCATCCAAGCTGGTGGTGATTACTGCCTCCTGTGGGAGCAAGTACCATAGTTTAACTATTTGCTGTGTGAAGGACTCTCTTATGTTTCTTGAATCCTCCCAAGATTCAGCTACACTGGATGTTCAGTTGTTCTAATACAGTGGTACCTTGGGTTACATACGCTTCAGGTTACATACGCTTCAGGTTACAGACTCCGCTAACCCAGAAATATTACCTCGGGTTAAGAACTTTGCTTCAGGATGAGAACAGAAATCGTGCAGCGGAGGTGCGGCAGCAGTGGTAGGCCCCATTAGCTAAAGTGGTGCTTCAGGTTAAGAACGGACCTCCGGAACGAATTAAGTACTTAACCCGAGGTACCACTGTACATAAATGAAGAAAGTGGATCAAATGGTTGCAGCAGAGAGGAACTCTGGATGCATAGTTAGGGTGCATGCCCCAATCCCTAGAATTTGATGGGGGAGCAGTATCTGTTGGGATGTGAATGCTGTGACTGCACCTACAAATATTTGCACCTACAAACAGTTAAGAAACCGTTGGTCACAAAATGCTTTACCTCTCCAATGCTACATCTCTGGGCTGTGGAAGCAACAAGATACTGTGTTTTCATGGTGCTTGAGGTTGAAGAAGACGGATAGTGCATTACCTCCAGAAGTCAAGCGCTCTGCCCCAAGTCCTGGGGTTTTTTAAGACCCCAGAAAAAGATTAGTTTTACACACACAAAAGCGTGAGATGGGTGGTGGGGCTCATGTTATGCAGTGCAGACCTGTCTTCTCTTTGCAAAAATCTAAGCATCAAGCATTTTGTGGAACTTCTGCAAGACCTCTCCTTCAAAGAGGCTTGTCTCAGACTCAGCATCGTAAGACGCAACAGCCACAGTTTAATATTGCATCTTAATGGCTTGGAGCTCTCATCACACTCCCTAATCCTCTGGATGGGACAGAGCAGAAGTCTAAACCAGACGCATCACCACAGAGACTCTATGCCTCCACTGAAAACTGACACAATACAAGACACGCCATGGAATCCTAAAAAGAGAGAATATTTATTTTGGTTGTAAAAAAGTGCAATTGCATTGTTGAAAGAGACCAACCCAAGAGGTTGCCACGGAGCACCATTTTCATGCAACAAAAAATCTTTCACAAGGCTGAAAGGAGGGGCAGGTCTGAGTTCCTCCCACAGCTCATTAAAAAGGAAAAGAAAGACAACCACTTAATTATAAAAGCTTTTATCGTTTGTAGTTGCAAAACAAGCAATTTTGCCCAGAACAATAATTGAGGAAATATACAATTATCTGTACTACTTGCAACCCCATTTATTAAGCAAAATGCAACTTTATGAGCATCATTCAGATTAAAGCAAGTCCCAAAATATCCACAACCTTCCAAAGTACAATCATATGGAAACTACCTCTCTGCATTGCTGGTACCTTTTCAAAGCCATACAGAATCTTGATTGCTCACCACCTGTCTGGCTGAGAAAATGATGGTAGAGTTCATAAGAAAAAGGTTCACCTGAGCAAAGGTAGGCAGTGTTAAGCATCTATGGAGTGATACCCTTAGGAGACTAGATGCCAAGAAGAAAGGGTTCTTCAGCTCTTAACAGTCAGTCCAAGACACGGGTGGGGAACTTGTGCCCTGCCAAATGGTGTCACTGGCCAGGCTGTCAGGGCTGATGGGAGCTGGAGCCACAAGTTCCCATCCCTGGTCCAAAAGGAAGTTTTTTCTCTGGTTCAGCTCATGAGGTGTGAAGACAGCTGTGATGAAACTACTAAACCAGCCTTCACGCAGCCTGGTGGCATTTATGCATTTTGGACCAACTACTCCCATCACCTCCAGCCACCATGACCAAAATTCAGTGGCAATGGGAGCTGTAATTCCAACATCTGGAGGGCACCATGTTGGGGAAGATGGTCTTAAAAGGAAAAGGATCCTTGCTGTGTTCACATCTGGGTCAACCAAGCCAGCACTATTCATGCCACTGTATGCTAAGAGAAACAGCCAAACCTTGGTGCACCCAGGGAGGCTCAGGCAGAACAAAACTGTGTGCATGCGTCTATTGCAGAGCTCTTTTCCACACAAAGAACTCTCACGAACCCAACTCCATCTTTGCACTGAAGGCAAGTACCTGAGAGCAGCTTCTGAAAAGTGGCTTTATTGACCAATTTATGGTTTGCAGAGTAAAGATGGTCAGTGCTCCTGGAAAAGGTGGATTTTCCGTTCCCAAGATAAATGCTTTTGAGCAAATCAAGAGAAGGTAAACTGAAAGCATTTCAGCAAATGGGGAGTTTAAAAACCTCTCTTGTTTGCAGAGTGCCACAACCTGAGGAGAGCAAGGGAATGACAATGGACAGCTCCTGAAACAGAGGAACACCTGCTGCTTTCAGAGCTGTTCAGGTGTTGGACAGGCGTGAAGTCTCCTGTCCAGGTACCCACAAGAGTTCGTTCTCCTGCATCAGCCTCTTTCTCAGAGTCAGGAAGTGGCAACACTTGCAAATTCTGCTTGCTCAATGTGGTCAACGGAATTTGCAGAGGCCCAGAGCCAATAGGATGATTGGAGGCGGGGGTTGTGTGTGTTCCCGTGCATCAATCTTTGTTCACTAGGCCAGTTTCTGGAGTTGGTTGCAGATCTTAGGAGGAGACGGCAATGGATTTTCAAAGTATGTTTGAAGAAATGGGAGAGTAGAGGAACTTGGGGCCACAAACAGAGACGGTTCTGAGCAACTGCCCGTCCCCCACTACAGCTTGAGGTTTAGTGTCTTGGTTTTTTTTGGCAAGAATCCTCTTCAAATACTGCTATGGCTGCCAACATCTGAGAAAAACATTGAAATAACAGAACTGGGTGAAAGGGGGCTCATAGTTCTTTTCACACAACAACAGGTCAACTAGTGGCCCAGAGTCTAATTCTGGCCCGTGCCAGGAAGCTCATGCCTATTTTATTAACTGTTCAGTAGCCTTCCTCACAATTTGGGGGAGAGAGAAAGGTGCTTGCTAGCTCTGCAGCCCCCTCCCTCCAATGCCACCAGAGCCAGCAGAAACCACCCTCCCAAAAAGAAACCACCTTGTCGGCTGCTCTGCAGATGTTGGCAACTGATGCTCTACTCCAACATTAGTTGGAATTCTTGGCTGGTCACAGGACAAAACTGTTACTACATTTTTAGGTAGCCTCCAGTCATTCTGATGCCGAGAAAACCCAAATTCATTGAGCAGGTCGGTTTTAAAATACTCAACAGATATTGCATTGTTGTGTGCACGGCTGTGGCTTCAGGGACAAGGTCCACTAAGCAGGATGCTGAGGGTAACCGGAGAAAGCTGACTCTCCAGAGGCAGCCCACACTATGGAGAAAGCATGTATGGTACCAGTCCCTGTTACACCCAAGTAGGAGCTGGAGGGCTGAGAGAAGAAACCAGGAGTTGGGAAAGGAGCTGGGATAGCTCAGTCAGTAGAGTATGAAACTCGGGGTCAAGCCCAATGCTGGGCAAAAGATTCCTGCATTGCTAAGGGTTGGACTAGATGACCCTCGTGGTCTCTTCCAATTCTATGATTCTAATCTGGTCCCTCCTCCTGCAAATGGAGGACCAGTTCCAAGGAGGAGGAAGGTCCAAGGAGGTCCTGGATTATGCAGACCCCTGGTGAACTTTTAGATTTTAAAAATACAGACTTTTAAAAAGATATTATTATTATTATTAAAGGAGGGTGGAGCTAAATGCAATGTACAGAGACAACTGGGATAAGAAGAGTTGGGGAAGAAGAATGATTCACAGTATCAGGCCAGCCTCCTGCACAGCTGCATGGAGTTCTTCTGGAACAGATGACCAGACAGACAGACACCACTATTCTAAATTAAATGCAACAAGCTGAAAAGGGCCTGAAAACAGGAAGCAGAATGGGATCTGTGCCAAATCTGCATTGTACATTCAGCAGCTATAAAATTCACAAATACTTATTAGTAGGGCTGCAATGTTTAATCAATTAATGGATTATATTAATCGATTAAAAAAAACCCCATGCTTTTTGACAAGTGAAAAAATTGCAGCAGACTGAAATGCATTTATAGCTTGTTATAAATTATAAAAACTGCAGATGACAAGCAGAATCTTAAGAGGCATTTCTTTTATACCCCACACCCCAAGCATTCGTTCTTTCTAGATGTTGTCTGCATATGCCATCATCTTAGTAGAGGTAGAGGCAGGCTGTGGGACACGTGTCCCGTCCCCCCCCCAAAGAACAGCCTGCCTCTCAGGCGTAAATTCCCTCTGCTGGCCTTAAACCTTGGTTAATGTTAACCAGAGCCTGAAGTGACCTCTTGGTTAAGGAATATTATAGCTGAGCAGGGTGGTAGGAACAGAAGTGGCTTTTAAACGGCTAGAACATATCATGTTTCTAGGGACATATTTCCTAAAGTTAAAAAGACAGTTCACATCTCTCTGGTGGCACTAAGTCATTTGTGTTGGGTTTTCAGGTTGGCCTGGGGCAACCAAGAAGCCACTGAAGGTGACCAGGCAGGCAAGTTTTGTTTTGGAAGCCAATAGCATGCTATTAAGATGTGTGGACAGGCAGGCTACTGAACTTTTTGCTGGTGGGCTAGTAACTTTTGTGAACCCCTTTGCAAGGCTAACACACAGCCTAGAGCTTAAACTAGTTGCCCAGGAGTTAAAAGGTCTCTGTTTAAGAACAGAATGAGCAAAGCTTAAAGAAACACTCTCCTGTGTAAAGGGGATGGGCGTGACAGCATATCTTGGCTTCCCAAAGGCTACAAAGCTAGAGCGGATTTCACATTAACAAAATACATCCTGCATTCTGGGTACAGCTGTGAAAATTTTTACATTTTCTCCTTTGGTTATGAATGTATTTCCCACCCCAGTCACCAGCAAGGATCCAAAGGACTGCTTCTGGTGCACCTGAACGTCTGCCAGGGTCCAGTGGGAGACAAGCAAACACTATGGCCCTTTCCCCTTCCCAAAGCCATTTCAAAATCTGCAGGGGAAGAACGGGAGAAGAGCTGATCTAGTCCAGCATCCTGTTCCCACCGCAGCCAACCAACATAGCTTAGCTCTGGTTCAAAGGCGGTTTGCCTTTTACTACGGCAGCAGGAAGGAACTTTATGCTCTGTTGACTGCCAATACGGGTCATGTGGGTGCATAAGTCTTAGCCAGTGAAGGCTGAAGCCAGAATCCCAAGTAGATGGGAGACCAAAAGTCCAGTAACAAAATATAAAAGCAAGTTATATTTCACAAAGATGGAAATGCATTTCCCTTTTAACACATGGCCCCCTCTGTCCTCCTCTCCGAGCCATGATGCCTGAGGTCAAGTTGCAGAAAAACATCAGCACTGCATATATTTTCAGTATGTTGCATTGAAGGAGTGCTTCTATTGCTGGGTGCAGATATCTCACTCTGCGTAGTTACCTGAGTTGGCTTTCCCGTTTGACCAAACCCAAGAACAGCATTTAACAATTGTCCCCCTTGGCTCCCAGCTCCCCCCACCGCCACACATCTTTCTCGGCCAAGTGCCAAGGCCCCCCATGTGCTGGAAGTTGAATCAACCACAAGGAGGTCTCTCTGGGCCTCGGTAAGGCTTGGGCGTCTGTCGCGGCTTGAGGTCACGCTGTTGCCTTTGGTTAGGTTTCTGTTTTCTTGAGCTTGCGCATTGCCTCGGTAGCTTGTTCTGGCAAGCGAGACGGGTCAGAGAGAATGGAGGTGGTTATGCTCAAGTGGCGAAGAGTGTTCAAAACCACTAAGGATGGGAGGAGAAGCAAAAGAAAGAAACCAAGATTATTTGCCAAAAGAAGTGATGTAAGCTCAAGGGTGCTTTGCAGTAAAATTCCAACAAAGACACAAGTGCACATACTAAGTGTGACCACAGCTGCACAACAGAGATTATTGCAACGGAACAAGTCTATCATAAAAGTACTGTATTTTTTGCTCTATACGACGCACTTTTTCCCTCCTAAAAAGAAATGTTGTGTGCGTCTTATGGAGCGAATGCAGGCTGCGCAGCTATCCCAGAAGCCAGAACAGCAAGAGGGATCGCTGCTTTCACTGCGCAGCGATCCCTCATGCTGTTCTGGCTTCTGGGATTCAGAATATTTCTTTTCTTGTTTTCCTCCTCCCAAACCTAGATGCGTCTTATGGTCTGGTGCATCTTGTAGAGCGAAAAATACGGTACCCAGCTTGGGCTGTAATGGATCCTAGTCTATTTCATGCAACACAGAGGGTGTTGTACCTCACTGAACTGTGTATCACTCAAAACTATTGTGGACTGGTAGTTCCCCATTCTGGAAGGTGGGCACACTACCTCTTCTACTGGGGGTTGAGCTCCCCACAAAGGAGTAGCTGTACAGTTTGGGGTTGTTGCTTGATACCAACTTATCCCTAGAAGAGCAAGTGGCTCAGTCCTTTCTAAGCTGCACCATCTTTCACCTCACCCCACATCCATTTTCTTTCCAAATACCTTTTTGTACTTCTGCCAACATTGGAGTTCCTCCAAGCCTAATGATACCCTCCCTCTTCTTTAGTCTACATAAGAATCCACAGTCAAAGAAGGAGCTTGCTTTTAGCACATGGGATCCTGCTGTTCCATGGGGCTTCCAGTTTGGTTAGTTTCAGTAATGTAGTAGGATCCATTGTTCCCCACCATTCAATGGGTCTCGGAATGTATACATTTTTGAAAAAAATCATGTCCATCTGCTAATCCTTCAAACTCATGTTTTTGCTCTCAAAAGCAATTTCCTCTTGACAACCAATTTGAGAGAAAATTTTGAATTCATAGATATTCAGAATCATTTGACCACTATCTGCTTTTAATCGCCTCAGATTTTGACCCAAAAAAGCCCCCAAAACCTAGGAAAACATGCTCTCCATTTTTCTGATCTCTTCTTTCTCTCCCAACCACCACAGGGCAAAGAAGGAAGTAAAAAAATTTCTGTTAGGATATCTGAATCTGCAGTGTGTATAGAGAGGTTTGGGTACTGATTCATTGTGTTCGGATTAATGAACTTTCACATACCAAATATTCAGAAAGCAGGACCTGAGTGTACAGAATTCAAGTTGGCTTATTTTTTTTTAAGTGCAAACAGAAAAATCTCCCCCCAGTCCAGATGCTGCTAGACTAGGAACCCCCAGCTTCCCTGACCATCGGACGTGCTAATTTGGGCTGATGAAAGCCGTACTCCAAACCAGACTAGCTGAGTTAACAGCCTTGACTGAGACTCTCCGCTGATGTTTCAGCTGCCACTATGATGCTCCAGGAGGGAATCTGTGATAAACACCCCCTTGGAAACTCCCAACTCCTTACTTACTTGGCCTCAGGACAGGCAGGGAGCAGTGCTGGTCGACCCACGCCAGTGCTGTCTGGTTCAACTCTTCTAAGCTGGTTGTAGAGACCATTCCGTTGAATGTTTCAAACAATGGGTTAATTATGATGCTGAACTGTATAGCAATGTGAGTTAAGGGGAAAGTAAATACACACTCATATTTCTGCAACAGAAAAGCACAACAGGGACTGTTCTAGAATTCATCGTGCATCTGACTGAGGGCAGTTATGGCAGCAAAGTCTTGACAAAGGAAACACATTGCTTAAAATGGGGCACTGTGTGATCTGCTTTAGAAATCCCTAATGCTCATGTGCTTTCAGAACTCTGTCCAGAACCATGAGGACTAGGACAATGCTCTTTAACAAAAATTAAAATTCTGGGGTTCTTTGGAAGCCACTAAATTTTCCATTAGAGGCCTGCTCCACTTCCTCACTTGCTTTCAAAAGGCCTTCATGCCATGCAGAATTGACTCATCTGAATGCCTTTTTATCTTTGTTATGAATGGTGGCTAATCAAATAAAACTGCTACACTACACATGGAATTCACGGCTATCAGATGTGCTGTCAGCCACTGGTGGCTTTTGAATGGGGTTGAGCAAGGTGATGGGCAGATCAGTCAACAGCGAATAAAAGCCACGGGGCAGCTGAATGGAACCTGGATGCTCAGAGGCCTGATAATTCAGAGCACCAGGCACAGGGGACAAGCCAGGGGGGAAGGCTGGCAGGGTCAGTGCCTGAATGAAGTGAAGAGTTCGCTGCCTCCTGCCAAAATGGGATGCCGGGCTGATGGTTCAACCCTGTATGGCACTTCTTGCACAGTCCACTACTTTGTAGTGGGGCACCCCCAATATGGGAAACACAACACAATGAGGCTTGGCTGATGCTTACAGCAAGAGCTTTTGGATACGAGGCAAACACCCTTTTATTCTCCCAGGCCTTTTAGAACTATGCTATTTGTCCACAGAATGGATTGTGTCTACTGGACTTTAAACTCTGTAATTGATACCTTGTGCTGATCTGGGGGCAGGAAATTGAACTGCTCATTTCAATTTATGTTTTAACGTTTGTACTTTTAGCATTTTTGAACTTGGTACAAACCACCCATAGGACTCTGTTGACTGGGCAATCAACAAATGCTCTAAGCCAGGCATGGCCAAACTTGGCCCTCCAGATGTTTTGGAACTACAATTCCCATCATCCCTGACCACTGGTCCTGTTAGCTAGAGATGATGGGAGTTGTAGTCCCAAAACATCTGGAGGGCCAAGTTTGGCCATGCCTGCTCTAAGCAAATAAATAAGAGATTACCCATCAGTTAACTTTCTAGCCATGTTTGATGCTGATGTCTCTGCAGCTATGGCTGGACCAATCTAACTGGTAGAAGCAGGAGCTGCTTGGGAAGCTGTAAGTCAAGAAGCAGCAACTGGGGACAGCAATATTAGTTTCAGGCCAGTCCTGTACATAGCTATGTTCAAGGCTCAGACACAAACAAGGTCTTGAAATAGAAAGAAAAGAAAAACGCTCCCTTCCTGCCAGAGCCTTCCTGTCTGATATACATCACAGGAAATGAGAAGTTATAATCTTAAACTGAAGCCTGGAGAACCCCCTCCCATCTCTCCACTATGTCAAAGCATCAAGGCTTCCGATGAGCTGTCTCTCCCACTGACTCAACAAAATCCTCTTGGGCTTTTAAGGGAGTTCAAAACCTAGAGAGCGCAACACATCCTGCTTGCCAAAGTGGTTTCTGGATGACATGTTGCTTTCATTTTCAGGATGGGTGACCCCTTGCTGCGAAAGATACCGGCCTACTGCCGTTTCCATTAAAAAGAACCCCAGCAACCTAGAAGTCACTTTTGAAAGTAGGAAATGCTGGCAAGGCAGAAGGCAGGTTCACATGACCCTTAGGCTTGGGTGGATTTAAGGGACAATCTAGTGGCATACCTTGACTGCTAAAGTTAAGCTATAAATCTGCATCCTGAAGCAAGTGGCCTTTATCGCTAACTATACACAAGACGTGGGTGCCAACAACTGACTGCCCTGGAAGCTCAATGGCCCTTGGCTTGATGCAACAAAGCAGTTCTAAGGGCTCTTATGTCATGCTAAGATTCTGCTCTTAATTCAGTAGCAGATCACATGCTTTGCATGCAGAAGGGCCCAGGGCCCAGCAGCTGCAGTCAAAGCCTTTAAAAGACACCCTCAAGGAGCTGCCTGTCTGAGTAAATAGTGCTGAGATCAGTGAACTGAGATCAGGGTCAGACCAAAAAAAAGGCAGGCACTCATTTGCATGCATGGGAAAAGGATACGATCCAGAACTTCCAATTCTGCAGGGTCCTGCTCCTGACGTATTCCTCAAACATGCTCCGCATCTGATCAAACCTGTGCCGTGTGATGGGAACACCCGTAGCAGGGAGCTGCTGCTGACAAGAACTGAGGAATAAAAAGAGAAAACTATGAAACGCTTCCCTCCACTGCTAAATCTGGGGGCTTCCAGGCTGGTGTTTATTGCGGGGTCTGTGCTGCTCACGCACACAAGTTTTTCTGCAGTGCTCACACAACACTGCCAGCCCTTATTCCCCCATCCCCTTAATCTAAACTTATTATTTCCATAAAAAAATTCAATAGGCTGAAAAAGTCTGCAGCCAATGACCCATTTGTGGTAGTTAAGTCCCCACCTGGAAGCACCAATTGAAAGAAAAATATAAAACCAAAGATCAGATAGGACTAAATAGCAAGAGATTGCTTTGTTCTGTTTTTCACCTGATCCAAACTAGGCCTTTTCAGGGCTGGCTCCTTGCTTACAGAAAATTTTCCGTTTTCAGCCATCAGAAGACCCTGCTTTTCTTCTCTGGGCTCGGAATGATTCTAACATTTTTACTGCTGTTGAGTATTATATAATCAGATCAGTTTTAACAGTGATGGTGCTTATGCTGTTGGGTTTGAGGTGGCTCTGAGTATTGTGGCTGGGACAACCCAGCCAGAAGGGCGGGGTATAAATAAGAATTAGCAGCAGCAGCAGCAGTAGTAGTAGTATTGTGGTGATTTCTTTCAGTAGCTTTATTCATTTGTTTGAAAACATTTTCAGGATCCTTTCTGGGCAAATGCCCATCCAAAGTGGCTTGCAGACAAAAGAAAAGATAAAAATCGGACAAAATTTAGAACCCTTGACATAAAATTACAGAACTGGAGAGAACATTAATTGAGCCAGACAGTTGCCCAGCTAACAAACACCACTCCTGCAAGGTCTGTTGAAAAGGATCAGTCTTCAGAGTATTCCGAATGCCTGCAATGTAGGAATTTGGCAGAGTCCCAATGGGAGGGAGTTCCATAGCCATGAGGCCCCCGGAGAAGGACCCCTCCCTCGCGGACACCCACCTCGCCAACCTGGAGGTGGGTGGAAGAGCAGGCACCAGGCTGGGGAAGGCCAACGCAGCTGGAAACAGTTGCTGCGACAGAGAAAAGGCTTTTGGGTTGACCCAGCAGGTGGTATTACTTGAAGACAGAAGAAAGTGCTGCTGCCCCTAACACCCAGCCCATGCTTGTGTACCAGGCAGCATTTACTGGGGTGTGCACTGGGACCAGTTAAGTTTCTGCGGAAACACAGCTGTGGGAATTCACTTCCTGAATCCCTGGTTTAGTATTATTCTGACATCCTTTCGTGCCTATACTGGCCCTGATGGGAATGGTCCCCTGTCTCTGGTAGAAAGGGAAAGAGAGAGCCCATAAGGCTTTCAACCCTCACATGATGGCAGCATTCAGATCCTCAATCTCTTCCCGGAGGCGCTTGGCTTCTTCTTGCATCTGGGATCTCTCCTGTTGAAGCTTTGCGATATATTCCACCGTCTTCTGGAGTGTGAGGGCATGGCTGATCTGCAGCAGATACAAAAAGGCACCCATTGTGAGTGAGCTCAGCAAACTTGAGAGTCAATGCAGTGAGGAGGGCAGAGTGTCAGTTCAAACCTGCACTCAACCAGGCAGCTCCCTAACCTTGAGTCAGTCCGTCAGATGCCCTCTTGGCCTAGCTTAAACCTTACAGGGTTGTTTTGTGGATAAAGGTGTGGGGAGAGAACTATGTTTACTGTGCCCTAAGGCTGTGTGCAGGGACGCGGGTGGCGCTGTGGGTTAAACCACAGAGCCTAGGACTTGCTGATCAGAAGGTCAGCGGTTCGAATCCCCGCGGCGGGGTGAGCTCCCGTTGCTCAGTCCCAGTTCCTGCCAACCTAGCAGTTCAAAAGCACATGAAAAAGCGCAAGTAGATAAATAGGTACCACTCTGGCGGGAAGGTAAACGGTGTTTCCGTGCTCTGCTTTGGTTCACCAGAAGCGGCTTAGTCATGCTGGCCACATGACCTGGAAGCTGTACACCGGCTCCCTCGGCCAGTAAAGCGAGATGAGCACCGCAACCCCAGAGTCAGTCACAACTGGACCTAATGGTCAGGGGTCCCTTTACCTTTACTTTTACCTTTAAGGCTGTGTGCCTACAAAAGTTCAAGGAAAAGGAAGGAGGATGAGAAACCACTGGTGTGTGTCCATTTGCACGCGCACACACATTTCTATGCCATGATTCTGTGGGAGTGCAGGAAACTTGCAGCATGTAGAAATGGGAGCAGATTTCAGCATTCTGAGAAGAATGTAAGAAAAGCCTGCTGGATCAGGCCAATAGCCCATCTAGTCTAGCAACCTGTTCTCAGTCGCCAACCAGATGCCTGAGGGAGACCCTCTAGGTAAAGGTAAAGGTAGCCCTGACCATTAAGTCCAGTCGCAGACGACTCTGGGGTTGCCTGAACAGCTCCTGCTCTTGTGTCTAGCCAAACCAAAATAAATTGCACTAATTAACCAAACTGGAAGAACATATGAAGACAAAAATCACTCCCATCCCAAATGATGCACATTTGCTGAGTTTATACAGGTTGCCAGACTGTATAAGTTTATACAGAACTTCACGATTTGGTGGATGCTGCCCGCAGTAGTGGGTGAGAGAGATGGAGCAGGAGATGGAGGATCCTGGCACACAGCTTACCGATTTTGAGTTTGCTGACACCAAGCTGTTCAGGGTGCTAAAGCCGATCTTGATATTGAACCTTCGCTTCTGTTCTGCTGAAATATGCTTCATCCTGCGACTCTAAACCAGGAAGAAATGTGGCTCTTTTAGTTGCTTCCATAGATGCTGCCTAACTTTCACCATCAACCTCTACAGCGGAGCTTTGCCACAATGCCAGGAAGGGCCCTTTCCCAGTGCCAACGCCAACTTCTTGGCACAACAAGCTTAATAAAAGACCAGAGACCAGCAGCTGTGAACAAGCCAAGAAGCAGCCAGGCCACAGAAAAAGGTTGGTTAGGAAGGTTCAGAGTTCGCTGGACTCAATGACAACCAGGGCGAAGACTCCAAAGCAACCCTGTCATCCTTTTGGCTTAAGGCAGCCTTTGCCAACCTGGTGCCCTCCAGATCTTTTGCACTACAGCACCCCTTAAACTGTGCTGGATGGCGCTGATGGGAGCTGAAGTTCAAAACAACTGGAGGGCACCCGGTTGGCAAAGGCTGCCTTAATGTAACTAAGACCAGGGATGTGTAAGAAAAATAAACCTTTCCCCCCACTTCCTCTGCAATCTTCATTGTTCAGTGGTACCTCGGGTTACATACACTTCAGGTTACATATGCTTCAGGTTACAGACTCCACTAACCCAGAAAAGGTACCTCGGGTTAAGAACTTTTCTTCAGGATGAGAACAGAAATCTTGCTCCGGCGGCACAGCAGCAGCAGGAGGCCCCATTAGCTAAAGTGGTGCTTCAGGTTAAGAACAGTTTCAGGTTAAGAACGGACCTCCGGAAGGAATTAAGTACTTAACCCGAGGTACCACTGTACTTTTATTTCTATACTGTAAGCTCCTTGAGGCAATGACCTGCCCTCATTCTTTGTAAAATATGTTAAGGTGTGAAACCTAAGACGCTGGCAAGTTAGCAATGTCATGTGACTTTAAGTAGTCAAGCTCGTTAAGTTGTTAAGTTGCTCAGTATATAAAGAGTGTTTGTTTTCTCTGCCTGTGGGGCGTGAAGCAAAAATGTCTGAAAGCTCCGGAGGTGTTTCTGTTATCTTTCTGCAATAAACCTGTCTTTGGAAAGACAGGCTTCCCTGTGTCGTTATTTCTTTGCTGCTGAGACTTTGAAGCTTGTACTGCAACAAGAATCTCTGCACTGGACTTCATTAATGCTCTGCAAAGAGAACTGTTGCTGGTGGCGCAGCGGAAGCGTTTACTGGACCAGTACACAGACTCTCTTAAAATAATCCTATTACTATATAAGCAACCATCCTTCAACCTATCCCAGGCTATCACATGCAGAACAGTGGATTCCTCCAGGCCATTAATGCTGTGAATAAAGGAACCACAAAAGGCCAAACCACCAACCTTAAAAGCAGTCATCTGAGGATCAGTTGCAGTTTTCCCTGAGCAGCTGTTCTGTGGGGACTGAGGGCTGGCACTGAGGTCCGAAGGGCATGGCGAGGCCTGACATTCTCGGCCTTTGAAAGAGAGGGGGGTGGGAGACAACCCATAATCAGTCCAGTGGAATTCCTGACAACAGATTAAATGATCAAGCATCAAGCTCTCTAGGGATTTGATTGATACTCTCAAGAGCATTTTTTTTAAAAAAATATCTATTTTGTTTAAAATATTATTATACCACCTTTCAAAGCAAAAGCCCTCTGAAGGTGGACAAGTAATAAAGCATAACACAAAATATACAGATGCAAGTGCAATCAACTAAAGGAGCAGCAGCACTAAAATACCATTTCAATGCAATGGTCTGGTTCAGACATAATGCTAAAGTTAAGTTAATGTTAACCATAGTTTCAAATGAGGTACCTGGTAGACAAATGCTTAACCCTTGGTTTATTACATCGCAGTTAAAAACACCAGCCAGCTCTTGAGAGTGGTTTGAATTTGTTGCTGCTCTTTACTCTGTAGCTTTTGTGTTGGTGAAGACTCTTTAACCAGAGTTAAGAAGAAGGGCCACATTCTCACATAATCCTATGACATTAATTAAGGTTTACGAACCAACTACAAACCTTGGTTAATGAGCAACCTTTAACCTGGGCTGGGTTCACACATTATGCTAAGCCAGTCTGATAAACCACACTCTTGCATTATGTGTGAACCGGGCCAATCTGGGGCTCCTTGGAATGTCTTCATTATTTTTTTCTCTGTGTCAGTAATAATGAACAAGTTTCCTCTAAAAAGGACACAATAACTGTCCTTTCCTCTGCCAGTGCACAACTCTCCCTCCCCACCTCTCTTCTCCCCCAACCTTAAACTGTCCACAACATCAATGTCTCACATTGAATATAACTAATCTATAGAAAGGACTTTGTGATCTGAAAACAGAGATGATGTACTTTTGAACCTCAAGAAAATCTTTAATAAAAACAATAAAAAAGCAATGAGTGACTTGGGTGTGATCTAGGCACATTCTTAGCTGACTCAGAGCAGAGGGAGAGTTCACTAAGCTTGCACAGAATGAACATGAGCCTGAGAACATGTCCAAAAATCCTCTGTCATTTTTCAGGAGCCCAAAGTGGATGCACAGGGGATAAATGATGCGGCAGAGTTTCGCTAAGACAGAAAGCTTGAAAGCCACTTGTTCTACAGCAGCCATGTCACTTTATTTTTATTCACCAGTAGGCAGCCTGTGAGCTACAGCAGCTCCTTTCCTCTACTCCCCATTCTCTGTTGTCCTGAGACCCCAGTCCTGGCAAGCAGGCTCCTTCAGAATACTGGGCATGTACACATGCTTGCACGCGCATAGTATCCTACTAGAACTCAAGAGACAAACCAAAGTCCAACAAAGTACATGCTGTTCACACAGAAAAGGTCCACGTTCCGTCCCTGCAGTCTCCAAGCAAAGAAATCTCTGGGAAAGGCTGCTCTCTGTCCAAGATCCTGTGTAAGGCTGCTACCAAACAGAACAGCAGACAATGCCTGGCATAAGGCAGTTTCATACAGTAATGACTGCTGTGTCTGGGATGGTCCTAGCAGTCAGAATGAACATGTGTGAGAGGGAGATCTGGCCTGCCTAACGATTTATACACTTATCCAGACATTGATATCACCAAGAGCAGCTTCACAGCACTTCCCCCAGTTTGGTTAGCTGGGCACTGACATTACCATTCAGGCACCAGTCAAAACATTTGAGCTTATCTAGGTATTTTAAAAGATTTTGCCAATTTAGCCAAAGTTTAGTCTATTTAAAAGTGTTTTCGTGTTATGGTTATTTGTTTTCTTTATCTACTACAGTCATACCTCGGGATAAATACGCTTCAGGATAAGTATTTTCGGGTTGCGCTCTGCGGCGACCCGGAAGTAACGGAGCACGTTACTTCCAGGTTTCACCGCTCATGCATGCACAGACGGTCAAAATGACGTCACGCGCATGAGCGGAAGTGGCGAAACATGACCTGCGCACACGCGCAGTCGTGTCTTATGTTCTGTTCAGGGTGAGAACAGGGCTCTGGAACGGATCCCGTTCGCATCCCCAGGTACCACTGTATTTTAAGGACCTTTTAAATCCACCCTTCATCAATTGTTCCTGGGGTGGATTACGTGTTTTAAAACAATTTAGAAAAAACAGTCCAACCAAAATAAGACTAGACCATAATCTAAATTAAGTATAGAATAAAAATTCCATCACACCAATTCCAGCAGCAGTTTTAATACATGGCTACGCAATCTACTATGTAATGTAATGGGCAGTATTTATTTCAGAATGCAGTGGTGCCCCGCAAGACGAATGCCTCGCTAAACGAAAAACCCGCAAGACGAAAGGGTTTTCCGATTTTTTAGCGGCTTCGCAAGACGAATTTCCCTATGGGCTTGCTTCGCAAGACGAAAGCCCATAGGGAAATCTCCGGGGACAGCGGGGAAGTGCAGCGCGCCTTCTCCTCTGTTCCCGGACCTGTCCTGAAGGCTTGCGGTGGGAGGTCCGGGAACAGAGGAGAAGGCGCGCAGCGCTTCTCCTCTGTTCCCGGGGCTTGCGGTGGGAGGAGGGTTTTTCCTCCCCACCGCCAACATTCAGAACAGCATTCTGAATGTTGGCGGTGGGGAGGAAAGCCCTCCTCCCACCGCAAGCCTTCAGGACAGGTCCGGGAACAGAAGGGAAGGCGCGCAGCGCTTCTCCTCTGTTCCCGGACCTGTCTTGAAGACTTGCGGTGGGAGGAAGGTTTTCCTCCCCACCGCCAACATTCAGAAGGCTGTTCTGAAGGCTGGTGGTGGGGAGAAAAGTCCTTCTCCCCCCACCAGCCTTCAGAAGAGGTCCGGGGACAGTCCGGGGACAGCCTGGTCTGAAGGCGGTCTCCATAGGAACGCATTAATTGATTTTCAATGCATTCCTATGGGAAACCGTGCTTCGCAAGACGAAAAACTCGCAAGAAGAAAAAACTTGTGGAACGAATTAATTTCGTCTTGCGAGGCACCACTGTGTTTTAAATAAATACACAAATATATATCTCTTTCCACCCATCATTCGTAAGTTGATTTCTGCAGTTGCCTCATGGGATATCAATCACGTCATACTTTTCAGATCGGTGCCTGCAGAAGAACCATTTCAACAGATGGACACACCTTGAGGAGCAAAGCTCCCCACCACACACTGTGGCTTGAGGGCCACTCTCTCTCTGACATGGGGCGCTCATGAGTGAAACAGAGCATTGCTGCAGGAAGAGTCCAGTGCTGAAAACAGAGGCTGCAGAGCAGGCCCTCAAGTTTCCCTGGAGCTGATCAAGCGCCCTCTGAATCTTTGCAAATGCCCATGCCCAAATCCTCTTGATGCACATTTGAATGCAGCAAGGGATGCTTCCATTCCAGGATTTGCATTTCTTCAACTTACTGGGTGAAGGCGAGGGGACCTGTGAGCAGGTCTTGTGGGAAGGGGCCTGCTCGCCTTTCACCAGCACTTCCTGGATTGCACTGGAAGAAAAAAGATGCGGAACAGCAGCTTGGACTGGCTGGGGGCTTGGAGACTGCTGGCCTGGGCTGCTGAGCAGAATACCGCTGTGGAATTCTGTTGCTCTGGGTGCCTGGGAACAAAATGCAGAGAGAAAAACGCAAGGCATGTCTTGTACGTTGGCACCTCCCAGCACCAGATGCCCTGCCTTCCCCCATTCCCTGCCCCAAGACAGACATTGTGCTTCTTACTCTGGCCATTCCAGAAGGTGCAATTACAACATTGGGCTGAGACATCCTTGGGGCCCAAACCCCTTCTCTTTTCAATGGCGCTGGAGTTACAATCACAGCTCTGGACTGTCCCTGAAAGGCAGCTGAAAAACACAGCAGAAGGAGGAACCAGGAGAGGAAGAACAAGAGAACCACAACCTAGGGAAGGAGCATCCTTTGATGGAGCCACATTGGGGGTTTCCATCCAGCACTTAAAACACACCATTTTAAGTATGACATTATTCTTATGTTTTCAACATGTCCACACATAAGCTTATCCCTGGCTAAAAGTGAAAAATTGTGGTTGTGGAATTAGAACAGACCTGTTGAAATCAATGAGACTATATTCCACCTACTCTAATAGTCCACCTACTCCACAAGGAAGTATTGATCTAATCCAATGATTTTCGCCTCCTGTGCTCTGCACTGTCCTTCAGAACATGGAGAGATGGAAGTGCAAATAACTGGATTACAGTCCATGGCATGGCATGGTACACTTGATATATGGACCAGTTCATTTTGTGACACATGTGGTCCAATCCAGTTCAAGTGTATATAGACACAGTGTGAGTAGTAACCCCTCTGTGGGTCACCACTCATCATTTTTTGGTCACATGTACAACCTTAAGAACTGAGCTCAGGAGCAAATGGTTATTTCCATTTCTAACAGACTTTGGCTGCGCACGTCTGCCCTTGGCCAGGATTCAGCTCTGGCTCCTAGTGCAAGGCGCTGATTGGCTAGATTCTGTGACAATCACAAACTACCTCCTCAGTGGTATTTTTTAAAAGAAAAGACAGATTTTTAAAAAGTTCCAGCTATTTAATGGGGAGAAATGGCACAAGTCTAGAGCATGAGGAAAGAGATATAAAGAAACAGGAAATGAAATGCTGGAGCCAGATAATTATGACACAGTTGATTAAATTAGTGTCACAGGAATAGGGTGGGTCTTAAAAACACACTCAGTTGTCAAAGGCCAAGGTAAAGATTATCTCACCCCTTATATACCCAATCAATCACTGCATTCTGCAGGTGAAGGCCTCCTGCAGATGCCAGGAATTCCCTCGCCTGGAATATTAGACCAACACCGTCTCGGTTGTCTTTTTGGCGCCTAGTGAAGACTTTCATCTTCCAACAAGCCTTTTAAGTTGAAATTTTCCCCAGTCTGCATCTGTACTGGAATTGTTTTAGTATGTTTGTCACTTGCTACCCTGGGCTTCTTTGGGAGAAAGGGTGGGAAATTAATTAACAAACAAATCAATAACAAAGAGGAGCGTCTTCAGCACACATCAGAAACTATACAGTATAACCACGGAGCTGCCACAGGGAGTGCCCTCTTATGGGCTGCTTGCATGAACTTCTGAGGGTGGTAGAACTACCAAGAGGATTTCCCTCTGCTGAGCTTAACACCTGAGAAGGTTTTAAAGGAGAGAGTTGGTCTTTCAGCTATTTGGGGCCTATGTGTGTTATTTAGACAAGGGGTGTGTGTGTGTATGAAAGGAGAGCTCACCCCACAGCAGGGCGGGAGGGAAGCTCTGGTTCCTGATTGTACCTATTCCTGACTGCAAGATCTGAACACAGGCTTAAGTATTTATTTATGTGAGGCACAGGGACTACAGACTAAGAACATGAGGTAGGTTTGCCATTTTGCCACAATGGTGCTCTATGGAAATCCCAACACAATGCATCTATCCCCAAATGCACCCTTTTGGAAACTAAAGCCATTACTGAAGTATCAAAACCATCACACTTCTCTAGGATATTTGCAGTGACACTCTACATGGAAAACAAAATAGCAAATGAGTATTTGAACCGATACGTCAGTCTTACTTATCTTTAAAGTATGCACTTTAACACTGTGAAATCTCTGTTATTCTCAATTATCCAAAACAGTCTTTTAAAATAATACAAATAATGTCAAAATTACAAAAAGAGAAGAACAGCTCCAGCTGATTAGCTGGCACCATCCTGTGGAGAAAGCTGAGATCTTAAAAATTATCTCTTTCAGTTCAGGCTTTCAGGCCCATTAAATAATTAAGCTTCGGAATGTATCAGAAGCAGGTCAGTAGCCTCATGTTACAAGAGGGGGAAACGAGTCACAGACTGGGAGAGTTGCTTGCCCAGAGCTCTTGAATAACAAGAAGGCCAGCGGTGGCACCTAGGAGCTATTGGAGACCCCCGGAGAGGCTCAGCAGTAAAGCCCCTGTCCCATTTGCAATGCCTGCCAGCTGCAGTTATGGACAAGGGCAGAGAAAGGCCTCTGCGGAGCCAGCTGGAGGACACTGCTCTGAGCAAGTTCGACTGATGTGGCCCCTTAGCATACGCCAGCCTGGTGGCACCAGGCACCCGCGCCTATATGGCAAAAGGAGGTTTCATAAAGACAGCAAGAAATTGATGAAACTTGGGCATTTAAATAAAAATAACAAAATTGGACTATGAAATATTTATTTTTTAAAATGACTTGCTTTACTCTTCCTGCATGATTGTGTTTACTCTTTGTTCCTTCTTCATGAACAATTTTACACAGAAGCCAGCAAAATGCATTTTTGTGGGGAGGGGGTATGTCCCATCCCAAGTGGCTGGGCTCAGCTACTCAAGCAGAGTCTGGTGGCAGCAACGCTTCAGGATGAGAACAGAAATTGCGTGGCGGCAGTGGGAGGCCCCATTAGCTAAAGTGGTACCACAGGTTAAGAACAGTTTCAGGTTAAGAACGGACCTCCAGAACGAATTAAGTTCTTAACCCGAGGTACCACTGTAGTTGCCCTAGTGTTATTTTTCTCCAGGCCTGATGCCACGCTGTTAGTTTATAAACCTGGAACAGGAGCCAAAGTTCCATGTGACTAGTTGCACATGGCCAAGGAGGCTTTGTGTGTCCTGAGCAGTCGATTACCACCCCATAACGTTGTGGGGAGTTTCATAAACAGTTTGCAATACGGAAGGGAGGGAGATGCCTCTGAAGACTGGGTTCTTCCTTTCATGGCCTGCTTGTGGGCTTCCTGGAGGCAACCTATCTATATATGACTTTTTCATCTTTACCAAGGTCTGCTATTTAAAAGTCAAACATCCCACTGTCTCCACACAGGCCCTTTTGCACTCACCTAAAACAGTATGCTGAGTATCTGAGGAATATTTTTCAGGATGAAGGTTTGTCCCCAGACTTGCAGGGGGCCTGACACACGCACACACACACAGACTGGCAAGCACCCAAACTCTGTAAGCCTTGTTTGCAGACAGATTGGTAGCACTTGTGATGCCTGACTGCACCTGGCCCCAACCCAATGGGGCATTCCAGGACCACTCACCTGGGGCAATGAAGGCATCTTTCAAGACCAAGGAGACGGTTTCTGGCTTTCGAGCAGGCACTATCTTTTGCAGCTTTTTGGACCTCGTCCCACCACTGGCCACTGGGAGTGCGAAGGTGGGACGTGGCTGCAGCAGAGGCTGTCTTTGTGCCACAGCAGTCTGGAGGGTCAGGCTGCAAGGCACTCCTCCCCCTGGCTGCTGGGTTGCCAGGAGGCCAGCCTGGCTCTGGCTGAAGGTGGTGGCTGGGACATTGTGCGTCGGAGTGGCTGAGGCTGTGTGAGTGATCACCGAAGATTTGAGCCCAAACTTTGGGACCTCTGAAGCAGCAAACATGGACCCCTGCGAAGCCATGCTGGCATTCAGAGGCAGCGCAGTCTGCTGCGGCAGCGTCTGGGGCAGCACGCCTGGCTGAAGGAGCGGCACCAGACCCGGGAATGGAGACAGGAACTGTGGCTGGCTGCTCAGAGGGGGTTCAGAATTGAAGTTGGAGGGCTGCAGGAAGGAGTCCGCCCCACTCCTCAGGCCAAGGCACTGGCTGGCACCAACGTCCGTTGCAGAGGGAATGATACGGGCAGGAACTGGGGTGGTGACAAGCCCTTCGCTGAGGTTCACTGGGGGAAGTGTGTTGGGCAAAGAACCCGAAGAGAGGTCGGATGTCTGAAAAAGAGAGGGAAGAGGCACGTTAAATGTGGCCAGATACCAGGTGGGATGTTCTATATTTCTAAACTGGTAAGTATTGGGGGGGAGAAATAGGACCCAGATCGGACTCCACTGTTGACATTACCCACCATCACAAGTAATTCTTACTAAAGTTACATGCTCTTCCCTGCTCCATTATTAGCTATTAAGATAAAACCATGTTAGTTATTACAGCCTGCCTGCTGGAGTGAATAGAGCAGAGATAGCCAAACTGTTGCCCATCAGATGCTGTTGGACTACAATTCCCAGCAGCCTTAATCAGAATTACAAAAGGTAAAAGATGATGGGACTTGTAGTCCAGCAACACCTAAAGGGCACCCATTTGTATTACGTCAGTTACCCAGTCTTTGACTGGGGAGATCTGGGTTCAAGTCCCTGCTTTATATGGAAACTTGTTCGGTGACCCTGGGACACTTGATCTCTTGGCCTAGCCTACCTCACAAGATTGCTGTGTAGATAGAATGGGAGGAATGGAAGAAGGGCAGAACAAGTAACTTGTAAGTAACAAGTAACTTGTGGCCTGAAAGAAAAATGCACACACCCCTAACTTGAGTTACAAAAATGTCCCTGCTTCATCATCTGCGCCTACTTTTCATACTCACAGGTGATCACAGTTAGGACCAAACAGCTAGAGTCACACACACACCAGCTCATGTAGTAAGATCTATAGTTATATGAGTCCAAAATGGGCACCAACTCATTCTGAATTAAGAGAAGCCATGCTGCTTAGAGTTACCCTAAGGATATTTTATAAATTCAGATAAATAAATAAAAGTCATCTGGGAATATTTGTTCAGATAAATATGCCCAGCTGTGGTGCTGACCGGCTGACAGCCCAAAGGCATGGAGAATGCACATGAAAATCAAAGACCAGACTACCTTGACTCTAGGAAGACTTCTTAGGAAACTGCTTCTACTGAGTCAGGTGACTGAGATCTACCTCACACAGTATTATTTACTCACTAGCTGTCGGCAACTATCCAGGGTTTCAGCTGGGGGACATTTCCCAGCCTTGCAGGGAGACTAAACCTTCCTCATGCAAAGCACACACTCAAACTGCCACTGAGCAACAATTCTTCCCCATCCTTACCTGGGAAGAATGGCTGCAGGTGTCTTCCAGGGCAGAGCTGGCAGTAGGAGTGATGGGGGTTGCATTGAAGTAACTAGGACGACTGGAAGAGAAAAGATCTGGGCAAAGATTGGGGGGGGGGGAGGCAAATATTACAATCACTTCTGGATATTCTTATTCATTTTACAGCTGCACTTTAAATAGATTTAAATAAACAGAAAACCTTTGTTACGCACCAGGAAATAAAAAAGAAAAGAACACCTTCCGCACTAAAAACCTATTTTTATTTTATTTCTATTTATACATAGTTGTCCTACTTTTAATGCAAGCTATCCCAAGTAGCTTAACCACTGTTACATATTTTTATTAAGACTTTCACTCTGCCTTTCCAAAGGCTTAGAATCCAACAATAAAACCCAAGTAAAGGTGGTGATGACGACGACCACAATAACAACAACAGGGCCTTTCTACCCCTTCAGCATTCTTCCACATGTGCAGACCAATCTAGAGAGAGGTCCATTGCCAGTGAGGGTACTGCTGCTTTGCCTACAGAAGGGTCAATGTTCATACCCCCTAAACTCTGAATAGAAGCAATGTTGCTAAATGGAATGCACCTCTATTCTCAGCACAGTGGTGTTGCTGGTGATGTTAATCACACCCAAATGTTGACTGTCAGTCTAAAACCAGTGGAACAGTACATACCTCCTCTTGGAGGAACTACGCCTTATAGGAACAAACTCTGGATACTCCAAAATCCAGATAGCAGAGGGCAACGCAGCAAAATATTAGCATAACCTAATACTTTCAATATACAGCTTCATAAACGATACCAGGGGAAATCTGTGCTGGCAAACAAGAGTGTGTAACCCCTGCAAAATTCTTACCTTGAAAAAACTCAAAAGTATCCATACAATTTGGTTGGAGAGGGCTGAGTCCTGGCTGAATCATGTCAGCATTTCCTAAGTGTGCTGGAAAATTTCAAAGAGAGAAAGAGTGAGAAGGTGTACTGGAGAGCTTCTAGACCAGGGTGCTGGCCAGCCACAATCAGCATGGCCAATGGTCAGGGATGATGGGAGTTGTAGTCCTGCAGCATCAGGAAAGCACCAGTTTAGCTAACCCTGTTCTTGATTCTCTGTGGTGCCCTCTAATGCTTTGGAATACATAAGTTCTCATAAGCCCAAGGCAGCATGACCAATGGCCAGGGATAATAGGAATTGTAGTCCACAACATCTGGGCACTGTGCTGAATACACTTAGTATGGATGACTCTGGGAAACTGAGGTTGAGGGTGGTACAGGCATCACCAATACTGCACCAGTGTGCCCAACTGCCCAAAAGCAAGCTGTGGGGGGGGTGGGGGGGTGGAGAGCAGGAGATCTGGAGCCCAACAACTAATACCTGGAGTTTGGGTCCCCTGGGATACAGCACCAGAGCCAGCCCAACTTCTCTGTGTTTTCTGTCTCCTATTGCTACCCTCCCCATTTACATAACAAGAGCAACATTGTGATCTGAAAAGCTGGGAAACTGATGGCAGCATGGTACAAAACATGGTCGCTTCCCCTCCAAGGCAGTGATGATCAAATCTCCTATTTTCAGGAAACAATTTCTACACTACCTAATATGTCCCCCAAACCCAAGGGATATCTGAAGATTCGGCAGGGTGTGTGGAAGACCGCATAAAGTAGAGCAGCTCACACAGGGCACGGGAGGGTTTCCGGACACTTTCTACCACCTCACATCAACTGAGAGCATGTCCAAGAATACTGCCAATTCTCCCCCTGTGCCTGAGTGTTTTGTGGGCGGGTTGGAAGTAATGGGTGTGGTTTGCTAGGCACAAAGAAAGCTGCCTTTCTTTCCATGGAATCAGACCACCACCTGGGTGCCTGGAACCACAGTGCCTCCCCCCAGAGGCTCTTTCACTGAACCTCTCACCAAGGACTATTCTCTGGATTAGAAACTATTCCTCTAAAGAAAATAATCTACCTTGACCTCTAGATTCAAGACAAGGTTCTACCAATTTCTCACCTTTGCCCCCCCCCCCCCAACTTAAGGAATGGAAAGAAACGAGTGTTTAATGTCTAAAGTGAGTGGGATTTGCCTGGAAGTTCTTCCCCTAACCTCTGACGCCTACATGGGTGGGCCTGTGATCAAGGAAGATAATCTTTAAAAAAAATAATTAAAAGCTTACTGACATAAACTCATACAGAATACAATAAAAATTATGGATATGGCAAATAAAAACAAATGCGAAACTAGAAAAGATAAAACACAGATACAGAAGAGATGTAATTCTATGTATAGTCAAGAGATACCCCTTTAAATATTCCAAGGCAAGATGCTGTGGTCTTTTTTTAAACTATCCCAATATTGGTGGCTGCTAGGAAGCACATTTGGAAGTAAGACTGCAAGGTACTTCCTCGCCCCCCAAAACAGGAAAGAACTTGGAAGCACTTGGAAACCTATTCTGTGGAATTCCTTCTCCACAGATGATCCAGGAAAGGGCAAGCTTCTCTTACCTATCTCTCTGGGATTTGGCCAAGAGAGCGGCTGGTGAGACGACAGTGTGGAGAAGAGGGTGTCTGGCAGCTCTGACATAAGCATGTCTGTGCTGAAGAGGCAGTCCAGTTCCATAGGGACTGGTGTTTCCCTGCCGTATGTCTCTTTGTGCCAGAGGAACGTGTCATCATCCTGGTCAGGGGAGGGAGAGAAAAGTTAAAACAGGGCCCAGTTTGGATGTCAGTATGTGCAATTTTAGTGGGGACTGTCATGTTTTGTATTACTGTCTTTGTGGTTTGGATTGTACGACACCTTGAGTTTCTTTGAAAATACATTTTAAAACAAAAATAATACATTAAAAGAAGCAGGAGTGTCTGGAGCTGCACCCAGCTCGCAAGGAGTCCACAAGGCATAAAACTCAGCAATTTCCTTTCTCAATTGAGAGGAGAGTCACAGAGCACATTCTGCAATGAGCAAATCTTTGGGGATATGGTATCTTTCAAGGAGACCTCGACGCACATCTTTCAGTTAAGTCATGGGCATCCTGGTTGGCTCAGCTGCAGCTGCGAGCAAGAAAAACCCAACTCATAGTGGATTTTCTATAGAATAATCAATAGGACCATTAAAGAACTTTGGAATGCAAAATGGTGCTCAATTCAGTGAATTTTACTGGTTACAACACCCCTCACTTCCCCTCTGACCTGCAGACTGCCCTGGTTTCACACCTAATTTTTAAGCAAAAATAAGAAGAGAAGAATACCTTCTTCTTAACAGTGCTGGGATTTCACTTTTTAAATACTTTCAGGCCTAACGAACAACAAACAAAACAAGAGCAAACTCAACACCTACCCGGACCAAGCTGGAGAGGTCTTCATCTTTATGTTTCTGCAACTGAAGAAGAAAAAAAGATATTTTCCCCCCACAGAATTACAACACAGTTCTAGAGTTACCATGAACTGGAGCTCCTATTTGTGTGAGGAATTCTTACTGCCTTGAAGCAAAGTATTTTATTTATCATTCAGAGCTGGTCTGCCCATGAGGTGGGGTGAGGCAGCCACAAAGAGAGGTATAAGCCCAAGAGAGGCTGTGCCACCACAGGCTCTCTGCCCACCCGGCTGCCAGGCAGTGGCACCAATTTCCAGTGAGATCTGGGCCATGAACAAGAAACCCTATCTAATCCTGAAAGTGACCCTCCAGGATGTTATTCCAAGTCTATTGTGAGTTAGGAGTGTAACAACTACTATCCCTGAAGTTTCCTGGGAGAAAGGAGAAGCAAGGGAAGTGAGATAAACGAAGCAATGTCAACAACTCGACAAAGGCCTGGTTGCCAGCGGAACAGTGATAGAAATGTGACATTAGAGGCTCAAAAGGCCTGGGCACCTGGGGCACCCCAAGGTACCGTATTTTTCCATCTGTAAGAAGCTCCCATGTATAAGACACTCCTACTATCCGTGTATAAGATGCCCCCTAATTTTTGACATTATTTTTCAGGGGAGAAACCTAGTCTTATACACGGAAAAATATGGTAATTGCGGGGGAGCAGATCACAGTATGGAGCCATGCATGTTTACCATCCTATGACCTGCAATCTTTCCTGATGTATGTAGAAGGATGTTTATGTTTTAAGAATATTTAGATGTTTTAGGACTCTCTTTGTGTGCTTTACCTATAATAAAAAGGTAAAGGGACCCCTGATCATTAGGTCCAGTCGTGGCCGACTCTGGGGTTGCGGCGCTCATCTCGCTTTATTGGCTGAGGGAGCTGGCGTACAGCTTCCGGGTCTTGTGGCCAGCATGACTAAGTTGCTTCTGGTGAACCAGAGCAGCGCATGGAAACACCGTTTACCTTCCCACCGGAGCGGTACCTATTTATCTACTTGTTCTAATTCTTATTAACTGGCCGTTTGGATAGAACAACTGCGTTGAGTTGAGCTCTGCCCAATTGCAATAGCTACAATAAATTCTGGGTTCCTCCTGGATACTGGACTTGAATTCATTTCCTTGGTTGCATGTTTTATTTAAAAGATCCCTCACCTGGGTTAACGAACAGCGTGGTATAGAAGCAAATTCTTACCACAGGTTGGATGACCACCTGTCGTGTATGATGCAGTTGGGATTCCTGCATTGCAGGCTAGATGACCCTCGGGGTCCCTTCCAACTCTACAGTTCGATGATACTTGGACTATTCAGGTGAACCAGGACAATATGAGTGACAACAGAATGCACAAATCAGTACAAAATTAACATTTTATTGTTTGGGGCCAGCATATTTCTACTAATACAGTTGAATTACCAACCCTTTTCATTCTTAAGCCTTCACTGGTAAGCTGAAACTTTTCCTTCCTTTCTGGAGGCAATTGAGAAGATATTGATGTACTTCCAAATTGAAAACTGGGTGTGAAAAAACATACCCTTTTTTTGAAGTAGGTTCTCCACTTGTGGTACTCTCGGATTACTACTTCTATCCGCCGTTTCCAATACTTCCCTTCTGTTGCAATAGCCTGAGGAAGAAAAATGTTTAAAAAAATAAAGTACAGTGGGCCCATCACTTGTGCTCACTTTACACCTGTGATTGCAACCTTACGTGGGCACAGGGGGCAGGGAGGAATCAATAAATAAAGAGTGGGAGAAACCCATTCCCCACTCTTCATTTATTTCTCTACCACCTACCCACTCAACAGGTTTTCCTTGCTTATTGGGCTCTGGGAAGGTTGTAATTCCCAAAGAGGTTTAAAAACCAATCCATTTCCCCAGGGAACGGTGGGAATCGTAGCTCTGAGGGGGATAGGGATCTCAAAATATAATAATAATAATAATAATAATAATAATAATAATAATAATAATAATAATTATTATTATTATTATTATTATTATTATTATTATTTATTTATACCCCGCCCATCTGGCTGGGCCTCCCCAGCCACTCTGGGCGGCTTCCATAGAAACCAAAAATACAGTAAAATATCACACGTTAAAAACTTCCCTGAACAGGGCCGCCTTAAAATGTCTTCTGAATGTCAGGTAGTTGTTTATCGCTTTGACATCTGCTGGAAGGGCGTTCCACAGGGCGGGCGCCACTACCGAGAAGGCCCTCTGCCTGGTTCCCTGTAGCTTTGCTTCTCGCAATGAGGGAACCGCCAGAAGGCCCTCGGCGCTGGACCTCAGCGTCCGGGCAGAATGATGGGGGTGGAGACGCTCCTTCAGGTATACTGGACCGAGGCCGTTTAGGGCTTTAAAGGTCAGCACCAACACTTTGAATTGTGCTCGGAAACGTACTGGGAGCCAATGTAGGTCTTTCAAGACCGGTGTTATATGGTCTCTTAGCACCCTTAACAAACTACACCACCTGGCCTCTAGCATCTGACACACCATCTGCCCACCAGAACTGAAAGGAAGCCTACATTCAAATATGTGCATTTGCTTATGTACTGATTTGTTGTGCTCCTTACCCCACTCTCTACCCCAGTGTCAAAACACAACAGAGAACTATGGAAAGACAGGAAGGGGCAAATAAGCAAAGGCAATTAAGGTGAAAGCAGCATAAAATGAGATTAGCCCACAGCATGAAGAGATATCCGCTGTACCACAGTCACATTTTTCTCTGCCTGATGTACCTCAGGTCGCCGGTGCTCATCTACCTCCACAGAACCATCCAGGGGAGTCACAAAGTGGCACACAGGGTTCTTCCGCTTCTCCAGATCTGCAACATGAACCAGAGCATTAGCAGTGCACATCTCTAGGGGGAGCAAGCCAGGTCAGATTTAACTGCCACGTTAAGTAAGCCACAGAGCAGGACTTCCACTGTTAAAGAACCAGGGATGTGCACATGCCAGATTCTGCGCAAGTCTTAAGAAAAAAACAAAAAGCAAAGTGTGGCATGCGGAGCAGAATTCAGCTACTGTACACGACAGAAATTCAGTAGGGAACCTTCCAATCTTCTCCATAAAGGGCTGGTTTTTGTATGCACACACAGAGAGAGAGAGCATAAGGAAGGCTGGAGGAGAAACTCGCTTACCTAATTCACATTTCCTCAATCAGCGTGTAAACCAAAACACAGCTATCCTTTGAAATCTGCAATTCTCTGAATTTTGCTTTACAGTTTTACAACGAAGAAATGCTTACAAAAAAGCATATAATATATAATTTAAATGCTATGTAGATGACTTAAGAGGTTTTCTTTACAATTAAGCAGTATATAAATTCTGTTAAATAAATAAAAATGTATTAGGAAAAAGTATGCATGAAAATTTGTGTATTAATGAAAACAATGTGCAGAAATCAGCATGTTGGGCAAATGTGCATAAAAATATTCACACATACCTGGATATGTGTACGTAATTATGTCCTTGAAGGTTTGTGGGAATTTTTTAAAAACTGCAAACTGATTTAGAAATGGCGAAAACTGAACTTAAGATGGAAAAATGAGAAAGTGAAATTGACAAGAGTGGGGAAGGGCCAAAGCTCAGCGGCAGAACACCTGCTTTGCATGCAGAAGATTCCAGGTTCGATCCCCAGCATGTCCAGGTAGACAATACAGAGCTAGATGGACCAAGGGTCTGACTTGGTATAAGGCAGCTTCCTAAGTCCCTAGAAGCAGGCCTCAGACTTGTATGCTTCCTCCCCCAAACCTCCCCTCGCTACAGGCAGAAGTGAAGGACATCACCAGAGACCCCACATCACTGGGAGAAGTAGTGAACAATTGAACCAGGGAGACATCACGTCTGGGGGTTTTTCAGGTTCAACCATTCCCTTTTATTTTATTTTAAAATGAAACCTCACCATTCAATTAAAAATGTTCAAGGTTACTTTCAATAATATTAAAATAAAAAGAACAGAGAGGCTATCCACAGAGAGGAGAGGAACCAAAGGAGGGGCTGATGGCCTTGTTCTCACCCGGGGCAAATTCCTAGGGAGCAAAGAATGGGTGAGCAGGCGCTGGCCCCGCATCCCCCTGCCCTCTAATGCATGGAGGGGGTTCAAGGAGACAGAACTTTTCCAGTGGTGGAGCCTAAACCATGGAGCTTTCTCCAAAGGGAGACTTGCCTGCCTCTGGCATTACTGGGGTTCCTAGGAAAGGCTGAGGTTCTGCTTTCAACTGGTATCTGACACAACGGAGAAGTTGCTCCCTCTGCCTGATTTGGCTATGGGATGTTTCTTCCTGGTTTTGTGTAACAAGATTGCTTTGTTGAGGCTTTTATATTGCTGCTTATATTGCCTGCACACCCTGAAAGAGGACAAGGCACGTGATATGTAATAAACAAACAAAAGTCCCAGGCTGGCCACGTACTAATGTGTGGATTTTCCCAAAGCACCCAAACCCATTGAGGATGGGCACAACTTACACTGAATGTACCAAGCCCTCCAGATGGCGTTGTTGAGCCGGATTTTATCCCTACACTGAAGCTTCAGGCCTTTGAAATTCTTCCACTTGGGTGAAACCAACTTGCCGCTGCAACAAAGCAGAGAAGGTTCAGATTTAAACAACAATAATAAACAATATATTCTGAAGCAAAACAAAGCAAAGATACAGCACACCAGGCTGACAGCTTTGAAGGCTACCTAGTGTCCTCTGCCTGGGCCTGAGTTTTAATTCTGACCAGGCCTGAAAGCAGAGCTAAAGGGGACAAGTTGTGACTCATGGGGACATTGAAACCCCTTACTATAGTCTGTCTTGATGCCAAGGCAAACCCATGTTTCTACTCCAGCCAGCCCTGCTCACATACAACTTTTTAAATTAGGCAGCAGATATTTAGATATTCTGTTCTGTTGAAGCGAATATGTGCCTTAAAAGAGCCACATCCCTTTTGATCATTGTGCTAGTTTCTGGATTTGGGGTATAGTCAGTGCTATTTTTCTAGAAAAAGAGGTGCCGGAACTCACAATGAACACCTCCCTTGTTCTCCTATATGTAAGGGTAAAGGTAAAGGACCCCTGGACGGTTAAGTCTAATCAAAGGAGACTATGGGGTTGCGGCGCTCATCTCACTTTAGACCAAGGGAGCCAGCGTTTGTCCACAGACAGCTTTCCGGGTCATGTGGCCAGGACTAAACTGCTTCTGGCGCAACGGAACACCATGACAGAAGCCAGAGCACACGGAAATGCTGTTTCCCTTCCCACCACAGTGGTACCTATTTATCTACTTGCACTTTTTTGCGTGCTTTCGAACTGCTAGGCTGGCAGAAGCTGGGACAGAGCAACGGGAGTTCACCCCGTCACGGGGATTCAAACAGCCAACCTTATGATCAGCTAGCACAAGAGGCTCAGTGGTTTAGACCACAGTGCCACCCACACCAATAATGGCAATGGTGTCCACCTGAGAGGTGTCAGAATTGAGTTCCAGCTAAAAAAAGAAAAGCCCTGGATATAGTACTCTGAAGCAGTGGCTTTAAAAACTGCCTTCTATAAGCTTCCTATAAGCCTTACAAGGTCACACTACTGTATTTGTCATTTTAACCTAATAGATGACAGCTCTCCAGGGTCTCAAGCAGGGAGGGATTTCTCCCATCCCATCATTTTTCTTAGCTGGAGATGCCATGAGTTGAACCTGGGACCTTTGCCCACAAAGCATGTGGTTTTCTGCTGAGCTATGGCCCCTCCCTAGGGAAGCGGGTGGCGCTGTGGGTAAAACCTCAGTGCCTAGGACTTGCCGATCGCATGGTCACGGTTCGAATCCCCACGGCGGGGTGAGCTCCCATCTTTCAGTCCCAGCTCCTGCCCACCTAGCAGTTCGAAAGCACCCTTAAGTGCAAGTAGATAAATAGGTACCGCTTTATAGCGGGAAGGTAAATGGCGTTTCCGTGTGCTGCGCTGGCTCGCCAGAGCAGCTTCGTCACGCTTGCCACGTGACCCAGAAGTGTCTCCGGACGGCGCTGGCCCCCGGCCTCTTGAGTGAGATGGGCACACAACCCTAGAGTATGTCAATACTGGCCTGTACGGGCAGGGGTACCTTTACCTTTACTATGGCCCCTCCCTAAGGAATGCTGGAGAGTCCCATGAAAGCCCATCAGGTCTTTCTTTGTAAGGTAATTGCTGGTGAGGACAAGCTTCTCTAGGAAAGGAAAGATGGCTCGCCCACTGCTGTGGATTATCTCCTGTAACTGCAAGCCATGGGGTGAGCGTTGGGATGTTCTATGACACACCCAGTTCATAAAGGGTAATGGTAAGACCCAAGAGCCTTAGAAGTTAGAACATGCCCAAGAACCCTTTGCAACATGAAGGGATTCAATGGTTGATGTGCAGAGGTTCCTTCTCAGCTATACTGCTGAAAGCATTTCCTGAGAGACTGCCTATAAAATGAAGCAATGCCCTGAGAAATCAAGCCCATCCAGAATCATCTACAACTTTAAAAACATCTTTTGCGTTTCAGGATTGGTTGTGTTCGGGAATTTTTCCTGTGTTGAAAGCTGGTGAAGATCAAGACTGAGAAAGTTTTTAAGTGCATTCCTGCAGGATGGCCTCATTACATGAGCCAAAAGTAGCCCTGAAGAGGCTATAAGGGAACTATTAACTCTGGCCCAGCACAGATGGGGCATGCTTCAATCTCTCTCTCAATGCTGCCTTTCACAAGCAAATTCTGTGCAAAAAGGTTTTAAAGGTCACTGGCGCTTGCAACAGACAGCAAGCCAAGAAACTAGGAAGAAAAAAGAAATAATCACGTGGAAAACAACTTGTACGACAGAGGATAGACTTAAATATTAACCTCTTGACCATCTTGCCACACTTACCAAACACTATTGCAGATAGAGGTGAAAAAGCATACTTAAAAAACGAACAGAGGAGCGTCTGTTCCAATCTGAATTTAAAATGAGGAATGTGGTCGCTAGAGCATGGAAGAGACAGAATTAAGTGACGCCAAATGTCCTCAAATGATCAGTTCATTCAAAGACAGCAGAGGAAGTCCATGTTTTGCTGAACCGCAGAACAGCTGATGGGGTTCATTGAAGAACAGCTATTTTCAAACTGTTTGTCATCATGAGAGCGACTGAAATGTGCCTTGAAACATCCAGCCATGATTCTTGATGCACCCACCACTCCATGCCCCTTAGAGCAAGGAAACCACACATAGTAGCCATTACAGTGGTACCTCGGGTTAAGTACTTAATTCGTTCCGGAGGTCTGTTCTTAACCTGAAACTGTTCTTAACCTGAAGCACCACTTTAGCTAATGGGGCCTCCTGCTGCCGCCGGGCCGCCTGAGCACAATTTCTGTTCTTATCCTGAAGCAAAGCTCTTAACCTGAAGCACTATTTCTGGGTTAGCGGAGTCTGTAACCTGAAGCATATGTAACCTGAAGCATACGTAACCTGAGGTACCACTGTACATGCACACACATATATGAGCAGTGACATCACTCTGAAGGAGGAAGCAAGGACATGCTGGGATTCACTGATACTGACTACAGTGCAGCTAGCACAAGTTACCACCACTAGCCAGAAAGCACAGAAAACTGTCTGGACAAATGAGAGGGCAGGATCCCAAGAGGCAACACGAACTGGGATATCCTGTGCCGGGATATCCTGGGTTTCAGAAGCTGCTCTAAGCCAGGGGTAGGCAACCTAAGGCCCATGGGCCACAAGCGGCCCACGGGGGTCATTTAACTGGCTCACAAGCCGCCCCCAAACCGAGCCGCCCGCTCAGCAAGTCCCCACGCAGTGCTAAGCCAGTGCAGCGCGACATGGGGACTCGCTTCCATGGTGCCGGAAATCACGTCTGTGCATGCTCAGACGCCGAAAATCGTGTCTGAGCAGATGCAGACACTGGAAATTATTTCTATGCAGACGCCGTAAATCACGGCCGCGCACACTCATGCACGCACACAATCCAGCCCACAGAGGAATCTCCGCTGGAGTGAACCGGCCAAGGCAAGGTAAACCTTGCCGACACCTGATCTAAGCTGATTTAAAGGGTGTGTGTGTGTGTGTGTGTGTATACTGAAGACAGTGTTCAAAATTAAGTTGGAAGAAAATCGATGCAACCCTAGTGAGCACTACAATTGATGGTTTCCAAGAGCGGGAGATAGATGGGCTTTTGAACTGAGTTTACAAAAGCCACATGGGATGTGGGCCCTGCAGCTCTTGCTCCTTTGCCACCCGCCTGGCTGTATGCAACGTGATTTAGAGAAAGCAAAGCAACTGCAGGCATGAGAAGGCCCGCAGAGTCTTGGAAAAGCGACAGCTTTCCCTGCCTCTAGTGCAGGGACAAAAGCCCTGATCTCTCACACCTGCTGGCCCAGGGACAGCTGCTTGCTTTTCCCTGGGATTGCCAGAGCTGGCATTATTCCCCAAATAATCCTGTAATGGCTCATGGCGACAACTGTGTCTGTGACGGGCTTAAGTCTAGACAGGGTGGACACGGCCACCTGGCTTCCTTTCTGGTCCACTGCTTGGGAGGGGGTGTTTGGCTTTATCTGTTTTTAAGCACTTTGAGCAGAATGGCTGATGACACATAGGACCTCTTTGATCCTTGCCATGCTTTAAAAGAAAATGCTTCGTCCCATCGGGAACACAAATTCACTAAACACGAGGCTCTCCCTCTGGGTTCATTCTCTGATGTTACATTCCATTTGAAAAACCACACACAAAGGAGCAACTACAATTTCTGGGCCAAAAAAAAGACATAGGAAATCCATAATCTGACTTCTTGGTGCTTTAATGTAAAAACTGTCTTTAACTTAAAAGTTGCGCTCTGTCATTCTGACTAAACGGGTTGGTTAACTGCATTCCTAGAAAATTTCCAAAGTGAAGTTCATGCCCCTTAAACTCAAAATCAAGGTGGATAAAAATCAATGATTTTTTAAAATAAAAAATATCAAAAAATTGAATTTTTAAATTTAAATCAATTTTTTTTTATGTAAATCGGATTTTTAAAATAAAATGCTTTTGGAGGAAAAATCTTTCTAAAGATAGCTACATTATAGTTACATTATAGTCCAAAGGCTATTCATCAGGAAATAAGAATTTGATTTAAGTTTTTCATATGTGCTAAAACTCAGTCTAAGGTGTTTTTTTTTAAAAAAAAAATCGTTCAACCACATCAGTTAACAAACATGGATACATATGCTATAATGTTATTGTTTTTGTTAAACAAATCGTTTAAATTGTTATTAAGGAAATGATTATTTTTCTCCTTCCAATAAAGTACAGCAGGAAAGCTGTCCAAATATAAACAGTTAACTTATTAAACCTCACAATAGTTTCATAATTATCTATGTATTTCTAATAGTATAACCAAATTAGTAATTTTATATATAACTGTAAAAACTACTCTGAAAATTTATTATTCCAAAACTGAAATCTTCATTATTAAGATTATACCAGCAAGAATGAGTCTTTCTGTAAAAAAAATGATTTAAATCAAGTCTTACTGACTAGTGATTTAAATCAATTTGACTTAAATCAAATCCACCCTGCTCAAAATAGGTTCCTAAATAAGATTTTAGTGACTTGCTGCTGCACATTTTACAGCCAGCCCACTGACAATTGCTTTGTCAAAAGTGGGTAGTAAAAACCTGCGGAAGGAGTTTGACTGCATCAAGATGAATATATACTGGCTTCCCCTCACAATGATAATGTCAGGTAACTGTTTAGCTTCTTCTGTATTGTGCTATTACCACAGCACCTGACCTATGCAGCTCCTGTACTTGCTTCCCTACTCCTTATTCCAGCCGTTGCCAACCTGATGCCCTCCAGATGGTTTGAACGAAAACACCTGAAAGGCACCAGATTGGCAAAGGCTGCTCCATTCCATTATATAGCAATGAAATATATAGTACAATTTAAAACAAACACCACGACCACCAAACACACACCATCCTGCTGGACACTGAAAAGCATAGACTTGAATCATCTGCTAATGCAACTCTTTGTCTCCTGAGATTTCCAGGGCTTCCCAAAAGAGTGAATGCCCAAGGTAGACATAATTCTTCAGCTTCTTTTGTTGCCCTAACCCCGATTGCCTAACATACAATGAAAATGTAGCTACAGGGGTTCAGATATTCCTGGTGTCCAATGCTCAGTTTCCAATCAAGCAATGCTGGCGATGACAACTTCTGCATCTTGTGCATCCAAAACAGGCAGGAAAAGGTTTGTGCAACAAGGGTATCTGTGTCTTCCACTCTTACAAGGTAAGACTTCATGGCCTTAGCCAGCAATCCTAAGACACCAATCAACAGATACGGAGGGCCCAAATATATGATATTTCAAATGCATAGCGTGCAGCTTTGGCCACAGGTTTTTCTCTTGAATACAAGGCATGTGGGTGGGGGGGTCCCTAGGAATGCAGAGTGTGGGGAACCCCTCCCTTTCCAGCTGCAATCTTGGTGACAACCCCAGCCCTGCATTAGCCTTGGACACAGAGGTTGAGCTATTTATTTATATTGTGGCTTTTTTCCTTTCAGGCCACAGACATAGTATAAATGACAAGCAAATGTATTTCATCAGATTTACACCCCACACCATCTTCAAAGGAGCCCAAGGTGGCAAACATACCAATACTAATAACAATTAAAACGTGTAGTAAACAACTGAAGACAACCTTCCAAAAATCAGTTTAAAACTCCCAAAAAAGGCTCCGGTATGTAGTTAGGGTGGGCTAGTTAGATTTTTTGTATGCAAATGTTATTAGGAGTTATTAGCAAGGCTGGATTTAACAAATACTGTAATAGTAATCAAATATTGACAAACTTGTTTAAAAACAAAAGTAGCTCTACAGTCTGGATGTGTATAATGCACTCTGCTCTCTCTCTTGGCTGAAGTCCTGGAGGGAGAGATTCAAGTTCTCAGTCCAAGTTAATGGCAGGTCAGATAATAATTAATCCCCAACCCAAGAGGCAGGCAATACTTTAATTAACCTGCATTGCATGAGGTGACTTTTTAAAGCTGCTAATTCCCAAAAGGTCATACTGCCTCCCTTTAATCCTGTATTTCCTAAGAGCAACGTGTTCTTAAAAAAACCCACAAACCTCTTGTGCCATTTATTTACAACCCCCCAGGGAAGATAAAACAGCACAGGAAAGATATGAAGAACATTCGATTTGAGAAAGCAAAGCTGAGTTCATGGTAAGTTCTGAAAGCAGGGAACCATCTATGGGCAAACTGGAGCAAATGCATCCTGGAAGATCAAGGAAGAATCAACCTATGCAGCAGTGGAGGGAAATGTAGCTCTGCCCCCCAACCTCAGTCTGTTCTCAGCTATCCCCCCCCCACCTGCCCACTTGACTACTTAGCTACCAATCCAGGGGATGGCACTGTCAGATTCCTCTTCTTCAGCCTCAAAATTGCCCTTGTAGAACTCAGAAGGGAGGAGGATGGGAACAAATCTAGAATTTAGTGACGTTACCTCTGGCTCCACCTGCTGTTGGCCTCCTGTTTTACATCTCACCAGCCCCAATGAGCACCAGTCACCACTGCTGCACAGGACAGTTTTCTACTAGTGAGGCTTCCTTGTGCTACTTTGTCTTGCAAACTGAACTGCTGCTTGGTGGTCACATGTTATGGTATAATCTGACTTTTTGTACTGATGTGTTACCTGCCCGTCACCATAATGTCCCAGGGTGGGTTAACCCTTCCCCCCCACCCCAGCTGAAACTTTACATCAGAGGACTGGGGTGGCTCCTATTAACTAAATCTAGGTGTCAAATGCCAGGGTAAAGAGCCGTGCCTTCAGCATACAGCAAAAGCTATACAATGAAGGTGTTAGATGCACCTCTGTTGGGGGTGGGGGAGAGCGAATTTCACAGCTTAGGGGCTGCCACAGAGAATGCCCTCTCCCAGGCTGCCACCCTGAGGATGATGGTATAATTCCCCTAAAATTAATCTGGAATCCCTTGCCACATGCAAGAGATTACAACAGGAGTTGTTTATTACTGGGTGGCATTTGTGTCTCGTGTGACTTTCTATTTAATTTTATCAGGTAAGCACCTGCGCAGCATCGCAGCTGTACATTAGGAGCAAAGGGGGGGAATGCTCTGTGATGCTCCACAAGGTGCAGCAACACAGCTGAGTTCATGAAATAAAAGCAATTCCTTACAGCTACACTGTGGCAAAGGGTCGTCTTCACTACTTACCCAACGGCCATGAAACAGAGGGTCAGAAATGAAAATGGCAGGTCACTATTTCCTGCCCAGAAAGCCAGCCCCAGCGTTGTTAAAAACAACAACAACACAGGTTTTCAGGTTTAAGAAACCTCCCACCAGTGATAATAGCGCAAAGCTAAAGCACACAAGCATTAGTACAGAGACAGTGAAATAGCAGAACAACAGTAACAGAACAGCTCTGAAAAGGCACAGGACAAAGAGGCCGCAGATCGCTGGCCCTTAAAGTGCTACCTGCAGAACCGCAGAAGGGGGAAACTCTTGTGTAGACTGTCTCGATGACAGAATGAAAATTGATGTTTACTGCTAAACCAAACTTCAAGCAGCAAAAGAGACATGAGCCTTGCAGATGGCTTCCCCTCTTTGCCTTGAAACAGGTGGGGAGAGTGATGCTACTGCACTTAGGTTCTGGACATCTGAGTGGCCATTCTGGGAACAGGATGCTGGACTAGAGGGACTACTGGGTTGGCTGCCTTGATTCAGCAGGCTATTCTTACGCTCTTCATGTTAACTAATGCTTTCCTTCCCTGATCTGGTGCTCTCCAGTTGTGTGCTGGGCCACAACTGCCATGATACCTGAACTGTGGTCAAGCTGGCTGGGACTAATGGAAGTTGGAGTCAAAAAACAACTGGAGGGTGCCAGGTTGGGAAGGGCTGCTTAGTGCGTTGCACATGCTGCTTCAGTGGACCACAGGCCCTGTGATTTGGTTGCTATCTGCTCACTGCTCCTTTGCCCTTGAAAGCAACTATGCTCTGAATGACCGCGTGCATCTCAATGTATGACAATTTTCACACACCATTCCTCCTTGAAGCAGACACAGACCAAGCAGCAAAGTAGTGATAATCATAGTGAAAGATTATTTCAGAAAGGGGTAGCCCGAATAAGGGAAAGGCAAAGTATTGTTGACAATACTATGCTGAATCAAAAGGCTGGGTTGTACAGTGGAGAAACCTGACTGCCCCAGTTCAGACTGCAGAATGGGGTGGGGGTTAGCATTTTGAAATGCTCCTCTTTGTTTATACCATTTCCAAACTTCTCAATTAATAAAAATATTATCAGAAAACTAAAGCAAGAACAGCAAATGTTAGAAAAATACACAGAAGAATTAGTAACACAACTTTTTAAAGAATACTTCCTAGTATCAATTCCTTCTCCTTCTGACACAATATCTCTCAGCTTCCTGGCTCTTACCTAGGACACCACCCAGCCACCTTGGCTCTCACCCAGAGCCTAAATGAGATCACCCACAAGATCTCACAACCAAGGCGTCATGGAACGTGGTGACCTCACCCTAGGTCGCCCACAGCTTTGACCTACTCAGCACTGTCAGTTTCCAACTACAGTAGATTTGGATTGGTGAGTTTCCCAGGGGGTCCAAAGGATGGTAAATAGGGCACCCATCCACTCATAGTCCTCTGCACATCTCTCCTCTTCCAGTTGTCTATTAAAAAACCCATAACAAACAAATGGCCCCTTATGCCTGACCCTACTCCCTGCTCAACAGTACATTATTTTCACATGTTAACACCCTTAACTGCACTATAATTATAGCTGATGGTTTATTTTATAATATCTGCATTATGTGAATAATTTTTATGTTATATAATAAACATTGTATATATAGAAAGTGCAGTATATTGGTTTTAAAAAGAAAACTAGCGACTCATTTCTTCTTAGTATGCTAGTTTTTATGGGCAGACATGGGGAAGTGTGAAAAAGTGATTATCTCCCACCTGTAAATCTGAAGTGGTACAGTGCATTCAACCATGTTGGCATCTACATTCTGTATGTAGAAAATGCAGCCAACAACTAATTTTATTCTGGCACTGAGTCACTGGTAAATCCTTGCAGGAGATGAGTGGTGTCTTTTTGTTGCGACTTATTCAATTCCTAGTTGGAACTCGGTCATAAAACTGTTAAGTGATGATACCCATATTCTGCTACACTAACCAGACTTTTAAAACAATTAATCTGAATGCACAATAATAAAACTGAGCAACTTAGCACTCCTAAACCTAATTCTCAATACACATTCAGTTACATAGCCTTTTCAGTTCAACTGAACTAAACAAACCAGTTTTGACAACGGCTCACACGTTCTCGACATTTATTAATCTAATCTCTTTTGTGGGAAACTGGACGCGTGAATTCAGCTCTCTTCAAGCCAAAACTAACAATATTTTCTCAAACAAAGGTTCATTCAGAGCATCAGATAAGAACGCTCACTTATTGTGCTGCGGAGCAAAAAGGCAGACATGCAGGACAAAAACATTCCTGTATTGAGCCAATAAGAATTGTTATTTCCCTCCTGTCTGGGCGGCTTCAATGAAGTCCAAACTCACCCACTGATTGTTTGTATACAGTTTTCAAAATGGCTAGAAAGCAAATCTCCAACTGCCCTTGAAAGCTTCAGGCACAGCCATCGGCTCACATCAAGGAAGGACACATTTAACTCTGGCCTAGTGCCCTATTGCCATGAGGAGGAAAGAGCTAAATTGGAGATCATATTTAAGGGTGTTTCTGCAATCTTATTCCCTTTACCAAAAGGAGTGGTTGAGGTCTTGTGAGACTTGCTGAAGCCAATCAGGAGTGTGTACAGGGCCTTTCATCAGTCTGTGGTGGTACTCTAGCTGTGACCCTACCTGCATAGAGACAGGCTGGCTTTGGTAACCCAGTCTCTGGTAACGTGCACATCATTGTGGCACCATAAAGACTTACATCCCCCTTCCCCTGCATGATGTTTTTTGTTATTAGTGAGCTGCCGAGCTTCCTGTGTCAGTTACGGATATTGTTTGCTCTCCTTTTATGGTATCATGTATTTATATTGATGTTTTAATGCGTTATAAGTTGCTTGGAGACTTTTGGGTAATAAGCATCTAATAAGCAACAGCAGTAGTGATAGCTATTATTATAATAAGAAGTGACTGAAGAACCTGCAACGGGAGACTGCAACATAGAACTGCAATCATCAATGCTGTGACTGACTCAGAGCAAGAACAATTATCCCTTCGGAAACCCATATTTTAAAGCAACCTGATGAGATCAAATTGTTATTTTTTTATTCCTATGGCAGAGGGAGGGGAGGGGAGCTCTGCCATATTGACACTTTATTTGGCAGTGCCATAATTTCTTCCACATATTTGACAAGCTGGTGGGGTGTAAGGATAGAGAACAGAGAGGATGCCCTGGAAGAATTTTATATTTATCTCACTTCCTGCCTCTAAAAACAACCTTTGTGATGCCTGCACCCAGTGCTTTTTTCCCACCATGAAGTTGTTATAGTAAAGGCCACACTTTTTAACAACAAAAAACAGAGGTGCTGGTACTGCGTACCCCTGAATACCCCCAGAAAAAAAGCAAAGGCTGTTCTCCTTCCTTTTCTGCACTACCTTGCTAGAGCTTCATGAGTGCGGAAGAGGATGAAGGTTTAGGTGAAGTGAAACAGAAGTCTGTGTGGAGCTGGTTTAACACAGAGCACTGCACTACAAAGGAATGTTACAAGAGATCAGATACAACTGGGAGCAAACTCTTGTCCTCCTTTAAGTTATCAAGGGTTCCTTTATTCCTTTTATTACGGCTGGGATGGACACGAACGAGGGGACAACGTAGCTCTGCCACTGTTACCATAACAAGTTGCAGTTAACATGCTCAGCTGCACTTGTGCTTGCCCCACCTAAAACGTTCAGCCAGGGGCAAGAAGACACCAGCTGGCCACAACAAATGAGCATGGAAGACGGGACAGAGAACTGGATTGGAGTTCAAAATCCCAGTTCAACATGGGCTAAACTGGGATACACTTATTTGTCAGTTTGTAAAATTGCAACTAAAATACGACCCAAGTCACAGGGATGGTTGCAAGAGACATTTGACTTTAAAATGCAAAGCCAATCTGGTTTAGCAAGTACAGTGGTACCTCGGAAGTCAAATGGAATCCATTCTGGAAGTCCGTTCAACTTCCGAAACTTCGGAAACCAAGGCGCAGCTTCCGATTGGCTGCTGTGTTGGACATTCAGGTTCCAAAAAACATTCGCAAACCAGAACACTCACTTCCGGGTTTGCGCCACTCAGGAGCCAAAACGTTCGACTTGCAAGGTACAACTGTACAAAGAAATGGAAGATTTCAGAAAATTCAGCTTCTCTTCTGCCGATGGTATTGCAAAGGCTGGGAAGATTCATCTGTCAAAATTAACTCAGCTATTCAACTATTGCATTTCCAGGAGCCCTGTTATCCGAAAAATGCGAGAACCGTTTAACAATGTGATGTGAGTCATAATTCTGGCTGAAGCTGAAACATTTCCAAAAATAACTGCCAAGCGGGAAGTGCCACCTTATGGTTCCTTCCAAGTATTAAAAATGGCCACCTGAACCAAGTAATGGGTGCTGGCAAATAATCAAATGCTTGGGGATTCCAAATTCTGCAAAGTCTAAGCAGCAACTCCAGGTTGAGATGATGTTTTGTTTATCAGCAGAGCTGACCAAGATGGCTCTTGCGAAGTACCTCAAAACAACCTTATTCCAATTATTTATTAGCCTGTCTATTACCCTAGATGAACAGGAGCCTGGGGAAGGTTTACTGACTTCATAGAACAGTGAGCTGTTTACCACATACAACAGGTGGAGAAACCTGAAGCTAGGCTCTTCTGTCACCAAGGATAATGTAGCATTCCCCACACAACATGACAAGCCTATAAATACCCTGAAGACTACAAGGATCTTATTCTAAACAGTCTCCTCGGTGTTCCAGAAAAGAGCATTTTGGAGAACCAGCTCACCTCTCCCACGCTGAACCTGCCCACAATGCAAACTCTCTCACACAATGCAAAAACAGTCCTTCAGTTACAGCTCAAAAGCTCATCAACAGCACCTGTTTACTGCTGAAAGCATTAAACTGAACAGAAACCAGGCAAAACATTAATCACAGAAAAAGTTAGTCTAGAATAATAGTAAGTTATAATAAGTTAGTCAGGAAACCCTGTGAAAGCCAAAAGACCTCTTTCATAGCCTAAACAGGATTTGCGACAAGTTAAAATGAGATAAATTTTCAAAGTGACCTGTATCACAGCAGCCAGATTTTAAAAGTATGTCCTTGGAATGTGTCATCTGAATTCTAGAAGTTGCTTAGAAAGCAAAAGCAAACATCTCTCTTTTAAAATTCATATCACTGGCTGCAGAAAAATCACAGCACTTGCTTACAGGGCAGCCCTTTTATGGAGGATAAGGAATGTCTTTTAAAATGCTTTGCATGTTTGGCTTGCCTCATCATATTTGCCACTCCACTGTTGGCCAACAAGGCCTGAAAAAGCCACGTCAGTTCCTGGTTATTTAAGGGCACGTAGCAGAGGGAGGGGCCATTCTTTTGGCACCTCTTGCTGTCCTGCAGTTTGAAGTTTCCCAATTTATCCTCAGCAGTGGATCTGGGGTGCCATTAAGGGGAGTGAAGTTTCACACTGATGGATCTGGCCTACATGGGACAATCCATCTATGTGTTCCCAATAAGACTGGATTAAGACCAGGAAATGGCAGCAAAAGGGATTTTAAAATCATCCTAGCATGGAGATCTTTCAGTCCCCCAAACTTTTCCATGGGAAAGCTTTTGCATCACCATCTCTCTAAGCAGCACAGGAAATAGTAATTTACTGCACCAGACTCGGCTGATAAGAAAAATTATTGTTTCAAATACATAGGCGTCTTCATCTAAGGCAGATTTGCAAAAGTTTTTTCATGTTGTTGTTTTTTAAAAAAATGCTTTCCAGTTCATAGTTCATGAGTTTAGCCACTACAGTGGTACCTCTAGTTAAGTACTTAATTCGTTCCGGAGGCCCGTTCTTAACCTGAAACTGTTCTTAACCTGAAGCACCACTTTAGCTTATGGGGCCTCCCACTGCTACCACGCAGCTGGAGCACGATTTCTGTTCTCATCCTGAAGCAAAGTTCTTAACCTGAAGCACTATTTCTGGGTTAGCGGAGTCTGTAGCCTGAAGCGTATGCAACCTGAAGCGTATGTAACCTGAGGTACCACTGTACACACTTCACCAAATAGCCAGGCATTTGGAAAAATTGAGTCTACCTGGAAACAGATACAGGCTATTTTCTCCCATACGCCTGATTCATGTCAGGAGTGGAAATAAATGTAGGAATGGATTATGTTGAAAATGAACAGCTGCTGCAGGTTTATAAAAGACAATTAGGTCAGCTTGACAGCTTCTCTAGGAATGTAATGATATGCATATACATGCATAAACACACACACATCATAGGTCAAGAACAGCTGCTCCTGATCCTTTCAGAGCAACCTCTGATCATTAAAACAAAATGTATGGTGCAAATGCAATTGAAATACTCACAGTTCTGGTCACCTCACTTCAAAAAGGATACTGTAAAGGTTTAGAAAAGTACAACCAAAATTTTCAAGGGGATGGGGCAAATCCCCTATGCGGAAAGGGCTTATTCAAGGCTTTTTTAGTTCAGAGAAAAGACAAGAGAGAGAAAACTTGACAGAGGTGTATACAATTATCCATGATGTGGAGAAAGAGGACAGCAGAAAGTTGTTATCCCTCTCTCATAACATTATGGAATTTGCCCCCACAAGAGGCAATGATGGCAACCAACTTGGAGGGCCAAATTTATGAAAGATAAGGCTGTCAAGGACTGCTAACCATGCTGATTATGTACTACCTCCATTGTCAAAGGCAGTATGCTTCTGAATACCACCTGCTGCAAAACACAGGAGAGCAGAGTGCTGCTGTGCTCAAGTCAGGTCAGGTCAGCGAACTTCTCACAGGATCTGGCTATCCACTGCAAGAACAGGATGCTGGACTAAACTGGCCATTGGCCTGACCCAGCAGGCTTTTCTCATGTTCTTAAAATGAATATTTAACAGTAGAATTATAATACATATGTTACTGCAGTAATCATCTACCTACAGCATCTTAAGAGTTAACACAAAGCTGGCTGTCGTCTTCTTTTTCCACTCTGAGCAGCTGTACACAGCCAAAGTCAAAGGCATCTCATCTAAACATTTATCCATATTCTGTAGACTGGTGCCAAAGGAGATGAAACGAAGAAAACAATGAAAAGAGGGGCCAGCACACTGGAGAAAACATGAACCATCTCATCCAAAGACACAAACTGGCAAAAAACAACAACAACAACCCTCCATATAATTATTCTCTTACTGAAGACTATATTCTCTTGCTCATTTAGAATAACAGAATAATATATTTGTAGAGTTGGAAAGAACCCTGAGTGTCATCTAGTCCAACCCCCCATAATGCATGACAGGTGGCTTAAAAATCTCCAAGGAAGGAGAGTCCACCACCTTACAATGAACAAGTGTCATTCAGTAGTGTCTCTCTCGTGTTTTTTGGGGGTGGAAGCCATACCTGATTGACTGTACATAGTGAAGAAAACAAACCATGTTGCATGAAAAGTAGTGCTTTCCCCACCACCACCACTTCAGCGTTCTTGTTGCAAAGTATTAAGTGTGTCTATAAATATTAAGTCCAAAACTGTGTGATCCAGGTTTCAAAGAGGTCCGCATCTAGGCACTTCCAATGTCTCGTGATGACTAACTTTGCAGCTGTTAACAAGTGTAAAATTAAATTCTTATTAATTAAATTCTGGGGGTTGATAACTAAGCAACACCACTTTTGGGTCCAAAATGAACTTTTGTTTTATAACCCGATTGATCAAAAGTTGAACTTTTCCCCAAAACCTTCTACCATTTATTATTTTAACTAGAATAATTTTTTATTTACATTTAAATTGCTTGGGAGAAAATGTAAGTAAAGTACTAATTGCTGCTCATTTGAAAGAAAGTTTTTGTAAATGTGTGAATGATATTTTACACCATATTAAAAAAAACACAGATTAACAAGTTGTCTCAGGATAATTGTTGATGTTGAAAAATTTACACAGATTATTTACATTTATTTTTGAAATGTGATTCCTAGTTTTCGGTGGTTTGTGTTGCATTATATTAAACAGATATATCCCAAATGAACCAAATGGAATACCAACTGGAATACTATTGAATTATTTGGAATGATGTCTGGATAGTACAAATGTTGAGATGGTTACTAACTTATTGGTAATGGCAAAAATGTTAATTCCCAAGTACTGAAAGAAGAAAAGTAGAACCTCTGTTATCAGAATGGTTTATGGAACACAGCTATAGTGTATAAACATATCATATAAACATATGATATTTGGGTTCAGGATTTTCTACAGATAAAGATCAATTTGTAAAGAAACTGTCACTCTTTATCAATTTTTAAAAAATGATATCATTTGGTGATGAAGTGCAATCTTGTTTTCATTGGTTTAATGAACTGTTTGGTTGATGGGTTAAGCAAACCAATATTTTTAAATAATGTGATGAATTATTTAGAGTTTTTTATTTCTCTTTTTCACTGTGTTTTCTTTTAAGAAATGTTGTATTGTTTTATGTACTGTATTTCATTACCATTTTATTATTGCAAACCACTGTGGGGCCAAATGATGAGCGGTCTCTACATTTCTTAAATACGTAAATAAGTGCTACAAAGGTGTTTGGAAACTTGCGTTAACAGGCAGGTAGATTTGTCAAAGACATGGCTTGGGAAAAGGCTCCCCCATTCATGCCTCTGCTGAGTGGTGAAAACCACATTTGTGGCTGGCATTCATCTAAAGAAGACATACAAATGCTCAGAAGAGACTCCTTGAAATAGCTGCTCTAAATGGAACATCAGGGCTCAGCATGAAATGTCTCCAACCTGGAGCCATTCTTCAGCCACTGGGACAGAACAGAGTGATGAGAAGTCAAGTGCTACCTCACTTAGCACATCAGAGCAGTTCGCCTTATCAAGTGGCACTTAATTATCCTACAATGTGGCGAGTGCTGGTGAAAGGAGTGCAGTCAGTCCGCTTGTGCCCAGGACTGGGTCCCAGGCAGCCAGCAGAGAGGCGATGGAATCAAGCTGCAAACATCAACACCTCTGACAAGCTCGATAAAAGGAGCGGCCATTCACTTATCTGCTTAACAAAGGCCATGTAAAAGGATTATAAATACAAACTTTCCCTTTGCAGAGACACTTTGGATTTTATAAGCCTTCCAGCTAAGCAGCCAGCTTTTGATGAGGAAGCAGGGGTGCTTTTGAAAAGATTTTTGGTCTAGTACAGAGCAAAATTAAAAAATTAACAGATGCAGCTTTCGTTTGTTAGCATAGGATTGCTGGAATACCAAAGGCAAATCTTGAGCAATATTATGGCTGACAGGCAAACTACATATTACATCAGGGGTGGGGAGCATGTGCCTCTCCAGCAGACCTCCCTGAGATGGCCCCTTCCATCTCTACAATTCTATGACCGTGGTGGCAGAGACTGAGGGGAGCTAGAGTCCCAACAGCATCTGGAAGGCCACAGATTCCCCACAACTGCATATAACAGACCTCCAACTATTCTATTTCAAATGAAGAGAAACCTTGGAAGGCTGCAATTTTGAGCTAAGGAACAGCAGGTGGGCTGAAAGAACTAGGGGTTTTCCTCCCTGGCCATTTCTCCCCATTCATATATATCAGGGGTCGGCAAAGTTTTTGTGGCCTGGGGAGGTTCACGGTCCCGCAGACGTCACAGTGGGCTGGAGTGTACGCGTGCACACGAATGCGCAAATGCTATTTCCGGTGCTCCTTCCGGCACGGAAGGCGGTCCCTGCTCTGCTCTGCACCAGTTTAGCACGCGCACGAGAGCTGACCAAGCGGCCGGCAGGGGTCCATGGGCCAGTTAAACAACCCCCATGAGCCATTTGTGGCTCATGGGCCTTAGGTTGCCAACCCCTGATATATATGAAGGCAGCCCTGCTTAGCGAAATTTTTAATGTTTGATATTTTATCGTGTTTCTACTATTCTGCTCAGAGCTGTCCAGAGTGGCTGGGGAAACCCAGCCAGATGGGCAGGATATAAATATTATTATTATTATTATTATTATTATTATTATTATTATTATTATTATTTCCTGCCAAAGAATTTTACATGAACGACAACAAGTGTAATTGTGCATCTGAAACCCCATGTTTTCTCTCAACTGTGGCTTTTTACAGAATGATAAGCTTTGCAAGAAAGAAACTGTAGGAAAAAAATCAAGGAGAGCTCCTGTAAATGCTTCAGCAATGTGAATTTTGCAAGGGATCAGCAGCAAGTGGGCGGAGGAGGGGAGGTGGAGAAAAGAGAAGAGATTTAACATCTATTTACAGGCAACTGTTTGTTTTGGGTTGGTTAAGTCTGAGATGGTAAAGTTTGAGAAGTCCTTGCTTAAAGAATGCAACGCAGACCTCTCAGCCTTTGTTGACCTGCTGCTAGGGACACAGCCCATTTAGTATTGTAAACTTCTTGCCTTGGTTTGTTTTAGCATAGCAGCACAATCCACAAGCACCCTATCAAGAGCAACACTTTTCTGCCATTGGGAGAGAGAGCAGGCAGTTCTGTCAGCACACAAGCAGGCACTTTCACAAAGGATTCCAACTAAGAACATATGCAGACTTTACATGAAAATGTTAGCTATCTGATCCTATACCCACTGAAGTGTCTCTTTCAACTACCCATTTTGGCTTTATTTCTGTTAAATAAATCAAGGCACGGTGTAATGTGTTGTTATTCATCTGAGGTTGTATTTACCTAATTTTAAGACCTGCTAAGGAAGAGATGATTGTCATTATGCCCTGATACGTAAAACCACAGAATTCAAGGAGGGTGTACATGTAGCAATAACAGTCAGATTGTGCTTATTCCAATTCTAATAGTAATCGTCTGTGTAGCTACAGAAACAGAAGTGCCTATATTTTCACAATATGCTAGTATTGACTGAGCCCTCCTCCCAGAAGGAAATGCAAAAAAAAATGCCTAATAGTTCTGGGAAATAAGTATTGCACAAGCAGGAAAGAAAACACTTGGAGCAGCTCCAGCAATGCAAAATGGAACTCAGCAACAGCAAACCCAGTGGTACCAGACTTTGTGGGCAGAAGTCCAAGACCCTACTTAGGAGAATGAGCAGGTGGGACCCCAAACACAGCAAGGCTGCCATTTTGGAGTAGGTGAAGTCAGCATTCAAAATTCCCCAGGCGCACTTTGCAACCAAATGAAGATGCCCGGGCCTGACATCTCCACCATCTGGGGGTACATGCCTGGCCTGGGGATCCTTGGATCTTCACTGTTCTCACACACTAGCAACACATTCTGTAGAATTTTATCCATTTTATTTTATCTGCACAATCAGAATGAATTTCAGGAACGAAAAAGTTGTATTGAAATATATAACTTTTGAGTCGTCTGGCCAAAAAATGGGAACGAGGCATTCCATTTTGGTGACTGAAACCCTGGTTTAAGGAGCCAATTGCTGCCTAGCTTATATATCTGAGTTTCCAACAGTGGTGAAGTAATACCCACCTACTGTCTGAAGAGGGGCATTCCAATAAGGCAATCAAGTCCAGAGTCTAAAATTACCTAACTGCACCATTTTCATTTACTACTGTTTTCATTTCATATTGTAGTCTGAAAACAGATGGGCTCTGGAATGATAGGGAATGACAAGCTCCACTAGAAGCAAACATGTCCATTACAGCGGATATAACAGCTTCAATAAACAATGTTGTGATTCCTGTGTTACGCAACTTTTTCCTTTTCAAGCAGCCACTTCATCCACAGGGAGGATACTGCTCAGAATATTGATGCTGTGTTCTCATGCCAAGGATTCAATCCCATCAAGCTCAGGAGGACTTGGTTCCATGTAAAAGGTAAGGTAAAGGTGAAGGACCCCTGGACGGTTAAGTCCAATCAAAGGCGACTATTGTGGCGCCCATCTCGCTTTCAGGCCGAGGGAGCCGAAGTTTGTCCGCATGTGGAGTCATGTGGCCAGCAGGACTAAACCACTTGTGGCGCAACGGGACAACGGGATGAAAGCCAGAGCACACAGAAACGCTGTTTACCTTCCCGCCGCAGTGGTACCTATTTATCTACTTGTACTGGCATGCTTTCAAACTGCTAGGTTGGCAGGAGCAGGGACAGAGCAACAGGAGCTCACCACCGTTGTGTGGATTCAAACCGCCAACCTTCCAATTGGCAAGCCCAAGAGGCTCAGTGGTTTAGACCAGAATGCCACCTGTGTCCCCTTGGTTCCATGTAAAGAAGCATAGAAACAGGATGTGTATGAGGTACCTAGAGTCTGCAGGCTGAAATCCTACTTTAGGAACTGTCATGGAACTGTCAACAGCACTTCATCCTAGGGAGGATGCAAACTGATCATCCAGTGCATGTCTCTGTCCTACACAGGACCTTCTGTACATAAAGCATTTTCAACAAACATGTGTCCAACCTGTCCATGAAGATTGCTGAATGAGATTATGCACTGTCTCTAGGAGGCTTAGCCCATTGATGAACTGCTCTTACAGAAGGACACAATTTCTACTGTTTAATAGAAAACAATATTTCTGAAGCATACAATCATTTCTTCTTGTTCACTGTTGCCCCTTCTTGGACCCTAAACCACAGAAACACAGGTCTTTTAATTTCACATGCACTATAAACAAGTCCATAGTTCCAGCTCTGTAGGAACAGAGATACGGGCCTGACCCACAGCTGGATGAGACAACTAAAGAATCCCAATATAATGCTCTAAGCTCTTTGGTGAGAGATTGGTAGGTACAAATGTACCCAAAGTAAATAAATGCAACAATAAGCCTAATGCTTGCTTGGCACAGACTCCAACCACGGCAAGGTAGAATGATAAATTTATCATACCCAAGACTCCAACCACTGCAAGGTAGAATGATAAATTTATCATACCCAAAAAACGTAATATGAACAGTGCAATCAACTTTCTTTCCTTTTAGTCAGATCTACTGCTTTCTATTATCTTTTTAAAAATATTTACTACACATAAAATGCTCTGCTAGTCTTTTAGGCTGCTTCCCAAACCACTTCCTGTGAAAAACTGCTCACTTCAGGGGTTAATGCTTTGTCTAGTTAATGACAGATTAATCTCCCAGAGGTAAGCTGGCTAATCAGGCAGGAAAAGTGTCAGTCAATTTTTCCAGCATTACCTTCACCTTCACCAGAAGGAGATAACAAACCACATGATCCAATGGTTGGTTTCGCAGAGACCATTGTCCTTCCTTTTCTACTGCTGAATCCCGCTTCTGTACATTTTACAGGGCTAAGGTTAGTAAGCTGCTCCTTTTACAGGGTAAAAGATGCAGCATACCAAATCCAGCCTTGTTCCTAAACTGCACACAGGAAAAGGAACAAGAAGAGACTGTTCTTTTTTAAATTACCTACTAGCCTCAAGCTGTAGCAGCCTTACAAATAAGTTCACAAAAATTACCACACACAAAAAAAGTCACTACAGTGGTACCTCGGGTTAAGTACTTAATTCGTTCCGGAGGTCCGTTCTTAACCTGAAACTGTTCTTAACCTGAAGCACCACTTTAGCTAATGGGGCCTCCTGATGCTGCCATGCCGCCGGAGCACGATTTTTGTTCTCATCCTGAAGCAAAGTTCTTAACCCGAGGTACTATTTCTGGGTCAGCGGAGTCTGTAACCTGAAGCGTATGTAACCTGAAGCATATGTAACCCGAGGTACCACTGTAGTTCTATTATTCCACATAGTTCTAAATGCTAGTTATTTATTAACTAGAAGAAAAGGGAAAAGAGACACAATCAGCCTTTGTGATACTTCCCTACCAAACTACTTGAAAGCAATTCTTCTTTGCTCCATGTGGCCAGCTGCATGCAAGCAAAACTATCCTACACAGCTTTCATACTGAAAACCTCCATAAAGTTGAAGACTTCAGACCAGGACTTCTAAGGCCTGGAAGACAAAATTTGTTTGTACCTGATTGGGGGGGGGGGGAATGTGATATTTTCATTCTGTTTATATATTTTATTTAAGTACAGGATTCAGCTTTGAAATCTACTTCCTTGGAAATTATGTAAAAATAAATTTTAAAAGCATAAGCATAACCTTGAAGCTTCTGTGGGCAGCAACAATTGGGCATGACAAGTTATCAACGTTCGTTTTGGAGCCATTGGCCTTTTAGCTCTGAAGAATTTGTTTCCAAATAAAAATGTAAAGGTAGCGGGGGGAGGAGTAAGAGTAAAGTAAACGTGCCTTTTTCTGCACATGTTCAACAAATAAAAAACTGACATGGTAATATTATATTACAACAATGTCAGTGGTTAGTATGCAAACCTGTGAAGAGTCTACATATCCTTACCCAGTGAATGTTGATCTAATTAAAGTATTTTACCCATTTTCCAATTTCCTGGAATATGACGATAGAAGTTGCAACAGCAAAGGGTCTGTACTAAGAAACTATTGTGGAATATGCTTCTGTGGACAACAGGCCACTTCCGTAAGTTGCATGAACTGTTATCCTGAGTGATGTGATATATATATATATATATATATATATATACATATATATATATATACACACATACATATACACACACACACACACACGGGGGGGGGAGGGAGAGAGATGTGGGGGACAGGGAGGAACTGTAAACAGTATGGTTTGAATTTCATTTTCCTATGACCATGGCTATAAGCAATTAGTCTTTAAGGTGCCCCAATGCTTGTTCCCGCCCTGCCCTGCCCCCACCCCCAATATTGAGAATTTTCTGGGAAGTTATCCATTTCATTTTTTTAACCCACCCTCACAGCACTGAAATCAACAACAATAATCATAAATAATAATTTCACACATCATTTTAACCCAAAATTTATAGGAGCTAGGTTTTGTTGATATCCTGGTCTGGGCAACCTCAACAAACAAGATTCAGAGGGCTTACACTGATTAATCCCAGTGTTAACATCATTCCTAAAATATAACCATCAGCCACACATCTATCTTAAGCAAAGTCTCCTTACCAGATAAGATCGCCTCCAAAGCACGCAAATAGATCTACAAAGTAATTTCTGCTCGCTATATGAACCTGGTACATTACTCTACCTCAGTATAGGCTTCTGTTTGCTGCATATTCTAAAAAGAGCTTACACAAATCACAAGCAATATTTACACACCTGTGTTAAGAACAAGAAGGGAAAACATTCTAACAATATTTTGTGTCACTTGAACATTACTTTGCCTCTAGCACTCTCTTTCCATAACAGGAGGAAAGGAAGTAGTAACACAATTTCTATGCATGCATAGTTTGGGTAAATCTGAAGTTAACAGAACCCTTCACAAAATATCTTGCAAGTTTTCATTAAGTGAGGGAGAATCACTGTTGAAAAGCATTGTGAGACAGTGCATGCCTACGGACACCTATCTAATCCGGATCAGTCACAATCTTTGATCCTGTTGTGATACTTTGATCTTTAGGCAGTGTAGGCAAGGAGAACAAAATGTTCCTACAATACTTTGTAGAGGTAGATAAAATACTTTCTAGGTCTCATTACTGTAGCAGATTGAATTTAGCACACAATGCACAATTTGTGTACTACAGTACTAGCTTACAACAATGAAACGTGTCCCTCCTACAACAACAGGACAGTTTCTCTTCTGAAATACTAGCCCACTTGGAAACAAAATGCAGCTGTAGCCCTAATAGTCCACCTGACACACTGTATTTTGGTATTATTGAAAGCAAGTTTGCTTTGTAACTCACTGCCTGGAAAGCAGCCCCACAAACTGGTCTTGAACATCAGAGCAGCACTGCTGGATGAGGCCAAAGGTCTACCTAGTCCAGCATCCCTCTCCCCATAGTGATCAGTAAGATGGCTATGGGAAGCCTCCAGACAGACCATGTGTGCAACAGCACTCTCTTGCTCGTGGTCCTCAGCAACTGGTATTCAGAGGTACACTGCCTCAAATGCAAAACACAGCCATTATGACTAGTAGCCTTATCCTTCCTGAATTTGTCTCGTCTCTTTTTAAAACCATCTCCATATCTTGTGATTGCAATGTGTGAAGAATTGCTTTTTGTCTGCTCCGAATCTCTTGCAGGAAGAGCAAGTTTTATCCGCTTCCTTCACACCATGCACACAGACCTTTATAGTGGCTGCACACATTCCTTAGTTCTCTTTCTCCAGAGCCCCAAACATAAACTTTCCTTGCAAGGAAGTTCACCAGTCCCTTCGTAGCCCTTTTCCACACCCTGTTTTTCTAGCTAGATTACTGGTTTATGCGCCAGCTCCAACTTCTGAAACAGACAGTCTAATGGCAGACTTTAAAAAAAAGCAAGCAGACACTGTTTTAAAGTTATAAAAAGTTTGCTCATAGTAGTATGACAACAGACCTTATGTGCAGGCAACAGAATGCTACTTGGTCTACTCCAACAGGGCAGCTCTTGCATTTGTTACCACATCCAATTAGCTTAGCACAAATTTACATTGCAATGTTGAGCAAATCATGTTCCTGAGGCAAGACGAGAATTACCCAAGAAAAAACAGACTGTAATGTAAATTCCCAAAAGTTGTTTCCATTCTCTCATGGAATTCTAGACCTCTATCAACATAGCTTTTGACACTTCAATCTCTCAGTTAAAAGAATTAATGCATACAAAGGAAAAAGCATGGTAAAGAGAAAGCACACTCTTTTCTTGCAATGGGCAAAAGAGGAGTGGAAACCAAAACAACATGCTGACTTGGAGAAGCTTGAGAATTTCCACCATAAACTTACTTTTATAGCTCTTTTGCAAAGAAGATTTGCCGTTAACTACTTTGGCTAATTTGGGGTCACACCCAAGACAATTGTTGATACATACTTGAAAACTGCTACCTTGCAAGAGAAGACAGAATCTCACATTCTTTGCAACACAAATTCAGTACATTTTTTTAACGTCTCCTCCTACACTAAATCAGCCCCCACTTGCCCCTCTCACAAGCCTCCAGAGCAGGCTTCCTCAACCTTGGCCCTCCAGGTGTTTCTGGCCTACAACTCCCATGATTCCTAGCTAGCAGGACCAGTGGTCAGGGATGATGGGAATAGTAGTCTCAAAAAACATATGGAGGGCCGAGGTTGAGAAAGCCTGCTCCAGAGAATACAGGCTTCCTCTCCAGTGCAACACATCTTCCCCTCACAGTTCCTGGGTAGTTAGAGCAGGCATAGGCAAACTCAGCCCTCCAGCTGTTTTGGGACTACAACTCCCATCATCCCTAGCTAACAGGACCAGCGGTCAGGGATGATGGGAGTTGTAGTCCCAAAACATCTGGAGGGCCGAGTTTGCCTATCCCTGAGCACAATTTGAATATGATGTTAAGGACAGGCACCATCTCTATAGGTCTCCGTCCCTTACTTTTTATGACATGCATTGTTTTTACGTGTCTATATAGGGAGGGTTGTTCAGCTAATAAGGGTGAGGGGATTATGGAGCTGGGGACCATGGATTTTATGAAAGGCCCCCCATTGCCTTCTCCGCTGCTCATCAACTGCCACTGCTAACCTACCTCACAGGGTTGCTATGAGGATAATCCTACCTCATAAGGGCTGAGTATGGAGTAACCATGCTCCAAGTCTTTACAGGAAGGCTGGGATTTATTTTTTAAGTATTTGTATTAACAGTATTAATCAATGGTGCAGAAGAATGGAAGCACAGCTCCATGACTTTTTTCAGAACATGGCAAATGATATCATGTGACAGACGGCAAGGGCAATTGGAAAGCAAGGGAATGAGGTGGTGATGAGGCTTCCAAGTTTTACTACTTTTTGTAACACATTAGCACAGAGGAAGTGAGAGCATGAGAAAATCAAGCAGAGACTGGACTCCAACTCCCATCAGCCCTAGCTAGCAAGAGCAACAGCTGAGGATGGTGGGGGTTGCAGTCCCTGGCGTTCTTTGTACAGGCAATCACAATGAGCTCCTACAGCTGAAAATTTACCACTGCATGCCAACTGGTATCCATTTATAACCAACGTTTTGATACATAAGCTCTCTATGAACTAGTGAGCACTCTATTAATACAAAAAAGCACACTCAATCAATCAGAACAAAAAACCCCAGTAAAATCGCTTCCCAAGATTAGGACACCCCATGCCCAGTGCTTGCCCAGTGACATGGTTAACTCTTCTCCACAGGAGTTGCATGCAGGGCGGCAGCACTCTGGACTCTGTACTGAAGGGGTGGCATTAGAAGATGCTCACCAACCCCCAGCCTGCTGCACACACATCCACTCACAAGCAAGCCCCATTATCTCCAAACAGACTTTGGTGGGCCAGTAACCATTTCTCAGCCTAGCCTACCGCACAGCTGCTCATTTGACCACTTCAACTGGCCCTACTGTAGGTGCCACTTAATACTTGTTTAAGGCAGCAGCACCTAAACTTTGGAACTCCCTGCCTAGTGAGATCAAGCAGGCGCTTTGATCTCTGACTGCGGAGGCTAATAAAAACATGGCTGCTTAGACAAGCCTATCTGGATGCTTAAAAGGTTGTGGTGATTTTAATCTGTTTTAGGATTTTAACTTTTGTACGTTTTCACAGTAGCATTGTGAGTTTCCCCTCGGTTTTACCGTTTTACCTTTCGTAAACCGCTTTGCGAAAGAAAGAAATTTAACCGTGGAGCTGGGCTTAAATCTTATGAGATAAATAAATAAATAATCACCACCAGGTTGTTGTGAGGATCAAATTGGGGCGCCTTGGAGAAAAGGTGGCTGGAAACTAGACAACAAACAAACCAAGGCTTGCTCCAACTAGCCAAAATAAGATCAGTAGCAGCAGCAAATAACAGACGCTCCGAGTGTCCCTATTTTCCCGGATTCACAGAAGCCATCCTGATTTCTGATTCGATCCCACAATGACCCTCTTTTCCTCAGGACATCCCTATTTTCATAGGGAAAACGTTGGAGGGTCTGGAGTTATGGGACCCCCCTGAGCCAAGGCCATAAGTAACTATGCACCCTTCAGAAGGCAGGTTTCTCTCGTTTAATGTTTTATTAACATTTGTATATGTGTTGGAAGCTGCCCAGAGTGGCCGGGGCAAACCAGTCGGGTGGGCGGGGCATTTATTATTTATATTTATATTGTCGTTGTGCTGCTGCTGTTATTATTAATATTATTATTATGATGACCACCCCTCTTTCCATCCGAGGGCATGCAATGCGGGCGGCCTTCCCCGGCGCCCCCTCCTCACCTGTAGGCGAGGCTCATGCACTCGAAGAGCTTGGTGAGCGAGGCGTCGATGCTGAGGCGGCCTCCCCCGCCGCCCTCGCCCGCCGCGCCGCCTCCCCCGCCGGCCCCCGCCGCCGCGCCGAAGCGGTACGTCTGGCAGGTCTGCTCGTTGACGGTGTCGAAGTCGTAGCCCTTCTTGGGCGGGTGCTCGCTGTGCGGAGACGACACCATGAAGTGGCCCGAGTGGATGATCTGCGCCGCGACGCCCGACCGCTTGCCCGGAGCCCGCCGCCGGCCGCCCCCGGGCGGCCCCACCATTCCGCAGCGCCCGCGAGGGGCCGCCGCAGCGCCGCCAAGCTCGTCCTCGCTGTCCTCCGACGAGGAGAGCCCGGCCGCCTCCGCCCGCCGCGACAGGGGCGCCGCGGCCCCCGGGGCGGGAGAGGCCGCCTCCAGCCCCGGGAAGCGGCCCGCCCTGAGGAACACGCCGGCCGCCATCGCACAGCCGCTAAAAGAGGGCTCTGTCTGCCCCGTCAGGCCCGGCGCGGCCGAGTGGAGCTCCTCGGCCGGCCCGCCCCGCCTGGCCCCGCCTGCCGCTCGGGCCGCCGCCTCCGCCGCCACCTCGGCCGGGCTGGGAAGGGGCGGAGCGGGGCGCCTGCCAGCCTCGTCGGCTGAGCGCGCCCTGCTGCTGGGCCTCGTTCCTGTCAGGCGGCGTGTTCTCGCCTCACGCAGCAAGGCGGCCGATAGGGATTGGTTTTATTCATTAGACTTGTGTATGCCGCCCTCAGCATCTTAAAAAGTAGAGACATCACCTTGCCAACAAAGGTCCGTATAGTTAAAGCTATGGTTTCCCCAGTAGTGATGTATGGAAGTGAGAGCCGGACCATAAAGAAGGCTGATCGCCGAAGAATGGATGCTTTTGAATTATGGTGCTGGAGGAGACTCTTGAGAGTCCCATGGACTGCAAGAAGATCAAACCTCTCCATTCTGAAGGAAATCAGCCCTGAGTGCTCACTGGAAGGACAGATCCTGAAGCTGAGGCTCCAATACTTTGGCCACCTCATGAGAAGAGAAGACTCCCTGGAAAAGACCCTGATGTTGGGAAAGATGGAGGGCACAAGGAGAAGGGGACGACAGAGGACGAGGTGGTGGGACAGTGTTCTCGAAGCTACCAGCATGAGTTTGACCAAACTGCGGGAGGCAGTGGAAGACAGGAGTGCCTGGCGTGCTCTGGTCCATGGGGTACAAAGAGTTGGACACGACTAAACGACTAAACAACAACAACATGCCGCCCTTGCTCCGCGGATCTCAGGGCGGCTCACAGCACACAAACACAAGAGGGAAACAAGAACAAAGCGGACCCATCACCTCCCCGCCCCCAAAGCCAGCCAGAAGCACATTTGCAACTCCCAGCAACTCGAAAAGCGACTGTAGATGGAATGAATGAATGAATTTATTAATACGGTCCTAGACCAGCTTCAACACACACAATATCACAGATCATAAAAAATATCAGGAATACAAGGGACAATATGCAATAACAAGAATTTAAATATAAAAATTAAAATTAATTGTTAGCGTGCCCCCTGTAATTAACATTCAGGGGATTGGACATTATGGGACACCACTTGCTTCCTGCGATTGATTGCAGACGCACAGAATTTAGCTACATTTAATGTAGTCTTGGGCTTCTTGTCCTCTAGCAGTAGTTTTAGACTATAGTATTCCGATTCTTTCCTAGACTTTTGCAAAACAGGTGTAATAAAAGTCAAACATATATCCTCATAAAGACAACAACGTAATAGTACATGTGAAGCAGTTTCAACTTCCAACGAACCACAAGGACAGACCCGTGCTGTGTATGGTTTACCCTCAAATCTGCCCTGAAGTAAGGCAGAAGGGAGAACGTTAAATCTGGCGAGGGTAAAAGACCGTCTGTATTTGGGTACCTGAAGACCTGACAGATAGTTAGCTGTAGATGGAAACAGTAGATGGAAACTGTAGATGGAAACAGGCGGCTTGATGCCACACTTGCCAACTTGAATAAATTATGTTTTTTGGGGGGCGGGGGTAAACTCCGCCCCACATAATCGAGCAGATGAAATGGTGCACACACCCCATTTGAACAGCAATGTCCATCAACTGGGGGGGAGGCGGCCCCCTCAAATATTATATTGGAATTGGCTCCTATCATTGGCAGCAGCCCCACTGATCTAGGACACGCAGCGTTACATTTAAAGCATATTTGAAGCAGTGCCTTTACCGCAGAGAATCCTGGGCACTGTAGTTTACCCCTCATGGGGTCGCAGCTCCCAGCAACCCTTCAGCAAACTACCATGCCCAGAGCACTTTGAGGCAGGGAGGGGAGAATGTGCATGCAGTCTTGCATGCAGAATGTGCTAACTTAGCGCCATCCATTTTAATGGGTCTGCTCAAAGTATGACTTTGGCCGCATCCGCATCATACATTTGAAGCTCTGGGATTCCACATTAAAGTTACAGTTCTCTTTCCCCCACTTGGCCCCCCTTTCCAGGAAACTGGGAATTTTAGCTCTGGGAGGGAACTAGGGGTGTCCTAATCACTCTCACTTCACTACAGCTCCCAGAATTCTCTGAGGGAACACTTTATTGTTTAATGTGGAATCATAGCACCTTTAATGCATGGTGTGAATGTTACCTCAGTGAGACACAACCCAGCCAGATTTAAAAAGGCACTAGCTGAATTGTAACACAGGAAGGTTGTTGGCCTAGGGCAAAAGATCCTATGGGTGGGGGATAAGCTATCTTGCCTGTCCAAAGAATTCCATCTATTTTATTTCTGCTGTGTGAATGGGTCCTGGTGCCCTTATGAATATGGAAGGTGCCTTTATTTGTAGTATTTAAATTATCGTTATTTTATTGTATTTTTTTATTGTGAATCACCCTGAAGTATGTTTGTGTGAAGGGTGGCACATATAAAACTTAATATTTAAGTGTCTCACTAGGAGGAGTGGTGTTGGCAAAGCAACCTCTTCCAGTTGTCAGTAAGTTTGTGCCACAACTCATGGGACAGTGTTCCGCAGAAGCGGCCTTATTAAGTCTATTTGCAGCAAAAAGAAAAGGGACATAGTGGCTTAGAGCACCTCAAAGGGTAATTTATTAAAGCACCAGTTTTAGTCCCCCAAAGCTTTCAACACAAAAGACTTGTCAGCCTGCCAAGGTGCCACAAGACTTTGAGTGATCTGTACCACCAACCTACAGGTAGCCTTATAGGCTTGGTCAACACTGAGATCCTAGGTATGTTTACTCAGAAGTCCCATTGGGATAAATGCCTTACTATCAAGTGCTTAGACTGCAGGAAACTGCCTTAATGTAGCTAGACCACAGGCCCATCTAGCTCAGTTAACCATATACAGAATGGCACCAGCTTTTCAGACCAGGTTCCTTCCCAGCCGAACATGCCAAAGACTGAATCTAGGACATTCTGGATACAAATAATGTTGCTGTATGTTGCTTACTACAGTCCTTTCCTAAGGCACGTGAAAGCTATCACACTCAAACTTTTGAATCAACTAATATCTTATTCAAAAGATTGTTCACACAGCATTTTGTGTTGTGACTTTAAAGTTTATTTTTTTTAATGAAACCATTGTACATTGTACAAACCATAGCTACTGATGGAATAAATAAGTGAAAAATGATACTGCTGTACAACACACAAAATCATTAAGATGGAAAAACAATTAGGTAATGAAATAAACCCACAAAATTCTTTACACCTTCTAGCAGGGCTTTAGATATAAAGAACATTCTAAAACATGACAATGTTTCTGTATGAAGCAGGCTACCACAAAAGCCAGTAATTTTTATGCTGCCTCACCGATTGGTTGTTGTTGTTAAGTGCCAGCACTTTTTGGAATGTTAACAACTATTCCCCCACCCATAAGAACTCCAAAATGAACAGTTCTGCTATAAAATGTTTTGACTGTGTAAATTGCCCAGCTAGCAGGCCTGCCTCACCCCATAACCCACAAAGATCAGCTACCTTGCTAGCTTATGTATACAGATGTAGTTTGAGAGTAACTGAGTGTCCAAATGCCCAGAGTGTCGATAAGGAAGCACTTCTTGATATTCACGCTATTTCTAAAAAAAAATGTCAGATTCAACCCACCAACCACTGATGCTGCATGACCTCCACTGAAATGAGCACAGATTGCACAGCTGTGTGTGTGGTGGACACCGACTATTGCCTGCCTGAGAATTTCCAGTCACTGAGATGCAAGATGTGTTGACGCGCTCTCTCTCCTCACCCCTTCCCCACTGCTATCAATACAGGCTTTTCCATGCAAGCCCATAAAACAAAATCCCTAAAGATGGCAGCAAACCAAGAAGCTGGACCCAGTACCAAATCTCAAAGGTTGCAAGATCCCTTCCTTGCTGGTTGAATTTAAACTATAACTTTCAAGCATTAAAAATGTGTTTTAACTGCACATCCAAATGGCCTATCAAAAGGCAGAGTAGTTACAGTGTGCACGTTTTTAAATTTCTGCATACCAAATAGCATCAAGATCCTCCTCTATCCTGATAAAAGGGTGCAGACTGACACTAATGGGTGCAAGGAGTCCAATTCCATTTGCTTTTTCCAACCCCTATTTGTTGGCAGAGGATTCAAATATCTAACGTTGCAAATCAAAGCAGAGCCACTAACCACTGTGGTTATGCTGGTTTTCTTTTTCTTGAGTCATGGAATAGCAAAATGATTGCACACTTCATCAAAGGCTACTGCCACCCACCTTTCATTTGCAGATCTCAATTCACAAGTCAAGCACAAGCAAGCCCAACTGAAAGACACTGGGAATTGTGTGGCGGCAGCAGGCCTTAGTGAATGGCTGACACATAACTGAAGAAAGTACAGTAGGAATTAAGAAGCCAGTTTCATCACGAAGCTTATCAGTGTCAGTAATGCCAATAAACATTTCTACCTAATGAAAAAAATTGAGGTATTTTAGTGCTATTTATATTTTATTAAGTACAGGATTCAGCTCTGAAATTTAAAAAGCCTATCTACTTCCTTGGAAACTGTGTAAAACAAATCAAAAACACACAACCACAAAACTGAAGCTTCTACAGACAGCAACTACTGGGCATGACAACATATCAACAGTGGTTTCCAACCCACTGACATTTTAGCACTGATCAATTAAAAGCTACATAATTACAATTTTTTAAAGTTCAAAAATATATTTGTCTATGTCATAGATCAGCCAATATGTTTTCAAAAAACGAACCCTGGTTAAATATGGTTTTAATGTCCATACCGATTGCCATTTAACCAGTCATAACCCACATTTCTGAAGCAGATACACAATTCAAGGGGTGGGGAAATCAGTTTACCATTTATGTATACTGTGCAAATATAACACCTCTTTCTGATATTAAATGAATTTTGTGATCGAAGCACAAAGAGACTTTGGAGGGAGCACACTGCTTTCATGAACAATTTGCAACCAATTTTAATTTTGACGAGATGTAAAATGTTTATTTCAACATAAAAAATATATCAGCCTTGAGTGTATAGCCAGCTTCTTTGCAGCTTAACAAATGTTGTGATGGAAGGTCAGAATTGGCACCTCCACCTCTTCTAACTTTTCTCGGAATTCATTGCAAATGCAATACAGTAGTTAAAGCTCAAGCCATTTTCACCGCTGGAGAAATCAGAAATAAAGCTTAGTAAGTGACTTTTATGCAGTATTTTGATTGGAGGCAGGTTTGTTTTCCTTTAAAAAAAAGGTCACCCAGTACTTCCATTATAAATTAAATGCAACCACATTTACAGCTGCAGGTTGCAGTTTCGTAGTTATCAAGACTCATTGCTTCTTTATGCCACCTCTGTGTTTTCCATTCACACACATATTTTCCCCAGCCATCAAATGGAGGTTTAAGGGCTCAACACCTCTTTAGATGTGCAAAACATAACAAGACGAACCCATCAAGTTCTAGTCACAATTAAGCCCCATTGGGAATCTCTAAAATGTTACAACTAAAGTTGCACTGATTTCAAAAGGAATTAGTCACGACTGTGTGGTTCTACCGGTGATTACAAGTAGCATCAAAGCATCTGATATGGATAGATGGTTCAGCATATTCAATGGCCATGTAGCATAGATAGGATTTACACATTGCCTCCTGCCAAGTCAAACATGCAAGAAATAAAACTGAACTTTTCAAAAACTGAGAGATGTCTGAAGAAGAGATTATGGAAGTAACAAGACTGTATTTACAAGCTACTCTTGAAACAAAAGTAAGCCTCAAGTACAGTATTGCCTGGAGTATCAGTAAACTGATTGTAAAAGAACAGTACAATGAAATTCATTTCAATCAAAACTACATCTGTCATAACACATATGCCTATTTGTACCTGTATTTATAGTTGACCCACTTTTAAAAAAAGACTCTGATAAAGTTACCTAGATCTAGTACTTAAAATGCCTAATTTGCTTCAATACTTTTCCAAACCAGCAGCAATTTAAGTAAACAGCAGAGCATGTTCACTTTAGGTATATCTGTTTTAAAAGACTACATTATTCAGCCAAGGGGAGGCGTGCCATCAGGAAATTATTCAAAGCTATGTTACTGTGTAACTTGCATGCATTTCTGTGGAGGTTGCCAGAAGAGGGTCTTGGTGGCTCAAGTTGGTGCATTAAAAATAAGTCATGCCAGTGGATGCAGAAAAATCAAGTGTCAGCTGTATGGTTCTCTCTGGACTCCAACAGTGAAAATGGCTTCCTGATTTCTCTCACAATAGCTCTTATGTTAAAATAGTAAGCACCAGGGTATAAAATAGAAACAAACACAATGAAAAGTTTCCTATATGGCATTGTACAAACCGTAGGCCACTCTGCAGAGGAGAGAACTGTCAAAAACAAGTTTAAAAAATTAGCACTGGTTTTGTTTTTTTTGTTTTGGAACACAAGGCACACACAAAAAAAGAAAAAAGCAGACATCACATCAGAAGGATGAACTTCACATGAGAAGACCTGACCTGTACCATCCTTAAATATCTTATAATGTTAAATAGAGAATGTGATAAAATACAGCAGCAACATAATTGTAATTTTGACATTAGAAACAGTGCGTAGACCCCTCCTGAGTTGTTTACTCCAACCATTTCAGAGACAGTAACTTAAATTCTCAACGTTTTGCTTCACAGAAAAGAAAAGTTTTCAGTGTCTGAAGAGATTATGCCTTTGCTTGGTTTCTTGGATTTTTGCTTGGTAACTTGAAAAGTTTATAGGAGTTCTGTCCTCATCCAAGAGAATATACGTAAATATGGTTGTTCTATATAATTTAGCCCACTGATGTACCTTACATAAAAACTGGCCAGGAAAAATCTAGTGTCTATATTTCATCAATGTTTTGTTGAGAGGGAGCCTCTACTTTCATCTTTTTAGAAGGTGGCACTCCTTCAGAGTCCTTAACGGGAGGAGAGAGAAAAGAAGAATCAGCATCAGTACTGAATAAAAGCATAATAATTGTGCTCCAGAGGTACAAGACAACCCCAGGAAGCAAGTGTCATGGCCACAAAGCAACACAAAAGCTGCCACCATAGTTACCCATGCAAGTCCTAGTTCCCAAAATGGCAACACACATTTAGCCCCACCCTGTAAGATCAGACACACCAAGACATGTGAGAAAACATTCTGACAATAAGAGCTCCTTGATCGTGGAACAGTCCCCCCTTGGGAGGTTGTGGACTCTACATCCTTGAAGGTTTCTAAGCAGAAGGTGGATGGCCATCTGTCATGGATGCTTTAGCCAAGATTCCTGCATTGCAGAGGGTTGGACTAGACATCTCTTCGGTCCCTTCCAGCTCTACAGTTCTATGATCCTTGCAAGGCATACTAAGATAAGTATCAGTAAGCACCTGGGAGACATATTTGCAGCTATGGACTGTTAAGGCTATATCAATTCCCAGACACATAGGGAAAGAAGGGATAATGTGAGGACTCAGAAGATAATCGAGGCTGGAGTACAACCTTCATACCTTCTGGCTGGGATTTTAGAAGAAAAGGAACATGCTGCATTACCTTGCCATAATTTGTTCACTTCAAACTGGTGACATTACCATCTTTCCAGCCTATTAACACTTTACATGGAAAGGAACATACAGTCCTAAAAGGATCACCTAGCAATTTACTAGAAGGATCATCACGGTTTACTACGGAACATACTTCAAATATTTTAACAAGTTCTCCCATATTAATGACAACTTGCTGCTTAGACCAAGTGCAAAGCACAACAGCTCACTGTCAATGTTCAAGTGGGAAGAAATCAAAGCATTCACAGAATTAGAAAGCATGGAACACATAGATGTTAATCCAATGGACAAGACAGGTCAAACTTTCATTCACACTGTTGACGATACCTCTTTGCTTATCTATGATTTTGAATTACCTGAGAGTTTTTAGATGCATCTGTGGTTATATCATTTTCTGCCAAAGGTTGAGTTTCCACTTTCTCTGAACTATTCATGGAATTCTCCATTGAAGATTGTGAGTTCTGTTCATCAGAAGCATCTGAAAGAGTTAAGAAGGTTGCACTGAATCACCAATGTATTATAGTACCTCTCATTAGGGTTCTCACCAAATTAGAGATTTTAACTAAATTAATTTATCATCATCAAACCTTTTATTGGCATCACATACAAACCTCCATAGCAAAGTAAATTAATTTTAGTTTATTTAATCTGCATAAATTTGCATGCTGCCAAACAATAGTTTTGAAGAAAAAGATGCACTTTACTTGTTCTTAGAAGATAGATAGATAGGTGGCATATTTTGGGAAGTATTTCCTTCTGTATAAGAATGAAGATGGAACACCTTTAAGGCATTAAAAGTGCAGATAGCAGGCTATTAAATTATGTTTTCCAAGATGTGCTGGCCCAACTTTAAAAAGGGCTTTAAAGTCAATTAAGCTAACCAAGGTTGCTAATCTGTTTTCCACCCAGCTATAGACTACTTACAGATTTGTTGTCTTATCTAGAAGGGAGACATAATGATTTTGGATTAGAACACAAGGACACTTGGGCATTGGAGCAATCTATGGACTTTTAAATGGGGCCTGTTATGATTATTTATTATGATGCTGTGTATTATGTTGTCATTATGATGCTGTGTAAATTAGGTTCTTAATGCTGTACATAGCTCTGGGATCTTTGGCTAAAAAGCAGTATAAAAATGAATTATTACTATTATCAGTGCTTTTTTTCTAGAAAAAGAGGTGCAGCAACTCCCACCTTCTTTGACAGACAACCCTAAGCTGTTGAGCTTCTCTCAGGATGACAGCAACCTTGTTGAGAGCGCACGCTTTAGAGAAAACACGCAACATGTCTCCTCCCTTTAAGGGCTTCTTTCGGAAGAGAAGCAAAGTGCCAAAAATCACTCCCGGTCCATCCAAATTCCTGCACGCAGAAAATGTGCCACCTGCCCAGGATGATGTACACAGAGATGGGTTGCCGGAAGAGGTTCCGGCTGGGGAAAAAAAGCCTTGATTCCTCTTCTTCAAGCAACATACAAATGAAATCTTGAGCGGGCCACTAGAGGGAGGCCAAGACCACATGGATATGGGGAAGGATCCAGACAGTATTTATGGGACATGGAAAAGCCTTTAGCAGAGCACTGCAAGGTGTGGGTGTAAGCCCCTCCAGTATTCTCAAGGCTGCAATGTAAGAGCTTGATCTGAAAGCACACCTAAGCATACCTGATCACACTAAAGGATAGATTTGCATTAAAAGGGTTTTTAAGTACACACTGTAGTATCTCATAACATGAAAGGCTTTTGTATTTCATGCAGCTTGCAAATACACACGCTCCATAATTGGATCTACACAGGAATCCAGCCACAGCTTATAAACTTATAAGCAACTGTCATCCTACTATCACATACAGGAGGAATCTAAATTCAGAATCTGAAACATTATGTACAGAAGACATAGCCTAAGTAAATGCAGTTTTGTACAAGTTAAGAGAAACTGTGTGGATTTCTCTGCCAAAACCTGAACAAGGTGTCTTTCCTTATTTTCAGATTAAAAACTTGATAATTTAGACCCTTCCTCTGAAGAGGAAGAATCAATCTACATCCATATTATCTGACCTATAATAAATGTTGAACTATGAAAGTAAAAACAGATGTCACAGCTTACTATCTGAATGAGTGCCTTTTATAAGGCATGCTTTAAGGTTCAATTTAGCCCCCAATCTGATGATAGGAACCCCGCCTATTGACATGAGGCAGGCGCCTTTACTGTACTCTTATTGGAGCCTGTTAAAAACATTTTTGCTGAGACATGCCTAGTCAGAAATGTAGAATGTTGATTTATGCTTTTCCTTTATTATTTTGTTTTTTATTAATGCTTTAAACCAGGGGTCAGCAAACTTTTTCAGCAGGCGGCCGGTCCACTGTCCCTCAGATCTTGTGGGGGGCCGGACTATATTTTTTTGGGGGGTGAACAAATTCCTATGCCCCACAAATAACCCAGAGATGCATTTTAAATGAAAGGACACATTCTACTCATGTAAAAACACGCTGATTCCCAGACCGTCCGCGGGCCAGATTTAGAAGGCAATTGGACCAGATCTAGCCCCAGGGCCTTCGGTTGCCTACCCATGCTTTAAACTGTGTTTACAGCCATTTTTTATCTTTAGAAACTGCTCTGAGGTTGTTGTTTTTTACAATCAAACATTGCGTACATTTTATGAAATATAAATAGAATGGGAAAGCTGGACCATAAAGAAGGCTGATCGCCGAAGAATTGATGCTTTTGAATTCTGGTGCTGGAGGAGACTCTTGAGAGTCCCATGGACTGCAAGAAGATCAAACCTATCCATTCTGAAGGAAATCAGCCCTGAGTGCTCACTGGAAGGACAAACCTGAAGCTGAGGCTCCAATACTTTGGCCACCTCATGAGAAGAGAAGACTCCCTGGAAAAGACCCTGATGTTGGGAAAGATGGAGGGCACAAGGAGAAGGGGACGACAGAGGACGAGATGGTTGGATAGTATTTGCGAAGCTACCAGCATGAGTTTGACCAAACTGCAGGAGGCAGTGGAAGACAGGAGTGCCTGGCGTGCTCTGGCCCATGGGGTCATGAAGAGTCGGACACGACTAAACGACTAAAGAACAACAACAAAAATGGAATGGGAATGTTAGCTGAGAGAAAAGACAAGATGTTCAGTCCTAGGCATCTTGAGACCCCTATGAAGCATCCAAGCAGAAACAGAAAAGCACTTGGAGAATTGGAATTGGATGAAGGAAGAACGTTCTGAGCTAGAGTGGAAAAGCTTGGTACCATCAGCATAACAGGCACCATGGAATATTGTGTGCTTACATGGGGCTAACGAATCTAGAGAGACAAGCATACAGGACTAATAACAGAGCCCTCAGGGATCTCAACCAAGAAGGAGAGGACAGATTAGAACAGCAAACAGGTAGGAAGAGAGTAAGCCAATGGAATCAGTGAGTTCTTAGATATAAAGGTAATCATGTTGAAAGTAATCAACTGAATTCAAGACAGCAGAGGAGTCAAGAAAGATGGAGCAAAATATATATTTTTGGAACTGGCACTAAAGCAGTCAGGTAATTTAATAAAGCTATCTGAAATTAAGGGGTAAATGTGAACAGCTTTCAGAACTGAGCTGTGCTTTACATTCAGCTCAGCGAAAATTTATCTCCAACAGTAATTACACAAAGCGAGAATGACTTATTGTTTGCATATACAGTATCACTAACCTAGGGATAGGGAACTTCTAGTCTGTTGGTCAAATATGAGCCAGCAGTCCATTTTACCCCCAGCCTTGCCCACACCTGACACCATATGATACCAGGTGTGAGTAGGTAAAGCTATGGCTGCAAGCAGGCAGAAGCCTTAATGTGAGTGTGCTCCCAATTGTTCTTCGGCAGGCAGCACTTGCATTCAGCATGTTTTCAATTTAAACTCCTGATTGGAGTAACTAAGTGGAGCTGATGTCTGCTGAAATTTAAAATTCAGTGCCAAATGCAATTCCTGCTTTTGGCCAGAATCTTTGCCGTCGCAACCTGGATTCAAACTTAAGAAGGAAGAAACTCTAAGCATGCTCCAGATTTTAAAAATCTGAATGACCTGGTGGCACATAATTTAACAGGCGGGTGGGTCAAGTTCCCCACTCTTGCATTAAGCCAAGGGTTAACAACAGCACTACGTAGACAAGGAGCACATCAGGAACAGTACAGTCATACCTCATGCTACGTTTACTTCATGTTATGTTTTTTCAGATTGCGTCCCGCAGTAACCCGGAAGTACCGGAAAGGGTTACTTCCGGGTTTTGCTGCTCGCGCTTCACACATGCGCACAAGCGCCAAATTACGCTGCACACCTACGCAGATACCACACTTCTGGTTGCAGGCTTTTCATGTTGCGAAGGGGCCTCTGGAACAGATCCCGTTCGCAACCAGAGGTACCACTGTATTTCCACTGACTTTTGCTTTGCTTTCAAATTATCTATTCTCTGGTTAGTGAAATGTACAAACTCTGAATCATGGTTTATAACAAACAATGGTTAGTTAAACAAGCCAGCTTCATAAGATATGGTTTGGAGTTGTTTAGCAGTTAACCATTGTTTGTTGTAAATCACAATCCCTGTTTTGTACATAAGGATTTGTTGAAAGCAGAAAGCATGCCTACACTTGACAGAAGTCCTTCCCTGACTGCATGGAAGGAAAGGGAAACTTATGAGTCTAACACTTTCCTTGGTCTTATGGAGGCTCGTCCACATAGAACTACACCATGGTTTAGCACTGTGTGAAGGTGGTCAATGAAAGCAAAAAGTAACTAAGTGAAAACGGAGTGTCAGTTTTCAAAGCAGTAGGAAGGAGGGCAGATCTTAAATTATAGTTACAGTCATACCTCCGCTTACATATCCCTCTGGTTACGTAAACTTCGGGGTACATAAGCGGCAAACCTGGAAATATATTTTTGAGTTTTTGCCACACACGCGTGCGCAGAAGCAGTCTCTCCGGTTGCGAAAACCTCAAGATCTGGCCGGACCTCCGGAACGGATCCCATCTGCAACCGGAGGTACCACTGTATCTCCTTCTCAAGTGGGAGACACAGTGGGTCTGCTAACAAATGAAGTTTCTATGGTGCACATGGAATGCCAACTGCTTACCTACCAGTTATGAGTAGGAAGATTTGTACATGAATTACCTTCTGAACCAGGCTCCTCTTTTGCATCTGCTTGAGTATCGTCAGATTTTGTTCCAGGGCCATCTGCCTGCCCTGTGGAGTTCTGCTCTGGCAGGGGGCTAGAGTTGCTGCTGTTCTCTTGTTTAATTGGTGAAGCATCAGCTATGGAACTCTGGTTGCTGTTATCATCTATAAATAAGAGACAGGCTTCATGAAAGCGATGAACATTCCCAAAATTGTATTTACATGGTAGGGGCTGCTGACCTGCCAAGCCCTCCACCCCTTTCCACCTCACCCAACTCCCCCATCCCCTCACTTCTTCAGCCTCTCATGGGTCCTTTTGCCCCCCATCCCTTCCAACCGCTCCCTCTCACAACTCCCCACATCCCTGCCTATCCACCCACTCACTCTTGTTGCTATTCCCAATCCCCTCACATCTCACTCCGATCCCAACCACCACTCATTGAAGAGAGGGGGGTGAAGAGTCTAAAGTACCCTGCAGTGACCTCCTTTTTGGCCCCAAGGCTGCTTGCCTGCCAAGGCAGCTCCTCAACAACCATCTTGCTTTGTAGCTGCTTTCTTCCTCCCCAGCTGCAGATGCAGAGACCAAAATTGCTGTGTCAGGTATACAATGGCAGCAGAGGAGAAGAGTTTCTGGAAACAGCCCCTGTCTGTCCTGACTGTTCCCCTGCAGCTTATCTTGCTTGTATGCCTGCTTGCTGTTCTGTTGTCATATGGCACTTGACATGGCCACCTATTGGCAGCCAGGCAAACTGTAGGATGACAACTTTTTTTCTTACGAAAATATTATACAGCAAGATAGTGCATGGCTACATTTCTGACACTTCCCAGTATTCCATATCAAATCCATACAGTGATACCTCTGGTTACGTACTTAATTCGTTCCAGAGGTCCATTCTTAACCTGAAACTGTTCTTAACCTGAAGCACCACTTTTGCTAATGGGGCCTCCCACTGCTGCTGCACCGCCACCGTGCGATTTCTGTTCTCATCCTGAAGAAAAGTTCTTAACCTGAGGTACTATATCTGGGTTAGCGGAGTCTGAAACCTGAAGTGTCTGTAACCTGAAGCATATGTAACCCGAGGTACCACTGTATCTATGTTGGCAACTCAAACTAGACCAATATAAGGGTTAATTACTTGAGAGATCTTTTTGCAGATCCTTTTAATGTCACAGAAAAGCAACCATGGCTGCCTCTGTTGCATCTAGTTTGTACTTCAAATATCAATAATCTGTTCACTGACTCTTCCCAGCTCTCTAAATAAGCAGAGAAAGCTGAAAGAAGCTGCCTAAAGTTTGGGATTTATCCATTTTTTAAAAGTGGAGGCTTAAGTGATGTACAAGGTATTCTAAATCTGTGATATTGATGGGGACTTCATACTGGCTAATGTTCAGTACAGTCATGCAATACTTATTATACTTGTCAAAAATATGACTATATAATATGCTGATGTCACGCTACTCACATTATAGCAAAATTCTCCAAGGAATGGTGGAGGGAGAGAGCAAACATAGTGCGAGCTGGCTCACAATTACAACAAAGGAAAGTGAAGTACTCTTTCCGCCCACAAGCACATGTCCTACCTGCTCCACTGCCACAGAATCTGGACATAGAATCATACAACTGAAGAGTTGGGACCCAAAGCTCCAGTGCAGGAATCACAGATAAAGAATCCCTGACAGCCTCTGTTTAAAAGCCTCCATTGACTGAGAGTCCACCACCTTCCAAGTTAGACTTGTTCCACTGGCAATCAGCTCTTACTATCAGAAAGTTCTCCCTAGCCTTTAGAAGTTTAGAATCTACTTTCTTGTAATTTGAATCCATTGGTTCAGATCCTACCCTCTGGAACAGCAAAAAAACCCAACATCTCTGTTCTCTCTTCCATGTGACAACCCTATAGATATTTGCAGATGGCTATTGTGCCACCTATCAGGCTTTTCTTCTCCAGGCTAAACATACCCAACTCCTTCAACTGTTTCTTAGATGAGCGTTCTTTCAATTCCTTCATATGAGTAATTTATCAAGATGTTGAACAACACCAGGCCCAGCACAGAACCCTGAAGCAACCTACTTGTCACTTTTTTCCAGGATGACGACAAACCACTGGCAAACACTCTTTGGGTTCAGTCGGTCAACCAGGTTCTCCACAAGATATCATGGGGGACTTTGTCAAAAGCCTTATTAAAATCAAGATACACTACATCCATAGCATTCCCTTGACCCACCAAACTTTTAGATCATGACTTGTTTTTTCTAAGTGCTCATAGACCAGCTGTTTGATTATCTGGTTCTAGAACATTTCCTGGTATTGACATCAAGCTGACCAGCCGGAAGTTCCCCGAGTCTTCTTTCTTCCCCTTTTGGAAAATGGGGACAACATTTGCCCACCTCCAGTCTACAAGTTCTCCATGAATTCTATAAGCTTATAGTCAGAGGCTCTGAGATTACTTCTGCAAGTTCTTTCAGTTTCCTTGGAAGCAGTTCACCAGGCCCTGGAGATCGGAATTCATTTAAAGTAGCTAGGTGTTCCCTTTCCCCCTCTTTTCCTATCCTGGGCTGCAGTTCCCTCTCTGCATCGTTTATTTTATTCCATTAACACCAGGTTGGGCACTGACGTTGAGCAGTTCTGCCTTCACCCTGTCACCCAATAGCATTTTCTCCATATCCTTCATGCAGAGGACCCACTCTTGCTTCAAAGATAGCCAAAAAAGTCACTAATTATTATTTATAACCTCTCTTGCAAGCCTGAGCTTGTTTTGAGCTTTAGCCGCCTGACCTTCTCCCTGCAAGTGTTGGCTAGTCCTTTATACTGTTCTTTCATGATTTGCTCCTTCTTCCCTTTCTTATACATGCAAGGAATGAACTGCATTGACCATTATTGACAAAAGGACAGTCACAAATACTGGGTTGCACAGGAAACACGGCTGCTACGAAAGTTAGTAGCTCCTCATTCATGGGGTAAATGCTTCATCTAAAAAGCCACTTGAAGGAGATCACAGTTATGGAGTAAAATCCAGATGCATCTCCTAAATTGCATCAGACAACGGCATGCACCTAAAATGGCTAGTTCAATCAAATCTGCACCAAGGTAAATGCAGGTAATTAGATCTCAGGCAAATTCATCCTTCATTCATGCCAATAAACATCTAGTCAGCGCTACATGGCTGTGTATGGATGCACTTAGCCAGAGAGATTTAGACCCATTCCAGATGCCTGAACTTGCTTATAGCAAAGAGGACCAATTCCACTCCACCCTGGTTATGCAGACCCTCTCCAAGTGCAGCTCTCCTAGGGAAAGGATTCACAACTGAATATGGGGAGATCCATACTTCAGTGGCGGAATGCATGATTTATTTGTACAAGGTCCTAAATCTAATCCTAATCATCACCAGCTAGAAAAATATGGTAGCAGGTGGTGGGAATGACCCAAGGGTCTGAGATCTTAAAGAGTAGTTACTAGTTATGGGAGACATTGCTGGGTGAGAGGGACCAATGATTTGACTCAGCGTAAGGACAGCTTCATGTGATGCTCAAACAAAATACAGGGCAAATTAATATAGGTAAGAAAGAGGCTTTGGCCACAGCTACCGACTGAAAAACTCCTCCACGGAGTTTCAACGGTTCCCCACACTCTTGATGAAAGATGCTGGCTAATAAAAGCTATCGCCTTACCTACTTTGCCTCTCACCAAGACATTCAGAATTGGAAAATTACAGATTCCACTGATGGTAGCCATGGTAACATTTAATGACTCACTTTAAGTGTTAATCTGTCAAGTACATGCTTCTGGAGAGAAAACCTTAATTCTCCAGACTCTCTTTTGTCAGGTTTGAAGGCTTTCCAGGGACACATATTACAGCAGGAAAGCACCCCCCATGTGACCTAGAATCTCTTCTGACATCAGATGAGAATCTGAAGCAGTATTATTCACAAGGTAACAAAACTGAACCAGAGTATAGAGTACAGAGAGACAGATTTAATGGGAGCATTCTCAACTATGGTCTGGCAACTGGAGAGGTGCCCCAGGAAGGCTGCACAATCTCTTCAAAAGAAGGCTGAGCAGGCTATTTCTAAAAATGCTTTGAGTCAATATGCCAGAGGGTAGTATCCAAAATAATCTAGAGGGACCGTAAATTCCGCTGAGCTTTTATCGCCAGTCAAATATTGCAGTTTCTTCCAGTGCTACCCCTTCCTGAGAGAGGGAGTGGTTTTGCCTGTCTTGGAAGAACTCATAGTGCCTCAGAGCTCCAGCATGATGGAAGAACCAGCCCTTGCTCTCTGCTGGACAGAAGAAAGGCAAATGAATCTCCCAGGTCTCACAAATGAGCAAGACAAGATTCTCCCAAGCTCACAGCAAGATCTGGGAGACATCCCCACCCTTCTTTTAAGCGAGGAAAAATCTCTCAGGCCTTACACTGACTTTGGAAGTGCTTGAACCCATGCACTGCCTTGCTGCTTTCAGATCTCATCCAATGTTTTATGCTTTAAAGAAAATTGGGTATGGAACATGTGAATTCAGGAATGTAGGAGATCAAAATTAATTATCACTCAGCAAATGCTTTATTTAATTTGCTTCAAGCTTCATTTCAATTTATAGAAACAATGCTAGGATATCCTTCCCTTACACCTTACTTATCAAATATTTCCCCTTCCTACTGGTTCATTTTCTATGCCAGACGAAAGCCAACCATTACCAAACCTACCAGCACCAGTTCAACACAAAGCCAGCCTGAAAAATTCTCTCTCTGAAGCAGCCGCTGCCCAGCAGCCTTTTAGATTATACTGTTTAATCTGCTAAACCAGGCATAGGCAAACTCCGGACCTCCAGATGTTTGGGACTACAATTCCCATCATCCCTAGCTAACAGAACCAGTGGCCAGGGATGATGGGAACTGTAGTCCCAAACATCTGGAGGGACGGGGTTTGCCTATGCCTGTGCTAAACACTTCAAAAAGTGGTCCACAACTGTGTCTGGTGATACTAGCATCAGGAGGGACCCCAGATCTCAGCCATGCCCATGTGGGTTCTATTATATAGCCAAATACTAAACCGATGTTGGTTATCAATCCATGTGGAAGTCAAGCGGCCATGTCTGGAGGCCCCTCTCCCCACCACACCTGCAGCTGCTGAAGCTGGAACTGTCTCCCTGCTCTACTCACCATTCATATCCATCATCCCAGGAGAAGAGCTGTTCTCTGGAGTAGTAACCTCAGATCCACACTTTTCATCTTTACCTTTTTTCTTGTTCTTGGTTTTCTGAGAAGGGGAAAAAAATAAATCATGAAATCGTGTGGCCTCCACTGCGAGGTCCAATGATCAGGGATTTGGTACTTTTATCCATTCAACCAAGGTTCAATTCCCAGTTACTATATATGGTTTGTTTTATGAACTGAAACTTTAGTCTAAGCATCTCTTGTATAACAGTGCAAACCAAGCATCCCTCAGTGCCACTGATTTTAATCAATTAATGACATACAGTGGTACCTCTAGTTATGAACGCTTCTGGTTACAAACACTTCAGGTTACAAGCTCTGCTAACCCGGAAGTAGCTGCTCCTGGTTGCGAACTTTGCCCCAGGATGCAAACAGAAATCACGCACCAATGGAAGGCCCCATGAGTGAAAGCGCGCCTCAGGATAAGCACGGTTTCAGCTTAAGAACGGACCTCCAGAACAAATTAAGTTCGTAACCAGAGGAACCACTGTATTGATATCAAAGAAACAGGATCCAAGATGGTGTTGCCCAGTGGTTTTCAACCAGAGTGCCTTGAATGATGGTCAGGGGTGCCGCAGGCAATACTGGCCTGTCCCTCTTTCCTTCCCTCCCACCTCTAATGCCCTCTCACATCTCTGCCTCCCAAAGGCTTGTGAGGCTGTTTGTTGTAGCAGCCATGGCTACAAGTTCCCCAGGCAAATGGTGCCTCTGGGGCTGGTTCCCAGGTCGCTGTGGGGCAGTTTGAGGCAGCACCTCTCTTTGGGGCAGGGCAGCTCAGAGACCAGGGACGGCAGCATTAGCTGCCCGGAGGACTCCCAAGGAGACGGAAGGGGAGAGGAGGGAACTGGACTAGATGTCCCTCAGAGTCCTTTCCAGCTCTACAATTCTATGATTCTATGTAAGTATATGAATTCTCCTTCAATCCTGAAAGCTGTGGAAAAGGTTGTCCAATTACATCCTGTTGAAGATGCTTGTGATTATCAATGCTGATTTTCCAGTCTGATGAGACCAAGGTGTATTGATTTAAATTTATTTAATTTAAACTGAGGAGGAGAAACCTATTGAGGGGGGGAAACCAATGTTTGACTCAAGCTTCTGATCTGCACTTCACACAACTCCCTAAGTTAAAAGTACAATTAGCATATTTACAACTGGGAAAATCCCAGTAAGGAAGGTATGTTTTAGCTATACAATGTCATATATATTCATATATATATACAATGTCATATATATATTCACTACTTTAGAAAATGATACAGAATATATTGCTTAGAACTCTTTGATCATGATTTGAGTTAAACTGCATGTGTCATATCATAGTTAAAATACATATGCAGTCATACCTTGGTTGATGAACGCCTTGCGACTTGAATGTTTTGGCTCCCGAACGCAGCAAACCCGGAAGTGAGTGTTCCGGTTTGCGAATGTTCTTTGGAACCCGAACATCCGACGCAACTTCTGATTGGCTGCAGGAGCTTCCTGCAGCCAATCAGAAGCTGCACCTTGGTTGCACGTTTTGGAAGTTGAACAGACTTCCAGAACGGATTCCGTTTGACTTCCGAGATACGGCTGTAATTATTTCAAATCATGGATTTCTGATCATTTCATTGTATTTGCAAAAAGACCTGGGCAATGTCACTTTCCTGCAGACTAATGCCAAAATATTTTGGGTCAAGGGCCGTAACTCAGAAGTTACTTTGTATGCAGAAGGTTCCAGATTCAATCCTCCACATCTCCAGGTAGGGCAAGAGGAGAACCTTGTCTGGCATCCTGGAGAGCAGCTGCCAGGCAGCATGGACAATACTGAGCTAAGTCCGTATAAGGACTGATCTGAGTCCGTATAAGGCAGCTTCCTATATGCCTAAAACTCCAAATACTCTTCTCCACTGTGAGATGGGAAATAAAACTACACATTTTCACAACTCATAGCAAAAACTGCAGAGCTTGCCTCATTAAAACATATATTACTATTTAAATCTCTCTTCTGCTCTTCCTCCAAATAGTTCAGGACAAGGGACATGGTGCTGCTTCTTTTTTCCCTCAAAGGCTGCATCAACAGATGTCTAGTGTCCAGATCAAGGTAGTAATAGTATCACTTAAGTCTGCCTTGGTCAGACCCCACCTGGAGTACAGGTAACTCCCCATTTATGCACTGGTTACATTCCAAGACACCACATGTTTAAGTGAAATTGTGTATATTTGAAACATCATTGAAAAAGCCTTCAAAAACCCTGCCCCGCCCCTTTCTCTGATGTATTTGTGTTATTTTCAGGATTGGCACAATGCACACATGCATAGTTACACATATCTTGGACGTGCCTAAAATAGTCTCTGCCTGTACTGCGTCCAGTTCCGGGCACCACAATTTAAGAAGGATATTGACAAGCTGGAATGTATGCAGAGGAGGGCAACCAAGATGATCAAGGATCTGGAAACCAAGCCTTATGAGGAACGGTTGAGGAAACTGGGTATGATTAGCCAGGAAAAGAGGAGACGGAGAGGAGATATGATAGCTATCTGATGGGCTGTCACACAGAAGATGGCACAAGCTTGTTTTCTGCTACTCCAGAGAGGAGGACCCAAACCAGTGGATTCAAATTACAAGAAAGGAAATTCTGCCTAATATTAGGAAGAACCTTCTGAATGTAAGACCTGGTCAACAGTGGAACCGACTACCTCAGAAAGTCAATGGAGGTTTTTAAACAGAGGTTGGATGTCCATCTGTAAGGGATTCTTTAGCTGCAATTCCTGCCTTGGAGGCAGTTGGACTAGATGAGTCTTGGGGTCCTTCCAAATCTGCAATTACTGTATATGATTCTGTAGTCATCCAATGAACTTTGCAGCGGAGAGGAACATGAAACTGGCTTAAGAAAGGAATGTAAGACTAGTGAGGTAAGTTCAGAGAAATAAAGGACAGCTTCATTGTGATTCTGAAGCTAGATCTTACACCTGCCATAGCTTTCTTGTTCTTGGTTTCCATTTCCAAGCCCATAATTTGTTGTAATCCACTCTCTCTCTCACTGGATTTTAAAAAATAAAACATAAATATACATTTTACATACTTTATGAATGTAACTATATCTATATCTCACAGTCTTCTGAATGCTAGAGTTCAAGCAGCTTGTTCCTTCTATAGGAAAACCACTTTTAACGCACTTAATTCTGGTCAATATGTTTTATAGAATGTTGTGGATTAAATTCTAGGAGGTTATATAAAATATACTCTATTTTAACATGTTTGTATTTAACTCAGATTTAATTTACTCTTTTATAGTTCATACCATTACACAATTTTAAATGAATAATTAAGATATCTGATTTGGGGCAGGGAGGGTATTCTTATATACGCTGGTGCAGACAACAATAAGATCAACGTGAAACCACAAACCTAATCAGTTGCTACATGGAGCACGATCCATTCCCTCAAATGCTAACAGCGCTACAGAAGCTAAAAAAAACCAAGTGAGGGATGATAACATCAACCGTGTGAAAAATCCATGTATGAAAAAGGATGCTGCATTTTCAATTAGAAGGTGACGTAATTGGTCTCCTAGGAGAAAGTGACAGATGCACTGCTCTCAAAGCACACACAGTGCCTGCGGAGAGAATGAAAAGCCAGATGCTTGAAAGGGGGCAAAGAGAGGGGCAGGGCTCAGAGATGAGAGCATTAGGGTCAGGCAACACTCTAAAAAATTACAAGCAGATGGCCAGATGACAGCCTATCGCTTCAGAAGCCATTGACTCCATGTTGGGGGTTTTGCTCTTACCCGCATTTCTGTATGTCTGTTGAGACAAACAGGTGAAAATGTTGTAGTCACACAAGCACCATAGCTATGCAATCAGTATTGTAGACCCAGCCTACAAAAGGACGCAATTTTCAACACTGCAATCTCTAAACGCCTCTGCATAGACAGAATAGCAATAATGAAAAATGGAGGGTATCTTTCCAGGAAACTTTTGACTTTAAAATAAACTTTCCATGATGCTAATGTATCATTAATTGTAAAGTTGCATGTTAGGTACCAGTTCTGGAGATCTCATAGCCAGCTTTTTTAAAAAATATATACATTAATAAAGTGGTTATAATTACAGCAAACAGTCATTCTGATGCAAGCATTCCAATTAAGCACTGACACTAGGCAATACAATATTTTGCAAGTTTCATTCCAACAGGAATTCTTTTTAACTTCTGATATTTTAAAACACATGATTAGACAGAAGCCCAAAAGGAAGGGAAAGATGTGCTCCCATTATTCCTATTTAACACACGCACACTCAAGCCTAATCAAGAGGCTATGTGTTTTCTAGCTTTTTTTCACAACTTGGTCAATCTTCTTGTTTTCTGAAGATTATTATGCATTTCCTCCAGTTATATGCAAGGCATATTGAAATCAGTGTTCGAAATTAAGCCGTCGCCAGTAGTTTTTGCAGCTCAAGAGTACCACCTAGCGACCAAGCTGAGATTTCCAGTAGCCTAAAACAAATCTCCACTGCAGAGGAGCTAGGGCAGCTGTTATCATCCCCTTTTGTATGCTACTTCCCTGAAGCCTTCTGATATGTGCAAGAGACTCCATTGCGGTACTGCTTTCATAAGTAAACAAACTGTAAAGTATCCCACCCACGCCCACCTCTCTTAATTGTGGTGTCCAACTGAACTGTGTATTAGTTCATGTATTTAAAAATAAAAAAATAAAAAGGGCTGCTGCATTTGGAGGGGGGCAGATGGCAACTAGCCGTGCTGTTTTTGCCCCTATAAGCCAGGTTCCAGGTGCCATTTGGCTCCTGGATTTTATATCTCAGTTTCTAACACTGCTTGAAATACTTACATCATCTACTTTGGGCTCTGTTACTGGTACCCATTTGTAAATCCTGAGGGATGTGTCACCAACTGTCACCCATTTCTTCTCCCTACAAAAAGATAACACACGTTAGTTTCAAAATAGCACATTAAAAAGTGATGTGGAAGTATATATTGTGGAAGGTCTGTAACAACCTATTCAAATTGGTTTTATGTTCTCTAGGGACCTGAGAACATACGATGATGTGTAGAGTGGTCTACATTTAATACAGGAGACATGTTATCTTTTAAAACCAGCAGATACCTCTGCCATTTTGAGGGTTCTTGTTGCACAGCTCAACAAGCAAAAGTGACAAAGCAAGCGAGAGAGAGACCTACCCATCCAGAGAGCACATGCACTCAACACAATCTTTTGGTCATTTAGTATGTCGCAACGGCAGATAAGATCTAATTTGAGGGGAAACGTAACCGAAATCAATTTTAAGTGTTTCTCAAAGTATAAAGGTATACCAACTAACTCCAAATTCCTAGAGACAGGAATACCACATGGCAGCGTAGGTGTGCCCTCCAATCCCCTCTGCAAAATCCAAGCAGCTGGTGGCAGCTGGAGAGCTTTTCTACAATGGGAGGCTGTCAGGCTTAGAAAGGAAAATTTTGGAAGGATACATGACACATGAAACTCAAATGCTAAACCAGTGCCTGCCAGTTCAGGCAAATGAGCAAGCCCTGGTATGCCTCAAACCAGGTAGTCACTTCACGTGAGGCACCCAAACCAGAAACTGCTCACTCTTCACTCAATCAATGCCAAACCACTGTCTTGTGTTATGTCTGAAGCACCCCATTAAATTTCCGTATGATATAGCACACATACATGTACAGTTAACTGGAACTCAACTCCTTGCAAGTCCCAGCAAGTATGAGTAACAAAAGCAGCTACACTGGAAGGGGATAAAGAAGATTCCCTGGTGGGCCAGAAGTATTAATCTGTAGAACAGAATGTGAGAGGTTTAGTGGAATTTTAAGTACAACAATAGAATGGAAAGAGGTCCAAATTATCTTTTTATCATTTCTGTGATATCACAAAGCTTGTTTTTGTTTTTAAATGAGAGACACTATGAAAATTAGCAGCAATCCCCCCCATAGCTTTATTTCACCTACTAGCTATTCATCATAGAGAAAAGGGTGAAGACAAAGACTATCTAGAAACAGGGGCCATCCACATCATAAAAGTGTATAGTGTCTTACAGCAGCATTTCTTACAATGGTGTTTCTGAAAACATGTATTTTATATATTATAATAACATTCTGATCCAACAGAGCCATTCTCCATTCCTAAAGCTCAATGCTCTGAAATGTTTATCAGAAATCCAATGCACTGACCTACTACTGAAAGAAAGAAAATCACTAACATAGAACGCACTCTAAATTTGAGTTCTAAACGTAATTTGTTATTTAACAAAATTTATAGACCGCTTAATCAAAAAAGAGCTCTTCAGCAGTTTACATAAGGCTGCATGTGTAATGTAATTAAGCAATTAAGACAATGGAAGAATGAACCTATCGCTGTTCTCTTGAACACAAGACACCTGTGTAAGTATTTCTAGTTATAAAAACAACATTTAAACGGAATCTGTTCCACAATGTATTAGAGATGCTGCATTTGAAAACCAAAAGTTCAATATACCTGTTAGCATCTCAAAGCAGCCACAAACAGCATCTTCACTCGATCAACTGTAGAATACAGGAGGAAACCTATGTTAGTATTTAAAAAAAAAAAATCTAGAGTGAAAGTTATCCCTGATATTTGAGAGTCTTCATTTAATTATGTTGATTTGACGTAACTCTATTTGGCCCAAGAGACACAATCCCTTGTGGGCAACAATCTGGGGGTCACCTGCCAGTGCAAGGGGGAGCTATTTTACCCATTGGCTAGTCTACACACTCACACATCCCTCTCTGTCTTCTTTCCAGGTAAGCAGAGGACATTATCAGGGCTCCAGGACACATTCCAGCCAGGCAAAAACACTCCAGAAGGAGGTGATGAAGGGGCAGTGAACGGTGTGGCTAGGAAGAGTGACAAGGGCCTGGAAGGTCACATTTGGCCCCCAGGCTAGAGGTCCCCCACCAGTAATGTAGATGATCAAGAGCACTGAACTCAGGTCTACATATGCTGAAAAAAACAAGATTTAACAAGCTGCCTGAGATGTGCCCAGCAGACTAACGTCTTCTTCTTTGAGTATCCCATGCCTCTCAGTACAAACCTCTTATGAAACTTCCTTAAGATTCAAAAGCAGTTTCCCATTGCTTTATTAAGAAATACAAGTCCAAAGTCCCCTTGAGCATGCAGTGTTAGCTGCATGGTTCTTTGGGTTTGGGCCAAGGGACAGAACGCTTGAAGAATCAGGGAATGAGGGAATAGAGATACTGGTAAGGATATGGAATAGAAACACTATGTCCCAGAACAGTCATACCTCGGAAGTCAAACAGAATCCGTTCCGGAAGTCTGTTCGACTTCTGAAACATTCGACTTCCAAAGCGTGGCTTCTGATTGGCTACAGGAAGCCATGGAAGCCCCGTTGGACGTTCGGCTTCCGAAAGAACATTCGAAAACTGGAAAACTCCCGGTTTTCGATCGTTCAGGAGCTAAAACGCTTGACTCCCAAGGTGTTTGGGAGCCGAGGTACGACTGAACAGTATGTCCTATTCAGCCACTATGACAGCTTACAAATTTTAGCAAAAAGATAATTAGTTCCTCCAATTTAGCAATGCTGCTTCACTGACCTGTCCTTCAAAAAGCAGTATCTAATTGGAAGCACTCTATTTTAATTACATAGTTCCCCATTCTACAAACATTTTTGATATACCAAAATCTGCATGGGGTAGTATGCACGGAATAGGGCTTGCTCAGCGCAATATGGATTATAATTTGTATGAATGATACTTAGGGACGTATATGCCTTCTGTAATCTTGAATAATAAAGAAAAAACAGGGAAAATCAGCAGTTTCTTCCAGCAGGATTAGGATTCTACTTCACATAGGCTGCTATCTGATCTGTTTTACTATTTCCCATGACTACTTAAGATGGGTATTTCTTCTTTTTACCTACCATCACCCTCTAAGCATTTCACTTGGCAACAGTACCTCTGTTTCTTAGTTTATCTCGACCTTTCTCTATTGTGTTGTGAATGGCCTATAAGGGGGCACAATGGCATTTGTTTTCTTCCAGGGAAGCTGGAGGAGGCCAACTAGGGTCAGGGACGGCTACACTTGTGGATAAAGATTTTGGGGGGTGCACTAGGATTACCAGGTATACAGCAGTGCAAACAGATCGGGTTGTACCTCTTTTGCACAGAAACTGACCCCCATAGATCTGGTTAACTGCACCACACCATGTCAGCAAACTAACCCAATGATTTTTCACATCTTGGTCAAATTAAGCTTCTTTAAAATCGAGGCATGTTTTAAGCTCAAGTTCAGTTATGCATAAAAAGTGACATACTTTTCTAGTTTAACACATTATCTTAATATGGACCTAAGCAAAAGGTAGATTAATATAAAAATCCTTCTACAAACTGGTTATGGGCACAAGCCAGAGTAAATTAGATATGCCTAAGTATCACTCACATCAATATGATTAAGCACATTGTTAAACACAACTATTTCTACTAGTAATAGGATCACCTGGTTTCTCTGGCCTGCACCATGCAAACAGATATCAAATAAAAAGGTGCACATAACACATACACATGAGAAATACTCAACAGACTTTGGCACTGAAATAAATCATTTTCATCATAGGTTGCCTTCAAGGCCCTATTTAACCTCATGCCTAAGATACGACTTTAGAGTTTTCAAAGCTATAGCGTATCCATCTGATAAATAGAAGGCTGCATCGCCGACACAGATGCACACCTTGAACAAGCAGAAATCCAGAAATCCATGTGCCTCAGAAGGAAAAAAATATTTCTCTAATCATCAAGCCACAGACAATCAACACCATCAAACCACATGAATACTGAACAATAAACCTTTCTGTCTCAAGCAGATGTTTGACTGGAGGCTGAAGAAACCAGTGTCAGTAGCCATGCTGATTGAGAAGGACTTGTCTGTTCTCAAAAGTTTAGGACTGAATGAATGCAGAGAGCAATCCAAACACCTGAACCATCAAAGGCAGCCAATGACTGCTAAAACTACTGGGTTCCCCAAGTTTGCCAGCATTCATTAATCACACTTGGTAACAGCAATGGAATAACTTTTTGTAGAACATTTTGCCTGCAACAACCTTGCAGTGAGAGATATATGTATATGCCTGGTCTGTTTTGCTATTTTCCCATGACTGCTTCAGGCGGGTTTTTCTTCTTCCAGCGCCATCTCTCTCTCTCATTCTACATACGCACTCACATGTGCATGCATGCACAGAACTGTACCCAATGTATAATAATAATAATAATAATTTATTATTTATACCCTGCCCATCTGGCTGAGTTTCTCCAGCCACTCTGAGTGGCTCCCAATCAAGTATTAAAAACAATACAGCATTAAATATTAAAAACTTCCCTAAGCAGGGCTGCCTTCATATGTCTTTTAAAAATAGGATAGTTGCTTATTTCCTTGACATCTGATGGGAGGGCGTTCCACAGGGCGGGGGGCCACTATCGAGAATGCCCAACGTATGTTGGGACCCAGTGCCATATCACGCAAAGTGTCTTCAGCAATAGCAAGCTTGAAGTCTTCAACACAGTGCAGCACACAGAAGGCATGTAAAGACATTAAATTTCATGCCAACAATCTTTCATCTCAGAATACAGAAATATCCACCAACCTTTCACTGCACATTAGTAAAGGTTTGTACATTTCTTCTTGTTCTTGTTCCCCAATGGGAAAAAATAGGGGGGGGGGTCCTACATTGTTCTTCTGAAGAGCAAGATCTACATAAACTTGTGACATGAACAATCCTTTTAAGGATCTGACTAGGTTTCCCACAGCAACTGGAAGGCTGCTATGTCAGGATTGAAGTCTGCAAAATTTCTATGGCTTTTCCCCATCACTCTGCTCTTGGAGGAATGAGCCAGTGTGATCACCTGTGCATAGTTGCTATGACAACAGAAGATGCTGGCAAAAAAGTTTCACTTGACTTATTTGTTAAACAAGAAGCAAGGCTCCAATTTTCTCTTCTCCACACTTCTGGCAAAGAACGACAAAAGGAAACAAGATGCACACTTGCCTTGAAAAAACAAATGGAGCATCAAGCACCCAGCTACAATGATGCTGATAAAGAGCATCACCATCTCTCCCTGCATTATGTTAGGCTCCTAAAAGTGCGTGCCAGCAAAGTGCATTTTCTTAAGCGCACAACAAAAGCATTATTCCTAGAACTTTGTACTATCATTAAGACTACAAGGCTGGCAGTGTTTCGGCTTTTCAACACAATGGCTTGGATTTCTATTTTGAATTCCTCTTCTCAGTCTGCATCAGAAAAGACACTTTTTAGCTATTTGCCCATTACAATTTGAACTGGACTGCTCACAAACATCACAGCTTTTAAAACTGCAATCATCCACTCTGGGAAGAAAAGAAGGATACTAACCGATTTTTCTGTATTCTGCTTGTTTATAATATATACCTAAAGAAGAACTATTTTATCCAACACAAAACCCCTGAATCCAATGATTTCTGCTTTTTATGAGCTGTGCATTGGTGTAACAAAAACTCAATCACATTGTTTTACAAAATAAGCCTGTCTTGAATTACATTCATACTATGTTATCTGATCCAAAAATACCAAACTGCACACTGATTGCCTATTGTGCTTCAATAACCATTTCGCTGTATTGTTTAGCTGTGCCACAATGATTTTCACAATAAAAACTACACAAAAACCCCACAAAAGAATAAAATGCTAAAACGTTGTAAAGATTTAACAAAAGAGGGCAATTCTACCAAGGTTACAACCTTTAATTATATAATTTCAAACAAATTCAAGTAGCAATTACACCCTCCCTGTATAGCTCCACTCAGATTTTAGAATTAAACAATACAAGCTGGAACCAATGTGATTTGTAGCACAAAACTAAAAATCTTTAAAATACATTCTCTTGGTTCACCCATTCCCATTAAAATATTGGAACACATATGCATTCTAAACTTTACCTAGGATTTCAAGAATTATCACTTTTAAGATTTTCCTCTGAAATGTGTGAAAAGCATTTAAAACAACCATTCGCACTTAAAGGTGCATGAGGATTTTGAAAGAAAGATGAAAGTCCAAGTCACATCTGACGCCTGCCTATTCACCATAATATACTCTCCCTTCTGAATTAAAAATAAAATAAAAAAGGAAATACCCACAGATCACAATTCACAAAGCTCATTGTTATCTTTCTCACCAACCAAACAAAAGCGCAAGGGAGCCAAGCAGAAGCAGTACTGCACTTCAGGGGGGTATCAGAAAGAAGGTGCACAAGGATAAAAGGAGCTACACCAGCAAATGATCATTGGAGTGTGCAGAAGAGGGATCTGCCCCCCCCCCAGTGAAGCAGGAGACAGCTCACCAAGAGGATATTGGGAAGCTGCTGCCATGCACATTCTAAGAAATATGCTGTGTGAATAGCCACAGAAAGCAGTAGCACGCACACTGAACAAAGTAATGGTAAAGAGGGTCTGTAAAATTCATGGTAGGGAAAAGACCTGCAAAGGCTACAGCACAGTCATGGGCCCCAGATTCAGTCTCTATCCAGTTAAAAGGATGTCAACTACAGGGGAAAAACCTCTGCCCAAGACACTGAAGAGCCTGTCCTGGGCTAGATATATAAAAAATCAAATGACTGGGTCTAAGAATGCTTCAAATCTAGGTCAAGGGGCAGTTGGGAGGGGAAGAGGTCATATTGGGTTCAAAGAGGAAAGAAGAGTTTGGAGAGAGAAGTCCTCCTCTGCCTGCTGCCAGATTTAGCCGAACAGGATGTGGAATGGTGAGAATATCGATCTATTTCACACAACAGGGAGCACGCACAGCCAGTGGGTCTGGGAAGCATCACTTGGGGAAATATACAGTGAGGACAAGAAGAAAGTTGACAGAAGAAGATGCTTGCATGGAGGCCAACCAAGGAATCCATCCCAACGCATTTGCCAAATGAGTTTATGTCTAAAGGGGCAAGGGAGAGAAGAGAGACAGGTGGAAGGAAATACATAAGACCAAGGGAGAGGTTTAAGAAGATCTAACAGTGAAAAATTGGGAGGGGGGCTAGACATGGGTAAAGAAAACCTTAAAATAATTACAATGGAGGAAAATAGGAAGCATTTAGTAAGGAGAAAGACCCAGGTATCTGTAAAAGAAAAGGCACCCAAATTGCACTAAGATATGATACAGAGGAACAGGGATAGCTCAGTCCGTAGAGAATGAAACACTTAAACACAGGGTTGTGTTTTGGAGAACCCCACCAAAGATTCCTGCATTGCAGGGGGTTGGACTAGATGACCCTCACAGTCTACTTTGCCATTCTATGAAGTTAATCAAGGAGTTGAGGGTGGGGTTGCTGAGCAAAAACCATCCAAGGGTAAGGGGTGGGACAAAAACCCAAGGGACTGAGAGGGGGGAGGGAGAGAAGGACAAAGAAATATATGCATAAGAAACTGAAGCCAGAAAAAGAACCCCAAAAAGAAAAAGGAGGTGCCTGGGGGACTTCTAGCAGACCACAAGGGGTCAGACCACAACAAAGGGGAGGGGGTCCAAGATGTAAGGCTGCAAGGCTGCCATGGAGGGAGTCTCACTGACCAACTCTAGGGGATCTATAGAAAGAAGACAACCAATAAGGGGCACAGCACCAAGAGGCGAGGGAAAAGGAGATGGGAGAAAAGCCCAGAGGATGTGGGGACGCTGCTGCGGTGTGTGCGCAACTTATGTGCAAGAGGGGAGAAGCCTCCCAAGAGGACGGAGGTGGGAGGAGCCCCCAAGCTGCCTTGGGGGGAATAGATGGGGTGGGAGGGGGTGACTCAGGAGGGACAGCACTAAGGGGTCTGTACTAGGAACGGGATGGGGGGAGAGTCTGGGGGTTCAACAATGAGCGGGCGGAGGGGCGAAAAGGAGAAAGCCCTGAAGGGTATCTGGTGGAAACTGAGTGAGGGGAGAGACAGAAGACATGTTGGAGGGGGGGTTGGGGGGTAAGACATATTGGGGGGGGAGAAAAGATGAGTAGGCCCCATGTGTGGGTGTGGGTGTTTTCACAATGGGACTCCCACCCACCTACTCGGAGGCAAGGAGAAATGTGGGCCTGTCTGAGGAGGGGGGGGCGCCGACACCCCGGCGCCGCCCCTCTTCCTTTATCCCCTTTCTCCTTCCCTCACTCCACAGCCCCCCCCTTAAAAAAAATAAATCTCGAGACAAAAACAAAGCCTCCTCCTCCTCCCTGCGGCTCAGCCTCGCTCACCATTTGCGCACTTTCTCGATGGCCGCCATCACCCGCTTGATATCATCCTTGGCGCGGCTGCGGGTCTCGGCCCGCACCGACCGGCCCGACATGCTGCCGCCGCCGCCGCCGCCGCCGCGAGGGAGAGCCCGGACTCCGGCTGGCTGGCTGGCTGGCTGGCGCGCTCCCTCCCTCCCGCGCTCGCTCGCTCCCTCTCGCACTGCTGGGCCCGCACCGGCAGAGGCTGGGAGGAGGCGGAGGCGGAGGCGGAGGCAGCTCCGTCCTCGCACGGCTCGCTCCGCGGCAGCGCCCCCGCACGCACGCACGACGGAGGAGCCTTCGCTGGCTCCGCCCCGGAGGGAGGGAGGTAGGGAGGAGAAGGCGAGCCGAGCGGGGAACTGCGCAGGCGCCAGCTCGGCGGACGCGCGCCCGCGCGCCCTTAGCTCCACCCCAAGGCGAGGGGGGCGGGAACGCGGCTGGGGAGGGGGGAGGGGCGTTCCCGCGCTTTTGTCCTCTGAGGGAAGCGGCGCTGCGCCGCAGCTCCGTGTGAGGCGAGCGCCCTTGGCCGGACGCGCCGATGCCTGCGCTTCCCTCCGAAACATCTGGCCAGGAATAGGCAAACTCGGCCCTCCAGATGTTTTGGGACTGCAACTCCCATCATCCCTGAATACTGGTCCTGTTAGCTAGGGATGATGGGAGTTGTAGTCCCAAAACATCTGGAGGGCCGAGTCTGCCTATGCCTGCGCTTGGGGGTTTCCTCCCGCCCCCCACCCCTTTTGTGTCCCACCTGGCTTCTTCCAGCTGGATGAGTTTACCTCAGCATTTATTTATTTCCTTCATAAAATTTATACGCAGCTTGATTGTAAAACAAACACAAACACGGACAGTCTCAAAGCGGGTTTACGACAAGGGGCTGCTGCATGTGGTGCCTGTTTCGCTTTTAAATGCACTTTACATTATCCCTGTATCCTACTGAATTTTTTGTTTTTCACTCACAGTTTCTTGTTATATACATCATCGCCTTAAGATGGTTGTACGGAAGGTAGCTGATGAATGAACTAAAATAATGCATAGATCTGGGAGATTTGTGTTGTATAGAAACTGCTTGTCAAGTCAGTTTAATAAGTATGCAGATTAACGGTGTCCTTTGAGGGAGTGGTGCAGCGTGGTTTGCCAGGGCCGGACAAGTATTTTGCACCCGCTAACCCAGGCTCATTCATGGTTCCTTGTCATCCTGGGGGAAAGTGACCAGTGGGATGCCACAGGATTCTTTCCTGGGCCCGTTGTTGTTCTACGTCTTAATAAATGACTTGGATGAAGGAACTGAGGGTGTGCTCATCAATTTTGCAGATAATGCCAAGCTTGAGGGTGCATAGCTGATGCCTCAGATAGAATCAGAATTCAAAATGACCTTAACAGATTGGAGAACTGGACCCAAACTAACAAAATGAATTTCATGAGGGACAAATGTAGGGTTCTGCACTTAGGCAGGAAGAACCAGATGCACAAATATAGGGCGAAGGACACTTGGCTTACTAGCAGTGCTTGTGAAAGGGACCGAGGGGTCTTGGTGGACCACAATCTTAACATGAGTCAAGAGAGTGATGCAGCTAGGTGTTCCCTTACCACCTCTTTTCCTATCATGGACTGCAGATCCCTCCTTACCATCATTTATTCTGTTATCACCAGAAAAAATCCTTCATCTTCCATGACCCTGGCTCTGATAATTTTTATTTCAAAAGAAAATACAATTCCTAAAGGGATGCAAAAAAATAATAATTTTTTAATGCAGCTACAGCAATGTGTTTTCTTTTTAAGGCTTAAGAACAATCAGAGGCCATTAAGATTTAATGATCAGAGTGCTGCTCCCAGATTCAGGTTCATTTGTGGTCTTTGTTGTTTCCGTCTCTGTCAGTCTCGGCTCAGGAATTGGTAAGTCAAGAATGTCTGTTATGAAGTGCGTAGCTGTGATTTCCTCTGGAATTTCTTCCTCAATAAAGGCATCTGCACCTGAAAGGCGAGAGGCATTGAAATGGATGTTAGGATTCAGGACAACGGAGATAATGGTGTTGCATCTGCACCGGGCTCTCCCCTCAACAGCTTACACTGGGCTGCATACACATCATTCATTTTGCTGATGTTTTCACAGTAAGTGAACCCCAGGGGCATAAAAAGTGGGGGGGGTGGAGGGGGGTGACAAGATGGTCCCTGCCTCCCCCCAGCTGTAGAGCAGTCGTATGGACTGTGCATGTGCAGTGACCGTACGGGATGCAGCACATGCACAGTCCATACGGGGTGCCACACGTGTTCACTCTGTACAGGATACTACGTGAGCGGCAGCCCGTATGGAGTGTGCATGTGCAGCACCCCATACGGTCGGCGCACATGCACAGTCCATACGGGCTGCCACACATGCGCACTCCATACAGTTGCTGTGCAAGCAGCAGCCCATATGGACACCGTGCAAGCAGCAGCTCTTATGGACTGCGCATGTGCGGCAGCCTATACAACCCATACAGCATGTGCGGCAGCCCATACAGCACGAGTAGCAGCCTGTAAGGAGTGCGGCATTCCATACGAAATGCGCATGTGCGGCATTCTGTATGGCATGTGCACGTGCGGGATGCCGCACATGCGCACTCTGTATGGGCTACCCCGCCCCAGGTGCTGGAGACGGTTCCTCCGCCACTGCTGTAGCCAAGTACCTGTAGCGTCATAGGTGCCAACCTCTGAGCGGCCCCCCTCAGGATTTGCGCCCAGCAAAGTGGTGAGGCACTCCGCTAGCTCCTCTTCTGTGAAATGCTCTCCTGGGTCAAATAAGGTAAAAACACAACCTGTTAGCTTTGTGACAAATCCGTTTTGGGGCCAATGCTGCCCTCCTCTGGGTTGAGGCCCACCTCTCTGTTGTAGCAGCAGCAGCAGTTCATCCCTACTAATGGCCACCTCACTGTTCTCATTCTCATAGCCCAGCACTTGGAAGGCATTTTCTATTTCTTTTAGTGAGAGCCCAAAGGCAGGCCGGTGATTCACATACAGCTTGATAAAGTCGCCTAAATTGATGTCGGTCACTTGCATGCCGGTCTCCAGATATTCACTGAATTTGACTTCATTTAGCATGTCTTCAATCTAAAGGAATAAAAATGTGCCTTTGTAAACAGAGATGCTGACGCCACTGGAATGCTTTGACATTCTGCGCCAAGGCTACAATAAAAGACATTTCATGGCCACTGAAAAAGGAACACTTTGCCGCCTAGAGAGGTCACATTTCCCAGCCCTCCAACCCATGCTCAGAAGGATTGGGAATAAAATGGTTTGCACGATGTTCCTCTGAGTCTTACCCATTTGGCTGCCGCTGTTTGCAATGATGTCCAAATATATATTTGTTCCATTTCTATGCCATCTGTGTACCAAAGTCTGCTGGGTGGTTTACAAAATCAATAAAATATACAAATACAATACAGTTCAGTTTAAGCAAACTGGTTTGCTGTTACATCTGAATTAACAGACCATTGTTTCTAATATTGCTCCACTCTTGTGGACCACTGTTTGGAGCAGCATCTGAGAATTGTCCAGAAAAGCAGGAAAACCACACAAAGCATTGTTTGCACAAATGGCCTTTTCAGACATAACACTAAACCATGGTTTAATATTATGGTATAGGAACAAGCAAATGCTGTGTGGAACCTCTGTTTTAATTCTGCTTCCAGATAATTATGGGAAAACCATACTTCAGCAGTGTTAAAGAGTTCAAAGGGATGAAAGCTTGGAAGTCATGTACATGCATTAACAGGCATGAACCCTAGAGAATGATGCACCTTCCCCAACTAGAGATTTAACTTTTAGAAACTTGGGTATTGGGGTAGAAGCTGAAGAATTGCCTCTCTCTAGTAACCCGCTATATGCCCACTCAGCTGCTTTAAACTGCAGAACTGGCACTGTTACAGATGTTCTGAATTTATAAGGAATCCAAATTCTAGTGTGGCAGTACCTACATTTTGGAACCCCCTGCATATTGACATCAGGCAGGCACTGTCACTAGACTCTTTTCAGTACCTGCTAAAAACCATTTTGTTTAGAGAAGCTTCCCCAGATATGTGGAAGGTTGCTGTGCATTTTAATCTGCTGTTAGTTGTTTTTACTGGTAATGTCATTGCTTTATTATTTTTTAAAAAACCAATTTGATGTTTTTCACAACCAAGTAGCATATACGTTTTAAGAAATCAAATCAAATAAATAAATGCACACACCCTTCAATAAAAACCTCCTGAAAAGAAAAAACAGAGATGGTGATTTACCAGCCACAATAACCAGTTAATCAGATCTGGACCTGATAACACAGATTCTGTTAGGAGTGAAAATAGATTTATGAATGAGAAGGAAGAAGAGAGGTGACGCCACTTGCAAGGCTATTATAATAATTACTGCTCCTGCCATAAAATTAGAAATATCAGTTTCTCTCCACGACCCTCATCATCCCCAAGAAGCATTTCCCCAAGGATATGACATGCATAGGGGGAAAGGAGTCTCAAAGGATTAGTGAGGTGGGGAGAAGAGCTGGTTCTCTTTTCACACCCTCTGGCTGTTTCATAAAAGTGGGGCAGCTCCAGCGCTGTTCTTATTGTGCCTGCGCATTTCTGCTCAGTGGAGGGAAATAGGCCATGAACCCTCCCCGCTACGCTACAATGTGCAGGGAACTGGGCTACATGTTTGGTCACCCTTGAAGAGCTTTTTCTGTCCTTCTGTCACCAACAGGCACCTTCTCTTCAAAGCACACACAGAGCCTGCAAAAGGAAGGTGCTGCTTGGGCTGAACTGTCTCCACAGCCCTGTGCAATCCTGAAACACAAGGACACTTTTTGCTCAGTTCACCTTGTTTTGCTACTATTTCTGCTCTGTCCCTGTCTCTCCCACCCTCAGGACTACCTGCCAGCAATGCCCTTTGGTGGTTTCCGCCATCCCTAAGTGACAGAAGAGATACGGCTGCAATCACTGACACACACTTTCATTGCTTCTGAGCAACTGCCTATAGGATTGCTCTGAAAAAATAGGCATGCACAAGAAAACCTACAAAGGGAGCTTTTGGGTCTCCCTGGAAACCCCTTCTCTTCAATGCAGTGCCATCTGGCTCAGTACATAAGCTGCTGCTTTATGCAGAATCAGACCCTTGGTCCATCTAGCTCAGTACTGTCTACACTGACTGGCAGTGGCTCTCCGGGTTTGTCTCTCTCAGCCCTACCTTAAGATGGCAGGTATCTGTGCCAATTTCACGTCAAAAATATATCCAACCACTCAGTCCTCTTTTTTTAAGGAAAAAAGTTGTCAGTACTCAGCATGAAGTGTTGCAGTAAGTGCCACACTTTTAGCATTGGGGAGTGGGGAAGGTACCAGTACTGCGCACCCTTGAGTACCCCCAGAAAAAAAGCACTGCAATCACCACTGCTTGCAGTACCTGAACAGTACCTTTGGTGGCATATACCATATTTTTCGCTCTATAAGACGCACATTTTCCCCTCCAAAAATTAAGGGGAAATGTGTGTGAGTCCTATGGAGCGAATGCAGGCTCCTTGGCTTCAGCGATAGCAACGCAAAGCCTCCGAAGCGCAGTGGGAGCGCTCCCGCCGCGCTCCGGAGGCTTCGGGTTGCCTTCACTGAAGGTGAAGGCAATGTGGGAGAGGGAGAGCTGCGCAGCGCCCCTTCAGCGAAGCGGGAGGAAAAATGGAAGGGGCTCCGTTTCTCCTGCCGCTTTGCTGAAGGGGCACTGCGCAGAGAGGGGGAGATTTTTTTTTTCTTGTTCTCCCCCTCTAAAACAAGGTGTGTCCTATGGTCGGGTACGTCCTATAGAGCGAAAAATGCGGTAGCTGGAATGGTGGAATTTACGGCAGGAAACCAGCACAGGGCCCTTATATGAATCATTTCCCCAGTCTTCAGCTCTCAACGTTTCTGACTACTGTCAGTATATGTATGCATACATTGAGAAATTTAGTGCAAATTTCTGATCATATACATATTTTAATAGGATATTTTTCATGCTTTACAATTTTTTGCAAGCCATTTCCCCATATATAATACACCCCCCAAAATAGGGGTGCCAAAACTTAGGCCCCACACGGTGGGTGCCCAGCACGCCCCGCAATGTCAGGACACAGTGACACCGAGTTGCGCCCAACATGGGGGGGGGGCATTGTGTGGGGAGAGAACCAAAATGCACGGATTCTTCCATTCTGTTCCTACGTACAAGTTTGTGCAACTCTCCCCCGTAGTAATACTGACCTGTTCCTCAGATGGGTAGAAGCCCATGGCGCGCATGACAAAAGGGATTTGCTCCAAAGGGATGTGTGTGGACACCTTTCTGGGTTCCATGGTGTCAATACCTTGATGACGCAGCTGAGCATAATAAAAATAGTCTTCCAGCTCCTGGAGGAGAGGGAAATGTAATACACAGCCCATGAGGTGAGGGAGCAGAGTCTGTTCAGCCTGGAGAGCACATGGTTAAGAGAGGTAACTGGGTAGCCACCTTCAAATATTCATTTACTGCCACATACATAATGGAGCACAAGGGACGCGGGTGATGCTGTGGGTTAAACCACAGAGCCTAGGACGTGCTGATCAGAAGGTCGGCGGTTCGAATCCCCGTGACGGGGTGAGCTCCCGTTGCTCGGTCCCTGCTCCTGCCCACCTAGCAGTTCAAAAGCACGTCAAACTGCAAGTAGATAAATAGGTACCACTCCGGCGGGAAGGTAAACGGCGTTTCCGTGCGCTGCTCTGGTTCGCTAGAAGCGGCTTAGTCATGCTGGCCACATGACCCGGAAGCTGTACACTGGCTCCCTCGGCCAAAAAAGCAAGATGAGCGCCGCAACCCCAGAGTCGGCCACGACTGGACCTAATGGTCAGGGGTCCCTTTACCTTTACATAATGGAGCACATTTCTTTTCTCTTGCTCCAGAGGCTAGGAATGGAACCAATCAGCTCAGATTGGGATTAGACTAAACATTTTGAAGGATTTCGTGGCTACATGAGTTGTTCGACACACTGCCGTAGAAGATGGCCAACTTTCTTTTTCAGAAGCTTTTAAGCGCAAGGTTTGATGGCCCCCAATTAGGGATTCTGTAGTAATGGGTTTCCTGCATCAGCAGTGGCCTGTGGGTGTCAACTAGATGATCTTTGAGATCTTTTCCAGCTTTGGGATTTTATGAGAAAGGCACACTGAGTTTTGTGGCATGGAAAACACAAAAGGTGATGATTTAGATAGCTAGATAAATGATATCATTAATAGCCATTTCCTCTAAACTTGAACCCTGACATTCGGTTGATGTTTCATCTTTTAAAAAAACATGTAGTTGGGGGGAAAGTGATCAAGTATAAATGGTAAAATGCAATGACCCCATGTGCAAAGCAACCAACTGGACATGCAATAATGGCTGGATCTTGAAACAGTGCCGGCTCCAGAGTTCTGGGGTCCTTCAATGGGGCACTTGGATCTGGGGGAGGTGAAACATGGGGCTGCCTTGGAAAAGCATTTGGAAACTTCAACTGGTGCAGAACGTGACTTGCTAGTGGGACCCAGCAGCAAGGAACATATTACTCTAGCATTCACTGGAAGCACGATTTGAAATACAATAGTGCCTCCAGTATCTGAGACAGCCTCTGAATATCAGTTGCTGGAGAACATGAGAAGGAAGAGTGCCATTGTGCTTCTGCTTTGCGTTTGGGCTTCCCATAATGAGCATCTGGTTGGCTCCTTTGAGAACAGGATGTGCCTTGGGTCTTATCCAGGAGCCAGGCTCCTCTGATATCTTTTGAACTTTAAAACCTGAAACAATATGGGGGTGAGGTATCTAAAGGAGCACTTTCTTTCAATGAAGCTTCCCACTGATTAGGAACTTCGTCAGGGACGCGGGTGGCGCTGTGGGTTAAACCACAGAGCCTAGGACTTGCCGATCAGAAGGTCGGCGGTTCGAATCTCCGCGACGGGGTGAGCTCCCGTTGCTCGGTCCCTGCTCCTGCCAACCTAGCAGTTTGAAGGCACAAAAAAAGTACAAGTAGATAAATAGGTACCGCTCCGGCAGGAAGGTAAACGGCGTTTCCGTGCGCTGCTCTGGTTTGCCAGAAGCGGCTTAGTCATGCTGGCCACATGACCCGGAAGCTGTACGCCGGCTCCCTCAGCCAGTAAAGCGAGATGAGTGCCGCAATCCCAGAGTTGGCCACGACTGGACCTAATGGTCAGGGGTCCCTTTACCTTTTACAAAAGCCTATATCTGTGTATACCTGTCTTCTGAGCTTAGGGAGGTGGCTGCCGGAAAGTTTTCTCTACAGTGGTGAACAAACTGCTGGAAGCTCTTCCCAGATAAGTTTGCTTGGTACCACTTCTGTTAGCATTAAGGGGTCAGGTGAAGTTTATTTTCTGCTTTAATTATAGTCACAGCCCTTTTCCTTATTTTTGACTGCTGCTTTCACCTGCTGACTTACCAGGGCTGGCCCTCTCCAGGGTGAAGCAGCAGGCGCATGGATGGGGTCAGGAAGCCGAAGGAAGGGGTTGGAGCACTGGGATAAGATTCAGCCACCAGTCCAGTCAGCTTCTCTGCATGGAATGAGTTGCTTCAGGCAGCAATGCATCTTGGGCTGACGCTGGACTCTTGTCACTTTTTATCCATGCAGTTCTACTGCTGCTTTTTGGTGATCTATATTTCATTTATCAACTTATTGTAAGCTGCCTTGAGGGTGTGGACGCGGAAAGGCAGAGGAGCAAAGCTATAAATAAGGAAAGCATGCAAGTCTTACATTACCTTGAAAAACTCGCCCTCTCTGCCACCTTCCAGAAGGTTGTAGAATGGGATCAAATCTTCACCCCCCAGAAAAGAAGCTGCTTCCAGAGCACTAGGAGGAGAGCAACAAAGACACGGCTGGAGGAGAGGGGTGAGACAGGAGCCCCACACATCCCCATTGCCCCTGCCACCTACTGCACTGAAAAACAGGTCCTTAAAATTAAAATTATCCTGTGCAATTCCAAAAAAGCCTAAAGGATGCAATCCTATACTTGAGTTTTGCTGTATGAGGAGGAGCTTTGAGATATACCGGTACCATAAGCATGACGGACATGTCAGCAGAATACATCAAATATACAAGTGGAACAGCTGAAAGCGATGGGGAGGAGCACCACCACGCTGAATCTTCTACCCCTTCAAGCCACACCCTGTTGGGGGCAGAATTCTGCACCAGCCCCAGAAATGGGCCCAATTTCCACCCCTTTTACAGTGGTACCTCGGGTTAAGAACTTAATTTGTTCTGGAGGTCCGTTCTTAACCTGAAACTGTTCTTAACCTGAGGTACTATTTCTGGGTTAGTGGAGTCTGTAACCTGAAGCATCTGTAACCTGAGGTACCACTGTACTTTGTTGCCAGGCATTCAAAAGCTGAGTGGGACCATGCTGTTTTCTACCACCTGGGTGAGCTTGAACCTCCATCTTCTCATTTCTGACCTTGTGACCAATGCAGTGATTGTTGCCTCTCCCAGCCATCCCCTTGGCTGCTTGGCAAAAGAATCTTGCCACCCCTAGGTGGGACTTGAACCCTTGTTCCAGGAGAGCTGGGCCATGTGGGAGCTGTGTGGGTCCTCTCGCCTTCCTGGTACTTGATTTAGGGGGGCAGCTGCACACCCCCTGGGTGTACGATGTCACACACATGTACGTAAAATCGCATAGAATGTGGAGAACATCATCCAGACCTCTGGAAATCCACAAAAATCTGCCAAACTCCACCATAATCGCTCCCTCCAAACCTGATTTCACAATCTCCAACTTTCCACGTCTCAGAGGTTGGTGCAAAGCCGCAATAGGATTATAGTTACAAAGGCTCCTGGGATTGCTAGCTCTTTTCCCATGGTTTTTGCAGTTTCCCCCCCTTTTTGGACCGTTTTTTCCCTTTTCGCAATTTAAATCAATTTATTTATTTATTTCCCAGCACCACACATAGAAGGAGGTCGCACACAAGTTGAACGCGTGTAAGTGGGGAGACATCTGTACACACGTATATATGATCTATTAAAAACATACTGACAATCACAACAAAAACAGAAGCTTCTGATTGCTTGCTACAGGTGGTATTTCCAAGGAGGCTGGGGGCATATGCTAGTTTTGTACTGATTTTGTATTTTCCAGCTGTGTGCCTCCCTCCTCCCCTTCTGGTCTGAGCACATGAAATAGCAATCCCGCACCATCCATAAGAAACAATAAAATAAATATATAAAAGAGGTCCACATGTCTCACTCTAGGCATTACACACACACACACACATACCTCACACAGAAATAATGAAGGCCCTCAATTCCCGCAGTTCAATTAATTTAATTTAATCCTTCAGCCTCCAAGCCCATCCCTACAGGAGCCAAGGCAAGAATCCAGTTCGTGCTGCCTTCTTTGCATCCGAGCATCTCACTGGAGACACAAAACTAATGAAAAGGTGATAACTGAACCGGGGTGGAGCCTGGGCTGCTTGAAGAGTGCTTCATATCCCCACCACCACCTGATGAGGAGTTCTGTGCAACTAAAATCCTTGCATATCTCAGCACGTCCCTCTCTACCCTCCATCCAGACAAGTGAGAGCATGACCAGAGTTCAAGGATGCATATTCTAGTCAGCCTGAACCCACTTGTCCTGGCTCTCACTCTTCGCTTCAGGAAACCCAAAAGCTTCATTCAATAAATCAGCACATGGTCTCAGCATTAGCTCAAGTTAGACAAAAAAAAATCATTGCAATTACCAAGTGTAAATTGCAGCAAGGCTTACAAATTATTTTTGTATGGTTGTTTGCAAGCCTTGCTGAAGTTCTACACTTTGTAATTGCAATGGTATTTTGCCCTGCTTTATTGTAAATTTATTCTCCTTATCAATATGTTGTTGTTCCAGTCCTGCCCACGCTTAACTAACAGCCATGCTTAACCATGGTTTGGTTAGTGCCCCATCCCAGACATTTGCCAAGCTGGAAAACAAACCATGCTTTGGGGAAAGAAACCTTTGCCCACCTGCGTGAAGGTCTGTGGCTTGTTGAACAAACTATAGTTACAAAAAACCACGGCTTGGTGTCATGCATGCACAGAGTGATTTCCAATATTTCCTCTTGCTTCAACCTCAAAGAGCAGCATAAATTTTGATCCATGCGCCTGCACCCTGGATGTGGCTGTGCCTTCTGCGATCAAAACGCTTGATGCTTCTCTATATAATTAAGTTAAACTTGGACATTAAATATGTTACGAAAAAGGAGCAATGCTGCTGAGTGCTCCAGATGGCTGGAAAGCCAAACAGGATGTTGATGTTTTGGGACTGTACCGTGGGAACAAGGGACAGTCTATTATGTGCACTGAGCACCGGATGTTAGCTCAGAGTGTCACATGACCCTGTACTGGAAGTACATGGGTGGAGTTATTCTCTCTCTGGCTGCTGATGTGAGAGTGTACAGACATGTTTTCTCTGTACTGGTGAAAGACAGGAATAAAGACATGTAAATATATTTCTGTCTATCTCTTTCCCCCTCCCTGGGAGAGGAGGGGGAGGAATGGTGTGTTCTTCTTTCACGTTGGGAAGAATCGCCGAGGGAGACCTCCCTTGATCCTGCCGGGAGTCGCTGGCAGGGGGGGTCAATAAGGATTCAAGCCGGGCACCTGGAGGGTGGCTAAATTCCTCTGGACTAAGAGCTGGACTGGCTCTGATATATGGCTTGATATCAACATATGGTAGCATACGCTGCTGGTTATCTGATCCATGGGAATCAGCATGAGAGGTGAGAGGTTGATGGATCGTGTGCCATCCTCTGCACCAAGGAAAGAAGATAACGTCTGCATTGCAGCCAGAAGCTAAACAGACGGAAGGACACCAAGAGGGGGTGTTTTCCAAGCAACGGAGCCCCAAAAAGGTATGCTGAATATCGGGTTAAAAGTGTGAATGCAGATTGATTTATTCTCTGGTTCACGAGAGCTGCGTTTGAAAAAAACAGCTCTGAGTGTAAAGGCTTGCATACCACAGATTTTTGTGGTGAGATAACGAAGAAGTATGCACAGTTGCTAAGCAACGACAGTCAGGAAAGTGGAAAACTACTGACACCTGGGGCTGGCTCAGTCAGAGCCGGGAAAGCGAAAGTTGTTTTGACTTTGAGACAGCTTGGAGATTGTCTGCCTGAGAGAGAGGCAGAAAAACAGCTCAAAGGAGCTTTTGGATTTTAACTAGCTCGAGAGTGGAGAGCTGAGGCTTGGATTCAAAATGGATGCCAAGGACAGGGGGAAGGAAGAACGGAGTTCTAATTCCCCCATTGATGAAGCTACTGGAGAGGATGCTGTAGCTTTGAACGCTGTTCGATGTTATAATTGCGGACAGGCTGGGCATCTTCAGCGGAGCTGCAAGAAGCCACGCCAGCCGAAAGGAGCGAAGGGCCGCTCAGCAAAGCCTGAGGCGTCAGGCAAAGGTCATACCAAGCCTATGGTGGAACCTGCAAGGGCTTTGATGGCGAAAGGAACCACGCCAGATGTTGGGAACGCGTTTATTATCGACACTGCAGTGACGGTTCATATGTCCCCACACAGAGGACTCTTTTCATCGTTTAAGAAGCAAAGCTTCGCTGTGACACAGGCCAACGGTCAGGAGCTGGAAGCGACCGGAAAAGGGACTGTCTATCTTAAGAGTCTGAACTTGACAATAAACAATGTTTACTTGGTTCCTGAACTGAAGTTCAATCTGCTGAGTGTTTCGCAGATTGCAAAGAAAGGACTGAAACTGTCCTATGATGATAAGAGCTGCGAGATCTTCAAAGATGGAGAGTTATATCTTTCTGCCAGACAGAAAGGTGGACTGTATTTGTTGGACTTTAAGCAAAGTGATTACATGGAATGTAATTCTGAGTCTAACTTGATTTCTCTTGCAGGTGTGACCAAAACGAGCATCAAGAAGGTGGCCAGGGTCGACAGAGCGTTTCAGCGGGTGTATGCTGATGTGATTGGTCCTCTAGAACCATCTAGAGGCAATGCAAGATTTTATCTTGTGTGTGTGGATCATTTCTCTAACTTTGTCTGGGTTTATGTGTTAAAGAGGCCACAGGAAGCCTTAGAAAGGTTTCAGGAGTTTTGTGACAAAGTTAAAGATATGCATGATGCTAACATTGATTGTCTTTTGACAGATGAGAAGCAGATTTTTCTTTTACAGGATTTCCAGAGGTTCCTGCAGAAGAAGGGGATCAGACACAAGATTGCTGTTTCAGCGGAAGCGTGGAACAGGGGTGTCTGTGTAAAAGTGAACAAAGAATTGCAAAAGGGAATGAATGCGCAATTGCTTAGTTCACATCTGCCACATGAGTTCTGGGCGGAGTCACTCATGTCGTATTGTCATGCATGGGTGAGAAAGGTGTCGAAAGAGTTGGGAAGTTCTCCTTTTGAGAAACTGTTCCGGAGAAAAACCTTCTGTTGCCCATTTCAAGGTTTTTGGGTCTCATGTGAGGACAGAAGCTCCAGGTGGAGTAAAGAATGCCAGAGGCATTTTTGTGGGGTATGAAAAGGGTCTCTACAGAGTAATTTTGTCTGAATCTGGTCAGGTGATTCTCACAAAATTTCTAGAGAGTGCTCCTGAACAGGAGAGAGTGATTGTACACACATTTCCCACTGAGGACGATTCAGATGATGATGATGATTTCACAGAGTACAGTGGTACTGAGAGCGACAGTGATAGCTCAGAGAGCTCTGTTGTCACAGTCATTGAGAGGAAATCTCACACAATGGAAAAACCTTCACAGGTGAAGGTTGAACCACTGTTTACTGTTGGAACTGGTTCTCCTAGGAGTCCTGAGACTGAACCAGTGAGCAGAGAGGATCAGCACCTCATACGCAGGTCTGCGAGAGTCACAAAGGGTGAACCACCCAAAAGGTACTCAGAAGAGTATGCTAACTTAGCTGTTGCATGTGTTGCTGTTGTACACAACCGAGGACAGGTTGGAGCTGTGTCTAAGTCAGAGACAAAGACACAACAGAGAGTTGCTAGCCAAGGTAATGCAGATGCACTCATTCCTTGGAAGCCAGACAACCAGAGAGGTACACTGGGGAAACCAGTGGCGGGTAGTTCCAAGGGTGGAACTGAAACAACAGGGGAGTGTTATGTGTATAACAACTGTTTGTTTTCTTCTCTGGATCACGCTTTGCTTGCCGCAACATGCATTGATTCTTTTGGGGGAGGTTGTTACGAAAAAGGAGCAATGCTGCTGAGTGCTCCAGATGGCTGGAAAGCCAAACAGGATGTTGATGTTTTGGGACTGTACCGTGGGAACAAGGGACAGTCTATTATGTGCACTGAGCACCGGATGTTAGCTCAGAGTGTCACATGACCCTGTACTGGAAGTACATGGGTGGAGTTATTCTCTCTCTGGCTGCTGATGTGAGAGTGTACAGACATGTTTTCTCTGTACTGGTGAAAGACAGGAATAAAGACATGTAAATATATTTCTGTCTATCTCTTTCCCCCTCCCTGGGAGAGGAGGGGGAGGAATGGTGTGTTCTTCTTTCACGTTGGGAAGAATCGCCGAGGGAGACCTCCCTTGATCCTGCCGGGAGTCGCTGGCAGGGGGGGTCAATAAGGATTCAAGCCGGGCACCTGGAGGGTGGCTAAATTCCTCTGGACTAAGAGCTGGACTGGCTCTGATATATGGCTTGATATCAACAAAATATTGCAGACACACAGAAGATGCCAAAGGCAGCAGTAAACCACTAATTAGCTCATAAAGCTCCTTCCTCCATAAACAAACTACAAAGCCGTTCAAAACTGCCTGGACTCCAGCCAACAATTACAAAGAAGGATCATTTATATTCTAGTGCCTTCGTTTAAATCTTGCTCAGGCTGGACCTCCAACCGATTAAGTCACATAGACAAAGAGTGTGCATGTATGCACCTGCATGGAGAAAATATTACTAGTACAGCTGTCCCACTGCAATTGTGTTTTTTTCTGCTTGCTCTGATGCTAGTTAGCCAGATGCCCTAAAGCAGGGTGCAGAGAGGGAACCTGTGGCCCTTCAGATGTTGCGGGACTTCAGTTCCCATGACCCCTAACGACTGGCCATGTTGACTGTGGGCTGATGGGAGTTGGAATCCAACCACCTATCGGGAGCCACAAGTTCCCCACCTCTACCCGACAGCAGTGGCCCCACAGCTGACTGCCAGGAGTGTCCTGGGGAGCATTTGTACCCTACTCCCACGCCAAGTGAGAAGCATTTGAACACCCCCTACAAAAAACACATCCCAGAATGCCCGGGCATAGCACACACAACCTGCTGAAAATATCCTACGATTCCTGCAGTGCTTTCAGCTACCACCTATCCGTAGCTAGGGGATGCGCAAGGGGTGGGTCGTCCTGGGCGGCACTGGGCCCAAGCTGCCGTGTCCCTCCTGGGTGCCCTCCAGCAGGAAGGTGCCTGGGAGGGATGTGGCAGCTTGGGCCCCCTGCAGGCCCAGCGGTGCCCCAAAAAGGGGCTTGCTCTGCCGCTGGGGCCCATGTTCTCTCCAAAATCTCAGGCACATAAGCATCCTTCCTAACCCTGCTACTTGAGATCCATTTAAGTGGCGACTGGACTGGCAAGGGAATCCGACTTCAGTTCTACCAACGGGAGGGTTTCCCCTGCGCTGAAGGACAGCAGGTTCATGATGTGGGGGCAGGCCAGGCCATACACAGCTTTGTCCTCCAACAGGTGGGTACAGGAGCAGAGGCTCAGGAAAGAAACAGCAAGGGGGCTGCCCCCAAGGCCTGAGGCAGCCACCTCACTTTGCCTAATGGTAGGGTTATTGTTGTATTTTATTCTGTGAACTGCCCTGAGGAGATCTTATGATGAAGGGCAGTACAGTGGTACCTTGGGATGCGAACGGGATCTGTTCCGGAGCCCCGTTCGCATCCCGGACGGAACGCAAGACGCGCCTGCGCGCCTGTGCGTGTGCGGGTCGCATTTTGCCGCTTCTGCGTATGTGCGCGACGTCATTTTGAGCATCTGCGCATGCGCGAGCGGCGAAACCCAGAAGTAACACACTCCGTTACTTCCGGGTTGCCACGGAGCGCAACTTGAATGCGCTCAACATGAAGCACATTCAACTCGAGGTATGACTGTATATACATTTAATAAACAAACATGTAAGTAAATAGATAGGGCCAGCCCTGCCTCCTAGACAGTTTGGGATAATGCCTTTTAGCCTCAAGAGCACTTTCAGGTGGGGGGAGGGACAATTCAATTTCATCTCAATTTCTCCCACTTTCTCATTTTTCAAATATAAGTTCACTTCTCCACATTTCCACATCAGTTTGCATTAAAATAATTTTTTAAGTCCTCATCAGCATTTCTTGTGGATTTCTTCTAATAAATACACTTAGGCTAAGCACTTCCCTCTAACTGAAATTAATATATGTATTTTAATTAAGACATGTATTTTAATGCACACGTTCCCCTTGTGTTTACATTTTTGTGCACATTACTTGGCTGTAGAACTGCACTGCAAAATTTGGAGAAGTGAAAATTTCTAAGGATGGCTGTGTTTCGGTAAGTGTGAATTAGTTAAGTCCCCCTTTAAATGTAAATCAGACTGAATTGCTTCCCTCCTCCCAGAACCCTCAGTGGTTTGCTCTGCAAGTCAATCTTGCTGGCCATCCCAGCATTGATCAGGGGAAGTGAAAGCTCTGCTGCGACTTACACTAAATTAATGTCCCACTTCATCACAGTTAAGTCGTTACCCCCCGTCGTGAAGAGGTGGCACCCGTCGTAGGAGCACTCCAAGTTGGTGACGCCTGAAGGGTGGCAAATGAAAGCTGAGGACTTGTGCGGGTTCCCATCTATGGGCAGCATCTGCAGGCCGACCTAGGGAAGAATCCAGAAAACCTGATGTGACTCTCCCCAAGGACTCACCTAGTCCGCCTTCCCACTCCACAGCCTAGAGTGTACACCAGGGATGGGGAACCTGCCGCCCACCAGATGATGCCAGACTACAGCTCCCATCACCCTTGGCCACTGGCCGGGCTGGCTGAGGCTGATGGGAGTTCAAGTCCAACATGGAGAAATAGCTCAGTTGGTTAGAACATGGTGCCTGATAATGCCAAGGTTGCAAGTTTGATCTCCGTATGGGACAGCCGCATATTCCTGAAATGCAGGGGGGTGGACTAGATGTTCCTTAGGGTCCCTTCCAACTCTACAATTCTAGAATTCAGTTCTATGTATGGAAGGCCAGGAATTCCCCCATCCTTAGCGTTAAGGCCAAGGAATTCTCCACTGGTGTCCCCACCATAGCAGGTAAGTTGAGCGAGAAGACCTCTTTGGGGAATTTAGAGGCCTGCTAAACCACAGAGCCTAGGACTTGCCGATCAGAAAGTCAGCGGTTCGAATCCCCGCGACGGGGTGAGCTCCCGTTGCTCGGTCCCTGCTTCTGCCAACCTAGCAGCTCAAAAGCATCTCAAAGTGCACGGCATTTCCGTGCCCTGCTCTGGTTCGCCAGAAGCAGCTTAGTCATGCTGGCCACATGACCCGGAAGCTGTACGCTGGCTCCCTCGGCCAATAAAGCGAGATGAGCACCGCAACCCCAGAGTCGGTCACGACTGGACCTAATGGTCAGGGGTCCCTTTACCTTTAAGGGCAGTCGAAGATTGCCACATCTCTTTGGCCATCTGTCAGCAGTTCAGGAACTGAGGGGACAGTTGGAGTCGTGCAACAGGCCAACAAAAACCAGCAGATTTGGGTATTCCCTGCCATACTGGCTTTGAAAAAGGAGCAGACTGGGTTGGGAGAACCTGGGATGTCACAACAATGTGCCTCAAAGCATATGACTTTGACAACAATATATGGACAAAAATAAGTAGTTTACGATAAAGACAAAAGATCACGGCAATGTTCCTTGTAGCACTTTTTGTGGTTGTTCTGTACAACTGTGCCTGTGCCTGGGATTGTGTACAATAATGTGCTCAACACCCCGCAGCTGTTCCTGACCCATCGCCAATGTCGGTTGCAAGCCTCCCTAATGTTTGAGGAGGGCAGAGGTCGAACTGGGAGCCTAGCCCAGGCCTCAGAGGGACTCAGGATGGGGCTGGTCCAAAGACCTTCACCTGCCTTGTCTTTTGTGATGTAGGCCAAGTACCGTCTCTGAGGATCGTGTCCCTCTGCGAGTGGAAGCACCAGAATCTTCTCCAGGGGGGAGCCATAGGCTGGTCCCACAACAGTCTTCCTAAAATAAACAAAGCAACAACAGGAGCGCTTGAGCACCTGACCTTTAACAAATTAATCCAGGGATCACACCTAAGGAAAGTGAAGGATAGCAGGCATTCCACCTTCTCCCCTGCCCCACATATATTAAAATCCTGTATCATGGTCATCTAATAAATCCTTGCCACCTTCACTCCCCACAGACTAGTTTCTCTCGAGTAACCCCTGCGCTACCCAATCTATTAAATATACATTAATATATGCATATCCGGGTATAGAATGCATTGTTTTTGGAGATAGGTCAAATTAACTCATAACTTAATAAATATAAACTACCACTCCACGTCAGAATAAAAGGGTAGGCAAAGCCTAGTATGCTGCTTTTCATTCCTTGCACTAAAGTGCCTCCATAAAAAAGGAAACACATGCTCTGAACTTTCCTCCCTACTGATAACAATGGGCTCCTACTTATTAATCAACTGAAATTTCAGTTGATTAATCTACAAATTAAAGCTTACAGTCCTAGTTACAGTATCTTCCCATAGACCTCCTAATGGAGGAAGGAGTTTCAGCACTGCGAAAGGAACCTGTGGTCAGGGATGATGGGAGCTGGAGTACAACAACATCTGACAGACCTCAGGTTCTTCAGACTTTGTCTAGGGGATAAGGTACCAGGGTCCACAGGGAAGCTAGTCGTCAGCAAGCTGTGTGACCAGGAAGGAAAGGGTTGTGTTTCAGAAGCAGCTATGAAAGGTCAGATGGACCAGAGATAAGATATTGTAGCTCAGGAGAGGGAGGAGGTCAAGCTCAAGAAGACTGCAACTGAGCAGGTGGCAGGGCTGACACTGCAGCTGAGGTGGGGCCATTGCCACACAGAGCTCAATCGGCTTTGTGAAACAGTGCGTTGGTGGAAGTGCAGGTGGCGAGATGGTCTGGACCCTGGTTGTCTGGAGTTGCACTTGGAAAGACACACAAATACAGCACTTACAGGGATATAGGAGTGGGATAATTGCAGGAGACACGGAAGAGATTTACCAGGTTACCTGCACAATCTTGTGGTTACATTATACATTTTCATTTTGTACTGATCGTTGGCAGTGAGGAAAAAATATTCTGTGGTGAGAGGTGGGTACCAGGTGATGCACTTGGGGACGGCATGTTGTTCGATGCGGTCCCTTCGGATGACAACCAGCTCATCCTTGACACTCTTCTCCAGGTCATATTCCACCTGGAAACAAGGTAACAGAGACCCAGTGATGGGGGGGGGGTCCAAACATCTGTGTCCATCACTTGGTTTCCCTGAAGCTGAATGTGTGAAAGTGACTCTACTGGGGGTGTGGAGGAACTGTGTTTGAACTAGGGACGTGAGAGAAATTCGATCCAGTTAACGTTGAAAGGTGAATCTAGCAAATTTACATTTTCTGAAACAATAGGCAAACTGCAACAGAACCCTCCTTCAAAATTTGCACTTTTCTAATGCAGATCTCCAGCCAAGTAATGTGTATAGAAATGCACGCGCCAAAGTAAACCATGCAAAAAATGCACAGATTAGTGAAACTAACAAACCATGATGCATCCTTAGGAGGGAAATGTCATGGATTTGTTGGACAAAGAGGAATGGTGGGAGGAGTGAACTGGGGAACCCTCAAGGGAATCTCCGAGAAAAGATGGCTCAGAGCCTGGGGACTGGTGGTGGGACAACGATGGGTGGTCAGAGGGAGAAGAGGGAGAAGACTGGGAGGAGGTGGTGTCGAAAACTGAGGAGGTACTGTAACTGGGCTTAGTGAGCTGGGAGAGTCTGTGGCAGAGATAAGCCCAGAAGCAGAGGTAGAAGCAGAAGCAGGGGAGCAGGGAGGCCACGAGGCACAGATGAGTTGGGCTGGTGAAGAGTCACAGTGTCTGCCCGTCCTGCTGCAACAAGCTCCCCTCTCACTTTGTCTCCCAGAACCAGAAGAGGCATGAAAAGGACAGATGTTGCCACAGAGACACAGTGATGGAATCTACACACATATAAAAAACGTTCTGAAAATGCTTTTTTAAAAAAAGTATATTGCGTTTTCCATAAGGCTCACCATCGCCATCTAGTGTCACATTGTATATTGCACTTAAAACGCACTTAAAAGGTTTTATTTGCAGCTGTATAGCTGAGTCCAGTCTCCGATTGCTTGGGGGAAAACCCACGAAAGGAAGGGACTAAGGCAGCTCCAGGGAGGCAGGGACCTTCAGTCTCAGCAATTGCTTCATGGGGACAAGACCAACCGGAGATACGTTGCTGCACTCATTTGGCCTGACAGTCCTGGGCAGATCCTGTTTCTGCTAATAAAGAGTTAAAGCCCAACTTGCATGGTGTGGTTTACTGCTGGCTTGCTTCTGACAGGAAATGATGCTTTGCAAAAAGTATTAAGAAAACTGCATACTAAAATGTGTGCATTAGGAGAAACGCTGGTGCATTTGACCGAATGTGTGGTGGAATGAGCTTGGTATTCAACCCTTGCTGAACCTCCACAGGGCTGAAGTTGAAGAGTGGAGGCCAGTTATGGGCGTTGGGCAACCTGACTTGCACCGCTGGCTTGACCTCCCAAGTCCCATATTCCCAGCCTCCAATGGCTCCGCTCTGAAACCTCTCCAGGCTGACACATCTCTATGCAACTATACAGCATGACCAGAAACTGTGTCCTGCTCACAGCACCTACCAAGAGTCGATCTTCGCCAAGAGTTAAGAGCCAAGGCTCATCACTGTCCAAGTGAACCCCAAAGAGAATGGTGCGAATGGGCTTGTAATGGGAGTGCAAGGCTGCCAGGCGGTCCCAGACTTTCTTCCCCTCAACCATGGTTTGTTTGTAAAGGTTCAATGAAATGTTTTCATCCTGAAAGACAATTAAAGAAAAACCCCACTTTGTATCAATGAATCGTTTCCTTTCATTTTTCCTTTGCCACAGCAGCTGAAATATACTCAGAGTCGCAAAGTGATTTCATGCTCTTTATTCAGCTCATAGCGGTGAGGAGGAATGAATGAAAGTCCCCTCAAGGTATCTGCTTTATATACATTATTTACACAATGGGCTGCACATGATTGGCTAATTCTGGAATTCTACTGTAAGCCGATCAGGTTGTGGATTCACTTCTATCTGGAGCATGATTGGGTGGTTCCTGCCAACCAATCATACTGCTGCATTGTTCTAGGACCAATCAGACTGCTGCATTCTGAATCCTATTGTTCTAGGACCAATCAGACTGCTGCCTTTTGGATCCTATTGTTCTAGGACCAATCAGACTGCTGCAGTTTGGATCCTATTCAACTCAGTACATGACAGGAGCACAGCTGTTTAGAGCAAGGGTCAGCAAACTTTTTCAGCAGGGGGCCAGTCCACTGTCCCTCAGACCTTGTAGGGGGCCAGGCTATATTTTAGACAAAAAAAATGAACAAATTCCTATGCCCCACAAATAACCCAGAGATGCATTTTAAATAAAAGCACATATTCTACTCATGTAAAAACACACTGATTCCCGGACTGTCCACGGGCTGGATTTAGAAGGCGATTGGGCCGGATCCGGCCCCCAGGCCTTAGTTTGCCTACCCATGGTTTAGAGCGTTGGATTTTGATAGCTGCCCTATACTGAGTCACATCACTGCTCCGTGTAGCTCAGTACTGCCTACGTGGACTGGCAGCGGCACTTAGAATCATAGAGTTGGAAGAGACCACAAGGACCATCGAGTCCAACCCCCTGCCAAGCAGGAAACACCATCAGAGCACTCCTGACATATGGTTGTCAAGCCTCTGCTTAAAGACCTCCAAAGATGGAGACTCCACCACACTCCTTGGCAGCAAATTCCACTGTCGAACAGCTCTTACTGTCAGGAAGTTCTTCCTAATGTTTAGGTGGAATCTTCTTTCTTGTAGTTTGGATCCATTGCTCCGTGTCCGCTTCTCTGGAGCAGCAGAAAACAACCTTTCTCCCTCCTCTATGTGACATCCTTTTATATATTTGAACATGGCTATCATATCACCCCTTAACCTCCTCTTCTCCAGGCTAAACATGTCCAGCTCCCTTAGCCGTTCCTCATAAGGCATCGTTTCCAGGCCTTTGACCATTTTGGTTGCCCTCCTCTGGACACGTTCCAGTTTGTCAGTGTCCTTCTTCAGACAGGGGTCCCTCCCAGCCCTACCTGGAGATGCCATCGGGGTTTGAACCCAGGACCTGTGGCAATGGCAGGCAAGGCTGGTGCTCTGCCCTGGGCTTCCAGCATGGAGAGATCTGGCTTCACAGCCCTTCTTGGCCATGAAAGCTCATTGCAGTCACTATCTGCCTGTTGCAAGGTTGTTAGGAATATAAAATGGGGGCAAGGGGGCAGGGTGAGAGAGCCACGGACGCTGCTCTGAACTTTTCGGGGAAAGGGCCGAATTGTATTTGCAGTAAAACATTGATTCCATTTTCCCTCAGACTGCTTCTGTTTTGTGGGGAGATACAATAAATGCTTCTGTAGGAGTAAAGCACTATGTGATTCACACGTCGTAAGGGGTAGGAATACTCACTGCGGTCGCAAGATACTGGGAGTCAGGAGAGAAGCTCATGACGGTGATGGGAGTGCTGGAATATCGGAAAGGCTCTGGACAGTCGTTTTCCAAAGATATAGAATCCAAAATGTAAACACTTCCATCAATGAATCCGGCTGCCAATAATGAACCTAAAAAGTGCATGGGAGAAATAGTTGTTCCGCAAACTTCTCATCCCAGCAAGATTGGATGATCTAAGGCAGCCAACCCCAGCGTGGCTTACTCCAGATGTTTTGGACAACCACCGTCATCAGCTCTGTGCTGGTTAAGATGACGGGAGCTGCAGCACAAAACCTCTGGACGGAACCAAGTCAGCGATGGCTGGTATAAGGCAACATCTTTTTCTACTGGTGAGAGGGTGGTTTCTCACAATTAGGTGGGAAAGAATTAAAATGTTGGTTCCTCGGGGCAACTAATATAATGCTATATTGGCAAGGACAAGATCTTTCCGTAGGGCTATCTAAGACATTATTGCTGTCCAGCAATTTTAATTAAAAACTGCCCGCTTGTGACTTCTGAGTCTTATCTGCATTCTGTTCAAGAGATAGAGCCATCACCAATGAACCGACTCTTCATCCCTCAACAGGGAACAGACAACTCAAAGGGCAATTCCTCAGCTATGCTGAACAGGAAGCCTACAGCAGGAGACTCCACAAGGAAGAAGCGTCTGATTAAAGGCACAGTAGCTCCCGAAAGCTCAGTAGTTTGGCACTGCAAGTGCACTTATTTTTATTTCATTTATTATTATTATTATTATTATTATTATTATTATTATTGGTCAATACCTGCAAATCAGGTTTGAAAAATTATGGGAGGACAACACAAAGAATGCTAGAAAGCAGCTAGCTGGAAATAGTGTTTCCTTTAAAATGTGAATTAAAAGGATTACAATTCCAAAAAAACCCCTGCTGGTGCAGAAGCAATAAGAACAAACAAAATCCACGGTTAATGGCCAGCAATGGGGCCTCTTCCTTGGAATCTTCCTCAGAAAGAGTCAATTTGATTTTGAGGATCCATAACGACAGAACTAGCATCGCTTAAGCTGTATGCGTGTAAAGAATTATTGCAAAGGCATCAATAGACTCAAACTCTCCCTTCAAAAGAAATGAACCCTGCACCCCCACCCTGCCAAAAATCTCCCCCCTCCCCAGACTTCCTTTTGCAGGGGCAAAACTAGGCTTTATTTCACGCAGGTTAAAGACCCAGTTTGGCACCCCCACCCCCAGGCATTTGCATGCCCAAACACAGGCTTGGAGTCTCAATGGCACCCCTCTGGAGGCTTCACACGGGGCAAAAAGCCTGGCTAGCCTGCCCACACCCCCTGTAGCTACAGGTCTGCCTTTTGCAAAGGAAGGAGTATGGATCAATACCACTGGAGTCATAGCAGAGGCTCTGGATGCTTTCACCCTTAAAGATTCGGCTAATGAGGTATTTATTGATCTTGTAGTTCCACACTTTCAGGAGCCCGCAGAAACTCCCCTTGGCCATGAGAGGCTTGCTCGGGTGGCAGCTGACGGCATGGACGGCCTCCTTGGGCTCCTCTAGGCATTTGCTGACCTTTGTTCCTTCCGTCTTGACGTGGATCACCAACGCATCCGCCGTGGAAATAATAAAATTCCTGCACCATGAAAAAGAAACAGAATTTTGATTCATACTCCAGAGCAGGCATAGGCAAACTCGGCCCTTCAGATGTTTTTGGCCTACAACTTCCATGATCCCTAGCTAGCAGTACCAGTGGTCAGGGATGATGGGAATTATAGTACCAAAACATCTGGAGGGCCGAGTTTGCCTATGCCTGCTCTGGAGTAACATGCTGAGACAGTGAATATGATATTTACTGGATGCCTACCATTGTTCTCAGTTTTTCCATACCGTTTGTTATATAACTTACCTCTTTGTGACCGATATATACACAGAAAATGAATGCGAAGCTGCACAGATGGACTTAAGTGGTGGCAGCTTTTGGGACAACATCACCATGAGAAGAAAATAGCCCTGCAGGGTGGGACCAAACCCGATTCTCTTCAGTTCTCACCTGACAACAAAGGGAAGCCCTGTTAAAGTGCAAGAAGTGGGGAATTTGGTGGTGTCCTCAGGACACATTGGTTTCTTGGAGAAGGATATGGATTGGATGCGTCCCAGTTTAAACTGGCTGTACCAGTGAAGAAGCTGCAGGTCTCCATCATAGAATTTCACATGGCCTTTGACATCACAGGTCACAAAATTCCTGAAAGGAAAATCAATTTGTTGTAGAGATATGGCATCACACTGGCCACAAAGAATAATATTAAAACCTAAAATAGGTAATATACTATTGCTCTGGACTTGCCTCTTAAAAGGGGAGTGCCTCAGGTGGCTGGATCCACAGGTTAGCAGAATCTGATGTAGATCTTTACCAGCCCCCTTGTCACTGATGTAGATCTTCATTCATTCCCTCTTCCCTGGCAGGAAGGGGGGCACCAATTTGTGGTTCTCCCCAGGTGCCACAATGCCTTGGCACCCATTCTCTGTACCCAAGTCAGCGAGACTGCAGCTGAATGTCCAAGACAAGCAGTGGGGAGCATCTCTGCCATACCTGAGTGCAGCACACCAGCTCAGAGGGGGCAGAACAGGGCGCAAGACACACAAAGCTCTGCTCCACACCTGCTGCCTGCAGTGGACACTTCAATCTGTCCTGCTGGACAAACATAATGTGAATGGCTTCTACCGGCAGCTAAGGGCCACAAAATAGGGAGCACAGGACATTATTATTATCGGGACCAATGTCCGTCATCAGAAAGAGCTCTACCTCAACCGAGCATTGAAAGTAGATAGGAAAAGCCATAGCTCAGTGGTAAAGCAGCTGTATTCAGATGGTCCCAGCTTCAATCCCCAGTGGCGATGTCCCCTGCCAAAACCCTAGAGAGCTGCTGCCAGTCTGTGTAGACAATATTGGGCTAGATGGACTAATAATCTGGCTCAGCATAAAGCAGTTTTCTATATTCTATTATACTCATGTATATTGTTCAGAGCATGTCTGTCTTTTATCCTTTGAGGGCCAGCCCTGTCATTAGGAAGAGTGAGGCAGAAGCTGGGGTTGGCAAACGCTGCCAAAGTCTGAGAAAATGTGTTGTCTGGCCAGCAGCTTAATGTCACACTTGGGGGAGAGGGCACCGTCTTGCAGCCATTGTTGAGGCCAAATAGTTTTGGTAGGTGGGATGGAGTGAGGGCTGCCATCTCTTCCTTCACCTCAGGCAGCAAAACATCTTTGGCCAGGCCTTGTTCTGAATGAGGCGGGTGAGCAGGTGTGCTTTGGAAATCTCATTCCAAATATTTATTTCCAGGGGAGAGGAAAAATTGCTGGCAATCAGTTAGTAGAACCACAGAGAAGGAGGAGAATTTGGCAAAACAATTCCTTGCTTTTGCACTAAACTATGTTTCTTGGGATTCTTTGGCTCTCTGAGGTTCAGTTAGCAATTCAGATCCAGGGAGCCCATGTCACAGATGTTCAAGCTCTGGCCCTTGTGACAGACCAGGTCCTGTGATAAATAATATGTTGCCTGCATTGCCAGGGCAGCTGCTTGGCCTGCAACCACATCTAGTGCTGCCTTGGTCTTCTCGTAGAGCTGCTGCACTGTGTGCTATTTGTGAGACAGGATGGCAGGTCTCTTGTGAAGCCCTTGATACAACCAACCCTTTCATGGGATGCAATCCATCGCTTGCTTTTGCACTTTTCTCTGTTCCTGAATGCAGCAGTGCCCTCTGCTGGGTAAAACTGGGGAACTCCTCTTAACACTCACCAGGTGTCCCATAAATGACAGCCAAACTAAATACAGTACAGTAACGCAGTAGCGGAAGGAGGGGTGAATCGGATCAGAAGAGTGGCAGGCTGCATTTGGACTGGGGTTGCTAGGTCAGCAGCATCCCAGACCCTAAGATTTCAGGGCCCAAACCTGAGACTCCCTGATGATGTCATGGGGCCCCAGTGATGTCATAGGGAATGGGCCCTGGAAAGTCTGTGCAATATGTGTAGAGATGGGGGTTAATGTGACAGGGGAAGAACAAAGGAAGGAAGGCAGACCCCGTGCCCTGAGAGTCAATCCAATAATTTGCAGCTGGCTACTGCTGGGCTGATGCCTGCAAGCTGCACACATTGTCTTCCTATTTAATAAATTACATTACATTAAGGGTCCTTTCACCCCCCCCCCGGAGATTCAAGCCCTCCTCCTGCCACCTGGAGGGGGTCAGGCAAGCCCCAAGACTTCAGGTCAGCCCTGGAAAGTCTGGCAACCCTAACTGGGGCTACTGGTGACAGGTTCTCCCCTACCTCCCCCCTGCCCATAGGGGCAGGATGGGCCTGTTAAGATTGCCTTCTCCCAGAGACATATGGAATCTAAGGATTTGCTGAATACTTTTGTGGATTCTCCTCTTGGCCTGGCTGGTCTTCCATGGGTGCACTCATGGCTAGGTACCTGAAGATCTAACATGATGCCCAGGCGACAAGGCAGATGTGATACGTAAACCTGAGAGATAAGCTGCTCACTTGTCTGTGATGGCCAGCACTGTGATCCCATCCCGCTGCAAGTGCACCAGCTTGATGGCTTTCATGTTGTAGGGTTTGACGCACACGGCAGAAGACTTGGAGGGAGGGCAAACAGCATCCCAGACCACCAGCTTCCCTTCCATAGTCCCAGTAATGGCTTGAGTAGAGCTGAAGTGGAAAATGGTCTGGCTGAAGATCCCCACGACCTTGTTGAACGACTGGAGAAGGGAGAAAGGGAAAGATGCCCTTCGCCACCAAGCAAAACACAAAGCAGCCGGCGACAGAAGAGCTTCCAAATGCATACAAGGGGCAGAGAACAGAGCTAGAAGAATGTGAGCTCTCTCTCTCCAGTTCTCTCCCCCCCCCCAATTTTAAGGTCAGTTTGTACCCCATTTCTGCATCAGTTGGCGAATCTTTATTTTAAAAATTCTATAGCTGCATTTTCCTGCACAATCCTTCCAATGGACACATTTTTGCAAGCCAACACAACACATTTTGCACATCGCTTTCAATAACATACACGTTTTTATGACCTGTGTCCCATAATATATGAGGTTTTTGCTTGCCAAACTGCATCACCTAATTCAGACACAAGCACACTGTTTCAGTTTGCATACTGTTTCAGGGACTGTGAATTAAGTGGACTTGCATTAGAAGCAAATTCCTCACCTGTCCCTACCAGTGAATAAGAGAAGGCAAGGTGGGTGGGTGTGTTTTCGGTGGTTCTCACCCCCACCCCCAGCGCTGCACAAACAGCAAGCGCAGCTCCTCTGCCCCATCCATATAACTAAGAAAAACAGAGGAGATTGGGGAGAGGTGGAAGAGAGAAAGAGAGGAAGGAAGGAAGACTTGGGCATAGGCACAGGGCACAATTTGCATATGCTAATTTTTACGTGAAATTCAGATTTAAGCCTCTGAGCCAACCTAATGTATTACTTGTGCATTCCTTTTTTATCAGGAAACAGTTCCTACCTCCAATATCCTCTAAAATTGTTTCCCCTTCCCTCTCCCCAAGGCACTTTCACGTACATTTGTGGGGAAATGCCCTGTGTGATTTATAAATGTTGATTGTATTTGTTGTGCTGACTGAAGGTTTTATTTAACTAAACTGGAATATACTTTTATTCATTAGAAAAGGAAATGGGGTGAGGGCTGTTGAAGAAGAGAACACACTTTTGCTCTCCTTCAGCAGTTATCAAACACACATGCTTAATTTTATTATATTTGCTGTACTCAATGGAGTCAACCATTACTTTAGGTTGCTCATATTTATGAGTCTGCAAGATGAGAAGGGCTGTTTAGGGCAGCCCTGTTTAGGGAAGCTTTTAATGTTTAGGAGACTATTGCATTTTAATATTTTGTTGGAAGCCGCCCAGAATGGCTGAGGAAACCCAGCCAGATGGGCAGGGTATAAATAATAAGTTGTTGTTGTTGTTGTGATGTTATGTGGCTGAAGGCTTCTTGGCCCCTGCACTTAGCAGCATAAGAGCCCTATAAGCAAAGTTTTGTTTGTTTGTTTTGTTTTTAAAAGGCAGGAGGATAGTGGGCAGGAGCTCTGAGGACCAGGGCAAAGACCCCAGGCCACCCCCTTACGACACTCCTGAAAGAAAGAAGGAAAGAGGGAAACATCAGAAAGGAAGAGAGGAAGAAGGAGAGACTGTCATATGCTAGTGTAAGGTAGTGGTTTGAGTGCTGGACTAGGATCTGGGTCGACCAGGGTTCGAATTCCCACTCAGCCACGAAGCTCACTGGGTGGCCTTGGGCCAGTCACTGCCTCTCAGCCTTACCTACCTCATAGGGTTGTTGTGGGGACTGAAGGAGAACCATGTAGGCCACCTCAAGCCAAGACATTTTGGCACTTGGGCTGAGCCACAAAAGGAAACACACACACACACACCCCCGCCGGCAGGGAACAAGGGGCGAGTGAAGCTCTCCTTTGGGAACAAGGGTAGGAGGAGACCAGCAATGCCTCCTATTTGCCAAGAGGCTGCTGAGAAGGTGGCAGATCCGCCCTTCGAAGCATGTGGCGCAGCCATCGCTGCCACTGTGTCGGCGGCAGCGGGCGACATGTTCCTTTGAGGCCAGATCAGCTGCCCCTGTGAATCCTGCCACCTGAGGCAGCAGCCTCACCTTGCCTCATGGATGAGCTGGACTTGCTTTGATCTCTTTGGAGGAAAAGGTGGGATAGAAATGCAGTTAATAAATAATAAATAAATAGTGACTCAAGGTTATGAAAATGGAGGGAGGGGAGAGAACTTTCTGTGTTCTATGTTCCTTATTAATCTCCGGGTTCTCAGCAGCACAAAGCCCTTTGTTCCCACTGCACAAAATGTGTTGAGCTGCCGGTTCAGAATGTTATGTACAGTATTGAGGTTCTCACCCTGGCCACCAGGGGTATTGTGTATATAGTTTTCACTCAGGTCCATGTCAGTTACTTTAGGCGGGAAACCCTGGGTTGTTGTTGTTACAATGTGATAGCCTATAAAAACAGGCTGGCTGAGCTGTTCAGTTCAGTTCAGTTCCAGCTTACTTATAAAGAACTACTTGGAGAAATCTCTGTGTCGTCTGCTATGTCCACCCACTACTCCTCAGCCTCTGCAGGCCCAAGGTGTTCAAGACGGCCCAAGTTTTGATCGTGCCACTAGCAGTCCAGGCAGCGCCGTGGGACGTGCTAAAGGAGAAGCTTAAAAACCACTGCGCTTCAAAGCCATCCAAAATTGCTGACCACCATGCATTCTACCACCAGGACCAGGCACAGGGTGAGAACTTCAATACATAACACAAAATATACTCTGGAGCACAACTGTAGAGCATTTTTGCCCTCCTCTGCTCTCCGCAAACCCAGCCAAGCCCCTCATAATCCATTTGCCGCTGCTTGGCTGGGAAGGCTGATGGGCAGAGCGCGCAGCACGCCAGTCTCAAGATCTGTAGAAGGCCCTCCCATCAGATGTCAAGGGAATAAACAACTATCCGACTTTTAGAAGACATCTGAAGGCATCCCTGTTTAGGGAACTTTTTAATGTTTGAAGTTTTATTCTGCTTTTAATGTTCTGTTGAAACCCGCCCAGAGTGGCTGGGGAAACGCAGCCAAATGGGTGGGGTAGAAATAAATTAAATAAATTATTATTATTATTATTATTATTATTATTATTATTATTATTATTATTTCTTTCAGCAATTACACATTCAAAACAGAATGAGTCAAATGACATGAACACAAGCAGCAGGGCTGGAAGGGACGACATACCCTCCAGTTTAAAGGTTTGCTTTCAGCTTAATTGCACCATCAAGGTACTAACAGGCAAGTCTTTAAACTGTTTACAACACTGGCCTTGGACTGGAGATAGCCAGGGTCAGCCAATTGTGTGAATTGGCCTCTGGGTGTCTAGCCATGGTGAGTTTGCACACAGATTGTCTGGTCACCTGTTTTTGCTGAAGGACTTTGGATTTGCTTGCTGCAGAACCATAACACAAAACATAGGAGCCAACTCCTAGGGGCTGTGGTCCCTTTGCCTCCCCATAATATATTTGAGCCCCACCCCCAGTTGATGGGTGGTGCTGAGGAGGAGGAGCAACAACAGATGCCACTGCGTGCTTGCCCACTGGCTCTCTGCCTGGCAAGCAAGCAGGGGGCACCATGCGAAAGAAGAAGACAACGACGGGCAGCAGTTGGCAACCACAGTGGTGGCGACATAGAGGAAGAGTAGGAGGGCGCCTTGCCCAAAGGCCCTCCAAAGGCGTCAGTTCTGTACATTCCTAAGGTGATCAATGCAATACTCACTTTATCTGTCAGGGGCGGAGCATGGTAGTGCAAGATGTCGGCATTCTAAGAAGACATGAAGGAAAAAACAGAATCAAATCTCAGACACCACCAAGGCCTGTCTCCCACGCCTCCACTTCACTGTGAGCCACCCATTTCCAGTAAGCTTATTATTCTGAGAACCTTCTAACATCATTTTCTTCTTTCCTCCCCATCACTTTTTCCTTTCATGCCATTTCTTTATACAGTGGTGCCCCGCAAGACGAATGCCTCGCAAGACGGAAAACCCACTAGACGAAAGGGTTTTCCGTTTTGTTTTGTTTTTTTAAAAGATATTTATTGAAATTTTCAAAAAATATAAAAATAAAGAAAAAACAGAAAAAACACACATATAATTTGCATTCCTTACTTTCAATAACATATTTCCCTGACTTCCCCACACCTCCCCTTCTTGTATTCCAATTCAATTTTTAATTCAGCAAGTTCTTATCCCCAAATTTTACCTTATTATATTTAATTCATTTTAGTTAACCAATTTTAACATAAACCTCAGTCTTTATACGTCAGTACTTATTCTTAATATCTTTTTCTAAGATCGACCCCAATTCCCTTTCACGAGTTCCCCATTTTGATATAAGTAGCAAAACAAAATACAAAAAAAACCCAAAGTATAATTGTACACCCTTTGGATTCCCAAAGCCCCACTCCCCGCCTTTCCCGGTTTCGAGCTCCAACAAATGTCCATCAGTCTATCTGCTGTCAGCCTGGTGACCTCACGTCCGAGGCTCTTAATTCTCTCTCAATTCCTCTCTGCCGGTTTTTTTGATAGTCCTTTATATTAAACACCAAATCTCAGAGAAGCTCTGTCCCAATAAGGTCCATGTTTCTTCCAGCCAGACCTCCATATTTAAAAGTGTAGTCCAAATCTTGTTTCTTACTTCTTTTAAGTCCAAATGTCCCAGAAACTCCAGCTTCCACTTTAGTCAAGTTTGTAATCCATAAGTCTTCAGATCTCCACATGAGGAGATCTCTCCATTCCTCATTCTTCCATTCAAACCAGATTTTCATAATCTCATTCTTCTTTTCCTTTATATCCATCTTAGCAGGCCTCTGGCTCTCCTTAATCATCTGCAGCATTATAGCTCCTCCTTCCTTTCCCTCTAAATCGTCATATATCTCTTTCCCCACTTTCTCAAATTTCTCAGATTTCTTTTCTTGTTCAGCTGCAAAGATTTTTAGTTCAGTTACAAAAACTTTTTGTTCAGATACAAAGACTTGAATCAAGTCCCTTCCAGATTCAGCAAGTTTATTTACTGTTTCATTCAATGTTGTGACATTTGTAGCCAAAACATTGCTTTGTTCTTGTAACTTTCCCAGGAGAAGGAAAGTCCTCTCCAGTTCAGTCAGTATTTTTCCACTTGCAGCCATTCTTGTAATGTCCCAGAGCCCCCTCTAGAGGAGTTCTGGTTACTTAGTATTCCTTTCAGTTCCAATCCAAAAGTCAAATTAACTTTTTCTCTTTATTTTCAACAATTTATTACCTGAATGTAACAAATATAACCAGCAAAGGCAACAGAAACAAAGTTCTCTTTTTTCCCCAGCTTTGACAGCTAGTTTGACAGCTGTCAAAATCTTCTATGTCTCTTCAACAGGCTCTCTCACAGATCGCTCCCGGGTCCTGGGGGGGGGGGTGACAGTTCCACTCTCAAAATTAACTCTTATCCTCCAGCAAATTCACTTATACTGCCAAAACGTGAAATTAATTACTTTTATCCTCTCAAGAAGAAGGTGTTCTCTCAACCTTAGTTATCTAGTCCTTGCTTTAAGATGTTTACAAGACGGGGAGACGGACTTCCTCTTTGCGCCTTCCCCGCTCGTGCCAAATCCAAAAAAGAAATTTTAAATCCAATTTCCGTATTACTCACGGGTTGTTACTTTTAGTCCAAATGTTCAAAGGAAGAAGTCAGCGCTCTCCGACCATGGCATGCGGCTTCACTCCATAGGGGAAGCAGTCGACTCACAGCACCGCGCCGCTCCCCGTCCCCCGTTCCGAAGCCTTTAAAAAGGCTCCTTCGCGGGTCGGGGGGGCGCAAATGGTGCCCGCCGAGTCACCAAGTCCACAGGCTTCAGCGCCTGTGGTTTCTGAGGGTCCCCGTGTCGCCGCCGCGGCAGGACCCGTCCCCTACTGAGCAGATTCCCTCCGGAGCTCGGAGGGAATCCGCCATTAGTTGATCGCGCTAACCCGGAAGTCCGAAAGGGTTTTCCGTTTTGGAGGTGCTTCGCAAAACGAATTTCCTATGGGCTTGCTTCGCAAGACGAAAATGTCTTGCGAGTTCCTGCGGGGTTTTTTTCCTTTTCCCCCCCTTTCTCCCAAGCCGCTAAGCCGCTTATCAGCTGATCCGCTAAGCCGCTAAGCCGCTTATCAGCTGATCCGCTAAGCCGCTAATCAGCTGATCCGCTAAGCTGCTTAACAGCTGAACCTGGGACCTTCTGCGTGCCGGCACTACCCAGGCCAAAGGCACCCTTGAACCTTGTCTGGGATTTCCAGGAGGCTGAATTCTGACCATTTCTGTGTTGGAGCTGTGCAGTCATAAAACAGAAAACACCTACATCCCCCGTGGATTTATTACCAGCTACAACAACATACAGCAGACATTTTTATTCCAACTTACCCATATGTAGAAGATGACTTGAATTTTACTGTTGCTGACCAGCTCATTATGGTCTCGGGAATTAAAGGCAATGTAATTCTGGAAAATGAACAAGCTCAGAGGTGACAGCAGTAGCAGAATGACACTTTAGCTCAGGGGTCAACAAACTTTTTCAGCAGGAGGCCGGTCCACTGTCCCTCAAACCTTGTGAGGGACCGGACTATATTTTTTGGGGGGAATGAACAAATTCCTATGCCCCACAAACAACCCAGAGATGCATTTTAAATAAAAGGACACATTCTACTCATAAAAATACGCTGATTCCCAGACTGTCCGCAGGCTGGATTTAGAAGGCAACTGGGCTGGATCCGGCCCCCAGGCCTTAGTTTGCCTACCCATGCTTTAGTTCATGGCACTTATAATTTCTTCTCATTTGGAAGCCTACATAGAGTTTGACCCCTAAGTCGACCTTCCTCAAATGGATGCCTCCCTCCAGATGTCTCAAACCCCACGACCGTGTGGTCAATGGGCAGGGATGATGGGAGTTGTAGTCCAGAACATCCAGAGAGCTCCAGGTTGGGAAAGGCTGCTTTAATGAAATCTGATGCCTAAGTATTAACTAAGAGTCAGTTCACACACTTTTTTTCTGCTACACTGATGAATTGTTGTTGTGTCTACAGGTAAGGATTCACAGAATCAATATAGTGTGTGCACGCACACAAATGTCCACATCTATCTCACCAGTCACACATACGTGGTGCTTTAAAAAAGAATGAGAAAAGCCTGTGTGATGCAGTGAATGGAGCATTTGGAATGGCTAGACCTGGGCTCAAATCCCCAGGTACTCAGGCAGCGGCCAGAGGCATGTCACAGCCTGGCCTATCTCACAGGCTGACGAGAAGGTAAAGAGGGCGGGGGATCCAATGTACCTTGCCTACAGCTCTGTGGAGGGAAGGCTGAATACAAAGTAAGTAAGCAAGGAGGATGAAGGAGTCATCTAAGAGATCCTAAGAACAGCTTCACCACCACAAACAGGATACCACGGCAGGATTGCTCAGTTGCTCTTAGATGAAATGCTTTTACTTTGTTTTTGCTTTTAAATTGTGGATGTGGGCTCCCTGGAGGGGAAGGGGTGGGATATAAATCCAATCCACCCACCCATCAATAAAACAAACCAAACTCATGTCTCACCTGGAAGCCAAACTGCGGCTGGATTTCTGCGCTGCAGACAGGCTTTGTCTCAGGCGAGGTCCACCTCCATATGCAAACTTTCTGATGTGATGAAGAAAGCGTGATTATGGACAGGAGTGAGGTTACACTTTGTCTCAAAGACCTGCACTGACTGCCCATTTGTTAGGTCTCTGAGGCCCTTAACAGCTTGGGACCAGTTTGTTTGAAGGATTGCCTCACCCCCAAAGGGTGTATACTTGTTCTAATACCACCCCCAGTGCTTTTTTTTCCAGAAAAAAAGGTGCCAGAACACACTCCCTTAGAAGACCCACCCCGGAGCCCCACTGGAGGAGAAAGAGGGGTGCGAGGGGAACGTACCGCCCCTGGCAGCGTGATCCCGGTGGGGTGCCATTGTGGCTGCCCGCCCCTGCAGGTGGTGCGCCACGCCCCCAGGACGCGCGCCAGCTCCACCCCCGCCTGGTCTCCGCCTCCCCCCGGTGCCGAAGCATGAAGCTCCACCATTGCAGAGCCCAAAGAGTCCATGTTCTGGGAAATCCTGACTGCTTATAGCCCATTAAACAAAACTGTTCATGCCCTCCCCTCCCACCATCGAGAGTGCCCCCCTCACTTCTCTCCTTCACGAATTCGAGGCACCCTAGTTAGAGGATTCAGCACAGGAAATGCTTCCTTTACCTGCACTTCCCCAGCCCCGATGGTAGCCAGAAACTTGGAATCATGCGAAATTGCGATGGCGCAGACTCCGCCCTCTGGATGGCTGTCAAATATGGTGTGCACAGGAATCCTAGAGAACACAGCACACACTGAACGCTCTGAAACTGAAGCAGGTTCACTTCTGCCCTGGTGGGACAGATGCAGCCGAGACCTTGGCTTTATGGCTGCCCAATTACCCACCAAGTTTTAAGAGTCGCGACACCAACACTAGTGGCAGCTAAGGCCAATGCGGGAGAGGTCTAACGCAGAAATAAATGGTTAGCAAACCTCCTCCACCAGATGCTTACGCAGAGTATCCATCCCAAACAGTCACCATGCTCTGGGGGCCCCTGTCAGCTGTTGCTATCCACCTTCGGTCTTCACTTATGCAGATGCAGGAAATGCAGTCTGTGTGTCCCTGGAAAGTCAAAGGAAGAGAGCGAGCCCTGCAGAGGCAGCTCATGGGAAATCTCACTCAGGCCGGTATGCTAAATGTTGGACCGTTTTTTTATTGGGGACATAATCTTGTGGGTAACCTGCCAAGGAATGCATCTCAATGGGGCCACTGCCAATGGCAGGTGCATACTTAGGGCAGCACACCCGGTTTCCCTACATGGGACACAGGGGGGCCTTTCCAAAGCCTAGTAAGCGCTGTACTTTGGGACGGAGGCGTGAGGGCTCTGACAGGGTCCTGGAGTCCTTACCCCAGCCTAGTTAGTGCTTGCCCAGCTTTGGGAAGGCAGCGTGAGAGCTGCAGGCCACAAATTTTGGCCTCAAACAGACCACCATATGACCAAGGTCCTTCCCTGCCAATGGCCAGCAGCACCAGAGGGAAACATGCTCAGGATTAAGTCGTCTACAGTCAAACCCTCCACCCTTCAGTTTTCATCATGGCGACTTCAGATTACAGTTCTCTCTGTTAGGCAAGATGTGCCGCCACCAAGCAGGCAGGTGGTAGGGCAAAGCGGCTGAAACAAGAAGAGCAAACAGGAAAAACCCTTCTGACACAGGACCTTTTTCGCCTGTGGTACAGGGCAAGATGGCACCCCATCCAGTTTCATGTGCAGAAGCTGACCAGACAGAAGCGCTGGCAGAAGGGAAACCTCCTCCGCCGTGCTTGAGGGCAGCATACTAGCGGAAGGAACCTAGTATAGGGCAGCAGGGGAGTGGTGTTGGGATGATGGAGAGCTCTGTGTGTGCCCTGAAATCTGCCCAGCTGCTGCCCTGAGGGGTACCACAAGATGGCTGCCCTAACAGCCATCGTGGAACCACGTCTCAGCTGCCCGTTTGGTGAGCTTCTGTGCGAAGAACGGGATGGGGCGCCATCTTGTTCTGTGCCTCAGGCAGAAAAATCTGTCAAGTTGGCAGAGCAAAAACAAAACAGGCCACATGCCACACTCAGCTCTGTCCTCCAGCACCAGGTCACCGCTCCTCCTCCCTCCTGCCATCTGCCTCTGCGGCCTGAAGCCGCCTCCTCATTTGGCGTGATGGGAGGAGGAGAGGAGAGAACAAATGGGTTCTCCAGCACCGGTACAGAACTGACCCGTACCTGGAGGAGATATTGCCTGTTCCTGAGGACATCATGGATCACGGCCGTGTGAGAGGAGACGTATAAGATCACTCGGTAGTCTTCATCAAGCAGGTTGAAAACCGGGAGTTCGCTGTTATAGCCAAAGACCCAAGACAAACTCTGAAAGAGAAAGCCAGAGCGGGGAGGCTCTGCTTAGTAAAAAAAAATACACAAACACACCCCAACATCAACATTTTTTACTGATATAAGCCCAACAGCACAACTGGTGCAAGTAATGAGTCCCGAGGAAGCATCATGGAGGGTCTGGTCAGAGCAGGACAGCGATGGGGGGGGGGGCGCTGAAGGAGCTACCTGTTGGCAACTCTGGGGAGGGGGAGCGGCTGTGCCAGGGAGAGTGGCGGGGCAGAGGGAGGGAGTTACAAATGATGAGTCAGATCACATCATACAGCAGCAATATGCTAAGTGTTCCTGTCGTAAAGCGTGCACAGCAGTAAGTGGAAAGTGTGGAAAGGCCCCCACCCCCACCCCGGCGGCAATCAAAAACATATTGTGACCACAAATGCCATAAATTAAATTTGCATGCAACCATGAATTTTGTGCCCTTCCAGACTTTGTTTTTTGGTCTGGGTGTCTTCTGCAACAACATTTACATTGTGGAATAAATGTGGTAGAATAATGTAATGACAACGTAGCTTATGTAATTTACATAATTAATTGTGTAAATTAAGTTATTTCACTACAGCAGAAAACGATACAAATAGAGTAAGCCCGTAACTTACACGGGGGTTACATTCCGGGGATCACACCTAAAGCAAAACCGTGTATAGACAAAACACACTGACTGCGATGGGGGGTGGGATTGCCAAAGATTTCCCCCCTGCACACTCACCACCTTTCCGCCCCCTTTTTAATTTTGCCAAGTGCATAAAGCTGAATGTGCACAAGTTACATGTGCTTCCATTGCGAGTGTACTCTGACGTCATTTTTGGCAGTGGAACAGAAACTGGGGGGGGGGGGGGGAGATGCAGGACAGAATGGAGAAAAATGCCTCCTTACATCCCATCACAGAGCTGCCCTGAGACCATCACAAGCACAAACCATCATGAATGCACAACTTTAAAATGTCTAGATGGGACCTTGAATGAAACTGATGTTTGACTGGGTGACTCCCAATAACGCTTGGACAGTACAATCAGAATTTTTTGGGCCAATTAATTGTTATCGGTTTTCAGAAATGTTCAGTACAGCCGGATCTTACAATGGGGTATGTTCTGGGTGTGGTGCATATATGCAAAAATGCAAACCAGTGTGGTGTAGTGGTTAAGAGCGGTGGACTCGTAATTTGGTGAACTGGGTTCGCTTCCCCGTTCCTCCACATGCAGCTGCTGGGTGACCTTGGGCTAGTCACACTTCTCTGAAGTATCTCAGCCTCACTCACCTCACAGAGTGTTTGTTGTGGGGGAGGAAGGGATACCTTCGGGTAGTGATAAGGCTGGATATCAAATCCTAACTCCTTCTGAAATATACTCAGAGTCGCAAAGTGATTTCATGCTCTTTATTCAGCTCATAGTGGTGAGGAGGAATGAATGAAAGTCCCCTCAAGGTATCTGCTTTATATACATTATTTACACAATGGGCTGCACATGATTGGCTAATTCCGGAATTCTACTGTAAGCCAATCAGGTTGTGGATTCACTTCTATCTGGAGCATGATTGGGTGGTTCCTGCCAACCAATCATACTGCTGCATTGTTCTAGGACCAATCAGACTGCTGCATTCTGAATCCTATTGTTCTAGGACCAATCAGACTGCTGCCTTTTGGATCCTGTTGTTCTAGGACCAATCAGACTGCTGCAGTTTGGATCCTATTCAACTCAGTACATAACAGCAGCACAGCTGTTTAGAGCAAGGGTCAGCAAACTTTTTCAGCAGGGGGCCAGTCCACTGTCCCTCAGACCTTGTAGGGGGCCAGGCTATATTTTAGACAAAAAAAATGAACAAATTCCTATGCCCCACAAATAACCCAGAGATGCATTTTAAATAAAAGCACATATTCTACTCATGTAAAAACACACTGATTCCCGGACTGTCCACGGGCTGGATTTAGAAGGCGACTGGGCCGGATCCGGCCCCCGGGCCTTAGTCTGCCTACCCATGGTTTAGAGCGTTGGATTTTGATAGCTGCCCTATACTGAGTCACATCACTGCTTCCTACCTTTCTTTTCCAGAGCTGGCATGCCACAAGGGCCTTGTCTCCCAAGCAAAACAGAGAGCTTTTACTGGGCAAGGCCCACTCAGCCTGCCGGCTTGGCAATGCTCTCACGAGATCTCACAAGGCTGCCCGAGTTTCCACAAGATCTTATTGTGCAAACATCCCCACAGTTCCACAGATGGCACAATGAGATGGCCTGTCCCAGTAAGCAGGACAGAGAGCTTAAAAGCTCTTTTCGCACAGTGAAAACCCTGCCTTCATTTAATTTGTGGAATTCAAACTGACCAGCCTTCAATCACGCATGCGTGAAGTCGCACAAGTTTCATGTGCATAAAATGTGATTGTCTTTTACTGTGTAATAAATGAAAATCTGCCCTTATTCCCTTATGGGGGACATAAGAGCCCTTTGTAGGTTCTCCATCGGTCGGAGAAAAGAACAGAGGCCAACCAGAGAATATTGAGAAGCAAAGCAGCTAGTAAGGCTGATCTTTATGGAACTGTTGCAACAGGGTGCTCCCCTCACACGCAGGAAAGGAGGAGGACCCAGAACCCAGGTGTGCCCGCCCTTATATAAACATTTTAAATCGCCCGCCCTGGAGTTCAAGACCAGCCCCAGAAACATCATACATACATCATAGAAAGGGTGGTCTACAGCAGAAATCTGAGTGCATTGTATATCTCTTGTCGTTGTTTATCTCCTGTCTGGCAGGTTACCTGTTAATGCTTACTTGACTGGATACCCTGGGGAGCCTGTCCAGTCTTTTGTAGTGACAAATAGTTCCTGAGTCAGGTCACAGGCTCACCTTATTCATACACAGATATACCCTTAAGACAGGTTTTGTGAATAAAAAGACAATGGGGAGGCTTTTCTATTTTCCTTTGACCTTGCAGAGAAAACATTTGGTCAGTTTGGGAGCCAAAATGGCTCCAGGACTGCCCTCCTGTGCTGCCTCATACATTTATGTACGTGTTTGCCTGGCAAATCCATGATCATTTTATATATATATATAATACTCACAAGTGGGTGCGCCGAGAGTGGCCTGCTGGTCTCCTCTAATGTCATGCCAGGGAGGGCCGAAGAGACAGCGGACTCCTCCTGCCCCTCTGCGGGAGTCAGGCTGCTGGCTGCAGTCGGTGCTTGGGAAGGGCCACTCTCTCCTTGGGCTGTTTTCACCTCCGTTTCCCGGCTGGCCCTTTCATCCTCGCTTGAGGGCCCTGTGCCTCCAAGGGCAGCGTTGACTTCGTGGCTCACCTCGGCCTCGGCCTTTGTGGCCGGACTGCCAGGCCCACCACTGCTTGCGGAGCTTGCAGCTTGTCCCGAGGCAAGGGGCTCTCTGAAGCTCACTGCTGCCTCTCTGGGGCTCCCAGCTTCCTCTCTCCTGGCAACACTCTGGGTGCGCATGAGGCCACGTCCCTCCTCTGCACCAGGAGCAGGACCTGTACCTTGGTCATCTGCTACTGCTGCTTCCCTGGCGGGGGACTCCTGAGTCTTTTTGCTGCTGGTCTCGTCTTCTGGGACTCTAGGCTCTTCCTCCACTGAAGGCTGCTTAGCTGCTATTTCCTAAGAGGCAAAACAAAGTTTTGGGTTGAACACTCTGCTTTGCAGAGGAGAGTTCTCAATTTAAATTGTCAGAGAGGGCTGTTCTCTCTTTGAAACCAAGTCCAGAAAAGAGGCAAAAGAATGGAGAGGCCACAGCTCTTGACACTGACCATCAGAAGTTCCCTGGCTAGATTTCCACACTATCATGAGATGTTTCATATTCCTAGTATTATCATCATTGCTACTACTACCAGAAGTGGCCCAGGTGCCACATAATGCTCGTTTCGCAGTTTTAAGGATCGATCTTTGGAACTCCCTGGCTATTGACCGCAGGCAGATGCCTTCACTGTACTCTTTTCAACAATTTTCTTTAGCGAAGTCTGTTCAGACATGTAGAATGATGACACGTGTTTTTATTTGCTTTTAGATTATCACTGATTTTTAAAAATGTTTTAGCTGTTTTTATTGATTATTTTATTGTTTTATTCCTTTTGAAAACCACTTTGAGGAGTTTTTTTGCAATCAAGGGGTATAATCATATGACATAAATAGATAATAAATAAATAAATAAATAAATAAATGTTAGCAGAGTACAAATGTTACGATAAACAGGTAAGTATATAATAGGTCCACGGGGGGGAACCAATAATATATACATACAAATGCATGAAAATGGACTAATAATTCATTCTAATTTGTATTTCTATTTAAGTTATGGCAATCATTGCTAAATCTGCACTTAAAGGTAAAGGGATCCCTGACCATTAGGTCCAGTCACGAACGACTCTGAGGTTGCAGCGCTCATCTCACTTTACTGGCCGAGGGAGCTGGCGTACAGCTTCCGGGTCATGTGGCCAGCATGACTAAGCAGCTTTTGGCTAAGCCAGAGCAGCGCACGGAAACACCATTTACCTTCCCGCCGGAGCGGTACCTATTTATCTACTTGCACTTTGACGTGCTTTCGAACTGCTAGGTTGGCAGGAGCTGGGACCGAGCAACGGGAGCTCACCCCTTCGCGGGGATTTGAACCGCCAACTTTCTGATTGGCAAGTCCTAGTCTCTGTGGTTTAACCCACACCACTACCCATGTCCCTAAATCTGCACTTACGCACTTATAAACAGGCACTTGCAAGTTCAATGCAAATTGCCATCCACTTTGGTCTCCTTGCCTGCCTATGAATAAGCAACAATATCCCTCTCAGGAAAGCACCTTCACAAAGCCAAAGTTTTGAAAAAGAGTGGGGAGAGGGTGTGTCCAGCTGTGAAGATCTTTGCAGGTTATACATTTTCAGTTTGCTTTAAGTGCTTGCAAAAATTGAATAGTTTATCAATTTCATGTGTAGGAGCCCAAACTGCAAAGCCCTGAATCTCTGCTCCCTGGTGTTCACCCGGCAATACTCCAAAAACTTCCAGGCCTATCAATACTTTCATGAGAACTAGAAACATGATGTTTTTATTATTAATCTTTCAAAATGAAAAGTGAGCTTCCTAGGACGCTGCATGCTGTGTGCCCAACTGCAGAACAAAGAGCCCCGTGTCTTTGGTCCACTGGGGCACCTCTGCTGATTTATGGGACTCACCATGACAAATGCTTTGTGTGAATACTTACACCAGGTGAACTGGTGGCAGCAGTGTCATTGGAAGTTTCCAGTAGGGTTGGAGAGCTGCTGGTTTCTGCTGGGAGAACATCTTGGAAGGCCTGCACTGGTGCCTCTCTGTCAAAAGTGACTTCCATGGGTTCTGCTGAAAATTGGGGCTGCGGACTGGGCTGGCTCTGAAGGCTTGGTTCCGAGTCCATAGCAGCACCCACAACCTCCATCTCTTCTCTTGGCGCCTCAGTCGCTTCCTCCGATCCTTTTGTTCCCTGAGAAGGGGGTTCCGTTTCATTCGTGTCTTCCTCCATCTCCAAGGAACTTTACCGGAAACAAGCAGTCTTGTGCCCAGTGCGACTCAGGAACTCTTAAGAAACAAATAAATAAATAAGTGCAGTTTTGAACAGCGCAATCTACCATATTGGTTCTCAGTGGTGCCCATTTGTATCCAAACACAAATAACAACTTGTTCCTTGGTGTCACAAACCTCCATGCAAAGTTTGGCCATCATCTCTTTAAGAGGTGTCCATAGGGACAGAGAACAGAAAAACGACTTTGTAAAATATACAGTACATGTAGTATATATAATTATGAAGCAAGCACCCGAGATTGCCCACTAATGAGGAAAAAAATACTCCAGACTGCTCTTACGTCTTTCAAATTCTAGGCAACAATCTTAGCCCCACTTACCAAGGAGAGCAGAGTGCAGAGAGAGCCAGTGTGGCACAGTGGCGAAGAGCGCCAGACTAGAACCCGGGAGGGTAAAAAAGGACCCTTGACAGTTAAGTCCAGTTGTGACCGACTCTGGGGTTGCAGTGCTCATCTCGCTTTACTGGCCGAGGGAGCCGGCGTACAGCTTCTGGGTCATGTGGCCAGCATGACTAAGCCGCTTCTGGCGAACCAGAGCAGCGCATGGAAATGCCGTTTACCTTCCCGCCGGAGCGGTACCTATTTATCTACTTGCATTTTGTGCTTTCGAACTGCTAGGTTGGCAGGAGCAGGGACCGAGCAACGGGAGCTCACCCTGTCGCGGGGATTTGAACCGCCGACCTTCTGATCGGCAAGCCCAAGAGGTTCTGTGGTTTAGACCACAGCGCCACCCACCAGGGTTCAAATCCCCCACTTGGGCACCACTTTGCCCACAGAGTGAGGGCCTCGGGCCAGCCCTTGCCTCTCGGCCTACCCTACCTCGCAGGGTTGTTGTGGTGGGGGATTGGAGATGGGGGGGAGAACCACCCCGTGCAGGGATCCCCTTGAGCTCCTTGGGGAGAAAAGGGAGGGGCGCGAATATGCAACGCAGTAGAGGCAGCAGAAAGGCCTACCTCTTCCCCTGCCCCTTTGCAACAGACCCCCAGGAGCCCCGGGCCTCGTCAGCCGCCGCGTAGCTGCTCCTGCGGGACCGGCAGCTGTTTGGCTTCCTCCCCTTGTTGCCATAGCGACCGGCGGCAGCCTGGGCCCTTTCCTTTCGCCGGCGCGCGGGAGTTGACGGGCGGGGCTATGCAAATTAAAGACCAATGGCGGTCCGAGAAAAGAAGGAGGGCGGAGCTTAACATTTCCCCTTTCAGAGGCTGCGCGAGCAGAGAAGCAGCCAGGTGCGCTTTGCAGAGCGCGGGAAGCGCCGCTCGCGCCTGGCAGGTGCGCCCTTGGCAGCGCACAGGTGCTCGCCCGCACCTGGAAGGCGGCGGGAAAGGGGTCCTGGGTACTGAGAGGGGACGTGGGCGCTGCTCCGCTTTGTGCGAGGGCTGAAAGTCCGCTCTCTTTTCTGCAGGGGGGGCAACTTGAATAAAATACTTGGGGGGAGCCCAAGGTGAGCCCGGCCCACATAATCTAGTGGCAATGCCCATCCACTTTCGGGGGGCGAAGACCCCTCGGGCCCTGGGATTTGGATCCTATGGGGCCAGACTTCTCGCAACACCTCCTCCGCTTTCCTGCTTTTCCTTTTTTTTTAAATAATATTTTCATTCATTTTAACATATAAATTATAAAATGTACCACAGAACTTATCACTTATACAATCTTTTTGGACTTCCATCAGCACCTCTGATGATCCACCGTTTTAACCACTTCTTATGCATTTTTTAACTTTACATTGCCTTTACGTCTCTTAACAAGTCATCCTCCCCCTTATCCATTTTTACAATACTTCTAATAATACTCACAAAACTTCTTGCAACCCTACAAACGTCGTCTGTTCTTCACAATTACTTTTCAAATAGTCCATAAATTTACTCCAGTCTTCCGTGAATTTCTGGTCTCGCCAGTTTCAAATCCTTCCTGTTAGTTTATCTACTTAGTTTATCTTTCCAGCTTTTCCAGGCTTCGAAGGGCGTTGCTATTCCAGATGTGGGTGCAGCTGGACGGGACGCCTCCAGCTTGAGCCTCTTACTATGCTATGCTGCTTGTTTCTTACCTTTAGTTCACAAACATGCATCCGTTGAAGGTTGTTTTTTATTACCTTCTTTTCTGTCACGAGTCTGATTTCCTTGAGAATTCTTCCCTGTTCTACTTTGTTTATTAGCATATACACATCCACAATCACGGAGGGCATCTTCTCCACTTTTGCCATTTTTCCGCATTTTTGAAATACTTCTGCTTTCTGCCTATACACAGCTCCCTTGGCCCATGATACGAAAGTTCTATATCAGGGGTGTCAAACTCAAATTCATCGGGGGCCGCATCAGCAGTTTGGTCATCCCTCAAAGGGCCGGTTGTATCTGTAGGACTTACAGTACAGGAGAGAAGGTTTCAGGCAGCCGTTGGATCTGTCACATCACAGGATGGCATGCGCTCAATATAAAAACAAGTGGAGGTTTCCTGAATGCATGTAAAGTGGAGGTTTCGTGTGTAGAACGGCCGGCGCCGCTAGAGGGCAGACGTTCTCTGGCTTGTAGGCTGCCGCGCATGCGCTGAAGAGGCAGCTTTCTTGTGTCAAAAAAAAAAAAGCGAGAATAAAAGGTGAAGGCTGGCGGCCGGCGGCGGCGGCTACACGGGCCACATGACGAGGTCTGGCGGGCCGGATTCGGCCCACGGGCCTTTTGTTTGACACCCATGTTCTATATGGTTATCTAATTTTATTGTCTGTGTGACAAGTTTTATTTTCTTCTTCAATAATCTTACCTGTTTTTTTCTACCCGTTGGCATGTCACTCTGCTTTGAACTAGTCTGGCATCTTGAAGAGAAGCTCAAGGCTTTTCTCCCATGTGTCTTTATTCTCATCCATAATTTTCATTTTGAATAGTTTCACCACACCATAATTTTTCTTTATTACACTTCACAATATTTATATACTGCATGACAAAAGACACTCTACTTTACCCTGGTCTTGGGTACTTGAGATTATATAATGTCCCACTTTAGCTGTCATTTTAATTTTATATGGTTTTTGTATTTCCTATTGTTCTCCCCTGCTGTTGGATCTTCTGAAGGCAGGTAATTAATTAATTAATTAATTAATTAATTAATTAATTATCCTTCTACTGCAGACCCCAGCTCCTTGACCTAATTTCAACCATCATTTGGAGGACATGATGGTTCTTCCCTCAGAAACCTGACTGGACTAGCAGTTAATTCTTTCTTCAGTTCTGGTGACAGGATAGTGCCCTCTGCACCCGAGTCAGCCCAGGGCAGCCCATGTGACATTTACATCTCTGTCCTCCAACAGATAAGGTGGCCATTTTTATTTTTATTTTACAAAATAATGTCTGAAGGGCTGTTCTGAGGGAATTCAGTCAGTCATTCTCTCTCTCTCACTCTCTCACACCCACACACACACACCCAAAATGGAAGTGTGCAGCATTTAAGAAACCTTTAAAAACAATGCAGAACAGTCATTAAAAGGCACCCTCTAGATGCAGAACAGCTTGGTCCCAGTCTGGTTAAAAAATAAAAATAAAAGCCCAAGAAAGAGAGCAGGACCTTGAAGCTGCCCTTCCTTCAGCAGTGAGCTCCTGGAACGCAAACTAAACAGGCACACAGGCTATCAGGCCACATACTTTCTCACAGAGATGGTTTGTATTTGTCTATATAAATTAGAACAGTTGGGTTGTGTCCACTGCTAGTTAGAGCCTCTGCAGAGACTTTTCCAAGTATGCCTTTGTGCACAGGGCTATACTGCTAGTTACTCTAGGAGCAAAGAAAGCTGCTTTATACCAAGGGAGACCACCTTTGGTCCATCTAGCTCAGTATTGGTTACAATGGCTGCAGCAGCAGCTCTTGGGGGTTTCAGGCAGGGGTCTCTCCCAGCCCTACCTGGAGATGTCAGGAAGTGCACTTGGGACCGTGCTCTGCCACTGAGCTTATGTCGCTTCCCCATCTAAGCTGGAACATGCAGCCTATTTTTAAAACTTTATTCAAAATGACCTGATAATACAAAGTCCAACATGAATTAACATTCCAGGTCTGACAACAGATATGCGACAGTAAACAAAAAAGAAAATGGAAAGACACCATGAGTACTGGTGTAAAACTTTTATTGGCAAATTCCCAAGCAAACCAAAATGTCACAGAATTAAGTCATCCAATTCTGTAAGAAAGCCACAAGCTCCCCTTTCCAACTTTTATTTACAACAGGGGCAAACACCATAAGAGGAGGACTAACTAATCCTTTAAATCCTTTAAACTCTTTCAAAACAGCATCTGTGTGTCAGATTCAAACCCCTTTTGACAGCCAACACCAAAGCCTCAGCGCTCGTCTTTCCACATCCTGGCTTCTTCGGGTAGATGTTAAGGGGCTCAAACCCAGGTTGAGATGCCATCAAGTACTTTGGAGCTTTCTCACTGAAAAACATCATCTTTGCAGAGGGACTATATTGCAACTTGGGGGAAAGAAAAGAGAAAGATATGAGACCTTCTGCAATTCTAATATTTTGATTATAAGAAATCTCAGAGGATCATACTTCTCATAGACTTGCACTTTTTATTTGAGGAAGGGTTGTAACCCACAAGAGCATCTGCTTGACAGTTGCACAAGTAAAATGAGCAAGTTGGACAAGTAAAATGGTTGGCAAGGCTAGTCAAGAACTGCAGATTCTCATTAAAAACCGGGGGGAGGGGTTATTTCCCCAAAACAAGGGCAGGGAAGGAAAGAAGTGCAACACCCATTCTAGATCCTGGACTGGCCAGGACACCAGACCCCTCAGGACTCTCCCTGAGAAGGGGGCTGCCAGCAATTGGACAAAAAACCTGGGAAATTCATGCAAGAGGCAGCCACCAGATTGTCCAGAAACAGGCTGCGCAAAAACTCCTACACCCTGGGCCAACCTGATGCTCTTCAGACCTTTTGGACTACAACTCCCATCAGCTCTTGCCCGCACAGGTGGGAGTTTTAGTCCCAAACACCTGGAGGGCATCAGGTTGACCTGGAGGGCTACCCTCCTGCTACATGCAGAACCCAGCTTTCTGCACACAATGGCCAAGAATGGTCAGAAGCTCCTTGTGCTTGCAGGATGCAATTTTAGCTTGCCTGGAGAAGGAGACACAGACACAAACAGCTGCTTCATTGGGGGAGGAGTCTCCCTGGGTATGAACCTCTAGAGCAGGTGGGGAGGGGAAGCTGTAGCGCTCAGGACGCTGCTGGACTCTAGTTCCCACCCGCCCCAAATCAGCCATGTTGGCAGGGGTGATGGCAACTGGGAGCCCAACAGCCCTTCTGAAAGGCAGGAGTATTCTCCCTCACTCAGTTATTTACATCCCACCATTATCTCAAGCTTGAATTCACCAAGATAAGGAATGTCAGAATAGCAAAAAAATTTCAGACACTGAAAAACAGCATTATGAAATGCACAGTATTTGTCTGCCCCTTAGCTGCCAAAGGCCCGTCTGAACAGGAAGCCTAAGCCTAACCAAGCAGGAGCCAGGTTAGCCTCTCTGTGGAGGGAAGGCCCTCTCTCTCATTCACCAGCAACATGTGAAGGCTCTTGGCACCTGGGCAGGATTGTACAGGTAGGCACATGTGTCACAGGGGAGGGGGAGGAGGAGGGCCCTCTCCCAACATGTTCCCCTTAGTGCAGCCAAACATCAATGCACAGGGAAGGGAGAGGCAGAGATTCCAATCATTACTGGCCACCGAGTTCAGAACTGAGGTTACAAGTGTGACGCAGGACCGGCTACAAAGGTGTTGATGTCAGTTCTGCCTTTGATTTTTGGATTGCTTACCCCAGAAGCCCTTTTCCACTCCAGCGTTTCGGGGTGAGCCCCAAATGAAGCTTCTCACCATTGCGGATCACGGTCACACTTAACGGCTGCTGCAGGGGGCAGAAAATAAACAAGAGAGTCCTCACTGCACCCAAGACACTTTTCATAACTGTCTGAATATGTTGTGGAATGACCAAGGGAGCTGTAGGTGCAAGGAGGGAGGGGAGGCCCCCACGTCTTCCGTGCCTCATTGCTGAGCTTATGGCACAGCCAAAAGTGGGGACTTATTAATGTCAGGTAGGGGCCCTAGCCATATCATTTTAGACACCTGCTAAAAGACCTTGATTGGGGAAGCCTACCTAGACATGTCATTTTATAACAGTACTTGTTTTTAAGTTTCTTTCTCTTCTTTTAATGGTATTTTTAATAAATATTTAGCTCTACTTTTCTTTGTCTCTTCTGATTAAGAAGCAAGTAAACTTGATTAGATAAAAACATCAAATGACTCTGTGTCATACAAATACACACGCAAATCAACAAATCATACAGCCACAGAAGTAAAGGGCAAGGGAATTTATAGGATTTAAAGTTCTGAGTCACTTGGTGTTACATTTCACGTTACTGACTGATCACAGAACCTTTACTCAAAGGCTTCTAAAACCACTGCTTTCTCAGTTTAAATGGCATTTAAGTTTTAAAAGGCTTTTTAATAACGTGTTCAGGTGGGGTTAGATTTATAGAATTTAAAATTCAAAAAGAAGAAAAAAACATAAAAACACACAGACACACACACACAAATTAACCAGCCACAGAAGTAAAGGACAATGGACACCACTCCCCATGCATCCTGGTAGACTTGCTTGGGACACCAATGTCTATGATTAGTCAGACTGTGGTGCCTTCCTAGGTGGGAACTGTGTCACTGGTGCCTCCAGGCTGGGCTACAGATTCACAGCAAGTGCTGGTGCTGTTTTCCACCAACAGGTCATCACTGAAGGGTTGACTCCAAAGGGAATAAACCCCTTGATTCAGTGTTCAAAGGAGGAGTAGCATGGAAGCCCCTTTTTAGTTTGGCGCCAGAAAGTAGGTGTGACACAAGTGCTTTAAGGAGGATGGCAGCTATCAGTCTCCTGCCCTGTTGCAGCATCAGCGGGTGACTTCAGGCAAGTGTCGCTCTGCACATGCTCCATACTGTGGCTTGGTTTGCCTTCTACCTGGTCACTGATACTGGCAGGCTCTGTGAGCATTTGTGGGGATGAAGGCGAGACCCCATTTCAGACATGCAGGGAGGGGGGAAAGCTGCTCACCCCTTCACTGTGTTGGACCACAGTGGCGATATTCTGCAGCGACTGGAAGTTGTGAGTGTTGACGGAGCCAAACTCGACGATCTCGTCGTCAACTTGCAACCCCTTCAGAGAGAACCAAAGAACACATTATACACCCTGGTTTCCCCTTGGGAAGCCAAAGTCAGTACCTGGTACTTTAGCATTGTTCTACCACAGAGCCTAGGACTTGCCAATCAGAAGGTTGGCGGTTCGAATCCCCGTGACAGGGTGAGCTCCCATTGCTCGGTCCCAGCTCCTGCCAACCCAGCAGTTCAAAAGCACATCAAAGTGCAAGTAGATAAATAGCTCTGGCGGGAAGGTAAACGGCGTTTCCGTGCGCTGCTCTGGTTCCCCAGAAGCGGCTTAGTCATGCTGGCCACATGACCCAGAAGCTGTACGCCGGCTCCCTTGGCCAATAAAGCGAGATGAGCGCCCCAGAGTCGGTCGCGACTGGACCTAATGGTCAGGGGTCCCTTTACCTTTACCTTTTTAAGTTTGGCAGGGGACCGCCCAAACCTTAGAAATTTAAAAACAGCAAGATTATGATTATTTGGGATACAAAAAGAGAAATACAAACTGCAGACACCTGAAATCCTGTGCACGGCTCAGCAGGGATTATGGCCGGGGGGGGCGGGGGAGCTGGTAGCAGTGTCATATCCCAAATGAAAATGGCTGAGTAACAGGTGGAGAGGGGCAACGTGACAGGTGTAAATAAAATTATACATGGTGTGGACACATTTTCTCCTTTCTCATCATGCCAGGACCCAGTGGGATCATCCAATGAAGTTGGGGATGAAAGATTCATGGCAGACAAAAGGAAGGACTTCTTCACACAGCAGTGAAGAGCTAAATTACAAATAAGATGTGATAAAGTCCCCCAGCTTGGATAGTTTCCAAAGCAGATTAGACAAATTCACCGAGGATGGTAAGGCTATCAATGGCTACTGGCCCAAAGCAGCAGGGTTCCACTTCGCCAAATAACAAACCCACAGAGGTCTGGACGGGTGAGAGAGATGCAATACTTGCCGAGAAGCTCGCTGGAGACCCCTGCGTGACAGCATTCACCCTGGCAAAAGGCTGGGGCAACACCTGACTCTGGCTCCTGGCTTCGGCTCGCGCTTCCGCCTCATCCTTTTCGCGCTTCTCCTTCTCCCGGGCGTGGAGCTGGTGCAGAGCCTGTTCCACCTGGTGCATCAAGGCTTTGTGATCATTCTGCAAACCTGAAAGCAGGGGGAAGCGCCTGTAAGCCCAAGATGTATTTGCACAGAAAGCTGTTCTCTGAGTTATTATGGTTCTTTAAGCAACGCCATCAACACACATGCGCTTGGGGATGAACAGGCATGAGGGGTCCCTGGCAGGAAATGGAGGGGAGGGGAGGAAATGGAAGAATAGGCAACGATTTCAAGTTGGCTTGAAATCTGTACTGAGGCTTCGGTACAATAATGTACAGTACAGGAATGAAAAGGATGAAAGGAGAAATGGCAGAGTGATCTCAGCAAATGGTCTACAAGCAACAATCACAGAATTGTTGAGCTGGAAGGGACTCAAAGGGTCCATATAGTCCAACATCCTGAAATGCAGGAATCACAGCTAAAGACCCTCTAGCAGAAGGCCACCCAACCTTTGCTTCAAAACCACCACTGGTGGCTGGCCAACCACTTTCGAAGGGAATCCATTCCACTGCTGAACAGCCTTCACCACCAAGAAAGTTATTCCTAATGATTACTTAGAATTTCATTTCTTGTAATTTGAATCCATTGGTTTGGTCCTGCCCTCTGCAGCAGCAGAAAACAAGCTTGCACACTCCATATAAATAATAATAATAATAATAATAATAATAATAATAATAATAATAATGATGATGATGTATCTAAGCCACCAACAAATCTATAAAATACTGCTGCTTAGAGATTTTTTTTGGTGCACAGTGAGGAACAAACATGATAAAATATTAATCATTTGTTATATATGATAACAAAATAATATTTAACTCAAAAAATGGGAACAAAATTACTTGAACTATACATCTGATCAGAGAACAGCTGGATTCTCCTAAGATAGGAAGCTGCCTCGTACCAAATCTGTTCTGGGTCCATCTGGCTCAGTACTGCCTACACCGACTGGCAGCAGCTCTCCAGGGAATCTTTCCTGGTCACAGGCCCACCTGGAAACGCTGCCACAACGGGAAGCTGGGATCTTCAGCATGCAGAGCGGATACTCTCCCATGGACACATGGTCTTTCCTTCAAGGTTATGCAAATGTTCACATGCTTCCCAAATTCATGTGATTTATTTTATTGCATTAATCAAGTGGAAGGACAAAGACCTGGGCCACATGCTGATGCCCCAGCCTCCCATTGCCAAGCCTACAAAACCCCTTTCCCTGTGGCTTTGAGGATATTGCCCACAGCGCTTTGAATCCTATCTTCACAGCAGTGTTAGAAATTAGCCAGGTGCCAGGCGTGTTTTACCACTGCTGGGGCTCCAACAGTGACCCTGTGGAGATCTCTGGATGCCAGGTTGGCAACTGACATTTCCAACTGGCTGGCCCCTCCAGCTTTCTTAAGCAGAACAGCTGATTTATTGCATTTATATCTCACCTTTTTCTCCAAGGAGTACATGGTTCACCCCCTATTAAGCAGGTAAATAAACATGGGGAGAGCAAAATCTCACCTAGAGAAGGATATGAAATATTTTCCTTGAAACTTGATTTTGTTTTATTCTGGATTATATGGTGTTTTAATGTGTTGTAAACTGCTGTTGTTTTAATGTGTTGTAAACTCTTTAAAATATCAAGCAGTATAGAATTTAAATTAACAACAACAATAGCAACAGCAATAAATGGCCTCGTTAAAAGAGGCGCCTAGACAATTAGTTATGGCAACTGCAACCCAAGTGTCGTTTGGCAATTAGCTTATATATCTGAGTTTCTAACATGGCTTCATGGTGACTGGGACTAGGTTACTTCTTATTTCAATCAATGAAAAGTGGATTTATTTATTTCATAAAACTTATATACCACTTGATTGTAAAAAAAACCTTTACACATTAGATGCTCTACATATTAGACCTTATCTGCACTTGTACCAGAATTACAACATTATCCACAGGTTGCTGATCATAGGCTTCTTATTATAGAACCCCAGGGCTGGGTGACATATCGTCCAAAACCGGTTTGAAGTCCATATCGTGATATTGGTTTCGTAATTTTTGACCTGGCAATATATCATGAATCATTCTCTCTGTGTGTATGTGCTATGCAAAAATCACAATGTGGGGAAAACTGTGAAGTCAGCCAATGCTCCTCTCGTTTCTGCAGCCACTGTTAACTCTTGCCAGCTCAGCTCTTCCCCGCCTCATGCAGGGGACAGCGAACAGAAGAGCAGGCGCCGGCAAAAATCATGATACAGGAAAAAACATGAACCAACCGAGGCCACTGCATAGCTCCATCCTTATTTCAGACACTGTGATATATTGGTATATCACAATGTTTAGCTGGCGATATGTCACAATGCTGAAAAGCAGATATTGTCCAGCCATATAGAACACCCTACCCCATTAATATTTTCCTTTCAGATTGTTGGGCAAGCCAAACCTTAAGCCCCTCTGAACTCATGTGTTGTGGCTGCAATCCCAAGCACTGAATGCTACCTGAGAGTAAGCCCCACTGAAAACAGTGCAGCTGACTACCAAGTAAACATACCCAAGTAAACGTACCCGGGCTGCAAATCAATTAAATTGTGGACTGTTGCTTACAGATGATGTTGTGCCTTGCCGTCCGGACTTGATAGACATCCACATCAGCACGTGGATAACCTTCAACATCCACAAGCGGTTCGTTCATCCCGACACCTTTTTGCTGCAGCATATAAAGAAAAAACACAATTACCCCTTTGAGACCTTTTCCCCAATAGGGCATATAATGCATTAGATTAAAATCCTACACCTGTCTACTCAGAAGTAAGTTCTATTGAGTTCAATGAGACTTCCAGATAGGTATAGCATTGCTATTAACAGAGATCTTAGTTTGCAAGTTTATTATTATTAATAATAATAATAATATTCATACTGCCTTTTATCCGTAGGCCTCAGGGTAGTACACAAGATTAAAATACAAGATCAAAACACATAATAAAAACAAGAGGGGACCACGGTAGCATTAAAGGACACCAAGCGCTGCAACCGCTGCAATGTTACAGGTACCCTCATGGAACCATCGGGTTGGAAGGGACCCCGAGGGTCATCCATCCCAACCCCCGGGAATGCAGGAGGGAAACACAACGGCGTGCAGAGGGCAGGGCGGCAAATTCACCAGGGCCGTGAGGGCGAGGCCACGACGTCGCAGCAGCTCCCCGGGTCGCCCTAGGACCGCGGGGCTGCTGCTGCTGCTGCCGAGACCCCAAGGCGCCCGGCCCGGGAGTTGCTACTCACGTCCTCCAGGACTCCGTAATAGGCTCGGATCTGGGCCTCCAGCTCGTCTTTCTTCCGCAGCAGCAGCTGGACGTCGCTGACGGAGATGCCCTTGGGCTCCGGAGCCTCGTCCTGCGCCGACATCCCGGGAGGAGGGAGAAGCGCGGCTCCGCCAACGAGGCCCGGCCAGGGGCGCCTCTCCAGACGCGACAGCAGCCACGGCGCGCCGGAGGAGCCGAAACAGCCTCGTCACGGCCGGGCTGGGGGGCGGGGCCTCTGCAGGAAGAGGCGGGGTTTGCGCGTGACGGCGAGGGGCGGTTCACACGTGACGGCCGCAGCGTCCGGCCGGGGAAGGCTCTGTGCACGTGTGAAGAGGGCCCGGGAAGGTGGGTGCTTCCCCGCCTCCTGAACCCCGCCCCCATGTCGAAGCGAGGTGGCTTTATATAGACACGTGTCATGCGCCGGCGAACCAGGAGGTCCCGGGCCTGGGGGGGGGGTATCCTCTGCCCGTCATCAAGGGGTTCTCAAACTTTTCTCTCTGGACCACACTTTCAAAATAAAAATTTGCTCTCGCCACACCAAATTTTTTATTGGTAAGAAATACATTGAGAAACAATTACAGATAGGTAGCCGTGTTGGTCTGCCATAGTCAAAACAAAATTTTTTTTTCCTTCCAGTAGCACCTTAAAGACCAACTAAGTTAGTTCTTGGTATGAGCTTTCGTGTGCATGCACACTTCTTCAGATACACATGCACACGAAAGCTCATACCAAGAACTAACTTAGTTGGTCTTTAAGGTGCTACTGGAAGGAAAAAAAAAATTGTATTGAGAAACAAAAAACTGTTGGCAGTGATTGTTCTATATAATATGGAACACGACTACTTTATAATATGATCATGGGACATTCACATGAGTGTAGCCAGGATTTATGGGGTTTGAGGGGGGGCAGAACCTCAGTTAAGTTTTTCCATTTACAGTGGTACCTCGGGTTACATACACTTCAGGTTACAGACTCCGCTAACCCAGAAATAGTACCTCGGGTTAAGAACTTTGCTTCAGGATGAGAACAGAAATCGCGCAGCGGCAGCAGGAGGCCCCATTAGCTAAAGTGGTGCTTCAGGTTAAGAACAGTTTCAGGTTAAGTACGGACCTCCGGAATGAATTAAGTACTTAACCCGAGGTACCACTGTATACAAATTCAAAGAGAGGTGTGAGCTTGCTTTTGCCAGGTACAGTGGTACCTCGGGTTACATACGCTTCAGGTTACAGTCTCTGCTAACCCAGAAATATTACCTCGGGTTAAGAACTTTGCCTCAGGATGAGAACAGAAATTGTGTGACTGCGGTGCTGCAGCAGCGGGAGGCCTCATTAGCTAAAGTGGTGCTTCAGGTTAAGAACAGTTTCAGGTTAAGAACAGACCTCTGGAATGAATTAAGTACGTAACCAGAGGTACCGCTGTAATCTCATTTATATTAGGTCTAATTTGAGATAAGCTAACTCATCAACGCAAAGAAACGTCTCTCTTCTCTGACCTTCCCTGTTCACAACAAAAGGTTGTGGAGAACTGTAGAAGAACAGCCAGGGCTCTTGCTCTCATCTTGAAAAGATCTACCCTCCCAGCGGAAACCGCTGCTCTAACAGGAAGCCCAAAAGGAAGAGCTGAGCTCCAGAGCCCTTGTCCCTTTTGTTGTTTTTTTTTATAATAAATTTTTATTGGTTTTACAACATATATTAACAAACAAAAACAGACACTTCACAACATGACACATTAACAAACAAACATATAAACACGTATAATTTCATCACCTTTTTTTCTTAAACCTTATTTCGACGACTTCCCCATACCTCCCTTTTCTGCATCCCTGTTTTAAACTTTTTCAGCAACCGCCCTTGTCCCTTTTGTCAGCCCCAGCAGGTGCCATTCAGAGGCACCTGCTGCCTTCAGCCAGGTAACATAGCCATTGGGACTGGTAAAAGCCATTGACAGCCTTTTGCTCCAGGAATTCATATTTTTTAATTTTAATATATTTTTACTGATTTTCAAGGTACAAATACAAATATGAAGAAAGGGGTGGTTGTGTCACTCATCTATACAGATAGTGCAGAGGAAGTTAGCCATGTTGACCAGTAAGAAAAGTTCCCAAATCCACATTAGGTAGGGCTACAACACATTTATTACGCTAATCAAAATGTCAAAAAAAAGTGCAAGCTTTCAAGTTCTCCAGAGCTCTTCATCATGCAAAGAAAGGGAGGTGCAGACTGCATAGGCTCACCATAAACCAACTCCTCTCCTCCCTGCCATTGCTCTGGTTACCATCTATAACATGGGTAGGCAAACTAAGGCCCAATTGCCTTCTAAATCAGTGTGTTTTTACATGAGTAGAATGTGTCCTTTTATTTAAAATGCATCTCTGAGTTATTTGTGGGGCCTAGGAATTCGTTCATTTTTCCCCTTCAAAATATAGTCCAGCCCCCCACAAGGTCTGAGGGACAGTGAATTGCCCCCCTGCAGAAAAAGTTTGCTGACCCCTGATCTATAACAATGACTACAGCAATTGACACAAGATAATATCACCAAGGCAACTATTTGTAAACAGATAAAGGACAGATATACCCCTGTTTTAAGTTGTTTGCAAACTCACTGTCTTCACTTGTAGATTGTTTACTACAAAGCTGGTAAATAATGGTACTAAGAGCCATTATAAAATTGGTGAATTAATTGAAAGGTAAAAAATTGCTTAGAAACATAAAGAGTAGCTTCCTATTTAAAAGGTCAGTCTATTGACGCTTATATAGTGGGACCTTGGTTTAAGAACAGCTTTGTTTATGAACAACTTGGATTAAGAGCGCTACAAACCCGGAAGTAGGTGTTTTGGTTTGTGAACTTTGCCTTGGAAGCAGAACATGTTCTGCTTCCTGTTGAGTGTGTTCCATTTGTAAATTGAGGCCCCTGCTGCAATGGGAAAGCACGTTTTGGTTTAAGAACGGACTTCCGGAACGGATTAAGTTCGAAAACCAAGGTACAACTGTATATTGAAATAAGTGTGTTGAATCAAAAGTCTTAACAAAACATCCTTAAACAATGAAAAGGCAACAATTATTTCATTTCCTACACCCTTTATTTTACACCACTGTAAATTGTAAAGAATAAATAATTGGTGTTTGCTATTTAGATCAATCCATATAGCTCATTGAGTAGAGCACGAGACCCTTAATCTCAGGGCCGTCCTTTCTCAGGAGGGGGACATTTTTCAGCCCAGGGGCTGCATTTCCCTCCACATAACACTAGTCAAATGCACAAATGAACAGAGCAATGAAAGCAAGCCTTATCTTTGCTGTTTAAGGAATGGCATGCAGAGAGAAAGTTAGCATCTCAGGAGAAAAAACACTTTTTCACCCATCAGTCAGTCAATCAATCAATCAATCAATCATTTATTGTATTTGACTAAAAGCCATTACAGATCCAGTTACAAAAGCATCAAACCCAAAGACCCAAACTATAGCTCCCAGATTCATTTGCTCTTCAGATATCTGGGTGCTCCTTTTTTCAGCTTGTCATAGTCTGCATTCACCGCATAGAACTGAAAGAGGGCAGCACGGTTAAGCGTTATCTCCAGCTTGGACTACTACCATGCGCTCTACGTGGGGCTACCATTGAAGGTGACTTGGAAGTGGCTGGAAAGGATCTCTAATCATTCAACTTTATTGGGCTCAAAAGCAATTTTGTCAATGCCAGAAATTCAGGGATCTATCCTGCTTATTCAGTCAGAGTTTAGAAGACTGAACTGGAGAGGAGAATGAAGAATCATAGAAGGAACCCAGGGGTCATCCAGTCCAACCCCAAATGCTGTGATCACACACACCAGGCCTTCCAAAGCTGAAGCTTATTATTCCTCTCACCAAATGGCCATTATTATTATTATTAGCCCATCTTCCGTAGATTTCAGGGATGGGGCTGATGGGAGTCCCAACAATCTCTGCTGGACACCATTTGTATTTGTATTTGTAAAAGCCCTTTAAAGCCATCCTCTCAGGCCACGGATCCCTGTGATTAATTCTGAGTTGCGTAAAGTAGTGGGCAGCTGCCATGGATGGGAGTCCAGTTGAGGATTCAGGTGGAAAGCCATGTTGATCTGTCATAGTCATAATAAATAACAAGATGAAAAGAACTTTTTTAATAATTCCAGTGGCACCTTAAAGATCAACTCAATAATTTTTCAAGGTATGAGCTTTCGTGTGTAATACACACTTTGTCAGATACTTCAGCCTTATAACTGTTGAAGACTGTTATAGCCAGTTGGTTCCACAGGGAAGGGCAAGGGATTCTTAAAGGGATAGATGACCAAAATTAGCTTCTAATTGCATTCTATACAGGATCTTAAAGTAGCTGTCTTATTGCAGAAGAATTTTAGAAATACACTTGAAGGAGAAGTTGCTGAATTACAACTCATTACCAAACTAAAAACTATGAAGAGACCTGGTCTGAATGGAGATATTGGATTCATGTCCCATTATACATACTAAAGCTAAATTACTGGAATTATTAAAAAAGATCTTTTCATCTTTCATCTTGTTATTTATTCCAAATGACACCTGCACACAAACAAGCAACTTCCTTGGGCAGACAACGTCTGCTCCCAGCTTGCTAACTAATGCTTTTTAAGTCTCCCGCTGCAATTTTTATTCATGAGCGAATTTCTAACCTGCCTTTCTTCCAAGGATTCCAGGGGAGCTTACATTATAATAAAAGGCAAGAATAAAACCGATCCAACATTGCTTATACAAAACAGATAAAAGCAGAGCACGCTCCATGAACCACCTGGACTCTCAAAATTCCCTTCACCTTCCTGCCCACCCAAAAATCCCAGGCGAACAGGTTCGTTTGCACAGGATAGCAATGCAGATGCTGTTGGAATCCAACTCCCATTGGCATAGCCAACGGTCAGAGATGATGGGAGTTGGGCCAACAACATCTGGAAGGCACCAAGTTGGGGACGGCTTGCTACAAGCCTCTTTGCTGGGTCTCTTTTGGCAGCGGGGGCTCGCAAAATTAAGGAGGTGCTGGCAGAAACACAGCGCTGCTGACAAACCTGCCTGAGAAAGTGGTCTGCACAGGCATTTTAAGAGCTCAAAGGAGTCAACATGGCAGAGGCCAAGAGATGGAGGGGAAGCAGCTCCCAGGCTCTGCAAGGCCCAGAAAGCTAAGTAATCCATTTCTGACCTGGAGGAATCCAGTCTTTTCTAAACCACCTGTGGAGAGGGGAGGGGACATTGCCCTAAAAAAAGCTGCATCCTAACCCCTTAGATTAAAGCCTGTTTGCTCATTTATCTGTGCCTATTATTTATTGACAAGTTTTATATGACTTATTGTATGTTAGGGTTATCTCTCCAGCTGCTGCAGAGAGGGAGGGCGATTCAGGAGTGTTGCTGTTACTTAAAAAAATAAAACGAAATTCTTTGCAACCTGCTTTGGTCTTTCTAGCATAGCTAAAAAATAAAGCAGAATTTTGTTGGCACCTTGGTTCCCCCCCCCTCCCTGCTTAACGAGCTCAGATTACAGCTGCTCTCCCCCTCCTCTCTGCCTTCCACTGCTAACGGTTCTCTCCCTATGCCTGCTTCTTCTCCTCCTGTCAGCACCTGAGCTTCGCTGACAAGAAGTGACTGCCACGGCATTCCCTCGCAGGATGGCATGGGCGGGGTCAGGGTTTATATACTGGGTAGTAGATTGCAGCCTGGTCTATTGCTGTCATTTTATGGATCAATGGTCTCGTTAGATAGTAAAATTTATGTAAAATTGCTGTTTTAGGGGTTGTTTTTCATCGTCTGGAACGGATTAATCCGTTTTCCATTACTTTCTATGGGAAAGCATGCCTTGGTTTAAGACCACTTTGGTTTAAGACCGGACTCCAGAACGGATTAAGTACCACTGTAAGGCTAAGCTCTTTAACAATGAAACGTTGGATTACCAGAATGACTCCTAGCGCTGAACCACTGGTATATTGCAAGTGAATTCTTTATTTACTGTGTTTGCTATTGTTTAAGATAAAATCTATTGGGGGGACACACCTATTTTTGCCATTTTTCTGGATGTTTATTGTCACCATCTAGGCAGATTGAGAGCTCTGGAGAACTTGAAACTTTGCACATTGTTTTATAGCATTTCGGTTGACCTAATAAGGATAAAGTCCCAAGAATGCATTTCAGAACTTATGTTTTTTCTTACTTACTCCATGGCCTGATTCACATGTAACTCTAAACTACGGTTTATCATTGCATGCACAAGTTTCAGGGCTGTTCCTTCTCCTCTCTTCCCCCACAAATGTGCACCGTCTTTCTCAATTCTGGTTAATAAATATACCTGAATCCAGATAAGTAGTGGCTGTTGGCTTATTTCAACAACAGCTCATGGTTTATGACACTGACTTGTTATCCTAAAGTGCAAGCAAAATTACACAAGTAACCAAAAGTACGATCTCCCTGCTCAGATGCTTTAGAGGTGCATTTTATCGATGTTTCAAAGTCTTTGTGGAGTGTGTTTTTCACATTGGTCAATGCTCTGGCTTCTTGTGGGACAAAGGGTGGTATAAAATGAAATGAAGCCAGTGGGGGGTAGTGGTCAGAGTGTTGGGCCAGGACTTCAGCCTGGAAGCTCCTTGGTCAGACAGAGAGTCTCTCAACCTAGCCCTACCTCACAGGGTTATAGTGAGCATAAAGTGGGGTGAGGGAAGAGCCATGTATGTCTCCTTGAGTTCTTTGGAGGAAATGGGCGGCGTCAGTGGTGGGCGGTAGAAATGTAATAATAAATGAAAATAAATAAAAGATTATTTTGATGATTTCACATATACACAGATGAGGTCTGATCTGGCAGTGACTGGCCAGGAATGGCATCATGGAGTCACGGAGGGCAGCTCAATAAAAGCAGAAGACCTGCCAGGTTTCAGGGGCTGCTGGGCAAGCTCATCCCCTTCAACAGTTATCCGATTAAAATAAAAAGGTAAAGGGACCCATGACCATTAGGTCCAGTCATGGCTGTCTCTGGGGTTGCAGCGCTCATCTCACTTTATTGGCTGAGGGAGCCGGCGTACAGCTTCCGGGTCATGTGGCCAGCATGACTAAGCCGCTTCTGGCGAACCAGAGCAGCGCATGGAAACGACGTTTACCTTCCCGCCGGAGCAGTACCTATTTATCTACTTGCACTTTTGACGTGCTTTCGAACTGCTAGGTTGGCAGGAGCTGGGACCGAGCAACAGGAGCTCACCCCGTCATGGGGATTCGAACTGCCGACCTTCTGATCGGCAAGTCCTAGGCTCTGTGGTTTAACCCACAGCGCCACCCGCTTCCCACCTGATGAAAATAGGGATGTCCTATTCAATAATAATAATAACAACCAGTGTTTTTTAGGGACACTTGGAGGGTCTGCAAGCTGCCTTCTGGGGGGGGGAGCATCTTGGCTTCACACACACCCCAGCACTTCTGCATCTGACTGGCTGCCAAGACCTGCTCAAGATATTTTGCTGCCCAAGATGAAGAACGTCATGGTGCGTCCACTGTTATAGGCGCAAAAGCTTACTAGACTGGCAGTTACTTCAACGCTGGCAAAGCGACCACGTCCTCCATCACACCTGAGGGCAGCAAACTCCCTTGGGAAGGGCAGAGAGCAGACTCTGGAGCTCACACAGCCTTCGCTGCTCTCTGCCCTTCAGCATCTGCCACCTGAGGCAGCAGCTTCACTCTGCCTTGTAAAGTCTAGTTGCTTGAAATGAAAACAAGGGTGACAGCAGCCTTGGCTGCCAGTGCAACACTTTGCCCCCTAGAGTGCCACACTGCCTCCCTGGCATCCTTTAGTGCCTCCTGGACAGCAGGGACATGGGCACAGACCCCGTAGTCAGGGCCATCTTTACCCAGGGGTGCAAAGGGTGTGGGGCACCCAGGTGCCGAATTCTGGGGGGCGCCAGGTGCCCACCGCTGAAGCCGCCTAAGCTCTTAACTATCTACCTACTGTTTCACTAAAGGACTTTCAACTTTGTGCGCTCATTTACCAAAGACATGCCACGCTAGCGGCGGCGCTTGTCATTCACAATGGTGCTGTGTATGCAAAATTAACTCTTACATCAAAATATTATGTTACGTATTGTATTGAGCTGCTATGCGGCAGCGGGGTCACCGGCACCTTTGACCCGACTGATGTTTCTCCTAAGTAGGTGCCTAAACAATACTTATAAGTTTATTAAGTGTGGTGGTGTTGTATACTTTAGTATAAGTGTATTGTAAATAAATAAGCAAATAAAAATGTTTGTTTCTTTTTCCTTTCGTAAACGAGAGATAAAGTGTGGTGTTTGACATAAGCATAATCAAAGTTAATTTGGGGGCTAAACTAAATTTGGGGGCACTGGGTGGATCTTTGCACCCCGGCGGCGCATATGCTAAAGACAGAGCTGCCCATAGTCCAGCCCCAAACTGCAGCTGCATGAAAACGTTGCATTTTGACCCACACACTGACTTTGGAGTCACTTGGTCCCTCGCCTTTTCTCCTGAGTCACAGATAATGCTTGTGAGAAAGACAGCATATATCTGGGGTTAAAGTGTTTAAAATTTCCATCTGGAGTAGGAGGAGTGAGGGAGGAGCTCGCCCTCCCATGTTTGCTTTATTAAAAGCTTCGGATACTGCCCCTCTCCCCTTCTCTCTCTCTCCCTGTCTGTCTTTCTTTCTCTCTTGGTGACATCGCTTTGCTGCCACAGAGAAGAAAAAATGGTGAGGCTTCATAGCTCTTAATCAAATTATATATATATATTGTTGCTGTCACTCTAAGGGTAACAAGAAGTGTTTTTGACCCTGTGAAATTTGCAAACACTTCCTAGTTGTTCACGTTTGGACTGTCCTGCAAACATCTAAATCAGTGCATGAAAACCAAGCAATTTCTTGGAGTGAGTGAATATGCTGTGAACACCTAATTTGTGCGGACAGTTAGACATGGGTTTACCGTATATTTTTATTTTGGTTTCATCCCTCTAGTATTGGTGGTGGTGTTAGATGTATTTTTAAAACTCTCATGACTTGCATAGAGCCTTAGTTTTGAGGTGGGTTTTTTAAAACTTCTGGAGTAACTTTTTGCAAAATTAATGTCTCTGTTTTATTCTGTTTTGATCCTTAACCACTAGACGAGTTACTTGGATAAAGGGCTGAAGGTAAGATCACAATGCAGTCTAATATCCATGCGCCCGCCCCACCCCAAATATGGTCTATGGTGTCAATGGCATTTTGGATTAATGTCTTAGGGCATAAGCTGGCGAGAAGGACCACGGCAAAAGCCTTTTTGAAATGAATATTCTCTTGTTGCGTAGAAGAACTGGGCTGTGCATTTGGCAAATACCCGATAAACCTAAAAGCATTGTACAAAAGTCACATTCTTACATTCTGCAAGATGCAATCGTTTTGTATTTTAACTGAATGATTGTAATTCTTAAAGCAGAAGTGTGTGAGTCTCATAGACTCACACATTACTTAAGGGAAACCAGGGTTAGCCACCAAGTGTACTCTCGTTCCAGGTCAATCCCAGCTGCCTGTCATGGGTGTGTGTATGATACAGGGGTTTACAAACAACATGTTCACCCTTTTTGGGTGTTCATGTACTAAATATGCACCAATTTCTTGTCTAATATTTTTTGATATTTCATAATATTGCGATAGCTGACAAAAGTGGTGTATTTAAGAAACAAAAGCTCCCCCATCTCAGCTAAAAAATAAAACAAAACAATGAGGGCACAGTTCAGCCAACATTAAGCAATTTTCAGCCTCATTAAAATGAGAGGGTGGTTAATTTTGGCTAGTTGGTGCCTTATGTTCTCAATCGATTAAGAAAAAGTGGTACATTCACTAATTACTGTGTGTGCCTGGTCCATTTGCCCAAGGCTATGATCCTAAGCTACTAGAAGGGAGTTCCATTGAACCCAATAGGACCTGCTTCCAAAATAAACCTCATTGTCCCCCACAGAGGGTAGCTGTGTTAGTTTGTGTCCCAGCAAAAACATTAAAGGATCTTTGCCTCTGCCATCCTAGTTCCGATCCTGCCTCACCTGGCTCTGTTGAGAGGGGTTTGAATGATCCTGCCTGCAGTGGCACAGCATGTGGGGGCACAGGGGGGTTGCCAGTGTGGTGTAGTGAGAGCCAGTGTGGTGTAGTGGTTAAGAGCGGTAGTCTCATAATCTGGGGAACCGGGTTCGCGTCTCCGCTCCTCCACCTGCAGCTGCTGGGTGATCTTGGGCCAGTCACACTTCTCTGAAGTCTCTCAGCCCCACTCACCTCACAGAGTGTTTGTTGTGGGGGAGGAGGGGAAAGGTGATTGTTAGCCGCTTTGAGACTCCTTCGGGTAGTGATAAAGCGGGATATCAAATCCAAACTCTTCTTCTTCTTAAGGGTACAAAATTTCAACATCTGGGCTCTGTTGAAAATGGCTTCTCTTTGCAAATCAGGAAGTTACCTCTATGGACAACGGAACAATTCTTCTTTTCTTCTCTCTACAGCTGCAATCTCCTGGGGGATGTGGGTGCTATTAGGCAGTTGAATCCGCATGCGTACTCCGCCATTTCACTCTCTCCCACCCCCACCTCTGCACGGCCCGGGTGCTGCCACCCTATGCTACGCTACTGCCTGCCTGTGCTGGGGATACTGGGCTGCTCTGCCTCTGAGTGTGTCACATAATAACCAACTATCTTTTCTCCCATTCAGCCCGAAAGAGGCCGGTTCCTTCACTTCCATTCCTTGACGTTTTGGGTTGGTAATGCAAAGCAGGTGAGTATGCTGATAAAACCAGGAAGGTCTGCCAGGGTGCGGGGGCGGGGGGGGTTGACTCTCGAGAAAGGATGAGAGAAGAAACCAGTTTGGCTCGGATTTCAGAGCAGACTTACTGATTCGCAGTGCCCCAGACAAGATGCTTACTGCAATGCGACAAAACTTTGAAATGTTCACTTCTCTGAATTTTGTGGTGTATACAAAGTGTGTACATTTGGGGAATGTGTTATAAGAATGCAGGTGTTTAGTGAAAACCATATACGAACGTGCATTGTATGGGGTCAAATTGCTTGCAAAAAGGAGAAGGGCCTCATGAAATGTGGCAGGTTTCCATGAGGACTTTAAAAGAAAAGCTCACATGTGAGATATGGCAAGCGGAAAAGGCTGGGAAAATGAGAAAGAGGGGGAAGCCAGACTTGACAGAGTCCTTCCTCTTAATGTTGTTGGCTTTGCTGCTGTTGCAACCTTGTCCCCTTCCCAGGCACCTCACTGGGGCATCTGGTTGGCCTCTGCGAGAACAGTGTGCTGGACTGCATGGGCCCCCTTTGGCCAGATCCAGCTGCAAATCTCTTCCTGCATTTGTTTGCAATACGGAGGGCTGTGGAGGGGATGTGCTTCAGGCTGTTGCGCTATTGGATGCTGGAGACGGGGTGGAGACCCATCTGAAAGGCGGGGTGGGAGTGGGGCAGATTTCCTGGGTAAGCTGCATTCAATTAATGGCTTGTGCCTTGTTGGCTATGGGGGATGGGGCATTGCACTCTCAGGAATGTGGAGCTGGAATGGTCTTTGGACTAGCCTGATGCAACCGAGAGAGGGGAGAGGGGAGGCAGATTCTTTGCTTGGTTGGCAGGGTTAGGGAGGTACTGAGCCAAACACACACCGTGCACAGAGGGCTCACCCACACCCTGGCTGAATGCCCACCTTTCCCCATTCTGAATTGTGCACTGTAGCCCCCTGTGCTTCCACACCTCCCTGGTTTGTTTGCTGCCGCCACATATCTTTCTACAAGGGCCACAGGGCTGCTGTAGCCAATCCTCACCCCTCCATGTGGCTGTTGGCATCCGTCTGTCTTGAGAGACAATGGAGTGCAGCTCCTGGGATGAAGTCAAACTGCTGTACTAGCAGCACCAAAGTGGCTTCCCTGAGGCGTAAGCCTGGGCAGTGTGTCTGGAGGTCCTGAGCTGCCCAGACAACATTAACCTCGCTGATGTGCTCCAAAGGAAAGGGAAGCAATATGTTTGACACCGGCTTGGCGGCAGGAATTGCCAGAAAGAGTCATACAAGATGTCACCCAACCGCCTTAGGAACTCCACTCCACATTTGTGGAGGGGTTGCCCCTGAGCTTTTTCTTCTCGCAAAGATATCCAGGCACCAGGCAGCAGAGGTTTAGGATCAGAGTTTTGCTTCTCCTAGATGGACTCCCTTCCCAGGTTGATGAGTCCCATCAACCTCACCTTTCCTCCAACAAACTGAAAGTGACGTCGTCCCCCCCCCCCGCCATTTTGTTTCTTAATGATGTCATTTGCAAGCTGTAGTTCAATGGAAGATGCCCCCAGAGTGGTCTATTTAAGCTATACCAAAAGATCTGTTCTCAGGCTTGAAGTCTGGTATGATGTGGGGCAAAAAGGGGAAAGGGGTGAGGCAGCTCCCTAAGCGCTTTTAGCCTCCTAGGCAAGGCTGAGGGGCAGAGTGGGGATTTCAACCTTAGTCCAAACCCAGTATTCTGATCATTATGTCACACCGGTTCTTGCCAAGTGTCATGCCAAGATTTAAAACATTACACCAGTAGGATAAACAGGTAACGCTGTACTCAATGTTGCACTGAGCAGTTCGTTGCACAGAGCAAGGGTTTCTCCTTGTGCAACAGAACCATCTCCCCTCTGTGTCCCCCACCTGCTATGGGGGTTTCCCCTCCCTGCAGAGTGGATTTGAGGATGGCGTAAGATGTGCGGGGGGGGGGGAGGGAGCTGATTATGGCCCATAGTCTTAATATTATGTCTGGTGACTTACTGATAACATGCTTTTTTAAAAAGGCTATTTTGCTTTTTTTCGCCCGTGTGTTTTAAAGGCTGCTTCATTTTATTGCAACAAAATGGGGTTTGAAGAACTGGCCTACAAAGGTCTGGAGACGGGAAGCAGAGAGGTGGTGTCCCATGTGGTCAAACAGAACAAGGTAAGGAGGAGAGAAAACTGCATTGATGTAGGCTTGGGGGGGTCTAGGGTTGCCATATTGCAAGAAGTGAAAATCCGGAGACAAACAAATTGTTGACCTTTTTTAAAAAAAAGGAAATTTCCTTTAGAGGTAGAAGGTGTGAGAGCAAGCTTGCAAAACCAGTCCCTTTGTCTAGGCAACAGTTGTAGCTGACAACTAGCACCATGATCCACATGCCAAAGGGATAAGCTGAGCTGCAAGGGCTACAACTAAGTGATATTGCCCTCTGGGCAAATGAGTGGGTCTCCCTGTTGTCCCCCCCCCCCCAGCTGCCAGGGGAAGGGAACAATAGACGTTTGCTGGGCAGGGGGCAGGCTGAAAAGCTGGAGACAGAGACATGCTTGCTCTGCGCTAAAGCCAAGCTGTAACTCAAAGGATAAGCAAGATCTCCTGGGGTGTTCATGCTGTGAGCCCCTTCATCCTATGCTCAGGTTATATATGTGTGTAGATAAACCACATATAAACCATATATCCTAAAGACCCTGATTCCAAGGAAATTGAACCTGCAACCCTTGGACTCTCTTACCCTTGGAGAGTTGGGCTGGAGTGTAACAGTATTGTGAATTGGGGAGGGGGACCCACGACTGTCTTGGGTTTAGCAAAGAGAGACCAACTCTCTAATCCAGGCTTTTGCCAACCTGGTGCCCTCCAGATGTTACGGAATATTCCTGTTTTTAGCTTCCTGTTGGTTGTCTCAATGATCTTGGATATCAACATTTTAAATAAATGCCAATGTCAGCATTTCAGCCTTTGACTCATCACTTAACCTTGTCATAAAGAAAACGAATGCTTGTAGTGATTCTGATTATTATTCTGATTACCAACAGATCATATTTATCTTCTCCTCGGCTCTCAACCCTGGAAATCAAGGTAATTCAAGAGTTGGTCCTGTTGTAACTTTTCTTACCAAACGAGTTCCTTTTGAAACCCTGGGAGTTCTGTGTCCAGCTCTGGGGGCCACATTTTGAGACAGGCGTTGGCTTCACGCAGGTCAGGAGTAGGGCGAACAGGATGGGGGGGCGGGCGGTTCTGAACTCTCAATAAGGAATGCATTAAATTGCTGGCTGTGCTTTAGCCTGGAGGAGAGCAGTTTAAGGGGAGATGTGAAAGTGGTCTTCAAATATCAGAAGGGTTGCTGCATAAAAGGTGGAACAGAGGTCTGCCACAGGGGGAGCTGGCAGACTTCCCTCCGCAGCACTATTTAAGCCAAGGCTGGGCAGCCGTCTGTAAGGGGCTGCTGCAGGATTGTGTCTTGCATTGCAGATTCTGCTGTGAGCATTGGGGGGTGGGGCTCAATGCCCTCCCAGGGTCTCTTTCAATGCAGTTCACTGGTTTATTTTACTGTGCTTCGAGTTAGTTTATATCCCAGTGTTACACAGATCATCTCGTTGTTTCCAGCCCAGGTGTGCCATCTAGGGGAGCTGGGTGGCTGAAGGCTCCACCCAAATTTTCAAGGGGTGGGTTGGGCCCCCTCAAAATTCAGTGACCCTGCGCACTGAAAGCTCTCTGATGGTCTCTGCCAGGGGTGTGGCAAGGCAAAGCATCTTCACCCTGGCGTGTCCTTTTGAGAATCGCCTGGGCCCCTTCCCGGAAGACACCAAAACAAGAGGCTGCATAAAAAAGTAGGGTGGGGGCAGGGGATGGCAGGCCAAGTTGGCATGTCTGGGGGGGGGCGTATGTGTGATGTCATGCATGCGCAATGCCCTCCCCCCCGGCAGTGTTGGGCACAACTTGGTGCCTCTGTTCAGCCTGTAGTGTTGGCGCCTTTTGCTCCATGGAGCCATGGAAGGGGCCTGCATTGTGGTTCTTGGCCACAGTGGCTTTGTTCTCCCTCCACTGTTGAAGGCAGCACACCTTTGTTGGGAATCCCAAACGGGGAATCGTCTGCTGTGCTCATGTCCTGCCTTCAGGCTTCCTGTAGGCATCTTGGTTGGCCGTTGTGAGAACAGGATGCTGGACTAGAGGAGTTATGGGCCTGATCCAGTGGCTAGGCCCTTCTCATGTTTCCATGTTCTTCACAACCCATCAGCGGTGCCATAGGTGCCCTCTCGCACCGAAGATTGTGGGTGCCCGCAACAAAGGGCTTCGACTTCGCCCATTGACTTTGGAGTGGCTCAGTCCCCCAAATATATTGTTGTGGGTACTGAAGCACCCATGGCTCCTGAAATATACTCAGAGTCGCAAAGTGATTTCATGCTCTTTATTCAGCGGTGAGGAGAAATGAATGAATGTCCCCTCAAAGTATCTGCTTTATATACATTATTTACACAATGGGCTGCACATGATTGGCTAATTCCGGAATTCTACTGTAAGCCAATCAGGTTGTGGATTCACTTTTATCTGGAGCATGATTGGGTGGTTCCTGCCAACCAATCATACTGCTGCATTGTTCTAGGACCAATCAGACTGCTGCCTTTTGGATCCTGTTGTTCTAGGACCAATCAGACTGCTGCAGTTTGGATCCTATTCAACTCAGTACATAACACCCCTCCCCTCTAAGTTCCAGTCCTGCCCGGGAGGTCGCATTCATAGTCCTCAAGGTACGCTGGAGGCCTACGTGTGCGTTGCGGCCTGGGGTGTTCCCTGGTCCGAGGTTCAGGTTCTGGCTCATGTTCCAAGGATGCTGGCTGTGATGGGGCTGTTTGGTCTGGTGCAACCAGCTCGCTCAGTCATGGTTCTGGTTCCGGTATCCTTTCGGCCTCACGGGTCCTCTCTGTATTTACTGATTCTGCCTCTCCTGCTTGCCCCTGCTGCTCTATGGGCCTCACTGCCCCACTGTTCCCTTGGGACTCCTCTGACCTGTCCTCCTCCTCCTGGTTTTCTCCCGGGAATTGTCGCCGTATCTGGTCACAGTGGCGGCGCCAGCATTGCCCCCAATCTGTTAGCACCTCGTAAGACACGGGGCCAGTGACCCTGGTGACTGTGGCGGGTACCCATGCAGGGCCTGCCCTAAAATTCTTTGCGTACACTGGGTCCTGGGCCTCGAAGGTCCGGGGGTTCCTGCCTTCCCCCACCACTACCTCATCCTGAGCTCTATCGGGGTGAAGGCGGTCCAATCTGATTGCAAGGCGCCAACCCATTAGTAGTTCAGCGGGGCTCCGGCCAGTCGTTGAGCTGGGGGTGCTGTGCTGTGCTAGAAGGAATGTGGCAAGGCGGTACTCCCAATCCCCTTGCGTCATGCGGCGAAGCGTGTCCTTGGTGGTCCGCACCATGCGTTCTGCTTGGCCATTGGTGGCAGGGTGGAATGGCGCCGAACGGATGTGACGGATGGCGTTCTGCGCTGTGAAGGTTTGGAATTCTCCTGACGTAAATGCAGTCCCGTTGTCTGAGACGAGAGTGTCAGGGAGCCCGTGGGTTGCAAACAGCCTGCGTAGTACTCGGATGGCTGCGGACGTGGAAGTGGACGGTACCAGTGCAACTTCCAGCCATTTGGTGTAGGAGTCCACCACTATGAAGAATGTTTTCCCCTGAAAGGGGCCAGCAAAGTCCACATGCAGGCGTGACCATGGTGCTCGGGCGGACTCCCAGGACTGGACTGGGGCCCTTGGGGGATCTGGGCGGGATTCTTGGCAGGCCTGGCAGTGTTTCTCTCTATCTCTATCCAGGCCTCTATCTCTCCGTCGATCCCCGGCCACCACACATAACTCCTGGCAAGGGCCTTCATTCTTACTACCCCTGGGTGTGTCTCGTGTAGGGCTGTGAGGACCCTTTTGCGGAGGGGCTGGGGAACAATGACCCTGCTTCCCCATAACAGGCACCCCTTGTGGGCCGACAGTTCATGTTTGTGGGTTGTGTAGCCGGCGAATTCTGGCCCGGGGCTGCTGCTGGGCCATCCCCTCCACACCCAGTCCAGGACCCGGGAGATGACCCTATCTTTCTTGGAATGGTGTGCAACTTCTTGTGCCTGAATGGGGCGCTTGGGAAGCAGCTCCAGGCTCATAACCTCTTGTGCAGGTGCTGGGTCGGGGCCTGTTTCTGGTAGTGGTAGCCTGCTGAGGGCGTCCGCATGGCCCATCGCCTTCCCAGGGCAGTGAATCAGTGCATACTGGTAGCTGGCAAGGAAAATTGACCACCTGAGGACGCGAGGAGACAGCACTTGGGGGGTCTGCTTTTCGGGGGCAAACAAGCCAAGCAACGGCTTGTGGTCAGTCACCATGGTGAAGGGCCGCCCATACAAGAAATCATGGAATTTTTTTACTCCCTTCACGATTGCCAGACCCCCCTTGTTGATTTGCGAGTAGTTCCGCTCGGTTGCGTTGAGTGTCTGGGAAAGGTATGCCCCCGGTACCTCTCTTCCATCCGGGAGTTGGTGTCCCAGGACAGCGCCAATGCCATAGGGTGAGGCGTCGCATGCTAGCACCACCGGCAGCCTTTCGTCGAAGTGTGCCAAGACCGAGTTTGAGACAAGCAAGTCCTTGACTGCCTGGAATGTGGCCTCCTGGCGCTGGCCCCACACCCAAGGGGCCCGCTTGTCCAGGAGTCTGTGTAGGGGCTCCGCTACCGCCGCCTTGTGGGGAAGGAAGGAATGGTAAAAGTTCAATAGTCCCAAGAAGGCCTGAAGTTCAGTCTTGTTCTTGGGCGCTGGCACATCACAAATGGCCCGTACCTTGTCCCCAGTCGGGTGGACCCCTTCTGCGTCCACCATAAATCCCAGAAAGTCCACCTGAGGCACTCCTAGTAGACATTTCTCCCGCTTCACCTTGAGACAGCCGTCTGGAAATGGTGCAGAACGGTGCGGAGGCGGTCCTCAAACTCCTCGGGTGTGGGCCCGGCAATCAACACATCATTGAAGAAGGGGGTGACACCAGGAATCCCTTTAAGGAGAGAGTCCATTAGATTCTGGAATATGCCTGGTGCCACGCTGACACCGAATTGCAGCCGCTTTACCCTGAACGCTCCTCTGTGCATCACAATCGTCTGTGCCTCTGCTGTGGCCTCATCTACTGGCAGCTGTTGATATGCTTGGGCCAAGTCCAGCTTGCCAGGGTGGCAAGGACATGGCTGACCACTGGCACTGGGTATGCATGGGCCGTGAGGGCCTTGTTTATGGTACATTTGTAGTCTGCGCAGATGCAGACCGAACCATTAGGCTTGACGGGTGTGACGATTGGGGTTTCCCAGGGGGCATTAGGCACCGGCTCCAGCACTCCTTGCTCCACGAGTCGGTCCAATTCCTCATCTATACGGGGTTTCAGGGCGAACGGGACCTGGCGGGCCTTGAGCCTGACCGGTCGTACTGCGGGGTCAAGCTGTAGAGCAATGGGAGGGCCCGTATACTGTCCCAATTTCCCATCGAAAACCCCCGGAAATTCCTTGCATATGGCGTCCACGTCCACTTGTAAGTTTGTGTGGTTCACCCCGGTGACGGCTAGCCCCAGTGGTCCAAACCATGCCAATTCCAGTAAGCTAATGTAGGGGCCCTTGACCACAAGCAAGTCCAGTTGCCGCGTCCGCCCTCGGTATTGCACCCTGAAGGTCCCCACCCCCATTGTGGGGACCTTACGTTTCTGGAAGTCCCGGAGGGTGAATGGGGCCGGCCTGAGTTTGGGACCCCCAGTAGGACACAGTTTCCTTAAGGTCCTTGCCGAGATTATGGATAGAGTTGAACCCGTGTCAAGCTCCATGCGGCATGGGGGCCCCTCTATCTGTACCTCTACATAAATTTTCTCTACGTTGGGGTGGGGCAACTGGTATACCTGGAAGTCCGTGAGCTCCGTCGAGTTGCCTTGGTGCGTTGGGCCCCGGGACCTGGGGCTCTTGGATTGGTCATCTGATGCCTGGCGTCGGGTGGGCCGAGCCCGTCACACCAGGGCGATGTGTCCCAATTTTCTGCACTGCCTGCACTCTGCGTTGCGGAAACGGCAGGTCCTCCTCTCGTGACTTTCTCCACAGCTTGCGCAGTTCCCTCCTTCTCGTCGAGGCAGCTGTGGTATGTGGGCTGCTTGAGTGCGCTGCTGTACTCGGTGCACCTCCTCCCTGTTGGATCCTGAGTCGTCGGTGAGGTCTTCGTGGTGGACCCTTGGTTGGGACGGCTGGCTCGGCCGTGCTTCTTGCGTCGACCTCTTGGCAGCTTCCATTGCCAGGGCCTCCTCCAGAGCGACCTGGAACGTTAGGTTCTTCTTAGCGTAGAGGCGTCGTTGCAACTTCTCGTCCTTCAGGCCACCGACGAGGCGGTCACGAAGCATGTTCTCCAGCTCTGAGAAGTTGCAGAACCGGGCAGCTTGGCGGAGAGAGGTCACAAACCCAGTTATGGTTTCCCCAGGGGCTTGCCGCTTTGCGTAGAAGGCATTTCGACGAGCCACCACTGAGGGCTGTGGCGAAAAGTGCCCCTTCAGCTGTTCCATTATTGTTTTGTATGGAACACTAGCAACGTCTTCAGGCGCAAGGAGAGCCCGGGCGATTTCAAACGTCTCCTCTCCGCAGACGCTTAAGAATATTGCCCTCTTCTTGGCGTCTTCTTCATCGGTGACCCCTTTGGCTTCTAGGAGGAAGGTGAAACGGGAGGCGTACGCTTCCCAGTCTCCAGATGCTGGGTTGAATGGCGAGAAGCTGCTGTCGGTTGCCATTCTGAGTTCCTTGTGTCCCGGAGCTGAAGCCTGGATACACGGTGCGAGGCAGCGGTGCAGCAGGCGGCGGTGCTGCGGTGCTGTGTGTGGCAGTCAGCTCAGCGGGATCCCACCTTCGTCGCCAGTGAAATATACTCAGAGTCGCAAAGTGATTTCATGCTCTTTATTCAGCTCATAGTGGTGAGGAGGAATGAATGAACGTCCCCTCAAAGTATCTGCTTTATATACATTATTTACACAATGGGCTGCACATGATTGGCTAATTCCGGAATTCTACTGTAAGCCAATCAGGTTGTGGATTCACTTATATCTGGAGCATGATTGGGTGGTTCCTGCCAACCAATCATACTGCTGCATTGCTCTAGGACCAATCAGACTGCTGCATTCTGAATCCTATTGTTCTAGGACCAATCAGACTGCTGCAATTTGGATCCTATTGTTCTAGGACCAATCAGACTGCTGCAGTTTGGATCCTATTCAACTCAGTACATAACAGAAGCCCTCAAGCAGAGCCGTCTTCCCCATAGGGCTTAGTGGTGCATCGCGCCAGGGCGCCAGCTTCTCAGGGGCGCCCCAGCGAGTGGGGGGGCTGCGTGGCTTTGCCGGTAGCCTCCCCTTTCCCTGCATGCCCGCCAGCTGCACCCCACCAACCATATGGCTGGCGGGCGTGCAGCTTGCCTCCCAAGCCTCCGCAAGGATTGCTCTCCTGCAGTGGCATGGGGGAGAGTTGTGCCCCCCGATGGCTGGCAGTGCGCAGCTTTAGACCCCCCACCCCACTATCCATGGTAATTTGGGGGTGCTGGGCAGATATTTGCACCCCGGCGCCACATCTACTAAGGACAGCCCTGCCCTTGAGCAACCTGGCATGGTGGCTGTGGGCCTCTCCCTCCTTTTTTCTTTCTGCGTTCTCTGATGGGCCTTGACGGCTGGATTCAGGGTCACCACGTCTGCCAGTTCCTCAGCTGGAGTTTTTACCAGGGTTATATGCAGCCCCTTGTCAGGACTTCAAACGCAGGCTTCTCCTTGTCTCAGGGGAGAGATGGAAGCTCCTTTGCTCTTAAAGGACAATGCAGTTAATTCACTAGCAGTTAATTCACAATGTTCTGAGGTACACCACCTCTGGCTATGGAGGTTTCATCTTTTTGGCCAATAGCAGTTGACAAACTTTTCCTCCATTAAATTGTCTTGGTGTTTCCTCTTTCTCTCTCTCTCATTATGCAGAAATGGGAGCCCACTTAGTGAAGCATGGGGACGGAGTCAAAGATATTGCCTTTGAAGTGGAGGACTGTGATTTCATCGTGCAGGTGAATCTCTCCTGAGGAGGGTCTCTGTGTGACTTGAGAGGCTTGCTAGCCTTTCGCCTTGCTTCATCTAGTAAGTGCTATTTTTATTTTTCCCACTCAGAAAGCTAGAGAGCGTGGAGCTCTGATTGTTAAAGAACCCTGGATAGAGGAAGATAAACACGGGAAGGTGAAATTTGCAGTCGTTCAGACGGTAAGAAAGTGAGGGCTTTCACCTATAAACTGCATTTGGACAGACTCAGGAAATAATACTACTAATAGGCAGTTGTTGTTAAGACAGCGGAACTCTCCTTCCTTGGAGGTTTCTTAAGCAGAGGTTAAATGGTCATCTGTCAGGGATACATTGCAGGGGGTTGGACTAAACTCTGCAACAGTGATTCATAAATAAATAGGATTTATGTAGCATGTTTTCTAGGCACTTTGTTTTTATTTTATCAAAAACCCTTAAAACAAGCCTATCTTATTAGCCTCATGTTTCTGAACTGGAGACTGAGAGAAATTACTAGACTTCTTCAGCCTCAAGAAGAAGCTATGCATTTAGCCAAAGGCAGTGATCAACGTATAGAGTCAGAGGTCCTGTTTGCCATTGAAATATACTCGGAGTCCTGTAGTGATTTCATACTCTTTATTGCAGCTTGTAAAACAGTGATTGAATTGCCCCCCAAACCTCAGGCCTTTATAGATATTATTTACACAATGAGTCCCGTCTGATTGGCTGATTCTGCTTCCCTCCTGGAGCCCGATTGGTCTTTTCCTGCAAGCCAATCAGTTGTTGCATTCTAGGATCCTACTTGCCCACAAGCTTAGTACATAACACCATATACATTTAAAACAGTATCATGGCACTTTAATCAGTCATGCCCCCCCCATTACAAAAGCATCCTGGGAAGTGTAGTTTAAGGGTGTTGAATAGCTGTTTTGGAGGTGCCTATTCCCCTCACAGAACTACAATTCTCAACTCCACAATTAAATCATCCCTCCCTCTTCCCATGGATTTCTGGGAGTTGTAGGCCTGTGAGGGGAATCAGAGTCTCCTAATACGTAACTCTTCCCCTGAGTGTGAAGACAGGCTCTGGTGAAAGGAGCGGACAAGGCCAGGAGTGGCTCCAACAGTCAAGAAATCACTTTCTGCACATGCTGTAGAGAGAAGTGAGGGGAAGGGGGGAACAAGGAAGCAGCTCCCCCCCCCCCAATCAAGTAAATAAATAAAAACACCTAACTAAAAGTAGAAATTGTAGAAAGATTTTGACAGATTTTCCTGAGCACTTGGGGTCAAAAGGAAGTCATTTAAAACAACTGTTGCTGAGATTTGGCAAAAACCAATAAAGCAAGTTTTGGGGGTGGGGAGCCAGTGGGATCCCTCAGCTCACTAGAGTGATATTAAAGCGTTGCACTTTCCTCTTCCTCCTCCTCCATCTAGTATGGAGACACCACACACACCCTGATAGAGAAGATGGGCTACAAGGGGCTTTTCCTGCCTGGGTTTGAGCCACCCATCTTCAGGGACCCTCTGTTGAAAAAACTGTAAGTACCCAGCCCTTAATGCTCTGCTTAAACTCTAGCGTGAAAGATCTGGGTCTCATTTTAGACTGGGTGCCATTCCACACACTTAGATTTGCCACTGGGATTGTTCAACCAGCAAGGAGCTAGTCCTGGACATTTCTGAGTGCCATTCCCACATTACACTTTTAGATAATCTTTTCTCTCTCTTCCCCGCCCCCCTCCCCCTGCACACAGATTAGCACAGTGACCCCACTGGAAGTTGTTATCCTTCTAGGTACACACTTCAGACAAGCTTTAAGCGTACACCTGAATCAAAACAAAAATCATGCTCAAAGAACCTTAGGTGATTTTCATCAGAGAGAGTTTGAGGTCTGCTTTTTAAAAAAACAACAACAACCAAACACAAACAGTGAGACCCTCCCAGGCGGCTGATACATTGGGTATACCTAATCAATAATAACATATTCAAATCAACCATATGTACAATTTTATATACGTTAACACTCCTCCATCCACAAGGTTTATTTACATTTTTATTGCCCCAAATTGTTCAAACCTACCCAAATAATTCAATAGCTTCTCAAACCAATCCTCCTCTTTCTCACTGGCCTTAAACCCTTGCATGCTGTGTATCTTCACAGTTACTGTAGATATTCTAAAATTATAATATTATTCAGTTTTTTTCCTCCATTGGTTCACCCCAGCTCTTCTGCATTTTTCCAATTACTCGCTATAACCTGTCTGGCTGCAGTTACCATCAATTTCACGCATTTACATTCCTCTTTTGTTTTTAACTTGGTGCTACTCAGACTAATAAGAACCATTAATTTAGCTATCCCCACCTTCCTACCCACAATTCCCGATATTTCTATACCAATCTGTTTCTAAAATTCATTAACTAACGGACAATCCCACCACATATAACTGTATGTTCCCATCACTCCACATTTCCTGACTGATTTTATTTGTTTATTTATTGCATTCACATCCCACTTTTTCTCTCTCTAAGGAGTTCAAGGTGGCATCCCTTGTTCTCTCTGCTGCTCATTTAATCCTCACAACGACCCTGTGAGGTAGGCTAGGCTGAGGGGAATGACTGGCCCAAGGCCACCCAGGGAACTTCATGACCAAGTTGCTGGACTCCCAGATTCTATGCTGACACTCTAGCAGGACACCACACTGGCTTATGGGGAACCCTTTGTGTAAAGGGAGATTAACCCCTGAAAGGCGGACAAGAGCTTAATTTGCAAATGGGTTGCTGAGATACTTCAGATGGGCCTTTGGCAACAGGCTTCTCTTGCCCATATGTTTTTCTCTGGAAAGAGTTAATGGGGTGGGAGGATCTGAGGCCAGCTTGTCTGCATGAGAAGTACTCATCCCACAAAAAACACTGTGGAGGTAAAAACCCCTGATCTCACCTGCCTTTTTCTTTCTCAGGCCACCTGTGAAACTGAACTTCATTGACCATTTAGTGGGGAACCAGCCTGACCAGGAGATGAACTCTGTGGCAGAATGGTAAAGATTGCTTTTGGAAATCAACTTAAGGGAAGAATTGCTTTCCTTCTAGAACATGAAATTTCCTCGATGACAACACAGGACATTTAGAGCAGCCATGGGGACCCCGGATGTTGTGGGCCTGATCAATCTAAATCCCTGATTCAGAGGAACTGATTTTAGGACATTTATTATGGGTGGCCTTTACAACATGATATGTACGTACGCAAACATGCATCCAGGGGGTGGGGTCTCCAACTGAATCTTCTTTGATCCAGGTGACAGAAAGCCTCATTTTAGGCCCTGCTCATAGACCATCCTCTCCTGGGGCTTTGCAGACCCACCAGCTCAGCATGTGGGGGGTGGGGAGGAAGGAAGGGGGGCTGACCCTCTCCTTGGCTCTGCTCAAGGGAACGTGGCCCAGAGGATGCGGGCAGCTGGGCCTCGACTGTGGCTTTATCAGCGGGGATATCAAAGGGCAATAGCTATGATGGCTAACATTGATCTCCAGGTCCATCTACTCCAGGGGTGTCAAACTCAAATTCATTGGGGGCCGCATCAGCAGTTTGGTCACCCTCAAAGGGCCGGTTGTATCTGTAGGACTATGTAAAGGACATGTAAAGTGGAGGTTTCCTGTGTAGAACGGCCGGCGCCGCTAGAGGGCAGACGTTCTCTGGCTTGTAGGCTGCCGCGCATGCGCTGAAGAGGCAGCTTTCTTGTGTCAAAAAAAAAAAGCAAGAATAAAAGGTGAAGGCTGGCGGCAGCTACATGGGCCACATGACGAGGTCTGGCGGGCCGGATTCGGCCCACGGGCCTTGTGTTTGACACCTGTGATCTACTCTATACCTCTGAATGCCAGCTGTTGGCTTCCTGTCTTGCGTGAGGATTTCCCAGAATAATCTGGTTAACTGCTGGTGGGACCATTATGTTGGACAGCTGTGCTGCCGGGGGCTTGATGGGAGTTGCAGTGCAAAACATCTGGAGGTTTGGAGAAGAGTGGAGTAGATGGACTTTTGATGTGATCTCGCTTAGCTGCCTGGAGATCCACACCCCCCCCCGCTCCCCCTCCCATTAGCTGATTTTTAAATGGAATTTCCAAGACAAATCCAATTATAAACACCCACAGAGCAGATCCCCTCTCCCTTCCTTCTTTGAGCTTCCAAGCAAGCAGCCTCCATTCCAGCCATGGTTCCATAGACCCAGAGCTGCAACTCTGGAAGGAAGATCAACAGCCTCTGTAGACCATGGGCCAGTCTCCCTCTGTGCAGTGGTCTCCAGGGGATTAGATGGGAGTCTTCCCCAGCCATATCTGACGATACTAGGGACTGAGCCTGGGGTCTTTGTAAGCAAAGTGTGTGTGGTGCCTCCTCTAAAAACAAAGGAGGTCTCTAGTCCTCACTGTTCTGAATAAAGGATTGAATTAGATAGAAACTGATTTCGACAGAGTTAGACCGCTGGCCCATCCACCTGGCTTGGTACTGTGCAACCCTGACTGGCAGTGACTCTCTGCCTGGACATATCAGGGCTTGAAGGTGGATGCAAAAGCAGGTGCTCTACACCTGAGCTATGGGCTCTTCACAAAAAAAAAAAAAAACAGATGGATGTCAGAGCAGGAAGCTGCTCAGGTAGCTCTTGCTGCCTTGCTGCCTCTCCTTGTTGCAACTTTTTAATTCTTCAGTCATTAATTCTTCAAAAGAATGTTTGTGAATGCATCTAGACTCCACCCAGGATGTTCTCTAAGAATATAATCGTGGCTAAAGCCCTCAGCCTACTCATTCTGACATGTGGCGCTTCTTGCACATCTGCAGGTACCAGAGAAACCTCCTCTTTCACCGTTTCTGGTCTGTGGATGACAAGCAGCTGCACACAGAGTACAGTGCCCTCCGGTCCATTGTGATGGCCAATTATGAAGAGACCATTAAAATGCCCATCAATGAGCCTGCAATGGGGAAGAGGAAGTCTCAGATCCAGGTGAAAGCAGAGACTCTCTGGGTCCTTTGTGTCAGGGCTGAGTGGCCAGAGTTGAGCCTCGAGCCAGGGCAGAGGAACAGGCAGAGACACACCAGGACTGTGGAAAGTCCCCGGCCAAACAGGAAGCCTTTCACCATCCTCCAGTGGCCAACCTGGGGAGATGGTTCCATCTCGGAGCCTCAGGATGCTTGGGAAGGCATTGCCACCTGCAATTCCGATTGCATGCTACCAGGTGCAGCTACCCCCTAGAGAAGAAGGTGCCAGTTTCTAACTCCAGTGGCTTGTAGCATAAAGTTGTTTTAGGGGGTGCCAACTGCTTTGGGGGCTCTGGGCACTTGGCATGCTGGGGAAACTCTGGGGTGCAACACACACACACACACACACACAGAGAGAGAGAGAGAGAGAGAGAGAGAGAGATGCATATTCTATTGGCTGCAATGGAATGCCTCAAGCCTCATTTAATTGGGGGAGGGGGACCCTTTGACACCTCCCCCCAGGAAGGTCTCTATGGGCACATGGTGTGCCATGATGGTGACCGCCTGAGTTATTTGGCCTCTTCAGTACAAGCCCTGCCCATCCCAATGCATTTGCCTATTGAATCCTTCCTCTAAGGAGGTTGAGACTGTGTTGTGGTGTAGATTTCCTTTAAGCAAGGAGCGCTGACTTTGTGGACTGCTTCTCCCCTGGTGCAAGGTGGAAACATTTCTCGATAATCAGGTCTTTGGCTGATAGACATTCTATAGCCAGCGTGGTGTAGTGGTTAAGAGCAGTGGAATCGTAATCTGGTGAACCGGGTTTGATTCCCCGCCCCTCCACATGCAGCTGCACCTTGGGCCAGTCACACTTCTCTAAAGTCTCTCAGCCCCACTCACCTCACAGAGTGTTTGTTGTGGGTGAGGAAGGGAAAGGAGATTGTTAGCCGCTTTGAGACTCCTTGGGGTAGTGGTAAAGCAGGATATCAAATCCAAACTCTTCTTCTCTTATTCTTCTGTAGCCTTTTAAATGTGTTTATGGGAGGGGGTTATTGGTTTGATTTTGTTTTAATAGGTATTTTGTGTTCTCATCTTGTATTTTTATGCTGTAAACTGCCCTGTGATTTTAAGATGAGGACTGTGTGTGTGTGTTTGATTTGATTTTTTAAAAATCCACAATACGGTAAAAAATTCCTGTACTGTGAAAATACAAAAGAATCTGACTAGAGCAGCTGTCATTAGTGATGGCCATGTAGAGATTCATCAAAACAGTGGTAAGAGCACATGTTCCCTCCCCACCACTCTGGGCAAACCCTGTTTCTATTCCTCCCGTGTTTGGATGCAGTGAGACAAGCGCTAATCACAATGCAATCCTGCACACTTCTGCTCAGAAATAAGACCCACTGAGTTCCATGGAACATACTCCCAAGTAAGTGTGTCAAGGATTACAGCCTAGGATTACAAGAGGGTAAGGCAGGAGATGAAGGCTGTTAAAGACTACTACCCACAATGACATATTTTTCTCTCCTCCCCTCAAGCTCAAGGTGGTCTACATAGTTCTCCCTCTTCTCACTTAATCCCCACAACAGTCTTGCTAGGTTGAGGTCACAAAGTGAGCTTCATGGCTGAGTTGGGATTTGGACTCTGGTCTCCCAGGTCCTGGTCTTGGCCTGGTGTTTTTGTGATGTTGTTGCCGGCGGTTCACCACTCACATGGTGCCTTCCTGCGCTCACTGTGTGCTTTTCTGCTCTGCAGGAATACGTGGACTATTACGGGGGCCCTGGAGTCCAACACATCGCTCTGAATACCTCGGATATTATTGCTTCAGTAAGACAGTGTATTCCCTGATCAGTCTACCAATAAGTGGCCACCTTTGGGAATGTGGCCTTTGTCACTGCTGTGTACATTTTTGGGTTGCAGGTCACAAACCTGAAAGAACGTGGCACGGAATTCCTGGTGGTGCCCCCCACCTACTACCAAAAACTTAGGGAGAATTTGAAATCAGCCAAGATCAAGGTGAAGGAGAACATGGATAAACTGGAGGTGAGTTGGCTACCAGGGCTACCCTACATCTTGCGGTTTGCCTTAGTGGCCAGAAGGTTGGTCTAGACTGGGACTTCATCATGCAGTGCATCGTTAAACTATGGAACTTGCTGCCACAGGAGGCAGTGATGGCCATCAACTTGGGTGGCTTTAAAAGAGGATGGGACAAATTCAGCGGCTACTAGTCCTGGGGGCTGAACAGGAGGCTGAACTAGATGGCCCATTGGCCTGATGAAACAGGGTTTTCTTATGTTCTTACCGACTGGCGAGGCATGAAGTCAAATCCCTACTCATCTGTGAAGCTTGGTGGGTGACCTTGAAATAACTACTAGCTCCAAGTTGTGGGAGCAAAACAGAAAGGTCAAGAACCAGATACTCCTCTTGGAGGATCTTGGATAGAAATTCAATACAAATGCAACCAAATACTTTAGCAGCTGCTCAACTTGATGAGTTTCATATTGGGAAGGGGGTTGTGGCAGTTCCAATGTAATGTGCAAGACCACCAACCTTTAAGGTGGGGCTGGCTATCCTGTGACCCCCCTCCCAAGGCCCTTGGACTCCAAGCTCTCACCAGCCCCAGCCAGCATGGCCCAACGCTGGAGAGAGATGTGAGATGGAGTCCAGCAACATCTGGAGGGCCACAGGTTAACCCCATCCCAGCTTTGAGGGCATCACTTCCTGGTGCAGCTGGCGTTCTCCATGACCCTTTCCCTCTGCAGGGAGGTGGGACTGATTTGGATGGTCAGACTCCGCCACTTAATGGATCCAAATGGTTTCCAAAGGGTAGTAGGGGATGTTTTATCCCATGTTGATGGCCTTTTAGCTGACTCCCTGTTGGCTCGCTGGAATGCAAAGTTAACCAGGACTATTGACTATCTGGTTCCGAAGCACCCTCTCCAATTGTATGGAGTCTGGACAGCCCTGTGGTTTTTCCCAGAGCTGAGGGCGGTAGCGGAAAACACATTCTGAATCAGACCGAACACGGGTTAGAGCTCAGTATCAAGCCTACCAAGTGGCGATAGCGACGGCAAAGAGGACATTCTTCACCACCTCTATTGCATCTGTAGAAAACAGCAGCAGCAGACTCTTTCAAGTGGTTCACAATCTAGCAGAACAACCTCCACCATCAGGGCCTGGTGGGGATCCCAAGATCTCCTGAAATGATTTTGCAAAGTTTTTTGCAGATAAAGTCGCTCAGATTCGGAAAGAGGTAGACTCCACCGTGGGAGCAGGGCCGGGGTGAGAGAGTGCTAGAGTCCTGTCCAGTCAAGTGGCATGGGATCAGTTCCTATCTGTTACCTTCGAGGATGTGGACAGGCTGCTTGGATGAGTGAAACTAACCACCTGTCTCCTTGATCCATGCCCTTCCTGGTCCTGAATGGGGTAACTGTGCCCCTGAAGGACCAGGTGTGCAGCCTGGGAGTCATTTTGGACTCACAGCTGTCCATGGAGGCGCAGGTCAATTCTGTGTCCAGGGCAGCTGTCTACCAGCTCCACCTGGTACGCAGGCTGAGACCCTACCTGCCCGCGGACTGTCTCGCCAGAGTGGTGCATGCTCTAGTTATCTCCCACTTGGACTACTGCAATGTGCTCTATGTGGGGCTACCTTTGAAGGTGACCCGGAAACTGCAACTAATCCAGAATGTGGCAGCTAGACTGGTGACTGGGAATGGCTGCCAAGACCACATAACACTGGTCTTGAAAGACTTACATTGGCCCCCAGTGCATTTCTGAGCACAATTCAAAATGTTGGTGCTGACCTTTAAAGCCCTAAACAGTGTTGGCCCTGTATACCTGAAGGAGCAGCTCCACCCCCATCGTTCATTACGGACACTGAGGTCCAGCACCAAGGGCCTTCTGGCAGTTCCCTCACTGTGAGAAGCCAAGTTACAGGGAACCAGGCGGAGGGCCTTCTTGGTAGTGGCACCTGCACTGTGGAACGCCCTCCCATCAGAAATCAAGGAAATAAACAACTATATGACTTATAGAAAACATCTGAAGGCAGCCTTGTTTAGGGAAGTTTTTAATGTCTAATGTTTTACAATTTTTTATGTGCTGTAAGTTGCCCAGAGTGGCTGGGGAAACCCAGCCAGATGGGCAGAGTATAATAAAAATTAATTATTATTATTATTATTATTATTATTATTATTATTATTATTATTATTCACCTCATCCTTTCCCTGGGCAACTTCTATCATTGCCCTTTCATTTGCTTCTGCTGTAAAGGAACTCAAAATCCTAGTTGACTTTGACGAGAAGGGATACCTGCTTCAGATCTTCACAAAGCCTGTTCAGGACAGACCGACTGTCTTCCTTGAGGTCATCCAGCGCCACAATCACCAGGTTTGTTGGGCAGCCGGGGCTCACCCCAGGCTCAGTGGAAACAAATCAACTCTTACAGATTGGTGTGAAGATGGCTTTCTGTTCTACCCTGCTCAGTTGTTTTTAAAAAAACCTTGCATGATAAAAGTTGGGAAATGACCACCTTTTTAAGGCACAAAAGGGACTCAACTTGGACAATCCAGATGCTGTATTGCAACCACTAGAATGAGCTGTTGGCCAGATTTTACTATGCTGCAGCTAATTGTCAGAGGGTAATGCGGCTTGCAGGCTAGATGATCTGAGCAACCAGTAGGGCAGGCATAGGCAAACTTTGCCCTCCAGATGTTTTGAGACTAGTTTCCATCATCCCTGACCACTGGTCCTGTTAGCTAGGGATGATAGGAGTTGTAGTCCCAAAACATCTGGAGGGCTGAGTTTGCCTGTGTCTGCAGTAGGGGCTTGGCTGACACTGTGAATAATTATTGTCTCCTCTTTCTGATCAGTTCATTGCTACTAACCTCACCTCCTGCCCCTTGAAAACAGAGTACCTGGCTCACTTTGGCTAGGTACCTGCCTCTGGCCTTCCCGATTTCTGAGTTTACTGCTCTGGAATTTGGCATTAGTCTACTCTGAACTAGGGACTTAACTCTGTGCCTTCCAAGTTCCAAGGGGCTGTCTGCAGGTCTGACCCTGGCAACGCTTATTCAAAAGGCAGATGGAATAATAACAACAATGTTGCTGGTGTGGCTATTAAATCTGAGCTGATGGGAATGCATCATCATCGTCGTCACCATCATGCTTCTGTGTTCATACGAGGCACATTGTGACTGATCATTGGCTTCTCTGCCGTATCACCCATTCCATCTGAGGCGGAGTGGAGATCCCACCTGCCACGGAAGAGAGCTCCAGCTGGGGTATCGGGAAGAAAGTGCTTGCACTATTTACACATTTCTCTCTCTCCTGTGGCTTTAGGGATTCGGTGCTGGAAACTTCAAATCTTTGTTTGAAGCTATTGAACTGGACCAAGATGCCCGGGGAAACCTCACTGTCCTGACACCCACCGGAAAATCAGACTTTGTGTAATGCTCAGGAGGAAACAGTATGGATATATACTGAAAGTGGGATGCACTATGCAAGAAAGGGTTGGAATAATTCCTCCCAGTTCAGGCTTTCCTGAAGGCGGTTCTAAAGTCTTCCTTTTTCCCTCCATTGGCTATTTTTTTAAAAAAAAAATTAATACCATGGGAGCCTTCCTCCATGTCCACTTTGGAGAGATCCCTCAGGTTGGCTGAAATAAACAAACGAACATGAATTTGTCTGTTCCTCTTCCCAGTATTTGGCATGGCACTTGAAAAAGGACTGTAACAGCTACACAGTTTTGGGGCCATGTAAAAACTGCAACTTTTGAGTCATGGAATCAGAGACCTCAAAATGAATCAAGTCCAAACTCCAGGCGATGCAGGAACCCTTCCTTGTGCCATTTTTTGTTGATAGGTGACTACCTACATGCCACCGAGTGCAGCAGTCTGCTTCCAGCAGCAGCAGCAGCACCCAGCTGCAAGATCCAGATGCTCACAAGCCAGTGATAAGTAGCCTTTCCCATTCTGGTTTTTGCCCTTGTCCAAGGAGGCTCTTGTTATCTACCACGTCTGTAGAGCAGAGATGGGGAACCTGGTACCCTCCAGCTATTGCTGGACCTCAAACCCCCACCAGCCCCAGCCAGTAGGGCAAATGGTATAGGATGATAAGCACTGTAGCCTGCCCTACAACAGATAGAGGACTGCAGGTTCCACCTGCTCCTCTGTAGATGAACTTGGCTTCCCTGAGATTTGTGTAACTTTTGCTCAAAGCCCTTCAAACTTAGTGGCTATCTTCACATCATTTATTAAAATATTGTTAACCCAGCCTCTGTCAAAAGGTTTCAGGACCAGGTGTACCAATAAGTAAACAAAGCCAGCTACAAGTCAGGATCAGATAATAAAGCAATAAATAATCTTAAAACACAAGCAGTCCTTGTACGACATTATGTTAGATGAATCAACACAATGGTAAGTATGTCCTGGCAAATCAACATGGTACAGTGGAACCTCGACTTACATAGGCCTTGTCTCGCGGACGTTCCAAGTTGCGTCCACGGCAAACCCGGAAGTAAACACTGGGTTTGCCGCGATTCGCGCAAGCGGCTTCTGCCATCTGCACGTGCACAGAAGCGGCCGCCGCATGCACATGCGCAGAAGCATGCTACTGCCGAATGTGCATGCACACAAGACGCCTCTTCTAGCTTCCTGTTTCAACCAGTGGACGGACCTCCGGAATGGATTATGTCCGTAAGTAGAGGTTCCACTGTATTAGGAGAGAGGAAGATGAATTTCTCTATTTACAGCTCCCTCAGTGCTTGAGGAATTATGTTTTTTTCATACTTCAGTACAAAGTGCCCCAATCTCTACTTCTTGGACTGACACAAGGATAGGAATTTACTTATCCACAGGCTTTTGTGCTTGCCAAAGAGTTACTGGCTCAAAAATAATCAAATGTACCTTTCAAGTAAAAAAATGCATTTCAAAATACAAAGACGACCCTGCCTCTTCTAGGGGTCTGGGTGCTTCTCTTCCCCAGAAGAGACATAACTAGTTTCAGAAGGGCCAGCAGCACACACCCAACTCACTGGCCTCCAATACTATGCTTCCTATTTGAACCAAGCCACACAGATCTCTGCAAAGCTTGATGGGATTCACTGCATATTTTATTTCAATGCACTTCCCCCACCCGGTCCCTTATCTAGGACAGGAGTAGCAAACTGTGACCCCTCAGATATTGCTCATCCCTGACCATTGGCCATGCTGACTGGGGGCTATTGGGAGTCCAGCAGCAGTTGGGAGAACCACAGACTCCTGTCCCTGTCTTGGTGCATTGCTTAAGGTTAGAGAGGTTAGCTGAGGTGCTCACCTGCCCACCACACCTGCCCAATCCCATCACACCTATCCTGTACCGTCCTACCTCTTGCATATACTCCACAGTTGTACCCTGCAAGGATAAAAACTTTTAAAAAGCAAGTTCCTAGTCCTTATGGGGGGCAGTGAAAATACGCTTGTTTAGGATGAAAGCCATTAAACATATTTTCCTTTCTATATATTAAGGGCAATGGTTATGTTAGGTCTGTAAATGTTCTCTGCATAAAGATTAGGACATCTTTCAGGCTGGTAGCAACTCATTCTCCAGCCGCCATCAGATCAGTGGCCTGAATAGCACAATCTATGTACAAGACAGAAGTAGCAGCAGCAGGCTCAGGAGAACCCCCAGCTTTGCAGAAATAAAAAAAAATACTGGCGGAACAAGACCAAAATGGGGAGAAACCCAAAGCTTGCTAAGGCCTGAACAAACCCAGTGGCCCCCAGAACGTTAGGGTGGAAAGCAATGGGGAGTCTTGTCTGAAGCTGGGCGCTCTGGAAGAATGCGTGGCTGGCTGGCTGGCTAGCATTCCGAAATAGAGAACTCTACACCATATTTTGTTGCAGGCAACAATAAGAGAACGTATTGGATCTGGTGAAAAGGTCCACCTGTTTTCCTCACAGCCAGACGCTTCCAGGAAGTTTGAAGCGGAGCGTGAGGGCAATGGTCCCTCTCCTGTGCTTGGCTGGCCCGAAATATTCTGAATGACACAACGGACAAGATAGCACCTTGCTGCAGCCCCAATCTTGGCACTTCAGCAGTTGCTGGCGGTCAATGTCCTCCAGGGCAGCAAGCAGACTGAGAGGGCAGAGGTTAAGCCACAGGGCATACATGGCTCTACTTTCCAGTATCTTGCCACTGCTGTGTGTCATCCCAGCTTGCAACACCGTAACTGGCTGCCTCACAATAATTTATTACTTATATGCCACCCATCTAACTGGGTTGCCCCAGCTACTCTGAGCGGCTCCTAACAAAAAATAGTAAAAACACAACACAGCCTTGCTTCTGCCTCCCATTTCTCATGACTAATGTAATGCAAGTATCTCAGAAGCCCATGCAACCTTTGTGTCATTTCCAGAAGCTCTGCCATATGTGAATCTTCTCTTTGAGAAAGATGCATGTTCACACATCACATCTTCGTGGATATTTAGGTATTTTCAAATACCAGTTTTCTCTTTCTATGTGCTTCCAAACAGTCCTCAATAACAATTCCTGGAGCCTAATAAACCAAACACACAGCTCTTCTGTAAGAAAAGTCAGTATATTTATGGTTTGCTTTATAAAAGTTACTATAATACAATGGTACATAGTATTCAATTCACAAAAAAATTATGAACAAATATTTACAGCATGACATGCCCACAACAAAAAAAAAAAAAAACCACGTTCTTCTAAACAAGGTATACTGAAGACGGAGCACAGAACAGTCCCAAACTTATACAGCTGTTCAAAACAAAAGGGAACAAAAGGTTTTAAAAAAATCCCAAATCTCAAAAGCAGAGATTTAATTTTGTCTTTTTTTGTTTTGTTTTAAGGAACATAAAAAATAGATGCCATTTATTGCAAACCATTTTCCTTGCCCCTTTTAAAGGAGCTCTTTATTTTTCACACTGCGAATTAAAAACCGGTATTTTTACAGAATTCAGGTACAAGGACTAAGGTTTTCCCCTCCACAGTGTTTCATTTTAAGAACTAACTCCCAAATTCATAGTATCCTTTGTTCCCCACCACTGCCTTGTCCCAGAAGCTCCAGTGAGGTGAGAGCTTCATGAGAACAGACAAAGCTTCGGATGAGCAGGACTTTGCTAGCTGGCGAAGACCCTGTTCATGTGGAGCAACAGAGAAGCACTGGAGCACCTTGGAGCTCCAGACCGTGGCTAATGCAATTTTCTTTGTAATCGCTACAAATACTACGTTGGTAATTGAGAAGGAACGTTATAAAATAAAATTGCCAGGGGAGGGTCAAAGTTATAGATTTGCTTAAATACATTTTAGGTTGTCATTAATAGACTATACACATTTTCTTGTCTGAAATAAATAGATTTTGCACATTAAGGTATCAGAAAGGCAAATTTTAAAAAGCCTTAACTTGGCAGGGTTTTTCTTTTAAATCTTCAGCTTCTTAATGCTTCTAGTTTGATCTACGTATTTGACAAAAAAAAAAGATATTTTGTACAGAATTTACATTATACATAGCTTGACACAAGCTGTAAATGGCGCCAGCTCTCCTCCCCCCACCCCAATCTCCCACTCTCTTACTGAGGTCTTGGGCTGACAATCTTTTAAAAAAGAACTCCAAACTACAATAGTCACTTTTAACAAATTATTTACATGCTTCTGAAGTACAAAGAAAACAGCCAAAAACATACAAAACAAAAATCAACATGTTTCTACAAGAAACAGTGTTTGAAGAGAAGAGTTTGAACGGCTGCTATGCACAGATGATGTGTCCATTTTAAATGTCAAAATTTCATCTCCCCCACCCTTTAAAAAACTTTTTATACAGAAATGCACTGAAATGATCCCTGAAAATAGGTCACAAACGACAAAACTGAAACAGCTCTCCATCAGAGTTTACAAATTATTTTCTCCCCCATTGTATTAATAAGCTGCTTTGACAATATAAATATCTGTCAGAGTGAGACATCACTGGCTCCTTCCAAGATTTAATCTGAAACTGGAAACTAGAGTCAGGGAAAATGATTGTATGAAACCAAGCAGGCTGGGATTGAAAGCACAGGAAAGTTCGTTTCTATTTGCTAGATAATACCGGTGTGAAAACTCAATGAAAGTCAAGTTGAATCCCACACCCACCTTGCCAGGCCCTCCATTTGGAGTGGATGAGTCAAGGCTTGTGGGTGGGCCGACGAGACTTTGGCACTGCCTCTTGGGTGGCTGGGGTTAGAGGGGAGACTTGTAGGATCAGGATTGTATCTCTAGACTTAGACTGGAGCCGTTATTCCTTCCAGAGATCTGCCTCTCTTGTTTTAAGGAACATAAAAATCCTCCCCTCGTTTGGAGCAGGGACAGAGAAGCTGATCACCTGTGCCCCAAAATTATTTCCCTTCAATGCAGAGCCTTTCAAGGAACAAGAGAATAACCGGATCTGGAGCAGTCATAATTTAAAAATTTCGACCACGCTTGTGTATATGAAAGAAAACACTTTTGAAAGTGTGTGTGTGTGTGTGTGTGTGTGTAGTCACAACTTCTATGCCAGGAAGTTGCTTCAAGTTCCAAGCTAAGGCTATCCAGCAGAACCACACTGATACGAGTAGCTTTAGTATTGCTGTACTTCCTTAAGAAAACAATTCGTTTAACACACACAAAAATATGCAGGGTTAATAAATACAGAGAGGCCGCATGAGGCATCTTTCCTGCACACGCCCTCACCTACATTTCCAGCTGGTGTTTCTGCAGGAGATGCTGGATTATACTCCTGGCATGAGAGAGCATGGGCAAGGGTGGGAGCCTGTAGATAAGGCAGCTTGCTTACTATGTTCTGTGTTACATGAAATGGATGTGGCTTTCTCAAAAGGTTGGAAGCATTAAAAAGCCACACCAAAGACATGCCAAGGAGAACCTGTAAGGAAGCAGGGGGACTGGCTAAAGAACCAAGGTCACTGCCAAGCTTCTGCCCTCCAGTTTTGGACCACAATGGGAGTTGTAGTCCAAAATAACAGAAGAGACCCAGGTTGGGGAAGGCTGGGATAATCTAACCAACTGAACACATGGTCCTCCATACTCAATGGCCAGAGTTTGTTCAAGCTCCTCAACCCACAAGGCCAGCAGAGACACTTTGCCCAGAAAGACACACCAGGCTTGCTTCTTCCTTTCGGCTTCTGAACCTCAAAGGGCGGAAAGCCGCTGACTTTTAGATGTTATATTTTGCAAGCAAAATTCCACTGCCTTACTATGGAAGCCATCAAGACCACACACAAAATGTCAGTAATTAGGTGCGGGTGCTGCGGGAAGGAGCAAAAGGCCTGACAGAGTATCTGTGCATCTTCCTATTTTTTCTCTGGGAAATTAATTCTTAGTTTAGCCAAGTTTAAAGTCCAGTAAATTTAATCCAGGTGCAAAAGACTGAGGAGTACTGAAGATGAGCATATATTTCAATATTTGCCCGACTCAACACTCTTTTAACAGTTTTGAGGCTAATTCTTTTTTTTTTTTTTTAAGGCACACCCCACACACTTTTCTTGCTGCAATGTTTGCTTGGGTTTTAATCAAAAAGAAGAACCCCCACTAATCTCTCTAGTGCAAACAAGCACTACATAATTATAGGACAGGCATTTGAGAGTGAGGATGTAGTCTGACCAAGAAATCTGCTTGCTACTGAAAATAAGCTTTGACCACAAAAAAGTGCTGCTTTCTCAGGCCATAAAACAGTTGCTCTCCACACACACACAAAAAGCACACACACACAAACATCCACACCCCGTGGGGACCCTCCCTGCCTTACTCAACCAAACTAAGCTAAATGAGGACTAGGCTCCACTGGGCTGAGGCAGGCAAGACCTGGTTCTTTCGTCAGAAGTCTCTTCAATACTTGGGAAGGAAGAAACCTAAAAGATTGTCATTTAAGGACAAGAGCATTCTGCCAAAGGGGATGGGATGATGAGGGTGAAAAACCAAGGAGATAAAAGCAGCCGCTGACTTGGGTAGGACAGATATTGTCCCAGCTCACCCCCCACTTGGCATCTGCACAGCCTCTGTGCATTTGGAGGGGAGGGAGATGTTTGCCCTGGTTTCCTGTGCAAGCCTCAAGTGTGTGGAGGACGTATGGAAACAGGGCTTGGTGGAGCACACTCAGAGTGCTGCCAAACCAACAGTTTCTACAGCATAGCAAGTGCTACAATAGAGGGGGAAATTTGGGGGGGGGATCCAGCTCTGCTTTTAAAAAGAAAAGTAGTGGGTTCATTATTGGGTTCCTAAAGCTATAGTCCCCCCTCCCTCCCCCACAAGGACCAGCAGTGTGCAGAAAGCCCAGGTGGGCACCAAGGTGACAACATCAACCACAACTCTGATCCACAGAAGGGAGGAGGTATGTCCTTTTGTGCATCGCAGACCCAGACAGAATTCCCTGCCTGCTTGAGAAAGCCTCCACTTGACGTCGGTGTCCCAGCGCTCACTGCAGGCGATCCCAGCCAGCTTCCATTCAACTCATGGCCTCTTGTGTCTTTAGTCTCTGCTTCACATTTTTTGAATGTCTTTCTCCTGACCCTCCACAAGACAAATGAGTAAAAGGTAGCAGCATTTTATGGAGAGAGGAACGTGTTTAAAGGATAGTAAGGGTACCTCGCTCTACCCATGAGAGCTACACCATAAAGGAGCGAGCAGAGCAGGAGGCGGGGAGAAGAGAGAGTGTTTTGATTTATGGTGCCACTGAGTAAGGGGAACGATCACGAGGGGTGGAGAGAGGTGGGGTTGTGAATCTGAAGATGAAAAGCACCTGCAGCTTGAAGAGTCCTAGTGTGCGTGTCTTCAATTTGCACTTCTCCTGACAGAAGGATAGAAAGTGCCATATAGGTTCCCCTGTCTCTTCCTCATTTTCCTTCTTCCACCTCATCTCTCTTTTTTCTTACTTTTTTTTTTTTTTTGGCAAAAGTGCAACCACCCTCGGCTACCACAGTTTGGACACAGCCACCACGTGGCAAAAACCTTGGGCTTTAATTCAGGGTCCCTCTGCAGTTCTCGGAGCCACACAAACAGGGGATCTTTACATCCTCAATGGGGAATTTGTAGTCGTATGTAATTTCCTCATTCACATTGATGTACTGCTTCGAGTAGATGACAATCTTCTTCTGAGATTCCACTGTGATGACTTTAGCGTAGCAGTTGGGCTAAAACAAAAGAAGCAGTTAATTAAAAGCTTTGGCTTAAAGATGTTGATTCGCTTGTTTAGATTTCGGACCCATCACTGTCTTAGTATGTGTGTGCATGTGTGTGTTCTGTGTTTCTGGGAAGGGAGGCTGAAGAAACAAAAGAAAAAATTCTTTCTAGCCACCTTTTAATATACTTGAGAAGCACATATGATAAGCACAGCATTAGGCACAGAGAAAACTTAAAGAAGTTGCAAAGATCACTGGTTTAAGGTGCTGGTTTTGACCTCTAAAGCCCTACACGGCCTAGGACCCACGTACCTATGGGTATGCCCCGCAGAGGACCTTAAGGTCCACAAATGACAACACTTTGGAGGTCCCAAGTCGCAAGGTGGTTAGATTGGTCTCAACTAGGGCCAGGGCCTTTTCACTACTGGCCCCGACTTGGTGGAAAGCTCTATCACAAGAGACTAGGGCCTTGTGGGACTTGACATCTTTCCACAGGGCCTGCAAGACAGAGCTGTTCTACCTGGCCTTTGGTTTGAACTCAGTCTGACCCTTATGTTTTCCCTCCCCTTACGGTTTTGATCCATGGGCTACTTTTAAAATGAGGCTGCATTTTAAATTGCATTTTAACCTCTATTTTAAATTGTCCCCTCCCCCATTATGTTTTTATTGTAATTTTACTGGTGTTAGCCGCCCTGAGCCCGGCTCTGGCCGGGAAGGGCGGGGTATAAATAAATTTTGTTATTATTATTGATAAACAGGTATGAGGAGCAGGGGAGGGAAATCAAAACTGAAGAGCCAACAATCAGTCACCTCCTTCCATAAGACAGTATGAGCCTGAGGATTGTGGGAAACAGAGAGGCCACAGGAGTGGGAAGATCCACTCACCCACCCACGTGGACTTTCTACCCCTACAAGTTTGTTGCCCCACTGTGATGACAGTTGGAGCCACCAGGGGACACAAAAAGGAATTTGGGGTGGGGAGGTGACAGGGGCTTGGAAAGGGGAGACGCTGCCACGACCCAGGTGACGCCAGGGAGAAGCGCCCAATTTTGAATGGATCTCTCAGGGCCATCCACTTGCCCCTGCCTGCAGTTGAGATAAAGCCAGAACACAGGGTGAGCCTATGGCAAAGCGGTGGGTGTCTTCCATCCCTCTGCACATGGGGATGAGGCCTTGGCACAACAAGATTGTGGGCTTGGCAGCAGCAACTGCAGTGAGGGAAAAAACCAGGACCAGGGTAGCCCTCAGCAGCTGGTAATGGAGAGCAGAGGAAGAGGTGGTGTTGGGGATGGCAGCATTGTGTCCTGGAAGCTTTGCTTTGATGACATCCCCCGCCTGCCCCTGCGAACAACAGCAGCAGCTGCTGATGCAGTGAGATCAGTGACAATGGTGGCTCCTACTGCCTGGGCAGCAATGAAGGAAGCCCAGATGCAGCCCAGTTGCCACACCACAACCGGACCAGGTAGGGCTGGCAAGGGGAGCAAGCAGAGAGCAAAAGCACTTCTCTCTCTCTCTCTCTCTCTCTCTGTGTGTGTAGCTACAAACCCTTTCACATTTAGTACAGGAATAAAGTCTGATGCCACCAAGTGAGTGGTGGAGCTTGTAAGGCAAAGCAACACTTACATTGCAACTGTGGTTAATAAACCTGGCGAAGTTTCCACACTTTGTTGCATCTATAATCGTGTCGTGGTCAACCCTGAACATGTAACTGCTGCCAATGCCTTCGTCCTCATACCGCTTCTCTCGCATGTCAGCAATTACCTGCAGAAGAAGCCAAAGGTCACAAGAGCTACCTTCCAAGAGCAGCCACATTAAGAAAGGGAGAGAAGAGGGACCAAACCAAAGAGGTGACACCTGTCAGAATTTTGCTGCTCACCATTTTATAAAGACCCTCCATGGCTGAAAGTAGAAAGATTTCAAAAGGTAAACACAGAGAGCACCATTTTCACAGGGATACTGGCACAGGAGACGGCAATACAGCCGACTCACAAGTTGTGTGCATTTGACTAGTGTGGTTGCAGTTGTATGTGCTTGGCAGCTGGCCAGAACTCAACCACACAAATTAAACACAGCAAGGCAGACAGCATAAAAGCTCTTTCCGTGCCAATCCCATGCAATACCTTCCCAGAGCCCAGGGAGCAGGACTGAAGCAGCCACCTTGGGCTGCAAAAACTTGTAGGGCGGCACCCCACCCACCCAGCTCAGGGTTGACAGCAGCAGCTTCTGATTAGAACTCGCAGAACTTTTCACAGAGCTTGTGAGATCTCACGTGAGATCTTGTGAGAGTTCTGCATCATCTGGTGAGATTTCAGGTGAGGGGCAGCACCTTCCTGTTTCACATCAGGTGTCAAAATGGGGTGGGCCACCCATGCTGCTAAGAAGGCAGAAAGCTTAAAAGATCTCCATTTTGCATGGGGGGGGGGCAAGGCCCACTTGGAAAAGTAAGAATGGCCAAAGGGGGGCAGTTCTGGGGTTGTCATTGCTGCTGTACAGAACAATGCATGTATCAGACCTTCAATCTGTAAATAAAGCATTTTAAACTTTCTGAACGATGTGTGGTCTGTTTATTGCCAGAGGGGCAAAAAGAAACAGAGTGCTGTAAGTGGACTAAATGGGACAGAAGGGGGACAGTATTGCCCGCCTGCAGGCTGAGCTGGGGCAACACATTCTGCCCCCTCGCTCTGCTGCATGGCCACATGGGGCTCACGCCACTCCTTACAAGCTGCTCTATGGGTTGGAACTCCGACGCGTGGCTCCTCTCCTCTTACCTGCCGGATATTCTGCCCCACATACTCAATCACCATCTCGTCAGCAGCAATGGGCTCCATTGCAAAGAGTCCCCAGTCGTGAATGTGACTCTTGCAGAATTTTAGCTTTTTCTTCCGGAACTGTGCGATGGGGAAGAGAGACAATAAAAAGGGTGCCTGTAAGCCATTTGTTCGAAAACCGGCACAGTGCTGAAGCAGACCGAGCACAACGGGGCTTACAACCCAGCAACATGCCATTCAGAAGATCCATTTCTAAATAAGCCGAAACCACGTTTTAGAGGCTGCTTAGCTTGGGCCATGGCAGCCAGTGCCCCTTCCTGCCACACTTCCCATTTTAATGCTACTTTATCAGAGTAACAGAAAACAGAGAGGCATGTAGAATATAAAATAATGGCAGTCCGTAAAAACTAATATGGAGTTACTTGAAGAGCACAGGCAATCCTGTTTGATATAACTTGTTCTTCACAGGCCATCTCCAGGGTGTGAGGAACTGCATTAAAGCCAACATGGTAATTCGGAACAAACTACAGTCATGAGTTTTCCAAAGTCATTTAGATTATTTAATTGCCATTTTATTCCCTGCTTGTGTAAATAATAAAACTGTTGGTTCAAACATTTTTGTCCTTTCAAGATTTGCAGCCAAGATGATCAAGGGTCTGGAAACCAGGCCTTATGAGAAATGGTTGAAGGAGCTGAGTACGTTTAACTTGGAAAAGAGGAAACTGAGAGGAGATAGGATAGCCATCTTCAACTATCTCAAGGGCTTTCATATGGAGGAGGGAGCAAGCTTGTTTTCTTCAGCTCTGGAGGGAAGGAGTCAAACCAATGGCTTCGACAAGAAGATTCTGACTAAACAGCAGGAAGAACTTTCTGACAGTATGAGCTGTTTGACAGTGGAAAGGACTCGCTTGGTAGACTCTCCTTCCTTGGAGGTTTCGAAGCAGAGGTTGGATGGCCATCTGTCATGGATGCTTTAGCTGGAATTCTTGCATTGCAAATGACCATTGGGATCCCTTCCAACTCTGCAATTCCACAGTTCTATTATTTTGGGTGAGTTTTTCATTTAGGGCCCCTGCCACACTTCAGTATACAAATAAGTTGAATTGGAACTCCTTTAAAGGTAAAGGGACCCCTGACCATTAGGTCCAGTCGTGACCCACTCTGGGATTGCGGCGCTCATCTCGCTTTATTGGCCGAGGGAGCCAGTGTATAGCTTCCGGGTCATGTGGCCAGCATGACTAAGCCGCTTCTAGCAAACCAGAGCAGCGCACAGAAATGCTGTTTACCTTCCTGCCAGAGCAGTACCTATTTATCTACTTGCACTTTGACGTGCTTTCGAATTGATAGGTTGGCAGGAGCAGGGACCGAGCAACGGGAGCTCACCCCGTCATGGGGATTCAAACCGCCAACCTTCTGATCGGCAAGCCCTAGGCTCTGTGGTTTAACCCACAGCGCCACCTGGAACTCCCTGGAACTCCTTTAAATCTCTCCAAATTTTGGCAACCATCATTCTACTTGCCACAAATGTATCTCCAATTAAGTTTTATTATGCAATTCCAAGTAAATGTAATGGTGCCAACTGAGGGATTTTAACCATTCCTTCTCCAGCTACTTTTCTCAATATCTGGAATTTCTTGAAATGTCACATCCCAGAATTCCTGCTACCCTTCAGGCCTTCTCTTAAAGGGACTTGCAGATTCCTTCTGCAAAGCTTGCCCCAAGACCACAGCAACATGATTTTAACCCTTTCCTGCCATTCCTCAATCAAATACTTCGTCACTTGGAAGGCAGACAAGTTCACTGATCAGTAGGGGTTATAGTAAATGGAGGCTTCCAAGAGGGAAGCTGCACAACTTACCTTGAGCTGGTTGAATTTGAGCAAGTCACTGTCGCAACTGCCGGGTAAGGAGGACAGAAGCCTGCGTTGCTCGGACCTCCTCTCGGAGCCAGCCCGGGTGGAAACGTGCACCTGGGCAGGGATGCTCATTCCCTGAGGACCAAAAACAGGACAGCATAGCAGTTAGCAAGCAGGAGAGTGGAACTGGTCTCAGGCAGGTTTAGCCTCAAGGCTGGGGTGAGCTCAGTGACACAGCATCTGCACGCTGAGAAATATTTTTGCTCAAGATCCCAGAGAGCTGCTCAAAGATGGCAAACTGGCCCATAGCCAAGGGGGAGTGCAGCCCATGTTTATCCTGCAGAGGGCGCCAGGCTCAATCCCTGCGGCCTGAAGGAAGAGGGAAGGTGGCGAGGAAGACCAGGGCTGGATGCCCATAGCCAGTCAGAGGAGCCAGAAGTGGGAGAGGTAGAACAATGGCCTGACAAAGCATAAGCCAGCCACACACCCACCAACCTGGCGCCTCCAGATGTTTTGGGCTATAACTCCCATCATCCCAAGCCAACACAGCCATGTAGTGGTCCAAAACAACTGGCCCAACTGGCAAAAAGTGGTGTAATGTAAATTCATATATTATTGTTTTTTGCTGACTTGATCATAAGGCAGTTACTTACTAGGCAAAAAGGTTCCTGCACTGCAGGCAGTTGGACCAGATTACCCTCATGGTCTCTTCCAACTCTACAATTCTATGATGCTATTCTATATAGAGAACATTCTATTCTTTTAAGTGAGCTAATAAAATATATTAAATCCTATTAAAAATTAACCCCCAAACTGAATGCTCCCCACCCACAAGTTTGCCCTTCTGCCTTTCCTAGCTCTTTTTCTGCTCCACTCTTCTGGCAAGCGAGAACGCACCCCAGCTGACTTGCCGGCCACATTGTCCCATTTATACCCCCTAACATCTCATATCCCTGCCTACCACCTTCTCCAGACGGTTACAATTAATTCAGCAACTCAAGGGTGCAATTCAATCGCCATGTCTTTTCTGCCCCCAAACTGTAAAAGGGTTCAGGTGGACTTCAGAGAGGAGGGAGGTGCCAGCAGAACTCCCAGCCAGAAGAAAGAAGAGGGGGCCATCCTTTACCTGCGTGTCGGCAGGAGGCTCCTCTGCAAATGCACGGCTGTTATTGAGGTATTTCAGTTTGTCCTTCTTGTCGATCTTGTAGTAGCCTTCGCTGCGGGCACAGCCTGTGACGTGCTCCCGCATCCCATCGTCCCGTTTTTTCTTCTTTGGAGTAGAAAAGCTGGTTGGTGGACTCCACGTTAAGGAAAAACCCAGGAAAGATGTGGGCGGCAAGGCCCTGCAATTATGCCAGCAAAGCTTGCTGGGCCCTTGGCCCTAAGCCAGAGATGGGCAACATATTCTAGCCCAAGGGCCTCCTTGCCACCTGGGCCACTTTCTGGGGCTGAATACCAGTGGTGGGCAGGGCCAGAGGGGAAAGTAGGTGGAGAAATAGGTGTGGCTTTTACCTTTGCAGGGTCTGCTACATTCTGGCCACAAGAAAGTCGGGAGTTTCTCTCTCTCTCTCTCTCTCTCTCTCTCTCTCTCTCTCTCTCTCTCACACACACACACACACACACACACACACACAAACAAACACAGCCTCCATCTAGGTAAGCATTAAAAACTTTCATGATGAAAATATGTAACAAACAAGCGAGTTAAAAATCAGAAGAGGTAAAATGATTGCCTACCTAGGGGTGTCTTCAATACCTGGTGGAATGCCAGTCCCGATGGGGCCTCTTGTTCTTCAGCAGAGAGGGCATTCCACAACACTGGAGGCACCAGAGGAAGAGCCCACCTTTGTGCTACCGCAAGCCAAGCATCATCCAGCCATGTCAAAGCTAGCTGGGTATCATTTGCTGATCTTAATGCTCTTACCTAGCAGTGGAGGGGAAGGTGTTTTTTCAGGCATTAGCTAGAGGAATCTCTCCAATATGTATTTGGTAAGGGAGTGGAATTTCCCATTTTCTCTGTTAGGCAGATCACTATGTAACAACTGCCAGACACAAAGCATGTCAAAAGTACGTAATCTTCCACTGAACCATTGGCAGAGGAGCATGCGAGCCTGTTAAGTTTGCAAACTCATCAAGCAGAACTGAATTGTGCCTGACAAAGAGTTCTGTGATATGCTAGGGTTGCATATCATTTTTACTAAACAAAATGATGTCAGTAGATGGTACTAAGCAAACAGTTTTAACTTAGTGTTCTGCCTTTATTTTTTCATTATTATATTTTTTTGGGGGGATGGGATGTTGAATTTGTTGGTGTTTTAATTATGTATGGATTTTATAATTTATTTTAAACTTGTAAACAGCTTGGAAGCCATTTTGGCATGTTAGTGGTATATAGATATAATAATAAGAATAAGAATAAGAATAAGAATAATAGTAGCAGAATGGCTACAATGCTTAAAATTTAGTAATGCTTTTAAAATAAAAGATGCTGCACTTGCTTATTACTAATCATCACCTGTATTTTGAATTAGTTATGTTATTCATCACTGTTTCAGTTGCTACCACAACAATGCTTAGCAAAAATGATTTATATGTCATCGTCATCAGCACCATTCCATTTCTAAGACTGTAGACTAGGAAAAGGTCTGAATGTCTGGTCCAGTTCCAGTGCTCCCAAGGAGGCTAGCACTTTAAATAGGGGTTTTAAATCTTTGCCACAGCAGGCGTCTCTAAAAACTCTTGCTTTAGTATGAAACAGTCAACTCAATTGGCAGAATTGTTAAGTAGAGCAAGAGGTTTTGCTGCGATGTGAAACAGGAGTTCAGCACACTCCATGGGACAAGGGAAGACTAACCTCAACAGGATGATGTCAACAAATGGGATATATTAGGAAGTTTGGGGGCTTAATGTCAGAACTGCTTTTTGAGCCCCCCAGCCTGTTGCACAGAAGAACCTTGAAATTCTGCAGACGTGTGTAGTAAGAACAAAAGCAGGTTTTCATGCGCTTCTAGAAGCTACAAGTCATATAAAAACTAGCCCAATATTTTAGGGCCAAAAATACATTTGTATCTGATGACTGCAAATAATCATTACAGCAATGCCCAACTCTTTTTATGTAAAAGGCCCTTTATAAGAATGTAAGACGAGCCTGCTGGATTAAGCCAACCAATTGCCCATCTAGTCCAGCATCCTGCCCACACAGTGGGGAACCAAATTTCTGTAGTAAACCTGCAAGCAGGACCTCCTGTGGTTTCCTGCTATTGTTTTTGACTGTAGTTATGGCACTGTCAGTTACGTTCAGGAGTCCAGCCAGACACCTTTAGAAACAGGGCTTTGCCCAGTCAAGGGGGTTCAGGAACTGCTGAGAAGCCTGCTCATGAGTTACTGTTTCTGCTCCTATAGAGGAATAACTGGGTTCTTTTTTGGCCAGGATGGTGGCCCAGTCATTGCTGAAGAGACATATTTGCTGAATGACATTAATAAATAGGAAATATTAAAAAGTAGTCAAGTTTGCTGTTTTAGCAACTAAACTTAGAAAGGATTTTGTGGACAACCGTGCATTGGACTAAGTTCTGTTTCTTATTCCACTTTTTAAACAGTTTCTGGAACTGACCTGCTAGTACCATATGCAGTGTATATATTTTCATATTTTTTCTGCAGTATTGTTAAGGCTTATTGCTTACAACAAAATTACCAACCAAGTACAGCAATGCCCAATAAAACCAGCTCCTCAAAAACAATACGTCCCCAAGGAAGCCCAATCTGGTAATCCAGAAAAAAAAGAAAAAGGGAAAAAAGGATATGAGGATGGTATACCCAAAGGGTATCATTGAGCCAGTCCATGCCATTGTCTTGCTGCAACAAGTGATCGTATGTAACACACAGGAAATGGATATCCTCTTCGTCAATGCCCCCATTCCAAATGTCATATAAAATGGTCATCTCCTCAAACTCAGAGCGGGGCCTGAAGTGATACTGATGAGGGGAATACTCAGGGGAAGGAATTGTTGGAACGTCCTCCGGCCTCTTTTTCTGTCGCCTCCACTGTCTTTTGGATTTCAGGTAGGCCTCCTCTTCTTTCAAGTCCTCGTTCCACTGGTTCTCCAGCTCCTTAAAGGGAAGCTTCTCAGCTAGAACATCTGGGGGGAGCTTGTCATGGAAGCCTTCATTCCGGAAATCCAGGGTCACTGCTTCCGGATCTTTCAGGGCATAGAAAGCCTCTGGGTGGCTACTCAACAAATCTTTGCTCACAGCACTTTCAGTCAAGACAACTGGGATGGGAAGAAGAGGAGGCTCAATGGGCTTGCCAGAATAGGCATCCAACATAGGGCCCAAAGGAGAGGATCGTTTCGGCCGCCCTGGTTTCCTTTTGATGGGCAAGACAGAGGAGGGAGGCTGAGGCAGGAGAGGAGGGGAAGCCACAGAGACTTCTGGGTAGGGCAAAAGGGGCCGTGCCTCTGTGGTGTACTCCTCTAGAGGCATCTTTGAGTCCACAGAAAAGCTGGGGAGAGCAGCAAGAGGTACTGGCTGGCTAGGGGGCAAGTCGAGACGTGCAAGGAAAGCTGGGACAGGTGGACTGGCAAAGGGAATGGGGGAGGGAACGCTGTTCATGCCAGCCAGTAAGGAAGCACCAAGAGGTTCTTTAAAGACTTTCTCATCAGGTTCGTCTTCAGAGGGCTTCCTGCCTGACGAAAGGCAAGGAAGGGTAGCACCAGGCTCTGGGAAAGTCGGGGTGAAAGTGAAATCCCTCCCAGGCGTCCGAGGAATGCCGCCACTGTTGATCCCGGGGGACTGGGATGGGTAGGAAAAGGGGCTTCCTGGGACCTGAGGGGAACTTAAGGTCAAGCTGCTTCCTGTGAGAGGAGCGTCATTGCCAGGGGTGGCTGGGACAGTGTCCGTGCTCTGGGACTTGGAGAAAGTGTGAGAGCACTTGGCTGCAATGTCCCGTCCAGGAGTCCGAGGGAGCTCTTCTTCCAGGGCTGGTTTGGTCATGCTTAACTGATCCGGGAACTGCTCTGGAAGGAGGAATGGCTCCTCTTTACCAGATGTGACTGAGGGGAGGGGAAGCGAAGAGGGTGGCACCGCACTGCGCGGAAGCCCAGGAGACTCCAAGTGAGCCTGCCGCTCTCCTCCGGGAGTCCAAGGGAGACGGTCCTCTTCCTCGGCTGAGCGGGACTGTCGGCTTTTTGCTGGGGCTTCAGAAATGTTGTTGTCCGGCTTGGTGAAAAAGGAGGTACTGCTGGCCAAAATGTCTCCAAAAAGCCCCACCGGCGTTGGTGGACAGAGGTTTTCTTCATCCTGACTCTCTGGCTGTGGGCTGACCAGCGCCTCAGGCTCCAGCTCGACATCGGGTTCAGACTCCTCCTCTAGAAAGAAAAACACAGAGGAGCAAATGACACACTTTAAGGAAACACACCGTGGTTACAAAACTGCCTGAAGACTGGAGGGGACGCAAAGGGCATTTACCCCAAACATCTGGGGCTGGGAATAGAAACAGGATCTATACAGGCGGCAGACTGAAGGATGTTCATGGAGCACCGAGGTAAGAACCCACTTGCAAACCCCTGCAAAGCTCCACTAAGTCTTCAAGGATGCAGCTAACACATTTTCAAATTCCTGTCTAAAATCACAATGGCTAGAACTGTGCCATTAAAAAAGCAAATTTCACGCCAGATACCCACTGGTATCTACTTGGGCAGTCAGCACAAAGTGCACACAATCTTTATTTTCAGCAGTTTTTCTACATCATCTTTGCCACCACATAGTGACAAACCCAGTGGACAGAGAAGCCAGGCTGAACGAGGAAGTGAGTTGGGGGAGGAGTTAGCAGCCAGCAGCAGTTCTATTTAGCTGATCGGAGGACTTGTGAACAGGGGTGTTTGAGAGGGCGCTTTGAGGATGAAACCTGGAGTGCTTTCTCATAGAGCACATAGAACCATGTGGTGGGGTAGGAGAGCTGAAAATAATGCCAATAAATTTCACATCTGACAACCAATGCACCCCTTGGGTTTCAGATAATACATGGGTAGATGAGTCTTAAAAGCCCAGGACACAAATTTTTACGGCTCTCTAACAGCTATGGTTGCTTGACGCTTAGTTTGGTCAGATTAGAGTAATACACTTCCAGAGTTAATGCTAAATACATTACTTCTGGTAAACGAGCCACCATATGATCGGACTTGTGTGTCCTTTCCCCTCTCCTACCCATGTGCTTATTCCCTTCCTCTTTCGCAACAAATTGTGAGTTACCATGACATTTGAACCAGCAAACCATTGTTTATGTGCAAACCACATAACTGGAAACCATGGTTCTACAGAAGAAACCAGGCTGAAACTCATTTTCATAAATGCCAAGCCACATTGCTACATCTGAACTGAGTTCACGTTTAAAAAAGAAGCTGGAACAACTATTATGACTTAATTGCCATGTCACTGGAACACCACAGCGCTATCAATTACTTTGTTTGGTCTTAGAACTAGAGTTGGGTGATATATTGATAAATTGTCTGAAACTGGTATGCTGTTCAGATCACAATACTGCATCCAAACAATTTGAGCTGGCAATACATTGCACCAGTTCAAATTGCCTGCAGACAGCAAAGGTGCAGGCAGACAGGCAGAGCACCTTATCGGACTCCGTCTGCCTGCCTGCACGTGCCTTTGAGGAAGCCCCTGCACTGCCCGTTCAGCTCACACGAATCAGAGCGGCATCAGGGCTCACTCAGCTGAGGGGCGGGAAGCTTCCTGCTCCCCCCAGCTCATGCAAACCAGAGCAGTATCATGGTTTGGTAGGGCTGGGCAATGTATCTCAGCTGCTTCTACCTCCTGTAAGGTGGGTAGGAAGAAGTAGCCGAGATACATTCCAGAGTCAGACATCATGAGATATCAGCATATCACAGTATTTAGTTGCTGATATATCATGATGCTGAAAACCAGATATTGCCCAGCCCTGCTTAAAACTAAATGTGGAGGTATTCAGATCAGGAACTTGAACAAGAAATCCTAAGAGTAGGGCTAAGAGAGGCCTTTAAATCAAGATGCTGTTGAACTAGACAGAATTTGAAACCAGCACAAGACACATTAAAGCTGCTTCTGATGTGATCCTGTTCAGCCCTAAATCCCACAAGCCACTCCCACATCAGCACGTGTGCCCAAACTTTATTTCAGAATGAGCTACACGCTCAGCTGCTCTGTGATTCACAGGTCTTTGTGGAGCCAGGGGCATTTTTTCATGACAGGTTCTGCACTCATGCAAGGCCTACCTCCAAATATTTTATCAGCTTTCCCCTCCAAAGGTAGGGACCCCTACTCCAGGAGGAAAGGCAGGAGCAGAGACAGGCTTTCAGAGCCCTTACTCACCAGATACTGGGAGGAGAGAGTTTGCAAAACGGTCAAAATTGCCCCTCACCTGGCACGCACACTGGTGACAACTGTAGCTTCTCCTCATGGGCTTTCTCAATCACCACCAGTACTTCAGCCACAGACTGCTGGAGGAGTTCCCCACTTTCCTCCTCTGCATGCTTGACTTCTTCCTTCTGCTCCTCTCCTTCTGGCATCAAAGGCTCCGGAAGAACTAGAGGAGTCCCTTCAATGTAATCGTCCACTGGAAACAATTCCAGGATGGTCTCCTTCTGATCATCGTCTTCAGCCTCTTGAGTGAGAGACTCAGGGGCCAGCTGGGTAGGCAGGGCTTCTGTTTCTTGCTGCAGAGACACTCTTTCTTCATCTTCCACCTGCTCCTCATAGTCCTCTTCCTCTTCCCCTTCCTCTTCCTCCTCCTCCTCCTCGTCTTCATCAGAATCAGAGCTCGTCCCAAATTCTGAGGATTCCTCACTTTCATCAGATGACTCAATCTCTGCTCCAGAGGAGGCAGGACTTCCTACATCTTCTGCTGGAACACAAAAAAAACACATTTTGGTCAGGACAGGCAAGAGAAATTAATTAGAAGCATAAGATTTCCATTTGCTTGTTTTTTCTCTCCCTCCCTGTCACATATCCATGCTAGAGAGCTCCCTAAGTCTTTATAAAACCATCTGTTCTGGTAGCCATTGAAATGGCCCAAAGCAATGCGCTGTGTGAAAACACTTTTTATCCTGAATGTACCATAGTTTACCTGGACAGTAGAAGGTTCAAGGGTTTTTTTTAATGTAGGAGTAAAAGAAGAGAAGCTGTCGTCTCACCATACAGAATTTTACCTGCCCTTAGTAATTTTTTATCTCATATTAACAGCCATAACTTCTTGTACATCTCTTCGTAAGACAATGTTAACCTCCCCACTTTTAATTTCAGTTGCTTTAAGTGAGTATTTCATGTTCTGCATTTCATTCTTACTTTTAGGTGGGACACCTAGAACTGAATATGGCATTCTAAACTTGAGTGCCTGTTAAACTATACTATTATATGACAATACTTGCTGTTTTATCTTCAATCCCTTTCAGGATAGCTCATGAAATTGAGCTTGCCTCACACATTGCAGGAGGTCCTGCTGAGCTTTTGTTCTAATGAGCACCAGTTAAATATTACCTGGAGATTTGGACAATGCCTCATCTAGTCAGCTAGTCAAAACATCAAGATCTCATTTACTTAGAGCTAGCAAGACATCATACCTTCTTCAGAATCTTGTTCCTCCTCCTTTCCACTTGTTTCTGCTTCAACCTCTTCTTCATCATCATCGTCGTCGTCATCATCATCTTCATCTTCTTCCTCCCCTTCCTCTTCATTGAGGTCTTCCTCCTGTTCCTTGAGAGAGAACATATTTTAAAAGTGCAACAAACACTCATTTTTTTGCAGGTGGGGGAGCATGTTGACCGAGGGCTTATATTATTACATAAGAAAGAGGTCCAGTGCCATTGTGGCACATCTGGTATAATGTCTAGATAAAAAGATAGGCTGGTGGACTCAGGACATGCAATATGACACTTCTTTATAGAATGGAAGACACATTTAAAGTTTTTTTAAGGGGGGAAATAAGCTACAGAAATATTTCAAAACTCAGAAAAGCAACACATACGAACATATCTAATCAATTGCAGCTACACAAAGGGATATCCCAAACAGGGCTGGATTAACCATTAAGTGAAATAAGTACATGCTTAGGGCATCAAGGGAAGGGGGCACCACAGACATTTTCCACTGCCAGATTTTTAACATTAATGGTCACAAACTGCTCTGCTGAGCATCAATTTTCTCAACTGAAGTGTATTAAAAATCCCAACGGAACAACTATGCAACAAGACAGGCTGGATGCCTTATCTTGACTAAGGATAGAAGCAGATGTGTTACATAAGATTAGTTTTTAGGATCTGATCAAAGACTTTGACATTAGTAAAAGCAGGAGAAAATGTTTCAAATATAAAGTGAAAGTATACAAAAATAAACATTCTTTTCCATCTTAATGCAGGTTTTGTTCCATTCTGAAAAATAAAAAATTATTTTACCGTTTATTATTTTTTATATTTTGAATTAGATATGTATGGGGACACCAGAAACTTTTAAGAGCTTAGGGCCTCTAAAGGTCTTGACTCAGCCCTGATTCCAAGCAATATCTAGAATGTAAGCAAGGAAGAAAGAAAACTTTGTGGCTAGGGGGGAACAGCCTGCCACAAAACTCATCTTTCCCTTTGACTTAGCAACTTAGCCCCAGTGGGGCTACCTTTGAAGGTGACCTGGAAACTACAACTAATCCAGAATGCGGCAGCTAGACTGGTGACTGGGAGCGGCTGCCAAGACCACATAAAAGACCTACATTGGCTCCCAGTACGTTTCCGAGCACAATTCAAAGTGTTGCTGCTGACCTTTAAAGCCCTAAACGGCCTCGGTCCGGTATATCTGAAGGAGCGTCTCCACCCCCATCGTTCTGCCCGGACACTGAGGTCCAGCACCGAGGGTCTTCTGGTGGTTCCCTCGCTGCGAGAAGCTAAGTTACAGGGAACCAGGCAGAGGGCCTTCCCGGTAGTGGCGCCCTCCCTGTGGAACGCCCTCCCACCAGATGTCAAAGAGAAAAATAACTACCAAGCTTTTAGAAGACATCTGAAGGCAGCCCTGTTTAGGAAAGCTTTTAATGTTTGATGCATTACTGTATTTTAATATTTTTTTGGAAGCTGCCCAGAGTGGCTGGAGAAGCCCAGCCAGATGGGCGGGGTATAAATAATAAATTATTATTATTATTATTACTACTACAAGAGGGAGGTGCTGGCTTTCACTCACACATACACAGCCAAGAGAAAAAAGCCCAGGTTGGTCGTGGGACCTACCTTGTCAGAAACGGATTTCATCACCCCTTCCCCTTCCTCTTCCTCCTGCTCGGCCTCCTTTTCAGAAGACGACTCCTCCTCCTTGCCTGAATCCTCCTCTTCTCCTTCACTGTCTAGTTCCAGCGGCCTTCCGGGTCTCCTCCTGAGGCCGACCACTTCGCCATCTTTCTTGGAGAGGTCTGAGGCTGCATCCGGCAGGTCTCGATCTCGTTCTGATTCTGGGAGTGTGAAAATGCATGAAAAAGTTGAAGCAGCAGCCAGCCATGACATTCCCAAAGTGACAAAAACGGGTTCCTGCCTTAGAAAACTGAAAGTAGGCGGGTTTTTAAAAAGTGTTTTCTTTCGCTTGCTCATTTGTTAAATAAATAGATTTTAAGAAGAAAGAAAATGCAGCTAAGGAAATGTGCTTGATACTTGTGTCACCTTGAAAATATGTTACGTGTTAGGAGAAACTACATACTTGGCGTTATTCTATCGCCCATGTATATAACACACCAGAGAAGTGGGAGTCATTATGATGGGCCCTGGGTTTAGGTGGGAAAGGAGCAGCTGAATGCCACATTGTACCCCACATCCGAGTTCTCTCTCTAGAAGAAAGAAGGCAACCATGGAAGGAGGCTTTGCTATCACTGCAGCAGTGTCCTCAAGTCTAGCATTTTGGCTTTTCTTAGGAGTCTTAGGGTCTTGGTTAAATCTCGTGAAGGTTAGTTATAGGAGGATAAAGGGACTCACTCCAAAGGCTTCACAGAAAAGGTGGTTTTTGAGGGATGGATCTGAAGGAAGAGAATGCCTGTGGCGGATGGAAACATTTGGTTCTTCTGTGCACATGGGATCTGCATCTCTGGACATGCACCCTATGCAAGGATTTATTTTTCAAGACACCATTTCTGACACATTAAGAAATAGGGGAAGAAATCTGCATCCCTCAGTAGCTGAATGTTTGGGAACCTCAGAGCTTTTAATCCAATACATTCAATATGATGAAATGTTTTCAGTGCATTAGTGGCACGATCCAGTCCATGCTAAAAATTAACCACTGATTACATTTAGGGACAAGTAAGCCTGCGCTTATTGCTGCCACCAAGGTCCATGGGACTGCAAAGCTTAACTTGGCTGGTTGCACCCTATGAGTTTAGCAAAGAGGTTGAGAGTGTGCCTTGCTTGTTAGCTGCAATCTGGCTTCCTTAAATCTTTCAAGAAGATGGTATGCAATCTAGGAAGAGTTTAAGTACACCAAAACTTTATCCCGGTCAATAGGGCTTAAATGCACAGCAAAGGAAGGAACTCCCAGTTTCTCTTCCTAGTTAGGTTACTGAACTCCAGTCAGGCTATGTCCTTCCAAAGCTGGCAAGAAATTGGTGCTTGAATACTGAACAACTGTGGGTGCTCAGAAAAAAACAAGAAAACAAAAACAAAAAACTGTGGGTGCTCAGATTAATGAAGTGCACTATGTCAAGATGACTACTACTTAATTAATTATATTAGTCATATAATTATTATAATAGTCATATAATTAATTATATGACTAATTAATTCATTATTATTATTATTATTAGCCTTCTCCAAGGAGCTCTGGGAGGGCAAAGCATTTAATGACAATTAACAAGAACTGTGGGGTGTGTGTCTTTCATTTCATACTGAAATAGCATTAAACCAGTTATAACACTGAACAGCTTGTTCTTTCCATGATACAAAAATATTTTTACCGTGATTTTAGACATTACTTTATGGAACAGTGCCCATCTTAACTGCAACACTGAACACGGAGTCTTATCTGTGTTACAGATTGGTCCCAAATATGACATTAAATTGCAAAAATTAGGACAAAGAGAATTTGGAACTCTTAGTTTTGCATAGAGTGTCCAGATTGAGAGACAAATCACCAGCGTGAAGATTAGAGGATTCAGCAGTGTGAAACCCTTACTGTGTTTTGGAGGAAAATATGGCTTCACAAACCTTCATCTTCATCATCTACTGAAGTAGAGGGACGGATTCTCTTCTGGTCTCCAGCTGAGGCAGCTTCAGGTGGCTCCTTTCTCTTCACCTGCAGAAAGGAAAGAATTAACCAATTTTGGGAGATGTACTTGTTTTTAGATTTACAAGTGCTCCCACTTCATAGCATACAAGAACCTTACTCCCCAACCCAAAAATGACTACATGGGAGTGCCTACGTTTGCTTTCCTTTTTATTTTTGTGAAAACATTTTGACTTCAGTTTGTAATTTAAAGGGCAACAGAACAATTAGACCAGTGGGAAAATCAAGAGGCACTGCCATTGAACCCAGTTCAATCATCTAAATACACAGAAGGGCAAACATGTCAATTAGGAAAGCTGGAATAAGACGGAAACCTTACAGTCTTATCACCTCTTTTATTAAATCTGTTAAAGGATTTCTGATGTATGATAAAATAAAGGTGATGTTCTTCTTTACAGATCTCCAACCACTTTCCATGTTTGCATACTTTCTCTAAACAACACTCTCCCCCCTAACTTTTCCCCATCCTTCAAGTCTTCCAGTGTGCTCTCTAAAACTCACATGGGGATAGAGGCAACTGTTAATCCTTCTGCACCACCATAAATCAGCCAGTAATAGCATTGGTGGTGGTGTGAAGAGCCAATACTGGGTTATTAATCATTTCTGTAAGGTTACAGAGCTAAAAGTACAGGCAGTTTATTGGGCAAAAAGTGTGCAACAGCTGAGACATTAAAACTGTGACTCAATTTTAACATTATTTACAGTACTATAGGAAAGCAGGGTTCATATTATGAATAACTAGATATTGAAGACTGCTCTTACCTTGAAAGATGGCAACCGGATGGCCCCGCGTAACCCAATGCCCAAGCCAATCCCCTCGTAACCCAGACCTTCTCCTTTGTTCCAGTTCTCCAGAAGACAAGATGTGATGCGGTCCTTTGGTTTTGGCTTCTCCTCATCTTTATGTTCTCCAGATTTTACTGGAGTAAGTGATGCCTATGCAAGACAAGGAGGATTGAAAAAGAGGACACTAATACACTGGTGCAGACGCTAAAAATTGGGTGCTTGAACAAAGCAGCAGCATCTACTCATACGAAAGCTCTAATTTCCCTGAACAAGTACAGACTTAAGGTGCTCAAATCCATCAATAGCACTTATGGAACATCTCTGCTTGACTTCCATTGGAAAAGTTCAGCCTGAACAAATTCTAGGGAGGAGGCAAACGTCAAAAACACCAGAAGGATGTGCCTACTTTCCCTACTGCAGAGTGTCCATCGATTACACTGCAAACTCTCCACCTTGCCTGGCAGAAAACAACCTTAATTTGGCATGATCCTTTTGTGGTGCAAAAAACATGTAGGTTTTCGCATGTAGGCTGTAGCCTAATATCCACTATGGGTTTTAGGAATTTGCGACAGTCAGACAGTGCTAAGTACACTTTTGCCATTTGTAAAGACATGGACATACTCTAAGCCAGGCACAGGCAAACTCGGCCCTCCAGATGTTTTGGGACTACAGCTCCCATCATCCCTAGCTAACAGGACCAGTGGGAATTGTAGTCTCAAAACATCTGGAGGGCCGAGATTGCCTATGCCTGCTCTAAGCCATGTCTGAAGTCACACAGCAATCACACACAAACATACACAGAGAGCTGCCTCAAATGGAGTCATGCATCTAGCTCCATACTGCCTACTCCAAACACAGCTGACTCTCTAGTCTAGGGTTTCAGATAAAAGACTTTCACCCCCCCTACACTAGAGATCCCTTTAAAACAACAACAATAACCTTGAGTTATAAGGAATCAGACCTGTGCTCTTATACATGCATGCATGCACTAAGCTTTATTATGACAGGTGTATGCCTTGCCATACACCTGTCATGTTACTTGTTTTATGTATGTCCAAGCCTGAACTGGGGGAAACACAGAAAGATGCAAAGAGGCAGGTGGAGCAAACCGTCTGTCATTGCAAAGCCATTGGAAAAGAGGGGTGAGATTTGATGGTTACCTTTGCCAGACGCTCTTTCTTGTCCCACCAGTCATCAAATGCCCTGAAGGCCACCACCTCCACCATCTTCCGGTTTAAATCCCTCTTCATTATTGCTTTAAGTTCCTTCACAATCACCAAGAGGACACCATCCACAGTGGCCTTATGCGGATCTTCCTTCTTGGGCTGGTAACCCGGAGGAGGAACCGAGGGGTCAAACTTGGGCAAAGGGGGCCACTGCTGTCCGCGGTTGATAGCTGCTCCCATGGAAAAGTGTCGGTAAGGAGGAAGGTTGACAAACTGCATCCGGTTCCCCATGAACGGGGGGTACTGGTAAGTGTTCTGCCCTTGCATCAAGCGGCTCAGCATTTGGGTTTGCATTTGAAAAGACATTGACATGCCTCCCCATTGGTTGCCCAAGACACTGATCATATCTACTTGCATGAGGGGAAACATCCCAGGATGGAAGGGAGGAAGTGGAGGCAAGATATGAGGGGGTGGAACCCCAGGAGGCGCTGGGAGGGGGGGAGGCGGGACAGTGACTGCGGGGTGAGTTGGGGGAGGCGGGGGAGGAAGAGGCGGAGGAGGGGGCATTGGGAAGACCGGCTGGGGTGGGGGTGGGGGAGGCAGGGGAGGAAAACCATGGGGAGGCATAGGAATTGAGGGAGCCATCACAGCTGAGTTGCCAACAGAAGTATTCACCACAATGTTTTTAGCACATTCTGTGCTTGGAGATTGGTTCATTTCATCATCGGAGATCTCCATGTCTTCCCCTGAAGACTGATGACACTGTGAGGAAGAGAGAAACATATTCTGCTTAGTCTAGGATTACAGTCCCATTAGCAAGACAAGTAAATAAAAATTGGGGAGGGGGAGTAACTTTATCTCCTCAAGTCATGTGCATCCAAGACAACTTAGTATTTTCTTGGGAGACATTCAGTTCCACAAAACATGTAAAATCACTTCCTATGAGGTGCTCAAACTGTCAGGGGTATTTGTATATTAAAACCTGAAGAACTTTACCACAAGGCCATCTTAATACTATTTGGACCTTTCCCCCTAACTATGAGCACCCCCAGTTCAAAATGTAGCACAAAAAGCAATCTAGAAATCTAATCTGGTTTTCATCAAGTATCTACTGATCAATTTACTACCACCAGAGGGCAGTTGCTTCCAAAAAGCAAAGTTTACAGAAAGAAATGTGCTCTTTACCAGCCTGTGGCTAAATGAAAAAGAACATGGATTTAAATCAGCAAAGGACAACATATAATCACAAGAAACTCTCCTGTAACCCTTACCTATTCTTGATTCTGCTTAGGAACAACTCAGGAGTCATAGGAAACTGAGAGAATATAAAACTGAATATGGAAAGAAGCCACACAGAGCTGTCAATGGAAGTTTCATCTTGGATGGAGAAGTCCCAAGATTTTGCCCAATTTTGCCCAAGGCTACCTAACAAGTTCAGGTTAAGAGATGCTCAGTTTGTCCCCCGCAAAAATGGAGAAACCACCCTTTGCTGTTTCTTGCAGCAGTAGTCTATCACAGTCATGGCCAGACTTGGCCCTCCAGATGTTTTGGGACTACAACTCCCATCCTTCCTAGCTAACAGGACCAGTGGTCAGGGATGATGGGAATTGTAGCCCCAAAAGATCTGGAGGGCCAAGTTTGGCCATGCCTGGTCTATCATGTCAGAGCAAAGTGCAATGAAGTTGGCATATCAGCTTGAAGATTAAAATGATAAAATAGCAGTAAGAGAGGAGAAAAGGCACATTTGCGAAAAAAAGGTGGGTTGTGGTGTTTGTTGCTCAGTTCAACAAGCCCTTTAGTGAACATGCTGCAAACACTACAAAATGGGCAAGCACATGACACGCAGAGCCCCACTGCCTCTCTTCCTTTTCATGGCAATGATAGTAGTGCCACCCCCTCCTTCTTGGCTTACTTTCTGCCACCAATTTAGCAGCAACAGTCTCTCTCACACATTTCAAGCGCTGAGTTCCTCTGCTTCCACCCTCCCTGCCTTGCTCTAGCAAGAGGAGGTGGAAAGTCTCTTGGTTGAACAGAAAACGGCAGGGCCACTAGTCATGGCTCTCAGTGCCAGGAGAGAGTGGGATGGTAGGACCCAAACCAATGGCTTTAAGTTACAGGAAAGGAGATCCCAACTCAACACCAGGAAGAACTTTGATAGGTAGAGCTCATCAACAGGAACAGACTCCCTCGGGAGGTGGTGGACTCTCCTTCCTCGGAGGTTTTAAAGCAGAGGTTGGGTGGCCACCTGTCATAGATGCTTCAGCATTCCTGAAATCCAGCAGGTTAGGCTAAATGACTGTCAGCATCCCTTCCAACTCTATGATTCTGTGAATATAGGGCCTGGAGCAATCATCCCTACTTGCCCCCTCCAGGGATGGCCCTGGGTGGGAAGAAAGGCTCCGTCCATCTCTGCTGGAAAGTGGAACTTGAGGATAACTTGAATATAGAAAAAGAAAAAGCCTGGATAACATGCACTGATACACAGAGTGTGGGTCAATAAACAGGCAAAAGGCACACCTTCCTGACTTATTTTACTTATGCTGTACTCTAGATTGGTTCATCTTTGCCTCTCTCCCTCCCTCACAAAAAGTTGTGTCTTTTTTTGGCAAGATCATAATGTATCAGGTGAAGCCCAGTGCAAAACTGCTGGCCTTGGTCTATGAGAATGCAACCCTCCCCATATAACACATGGCAGCCAAAGTCCACCCCAGCTCTGTGGGCAGCTCAGAGTACCTTGGGGCGTGGGAAGTGCACAGGAAATATTTTAACCAATATTTAAATATATGGGCATATTTGCCATTTGTATTCTGAAATAGGAAATAGGAATCACAGATGGGTTGAAGACAAGTTGGGTGAATTAAAAGCTACCACCAAAACCTTATGAACTTTATGCAGAGGCAACATTGCAAAAGCCCCTTGTGCCTCCAACAGCTTCATGGCTGGCAACTGACCTGCATGCATAGAGGCGACAAGTTTTGCAATCCAAAATTTATTTTAAGCAATACATTAGAAATATGATGGGGAAATGGAAGAGGAAACAGGAGTGGGGAAATATACCAAAAATCAGAAGAAAGCCAGCTGGAAGGAGGGGGCTGTCAATTAAGCAGAGTTCAATTAAAATAAAATTCAGAAGGATAAAAAGCTTGTTCAAGACAAGAGAAATCATGGAGAGTAAGAAAGAACAAATGCAGAAATAGGGTGTAGCCAGGGAGGAAGAAAAACAGGGTCTAGGCAGAGAGTGAATGTAGAAATAAAATGCTATGGCTTAGCTTTTTAAAATTGCTTTAACTGAAGAATAAACTTTCAGTTCATCGTCTTTTTAATGGATGTTACATTCAATGTGAGACACTAATGTTAATGACAGCATGAGGTTAGGGGAGAAGAGAGGTGGGGAAGAGAGAAGGGGGGATAGTAAATTTTTCATTATTTTACATAATGTGCCTAGTTTTGCCCCTGCAGAAAGGCCCCTGTAGTAGAGCATAACAGAGTGTTGGACTAGGACCTGGGAGACCAGGGTTCAAATCCCCACTCAGCCATAACTCACTGGGTGGCCTCTGGCCAGTCCCTGCCTCTCATCCTAACTTACCCCACAGGATTGTTGTGGGGATTAAATGAGGAGGGGGAGAACCATGTATACCACATTGAGCTCCTTGGGGAAAAGGTGGGCTATAAATGCAATCCATCAATCCTGGCCCACAGCCATCCAGTTAGCTTCAGTACAAGGTGGGAGGCCAGAATGCAGGCCTCCCTCAAAGTCCAACAAGTCTCTCTGCAACTTCTCCAAGCTGATGCCTTCCAGTTACACCACAGCTCCCACATCCCTGCCCACTGGGCCACACTGCCGGAGCCTCATGAGAGTTGTAGTTCCAAACATGTGGAGGGTGCCAGGTTGGGGAAGCCTGCATTACATTATCCAGATATCAAATATATTTTGGCATAGTACCAATTGGTGAATTATGGTGCTGGAGGAGACTCTTGAGAGTCCCATGGACTGCAAGAAGAACAAACCTATCCATTCTGAAGGAAATCAGCCCTGAGTGCTCACTGGAAGGACAGATCCTGAAGCTGAGGCTCCAATACTTTGGCCACATCATGAGAAGAGAAGACTCCCTGGAAAAGACCTGATGCTGGGAAAGATTGAGGGCATAAGGAGAAGGGGACGACAGAGGACGAGATTGTTGGACAGTGTTAAAGAAGCTACCAGCATGCGGGAGGCAGTGGAAGACAGGAGTGCCTGGCATGCTCTGGTCCATGGGGTCACGAAGAGTCGGACACAACTAAATGACTAAACAACAACAACCACCAATTGGAACCATGCAGCAAGAAAACAAAGAAGACCAGCAGCAACTTCCAGAGCAGATGTTGCATCAAATATCTGCTGTTTATTCTCCAGGAAGCAGCCAGACAGTGTGTCCTCTCCATCTAGGGTTGTTTTCACCAGTGCTCTGAAGCACACCGGCCCTCTTGAGCCAAAGCACATGGTTTGCAACTGCCACCTGCCATCTACCTACAGGGCTGGGCTGCTGCTGCTGCACCCCAATCCAAATGCTTGTTAAAATACAATACTACACCTTGCTGGAAGGAGAGAAAACTGAACAACAAAAGGCCTCGTTTACAGTGCTTTATTAAACTCTCACGAGAGGAAATTTAAACTGAGCTTTCCAGACGCAGAGGGGTGGAGGGAGATATTCCCCTGAAAACTGCAACACACTCCCAAGACTACTGGCTTGTAAAGAAATGCCACCGTGCTGGTGTTTGTGCCACACAATGTGGCAGGCTCAGGTGCAGCTTCCTAATTAGTTATCGCCTCTTACCAAGAGAAATTGGTAAAAGGGGCAAGTGAGAAAATGGGGCCGGTGGGGCGGGGAGCAGGGAGAGAATCAGTTGATCACAGCGGGGAACTTGCAGAGAGAGCAAAGCCACTCACCTCTCTCAAAAGAGGGAATTTCCAAGGGATGCAAAATGCCCCTTGTTCGTAAACAACAACTTTGTTTTGCACCAGAGGCTCAAGCAAGAGACAGACTTTTAAGACTCTGGTTTATGGTCCATGCCCTTCTTACACCTGTTGTTCTGGAGAGGAGATATCCACACTCCTGGGGATGACAAAGCCCTTCTTGAGGGATAAAGAAGAGGGAGGTACTCTAATTTTGGCCATGGGCCATCCTCCTTTGCTCTAACGTAACAGAATTAACTGGCACCTTGACAATGCTACGTGGATACCCAGGGACTGCACATAAAGACCAGAGAGCACGAATGGGGCATTCAGAGCAGCTAACCAAAGGAAATGCAAAAGCACCAGAATTGCCTTGCTGGGGCAGACCTTTTTTAACAAAGATGGCTCTGTCACATTCCTGCCCACCCCCTCCAGGGAAGGAAGGCAACCCCCCCCCAGCTGCTTGTCTCTCAGCAACTGGTCTTCAGAGGTACTCAGCACCTCTGTTGGTTTGCTCTTCCTCAAATCCGTTTTTGATTTTTAAAAACTTTCTAGGGGTTGCAACATTTCTTTTTAAGAAACTGAGACAAAGCATACACAGACCCTCCCATTGATTCTGAAAGGGATCCAACAGGCTCCAAGTCAAAAGGGCAGAATTTTAAAATGAGCCGTCTCATTTGCAGAACAACTTCCACCAGACATAGGCTTGCCATTCATCAGGAAAATTCCCAACACGTTCTGGTTTTCAGGTGTAAAAATGGGGGGGGCGGGGAATGTGGCAAAATGTCATGGAAAACCTGGGTGTATGGCAACGAACAATTCTGGTGGTTTCCTTGAAAAAGCTCAGCAACTTTGTGGGTGTCAGGAAAAGCAGGCAGCATTTCATTAAGTTCTGGAAAAGGATAGCAAGAAGACCAGCAATGAAGGCTTGCACATTTGCAAGATGATTTGCGACTCAGATTGTGAAGTCTGCAACACCACGATAACAAGACACTTAGGATGAAACCCCTTCAGACGAAGAAGTATCTCAAATTCTCAACCACATTAGCCTCTCAGCATTGCTGCTCTATTGAGCCATGAGAGCTGGGCAATAGCTGCGCTTCTCTGCAAAAAACTGCCATGCCATTAACATAGGATGGGGCAAGGCAATATTTAGCATTTGGTCTCCTGCTACCCCATGTTTTCCTAATTTGGAACCGGGTGACTGGAACAGAGGAAGCCTGCAACTTTAATACCATATCCCTGTTCAGATGCTGGAGGAGTGGAGCCTTGGTAATATTTGCCCCCGCTAAAAAAATCCCCACCACAATGATAATAATAATAACTATTCCTTCTTTGTTGCTACATTTTAAGCCATGGGTACTCAAGTGAAAAGAACACTCCGCTTCACATACTCTGGTTTCTCTGCAGATCGTATAAAAGAACACTCCGCTTAGCCATAAAACCAGTTCCCTCTTACTAGGTTTGCAAAAAATCCAAACAGACTTTAGGTTTGGAACCTATTCTGTGTTACAAGGCGCAGACTCAGGATGATGTCATAATAAAAACAAGTATGCTCCTAAACATGTACAGAGGGTGGTTCCCTCACTACCACATTGTAGCCCATCATGCAGCAGATATAAGGATGTCAAGGTCAGAGGATGCAGTTTCCAATGAGGTGTGAGCCACGGTGGTGTCAGACCTTCTCTTGTTAGAAACTGAGCCCCCACACCCAGCAAAATAAGATTCCTTGACACTTCTACATGGAAGCAAGTTTTATTGATTTCAATGGAACTTGTACTCCAGGGGTGACCTTGAGATCACATTCAAAAGCTCTGCTATCTGGATTCATAATAATCTGGGCTGAAAGTAGATGAATAGGATGGTCAATGTGTTTGTGACAAATTAATTTCTCAACATATGCTTAATATTATTTATAAAATGAATACATACATCCAAAACAACTAATTTAACCAAATGAACAAAAAAACCACAGCAAGAACAATTCCAGGGATCACTACCCTCAAGCTTACTTAGAATATTTTTTTTTAGAAAAGGCAGAAATGATATGTAGCCAACACTGCTGCTTTCTAAGAAGGTACGGTAAGAAGACTTTGTGTAATATGCAAACTTTGAAAGCCTCAAAGTCTAATCTGGCACCTGAGAGTGAAAGAGGTACTCTTGCCTACAACCACAACTGGTTTTCTACACTTTCTACAGTTAATATGATAGAAGAGAGCCATCCTCCTGCCAGCTTCATTGCTGAGCAAGTTCTTCCCACTTTCCAATCCTGTAGAAGCATGAACAAGCACTGCATGATCAAACCTACAGGCAGACTGTTTTCAGATAGCTGTAGACTACAATCCCATACACAGTTAAAATGAGAGCAAGTTCCACTGCATTCAATTGGTCTTACTTCTGAGTAGACATGTCTAGGACTTTGCTCCTGATTCTAAGTCCCAGGTAGAGATCTATCATTTAATAGCCAAAAGCTGCATAATGTCTCACATGGATTTTTATCAGTGTGGCATGCAATTTGTCAAATTTAGGAAAGTGCATAAGAAATTAGATGAAAGAGGAAAGGCATTTGGCTATGCAAATCTCTCAATCTCACATGGCCTCTTACAATGGGTGAACAGCTCTAATCTGTCCAATGGGAGATCCACTGAGGATGAAGCTGAACATGACTCTAAATTGTAGCAGAGCAGTGAAGGATCAGCGTGTTGCAATTACTATTGTGGCAGATGTAGCCTTGGAAGGCCAGGTTCAAATCTATCTTCACACATTAATTGGACATCCTTGGCCAAGTCAACGGGACAGAGGCACACCTCACACGAGGGACCCATTTCAGGGCTCAGAGTGGCCCCCAGCTGGACAGAAAGCCTGTGGATTAGGTCTTGACCATTCTGGCTGACCTTGCAGTTATTTGGGCTGTCTTTATATTACCACACTGATGAATTACTTGCTGCCTGAGAGTAATCCACCAGGGACTGTGGGCAAGCAGTGTCCAGGGTGAGATCCAGAAGTGGGTACAGCCAGAGCCTGCAGGCCAATGGTCCATTTATTGCAAAATAGCAGCTGAATCATTTAATTTTATGACAATACCTCCTTGCTGAATCCTAAGGTGTTATAGGCTGCTACATTTTAAGCCAGGGAGAGGAATATTTGACCCCGCCCTTGATGTTGCTGGAGTACAGCCACTGGCCATGCTGCATGGGGCTGAAGGAGGACCACAGATTGTTCTAAGCAATAGTCAGAGGGAACATAGAACTAATAAAGATAACTGTACGGTCTGGGTGCATTCGTATGGGAAGCGCTTGTCCTTAATGTATTGGAGCCTGAAGCTGCATAAAGCTCAAACTTGGAGCGAAGCCTGGAAACCCAATGGTAACCAATCCAGTCTAGCCAGCATTAGTATTATAGGCTCAAGCTGTCTTGCCCAAGTGAGCAAACAGGCTACTGAATTCTGCACCAGTTGCAGTTTCTGAACAGTCTCAACCTAGAGGTTACCAGAGCATAGACAACAGAAGCTAGACAATCCCCCTTCAGATAGAACCACAGCTGGACCACCAGCCAAAACTGATGAAAGGCACTCTGAGCCACAGAGGCCTCCAGGGACTGTCATGAATCCAAATGTACCCCAAATGTGCACATATGTTACCTCATGAGAAGTGCAACCCCATTCAGAACAGGGAAGCATCCACTAATAGTGCCTCAAGTCTTATCTGGATTAAGCTTCAGTTTATTGGCATACTGATGACTCCAAATCTACAGAAGATCCCAGCCAGTTTTATGCTGATGTTAAACACTGCGGAGTATAAAAGTGAAACCCTACAACGATGTCTCCACAAGGCTGAACAACTTCCCTCCACCAACTTTCATGGTCACTCCAGAAGGACACCCTGGTATCGAAAGGAGTCAAGAGATCAAGGAGAACAGGGTCACACTCCCCATCTCTCTCCTAATCACCAAATTCTTGTATGTTCTTGCCTTGCTCCCTCTTGCTAATAGAATGGACGTAAGACAACCCACTGCCTGAAGCCAATCCTGTAAAATTTTCACTGGGGGAGGGGTGGGCAAGAATCCCACTGTGGAAATTAAGTTTGTATGAGAAGGGCACTTCAAAAAGCACACATGAAGCTTTAATAGATAAAGATAGTCTATGCAGAAAGAGGAATCTATTACCAAAGAACTGAAACAACCGATTTCAGAGCAGAATTGCAGCAGCTGTTAAACAGCATGTAATGACACAACACTAAACAACAGGAGGCAAAGAGAGAATATCACATGCATTTGGAACTGCAAAGGGATAACAGGGAGGCAGAACACAGAGGGAGCTTCATCCAATATAGCGACACCAATTCCTTCCAATAATAGATGCAACTTAATGGGGAGCACTTCCAAGTACATCAAAATGTGTGAAGCAAGTTCACTGGCTATATGGCAGACTTTTCCCATAGACTGTGGCAACGTCCATCCACACAAATATATGCCAATAATAATTTTAAGCAAAGTGAGAGATATAAGTGGATGAAAGAATGCATACGAACCTGCAAATTGAATTAGTATAATGTTTGAAAGGAAGAGCAGGAATAAAAATGGTGATATGGAATTCAACCTGATTTGTTAACTGCTACAGAACCAGGAATTGTATTTAACCGGTAAGGCAGGAGGGCACCTGTACTGAATATGTACAACAGTTAAGATGCTGACAGAGAAAAAATGGACCTTGCAACAAAATGTTGCAGTGCCACATGTTCCTGCTCCACTAAGCCAGCCATGCTCTTCAACACGATATGCCATTCCATTCTCCCTGTTTTCTTGCCACAACAAACTGTTCTGAGGCCACCGAGCAGGCTCAGCCCTAACTTTTAGGGTCCACCCCCTGCAAAAAAATCTGTTGTATTTCTGCACACCTTGTGATCCCCCAAATTTGCCGATTCATCATTCTTGTGTGTGACTAGTGCTATTTTGGCTACATAAGTAACGGCACCCACGGTCTGAATATAAATAGAGGGCATTACTGCACACAACAAAGGTCTGCTATTCTTTATATCAATCGTTATAATACCAATCATTTTGCATTATTTTTGTTTATCTGAACCCTGTTTTTCCAAAACTATTTATTTCATACAATTATATATTCCTTTATTGTTAAAAAAAATCATTGTTTTAAAAAAGAATAAAACAATAAAAACTGCACAAACAGTTAAAAACAGCTATCTGAAACATTCAAATAATAATTAAAATCCATTATAAGCAACTCCAATAAAAAGTACATTGGCTCCTGCAGACAAGAGGCGGGGCTATGGAGCTAGCAAGTAGCATCCATGGGTGGGAAAACTCTGGCAGTTCACAGCTAAAGAAACCAACAGGAGCTCAAACGGCTTTGACATTGACTGATCCAGGAGGTGGTGTACTGAACTCTCACCACGCTGCCTGCCACTTGGTTTAGACCAAAAGGGCTCCCACACTTTGGGGCATTTGTCTCTGGTCTACTGAACCTGGGAGACAGGACCACACCAGTCCAGCATAAGGGCTGGCCACCCATATCCTATCATATTAATTTCCTAATTCCTTGCAAAAATAACCATCACTGCCAAAATTCAAAGCAAGGTAATATTCCAGGAGAGTTTCTGAAGTACAGATCTCATGCAGTTCACAGAGCAACTAGTACCAAGCACTACCATGTAAAAACAGACAAACAAGGAAGGAGTCACCTCTGATGGAATCATGACTTTTTTTTAAAGGGTCATACCCACTTTTATGATCTGCTCAACAGATCATGCCACATACTTTAGCCAGCTTCCTTCCTGGAGACAACAAGAACTGGGCAATTCTTTGGGCAAACCAAACTGTGTTGGAGCAGGTCATCCAGGACAGCACATGGGGAAACCTGAGGATATTGAGCCCCTGCCATAAGGGAGCCTAGAATAACCTCCTATGTAATGGTTACCATTTTAAACAGAATCAGTAAGCTGTAATAGTGCAGAATGGATCATTTATTGTCCAGCCTAGCATTTTAGGGTTATTTAGTTAATCATTCCTTTCAGAATGGTTATTTCTCCTAATGTGCATATTCAAGATGGCTTAACACAGCTTAGTTCTATCTCAATATGTGACCACATAGCTCTACATAAAAAGGACAGTTACAATGGACTCCACAAGTGGCAATTTTAACACATTTGCCATTGTGACTGGATTTACTAACACAGAATAAAACATGCTCCCACTTTCATGTATTCCCACTTTTCCTTCGTCGTTGGTTCCTTTGTTGTTGTGACCTCCTCCTTTGGCAATCCTCACAGAACTCTAGCCCAATGGTTACCATTAATTTGATTTGAACTGATGTTATAATGAAATGATTTTAGAATGTTGTATTATTTTACTGTTGTTAGCCGCTCTGAGCCCGGCTTCGGCTGGGGAGGGCGGGATATAAATAAAATTTTATTATTATTTTCCTACATACTGAATCTCTGTGCTTCCTTAGACACAGATGCTCCCTCTCTTAATCTTAGTTACCACAGCATCCATTTGACCAAAAGACACTTGTGGCCTGATCCAGTGCACGTTTATTCAGAGGCAAGTCTCAATGAGTTTGATTGAACTTACTGCCAGGTAAGTATGTACTGGACTGGAGCCTCCAGTGATGCCATTTCAGGGATCAATAGCAGGAATTTTGAGATGCATACAAAGAAAGGATCATAAAGAAAGTCCACTACATTGTCTACTTCCAGAGCTGACTGTAGAGCCTCTTTGCCTTCTTGGGAGCCAGGTTAGAATCCAACTCTTAAAAAAATAAACCAGGTGGTCAGTTGTAGAAAAGCCCCCTGACCTTCGAGCACAACAGTCTGCTTAACTGCTGTAACATTCAGGGCCAACCCAGGGCATTTTGACACCTGAAGCGAACCACAAAATGGTACCCTGCTCCCCACCAGGGAAGAAGGGGTGAATGAAAATCTACATCAAGAAGAAGGAGGGAAATAAGTATCTGCATTGGGATATGCTGCCCCTGTGGATTCTGCTGCCTGAGGCAGTCACCTCACCTTGCCTCATGTGTGGGCTGGCCCTGGAAACAATACATAGCTTATGGAAAGTGTGTGTGTGTGAGAGAGAGAGAGAGAGGAGGGGGGGAGAGAGAGAGAGAGAGAGAGAGAGAGAGATATTGGTGTGGAATAGGCCACTGGCCCTAGATACGGTAAGTATATATTCTGATCACCTGTTGGCAGCAAATCTCATTGAGTGGTCCAAAGAATGACACCCTCTCTGCCTGTCAGACAGAGCAACCTCAGCCTCTTGTTGCAAGGATAAACGAAATTAATAATAGAATGCAGGCACTGAGAAGAAAACCTGGTAACTTTGATTTATCTTCCCACCCTTCGCTCCAGGGAGGTCTTGGAGGCAGCACACAGGAAGGTGCCTTACACCAAATCACACAACTGGTCCATTTTGCTTAATATTGCCCAAACCATCAGGCAAGGGACATTCCCAGTCTGATCTGCAGATACCAGGGATTGAACCTGGGACCTTCTGCGTGCACAGCAAATGCCTGGCCATTGGGCTACAGCCCCTCACCATTCAGAATATGCCTGTGAATGCCAGTTGTTGGGGGAACATGAGCAGAAGAGTTCCTATCTGGCTGGCCACTGTGAACTGGGATGCAGGACTAGAAGGGTCATTGGCCCAATCCGGCTGCAGGATGCTTCTTGTGGCAATGTTCCTGTTCAGAAACAAAGCTCTGAAAAGGCATGGGATGGGTCCTACATAGGAAAGAGTATTACAGTACCCCACCCTGGGGTTGCTATGCAATGAAGAGTGGGGATATAGCTTCAACAAGACAATAAAAATTGCACCCCAATGCTGTTACTTCATTTTAGAATAACATATCCTAGACGTCACAGCCAACACTCTCACAGCTACCGAAACAGCTATCCACAGAAAAACTGCAGCATACATTTCCTCTTTTATGTGAATTATGAAGAAGACAATGCAGATTGTGGAATCTCCTTTTAAAAAACAGGAGAAATAAATCTCCTTTTGGATGGAAAGGTGGAGACACTGAAAGTGCCTACTCTCTTTCCTGCCCAGACGTCCTTTATCCCTGCTTCCCTCCTCTTGCTGAGGAATTCTCTGAAAGCCTGGCTATGAACAACAGCCTCACAATAGGTTGAAACATGAGCCTCTGCTTTCCCAGCCTCTTCATAGGCTAAAGCTTGGCACTCCTCTCCATCTCATTTGCAAGCTGGAAAAGCAACAGCTCACATTTCTACAGGGGTAATACATCATTATTTCAGATTCAGTCCCACCAGAAAGGGGAGGGGAGATGACAACAACAAAAAGCAAACTATTAAGCTGGAATCTGCAATCACTTAAAAAGGGAGAGCTCACTAACTGTTTTTATTTCACTTTTTATATGATTTTGCATTCTTGTGTTACATAGACAGCATCATTTTCAAGACAACCTTCATTACAAGCTGGCAAATTTGGAACTATACTTGACAATCTGATAACAAAGTTCAAGAAAACACTATGAGTGTTCTTTTAACTCATGTGCAACTGTACTCATTCTATGTGCCTATTTTATAGTTTTGTTTGTCATCTTTTAATTTTTATCTGTTATAATTGTTCTCGGTTTTATACACATTTTAAAATGAATTTTTAAAAAGGCCAATTGTTTATATTTAATTATGGAGCAGGAAAGGTCATAAGCCCCTGTAGAATGACTGAGAGACTCAAGGAGAAGGCACAAACAGCAACATGTTTGAAAAGATACTGCAGTGAGGAAGAGTGCATTTCATGAGATCCAACTCTGAAGCAGATGCACAACTGAATCCTATGCATGACAGCTTGGGAGGAAACTACTTTAATATCGCACAAAGTTAGCAGATAACAGACAATATTACAACTCCAGGGAGCCTAAAAACATTTACAACTTGACAGACCAAATGCTGGTTGAAATAAGGTGGTGGCTTCCAAGTGACAATAGCACAACCTGGCTAAAAATTGTTTCCCATGGGAGGTTTAACAGCAGCATGGAAAAGAGACAGCAGCAGGTCCCTTCTTGTCCCAGCAGTCAACCCAGCTGATGTGGAGAGGGAATTTTCATCACAAGGCCTCGGATCATGCACCACACCTTCTCTGGAATACTCCTAACCAATTCCAATACAAAGGAATCACATCCATGCAGGGCTAAGTCTCCCATCTTACAAATTAAGCACATCTTGTTTTATAAGTTAAACACTTTATAGCACATGGGTGTTCACCACAGATGCACACAGGCAACTCCTGGCCACCGTGCACTTCAGCAGGACATGCATAAGTCTGCCCAGCCCCTGCGCAGTGTGGAAAATGGCACACACGTGCCCATCGTGCACAAGTGGGTCAGAGCCTGTACGCATACTACACACAATTCTCGGGCTGAGAATTGGAGGTTGCACCTGTTTAAAATCAGAAATGCAAAGCTCTCCACACTGCTTACACATATGTAAGTAAGGCTTATCTGAACCACTTACCTCTTCCATTTTTTCTGGAGTTGGACTATCGTTATCAGGCAACATTTCTTTAGGTTCAGAGGACTCTGTTTTGGAAGTCCTACTCAGCTGGTCAAGGGGAGTCAGGCTAGCATCGGGCATTCCTTTCGAATTCTGAGAGAGAGAAGTTATTCCAAGTATTGGCTCCTCATCGTCAGAATCCGGCAATGGTGTTGGACTAATGTCCTCCAAGCCTGTGCTGGAAGGACGGGAGGAAGGGGTTTGTGCTCTGTAGTTGGGCTGAGAGTTGGAACCAAATGTTGCAATTGGAGAAAGCTGGGAGGAGGAGGAGGAGATGGGGCTACCTTCCATTCTAATCTCATTGTCCGAGTCATGCTCATTGAGAAAATATAGCTTTGTTCTCTGCTCTTTTAAGAGCATCTCAATTCTTGAGTCCAAACTGTTGTGCTGAATTTCAGATTCTGTGGTTGGGGTGCCTGGGGTCTCGCTCCTTTCTGGAGTCTGTGTGAAGGGTACCACAGGTGGTTCATTGAGACTGTTGGGCTCAGGTGGGGCTGGGGGCTCCTCAGGTTTGTCCTTCACAGGAACAAAGTCAACAGTGGCAGCGGCGCTACTTTCAGCTGCCATCTCCGTTGGTGTTGGTGGCGGCCGACGGTACTCAGCATCCCTAGAAGTTTGGGGAAACTGTGGCTCTTCAGGCTGGGGAAACGTTGTGGGTGCCTGGTATGGGGAGAAAGCAGACTTGAAAGTCGAAGAACCTGTGTGGCTCAAAGGAGGAGTGTGGGAAAATTGCACAGCCTCTTGAGAGTGGGATTTGAATGCACTGAACTGATGTTCTGACCCTCGGAAAACACCAGCTGAATTATGAACATAATGGTGGCCTGGGCGTCTGTTATAAGCATCTGTAAATTTTGTTTCATGTCTTCTGGGTTTATACCCAGAGTCCTGACTAAAGTGGTACGCAGGTGTTGTCTGACGACTAGAGTACGCAGAATCTTGGGAAAATGGAGTCCCCAGGCGTGGGGTAAGAGGGGTTCCTTGGGACTGAGGAGTGAATTGGCTGTAAGAGTTTGGGGTATCTTGCCGACAACTGGAAAAGGCGGTATCATGGGAAAATGGGGTACCACTGTTTGGGGTAGCTGATGATCCCACAGAAGAAGCACTGTTGTCTTTTAATTGTTTCAGAGTTTCAGCCAGCTGCAAAAAAGGAAAACAAAAATATGCATACATTTCTGAAGTTCCATTGGAAACATGAGCAGGGGGCCTAGCAATGCACACATCCAAGGAACACTTAAGGAGCCACTTGACAAGCATACATATAAACACTGCTGCTGAAAGATGATCAAGAGTGGCAGGCATCAGTTACTAGCCCTACACTGGACAAAGGTTCCTGAAACTATCCTTTCATCTAATCTACCAGTTGTTATTTTCTAACCTCTAGTGCATGTTTGTGTGGGGTGGGGTGGGGTTAATGAAATGTACCATCTATAAGAGAATTTGGCTGAGTTGTAAAAAAAGCAAAAACAAACCCAGAATCTTTGAACAAAAACATACCGGGGCAGCTGGAATTTTTCCAGCTATTGATTTTTTAAGAACCACATGCACAACCAACTGATCACTGTCAATTAATAGTTACTTTGAAGTCCTCTTCAATTATTGTAAATAGACCATTTCCAAGTTCTGAAGTTCACAGAAAAATAAAATGAAAGGTTCGAGAACTATGACGACAGTAAACCTAATACATATTCGACCAGAAAGTATATGTAAAAAATAAATGACTGTATCCCCATCTTTCATGAACGGCCATGGAATTGATCTTGAAGCTAACATGGCAACAGTAAATCCCTAACCAATAAGATCAAACACTAAAAAGGAATCAGGACATCAAGTAACCGTGGGACTCAGCAGAAAGGACTTGACATTGTTAGCCCACTGTTATTCTCAGATGAAGAAACAAATGCCTATGATTAGACCATCTGCTTAAGTGGTTGTTGCAAGCGGTTGATGGCGAGAACTCCCTGCAATCCCTGTGTAAATAAACCCAGTGTGTGGTGGCTGATGCAGATAAATCTGAGGGGGAGTAAAGAAAAATGAACACTAGCGACTGATAAGGGAAGAACACAAAGTGAGGGAGTGTGGCATGGCTGAAAGATCAGCTGCCCACAATATAAACAGCGACAGGCTGGCACATGGCTGGCTGATCGGCATCACAGGGCACCTGCCAAGGCTCACAGTGCAGCCTCCAGCTGCCTTCCCCTTCCTGCTGCGTGGACAGGGCTCAAAGAATGCAAGCAGGCAGTGGTGCCAGGGTCAAGAAGGGTGTCCCAACCCCTAGCAGCCCATTCAGAAAACCTTCCAAGTCATAATTTGTAGGATCAGGAATGAGCACTGTGCCCAACACACTCCTCCTGTACCCTCACAGGTAGGGCTTAATTTTGGTACCACTTGATTTAATAATGCCAGGATTTGTCATTATGTCCAAACCAAAAACAACCAGTATTAAAGCACTGTTGACAATCCTGTAGTTTGGAGGGCTCACTCAAGTTTGTGGGTTTGGATGTAATGGTGAACAATGGACAAAGTAATGAATTATGATCCCTACACGAGAGAAAGGGGAAAGGAATATTGATCAGAGGATTGTCTGAATGCAGCCTTTAATTTGTGACATTACTCAGGACTGTAGAAGAAATGCAATTCCCATGTCAATAAACAAACAAACGTGAACATTCCCTAAGTTCACTTGATGGATTTCAATGAAAGGCAGAACCTTGCTCAACAGAGGGAGCTCAGTGCCACGAGCTGTAGGTCTATTTTGGTGCAATCATTACAGTTTTCTTATTCAAACATCCAAAAGAAATGTTAAGGGAAACAAAAGTGATAATGAAAATGAAGAAACCAAAAGCAAGCAGATTTCTTTTATTTTACATTTGCCTGATAAAAATAAAGGTTATGAAATTTAAGTATTCAGAATAAATAGACTGAGCAAATGACAGAAAATGTTAGCAGAGAATTTGGGCAAAATACACTTTACTGAACTAGGAAGTAGGTTCCTAAATAAAAGTAACTAGAAATGAATGGATATTTCAAGGTACTCGTCATATGCCTCAACAGAAAATGTTTAAATACTTAGAAAGGGCACAGTGCTACAAACATTTACGAGGGAGCACATCCCACAAAACTTACTTGAATTTACACCTGCATCAGCTTGCTTGACTGCACTGAATGGGGCTTTCCGGTACCGCAAAATAGTCTACGCAAGCAGGCCAGACAAGCAGCCACATGGATTAAATTCAAACTCAGCCACTTTTGCACCTAGAACTCCCCGTGTCACAAAATCATATTCTGTTTGTTCCATTAGTAGAGATTTTTTTGGAACATGACAGAAATTACTCAACAAGAAGTTTTAGCATTTCATGCATTCTGTCTTTGTTGGCATTCTGTGCCAAAAACTGAATCCGCAGCATAAAATTTCAATTATTAACTACTACTTAAATATCATTGAGAAATTTTTCCCCTCCTCCACACAAACAACTTGATCTTAAGGGAGCAAAATAGGACACTGGGAAGGAGGCAGCCTTTACAGCTGGTTCCTACACACCTATTTCAAGTCTCATGAGCTCAAATGCCCAACAACAGAAAGAAGCCAGAACATGATCTCTAGTTTTATTATTTCTTTCTTAAATTTTATATAGCACCTTTCTGCCAATGCACCTAAGGTGGTTTACAATTTTAAACTACTAAAACACAGTCCAACTGGAGCAGACCTCGATATTGTCTCTGCGTGCCTCCCACCCTCGCTGCTTCCTTCCCACAGGGGAAGGTTGTGGACTCTCCTTCCTTGGAGGATTTTAAGCAGAAGGTGGATGGACATGATTCCTGGATAGCAGGGGGTTGGACTAGATGACCCTTGGGGTCCCTTCCAACTCTACAGTTCTATGAAGGTTAAATGTAAAGCTTACAAATTTGATAATCAAAATGATTATTACTTGGGTCATTGTTCATATCTTATTTTTCATTTCCTGTTACATTAACTCATCTGACTCAAAATATTTTAATAAAACATGAAGTCCTAATAAGGACAAACAGGAAGCAATCCAGCCTGCCGATCTCCATACATAGCACCTACACACAACTGTCATGTCCAGAATCAGACTCCAGCTTGGAACAGTTCCATGGATCTAGTAAAAGGTCTAGCGGTATCTGGAACTTCACAAGGACTTGCCCTCCATTCAAGAGTCCCCTGAAAAGGAAGGCTGGAGATGACAGATGTCTGGACAGGAATGTCAAGAATGAATTTCTTGAGGAGACGGACAACAGCAGGCAAACTACCATTTGTTGTAAATGAATATCATCTCAGAATTCCCCAACAGACACAGTGCGTGCCATTAAATCGCAAGTAAGCGAAAAGGTACCTGCGCAGTTTCATTCACGGTGGGCGATACGTCCGGCTCATTCTCCACAGGTAGAGTCTGAGGGGTGTAGAGTCCATTCACAAGAAGTTGATAGAAATGCATGCGTTTTTCACCTGGACAAACAGTAACAACTTTATTAAAAAGAACACACCACAATTCCATCTAGAATCCACATTTTACCAAGTCTCTCTGCAAACCAAGCCTGAACAGGCGCCAGTTCTGACTCTCTTGAAATATTCAGTATCAGCTTGTTAGGCCAAGTGAAGCAAAAAATGCCTCTTTGTGGTACACAAAAGCACAAGAGTGCTTCATTGATTGAGTTTTATCTTGGAGCAGACTTGGAACAATGTCCTTTTCTCGTTCTATCCTCACAACAACCCTGCCAGGTAGAGTGAATAGCCCAAGGTGATCCGGTGAATTTCATGGCTGAGCATGAATTTGAACCTGGGTCTCCCCAGTCCTAGCCTTAAGTCTCTAATCACTACACCACTCTGGCTCCCTACTTCCAAAGGCAGATGACCCAATTCCAGATCGCCTGCTTCAAGGGAGGGGAGGGGTAACAGAACACAAAGTAGTAAAGGAAAAAGGTTGGACAAGACAAAGTTGCCCCCTCTTTTATTGCCATGTTGGTACATTTTATCAAGGAGAGCATGTGTGTTCAACTCAGGACTGCTTCTTCACAGAACTAGCCTCCCTCTCCTCAACATGCTCTCAAGGGAGGAGAAATAGTTTAACAGCTGTAGGGATAAAACTATTTTATAGCAAAAATGTGTCTGCATTCAATGGTAAAATGTGATAAATCTTCAAACTCTGCAAGCCCAGCTCACTAGAAATTGAACTTCAAATCAGTTTTTCTATAAAAGGCACATTGTATGTGATCAGTAAAAATGTTTTAATATTTGTCTTTTTTAAAAAAGGCACCTGCTTCCCCTGACAGTGCCAACTAAGTACATACGTATGTATTTTGATGAGCTTATTGATGGTTTTGCTGTTCATCTATAAATTCAGTTGTTCATTTTATGTTGTCCTCTTCCCTTGTAGCAGTGTTGACAAAAGATATATCTTTATTTATTTATTAAAATGAAGTCTGCAATCCTATGCCCACTAACCTGGGAACAAGCCCTGCTGAAATCAGCATGACTTACTTCTGCATAAAGAACACAAAGTCAGTCTGCACAGCTAAACAGCTAGCCTTGTTGTGCAGCCAGCAAACTATTGCCAGAATTTTAGGGTCCAAGACACTAGCAGCTCAAACCCAGGGTCTGCTGTGCCAAGAGAAAACAGAGCAGGAACCAGTTCCTTCTTCAAAGTTATGGTGTTATACAGACAATAACTCAACCCAGTACAACCGGAACAATGCCATTCAAGCAGCAGAGCTGTGCTGGGGATGAGGGTACACACACCATAACTAGGCCCAGTTCTATTCATGTCAGCAAGAAATAAAACTGTCAATATTGAAGTGCATTTATTCAAATTTATGGTGTAGCCACACTTGGGAGTATTGTGGACAGTTCTCTTTGCCACTTCTCAAAAAGAATACTTGTAGAGCTGGGAAAAGGTGCAGGAAAGGGCAGCGACAATTATTTATTACTTATTTATTTCACAATACTTATCTAACACTTGACTGTAATAAAACTTCAACGCGGCTTACAATAATGATCAAGAGGACAGAGCACCTTCGCTATGAGGAAAGATTACAAGAGTTGAGGCTTCTTAGTTTAGAAAAAAGGTGTGTAAAAGTAGGACACGATAAAGGTTTATAAGAGAGTTAAGTTTTTGTCCCTCTCTCATACTTCTAGAACCCAATGGGATCATCAAATGAAGCTGAATGGTGGGAGAGTCATGGCAGACAATAAGAAGTACTTCTTCCCAAAATGCATAACTGAACTGTGGAATTCATTTCCACATAATGTGGTGATGTCCATCAACTTAAGACAGCTTTAAAAATGGATCAGACAAATTGATGGAGGATAAGGCTGTCCACGTCATGATAAGGCTGTCCACGTCTTACCTCCAGGGTCAGAATCAGCATACCTCTGAATCCCAGCCACTCAGGAACAACAGTGCAAGAAGGCTACTGCCACCATGCTCTGCCTGGGAGCCTCGAAGGCACCTGGCTGGACACAGCGGCACTAGGGGGCCTCAGATGTGAGTTAACAGGGTGGTTTGTATGCATCCACTGGTGCGTTGTTGCAGTAATAAAACAGGAGCATCCAGTGCCCCAGGGTGCAAGTGCTGAACAAGCTAGTAGTAAAGCAGCCCCCTGCAGGCACCCAGTGGTTTGCAGTGTAAGAACCTGTTAGTAACCTCTGTTTTGGAGGTTTTGCTGTATTCTTTTAGCCTTTACTGCAAATCACCCAGAGAACTTCGTTTATTGGTTGGTACAGACGTGCAGTAAATAAACTTATTTATATTGCATGTAAGTGCTCCATGGGCTTCACATACATTATCTTAGTTATCCTTTGGCCAGCATTCTTATCCCCATCTTGCAGCTACAAGGACTGAGGCTTGGGGAGAGGGTGGGGTAGGTGTCTGCATGATTGAATTAATTTAAGTGGAGATTTCCTTGTTTGTTGCTTGGTCCCTCCGCCTACACTAGCTCCTAACACAGTTAAATTATTTGATCCTGTGTTTTAGTTGTAATTGGTAATTACTACCCCAGTTACAAAAACTAAGGTACAACACAAGAGAGTCCTTATCTCACACAAAAAGCAGCAGCAGCAGCAAGCAGCAGCAGCAGCAGAGCTCTTAGACCAAGGTCTAAATTTCACCTCACATGACTCACTTAAAGCTACAGAGCTTTATTCTAAGGCCTGTGAACAGAATTTATGTTCTCTAGGATTTAGTCTTCTGAGTTCATCAAATCACAGTTAAAATAGTTGTTTAGATGCCATGTACTCCCTTTAACATCAGGTTTTCTTTTTAAAAAAGGACCTTTATAAAAGAGTTGGCTAGAGTGGGCCAAACAGCTGTTCATCTATACCTCTGCTTTTTTATATCTAGTATTACATGTAAACAATGATAGTCTGGAAACTAGTTAAGTCACAAATAGTGGAAATGTCAGAAATCGAGAAGGATGTGATCATAAGGATTTCAAAGGCTAGCACTGGAAGCTTACAGAAAACTTGTTAAAAATACATTTAAAAATCAACACAGGTTTTAACACAGCTGCAGCTCAAACTATAAAGCAGTTACGTTAAATTTTCCTGATTCTCAACTTGGCTGTAAGCCTGACTGAGTTCAGTCAAATATATTTCTAATAAAATTTAGGATTATACCACTTTACAAATAGTTAAGCTGTGGTTCTCATGCCCTGATATGGTAGTAACTCAGAATAAATGTTGATAAAGGACTGGATTATAACTGACCTGTTCTAACAATTTTTTCTTATCATTTTATTAATAACTTTATCTAACATGCATAGATGAATCCTCATTTCACAATATGAGAAACCATGCAGAGGAACATTTAACTGCAGCTGGAGATTCAGCAGTGCACTAACTAAAAAAACAAGATGTAGTCAAATGTGTTTTGGAGTTCAGAACACATGCAGTTTTAAAATTTTAGCATAAGCACTTTTAAAGATAAGGGACTAGAAAGTATCCCATTGTGCATAACACGTTAATTATTCATACTTTCCAAAATGTTCCTTTAAAGGGTTAAAATAGTTTTAGGTTTTTTTTATAATTAAGCTGCAAAACTGAAAGGTGTCTTATGGCAGAGGTGGGGAACAAATTAGCACTTATATGCTAAAAGTAACATGCTGGTCATATATGCTTCACTGCTTTAGCAAAAAAGAAAAATACAGCAAAAAAAAGACAAAAAAAATTAAATGTTGAAGCAAACCTAACCATGCCTTCTTAGAAGTCAGTTGTGCTGAATTCAGTGGGACTTACTCCCAGGTAACTGGGGTTAGGACTGCAGCCTCAGTATGGTTTGAGGAACTTATAAATAAAACCTAAGTTCCTAGCTACACTGCTTCTGTCTGAAGGTATTAGCACTACAGACCAGTTACTTTCAATATCTGGAGTGTTACTGTCCCTTTAAGAGACAGTGGAAGAAAAATTAATACACTTTTACAGAGCCTCTTGTACATATGTAAATGCCCGCAATGGGATGATTAAATAAAAGCAAGAACACTGCTGGAATCTAATTTAGAGTATTATTTTAGGATAAATTTCAGGCATTTTCTAAAATGATTTTTAGCCTCATTTTTCTATAACTATAGGTGTGGGTGGGTGTGTTATCAGCTAAGTGCAAAAGGTACTTTTGGCAAAGGGGCAAAGGGGGACCATTTGGCAAGCCAAGTGTCAGCATGAGTGACTGAGTGAAATGGAGAGGATGGCAGCATTTTGTAAATTACAGGACTGTCTCCTAGCAACAGACAACACATTCAGCTCCACGTGACTAGCAAAGGCCCAGAGAAAAGCAGAGAGATTGAGGGGGAAATGCAGTGACAGTCATTTAATAGCTTCCACCACCATCCTTAAATTAATTACTAGCCCTCCCCATCCAATCTGCAAATGCATCTCACTACGGGACAAGAGAGAGGCGGGGAAGAGCAGCAAACAGAAGGAAGATGATGCTCAGAACCAGCTCCCCACCTTTCGTATCCAGCTCCACGTGGATGATGTTGCCCATGACCGATGTGTTGTGTAGATGCTGCACTGCATCCCGGGCTCCTTTGACTGTGGCAAAGATCACTTTGGCAATTCCCAGGTGCTTCTTGTTTTTAGGGTTGTAGAGGATCTCCACTTCTTCCACTTCACCGTATTTTTTGCACATGTCAGCCAGGAAGTTTTCACGGATGTTGTCATTCAACTTGGCAAAAGTGACTTGTTTGGGAGGAACCGGCCCCACGTAAAACTCATCAATCTGTAGGTTTGTTTTTGCACACAGTGTAGTAAGAAATTAAAAGCCAGAGAGAGCAAAATTAAGGATTGTAAGCAATCACATCACCTGGAGCAGAGAGGGTTAAGAAGCAACTACTGAACTTTCAAGGTATTTCCCTTCCACTGCAATTTACAGACAAACACTGAACTTTTGCCTGAGCAATAACTTTTAAAAATTTGTTTTAAATAACTCCATTGAGTTATTAATAAAACACACTTTTGACAGGCAGAAAGCTCAATTGTATTTTGCAACTTTATAACACCGGTGAACTAATTACTCAACAATATGAATAAAGATGCAATTATATTTATATCAAGGACACCACAGTTCTCAATGCACGTACCTTAAATTTAGGGACAGAGAGTTCCAGCTCTTTCGTTTTGGTCCATATTCGCCCTATCCTTGGATCTCTGACACAATCCACTGGGGCAAGACCCGGGTTCTGAGGAGGAGAGGGGAGTAAATTGAATGAAGCTTGAAAAAAGACACAACCCACAGATGCAACAAAAAACCCAAAACCCCATGAAATTTGGAAGTTTACTCCACAGCCTTTAAAACTGAGGAGAATGTTCTCCAGGCAGGGCAGACACACACATGTCAAATAGCAATTCTGCAGGGAATCACAGGAAAAGAAAGATGCAGGTTTTATCTTCTGATTCTGACAGACTACGTTGTCAGGGGGTGTAACTTTAATATGTTTCCTGAACATTTTGTAGCAATCTTCATTTTTCAGGTCATTAAGAATTCCTCCTTCCCACCCACCCTTTAGAAGGGCGGCGAGGTACTAGAATAAAACAAACCAGGTTTGGGGGAAGAGAATATCACAATACATTTCATTTGTAAAAAATAACGACCGCTTACAGGAATGCTAAAATGCTGCCCATCGTAACGATAGAGTTTGTGCTGTCCTTTTTTCAGAGCTGGGTCAATAATCAACTTGTAACTTTTCCAATGGTGGTTTTTTTTCTCGGCAGAGGTGCTTGCTTGGGAGCTGCTCTCCATTCCGTTGATCCAACCTGAGGAGAAAGCAAGCGGGGGCAACCAACGAAGTTAAAAAAAAAAGACATATATGAAAGATTCCCGTTTCAGAACTGCTTCCTTCCCCCCCTCGCAATACCGTCAAGCTGGGTGGGGGGAAGGGAAGGGAAAAGACCGCACATCCAGACGCCGAGCCGGGGTGTCCCCCCGTGTCCCCCCTCCCGGGTGCAGGCAGCGAGACCAGAAAGAGAGCGAGGGAGAAAGGAGGAGGAGGAGGAGAGAAAATACCCATCTCACTTGAACTCTGCTTTTTGCCATGGTCTTCGGGGTGCTTGGCTTTTTCTCCTGCCTTGATCTCTTTGAAAGACATCGCTGTTCGGTGCCCGACCGTCTCCTGGCCGCGAAAGGCGAGCTCCTCTGCTCACATTGGGCTGGCTACATTACATGGGTTTTGAAAGCCTCCTGCCTCCTCGCTCGCTCTTTTTTTTTTTTTTGCGAGCCAACACATATTGTGTGTGTGCTTTCTGCTTGCTTCTCAGGCATCCCACAATTCACCGCTATGGAGCTCGGCTAATGGCTAACCGCCCTCAACCGAATGCACATTCACAGCAGCTGCATCGCGCTGCAAAGCCCCCAGCCCGGCCGCCCGGCCGCGCCTCCCCGCCCCAAATAAAGGGCCATGCATTTTTCCCAGCAGGATGTGGCCCCGCCGTGGCTTTTCCTCCCAGTTAGCGGCGGGGCCAAATCCCCTTGGAATCTGCTGGCTACATTTACCTAAGCGCCAAACTGTTCCTAAACAAGATGGACATAGGTGGGACAAGGCCCCCCCCCGCCTTTTTTTTCCTTTTCTTTTTTGGACGGGGAAGGGGGAGGGCAATAAAAGAAACCCCCTCCCCACAAGACACCCGGCGCTCCAAAAGGCTCGAGCTTTTTTTTCCCCCTCCCCCTCTCTTTTCTTTTCTTTCTTTCTTTTTCCCTTTTTTCTTTTGCAAGTTACATCCCAGGGAGCTAACCGGGGCAGCGAGCTTGGCAGGGATACTTTTGCAAGAAGCCGCAGCAATGTTTCCACCTCCGATGAATGGGGAGAAGCGGGGGGCGCCCCCGTTTTGTTACAATTTGTCAATTTCGGAGGAGGGAGGAAGGAGAGTAGCAGCTTTGCTTATTAAAGGTCCTGCGCAGCCAATCAGGTCGGACCTTCCATTTTGTTTCAGCTAGAGGCTCCCTTGGATCTCTCTCTCCCCCCCCCCTCCTTTCCCTTCCCTTCTCCCTCTTTCGCCTTCCTTTCCTCCCGGGGTCGCCTTGTTGGGGCTGCGTGTTGTTTTAGCTCGACTTGTGCTTTTGGTTTGTAATTTGGCCGTGCTTAGGTAATTGGCTGGTTAAAGGCACCAGGCGGGCGCAGCCAATCAGCGCGCAGCTTCCATTGGGCTTGAGTTATTAGACGCTGATCTAAAAACATCCTTCAGCAGACAGCTAAGGAGAGGCCAACAGATCAGGCAGCCATTTTTCTGCAATGGAATTAAATGGCCAACTGGGTTTTCCTTTGTTCCAAAAGGGGATACTTGATTTGAATGAATCCACAACCATCCATTTCAGGACTTCTCAGTGTCTGTGTTAATGTCTGACAACATTTAGAGGACTAAAAGGAAGAAGGAAGATTTTATAAAAAGATCTGGATTTTTCCCTTTGATTTGGAACCCATCTTTGTCTTGTATATAACTAGGTCATGGCACGCCCTTATGTCAGCAGTAACAATTTTGAGTTACCAAAAAAGTAAATACATATGTATTTTTGGTGTTTGTTTTTGAAAGCTTTTCTTTGCCTGAGCAAATACATCTCTAGATGTAGCTTCCTGTATTAAACACTAAATTCCTGGCCATCTTTTAAGTTAAATCCTTTCGTGCTAACAAGGTAATGTTTTAAATATAGATGTAGGAAACGTGAATTCTTGCAAAAAAAATCATTAGGAAAAGTTTTTTTCCTTTTACATTGTAAGTACCCAATCCATTCTGTCCTTCTTACTAAGTGTAGTTTTTCATGTTAAATGTTACTGGAGTTCTCCTTTAATTTATTTTTCCAGCCTTCATCTGCATGTCATTTTTTGTCTTGTTTATCTAAACCAATTGCTTCTGAGATACTTTTTAAGAATAAAAAATATTTAGCTAGAGATGCTTAAAATGTTTACATACAGTAACTATTAACCAGGTGTATTCACACTAACATGTAGCGATTTATGTTTGAGATCATGTTAAAAATGTGAGTGGGAGAGGGGAAGGAAAGACATGCAGCGTCCTTATGTGCAGAGTAAATCTGTCAGAGGAATTTACCGGAGTCTTTTTAAAAAGTTAACTATATGTTATTAGTCGAAATAAGTAAATGTATTAACTTGTTTTTAATCAAAAGCCATACAAAAATCTGAACGAGATCGAATAACTTGCAAGCTTATAAAATAGAAATGATGATACAGAACTTAACGTATACAGTATTTAGAAATTTATTTATCCCCCCTCCCCCCAAAAAATCCCAACCCCAGACTCCCACAACTTCACCTTCAGAACTGCATTCAACTATGGTGTGCGGGTAAGTAAAGCCTTTTGCCCTTGCAGTGAAACAGAGCAGGCCTATGCAGCAAATGTTTTCGTCCAAGGCGGATATCCGAGTTACTTTCGGAGGGGGGGAAAGGTAGCTAACGTTCTTGTTTGAAAGTACATATTCAGAATCTATTTTTTATATCTATTTCCAAAAGCTACTTCCTTTCTTTAGCCTCCTGTAACAAAGTGCTTTGCTTGGCTGCATCCTTGTTGATTTCAAGAGCTTCTCTCTGCAAATCCATAATGGCATTACAGATATGCTAAACTGTTCCCCTAAAGTCAATCTGCAGGCAGAGGTGGGATTTTTTGTTAAGGCATACCAACAAATAAACGCAAGTGGTAGAGAACTAGTTTGAAGTCTTTCTCCCTCTAGTTACTGCAGGCTTTTTTTTCTTTTCATTTTACAACAGAGGCGTTTCGGGGACAACAGCAATTTGAGCAGTAAAGGGAGACCCTGGTTTGCTAATATGTACTGTAAAGGAGTTTTCTTTTATCTTGAGGCTCCTGGTTTGAAAAACAAAATCCAAAATGGAGGTTTCCTTTTCCCTGCACAAGAAGAGTCGCTTGGCAGCCTTGTACTGTTTTTGTTGGGAAAGCTTGTGACGCGCTTGCTATTTCACAGCAGCAGATTTTTCCAGAGCTACAGCTACAACAAAACTTCCAGCTGGCTTTGATAGAGAGATTTAATTTGCAGAAATAGCCACTGCCTCTTGCACCCAAGTCACCCCCTGGCTTTGGTGCCGTGAAAAGAGGCTCGTTTTCAAGGCAGCCTTCGCTGTTCCTGCTCCATATTGAGGGCGAGCAAGCCGGGTTTCGTAATGGCGGCTGTCTTCTCTCTGCTGCGGCTGTTGCTTTTGGGGCAGCACCAACGCTTGATTTCGCCAAGGCTGTTTTTATCGGGCAATGCAGGACAGAGCCCTTTCTCTCTCCTCTCTCCCGCCCCCCTTTTAAAAACGTGTGTGAGGTTTGTAAAAAGTAAAGCAGGAGTGAGAGGGTCGGTTTTCTTCTGTCTGCTTTCCCCCCCTTGTTAATACTGGTGGGGGTGGGGAAGAGAGAGAGAGGACGGTTGCCATTTCGTGCAAGTGCTTTTGCAGCAGCGAGAAGAAACGTAGGAGCGAGCGCGAGGCTGCGTGTAAGAGGAGATCCTGGCGCGGCTCCAGCTCCTGCCTGCTGCTCTGCTCGGCACTCCCGGGGGTGGGGGAGGGAGGGAGGGGGAAGACGGCGGGGGGGGGGGAGGGGAGGCCAGGGGCAGGCGAGCAGCCCGGCTCTTAAAGACACAGGGCGCTCCTGTGGTTTAGCAGAAGACAAAGGCGGCCTTGGTCCTTTGTGTCTAGAAACCTGAAAACGGGCTTTCCCCTCCTCTTTTGCATGCGAATAATCAAGACTATGGTGGGCAGGCAGCTGCTGCACAACCCAAGCAGCTCGATAAAGGCTCTAAATCAGTTGGTAAATGCAAAGAGCGGCTTTCTGCAGTGCAGTGAGACTGTTTTCTCAGGCATGGCGTTGCTGGCTGGCTTAGTGGCTGCAGAAGCCGTCCTGGGACTGATCTCTTGAACAGGTCTCTAACTCCTTACCACGTGTCTCAAAACAGGTCTCCCGGCATTGCTAATCTTTTTTTTCTTTTCCTCGCCCCCCCATGAACCCTAGAAAGGGTGAGCTCGACGATGATCGAGGAGGAGGAGCTGACAAGGGAATGCGTGGTCTGTTGTCAGACGAGAGTGGGCTTTCTGATGGCATCTCCCTGCTTGTTTACTGTAGGTAGGGTTTGCCAGGCATATTTCCGTTTAAATGGCTTGGCTTTGCTTAAAGGATTTTCCTTAACACTGCAGCACCACCACCCCCTCCAAACAGAGTGGGGTTGGGTGTCGCTTTTTTCAGACAGCCAGTTTTGGAGGCTCTCCTTGAAGAAATGAGCCGACAGCCCTGACAGGAGATACTGAGGACGTTAGGTTGCTAGTAGTTTCCTTGCTGCATTGTTACTCGAAATTTTAAGAAAACAATCTGGCAAAGCCTTGAGTTCCTTTCTGGGAAACTTTAGTGCAGCATTATTAAAAAGGCTAACCAAAAAATAACAACTCTTTTTTAAAGATGTATTATCCGGATGCCTTGATTTAAGGGGTGGATGTCTTCTACTTTTAATGGAAATATATAAAGGTGAAATCCCAATTTGTGACATTCCTCTTCCCCACCATAGCAATAACCCATAATAGGTGGTTAAAATATTTGGCTTATTATAAGAGTCTCCTGTTTGCTGGCTTATTGTAAAATATTCAGCAGCAGGAGGCGGGTGTTGTCTTTTCAGTCTCTGTGGAGAGTGAAGACATCCCATTCCACCATGTACCAAGATCTGCTCCAACAGTAAAACCTGTTTTTCAGGAACAAATTGGAGGAGCGGACTGCCTGTTAAACACTGAACAATGTCATGCTTCTGGTCTTTGTGGGAGGAAAGAGCATAAAGAGATTGCCTAAGTGAAGTGCCTTGCCATTTGCTGGCAGACTAGGGAAACAAGCCTAAGTATCCCTCCTATGAAGTAAATGCTACTGATTTGTGATATTACTTCAGAGTAAACACACTTGCATATGTGTTCTTTGTTCTTTTAAGGTGATGTTGGGAAGTGGCTTTTTGTGTGTGTTCTGAACTAAATACGTCAACTCTGTTGAATTGCAAGCTACTTGATTACAAATAAGTATTGGAATACAGACTTGGTGAATGTGTGTACTTCCTAAGACATCTTAAACTCCCTGGCTAGTTACATTTTCCTCTCAGTAGGTGACTTAAGTGAAAAATGTCCTTATATATACCTTGTTAAATAGATGATGTGGCAACAGGAGTAAGGTTAAGTCTGCCAATTGTGGGCGTCTGTATCCCTGAGATTCCTGCTGCAATTGTGTTCTACAATTGAAGTGGTTGGCTTCTTAAATGCCTTTCAAATGAGTACAAAGGAGGCACAAGCGGTTGCTAGAGAGATCAGGCTTGCTCCACATCCTTCCCAAAGCCAAATCCTGTGTGCACATCCTGCCTCCTTTCTCCATTACCATTACAGTCAATATAATGTAGGTCACCATGCATATCCTCCTTGTGTTTCTGGCCAGGAGAATCTTTTTCCTTTACTTGCTGGATTTGCATCCCGTTTGAAGGATACGGAACATTATCTACTGTACTTTTGAAATTTTGTATGACTTAATGTACATGCTCGGTAATCCTTATTACAGCCCTATACAGGTAGGCTAGTATTATACCCATATTGTAGATGTTGGGGCCTAGGTTGAGAGATAGAGGGTTGTATACAGCCATGGTGACTTCAAGACTGAGCTTAGACATGAACTGTGGATTTCCTAGCTTGCAGTGAACCACTGTGCTACACAGACTTGTGCTACAGACTTGTATCCTGTTTTGCTCAAACATAGACCCATTTACGTTAATGGACATGACTTAGGTCCATTAATTTCAATAGGTCTACTATGTGTAGGACTATCATTGGCTGCAACCCATTGTGTTTGGACTTCCCTATAGATTTGCTTCAAATAGGAACCACTGAATTGCTAAAAATCTTTTGTTTTGTCATAGCTTCAGGTGGAAGAAGCTATATAATTTGTTTTGTCTCTTGGTATATTCTCACTGTGGCAAATGATCCTCAGTTTATGAAAATGGACTTTTGGGGTTAGCTCCATATATTTAGCCCGATAGTTTGTTTCTTGGCATATTTTAAAGAAACAATGCATAACTGAATGGAATGCTTGAATTGCTTTGAATATCTTGCAGCTTTTGGCGGGAATCTTCAGGAGGAAACTTGCTGATTTGACAGAATGTTAAAAAGCATTAGTGCTCCTCTTGTCCCTGGATTACAGTAATTTAACCCTTTAATGTGGCTGGCTATTTGCCTGTAGCAGATAGTTCAAAATATCAAGTGTGTTTCACGTCATTCAGATTTTAGATTCAGCTTTCTGTTATGCAAAAATTGCAAACAAAAGCCACTCACTCTTCCTCACTGCTTTAAATTAAACATTTTGTGGGTCAGTCTGTGTGTGTAGAACATCTAGCACTATCCAACTAACTTAAGATAACTAACTTCTTCCCCATTCTTGCCTTCTCTTCCTGGGTTGAAAACATGTAGTGGTTTTCTTTTTATGAACTGTAATCATGCTTTCCTGAAATCATGCTTGCTCTGAAAAACAAAATACTTTAAGCTGCAGGTAAAAACTCCTGAGCTTATCAAATTCAGTCTGGACCTTGACTAATTGCAATTTTGAATTGATGGTTGGTATAGAAATGTGTTAAAATAATACTTGAATGCTGTGGGTTAACAATAGTTTTGGGAGTCCTCACTTCTCACTCCTACATTTGTTAATCTGAAGACTTAAAAGAGACATTGTTTTCTTAAAACTTTACATTTTCTGAGTCATTAAAATGTTACAAGATGGGTCTAGATTAAAGTTTCAAGAATTATTTGCTCTTGAGATCATGAATTTCTGAAGGTAAAGGAGATCACAATTTTTCCTCTTGGGGTATTTTTCTGTGAGCATACCCATCACCACACTGCTAATTTTCCAGTGAGAAGGACTGAGATACATTCCTTGTATTTGTTCTATATGTGAAAAGGGCCTTTTCTAAATTACTTTTAAATAATGACTACCATTTTGTAAAATGCTGGGTTTTGTTTTTGCCCTTGTAATAACATGCAAGGAGACTGTAAGGCTGCAATAAATTCATGTGGGTTTTGATTGCCTGTATTCAGCTCACGAAATATTGTTTAGTGCTTTGTGCCCATACTCAATGGCTTAATGGTCAGTTTTTCAGAAGACCAAGTGATTTGCAAATGAGCTTCTTGCGAGGAAAGGGAAAGCTGTCAGTTCAGCTGGGATGGTTTTCTTATATGGGAGGTGGCTGAGAATTGGGAAAAGGACCCAGGATTCAAGGTTACAGAAACCTGGAGCTCATAAGGACAGGACTATTGTAATGTTTTCTTCATAAGGCTGCACTTGAATATGATTTGGAAATTTCAAATGATCCAAAATGCAGCAACCATAACTGCATGATAGTGCTCTCTTCATATTGCATTTTGGACCAGTTGAAGTTTCCAAATCACTAAAGTACCGTAGTTTCATCTTGAGGTTACTAGAGTGGAATACAGTGTCCAAATAATTTCAGCTGGCAAACCAGTCATAGCCAGAAATAGGCACCCCTAGCCTCTCAGGCTAACTAAGCCTCTAGAGTCAGTGTTGGGTTAAGGAACATCCCCAATATAGGAATCTGCTCCTTCTTGGGAGTGCAACTCCGTCCAAAACAGGCTGTCGCCCCACAACCCAGACTTCAGAACTTGCAAACTCCTATCTTGGCCCAATTTGAGGTACTCAGTTGATGTCTAAAGCTCTAAAATATTTGAGCCCCAAATATCTGAAAGACTGTCTCCATTCCTACTGATGTTCTTTGGTGTTAAGATCTGCGGAGTGGGCTCTCCTGGTAGTTCTAGCACCTCCAGAAGAGGGCTTTCTCTGTGGTAGCCCCTAAAGTGTGGAACTCTCCACAGTGGTAGTTGCAGTTTTTAGTTTTGTGGGACTCACTTCTTTTGTTCAATTTATACAGTTCTGTTCCATTTGGAATGGTTTTACACTTTATCATTGTAATGGTTTAGCTGTTTTTATCATTGTGCATTTCTATTATTGTAATCCACCCTGGGATCTTATTGTGAAGGGCAGGTAAGAAATCTTCCTTCTCCTTATGGGAGAAGGCTTTCCATCACATAATTGGGGCCCAAATCATTGTGTGTCGATGTCAACAACTTAAATTGGACTCGACAGTCAATTGGCAACCATTGCAGAAGACTGGCTGGTATGATGTGTGTCTGACCAGAAACACCCACTGGCAGTCTCATTGCTGTGTTCTGCACTAGTTGCAGCTTCTGAACAGTCCTTAAGGGCAGCCCTGTAGCATAGTTGGCAAACTAAGGCCCGGGGGCCAGATCTGGCCCAATCACCTTCTAAATCCAGCCCGCGGACGGTCTGGGAATCTTCGTGTTTTTACATGAGTAGAATGTGTCCTTTTATTTAAAATGCATCTCTGGGTTATTTATGGGGCATAGGAATTTGTTCATTCCCCCCAAAAAATATAGTCCAGCCCCCCACAAGGTCTGAGGGACAGTGGACCGGTCCCCTGCTGAAAAAGTTTGCTGACCCCAAGTGTATTGCAATAGTTCAGCTTGGAAGTCATCAAAGCATGGATCACTGTGGCCAAGCTATCTCTGTACAGGAAGGGCAAGAGCTGGAAGTAGGTAGTCCTAGCCACCTGGGCCTCAAGTGCCATAAATGGATCAAGGAGTACTCCTGTTACACAACCTATCCAGAACAGGCTGTTTCCATATTTCCTGGATTTGAGAACCTGCAACACATGGTATCTATCTGCAGCCCATTACCAGCTCCACCCAGTGGTTAAGCATGTGAACAGTTCCTAATTCTGATGGGATGAAAATATAGTGCTGGGTGTCATCAATATGCTGTGGCTGGAATCTTTCACAGCTTAAAGTCAAAGGGGTTTGAGTGCTTTTCCTTGGTATGTAGGGCTTTTCCTCTTCAACCAAGGGAATTAGATGACACCTTTCTCCAGATCCACTGATGACATCCTCCAACAGCTTCATTTAAATGTTAACAAGCTTGAAAGACAAAATTGACCCCTGAAGGACCTCATAGGCTTAACGTCCAAGGCACTAAAGAATAGTCTCTTGTGGCTATGCTCTCTTGGGAGAAGAATACTGCAGCACAGCGCTCCTGATTCCCAAAGCTGTTCCAGGAGGATACCATGGTCAACAGTATCAAAAGCTGCTGAGAGGTTAAGGAGAACTAACAAGCCTGTGCTCCCTCTGTCCCTTTCACTTATAGGTCACTGACCAAGGCAATTTCAGTGCCATATGCTGCAGTGAAGCTGGATTGAAATATGTCTAGATTGTTTGTTTCCTTTGAACATATTTACAGTTGGGCTGCCACCAGCCTCTTCAGCATCTTGCCCAAAAAGGCCATGGTCGCTACGGGCACTAGTTGTTCAATAATTCTGGGTTCAGGGTGGTCCTCTTGAGTGGGGAATACCACTACTTTTTTTCTTTCTTTTTTTTTGCAAATGCTTTTTATTAACTTATTACAACACATACACACAACACTTAGAAAACAAACTACAAAAGAAAACACCACATAAATGATAAACATATATCCATAAAGTTTCTGCACACGGACTTGTGTTATCCAATCTTTAGTTCTTATTCTATTCTAATACACTTCCTTCCTCCTCAATGTGGGTCTGAATTAAATTTGATAAACTGTTTCTTTCTCATTTCATCTTTTCTACCCTTCTCAATATATTGTATTTGTAAACCATATTTTGTTTTGCAAAAATTATTCGAAGCAAGTCCAGGTTTTAATTTGAGGGCACTGTTTTTTTAAATAATCTCTGCACTTTCCCCACTTTTGAAATTTTTGTTTAGACTGTCCCCTAATTGCATCCGTCATTTTTGCCAATTCAAGGTAACAAATAATCTCTCTTGCCACTCTTTTTTGTTGGTGCCAATTCACAGGAAAGGGGATAAAACTCCCCTCCCCCAATTACTGTCCTATTAGTTTACTGGATGTTCCCTCCAAACTCTTATGCTAAACATCTGCTTATCAGCTATTGACCTTCCTGCTTCACTGCCCATAGTTCACTGGAATACAAGGAAGCCCTATGGGCTCTGCAGTTGGCAAGGACACTCAGCAATTTTATTGATGAATCTGACCAAAGCAATACCAGTGTTAATATGAGTGCCATGTCAACCAGAAAATCCCCATGAGTATTCAACTATGCTTCAGATTCTGTAAGTTTGGGGGTGTCATTCACCCAGCATCACAGTGGGGAGAGGGGAGTGGACAAGTGCTGCAACAAGTACTTGAAGGGACAAAGCTATGTGAATACTGGATCCCTGTTTGTCTACCTAAGACTCAATAATGAGTCCAGGTTGGCCTACTTATCCACAATCAAATCATGGATAGTCGCTGGCTTATACTGTACAGACCTGGCATATGGTAACACCAACACCAAACTAGGATGGTTGGCATGCATCTAGCTGCATAGCAGATCCTAAAGAGGGATAGCTAATAATAATTAATAATAATAATACCCTACCCATCTGACTGGGTTGCACCAGCCACACTGGGCAGCCTTAATGCAGTGGTACCTCGGGTTACATACGCTTTAGGTTACATATGCTTCAGGTTACAGACTCCGCTAACCCAGAAATAGTGCTTCAGGTTAAGAACTTTGCTTCAGGATGAGAACAGAAATCACACGGCGGAGGCGCAGCGGCAGCAGGAGGCCCCATTAGCTAAAGTGGTGCTTCAGGTTAAGAACAGTTTCATGTTAAGTACAGACCTCTGGAACGAATTAAGTACTTAACCCGAGGTACCACTGTATATTCTATTCCTTCCTGGGACCATACACAACTGCCTATACAATCACCATACATACCTCCAATAAAGTGTTACAGTGTAAGCAACACTAAATATGTCAGTAAATGCAAACAAGATTGATTGGAAGCCAGTGATCATGATGCTAGGCCTTCCTAGGCTTCCTTCATGCATCTGGTTAGCCACTGTGAGGAGGAGGTAGATCTTATTCTGGTACAGAAGACCACCTGTTCTTGTGAGTTGCAAATAGGGCTGAGATTACACTGTGAGGAGGGCCTAGTGCCTTACAAGGGAACTCTTACTAGTATGGCTTTTATCACTGTAGCACAGTAGCTTGACAACAAAAAACTTGGGGGTGGGAGGAGCTGAATTTTATATCATTCCACTCAAAAATTATGTAAATATTTAGATTTTGACTCTTTATCTGCTTTCAGTCATCTTTTTAGTTTGCACTACATTTTCTGAAATAAGTTGAGAATACGGTCACCATTTGGCCACCCTACCCTTGGATAATTACTTGCTTCTTTGTGAGCAAGTCCTCCCTTCCCTTTTAAAATCAGTGTTAGGAAACTCCTTTGCATAAACACCTGTGTATTTGTAGGTTGGAAAAACCTGTGTAAGACTGAAAATACTGAGTGGTAAAATCACACATACTTGCTTCAGAATGCCTGCTTTAGAAGAATGTCATCTTGTGACATGTAAGCAATAAATGAGGAAGTAGTGTGATCCAGATTGCTTAACGTAACACAGGAAACTTGGGGCCCTGCTCTTACATGCTTTATGATAGAGGCCACAGCTCATTTCCTGTGTGCTCTATTAGCACTACCCTGAAACAAATGTATCTCATGTTGTTTAGTTATCATTGGAAGTAGCATATTATAATACCTGTATGTATTAATACTATGATTTTAGGGCCTGACTGAATATCTTAATTGTTAGGACCATTTCTTCTACAATTGGAATCACTGGAAACTGATTCTAATAGTGACCCAACTTTGTGTATCCAGTAGAAAAGATGTGGGAAATTCAGCTGAAGGAACCAGCTAGTATGGAAGAAAAAAAAATCATACTATTTGTACTATTGGTATGATTTGTGCAACATTTAAATTTTCCTAATATGGGTTAATGATTGAATAGTGTTACTTTAACGGAATGGAAGCAAGTGTGACATGATACAGGCAGCCCCCATTTACACGCATTCAGTATGTGTGCAACCGTTTATTAGGGCTGAGTGATATATCAATATATTGTCCAAAACTGGTTTGAAGTCCATATGATATCCGTTTCATAATTTTTGATGTGGCAGTATATTGCAAATCATCATGTGTGTGTGATACAAAAATCACAATGTGGGAAAAACTTTGAAGCCAGCCAATGCTTCTCTTGATTCCTGCAGCCCCTGTTAACTCTTGCCAGCTCAGCTCTCCCCTGCCTCATGAAGGGGGCAGTGAATCACAAGAGCAGGTACCTGCAAAAATCATGATGCATAAAAAACAGTGAAGCCAGCCAATGCCTCTACATAACTCCATCCTTATTTCAGGCATTGTGATATATATTGTGATGTTCAGCTGGTGATATATTGCAGTGTTGAAGACCAGATATCACCCAGCCCTACCATGCATCACACCAAACCTAGAACTGATCCAGAAATGTCATAAAGACAGATGTTTGCAGGCATTTTCAATTGTTTTCAATTATGTGTGATTTCATTGACACGTGTGGTGCCTTGGAACACAACCTCCGTGTAAGCCGGGTGCTGCCTATCCTGACTCTGAATGAAAATAGTTGTAGCAACATAACCAAATGGGATTTCTACAGCTTCTTGTATTCTTCCCCCATTTTTCTAATAAAAATATTTTACTCTTGAATTGCCTCACAGACTTTGTTAAAGCTGACTCTATGGTTAGTCTCAAGTGGTATTAACTTTGGGGCCTTTCCACTAACTCTATGGAGATGGTGAAAAGGACTAGACTTTCAGCAGTGGACTCAAGACTGCCCTAAAGCTGCAAAGTTAGAAGAACAGAATGGAACAAAATCACATAAAAACTAGCCTCTCGTGAACTATTATTTAGAATAGACCTGCTGGCTGTGTCACAGTTATCTCCTTCATACATGTACAGTATAATAAACCTCCAATATATTTTGGTTACATGTAACACAACAGTGGAGCAATGCAAGTTGAATAACTAGAGTTTGGCTTTGGAGTTTTTGTTTCGTTTTTTTACAAATCAGAAGGCCTTATGTACTTACGCTGCCTGTAAGTCGACTTGTGCCAAAATGTCCTGTTTCGAGAGTACTGTAAGAGTAAAGGAGGGATGAGGGTTATAAATATATTGTTATTGAAGGCTAGGTTTCTATTAGTTCTGTGCAATATCATAATTTGTAAATTTATTCTAGATTGACACTAAGGGAAGTCCCTCCCCCTCTATTTTGAATGAGATCTGGATTATACTGATGGTTTTATTTATTATGAAGAGCAAATAAAACATTTAAACTTTTATTTTGCTGGTTTTGAAGACAAGTATTTTCCTCTGAAACCAACTACTACATACTACATAGATAGTACCTGTACGATTCTAGCCCCTATGCAGAACTCAAAATTGGAGCACTTTAGGTTTTGTAACTAAAAGCCTATCTATAAAAATAGATTTGGGGGCTCTAAATTCCAATTCTAAGAACTTGTTGTTTCAAAAATCCAACATTATAGCTTCATGCTTTAGGGGTTGAAAAAACAATGACCAAATATTTTAAGGCAGATATTAGGAATCTTGCATTTCTTTATTTCATACCTAAGTACAAAAAATATTTCTGAAGGTTGCATCTGTGCAGGCTGATGTCTCTGTTTGTTCTGGAAGTGATGCCACTGAGTTCACACTTAAGTGTACATATGACTGTAACCTCCTGAGTATTTTAAAATATCAGTCCTTTAAAAATTGCTTCTCAGAAATAAGGGTAAGTGAACATCATGAATTTGGTCTCCATATTACCAATACTGAATAAAAAGTGCAGCTGAAGTTTGCAAATTTCCTTATATATAAATAAAATAAGGTCAGCTGCTATAATGGTGGTGGGCTGTATTTGCTGAGGACCCAACATGAGTAAATGGCCCATTGCCCTACTAGCACCACAACACTGCATGTAACATGATACGGATCAAAGTGTTTAACTAGGACTGAGAGACCTGAGTTCAAACCCAGTCACTCTCTGCCTAAGCTTCCATACAGGGTTATGAGGATCAAAGGGGTGGTAGGCTCTGTCTTACACTTTTTCTCCCAGGGTCTTAAAAGTGTAACACAGAGCCTACCACCTCTTTTATCCTCATAACCTGGTGCGGAAGCTTAGACTGAGAGTGACTTGGCGAAGATCACGTACTGAGCTTCACAGATGCATTGAGATTTGAACTCGGGTCTCCCGGTCCTAGCTGAACACTTTCATTCATTTCACCATGCTGTCTGCAAAGTGAATGGTGGTTCTGGTAGGAAAATGGGCCCTTTACTTATCTTGGGTCCTCAGCAAATTGCAGCCCACCACCACTATAGCAGTTTATAAGAAATGAATGATACATGATAGTAATACTGTACTGGGAAAAAATTGCTTATGCCTGTACTAAATATTTCTATATAAAAACTCCAATTGGTGAGGCAAAAAAAGAGAGAAGTGTTACTCATTTTACTTTCTATCTCTTTGCTGTTACTGGAATCCAAACGGCATACTTATGTGTGCCAAATAGATTTTTGACAAATACTATAAGCTAGTTTTGGAACCCCCTGCCCCCCAGCAAAAAAATCAACTGATTTGCATGCTGCTTGTGGAGCAGTTCTTCAAGAAAAACAGGTCTAAAGCCCCATCGGAAAAGTACATAGTACTTTGGATTCTGGCCCTTTGCTCTTTCTGGACAATTAACATGCTCCTTTGCCCAGGTACTACCTTTCTTTTTGTATTGATTTACCTGTCAAAATAGACTACAGCTACTTGTATATGAGTTTGGGTGTTTTTGTTCAGATCTTGAAGGCCATCTAGTGGCACAATCAAGCAGAGAGAAGTATAAATTATATACTAGAAAACCATGCAAGTCTAAACTTTTAAAATGAGAGATAAAATGTCAGGGTTTTAAAGAATGGCAGATTGCATGTAGAAGCAGAACATGCAAACCCCTAATGTTTTATCTGTTAAGGAGAGAAGTGCTGCGTTATTTCATATTAGGCAGGATTTTATTAGTAATAGGCCGGGCTTTTTTCCCAGCCAAAACTCACTGGAACTCAGTTCCAGCACCTCTCAGGTGGGCACCATTGCCATTGAAAGAGAACAAGGGAGGTGTTCACGGTGAGTTCTGACACCTCTTTTTCTAGAAAAATAGCACTGGAGTAATTAACAAATCTTTTTGAATGTGTGTGTAGGTATACGACCTGATATGCATACGGTTGCAATTGAAATTATTCAACCTCATTGTAAATTTAGTTTATTATCAAAATTTAGACTTTCAGCTGTTTGCAATGAGCAAATCAAAAAGCAATTGAAATAGCTCAACACAATGGACGCTTCAAATGGTTTCCCCAAATTAAGCTAAATTGCAACTTTACACTGATTTATCCAATCTCACTATTATTCAACCCCTTCATGACAAGCATCTTTATTACTTAGTAGAGCAGCCTTTTGCTGCTGCAAAGGAGATGCATAGCAGGCAGCAGCTTCCGGCAGCGCTCATAAGGTGTCTGAGCCCATTCCTCATGAGCACTGGCCTCCAGTTCAGTAATATTCTTGGGTTTGCGTGCTGCAGCTGCCTTCCTCAAATCTCACCAGACGTTTACTATGGGGTTCAAGTCAGGTGACTGTAATGGCCACTGTAGAACCTTCCAGGACTTCTTCTGCAACCAAGCCTTGGTGGAATTTGAGGTATGCTTGGGATCATTGTCCTGTTGGAAGGTCCACTTATGCCCAAACTTCAACTTTCTCACAGACAGCATGATGTTTCCTCCTAGGATTTCCTGAAACTTCAATGAATCTATCCTGCCTTCCACACACTGCAAGTTTTCAGTGCCAGAGGATGCAAAGTAGCCCTAGAGCATCACCAAGTCACCACCATGCTTCATTGTAGGCAATGTTCTTTTCAACAAATGCTTCATTCTTCCTCGACATAGGGCTGATCCATGAAGTCGAAAAGTTCCAATTTTGTTTCATCGCTTCACAGAACAGAGCTTCAAAGCTACTGTAGCTTATCTATATGATTTTGAGCATACTGGAACCAACTAACGTCTTGGAGTTCTGGCATGGAAACCTCCTGCATTTAGTATGCGCCTTACTGTGCTCACTGAAACTTCAGTGCCTGCTGCAACCAACTCTTGCTACAGCTCTTTTGCAGCCACTTGAGGATTTTTCCCAGCCTGCCTTTCTCAGAAATCTGGTTGCTGCTGCAGATAGCTTCCTTTTTTGCTCCATTCAGGTAGTGTAACCATTGTTCCTTTAACTTTAAACTTGTGAACTATGCTTCCAACGGTGTCTATAGCAGGGGTCAGCAAGGTTTACCTCGCCTGGGCCGGTTCACTCCAGCGGAGATCTCTCTCTGGGCCGGATTGCGCGTGCGCATGAGTGTGCACGCCTGTGATTTCTGGTGTCTGCGCAGACGCAATTTCCGGCTTCTGCTCAGACACGATTTTCGGCACCGTGAAAGCAAGTCCCTGTGGTGCGCCGGTTTAGTGCAGTGCGCAGGGACTCGCTGACTGGGCAGCTTGGTTTGGGGGCAGCTCATGGGCTGGTTAAATGACCCCCGTGGGCCGCTTGTGGCCCATGGACCTTAGGTTGCCTACCCCTGGTCTATATGAACATGGAGTGCCTTCACTATTGTGAAGGGTGATGATCTCTTCTCTTACCTTCTTGGACCATTGTCTTTACTTAACCATATTTCTAGCAGGCAGCCAAATTTGACACTCTGCAAACCCCTAGCCAGCTTGGGTATTTCATGTGTTACAGCTCACGCACACCTGGTGCAACTAATTAAGCCCTTGATTAGTTGCATCAGGTGTGCTTGAGACAACTGTTATATTTATGCTGTTGTGAGGGATTCTATTCAGGGGGTTGAATAATAGTGGGAGTGGAGAAGCCACTGTAAGTTGCATTTTCAGCTGAATTTGGGGAAACCACTTGAAGCATCCGTTGTGTTGAGCTATTTAAATTGCTTTTGTTTGATTTGCTCATTGCAAACAGCTGAAAGTCCGTAAATTTTGATAATAAACCAGATTTGCAATTGGGGTTGAAAAATGTCACTTGCAACTGTATAAGCAACACATAAGACTCTGGATTGTGGCTAGAATACCTTGCTGCTTGCATTTACCACCTTTGCTGTTAAATTGATGTGATTCAGAGAACACATATGCACTTATTCACAATGTATCTTCATCAGATTGTGACTACAGCATCAAGTTAATAACATGATTAATTCAGCACTTTCAGCACCAGTGATCAAAATGTCAATCTGCTGTCCCCATAAAATGCAGTATCTTATCAGTGGAGTCTGTTCATACATAGAGCTGCCAGTGATGCAGAGTAAATCAAGTACAATACACATATGAAGCCAGGCAGGGCTGGGTTAAGGGACACCTCTGCCCCATGCAGACTGCCTCCAGCACAGCAAACTGGGTGGCTAAAATGAGTCTTTGCAGCTCAGAATTCACTTAATTCATCTGTTTAAGAAGATTTATTTGATAGATGCCATCCCAGAAGACCCCTTCCCTGGTGTGAGACTTGGAGGGAGGGCATGTTTCTATGGTGCCATCCTATCAACCAAGCTTTCTTTAGACAAGTGATTAAATGCGTTCTCAGCAGTTGACTTTCAACAGTTTTCATAAATAGTTATATGAAAAACATAGACTTTTTAAGTTCCTCGATTCACCTGGGGTGCCTTTTTAATAAATTAAGCAGTTTTAAAATCGATAAAAAGGTTGCAGCTCCAATTCTGCCTAATGAGTGATCCTCTAATGCAAAACCTTAATTATTTTTATATTATTAAAATATTTATATCCTAGCTTTCTGCATTAATAGGAACATCAAAGAAAGTTAACAATAAAGTCAACCTTTAAATACTAAAATGCAAGCAATAACAAAAATTTCAAGAAAGCAAGGGAATGTACACAATTAAATGTGTTCCAATTAGGTCTAAAGCCTGCTGGAACAGGTGAGTTTTGAATGCCTTCATACTGGGTACTAGCCTTCTTGAGTAGGAAAAAACCTCATGCATTCTGACCAACTGCATCCTGGAACTTACCAATTATTATGTGGCTTAATAAGATTAAATTGCCTCAAACACTGCATATATTGCAGAAACAGCATGTTAGAAATTCCTATACTGAGAAATGAGACAACATACATCTGGGTTTTCAGTAGCACTAGTTTGGATCACTACTGTTTATGATCCCAACTACCCACCACATAGCTGAATAGGTTCCTAAGTGACCCCCTGTGGAGGTTTGAGTAACTACAGAATGGTTGGTGCTTTGTCAAAGTTATGTTACATTCTGTTGCTGAAGAAATAAAAAATATATTGACACATTGGCATTTTAATGGTGTGAACAAAAAGTGGCTAACACACATGGAGAATGTAAATGTGCACAATTATTTTTACACTCTGTTGGGTGGTGCAGCTTCATAAGAGGTGTGATTCCTATCACCCCCCCTCACCCGCCTGCCTATTATTTCAAGAGTACAAGTCTGGACAGCTTCCAAAGGTAGCTGCCAACCAATGTTTCTGAAATCTGCAATTTGTGTTTTCAGAACTAGGGTCTATTTTTTCTGTAGCCATTACATAACATTTCAGTGTTAACAACTTCCCCTATTTATATTATTATCTTGAACAGTTAGAAATTCAGAATATTTGGATTTGTGAGGAAGTCTTCCAAAGGGGTAAAGTTAATTTTACAGAGAAACACATATGGGGATACTAAGTCCCTTGTATATCACCTCCCCAACTATGAACCTGTTTTCAAAGCAGAGCAAGCCTGGTGAGTGGTTCTCACAAATAAGCACAAAGAGAGGCCCATCCTGTTTTAATCCCAGATCCACTCTCTTGCCACACTAAACAATGAATTTACTTGAGTTCATACATTTATACCCCACCTTTCCATGGAGCTCAAGGTGGCATACATGGGGTTTTCAAGTGGTCTCTCACGCAGATCAGATCAAGCAAGGTGGAGTCACCAGTTACCTTAGTTTAGATAAACATCTAACAGTCACAGACAGACCTCAATGGAATTTATCTTAATCCTTATTGAAAGCTAACTGTGCTAGTTGTCATCATTACATACTGTGGTCAAACAGTTCCACAAATTAAAATAATTCATAGATGGTACTTTACACCAAGTAAACTAGCAAAGATGTATAGTCAGAATCAGGTAGGTGTTGGAAATGTAAAGAAACAAAAGGTTTCTTTATCATATCTCGTATGCAGTGGACTTGCAGAATAGCTAAGGGATTTGGGGAGATGATAACTTAATGAGATAAAAAAATATATTTAAGAGGACTCCCCCCCCCAAAAAAACCCCCAGCTTTTCTCCTAGGGATAACTGGACCAGATGTACCAAAGACTCAAAGGAATTTATTTCTGCATGTGACTACTGCAGTGAGAGTGCTATATGCCCCCAAATGGTGGGAGGATGCAGTACCTATAAAAGAGGGGTGGCAGTTGAAATTTATGGAATATGCTGAATTAGTAAGATGAGACAGCCTTCAAGGAGGATTGGGTAATGTTTGTAGGTTATTAAAAATATTAATGTAAAGATGTTAAAACTCTAGTAGGTTTGGTGTAAGCTCAACAGCTACTGTTATTCTGAGAATAAACTGGAGGGGGGAAAGGTATAGCTTAATTATAATATGCAGCAGCAATAGATAATTTTGAGGAAACCATGGAAGGGAAGTCGATTACTAAGGAAACATATATTGGAAAATGTTTGACTACAGTAATTGTATGTTATTTTTGGAAATTTTTTTTTAAATCCCACGTTAGTTACTCTGAGCATGTTAAAAGTGCTGCTGCTAGCTAAAAACAAATTCCACACATTTAATGGGCTTTCAGGTATGTGGGCATACATTTTAAAGTGAAATGCCGCTTACCGCTCACCTCCATCTCTCCAAAGTCGCATTTACACTGTAAGCTCCTCGGGAGCGGAGACTTTTGCCTTGCTGGCGTTTTTTCCTGCGCGCATTTGGGGCCGCAATGTCACACCACCAACAATAAAACTTTTTCAATGTGTGTGTGTGTTTGGGGTTGCTGCTAATGTGTGTTTTTTAGCGGTTGAGGCAAGAGCTGCGCTGAGGGAGAGGCCGCCCCGCAGAAGCGCCGAGGGCGCCTGACCGCATCCTTCGCCTCTTCCTCTGTCGTCTTAACCGGCAGGAAGGACGGCGGAGCCGGCTTCTGTCATTGCCGGGCTGAGGGAGGGAGCGAGGGACGGACGGAGGGGCTCCGCCGGGCTGCCTTTCCCTCACAGAGGCGCCCCTTCCCTCCCGCGCTTCCAAGGGGTGCGGCGTGAGAAGCCGCCCCATGGCCGAAGGTAACGGCTCCGTGCCAGGCGGGGACTCGGAGGAAGGCGAGCGCCCGCCTGCGGAGGGTGGGAGGAAGAAGAAGAAGAAAGAGCTGAAGGTGGTGGTGGTGGGCGACGGGGGCTGCGGGAAAACATCCCTGCTCCTGGTCTTCGCTGAAGGCGCCTTCCCTGAGGTGAGTAGGGGGCCTCCCTCAGCCAATCGCAGCCCGCTCGCCCTTCCCGCCTTTTCTCCCTCTCGGGTTCCAGAACTTTCCGCCAGAACCCCCCTCCCCCCCGCGAGAGAACCTTTTGGACCAGGCCGGTCTCGCCCACGGGGCCAATAGCAGGAAAAGTGAGGGGTGGAACCTTCCATTAGGGTCTGGCGAGGAGGGAGGGCTACCTTACCCAGCTGCCCAAAGGCCAGGATGGATGGGCTGCAAGTTCACCGTTGAGCGGGCGGGCAAGGGAGACAGGGCATGTATTAGAAAGTTTTTTTAAAAAACCAAACCCAGCTTTTGTCATTTAGCAAAGTGAAGCACTAAGATGTACCCCTCAACCTAAAATCTCACATCCTAGACACCTGCCCAAAGTCAGTCTTCTATGGAAATCATTCTTCAGGGTTAGCAACAAATACAGTGGTACCTCGGGTTACAGACGCTTCAGGTTACAGACTCCGCTAACCCAGAAATAGTACCTCAGGTTAAGAACTTTGCTTCAGGATGAGAACAGAAATCACACGGCGGAGGCGCAGCGGCAGCAGGAGGCCCCATTAGCTAAAGTGGTGCTTCAGGTTAAGAACAGTTTCAGGTTAAGAACAGACCTCCGGAACGAATTAAGTTCTTAACCCGAGGTACCACTGTAAACTCCCTCTTCACTAGACCCTCCATCCCAACACAATTCAGGTAGATTGGAACAAGCATAGAAGTAGATCCCTCATGCCCACAGGATTAGAGTTCTCTATGTCCTTTCCAGTGCCAGGCCACCATACTTGTCAGCTTGGCTTGCTTGTGGCATCTAGTTAGACCCTGATGCCATTAGATTGTGGCACAACGACACAGAGCTCCATATTCTGCAAAGTGTTTTCAAGTCATCTCTTAAGTAGTTCAGAGGTGTTTAGGACATCCTGATATTTTCTAACATAAGCAAGACTTCTTGAAGGCCTGGATCTCCATGGATCTAGTGAAGCCTTTTTTAAAAAATAGTTTATTAAATTTTTATACAGCCCATCGTCCATAGATGGCGGGTCACGGCATATTTTCAGCTGTTGGCAGAGACGTCTGCACAGCAGGAATGCGAGCGAGTACATCTTTATGTCCTTTTCACTCACAAGCGTCAGTGGCCATTGTGGAGCTTCATGGGAAGGTCTCTTCTATTAAGGAAAAATTAAGTTGCACAATTCAACAGACATCCATTCTGAACCATGTAGTTGTCATTGCACTCCACCTTGTTCATGGCTAAAGATACATCAGCACCAACCGTTGTGGGTTTGTCAGCCTCATTATACTCTTGAGATTGGGCCACTGGAAATAATGCCATTTCATGTTCTGGTCCCCCAAATAAGGACGTGGTGGATTCTTTTTATACTTTTTTAGCTTGAGTCTGAAAGATGGCGGCCAGTGTTTTGTCATGGTCTACTGCATAAAGTGCCATGGATGTCATCCATTTACGACGACGACACCTTTTGCATCTCTGAGACATGTCACCTTTCTTTGAACAATCTCAATAGCACTTACAATTGCAAGTGGCAAATACCGAAAAGAATCTCCCACGTGATAGTAAAATGCTCTATTTTTAAAAAACACTTCCTGCACTGAGTTTCTTTAGCTGGGCAATTCCATCCAGTGTTACAAACATTTCCACATCCTGTGCATTCACTCTGAAAGAGTGGCAGTGGCGTAGCGTGGGTTGTCAGCACCCGGGGCAAGGCAAGTAATTTGCGCCCCCTAACCCGTGGATTTGCCCTAACCCCCAGATGTTGCGCCCGGTGCGGCCGGCCCCCCCTGCAGCCCCCACGCTATGCCACTGAAGAGTGGGCCTATTACATGTGCAGCAACTGCTTCTAACGTTTCATGGAGTAGATGTTACTTCCACCAGGTCACTTTCCCAAGTTCTATTTTCTCCCTGACCTGGGTTTAGATCAACTGGTTGCCTTCTCATCTTTATGGCTTTGTGGCTGCGTTACCTACCTTCATCTTACACTCTGCTTCAATCTCTGAGGTGCTCTTAATCTTTTTTTGTAAATATATTTTTTAATCTCATTTTATAACATATATAAAACAGAGAGAATGTTCATAACATTCATTTTAAAAAACTAAAAGCCCCAAATGTAACCTTTCCATCACCCGTTTTAGTTGAGTTGGCTTTTGAAGGCTGGTTTCAGATGGGAAAATCCCTTAAACAGAGCAGTTAAATAGCTTGTGTTAGGGCAGTTAGTCTAGTATATCAGCCTTTGCCAACCTGATGTTCTGCAGCTGCTTTGGACTACAAGTGCTATCCGCCCCATGAAAAACAACTAGAGAGCACCAGGCTGGCAAAGGCTATTGCATAGGATGGCAGCCAGAATTGCAGCTTTCAGTATAAGTTGGGGGTTTTCCGCTAGAGTTGGTCTCAAGAAGCTCTTCAACTCATATCTAAACCACATAGTGGCAGGATGTGCAGATGACGTCCTTCCTGTTATAGCTTTAGCTGTTAGCACATTTGAAGGTTAGAGTTGCGTACAGGCGTTACAGTAATTTTCAGATGTCACAAAACCCTTTCCAGCACTGCTTCCCCACCCTGAGGACATACTGTGCCAGTTTGCAAGCTACATAAATAATGTTTTTTTGCAATAAATGTCACTATTGTACAATTTGGTGGGTTGAAGGAGGTCCTGACAGTAATAGAATAGTAATTTCAAGTTCAAAATTCACTCCATCAGCAAATACCCAGAAAGTCTTGCTATGTGTCTTTCACAAAATGCAATGAAGGCTGCAACCCAATATAAAAACTTCCCAGGCCTATTGAACCCAATGAAATTTAGTCACAAGTAAATCTGCTTAGCAACCTTTTCCAACCCAATCCCCTCCAGATATTTTGGCAAATGTCAGTGTTAAAAAGACCCGATGGGAACAATAGGTGAATGAGGATAAAGATCCTGGAGGCTGTAAAGTGTGTGAAGGAGGTTATGCTGAATTCCCAGCTTGCTTGCTTGCTAGCTAATTATATATATATATATATATATGTATACCCCCACCTTTCCTTCCAAAGGAGCCCAGGGTAGCAAACAATAAGCGATAGGACAAAAACATTAAAAACAATTCCAGTGCAGAGGCAGACTGAGAAAGATCTCAACTTAAAAGTCTTATTGAAACAGGAAGTTCTTCAGTTGGTGCTGAAACAACTGAGACTGTGTGTGTCTGGTGTTCAATGGGAGGGCATTCCAAAGGGCAGGTGCCGCAACACTAAAGGCTCAATTCCTGCATTGTGTGGAATTGACCTCTTGATAAGACGGTATCTGCAGAACAGTGATCAATAAGGTATGTAAAGGCTGAGATTAAAGAGGCAGAACCAGTGTACCATGCTATGGCCTGCAGCCAAGGCTTATGCCAAATAAAGGAGGAGGAACACCATGTGGGATGCAAACTCACTCAGCCCCTGTGCATGTGTGGCTCTATTTTAGTCCAGAGGAAGCAGCCACCTCCGTCTCCCCTTTGAGGGCGTGCTCCTTTGCCCAACTTCTTGTTCTCCCTGCAGGCCAACCAGAGAAAGCTGCTGTTTATCTTGGCAGGAAGGGTACTTTGGTCTAGAAATCTGCTCCATTTCAGTGCCATGGATGTGTGTGATTCCTAAACCTAAACACCCAAGTTATATCCTCAAGAGGTTGAGGATCTGTAGAGGAAAAACAGACACATGCAGCATATTATTTTCAGAAACTCAGTTACTATGGTTTAAAAATCTGGATGAGATTTTTTCCCTCACAGGGCCATATAAGTTTAGCACAAACAGTTGGGCCTGGTGAGTATTTAAGGTCCCCAACCCTAATCTGCGGGTTGCCATCTGATTGGATTTTATTCTGATCCTGATCTGATTTTAAGATGTACAGTATTTTAATTGATTGCCTGATTTTATGTTAATGTGTTATACATTTGATGTTAACTGCTCTGAGCCCGGTTTTGGCCAGGGAGGACGGGGTATAAATAAAAATTATTATTATTATTATTATTATTATTATTATTATTATTATTATTATTATTAATTTTTGCAAAAAAGAAGGAAAATATGAACTTTAAAGTACCTTGCTCATTAAGCTAAGCAGGGACAGGTTTGTGTGGAACATCACAATATTTACAAACAGCACTGTGCTTCCCTTTCATTGACAGCAATACGCTCCTTCAGTATTTGAGAAATACACCACCAGCATCACTCTGGGCAAAAAAGAAGTGATCCTACACTTATACGACACTGCAGGTAATCTCACCCCCCCCCCCTTCCCCAAAGCATGTATCAGCACAACATCAATTATTTCCTGCTGTGGCTGAAAAGAGATCAAGAGAGGGCTGGTGGGAGATGATGAATGGCTGGGGAAACTAACAGGATTCTCACAGTCACGGTGGCACCACTGAGGATTTCCTTGGTGCAAAGCCCACGTTCCAGTGGTCATCCTATGTCAAAATCATGAAGCTCCACACCTTAATGTTTGTGTGGTGCTGGCATGCACTGGATCTGCAATTTTTACTGTGCAGTGTACAAACTTGAATTTTATGGGTTCTGGCAAGACCCTGTGTAATATAATGCAAGTCCATGAGTTCTGTTTTAATTCTTCTGGATCCAGCTTTTACCCAGACCCCACAGAAAGCGAGAATGAATGAGTGGCGCATATGTGTGCTAATAATCTAGGACTCTCACAAACAAGATCTCTGCACCAAGATCTCTGGCCTATGTGTCAAGCTTTATCTCTCCTCACCATCATCTTTGCACCTCTTGCTGCTGTGAGGCCAATGACCTAAAGTGGTGGAGTGGGAGTTGCTGCTGCACTGAGTGTCTGCTTTTACTCAACTTATACCCTGATCTACTGGGCCGATTACCCGGGGCTTGGTGCAGCCTGGGATGCCCATGCATAGCCTCTAAAAACAAGCAGTCACACAGACCCCATCAAGGTAAAACCCCTGAGCTCTCAGCCTCTCACTGCTAACATTGGCATTTTGTACAGCTCTTTTCTGAGTGTTCAAAGAGTTTTGCTTTTTCTCAGTAAACCTTTCAACAGCCCTGCCAAGTATTTTCATACTTGCAAATGAGAGAACTGAGGCAGAGAGGCAGTGGCTTCCCAAAGGCCACCTAATGAGCTCCACAAAAGGAACTACTGCTGCAGACTGCATGCATAAAAAGGCGGACAGAAGCATTTTTAGTAACACCTAACAAATGGCACCCTTAGGGCAGCTTTCGCAGTGTTTGCCAATAGCTGGAAGGAGGATGGTCCTGACCAATCTCCTTTCTCCTGAAATGTGAGCCTTCTCCCACTTGGTGTCCACTGGCTGTGGCGGATTGGGCTTGTAGACCAAAACACCTGGAGGACACCAGGTTGGGAAAGGCTGTGCTATGCTATTTACCTCCTACTATAACAGTGTGATAATTCAGGGTTGTGCAATTTTCACAGATTACATGTTTATATCGTCTGACCTTTGCTTTCCTGCTGACTAAGCTAATACAGCATGGCATGGCAGACATAACTTGGGGCTTAATCAAGGTGGAAATAAAAGCTCTGTGCTATGTGCATATCTGAAAATCAAGGAAGGCAAAGTATTAGTCACAGGAGTGGGGGAGAGCAAGCAAGAAAGTGCTTTGCTTGATTTATGTTGCTGCAATTCCCCATCCCCACCTCAATTATTATGCAAAGGTCTGGAATGGGGAGGACAAGAAAAGAGAAGAGGCATGAGGGACCCATTTATGCTCTCTGCAGAATTCACTTTTCTCTTGGTTGACTCTGCAGGGCAATTTGTGGGTCTTGTGGAGGGTGAGAACTACCTTCAGACAACCAGGCAAAGGGAACTTCAGAAAAGCTGGTTCTAAGCAGAGGATGTGGAACATGTGGCCTTTCAGGGGATGCTGTACTCCAGCTTCCACCATTTCTTATCATTGGGGGTGATGGGACTTGTAGTCTCATCTCATCTGGAAGGCTGCAGCTTCCCCGTCCCACATCTTAAATCCCCAAATGACTAACACAAGTGCACATGGGCACCGATGCAATTTTGCCTGTATTTTGTGCATACTGTTGTTCCGCAGAAAGACTCAGCAGTGGACACACCCCCGCCCTGTGGATTTGCAACTTTCAGAGCTTCACAGGAACACAAAGGAAATAACATACCTGGTGAATGTTTTCCTCCTCCCCTCCTTTAATTGCTGGAACGCTCTCCCACCAGATGTCAAAGAGAAAAATAACTACCAAACTTTTAGAAGACATCTAAAGGCAGCCCTGTTTAGGGAAGCTTTTAATGTTTAATAGGTTATTGCATTTTAGTGTTTTGTGGGAAGCCGCCCAGAGTGGCTGGGGGGACCCAGCCAGATGGGCAGGGTATAAATAAATTAATAATAATAATAATAATAATAATAATAATAATAATAATTATTATTATTATTATTATTATTATTATTATTATTATTATTATTATTATTTCACTGTCTGGAAATCTTAGGATAGCCTCAACTGATCCAACACAACACATACAGGTTCAATTTCTACAGTAATTTGCCACTGTCAGTGGTTGGCCAACAGAAGTTGTCTTCTGTGTTTGACATCACAGTGATAGCCCATGTTAAATCATTTAGGGCAGCTGAGGAATAATTACATGAGGCAGTTACCTCCTAGTTTCCCCTACAATCTAGGGCAGGGGTCAGCAACCTTTTCCAGCCGTGGGCCGCTCCACTGTCCCTCAGACCATGTGGTAGGCCGGACTAATCCACAGGGAGGATTAATTATAGATGCTGCTTCCTGCTTTATGATATTTCTTACTATCCCTTAGAGAAAGTTAAAAAAAGAGCTATTTACTTCCCCTCTCTTTCAGGGCAGGAGGATTATGATCGCCTACGACCACTTTCATACCAGAGTACCAATGTGGTTTTAATATGCTATGATGTCATGAACCCTACTAGCTTTGATAATGTATTAATTAAGGTAAGAGACCTTTGTTGTAGATGGTTCTGCAGTTAGTAATTTGGCTACTTGGTTTTTTTAAAAAAAACATTTTTATTAAAGATTTCTTAGTTTACAAAAGTATGTGCAATGTCTCTTTTTTCCAGTTGTGGTTTCTACAGATCAGTTTCATTTGTTGAGAGACATTAGTGTTACATTAGGAAGAAAAGGGGGAAAGAGGGGGAGGGGAAAATGGTGAGTGGGTGGGGTTGGGTGGCAATGCTTCTATTCTTCTACTTAGTGTATGTGTGGGGTTTTGTGTCAGCATCGTTTGTGTGGGTTCTTTTACTATTTACTTGTTATATTTCCTTGGTGGCGAGAGAGGTTGGGGGTGGCCTAGGGTGGCTGTAGTGAATTTGTTTGTGTGTGAGAGTGGGGTGGATTTAGCGCACCAACTTTATGAGAGAGCGCATTTCACCGTCAAACAGCTCTTATCATCAGAAGGTTCATGCTGATGTTCAGTCAGAATCTCCTTTCTTGTAACTTGAAGCCATTGGTTTGGGCAGATAAGGCTCCTCAACCTGGGAAGGTAGCCCATCTAGAAGCAAAACTCTGATCCTCTGCTGCCTTGTGGGACATCTTCAGGAGAAGAAAGGGCTAAGGAGTAAACCCTACACAAATCTGGAGTCCCTAAGGTGGTTGGATGATATCTTGTATGACTCTTTCCAGCAACTCCTGCAGCCAAGCTGGTGACAAACATATTGCTCTGTTTTCCTTTGGACCTCATCAGTGAGGCCGAGTGGGGAGTCTTGACATCTGGGCAGTCCAGGACCTCCAGATACATTGCCCAGGTTTGCGCCCTGGAGAGGTCAATTCCGTGCTTCTAATGCAGCAGTTTGACTTCATCCCCAGACGCTCACTCCATTATCTCTCGAGACAGATGGATACCAACAAAAAATCTGCTGTCTTATTTTACTATTATTTTGATGGCTTTTTTACCAGGTTGTATATTTGTTCCTTACAAATTCTCCTTGAACATTTGCCTTCTCTCTGTGTCTCATGGCTCAGCATCAGAAATGTTTCCTTCTCTATTTACAGTTTTGTTTGTCACATCTAGCGGTTTAAACACTTTGATCTCTCTCTGCCAGTGGTCCCATGAGGTGAACCATTTCTGCCGTGGAATCCCCATAGTACTTGTGGGCTGCAAAACAGACCTTCGGAAGGACAAAGAACATCTACGGAAACTCCGCTCAGCTCAGCAGGAGCCAATCACTTATACTCAGGTAAATACAGCTATGTAAACTAGATTCCAAACCTGTTGGGGATATATGTGTGTGTGTGTGTGTGTGTGTGTGTGTGAGAGAGAGAGAGAGAGAGAGAGAGAGAGAGAGAGAGAGAGAGAGAGAGAGAGTGTTATCTCCTTGGTGTTTACGCAGTAGAAAACGTAACAGTTGCAGCCAGCAAGCACCAAACAAAAACAGTTCTACAACTAGGCAAATATGCAATAAGCAGACACACAAGCTCCCTGTTTGTTATTAACATAAGACTCAGTTAAAATAATGCATATTTCTTATTCTGGTTGCTTACCTTCGGCCTGACTCCATCCTGAAATCCTTTTGTTACTATTACCTTTCAGGGTGAAGAAGCTTGTCGCCGGATGAACGCAGACATTTACCTCGAGTGCTCTGCCAAGTTTCGTGAAAATGTTGAGGATGTTTTTAGAGAAACAGCTAACATTGCACTGAATGCTATCAAAAAGGCAAAGCGTCAGACAAAATCGAGGCCATGTGCCATATTATGATGTTATCTGGTATTTTCAGACTACAGAACACAAAAGACTGTTTCTTCAGTATTTTAAACCCTTCCCCCTCACCTTTTAAATTGACTGCTCCTGTCTCTTTACTTGGATATTAATGAGAAAATCAACTTGTTTTCATGCTGTAAGTTCTTCTTGTTAAACCTTCTCTTCTGAAGGTTGAGCTTTTAGCTAACTGTGGAACAAGCTCTTCTGTATATAGATTCTGGAAGAAATTTCCAGGGTGTTTCAAATGTACTTGTTGAGGAACAATTAAGGTAAGGTATTGTAGGTCCAACTTTTTGCCATTTTTAAATACACAAGTTCTTGCTTGCTTAAAAAAACAACAACCAAACAAAAACAAACTAGAAATAATGGATTGTAGCCATAAAAGTTCTACTCTGTACAGACCTACTGAAACTAATGGACCCAAGTTAGTCATGTGAATTAACTTCAATTGAGCTACTCTGAGCAGGACTGACATTGGCTACAACTCAGTCTCTGCTCTGATAAAACAGCTGTAACATTTGCCGAATTAAACAGTTCATTTTCTACCCTTTTTGTGGTGGCAACATTAAAGGTATTGTGGTTTTTTCAGCGGCCACAACCTTACCTTGTGGCATATTGGAAACCCTTCAGAAGAAGCTGTAGCAAGATTCCAGCTATCAAAGAACCTATGTGGCTAAGTAACAGATTACTCAGGTCCAATGAATGGTCTAGGACAGGGATGGGGATCCCGTGGCTCATCCCGTGTCATTATTCCCCCCAGCCAACATGGTCAGGGATGCTGGAAGCTGCACGCCAACATCATCTAGAAGTCTCTTGGTCTGCTAAGCAGCTGTGGATCCGCATAGGATACTCTTGCAATCCACCTTCTGTAAACCATAAATACTGGTTTTTGAAATTGCTTTTGTTTATTTCACTTTGTGCTGACTATCTACCTCAAAATTTGCCCTTCTAAAAATACAGCGCTGCCTTAAGTTGAAAGCCAATTCAGATTCTTCACTCTCCCTTGGTTTCCTTCTGTTTCAAAAACTTTTAACTGGAATATGAAATGGGGTTTTATACAATGCACCAACAAATAGTTGTATTAATCTGAAAGGCTGGTGGTGGTAGGGAGAAGAAATGAGTAAAGCTGTAGCAGGTGCGTCACTTGATATCCTGGATAAGATTATTGTGCCAGAGGGCAAAAGTCGGCCTCAGTTTATACCGTGTGCAGGGAAGAGTTCGTTAAAAGATTTCAGTCAGCAGAATTCAGCTAATTATATCTAGCAGGCATGAAAAAACAGGGAGTATTTGGGCTTCTTGCAATGGACAATGTTGCTTTCGGAGCAAAGAGCTATCAGAAGTTTCTCAGCAAAAGGCATAGCAAAATATTTTCCTGAACCAGCCTGTCGGTTGAAGGGGTTTCCAGGATTTTGTCTCTGATGCTGCTTTCACCTGTCATTTCCAGAATGCCAAACCCTAAGTGAAATACTTTTGTCACTGCATCCTATTTTGCTTTCAAACACACCTGTGGCCCTGGCAGATCTCCCACTCCACGCGTGAACATCATTAATACAGAGCTCCTTGAAAAGCAAAAGAATTGGAAGGGGCAGGAACATCGGAAGCTGCCTTCAACCAAGGCAGGCCCTGGAGCCATCTGAGCTCAGTACTCTTGACACTGACTGGCAGCAGCTCTCCAGGTTCCAGGCAAGGTTTTTCCCATCCCTATCTGGAGATACCAGGGGTTGACCTATCAGAATAGGTGGGCCCATGTGCGGACTAGGTAAACTGACCGCTTGCCATGAGCTTCTGAAATTAGGCCAAGTTCCCTACATGTGCAGCAGACCATTCAAGCCCCTAAACATTTCCTATCAGAGCATTCTGTCAATATTCTCCCCTCTCCAACTACTACACACCAGACACAGGCAACGGGCTCCTTAACCCACCCACCTAGAAAAAGAGCGGCTCTTTGGTAGAGTGGATTCCCTTGGGATGTGGAGGGCGCACCGTCCTGTGGGCCTCCAGAAGTTGTGGACTCCAGCTCCCCTAAGCCCCGGCCAGCATGATCAGTGGTCAGGTCTGATGGAAGCAGTAATAGGCAGAGAGGGTCATAGCTTTGCCACTCCTGCCTTCGAACAGCCACTCCCATAATGCCAGCCATGAAACAGCCATATGGGAGAGAGACGATTGGGTGCAAGGGCCTCTGTAAACCCACGGAGAGAGTTAACAAACCTGGTCAGTGCCTCTGCCTATGAGGGACTGAACCAAGCCAATATTGCTGGCTCACGGTCGGTTCAAAAGATGTCTCCCATTAAAAACTGGCTGTCAACAACAACAGCAACGCTGAAAAAAAGAATATGGTACGCTGCAGATTCTATTTCCTGAGAAAATGTCCTGGAGGAGGGAGCCTTCAGCTCTGCTACTGACCTGCTTCCTCTCCCCCACCTCCATCTACCTGCCTATTATTTAACCACTGGCTTCTCATCCTGTCCACCGAGGGTACACTTTGCCCCTACCAACCTATCTACAAGCCCCTAAATGCACGCCAGTGGCTCCTTTGGTCTTTCCCCCTTGCAACTTGCTTTCTTAACCAGACGACCTTCCAAGTTGTCTGTTCTCAATGGTTTGGCACTTTTGCAAAATGACCAAGGAGCCACGCCGTCAGTGTTCACCTCGCAAGCCTTTCGCAACACCCACAGCCAGCGTTAAAATGCATTTGAAACTAAGGATGTATACAGAGCCAGCCCTTGCTGCTCAGTGATAAGATGGCGCCCCCTTCCCCATCCCACATATAGAAGCCGAATGGACTCCAGCATTGGCCACCTGAGGCAGCTGCCTCACTCTGCCTCATGGCAGAGCCAGCACTGCATGTATATAGTTTGATGACGTATCACAAACTAAGACAGGGGAAAGAATTGAGGCAGCTCCTCTTTATTTGCCCCCTTTTCTTCTTCCTCCCCCTTTCTCAACAGACCTGAATGCTGAAAATGAAACATCCATTCAACCTTCATGCCAACGCCGCTAATGACAAATTAGGGTATCCTCCACTGGATTTCAATCAGGTTTTCTTCCTGTGTCTAGTCTAGCTGGAATAGGTTACAGTGAAGAGTACCCCCCCCACACACACACACTGCCCCCAAACAGATGCGCCCACTGAAAACATTTTCAGTTGGTTGCAAGTGAAGAATGGGGGGGGGGTCTAGCAACAGACTAGCTCCCCCTGCCCTCCAGCCTTCACCAACGTGATGCCCTCTAGCTGTTGTTGGACTACAACTCCCATCAACCACAGCCAGACTGACCAAAGGTCAGGGATAGTGGGAAGTGTGGTCCAAAACATTTGGGGGGGGGGTAACCAGGCTGCCTTATCAGCTTCCAAGACGGGCTCTGAAAAAAAGCAGTACTCAGCACTTGGCCCCATGAGAGACAACCTTCATGATCCAATACCAGGAACTTTAAAGAGAGCATTTAATCGAAGTTTGCTTTATTCCCGAATAGTTCATCTCTTTTTTGTTCTCTCCTGAGAATCCATCTTCTTCCTAGAATGGATCAACCTCATGGCTATATCCCAGCAAAGGCCAGAGGGGCTTTGGATTAAATTAAATATAAATAGTCTGGTTACCAGCTGGAGAGCGCAAGCACTCGCAAGTCTGATGAGGAAGACTTCACAGTATAACGCAGGTGGAATTTCCTCCGTGGTTCCCTTATTGTAGGGCCACTGGTGAAGCAGGAGGACTGTCTGGAACATGAGTCTAATCACAGCAGAGGAAAAAATGAAACCAGACCTCAAGTTCTAGCATCCAGCATGCACGACTTTCCGTCTTCACAATTTCTTCATTTTGTTCTTCTGAAATTTAGCGTGCACAACTTTCAGGGTGGTGAGGAAGTTTCCAAGGAAGAGCACCAGAAATGTGAGTGCAAGCACAAAAACCTAGATGGGACCAGGAGAAAAATAAAGAAATCAAACTCAAACCTATGCACTTGGCAGACGTTATAGGAGGACATTCTTGCAGCCCACTGGAAAAGCTTTAAGGCTGTCTCAATAAGGATATGGTGAAATAGGCCAGCGGTAGCCAACCTGGTGCCTTCCAGAGGTTATGGACTAAAACTCCCATTATCCCTGACCACTGGGCAATGCTGGCTGGGTATGATGGGAGTTGTAGTCCAAAATACCCAGAGGGCACCAGGTTGGCTACCCCTTAAATAGGTTAACCCTATTAAGCATTAGCTGCCAGCTAAAGCAGCTAAGTGTATTGAGAACCAGCCATTACTAGAATGGCATATACAGCTTCCTCTCTCTACTGTAAGATCACTTGTATGAGTACATAAGAACTTCAGAAGGACCTGCTGGATCAGGCCAATGGCCCATCTAGTCCAGTATCCTGTTCTCTCAGTGGTCAGCCAGATTCCTGTGGGAATCCCTCACATGCAAGACACCAGAGTACCCCCCCTTCCACCGTGGCTTCCAGCAGCTAGTATTCAGAATAGGCACTTCCTGCCTCCACCTGCGAAGGCAGAGCAGAGCCATGGTAGCTGTTGGCTTTGCCCCTTTCACAGTAACACAAGATATCCATGGGTAGTAAAATGTGGATAGCTATTTTCTCATCTTCTCCATCTGCTACCTTTTCCCAGCTGATATAAGGGGATTCAGTCAATGCCCCCCTCCCCGTTTGCCGAGATTTTGATTGGTACTTGAGGGGAAAAACCACTTACTTGCCATTCTTTACATTTCTTATGTCTTGACAGTTCAAAAAGTGTGATAGCATTGTAGAGCTGCCAAAACTTAAGGAAAGGGAGGGGAAAGAAGAAAGGGAGACTTAAGAAAGAATCTGCTAACTTTGCAGAAAGCTAAGCAGTTAATTCTTAGTGAAGATCCAGAAGCACTAATTTTAGACCTCGTAGATGGCTAAATTGGCATCTGCTTAAAACGAGCACTAGAGGACACCGAAGCAAACAAAGGGCCTGAGGATCATGTTCACGTTAGTTTCCTCTTACACTGGTCAGAATGAAGAACCACAGAGAGCTCTGAGGCAGAGCAACAGCTTTGCTTCGACAAGGTTCTGGACTCAATCTGTGGCAGCTCCACTTAGAACAGCCTTTGCCAAACGGGGGCCCTCCAGAGGTTTCTGGCTGGGGCTGGTGGGAGGTGGTTGAAGTGCAAAATGTCTGGAGGTTGGCAAAGGCTGAGGAAGAAGGATCAGCTGATGAGAAAGGCCTTCTGTGCAAGAGACTCTGGTGTGACTGTCAATCAGAGTAGATGGATGTCTGATTGGACAGGCCAATGCAAGGGGGAGGTACTTGCAGTGGAGGACAGTCAAAGACCACTTCGCATGGAGTTCTGTTCCTAGGCCCCATACGTGTTGACAGAGTGCGTATAAGCGCACCCCGCCGCCCCTGTTACGTCCTTTTAGTGACGTGTTTTTGGGTCGCTGCCGGTAGTTATGTTGTATGTTATTTTTATTTTATAAAATTGATATACTGCTTGATTCTAAAAAACTTAACCCATTACAAAAATAATTTAAAAAATGAAATTATCAATAAAAACTATTTTAAACATTAGAAACTAAATAAAATCAACGATGAGCTAAAAGCCAGATAAAAACACCTGTCAGCACACCATATATCTGGGTAGGCTTACCTAAATGAAAAGTGTACATATGGTTGATTTGAATATGTTATTATCGAATATTGAATATTATTGAATATGTATATTATTGAATATTGTATACCCAATGTATCAGCCGCCTAGGGGGTTTCACTGTTTGTGTTTTGGTGGTTGGTAAAAAAATACTTTATTTATTATTATTTTTAAAACCTAAATGAAAATGAGTGCAGTGAAAGTGCTTGCCTGGTGTAAATAAGCAGGGAGTTCCAAACTGTGGCTGTTGCTACACTAAATATCTTTTTTTTTTTTTTAAACAAATGCAGAACAGATATTGCATAAGCAGTTGTAGCGGAGCCATTTCAGCAGACCAAAGTGGTCAAGTGGGCATCTGGGGAATGCAGCTTCATAGAATGAATGAAGCTGAACAGACAACCTTGCCTACATGCGTTACAATGAACAGCAAACTACCACTCTCTTTGGTTTCTCCTTATCTTCTGACAATGCACTGGTGAACAAAGCTCTGATGTCCAACTTACATGCCCAAAGAACAAGAAGGGGAGCAGAAAGGTCAGCCCTCGCCACATCCAAGACTGAAATCCCTCTGGGAAGAAGGAAAAAGCACAGTCAGGTTACGTAGCGGAGACGTGATACACCAATGTCTCTCGCATAAAGTACCTACAAATATTGGTGTTTAAATAAGCTGTCACCATCCTGATGTTCTCCAGGTGTTTGGACTACAACATGGCTGTGATGCTGCCAGGGGCCGAGTTGTAGTCCAAACCATCGGGGGGGGGTTGGCGAAGGCCAATTTTAATATAAAATTTCTTAAGTACTTTGAAGAGCTAGCCTGACCTAAGGAAGCTGAAATTGCTGCTTCTGTTCATGAAAACGAAAGGCTAGCATGACTCTGGAACTGCAAACACATAGTACAGTGGTACCTCGGGTTACATACGCTTCAGGTTACATACGCTTCAGGTTACAGACTCCGCTAACCCAGAAATAGTGCTTCAGGTTAAGAACTTTGCTTCAGGATGAGAACAGAAATTGTGCTCTGGTCGGGCGGCAGCAGCTGGAGGCCCCATTAGCTAAAGTGGTGCTTCAGGTTAAGAACAGTTTCAGGTTAAGTACGGACCTCCGGAACGAATTATGTACTTAACCTGAGGTACCACTGTATAGATTTTTCAGAAGACAGATTATATAAGGGGGAATCTTGTATCTCCCCCTTAGATCTTTTCAGCAGAGAGAGAAATAAATCCACTTTGAAAACATTATTTCCAAGTTTAAAGCCTTTTTGCTTATTTCCTCAGTGAAAGTGAATCCAGAATCGCTATCAAGGCATAAAGGACATTGGGTCCACCCTCATGTCAAGCCATTCAAAAAGGCATCCTCTGTGTTCCATCAGCAATTGCAGTTAATTTCTCCGGTGCTGGCAGGTGGGGGGGCAGGCTAACAGGTGCCAGCAGGTGCTAGCAACACACTGCACCTTGAAATAAACTGATGTGACGAACAAGAGACACAACTCACCCACTGTGAGATCTAAGTGGTTTCTTTCCCCTAATGCACGGAGTCTGTAAAGGCAGCCACTTTGATAGTAGTATTGTAGAAACTGGACACAACCTGGAAGAAATAAAAGGAGTTGCTTTACTTGGCAGGGTTGCAGGTATCTGTGAAGTGTGGCATGCTCAGGAACACAGAGAGCTGCCTTACACCATCTCACCTCCTTGTTCCATCCAGCTCCATACTGCCTTCTTTGACTGGCAGCAGCTCCCCAGGGTTTCGGACAGGGGTCTCTCCCAGATCTAGCTGGAGATGCCAGGAACTGAACCAGGGACTGCCTGCATGCAGAGCAGATGCTCTACCCGTGAGCTATGGCCCGTCCCCTTTTAAATGCTCTCCTCCTGCATGTTCCAAATTTGCCACTCTACAATTTGTACACCCCCTAAGAAAACCACATTGCTCCAGCCATCCTTTGTTCAGCACCAATAAAGCACAGCCCCCTTCCTCCTCTAGGCAGGGCAGGGAAAAGCCAGGAGGAGGGAGGGAGGAGCACCTTCTTTACTTTGCATTTAATTTGAGCTTGTCCTAAAGCAGGAGCCAGCAAACTTTTTCAGCAGGGGGCCGGTCCACTGTCCCTCAGACCTTGAGGGGGGGCAGACTATAAGCCATCCCCCCAGCGACTCTCCCCTCCCTTCTCCACAGCACCAGACGAGCCCTGGTGGCTGTTTACCTGTGTCTTGCGAGCGGCAGGGGCTGGCGGTGGCAGAGGGACGATGAGCGGCATGCGAAAGGGCTCCGGAGAGGGGCTGCTTAAAATGGCAGCTGCTCAAGCGCTGCTGCTGGCACCAACAAAGCCCAGTCCCCTTCCTCCTCTAGGCAGGGCAGGGAGAAGCCAGGAGGGAGGGAGGAGGCGCTGCTGCTGCCGCCGTGTGAGGGAGAGGGAAAGAACGCACGCACTGGTGATCCACACAGTGATTCCTGGACCATCCGCAGGCCGGATCCAGAAGGCAATTGGGCCTGATCCGGCCTGCAGGCCTTAGTTTGCCCTTGTCCTAAAGGCTCTATCCGAGCCATACGCTGGCTTACAATGCCAATAAAATCCCTAAAATGTAACTTCTCTTTCCTGGGACACTGTCAGTGCTTACTGGTGGGAACTTGCCTAAGGCGGCCAGTTTGTGACCTTTCCCGGTTTCAGTAAAATGCGCACTGCTCTCCCCGCACTGAAATCTGCTGCACAGCTTGCAGCATTCAAAGCATTACTCCAGATAGGATGCAGACAAGAAAACACTGTGTTTTAATATAGATACTGAAAGCATACTTACTCTGAAAAATTGAAAATGCTAAAAACTGATTGCGGAACATTTGGTACATGAGACCATCTGGCCTGTGTGAGTAGGGAGGGGAGGAAGACAAAAGAAAACAGAAGTGATGTTTTCAACACACACAGAGTGCCCTTCTGTACCCCAATATAGGAAATTAAACAAACGCATCCAAGCCAGCCTAATGCAGGATGGAATTTCCTTCATTCATTTCCACAAAGGCAGAAGGTATCCTATAGCACAGTCTACCCTGGACTGGACTGAAGCAGGCTGCAGATGTCAGAGGTCGCCTGCAGCCCATGTCTTGGGGGTGGGTGGGACAGAATACATGGAAAATTAGCAGAAGAGGGCTAACCCACCCCAGCATCCTGGCTCATTAACTTACTCATTACAGAGTTACTTCAAATGGGAGGATCAGACTTGATCCCTACCTGCAATCTCTGAAGTGCAATGGTCCAGGAAAGGCTGGACTGCATGACATTCGGAAGTCTAAATAAACGTTTTTAATACGGGGACTCATTTATCCTACAACCCTATTATATATTGTGCATCTAACTATATTCAAACTATAGCACTCTGCTGATTTCAAACATTTAAGCTATGGAGAAATGTAGAAACTTACCATGTTAACATCACACCAGATAGAAACGTAGAAACGTAATGATGAGATACCCACCAGCCCTTAATCCTGGGAAGAAAAAGAACACCTTTAATGTGTGCACTTTCACACATTAAACCGAGGCAAACCCAGAAGGGAGTGGCTGCCAGATCACAGCTTCCATGTATGGGACACAGGCTAGGAAACAAACGTGTTGCATATGAACCTATAAGCCCCCTTGAGGTGTAATAGCTTAGCATCAACTTCACTCACAATGGGGAAATGTGGGAATGAGAGCTAGCACCACACCCCCGTTCCCATTCTGACTGCCTTCCAGGAACTGGAGACTCTCCTGCAGCCATGGAAGTTCCCTGCAGAGTGTGGAACCCGGGAAAAGCACGGTTCTAAATCACGCAGGAAGCCCCTATGGGCACAGAAGTCTCCCTGTGTCAGACATTCGCCCTCCAACTCATGGAGGAAAATGGAAACAGAAGCCAGAGGGTTTTGCACAGCCCAGCCAGGGCGCTTGATCCCAGTCCCCTCCCCTTGCATGTTAAGTTTTAGCACAGCTGGAACGCCTGAAGAGGGCCCAAGTGGGGGCAATGCAAGACATTTTGTGGACACCTAAATCTAATGAATAACGTATACAAAATATCTGTTCCCTGACATTTTTCATGCTGTTTTGTATGGTTTTATTAATCACACAGTTTGGAGTCTATATGCAGTTAACTCCTCCTCTCTGTTCTTTCCTTTTTCTGATGTACTTTGTCTCAGAAAATAAACATAGGAAGTTTGTAACTAGTGGACATAATTAAGAGCACACAAATGTAATTAAGCTATCGATTCAGACCGTCTATCCTACCATTTTGCACTGATAAACGTGGCTCCGTTAACTGCTCGGCTGAGGGCAGCAGCCGTGTACCCCTCATTGGAGCAGTTTCACAGAGGCCGCCCCCCCCCACATGTGCGCCGGTGGCAAGTGGGGGCTCCATAAACCTGCTTGGCTGAGGCGACGGCAGTGGCATACTCCTCAACTGGGCAGTTTAAAGAAGTAGAGGGAGGAACAAGCTGTATCAGCGCCTGTTTCTCCCTCTGCCGGTATGAGCGGCAGACAAAGATGGTGGTTTCACCCAGCGGTATATCGCTGGCGAAGCTGCTGCTGTTCCTGAGCGCCTCTGCCTCTAGCAATGGCTGAAGCTTGTTTCTCCTTCAGTGCGCTGGGCGCTTGTAGCAGAGAGACTCAGGAGGCAGCAGTTTCACCTGCGATATACCCCTGAGTGAAGCTTTCATCGCGGTCTGCCTTAGGCAATTTATGGATATATCCCCTCAGCCTACCTTGAGCCATTGCTGATGAGGATGCTCTCCCTTATTGTCAGTGTGCAGTAATACCAAACTAAGAGGAAGTTGAACACTTCATCCGTCACCCTGCAAGAATAATAAAAAATGATAAGAGTTTCCAACTTCATTGATCAAGTACACACACTTCAAAACTCATTAACTAAGGCGAAAGAAAAGAGTAATCTTAGGTAACTAATACTGAGGTTCTGATCTTGTAAATAATCAGCTGCTTTCTAAGCTGATGTGGAGGGATGCGGGTGGTGCTGTGGTCTAAACCACAGAGCCTAGGGCTTGCCGATCAGAAGGTCAGCGGTTCGAATCCCCGCAACGGGGTGAGCTCCAGTTGCTCGGTCCCTGCTCCTGCTAACCCAGCAGTTCGAAAGCACATCAAGGTGCAAGTAGATAAATATGTACTGCTCCGGCGGGAAGATAAACGGCGTTTCTGTGTGCTGCTCTGGTTCGCCAGAAGCGGCTTAGTCATGCTGGCCACAAGACCCGGAAGCTGTACGCCGGCTCTCTCGGCCAATAAAGCGAGATGAGCGCCACAACCCCAGAGTCGGCCACGACTGGACTTAACAGTCGAGGTACCTTTACCTTTACCTTTAAGCTTATGTGGAAAGATACCAACAAAGGTGTACACATACTCTCGTCAACTCCAATTTTCATACTTGGAAAACCTCAGTCTACTAGACGCCCAGACTAAGGCATTGTGGTTAATTTGAAAAGCTTTATATAGCAACTGTTTTTGTCATGGCTCCTGCACTATATATTTAAAGCAGTATCATACCACTTTAAGCAGTTACGGTTTCCGTCCAAGAATCCTGGGAACCGTAGTTTACTAAGGGTGCTGAGTTTGTTATGAGACCCCTGTTCTCCTCACAGAGCTACAATTCCCAGTTCCCCAGGAAGAGAGCTGGTCTGTTAAACCACTCTAAGAAGCTCTGCAAGGGGAATGGGGTCTCCTAACAACTCTCGGCAACCTAAACAAACTACCTCCCAGGATTCCCAGACAACGCCATGCCTGTTTAAAGTGTAGGGTGCTGCTTTGAATTTACAGAGCAGAAAAGGCCCAATTTCACAAATGAAGGGAATCCCCACTGTAAACAATACCCAAGCAAAGAGACGTCACAGTGCCGTTTTCCAATATGGCTGAACCAAAGCTGCTCTCTAAAATTGTCCCACTGTGTTAAGGGTCTTCCCAGGAGTGTGAGGCACACTTTTGGCACACCCCCCTCACCAAGGTTTGAAGGAAGAGGGCAAAGCAGAGCCACGTAGTTTAAGGGACTCCACTTAGGAACTCGCTGACACAAAGCTCCCAGGCAGGCGGACAAGTTTGCAAATGCAGCGCTAATTCCATCCGAGGGAAAGGCCTTTGGGCCAGAGGAGATGCACATGATCCAATTTGCAGAGGCGCCTCAGGACTAATTCAGCGAAAGGATTCCATTAGATCTCGATAAATCCAATCAACTGGAAAAGCCATGCTGGTGGCGGTGAGCCTCGAAGTCAGCGGAAAGCATCACAACAATGGCCAAGTTTGCACGACGAGACAGGCAACTACGAACTTTTGACAACCTCACTGTGGGGCAATCAATTTCAAATGGCTTTCTGGGAATATGGAGACCCTCAACATTTTGCCAGGATTTCTGGTAGAACGGGTGGGCAAAGCAGCCTTGCAGGAAAAGACATTTTGACACCACCAATCTTGTACTTAAAGGAAGAAGACGCTTGATAACACATCCATTTACCCACTTGGCAGCTAATTTTAAAGAACTATTTTAGCCCACTCATTCCCCCTGAAGACTGGAAATAAGAGGGAGAGTGACATTAAAAAACAGCACCTCCTGTGCACAAGAGGGAGATATTTGTAGACTCAGGGGAACCCCAAGGTAAGAACAACTACAGAAACACTTTAGAAGAAGAGGAAAAACAATTCTAAGGTAGAAACCACAAAGACAACCCAATGAGAGCCAAGCATGGTCAGCAGCCACAACACGCTGAACGACAAGGGGAGGGAGAAAACAGTGGGAAACCAGACAGGATGGGAAAGAGAGAGTCCTGGAGGACACAGCAGGCTGACTGGGCAATCCTAGGCATGTCTGCTCAGAACTTAAGTCCCAGCAAGTTCAATGGGGCTTATACTCAGGTTAAAAGGGTGCAGAACTGTAGCCTTACAAGCTCTCCACAGAAGTATTCCACACTGTGATGTTCTGTTGTGGGTCTCAGCACAACGTTTCCCTGGTATCTATCTACGCTTGCTGGAAAACAGTTCTCTAAGCTCCCAGGCAAACACCTTTCTCTGATCCTTTTAACTGGAGAGGCTGTCAGGGATTGAACCTGTGACCTTCCACAGGCTCTACCATGGAGCTATGGCCGTCCCCCTTACGAGCAGCTGGCAGCTCCTAGATCTCACAAGCCCGACCAGTGTCACATATGAACCCAGTGTGCACCTAGAACATTTGCAAAGTATTATAGGGGAAGTGTCTCTCCAGCGACAGAGAACCTTTGTGTATGTAAGGAGAAAATCTGCACCAGGACTGGATTAACTTGCAGAAGCAGCAGTCAACAAATGATGCTTTTTGTTCACATTAAGTGGAGTCCAGATTTGCTTGCAAGCAGAGCCACTTCAAATCCACTCCATGGTAAAAACGGATAATGTTGCTCGGCAAACAAAGATGAAGTCTTACCGGTAATGAAGAACGAATCGGCAAGCTACTGCTCCAAGGAATAAGATTATTGTCAAGTACAGTTTGAATTTTTCATACTCGTCTTTGTAGGCAAACCTGGAGCAAAAGGATTAAATCAGGGAATAATAATAGTAATAATTTTATTATTTATACCCCACCTGTCTGGCCTGCTTCCCCAGCCATTCTGGGCGGCTTCCAACACATATAAAAACATAGTAAAACATCAAGCACTAAAAACTTTCTAATGCAGGGCTGCCTTCAGATTTCTTCTGAAAGTTGTATAGCTACTTATCTCCTTGACATCTGAAGGCATTCCACAGGGCGGGCGGGTGCCACTGTCGAGAAGGCCCTCTGCCTGGTTCCCTGTAACTTCACTCCTCACAGTGAGGAAAATGCCAGAAGGCCCTCAGAACTGGAGCTCAGTGTCCGGGTTGAACAATGGGAGTGGAGACGCGCCTTCATGTATACTGGGCCAAGGCCATTGATCTGGTTCACACATAATGCTAAACCGTGAATTATGAAGTGATGTTTTCTAATAGCACGGCTTAACATTATATTCAAACTCTACCCAGCAATTTAACTGTGGTTGCTAACAAGCCACAATTTAGTGCTACAGTTTGTTGTTGGCTTACAAATCTTGGTTTGCTTTAAATAGGGCTGAGCACTGCATGAGAACTCTCCTCCCCTTCTTAACCATGGTTTATTTGCCTACCTGACACCAGAGTCTCACCAGTTTACAAACGCAGGAGGCAACAGCAGCTGAGGGGAAACCATGGTTAGTTTGATCAACTATGGGACAACTTATGGCTTCACCAAACTAGGGCTTAAACAAATCAAACCAGAGCTTGAATCTTTGGCGGGGGGCACCATTTTCTGTCACTAGTCAGGGGCTAGATTCAATGTGTGCTGAATTTTGGCTGCAAAGGAAGAATCGAGTGCATGCTGCTGGTTCTTCCTTTGAAGCTGCAACTTGAAATTTTCCACAAGCAACATCACACAACATCAGATACAGGAAAGACGGGGCTGGCTTGCCCCAAATGGATGATTGGTGTAGTCAGGCCTGCAGGCCAGAGCTCCCCAACCAGGAGGAGCAAAGCAGTTGTGAGCGCCTATCTGGGAGCCCAAATGCATTTACAGGGTCTTGTGGAGCCATAGGGCAACATTCTTTCTGTTATGCACTTGTGATGCTCCTGACGGCATTGGGCCAGTTATGCGTTCAACACTCTCTGCACCTGCAAAGGCTTTGAGGCAGATTTACTGCTTCATTTCCACCCAGCGCATGTCCTGTAGTTTCCTGTTGAAATCCTGTAACTTTTTACACCACAAATGTTCTGAGGATTTTGTTGTTGTTGCACTAGAGCACAAGATCCCCCCACACCCAGCAAGACAGGAATAATGCAGGAGCATTGGGGAAAGACTGCAGAATGGTAAGTGGATGGCCCAGTATAAACGCACCACTCAAACACTGTCACTGTGTGGTGTGACACGTGGCAGAATAAAGTGGCAAAACAAAACAAAACCCCAGTCTGGAGGTGCCCATAATTTGGTTCACCGTGTCACACAAAGCAGCTCAGAGAGTCATAGAAGAGAAACAACTTACTTGGCCTGATTGCTTAGAAGAGTGACATTCACGTTCCCCAGCACGAGATTTAAGTACAAACTGCAAGGAAAAGGGCAGAACACATCAGGCTTTCACAGGGGTAACTCTTCTTTCATTTGTTGGTTGTCGTTTCTGCCCCAGATCACCCATTTCAGCTGCATTGTAGCAAGGCATGAGCTGAACGAAAGACTCCGCCGGAATCTTATCGCCAGATGTTCAGATGACAGCTTCCTCTGCTTTTGCCACAACGTGCAGCGCTCACAAATCCCTCTTCGTACGACCTTCTCAAACTGTAGTCAGCACAAGCTCAGCAGCAACCCTATACACTTACCTGGGTGTAAGCCCCACTGAACTCAATAAGACTTACTTCCAAGTAGACATTTATAAATGTCACTGTCCATCGGTTAGCCTAACAGAACTTTGCAATCCCTGATTCAAAATTCTGTCACTTCTGGGGGTCCCTTAAGCTCTTGACCTCAATTAAGTCTGTTTTACTGCTGCTTCTGCTGGGGCTGATGCGCTGGCCTTATGATTTCATTACTGTTGAATTTTGTTTTATCTTTCTTAGAGGTGGCTAACCTGTAGCCATTCAGATGTGGCCGGATTACAATTCATGTTGCACAGATATTATGTTATGCAGTGGCATTCGTTTTGCATGCTGTGAGTGGCCATGTGGCCCTTTTGGCAAAAGGCAGTACATAAATTTAATAACTAAAACAAACCAATCTCTGCAGTCCTGGCCCAGATTTAAATTTCTCGTCTGCTCAGGGCAGGGGAAAGAAAAGACTCCCCCTCCTCTCTGTCACTGGACCTTTCTCCTCCTCTGCTAATAATAGATTCCCAGGATTGTTCTCCAGAGGTGTCACCTCACCAAGATTAACGCTGGAAACTATGTGCGTGAGTGTGACACGCGGCCTGCATTCAGCTTCTGAGCCAGGCATTCCCAGGCAAACGTTTCACTCTGTGCCAAGAGGCCAGCAGGTCGGCCCCTGAGAGCGTGCAGTGTGGATTCCAACAAGAGGAGTCACATGCTTCCATCTCTTTAAGAAAAGCATGTCTCTTCGTGTCCTTAAGAGACCAGGCTTCACACAAGAGGGCATGTCGGTTTTACAGAAGCACCTACCCATTCTTCTTTGGCAAATAGGCTTCCATGTCGAAGAAAACATTTTGCCGCTCTTTGATCTGGCTACCGATTTGTTGTATGAGCTCCACTTCTTCCAGGCTGCAATCACGCTTGCATCTGAAAAGTTGAAGGGGCAGAGAAGAGGAACACAAATGCAGATAGTTGAAAACAGATGACCCAGGAGCCAAATAGCTGAAAGACTGGCCCCTTCCCCTCTTGGGTGTGAAGAGCAGCAGAGGGGGCCTCCCGGTAGCCCCACTGCCCTCAGGGGGCTTGGGGGGAGGAATGCTATGGATGGCATTCTCTGTGTCAGCCCCTAAGTTGTGGAGCGCTCTCCACACAGCAGTGCATTATGCCCAGCACCCCCAGGAACCCTCACCATGCGGGTTTCGTAGGACACTGAAGATGCTCCCCTTCACCCTGGCCATTCAAAGTGTTGGTGCTGACCTTTAAAGCCCTAAATGGCCTCGGTCCAGTATACCTGAAGGAGCATCTCCACCCCCATCGTTCTGCCCGGACACTGAGGTCCAGCGCCGAGGGCCTTCTGGCGGTTCCCTCACTGAGAGAAGCCAAGTTACAGGGAACCAGGCAGAGGGCCTTCTCGGTAGTGGCACCCGCCCTGTGGAATGCCCTCCCACCAGATGTCAAAGAGAACAACAACTACCAAACTTTTAGAAGACATCTGAAGGCAGCCCTGTTTAGGGAAGCTTTTAATGTTTGATGCATTACTGTATTTTAATATTTTTTTTGGAAGCCACCCAGAGTGGCTGGAGAAGCCCAGCCAGATGGGCGGGGTATAAATAAATTATTGTTGTGTTGTTGCTAATTTTTAATGCATTTATATTCCACCTTTCCTCCAAGGAGCTCAAGGCAATGTACACAACTCTCCCCCACCTCAATTGAGCCCCACAACAACCCCGTGAGGTTGGTTAGGTTGAGGGTTGGTGACTGGCCCAAGGTTACCCTGGAGGCTTCATGTCCAAACGGGTACTGTAATTTGGGTCTCCCAGGCCCTAATCCGGCACTCTAACCCAGCCTTCCTCAACCTTGGGTTCCCTGGGTGTTGTGGGACTACAGCTCCCATCGTCCCTGAGCACTAGGCCCTGCTAGCTAGAGAGATGGTGGGAGTTGTAGTTCGACAACATCTGGGGATGCAACATTGAAAAAGTGTGCTCTAAACATTACACCACACTGGTCCTGGACATCTGGGCCCAATCCTATTTTTGAGATTGTAATTGATTTTAAACTGTTTTTCATGTTGTACTAAAAATGGTTGCAACCTGGCCTGAGACCTGGCGGCGGGGGGGGGGGGGCAGCTAATAAAGCAAAACAGCAACAGCAGTTGCCTGACACCACACTAACACTGGCCGAGGGACAGGTGGATTCGTGCACCCACCTGCGGTTTGGCGACAGAGAATAATCCTGCACCCTTCCAGCAACCTCATCCCACTTTGGTTAGAGGGGAGAGCAGGCAGGTCAGGCAGCTCCCAGTTCAAGCAGGTGACCAAGTGCTGTGCTTTGCCATTACCTTTGGAAGCTATTCTGCAAGTCTTTCAGCCCCCGCTTCTGCTTCTGTATGGAGCTGCTGCAGGTGGCCTGCAAGTTGTTCAGTTCCTCTAGCTTCTGTTTGTAGACTTTGTGAGTTTCCTACAACAGATAAGCAAAAAGGATGCATTAAGTGGCAGGAAATTAAAATGGGACAATACGCAAACAGAACACCCACGTGCAGCTGAAAGTGCAGGTTATGTAGTTTCTTCCACAGGAAGGGGAAAGTTCCACATTAAATCGCCTGGAAAGGCCTCAGAAAGTGCCATGCGCTAAGACCATTGAGTGTACTGTCCCTACACTGACATTATTGGCTCCAAGGCCTGTGACTTTCTGCTTGCAAAGCAGTGCTTTACCTGTGAATGATGACCCTCCCAGGCATGCAACACAACGCAGAGCTAACTATAGCACTGACCACATGCATATTTCGGTGGGTAACGTCACTTAATGTATCTTATTTATTTAATATTAACCTGCCTTGTAGGACCAAGCATCCATAAGAAGCATTATGAATTAAAGTGTTAAAGCAGTGTTAAAAGCAAAGACAAAACAGTGCACCCCACTTTTTAAAAAAGGAATAAATTTAGAAACAGAGCCAGCCGCAAAGAACCCTAAAGCAGCTTAATGGCGGAGGGGAGGGGCACTGTAGAGTTCATTTGAAGTGTTTACATCCTGCTTTCTCCCTCTCCTGAGCCCAAAAAGCTGTCCCAGGACAACTCACAAACAATGCAGCAGCACAATCAAATCCAAAAGCAGCAGCAGTGGCAGGACAGAAGCACAAAGTTGAAGATTAAAATTCCACATCTAAAGCATCTGGGAAAATAAGGTTGAAACGTCATCCAGGTCAGCCAACCTGGGGAAAGCCTCACACAAAGAGGAATTCTGTCTCTATTTTTGTGCAGCTGGAAAGCTCCCCAGAGGAGCTCATAGGATGAGGCAGAACTCACCTAATGGAGGGGTGGGATGTGGGCTGCCTCACCTGACAGCTGCTGCCCAGGCCGCCGCTCCATAGGAAAGCCTGGGCCCATGTCAGCTCTGTGATGGAGGGCAGCGTCTGAATGACAGCCATCATTATTATTAATTACCCACCCTACACCCTCAGATCCCAGTTAAAATGCAACCTCAAAAGCAGGTTAAAACAACCTGCAATCACAAAAATAAGGTGGGTACTGGAAATATACAGCTCAGGTGACAAAAGCCACAGTAAAGAGGTGTGTCTTCATTCCTCACTAAATGCTCTATAATGAAGATGTGAGGTACACCTCTGTGGGGAGAGCCACAGCTTAGGGGCCACCACAGAAAAGGCCCTGTCCTGCCCGCTCCCAATTCAGAGAGAGGTGGAGCAACCAAGAGGGTCCCCTCCCATCGATCTGAACACCTGAGTGGGACTGAAAGAGGGTGGCCTTTCAGATATTGGGGGATGTTGTGAACTGCCCTGTGATCCTCAGATGGAGGATGCTATACAAATTTAATTAAAAATAATTCAGCATCATCAGCTACGTCCATGCGCCAACTACCCCCACAGACGCTGCCCTTCGTAATTGTTTGTAGCTACAGCTGTAGTTTGATGGCAACGGCCAACACAAAGGCCAGTGCAAGCCTTGAGCCCATTCCTCCATCAAAGTGGATTTTGAGCGGCTACTGTAGATGAATATGGATTATGGAAGACGGCCACGCTTTTCCGAAACGCCAAATAGGACACAAATGTCCTCCTCACCCGCCACCCCTCAAAAATCCCCAGAAAGCCCCCGTGGATCCACTCTAAGCCGCTTTCCCCCTTTGCCTGGCCAGCACCTCTGACCCCATTCCAACTTAGCCCTAATCCCACACGGCACCCACCATCTGTTCCTTTGGAGCAGCTGGTGAAGCAGCCCCTCCAGGACAACTTCGCGCCAAGAGAGGCCATGACCACATGAATAAATGAATAAATAGCTAAATGAATAGGAAGACGTGTCCAATGACTTTAGGAGACTTTTTTTTTAAGCCCCCTATTCAACGCTCACTGAAAAAGCTTCTCCACGTGAAGCAGGGATGGGGAACATGTGGCTGCCCAGATGTTCTTGGATTCCCAACTCCCATCAGCCTCAGTCAGTGTGATCCTAATGGGAGCTGGAGTCCAGCAATATCCAGAGGGTCCCAGGCTCCCCATCTCTGCTTCAAAGGTACCTTAGATCTTTGGGAAGTGAGTGTGCAAGGAGAAGGAATTGTGCCATCCCGTTACACCAGCATCCTCAATACACCCCATACAAGGAGGCAGTGTGGCAGTTGGAGGGCTGGACCAGGAAGTGGGAGGCCAGGATTTGAACCCCCACTTGGCCATGAATAGGGCTGGGCGATGTTAGGCTTTCAACATTGCGGTGTATCACCAGTCCAACATCGTGGTTAGGCGATATACCGCAATGTTGAAACAAGTTGCATTGGCCCCAGCCTGCTGGGTGAAGCTTTCACCCCTGTGCCTCGCAGGCCAGGGCCAATACAGTCCTGCCCCCCCCCCCCAGCTAAGCGAGCCCACCGACTCCCCAAGGTGGAGGGTGCCCTGCGATGGAGCCTGACAGGCTCCATTTGCAGGACTCCCTCTGCCTTATTCGGCATGTAGTCCGAAAACAGCTGGAGTCCCAAGCTTGGGAAACACTGAACTAGATGGAGAGGAATGTAGAAAGCCGCCTTATTATACAGAGTCAGATCATTTGCTCATCTAGCTCAGTGCCACCTACACAGACTGGCAGCAGCTCCCCAGAATTTCGCACTGGGGACATTCCCAGTCCTACCTGGAGAACTGAACCTGGGGCCTTCCGAATGAAAGACAACCGAAAACTCTGCAGATCTCCCTCTTATCACTCCCTGGGAAAGGGGTGGTCAGGGTCGTTAAGCACTTCCAACACAGACAGGACCCCAATGAAGGGCCTAGTCAAGAGGCAAGGCACCTGCTGTGGGTGCAGAAGGACTCAAGCCCAATCGCCAGAACCTCCTGGTGGGGTTGGGAAAATCCTGCCTAAAAGTGTGGAGTGCCACCGCTGCCAGTCAGTGCACGCAACCCTGGGCTAAATGGGCCAATGATGAGCCTGACTCTCATTTTCTCAAAACGGGCCCTACCTCTCAGCAAAATCCCACTAAAAACAACCAGGGGGGCGTAATAAAGAACAGCATGCCACCCCCTTGCCCAGCACCCATTCAGTTCAACAGAACAGGAAATGAAATTAGGAAGGCACAAGCCAGTCACTTAATAAAAGGCCTATTAAACATTAACTAAAACCCTTTCACCTTTTACTTTTGCAGGCAGCACTTTTGATGCTTGCAGTTGCAATAAAACCAACTTGCTGATAAAAAAAGGGGGGTGAAAGACCATTTCAAGTAAGCTGTGCACAGATCCAGTTTAGCTGCTTAACTAAGACTGAACTCCTTCACCACACAAAGTGGATCAGTTGAACAGATCAAATCCCCACCAGCACCCCTCGAACGAACGAAAATGAAGGTTTGATTGCAAAGTTTTATTTGCATGTTCTTGAAAGGTCAAGCACTCGAGAGCGACTGTTCTCATTGAGGTGGATAAATGACTGGGGGCGACGCTGGGGAAGGCGTCATCTTCCAAAGGGCAGGCTCATTCCAAGGGTTTAGCTGCAAGGCAACGTGGAATTTCCTGCAGACGCTGTAACTCTGCATGCCAGAGACGGGCGCCCTTGCTTACGCAGCAGATTTGGAGGCACAGAAGAAGGCACTGCCAGGACCAGGGCTTAGGGGGGCCTTGCCAATATTGGAAGCCCCTGCCCACCATCCTAAAACTCAAGCAGTGCTAAGTTGGGCTCTGGCACAAGGAGGGGCATTTCAAAATGGTGGGTGGTGCACACAGCTGGGCACAAGCTGTGGGGGGACTCATCACCGGGCATCCACTGAGGGTGTCTGCAGTTGGCTGCTGGTGCCAGCCCTGCTCCCGAGTAAAACTGAGCGAGTGACAAGACCAGAATTTGTGGCATGTATTGTGTTGAGAGTTATACTCAGGGATCGGCAAAGCTTACCGGGCAAGGGCCGGATCACTCCTGCGGAGATTCTCCGTGGGCCGGGCCGGCGCAGCGTGGCGCCAGAAATTGCGTCTGTGCATGTCCGCAGCGCCAGAAATTGCGCCTGCGCAGAAGCGATTTTCAGTGTCTCGGCATGCGCTAGACACGATTTCCGGCACCGCAGACATGCGCAGACATAATTTCCAGCATGCGCAGAAGCGATTTCTGGAGCCGCTAAACCAGCGCAGCACAGCGCAGGGACTCGCTGAGTGGGCAGCTTGGTTTGGGGGCGGCTCACGGGCCTGTTAAGCAACCCTCCTCAGCCGCTTCTGGCCCATGGGCCTTAGGTTGCCAAACTCTGGTTATACTCCTGTCTGCTCAGCGTCAACTCCCTCCTAGAATTCTGTCTCATTGTACTAGTTTTTAGCCCTGTGATGCAGAAATACCTTGGCTAGAAATTGCCGAATAGTGAGTGGTACCTCGGGTTACAGATGCTTTACTAATCCAGAAATAGTACCTCGAGTTAAGAAGTTTACCTCAGGATGAGAACAGAAATCGCACGGCAGCGGAAGGCCCCATTAGCTAAAGTGGTACCTCAGGTTAAGAACAGTTTCAGGTTAAGAACGGACCTCCGGAACGAATTAACCTGAGGTGCCACTGTACTGGCCCCGTGTACAGGGCTATCGCTGCACTTGTATGCACAAGTCTGGTCTGTTGCCCTAGCTGAAAAGTTAATTTGTCACAGCCAGAGGCAAATCAAACACTTTGTCTTTTTATGCAGTATGGCTACCACTTATTTCCCTTATATGCCACAAAGACCAAATGAAAAGGCCAGCTCAAACACATGGAAACTTGTGGAGAGATCTACTGGATTAAGGACTAAAATTATCATTGTTTTTCACAGATACAAGACGATCTATTGCAATTCTCTTGACAGAAGGAACTATCAGCTGCTTTTGTCTTGGTTTGCAGTTTATGTTTATTTGTTGTTACATAGGTTTGTTACAAGCTGTGATAATAAAATAAAAACAAAAGTAGAGAAAGTCTTTCCTAGCATGGAAATTCTAGAACATTTCCCAAATGCGATATTTGTTTTATGACACCCCCCTCCCATGGAAGCCATGTTGTGACTGGCGCCCACAGCACTCTCCCAAAATTTGAGATGTGCCCACTGGTTGAAAAGGGTTTGTGACCCCCCAACATATGTTCTTAAATACCCAGAGAAAGACTCTATACAGCAGCTCAAAATTCTCTTCCAAGTGATGCTTTACTTATTTATATTCATAATAATAATAATATACATTATTTGGAAGCCAGGACATTAGCAGGCCAAAGTATGTTGCAGAAGTACCACCCCTCCCCATATTAGTAATTTAAAATACTTCATTATCTACAGCAAGAAAAATAGAACTATATGTAGCCATATGCATATTTTTTTCATTGATAGAGTCCATAAATATTCTTTTTAAAAAACAGAAATGAAGGGAAACGTTGAAATTAAAACAAAAACATGACATTTTCAAAAATAGCGTGTCTCATTCTTTTCGGTAAAGGACCCCTGACCATTAGGTCCAGTCGCAGACGACTCTGGGGTTGTGGCACTCATCTCACTTTACTGGCTGAGGGAGCTGGCATACAGCTTCCGGGTCATGTGGCCAGCATGACTAAGCCGCTTCTGGTGAACCAGAGCAGCGTATGCAAATGTCATTTACTTTCCTGCCGGAGCAGTACCCATTTATCTACTTGCACTTTGTGCTTTCGAACTGCTATGTTGGCAGGAGCAGGGACCAAGCAACCCATTGCTCATCCCATCGCAGGAATTCAAACCATTGACCTTCCGATTGGCAAGCCCTAGGCTCTGTGGTTTAGACCACAGGGCCACCCGTGTCCCATTCTTTTCGGTACTACAGGGCTAACAGGAAGAATCTTCCTGGTTTAGAATCTTTAACTAAATTAAACCCCTGTTGTTAATGGTTTTGGAACTCTGGGAAATGATTGAAAATCCTGTTTTCAATCAGATAGACAGGAAGGTAAGGAGGAAGATAAAATTCAAGAGCCAGGAAAGAAGGGAGACATAGGGGAGAAAGGTTGTCTGTATCTGAAAGTAATTAGGCATTTTTGACGCCCACATCAGTGAGCGTCAAAAGAGTTCCGTGCGCAAGCCAATCAGTGCAATCAGTTTTTGCCGCACCTCCAGGGCACTCATATGCCCACATCCACCACCTGTCTTACATAACTACCTTGGGCTCCTTCAAGAGGAAAGGCAGGATACAATTTCAACAAATAAAAGCAAGTACTCAGGGCACCATGGAGGAAGAGGGAAAATCATGGGGCTGTTCACCAGCCCTAAAGAACTAAGCTTGTTCTCCTATGGTCCACCAGGCAAGGGACTGTTTGCACAAGTTAAGTCCAAAGCAGTTATCTTTAAAACCCTTAGCAGAGTAGCGCCATCTATCTCTGCATGAGCCTGTCCACACCAAATGCTAAGCCATGGTTTGTTTAGCCTCAATATGGTTTGTTCAAACAGGTACACCCAGGCCAGTGAACCAACCATCGTTTGATATCTGCCAACAAACCGTTACGTGAAACCATGGTTAGTTGTTGGCTTACAAACCACAGCTTGCCTTAACTATGGTTTGGCATTGTGGCAGAACCCAACAGCCTTGCTTTGCCATGGTTTCCTTGCCCACCCGCAATTCAGATGCTCGCCAACGACAGAGACACACAGCAAGATAAGCCAGAAAAGAAACCAAGCCTTTGTTGGTTTCAACATAGCCACCAAGGTCATTCAAAGTGCAGTAGGAGGCAACTGGAAACACGTCCTGCTCAGTGGTGGCCCCCCGTTTATGAAACACTGTCCTCCAGGGAGGCTTACATTGATATCCTTCAGACACCTAGCAAAACCCTTTTTATTTTCTCAGAGTCTTGATTGCAAATTTCAGTCCAATCATGACTAGTTTTATCCTGATATTTTGATCTGCTGCTTTGTATCTGTAGTGCTTTTATTTATTTACTTTCCTGCATTTCAGTCCTTTCTTCCTGCACGGAACCCAGAGGATCCATGTGCTTCTCAGATGGTCCCCCATCCAGGAACTGACCAGAACGAGACCTGATTAGCTCCAGCAAGGCAGCAGATTCATGCGCCTTCTGACTGTATCTCTCCCTTTAGTCTGCTATATAAGCCACCCTGGTTAAGTTCTGTTTCAAGGGCAGGGTTAAAAATACATTCTACTTACAAGGTACAAGTAAAAATCCTGCGTCAGCATAACTCAAAGCCCACTATCACAAGGATGTTACAACTTGTATAAAACACAATGACATGGATTTGCTTTGATTTTTCAACAATTTATGTTGCTTCTACTTACCGCGGGGTAAGGGGCGCAGAGCTCAACAACAACACACCCACACCCGCAAAGAGGGGCACCCTGTGACTCACACACAAAATCACCTGAGTGGGTTTCACTTCACAAGCACAAAACCTTGGCAGGGAAAGCAGAGGCAGAAGAAACGTGATCAGTGGCCTCAAAAGAAAGTTCTCTGTCAGATGGAGGTGGGGCACGCGGCGGAAATTGATCCACAAGAGAAATAACTGGCAAAGACAAAGGGCAACAGCAGCTGAGAAGCTTTGCCAGGAGCCTGCTAATGTTTAAGGTGCCTAACTGTGTGGCTCTGCTCTCCTGGGTCCCGGAGCTGTTTTGAAAAACAAGCATGTTCCGATGCAGGCAGAGGCAAAACAGCTCCAGTGCAGCTAAGAGTCATGGGATACATCATGTGCCCTGCTTGGAACCATAATGGGCATGAGCACATGTGCTGCGATTTTGCAGAAGGATGTAAAGCCATAGAATCCAACCAGTTCTTATCTGGGACACCCAAGATGCAGGGACAGATGAATGAAAGGACTTCATAATGTGGTGCTTAGTGAAATGATGGAATTCGCTTCCACAAAAGGCAGGGATGGCCACCAACTTAAAGGTAACGGTAAAGGAACCCCTGACCATTAGGTCCAGTCGTGGCCGACTCTGGGGTTGCGGTTCTCATCTCGCTTTACTGGCCGAGGGAGCCGGCGTACAGCTTCCGGGTCATGTGGCCAGCAGGACTAAGCCACTTCTGGCAAACCAGAGCAGCGCACGGAAACACCGTTTACCTTCCCACCAGAGTGGTACCTATTTATCTACTTGCACTTTGATGTGCTTTCGAACTGCTAGGTTGGCAGGAGCTGGGAACGAGCAACGGGTGCTCACCCCGTGGCAGTGATTCGAACCGCCGACCTTCTGATCGGCAAGTCCTAGGCTCTGTGGTTTAACCCACAGCGCCACCCACGTCCCTGGCCACCAACTTGGGTGGCTTTAAAAGCAGACTAGACACATTTATAGAGGATAGGCCTATCAACAGCTTCTTGCCGCAATAGCTATGTCCTAGCTACACCATCACAGGCAGTACTGCCTCTCAGCACCAACTGCTGGGTCACAAGCGGGGGGCACCACCTTGGCCACCCCTGCCCTGCAGTCCCTATGACAGCCTTGCAAACCTGGAGTAACGCTAATGTTGGTTTGAACCTGCAGGTCAGGGGAAAGGGGAGCTGATAGTCCAGCAACTGAAGGTCTACAATTGGCTTACAATCAAACCAAAGTATTCAAAAACTGGACAGGGATGTCACAGCGGTGTTTGTCATGCTGTAGTTTCCCAAACGTCCTTAATTTATTTATTTGCACTTAACACTAGGTATCTGATAGGCTGTTAGCTTTGACAAACAGAACGCCCTCTCAGGTTCCACCAACAGCTCCATTCTGGAGGGTCTTGGCCTACTCTTCCAACATCCTGCAAATGGTTATCTTGCAAAGGTTAATAAGTAAGGAAATCTGTTACTGGATCACCTCACCCTGTGCCAATCACATCTTCAGTGGGAGCTCAACTGGGCTGCCCTCAACACGTCAGTGAGGTCCTACAGGTTCCTCTCCCTTGCCTGTGGGACTCTCTGCAAGGTACAGCCCTTCTTCCCAGCCTCCTCAAATGCTCTTGCCCGACTGGAACGTGATAAATCTATGACGTTGTTGTTGGCATCTGTCTGACTCGAGAGGCAATGAAGCGCACCTCCAGGGGTGAAGCCAAACAGCTGTGATAGCAGCACCAAAATGACTTCTCCGGGGCACAAGCCTGGGCAGGGGGCTGTCTAGACAACAAGGCCCCCTCCTCAGCCTCACTGATGTGGTCCAAAGAAAAGCAGGGTAATATGTTTGGCACCAGGAGTTGCCGGAAGGAGTGCCATCCATCCACTCCAGATTTGTGTAGGGTTTACTCCTTCGCCTTGGCTTCTCCAAAGGCATCCCACAAGGTAGCAGAGGTTGTATATATAAAGGTAACATTTACATTCGTTGCTCCACTCGCGTTTGCCTCTGGCCCAAGAAGAAGGAATGTGAGTTTGGGGCTTGTTGCTATTGGAATAAGCAATATTCTCCAAACCTGGTAAAGAGGAATATTGAGCGAGACAGAGCTGTTAGAAGGCAGGCTCCCTCCCCCCCTTGGGCATTCCTGCCAAGTGAAGCAAAGCAAGCAAAAGCAATAAGCCTTTTCTGTGGTGGCACCTGCTCCCTTCCCAGGGGACCTGCCTGGCACCCACTCGACTTCACTTTTGGTGCCAGGTCTTTTTCTTCTCCCAGATGTTTACGTGGTTTTCAAGGCACTTTCTCAGTACCTGCTGAATCAAACCACCAGCTGGGGTTTACTGTCTATAATTTTCCAGCACGTCCTTGTGAAGTACAGTCATACCTTGGGTTACAGCCGCTTCAGGTTGTGTTTTTTCGGGTTACACACCCACGAAAACCTGGAAGTACCGGAACGGGTTACTTCCAGGTTTCGGCGGTTGCGCATGCGCAGAAGCGCTAAATCGCAACCCGTGCGTGCGCAGACGCGCCGCTGCGGGTTGCAAACGCTGCGGGTTGCAAACGTGCATCCCACACGGAACACGTTCGTAACCCGAGCGTCCACTGTACAAGGTTCACTGCTATTATTCTTTCGCTGGCAGCTGCCTTGGGGAACAGTTTTGGATCATACTGTTTTGTGGGTTCTGTCACCAGATAGTTACCCGGCCCTGGAATATACCTGTTGGGAGTCGTTTGACCACTATTTCAGATCCCGGTTTAACCCAAACATACGTTATGGCTTTTACTTCTAATTTTTAAAGCCCTTTTGGTGTACAGTGATGACACTGGCGAGACGCCCTAGAGGTCAGGAAGCAACTCAGTCATGGGTCCTGAAAGGGCTTTCTACACTAATAGAAAAGCTTTAGGTTAAGACATTTGTAGACCAATTGAATCTTTCCTATGCTATGAGATAGACTACAGAGAAAGAAAAGAGGGAGAGCAATTGTGGGCTGTTTCACCACCACCCACATAGGAGAGCAGGTGCATAATCTGCTGTTGGCACTGGCAACTGCAGCCTCGCAGCAAACTAGCCTCTCCTCCTGCCCCCATTGCCAAGCCCCTCCCTCTCTCACTGCCCAAAGCATTGGCTAAAACAACCTGCACAATCTGGCACCCTCCAATTCCCACCAGTCCCAGCCAGCATGCTCAGTGGCAAGGGAAGATGGGAGTCGAAGTCCAATGACATCAGCCCCCCAGCACTGACCTAAAGGAAGCCTTGCAGAAAGGACACAGGAGGAGGATATGGGGTGGCTCCTCTTTCTCCCTCAGATACAAGCCAGTTCCTTGTCCTTAGGAGGATGGATCTGCCCCATCTCCACCTCCTTGGAGAGACAGGCGGACGCAGGGAAAGAGGCTCTGTCCCTTCTTGAAACTAAGCATAAATACAGACCTCTGAAATAAAGAATCTTTCCCCCATTTACTCTTCAGTCTCTGCTCCCTGCACTTGAATTTTAGACTGCAAAAATCTTGGAGCAGCCCCTTCTTCGTATTTTATTTATCCACCCAACAAATATTATATACCTTACTCGATTCAAGTCCTCTAAGCGATTTGCAAAGAAAAAAAGAGAAAACATTCATTTAAAGAGAGAGAAAGAGGTGCAAAGAAGTTAAAGCGATTAAAAATAATAATAACGTAAAATTGAATCTGCAACTTTAAAGCAATTGTGTAGAATAAAATTAGATGGCGAAGCATCACATACCACTGACAGTTCCAGAAACAGTCGCCATGAATAATGGCTGTTTAAATCTGTCTCTGTTGCTGCTCAAGAGCATAACCGCTGTGACCCCTCTAGTCTACCTCCTGCCCAATGCAGGCAATGAAGGAGCCTGCTGGGGCCTGGCCAGGCCTGGCCAGCCTCTGCCTGAAGACCCTTCAGCCCCAGGGAGCCCCCCCCCTCCTCTAAGGAACAATGCCTCCTTGATCAGGGGCCAGCAAACTTTTTCAGCAGGGGGCAGGTCCACTGTCCCTCCGACCTTGTGGGGGGCTGGACTAAATTTTAAGGGGGGAAATGAATGAATTCCAATGCCCCACAAATAACCCAGAGATGCGTTTTAAATAAAAGCACACATTCTACTCATGTAAAAACACACTGATTCCCAGACCGTCCGTGGGCCGGATTTAGAAGGCGAATGGGCCAGATCCAGCCCCTGGGCCTTAGTTTGCCTACCCATGTCCTTGATGAACTGCTCTCACTCTCAAGATGTTTCTCACAATGTTCAAACAAAATCTTCCCTCTTGTAACTTCTGCCTATTAGATCCAATTCTGTCCTCTGGAGCAACAGAGAACGAGACTTTGCCTTCTTGTCTGTGGATCTGATAGCCCCTCCTCAGCCCTTCGGTCATCTCTTCTCTGGGCTAAACACCTTTGGCTGGTTTTACCTGCCCTCACAGGACGTGGGTGGCGCTGTGGTCTAAACCACTGAGCCTAGGGTTGCCAATCAGAAGGTTGCGGTTCAAATCCCCGCAACAGGGTGAGCTCCGGTCGCTCAGTCCCTGCTCCTGTCCACCTAGCAGTTCGAAAGCACGTCAAAGTGCAAGTAGATAAATAGGTACCGCTCTGGCAGGAAGGTAAACAGTGTTTCCGTGCGCTGCTCTGGTTCACCAGAAGCAGCTTAGTCATGCTGGCCACACGACCTGGAAGCTGTCTGTGGACAAACGCCGGCTCTCTTGGCCAGTAAAGTGAGATGAGCACCACCACCCCAGAGTCGGCCACGAGTGGACTTAATGGTCAGGGGTCCCTTTACCTTTACCTGCCCTCACAGCAGCTGCTTTCCAGGTCAATGACCATCTTTGCTGCTCTCCTCTGAACCTGCTCCAGTTTGCCTGCCCCTAAATGGCAACAAGATCCCAAGTACATCTGAAGTTGCCTTCAGTTGCACCAACACTGACTGGCAGCAACTCTCCAGGGACTCAGGCAGGGGGCATTCCCAAAAATGGGCTGAAATTGGGGCCTTCTGCATGCAGGGAAGATGGTCTATCACTATGGCCCATTTTCCTAGGGGGGAAATTACTTCTTCCCCTGACTTGGAAGTGGTGGCTGTACCAATGATGTGTAAAATCTCCAGGGGGCGGGGAGGAATGGCAATGGAAAGGCTTCTTCCTCTCCCCCGTGCAAAAATGCCATTCTCTTTCTCTTGGAGCTCCCTAAGGGAAAAAAACAAAACAAAACAGAGCATCGCAAAAGAGCAAGGCGGTGCCGCCAGAAAAGTATTGCAGTTTATGAACGGAGCCCTGAGATGCATCAGCAGAGGTGGGGAGGCGGAGTTACCCCCTCCCTCCCATTCCTTTGCAAGGTCCCCGAAGGTGCTGGGGCGACCACCCTGGGATTCCCCGCAAAGCTACGACATTGGAAAGGATTCTGGGGCGCCCAGGCCCCTTTCCGACCGCAGCGCGCGGTGGCTGCTCGAGGCCACCAGCACCACCCCCGGACCCCTAACTTCTTGCTCCTCCGCCCCACGACAGTTTGCTTTGCTTAAAGCGCGCAACCCGAAAGCACCGCTCGCTTTCCCGCAGCCACCAGCGACCCCTCCCCGCCGATCTGGCCCCGAGAACCCCGCCGGGAGGGGGCTGGCATTGTAAAGGGCGCCCTTCCCAGGGAGAACCCCGGAACCCCGCGGGCAGCGCGGGATCCCCGAGCAGGCGAAAGAAGCGCATCCCTCAAGCAGCAAGGAAATCCTACGAAAGACCTCTGCACCCAGACAGCGCAGAAGGAGCCTATTTGAATGACAGCACGGCAGGCGCGCCTGGGGGTCATTCCGTCGAACCCGGCTCCCTTCCGCCGCCCGGCAGTGGCTTGCCCTGGCCCCCCCGGGAAGTTACGCAGGGGCGGAGACGGCGCCCCTTCTGCCGCCGCACCGGAGGAGGGGCTCCAAACTCCCCGGCGAGGCTTCCCCGGGGATCCCGCCCCGTCCGGATTACGCAGCAGCGGAGATCGCCGCAAAAGCGCAGCGGGAGGAACAGCCCCCGCGAAGGGCCGCCCCTTCCCCCAAAGAACGCGGCCTTACCTGGAGCTGCTGGAATTCCTCCTCCAGGGCTTGCCACTCCGCGCGGCACTTCTGCAGGGGCTGCGCCATGGCGCCCGGGCCCAGCGCGCACTCCTCCCGCTCCCGCTCCCGCTGCTGCCGCCCGGGCGAGCGCGCGACGAAGCCGAGCGAGATCCGCCCCCCCCCCGGTCCCGGTCCCACGTGCGCGCCTGACGTCACCGGGGCCGGAATCCGACTCCGGCTTCCCGCGCGCTTCCTCCCGAGGAGCCTCGGCGCTGGGCAGGCGGCCCCCGCGGGAAGCCGGCAGCTACGGCGGCGCCTCGGGCGGAGACCCGACCGGGCAGAGGCGGCGGCGGCGGAGGCGGCCCCCCTCCCGGGCCATTGGCAGGCGCCGCAGACGGGAGCGCATCGATCCCCGCCGGTTGCGCGCGCGCCCTGCCCGCTCTGGCCATCGCCTCCTCGCCTCCCATTGGACGAAGCCGAGCCTGGCCTCTTCGGAGGCTCCGCCCCCCCCAAATCTCGCCCTCCCCCGCCCGGCTGCGCTTTCAGTTAACCCGTTCTTGCCCGGCTGCGCCCGACTCAGAAATGCCTGAGGAGCGCAGCAGCCCCTGGCGGGCAGTGGCGGGATCGCGACGCCTCCTGGTTCAGCTTGCCTGACTGCCTGCCTGCCTGCCGGTTTGGGCCACCCCCTCTCAGACCCCGCAGACAGCCGGCGAGGCCTTGGTGGTGGTGGCACCGCCGGGCACTGCCCTTTTGTTGGTGACCCGCGACGGGGTGTTTGCGCAATGCCCTCGCTAGTGAGCTCCATCTGCCTCCCTGACTTTGAAACATCCCTGTTTACTCAGGCTTTTGGCGGCAGAAAGGAGGAAGCATCGTTCCTGGCAGACTTGAGGTCGCTGGTGGAGAATGTCTTGAACTGTTTTTAATACCCTCTCTTTGCCATGTCTTCCACCCTGAATTCCCTCTGGAAGGGTAAAATGTAAATCATGTAAATTATATATACACACACATTTATTTATAAATGGCAGTGACATCATGTTATTACAGTAATCCTTAAGGTATTTTTTGTACATGATGTCAGTGGCAGGCCTTGAATGACTTCTGTGGTATGATGGATAATTATAAGAGAATATAATATTGATGAAAATTAACAAAAGAAAACGGAAATAAATAGTACGCTAGATAGACTAAATGGTAGGTGCATGATGGGGTGGCAGGAAGCCATTAGAAACGCAAGAATAACGTATTGTGATGTGATGTAACAAATATTACCATTTTCTTTCCTCTGGATAACCCTTTTGTTTGTTATTTCTTTTTAATCTCAATAGATCAATTAAAAATCTTTATAAATGGCAGGGGAAGCAAAGCAACCTGCAAAATTAGCATGGCTGTATTTACTGTATATGGATTTATTATTATTATTTGTTAGATAATTTTTATCTTGCCATTCTAGTGAAAATAGGAAGCCACGGTAGAATGATCTTTATTATATATTAAGCAGCTTCTGTGTGCCTAGTCCTGTGTAGAGCATAAGAGGAAAGTTCCCTGCTTCCAGGAGCTGAGGACCTATGAAAATCTGGCAAAATAGCAAACGAGCTTTCAAGTTCTCCAGGACTCTTTTTTCAGACCAAAACTATAAAAACTTCTAATATTTACATAGCATTTTTTTAACTGTTCAAAGGGTTTCACATACACAATCTGTTGCAATGTTTACAGAGGTGTCAGTATTAAAATATTCATTTTGCAGATGGAGAAGTTTAGTCCACGTGGCAGAGCAGAGGCAAGATGCAAACTTGGATTTTCCTGATTTGCAACTCAGGGAAAGAACTGCATGTTTCAGCCCATGAGAACAAAACTCACAAGGCCAGAAGGAAACATAATTTATTAAGACCAACCTAGAATGTTCATACAGAGTATAATGTGTGCTTTCAGGTTGCTGCACTGGTTAATTATGTGCATAATATACCATAATAAAACCGATCCAACATTGCTTATACAAAACAGATAAAAGCAGAGCACGCTCCATGAACCACCTGGACTTTCATCTGCAGCAGCAGCAACAAAATTCCCTTCACCTTCCTGCCCACCCAAAAATCCCAGGCAAACAGGTTCGTTTGCACAGGATAGCAATGCAGATGCTGTTGGAATCCAACTCCCATTGGCATAGCCAGCGGTCAGAGATGATAGGAGTTGGGCCAACAACATCTGGAAGGCACCAAGTTGGGGACGGCTGCTATAAGGCTCTTTGCTGGGTATCTTTTGGCAGCGGGGGCTAGCAAAATTGAGGAGGTGCTGGCAGAAACACAGCGCTGCTGACAAACCTGCCTGAGAAAGTGGTCTGCACAGGTATTTTAAGAGGCATTCAAACACATTCAACGGTTTTAATAACAAGTAATCTTTATTAAATAGTTTTCCAGATGAAATACATTGTTTCCGAGAGATTTGCAGGGGAAATCTTTTTGATTCCTCAATAATAAGGGGCAGTGGGGTGAGGGAGGCGAGGGCCGCATCCGCTCCATTTCATGTGCTATGAAGCTGCTTTAAACACTCATGGCTTCTTCCCCCAAAGAATCTGGGAGCTATAGTTTGAAAAGGGTGCAGGGAGTTGTTAGGAGACCCCCTGTTCCCCTCCAAGAGCTACAATTCCCAGAGTTCCCTGGCAAGAAGGGAACCCTACTTCTACCCCTACCCCTGACGCTAACCCTAACTCTAAGCCTAACGCTAACCCTTAACCCTTAACTAGAGCTACAATTCCCAAAGTTCCCTGACAAGAAGGGAACCCTAACCCTAACACTACCCCAACTCAACCCTACCCCTACCCCTACCCTACCCTACCCTACCCAACTCCTAGCCCTACCCCTAGCCCTACCCCTACCCCTACCCCTACCCCTACCCCTACCCCTACCCTAACCCTAACCCTATCCCTATCCCTATCCCTAAGCCTAAGCCTAACCCGCCTAAAAACTCTCTGTCCCCTTAACCACCTACAGTTCCCAGAATCCCTGAGGGGAAGCCATTCCTGTTCAAAGCGTCTTCATAGCACTTCCAATGGATGGTGCGCCTAATGTGGCCTAATGTTTCCTCCCTCATTTTCTTCTCTCTCCCCACTGCCCCATCACTTGCAATGCAGCAGATGGCCTTGGCCCACATTTATACCTGCTCAGCTGCCAAATGTGTTTGTGGCATCACAGACAATGGCAGCAGCTGGGGAGGCATCACCATCACACCCTCAGCCCTCACAATGGGGGGGGGGCGCAGCTCAGCAGCCAAAACACCCTTCCCCAAGTTGTGTCTATATCTGTGAAGGCCACACCGGACACCCAAGGGGGCAGGAGGGGGACATTTTTCAGCCCAGGGGCTGCATTTCCCTCCACATAACACTAGTCAAATGCACAAATGAACAGAGAAATGAAAGCAAGCCTTATCTTTGCTGTTCAAGGAATGGCATGGAGAGACAAAGTTAGCATCTCAGTAAAAAAGCACTTTTTCACCAATCAGTCAATCAATAAATCAATCATTTATTGTATTTGAGTAAAAGCCATTACAGATCCAGTTACAAAAGCATCAAACCCAAAGACCCAAACTACAGCTCCCAGATTCATTTGCTCTTCAGATATCTGGGTGCTCCTTTTTTCAGCTTGTCATAGTCTGCATTCACCACATAGAACTGAAAGAGGGCAGCACGGTTAAGCGTTATCTCCAGCTTGGACTACTACCATGCGCTCTACGTGGGGCTACCATTGAAGGTGACTCGGAAGTGGAAGGAAAGGATCTCTAATCATTCAACTTTATTGGACTTAAAAGCAATTTTGTCAATGCCAGAAATTCAGAGATCTATCCTGCTTATTCAGTCAGAGTTTAGAAGACTAAACTGGAGAGGAGAATGAAGAATCATAGAATGAACCCAGGGGTCATCTAGTCCAACCCCAAATGCTGTGATCACACAGACCAGGTCTTCCAAAGCTGAAGCTTATTATTCCTCCCACCAAATGGCCATTATTATTATTATTATTAGCCCATCTTCCGTAGATTTCAGGGATGGGGCTGATGGGAGTTGGAGTCCCACCAATCTCTGCTGGACACCAGGCTCCCCATCCCTGGCCTATAGGATAACCAGCATCATAACCTAGTTAAGTATTTCCTAGCATACCTTGTACTGGTCGTTGGGTCACAGCTTGTTCCAAGGCTCTGGGTTGCTCTTTTTGTCCCAGCCAGGCAGAGAAACGTGACAAGAGGCAGACAGCAAGGAGTACATCTTTGGAAGAAGAAGAAGAAAAACATACAGCATAAAGCGTAACGCTCTGCCCAACTCTTGGCACATGGTTCCCACCAAATTTAACAATCATGGCCTCCTCAGTGCCACCAGAGGAGCACACTTCTTTTATAATGTGGGATGTAAAAAAACGCCAATGTACCACAAGTATTTGTAAAAGCCCTTTAAAGCCAGTTAACACACAGTTACATAAATGCAAGGGCCTTGCACCAGAGACAGCAGCAAGTTTGTGAGGCAGTGCTGGACAGAACTCGATGCCGGCAACCCAATCCTACACTTTCTCCATGACAGGTTCCTGATAGACTTTGTGCTTTCTGCTCAGACAGTTCATTGGCTTTACTCTCTTCCCAAATACTCTTTTAGCTATGCTGTACCGCTCATTGCAATGCCTTGGATACAACTCGGCTGAGGAATGGCAATGCTTATATGGTTGGTTTTCTTACTCTAAAGCTAAGAAGCTGACGCTCATGTTTTACTGTAGTTTTATAATTTGTTTTATAACTATTATTATTATTATTATTATTATTATTATTATTATACTGCCTCTGGAGCACAGCAGGTCATATTTTAGTCAGGTTGCGCTTTAAGATGCAACACTTAAAGAAGTGGCAAAAGCTCTGCCCCCAAGGAGCTTGGAAGGGTGTTTATCAGCCTGGCCCAGCCAGGCCACCAGTCCCTGCCACTGGGTCCCCAGACGCTCTTCAGTGGCAGTGTCGCTTCTGAAAAGAAGCCAAGCTCATTCCCATCCTCTCAGGCCATGGATCCCTGTGATTAATTCTGAGTTGCGTAAAGTAGTGGGAGTTGGAAACTGGCCCCATCGGGAAAGACTGGCTCCTCTTCCCAGGCTCTTGGGGCCTGTTGCCGGTGACCTACCCTGGCTGGCATCCAGACAGACCAGGAAGGTCTTGGATAAGTGACACCTCCCTCATGAAAGGTGCACGCTCCCTTCCCCCTTGCATAGCAGCAGGAGAAAGAAAACAGTCAGAAAGTAGTCTATTTCATTGCTACTTTTATTCCTGACTATACACTGTACAAAAGCATGACTTCTCACTCAGAATCCTCCGAGCAACTCACTGACTCCTCCCAGACACAAACAACAGGAAGGTTTCATGTTACACTGAGAACACAACACTGAGAATAGCTTGGAACTTCCTGTCTGAAATATACTCAGAGTCGCAAAGTGATTTCATGCTCTTTATTCAGCTCATAGTGGTGAGGAGGAATGAATGAATGTCCCCTCAAAGTATCTGCTTTATATACATTATTTACACAATGGGCTGCACATGATTGGCTAATTCCGGAATTCTACTTTAAGCCAATCAGGTTGTGGATTCACTTCTATCTGGACCATGATTGGGTGGTTCCTGCCAACCAATCATACTGCTGTATTGTTCTAGGACCAATCAGACTGCTGCCTTTTGGATCCTATTGTTCTAGGACCAATCAGACTGCTGCAGTTTGGATCCTATTCAACTCAGTACATAACACTGTCCCACGCTTAGACCCATCATGTGATGTAAACATCGAATTGCTTCTTCGCAGCTGCTGAGCACTCATATCATAACAGTGGGCAGCTGCCACGGATGGGAGTCCAGCTGAGGTCCCATTCAAAAGCGCTGCCTGGCATCCATCAGTGAAGGACACCCAGGGGCCACTGGGATTTGGGGAGCACGTGACGTGGTTTTGCAGGGATGGCAGTTGTCAGCACCATCAGGGTTGCGAAGAGCAAGGCGCATGGTGCGCAGGCCGGTCCCTCCGATTCCAATCAAGACGAACAGAGGAATCAGCTGTGATAAACAGAATGTTTTGAGATCAAAAGCCGAAGTTGAAAACCGGAATAAGTCGCCTAAGACAGTGTGCGTGGGAGAGGTCAGCTACGAATGACACCAGATTCAGGTGGAAGGCCATGTTGATCTGTCATGGTCATAATAAATAACAAGATGAAAAGATCTTTTTTCATAATTCCAGTAGCACCTTAAAGATCAACTCAATATAAGTTTTCAAGGTATGAGCTTTCGTGTGTAATACACACTTTGTCAGATACTTCAGCCTTATAACTGTTGAGGAATGTTATGGCCAGTTGGTTCCACAGGGAAGGGCAAGGGATTCTTAAAGGGATAGATGACCAAAATTAGCTTCTAATTGCATTCTATACAGGATCTTAAAGTAGCTGTCTTATTGCAGAAGAATTTTAGAAATACACTTGAAGGAGAAGTTGCTGAATTACAACTCATTACCAAACTAAAAACTACGGAGAGACCTGAACTGAATGGAGATATTGGATTCATGTCCCATTATACATACTAAAGTTAAATTACTGGAATTATTAAAAAAGATCTTTCATCTTGTTATTTATTCCGAATGACACCTGCACACAAACAAGCAACTTCCTTGGGCAGACGTCTGCTCCCAGCTTGCTAACTAATGCTTTTTAAGTCTCCCACTGCAATTTTTATTCATGAGCGAATTTCTAACCTGCCTTTCTTCCAAGGATTCCAGGGGAGCTTACATTATAATAAAACGCAAGAATTACAATTGCCAGCAAGGGCTGCCCAGCCTCTCTTACAGTTTCAACAGCAGATTTTGCAACATCAGTTGGGATATCCCCACCCCCCAACAACAGTGTGGGGACAGGAAGTTATTTAAAACGTAATTTTGGTTCTATGTGGATTTATTTTTTTATTTCAAAAGATGTAGATACTGCTTGATTGTAATAAAACCTCAAAGTGGTTTACAAAAAGCATAAGACTAATAATCAGTAGAAAGCTGTGAAATCAACTGTTTAAAACATTCAAAACATAATTAAAATCAGTCCTAAGCTAAAACTCAGATTAAAGCACATGTCAACATTCTACACGTCCAGACAGGCTTGCCTAACCTAAACAAAACTGTTTTCAGCAGGCACCAAAAAGAGTACAGTGAAGACATCTCTGGTGTCAATAGGCAGGGAGTTCCGAAGTGTGGATGCTGTCACACAAAAAAACTGATTTCTTACCATAGCTGTCAAGCGTCCCTTATTTGGCGGGACAGTCCCTTATCCTAGCACCATGTCCCGCTGCTGTCCCTTATTGATGATGTCCCTTAGATTTCCCGGGTTTCAAAGGAAGCAGCTCCTCTCCCTCCCTCCCTGCCAGCCAGGGAGGAGGGAGGCTCCAACTGTGGTGCTTGGCTGCGTTGCTCACCCAATAAGGAGTCTAAGAACGACTGGGGGGTGGAGCTTGCATGCCTTGTGCCGATCAAATCAGCCGCGTTGCCTGGGGACTCGCCTTTGCTCAGTGCTTCCCAGCAGAGAGGTGACGGTGGTTTTCCTTGCTGCATCCCCTTTGCCGGGTTGCTGCGCTGTGGGAACCACCGCTTGAGGCTTCGTTTGGCTGCTGGCTGGGCTTTCTGCCTTTGGCTCGGAGGGGCTCAGAAGTTGAACATACCTGTGTTCGGAACATCCCTTATTTTGGCTGCTGATCCCTTATTTTCGAGGCTGCTAGTCCCTTATTTTCAAATCTGTAAGTTGACAGCTATGTTTCTTACAGATGCAAAGCGAGTATTCCAAGACAGAAGGATGCCAACCACAACAGTGCAAGTTCTGCAGAGTGAAGCAGTCAAGTGGGCATAGATCTTGCAAGTAAACTGGTCCCAAGCTGTTGAAGGCTTTATGTACTAATAGTACCACACTGAACTTGGCCTGGTAGCAAATTGGCAAGCAGTGGAGGTCTGTGAGCAGTAATATGCTGATGGGGGTCTCACTCCTGTCAGCAATTGTTCCACAGCATTATGCACTAACTGCAACATCCAGATCAAGAACAAGAAATGCCCTATAAGGAGTGCATTGCAGCAAGTCTGGAAGTAACCAGTGCGCGGACTCCTGTGGCCAAGATTTTCCAGTCCAGGAATGGTCGTAGCTGATAGAAAGGCACTTCTAGCCACTGAGGCTGCCTGGACCTCCAGGGACAAAGCACCCGCAGACTGTGTACCTGCACCTTCAGGGGAGCAACCCCACACAAGAGAGGCAACTGAGCAGTTTCTTGGACACAGGAGCCACTCATCTACTGGGCCTCCATCTTGTCAGGATTCAAGCTCAGCTTGTCTTTCCTCTCCTGAGTCAGATGGAAAAATAGAGCTGAGTGTCATCAGCATACGCATCAGACCTTGCCCCAAAACTCCTAATGGCTACTCCCAGCAGCTTCATATAAATATTCAATAGCCTTGGGAATAAGGGAGTGCCCTGTGGCACCCCATAACGTCACCTCCAGGGGACTGGAAAGCATTCTCCCAATGCTACTCTCTGGACTCAGTCTCAGAGGTAGGACCAGAACCATGGTAACACAGCACCTCCAAGTCCCACCTCAGGAGGATAACATGTCAATGCTATCAAAAGCTTAAGAGATTTTAAGAAGGACTGGGAACCATTTATGCACATCAGATGACAAGGAAATAAACAGCTATCCTATTTTTAAAAGACATCTGAAGCAGCCCTGTTTAGGGAAGTTTTTAATATTTAATGCTGTATTGTTTTTAACACTCGATTGGGAGCCGCCCAGAGTGGCTGGGGAAACTCAGCCAGATGGGCAGGGTATAAATTATTATTATTATTATTATTATTATTATTATTATTATTATTATTATTATAGCTACAGAATCAATGTAAAGAAGTGGACACACTTGCAGGGTTTGATTAAACACTTGCACCCAACAAAACAAACTAATAAAATAAATGTAGAAATAGAAATATGAGGTTAGAATGATAAGAAAAGAGTAATAATTATCTTAAAGAATAAGAAAGAACCAATAAGCAGGGTGACATAAAGCACCAGAAAAGGTAGTTGAGGGAAGTCATGGGGGGATTTGGGGATTTATATTCTATTTCCCCCCCTTTTGTGTGAAATATGATAAAATTGAAAAACTTAATAAAATCATTAAACAACAAACAAACTTAAGAGCCCTTCGAAAAGGAAGCTGTGATTATTAAGACTAAGTCATGTCAGACAAACCTCATTTCTTTTTTGATGGGGAAACCAGCTTGGTGGATCAGGGGAATGCTGGGGATATAGTGTATCTTGATCTCAGTGAGGCTTTTGACAAAGTCCCCCATTATCTTCTTACAGAGAAACTGATAAAATGTGGGTTGAACGAGGTAACTGTTAGGTGGATTTGTAGCATAATGGAGTCAACAATTTAGAAGGCAGGTCCAGGAAGGAAAGAAAACCCCTGCTGGTATAAATGGGAAATACCAGAGTTGCTCCTAGTATACGAAATATGTGTGAGTGTGGACTACTCTGGTCTAATCTGAATGGGATTAACAGCTAGATAATGTTAAAATGTAGACAAGCCGGGGGGCGGGGTTACGTCTGCCCCCACCACCTCTCCAACCCATTCTCCAAAATGTACCATCTGACTTGCTCTGATAATATACGGCTTGCTCTTCTGCTGTTAGTTTCAGCTTGATAAAACACAAGCAGAAGTCAGCTTGATAAAACACTGTGGCAGAAGTCTGAGAATTCACACAATCTAAGATAATATTTGTTGTAATCATAACTCTACAACTAAAATCAGAAGAGGTATTATTATTTATGGCCTCCAGATGGCAGCACTGCACACAGTCTTTACAGGTTTGCTGAGCCTCCACCCAGTTGTCTGTCTCCAGATTTTCACTCTGTAACCAACAAAATCAAGGAGGGAAGCTTAGGCCAAGGCTGAGAGCACCTGTTTTGCACGCAGAAGGTCCCAAATTCAGTCTCCGGAATCTCCAGCTGAAAGACGCAATTGCAGGGAAAGAATTTCTGTCTCTGCCTGGAAAGCCCCTGCCAGTCTGGCATTGCTTATTTATTTAAATATATCTATGCCGAATACAACATTTAAAGCATAAATTAAACAGCAGAGATCAAAACATTGGAGATGCAAAGACTGTTGGTTTCTGAGTAATTTGGTAAAAGAATAAAATGAGAATTCCTTGGATGCATAGATCCAGGTTTGGTGAGAGAGCCCCAGCAGAGATTTAAAATCGCAAAACTTGCAGCAAAGTAGAGTGTGGAAATATAGGCTGTTAGTTTATACTATTCCCTTCTAAGTTTCTTCCAAAATTTCCCACTTCCCCTCAACATAGAAAGAGACCACACATTTGGTAAGTAAAAAATGGTTTACTTACAAACTCCTCAAATATCATATTCATGTCCTTTTCCATACAGCAGCAATAAAAGACAGGTGGTACAACTTAATTTCAAAATTGGTTTCTAAATGTTTCTAAATTATTTGCATAGAAACAAGATGGCTTGCTAAAGCCATGTGGTCTGGGCTTGGAGCAACCAGCCCAGACATTCTTACTGGTTGGTTCACCTGGTGGAAAGAGTGTTTGGTAACCCTTCCTCCCAAGGTGAGGGTATGTCACCTAGCTAAGCCTGGCAGGACAGCTTGCTCTATGGTCTTAACCCCTTCAACATTAATTAGATTTAAGCGTGTTGGTTATATGAGGCTAGATACTGTATATCCCGGAAAAGCTTCCTGGAATAAAACAGTTTTATTCAGACACCTGGAAGTTAGCAGGTATGGGTCACTTTCAACCTTTTCTAGTAGCATCTGATCAGGCAGGGTTCTCACCTTGCATGGAGTCACCTTTTTGCTCCAAGTATGTTTTTTGCCATCTCTGTTTGCAACTGCTCCATTAAACTGCTGGCTCTGCTGCTGCATTTCACCATCAAACCACTGTTCCATTTTGTCAAATCACTGGCTCTGTTTTTCCATCATCAACTCCACCTGTTTGCTATTGCTATTCCTCCCTCCATTCCACCTCAGACACACAACACTCAGAGGTCCTCCTGCAGGAAACGTGAATCCCACTTCTAACACCAGTGTTGCACACCAACCCAATCTCCTAGTGGTGAGATATTCCAGGGGTTCCAGGTGTTTACCAAGAGCCTGGTTTCCTGGGACTGAGAGTCAACAGAGACTGTGATGTCTTTAGGGTAATAGTGTGTGTGTGTGTGTGTGTGTGTGTGTGTGTGTATGTATAGGGATGCAGGTGGCGCTGTGTTCTAAACCACTGAGCCTCTTGGGCTTGCCAATCAGAAGATCGGCGGTTCGAATTACCGTGATGGGGTGAGCTCCCGTTGCTCGGTCCCAACTCCTGCCAACCTAGCAGTTCGAAAGCACCCCAAAAAGTGCAAGTAGATAAATAGGTACCACTCTGGCGGGAAGGTAAAACGGCGTTTCCGTGTGCTGCTCTGGTTTCGGTGTTCTGTTGCGCCAGAAGAGGCTTAGTCATTCTGGCCGCATGACCCGGAAAAACTGTCTGCAGACAAATGTCTACTCCCTCGGCCAGTAAAACGAGATGAGTGCCGCAACCCCAGAGTCATTTGCGACTGGACTTAACTGTCAGGGGTCCTTTACCTTTACCTTTTTATGTATGTATGTATGTGTGTGCACGTACACACACACAACTGAGCCAAGAATGAGGTGCCCACAGCATTAACACTCCAAAAGGTCTCACTTCTCCCTTAGTCAGTCTTAGATTCCAGCAGAAATCAAGCATGGCTCTGTGTCCAGCTTTGCAGACTGCTTTCTTGCTGCTCACATCACACACCACAGCTCTAGCTCTTGTATTCCTAACTACCAGCCAGGGATGGGGAAGGGCCCACCCATTTGCCCCGTGGCATCAAGCAACTTCTTTGGTTATGCCAATCATGGTCCTTATGTGACTGGCTAATTGTTTTACAATTCCCTAGATAACGGCACTGGTTTGGTGAGCTTGGTCTTGTACCTTGGACTCAGAGGCATTACGTAGACTGATACCCCTCTGCCCCCAAAGCTGCAACAATATAAAATAAGCAGTTTATTATTTTGAGTGTGCATGTGTGTATAAATGGATAATGATACATTATTTATAAATTTTGTTAAATAAAATAAAATAATAAATGCTGACATGTTCTAACCTCTTTTTAGCTTGTTGTTGATATTGTTTCTAAAATGATTTAAATTGTTTTTAACTGTTTTAATGATAGTTTTAATATTTATTGTAAATTGCTTAGCAGCTTTGCTACAGTCAACATACATACATACATACATACATACATAAATACATCATTTTCTTTTTATGTTGCCTTCCACAGTTAAAACCATGCTCAAGTTGTCTTACAACATGGGGGAAAATACACAATTCAAAACACATAAACAATAAATAAAACATCAAAAAGTACACAACCAACTTGAACAATTTCCACATCATAATAATAAAAATGCAAACAAAAAGCCACAAACAAAACAGCAACACCCCCCAACAACAACACCTAAGCACCCTAAGAATTAAGTAGTATATAAATTTTATTCAGTTGTTTCTTGATGCTAAACATATACTTATTTCTGCAAAACAAACAAACAAACAAACCCAGAAAAAAAGCCAAATTCCAGTGTGAGGAGGGGCAGTGGGCCACTGTGTCGACTCCTCCCCACACTTTAGCTGCATATGCGTCGCCCCCCAAAAGAGAGGCAGTTCCCTGTGAACAGATTCCGATGGATTTGACCAACTTCTATTCATCAGACAGTCCTCAGGAGGGCAGGGCACCCTTGGAGTCCGTCTCTGGGCTTGCTCTCCTGCAGAGGCTTGCCCGTGTTGCTATGGCTACCCTGCCACATTGCAAGCTGATGTGACCAGCCTACTCTCCAATGCCAACCCCACAACCCCCCTCAGTTGCTTTTGGGCAGCGCTTCTGGTTTCCCAAGACAGTCCAGACCTAGAGCGGTGGATCTGAGGTCAGTCTTTAATTGCGTTAAATTATGGAAGGGGAAGAGAGAGGAAACCTGGTCTCCTATTTGAAGGGTCCCAGAAGACACCTCTGTGGGAGTGTTTCCTGCAGGACTTGTAGGGGGGGGGAGTGTGAGCAGGGATAGGCAAATCCGTCTGTTTTGGTTTCTCTTGCCCAGTTTCTCATTGTACCAAACTTAAATTCATTTCCCTGCACTTCCAAATCTGTTTCTGAATGCTTGTTCTTTTTTTAAAAAAATCCTCTAGAAAATTCATCAGTGTCTTAGCGTGAATTTCCCATAATATGCACCATTCTTTCCCTTAATACAGTGCATTTTGTATGTTGTTTCTATGGCTACATGCATTGTTATGTGCAAGTTGCCTCTGTTTGTGCATTTTTCTATGCATGATTTTTGCATTGCAGAATTCAGAGAAGCGTGAATTTTCGACAATATCTGTGTTTCAGTTTGCATGTTGTGTGAAACCAAATAGAATTGAACTTCTCCCCCAACCCCATGAGCAAGGAGCCCCCTTAGATAGACAGATCTGGAGCTTGGCTGCTTTAAAGTGTATATGAGACGGCATTTGATTATGAGGCCATGTTTGCTTAAAATTTAGGATCAGAATGAATTTTAGTATACATAGGTTTTGATCTTGGCATTGCCCCAGGTGCCTTTGGGAAGGGATTCAGTTACAAACTACATGTAAATTCAGCAATGTGAGTTTGTGGGAGGTGGAGTAAATCTATATTGATGGAAGATAAGTCTGTCAGTGCCTACTAACAACACTGGCTCTAAAATCAGGCACATTCCCAGAGGGTGATGGCTTGATGAGTGACTATTAGCTATGACAGTTATATATCTAGGTTTTGAGGCAGTTTACCTCTGGTGGTTAGTTGCTACTAAACTGGCCCTCCACCTTCCTGTTTGTGGGCTGCCTGGTCTCTGAGGATGTAAGATGCTAGGAGGAATAGCACCTCCTTGGGCTCTGGAGCCAACCATAACCCAAGTGAATGGAAGCAGAACCAAAACACATTCAAAATGCTTTGGGCACACTGCCTCAGCATCACGTGGCACAGTTAATTAAGCACATTACCAATCAGCTTTCGTTGACCTGATGCCTTTCCATCAGCCTCAGCCAGGACAGCTGTTGTAACCCAGAACATCTGGAGGGCGTCAGGTTGGCAAAGGCTGATATAGATAAGAATCAGTATTTCACATCACAACTTGGGTTTAAAAAAAAAATAAAAAAAATTGATTGGCATTTATATTTTGTTTTTGTTTTGCAACCGGAAAAACAAAGCATTTGTCTCTATTACAGGCCAAATTCTGCAGATGTTCATCTATATAATTCTATAGAGAGTTTCCAGCATTGAATTCATTCAACCATGGGTGAGTATTTGAGTAGAGGAAGCATATCAAGGTGGGGAGAAGGAGGAGGAGGACATTAGATACAGGTGTACAGGTGAGGGGACGGAGAGGATCACAATCCGTAATCCATCTCCCTGCTCATCTTCTTAACGCCAGAAGAACAATGGTTCAGGCGGATTAAATGCAGTGCCAAACACAGAGCTTCATTCTCACCTTTAAACCAGGGATGAGGATCCTGAGGCCCTCCAGATGTTGTTGGACTACAACTTCGATCATCCCCAGCTGTTGGCCATGCTGATGGGAGTTGAAGACAAGCAACATCTGGAATGCCACAAGTTGCAGCTTGAACCATCACCAGCCCTGTGGAGGGGCAGCCCAGGAGGGGCCCATTGTAATCCAGTGGCAGACGCTGCAGTCCCATGCGCACGTTCTAGAGAGTAAGGCCACATCCACACCAAACACGGACCTTTCTGTGGTGGCTCCCATTTGTGGAATGCTCTCGCCAGGGAGGCTCAGTGGGCACCTTCCTTTTATATATCTTTAGGCGCCTGGTGAAAACGTTTATCTGTAACCAGGCTTATCAATCAATCCGTGGCCTTTTAAATGTGTGCGGCAGGGCTATCGGTTTGTTCTCATTTGTCTTTGTTATATACCATATTTTTCTGGGTATAAGACTAGGTTTTTTCCCTAAAAATTAATGTCCTAAATTTGGGGGTGTCTTATACGCAGGGGCCATCTCCCCCCATTTTCTTAAATCAGAGTCCCCCAAAATAGGGGGCGTCTTATACATGGGGGCATCTTATAGACGGGAAAATACGGTATTTGGCATTCTCATTTCGGGTTTTTTTGATGTAAGCCACCCTGTGTTATTTGGATGAAAGGTGGTATACAAACTTATTAAATAATAACAATAATAACAATGCATTTAAAGCACCAGGATACCACTTTACCCGTTGCTGCTTCCGCCATCCTGAGAACTAGAGCTTGCTAAGCGTGTTGAGATTTGTTAGAGGACGCTTATTCTCCTCATGAAGCTACAATTATCAGAATACCCTGGGAAGAGGGATTGATTATCAAATGAAAGGGGATTAGACAAATTAATGGAGGATAACTTACGATGGAAAAGTGTAATTAATACCTTCAAATGCCAGTCGTGGGTAGAAGCTACTGCCTTCACACCCAGTTTATGGGCTGAACCAAGGTATTTTTCCGCCTGAGGATAAGATGGCAGTCCCGTTGGACGGGCAGCTGAATCTTACATTAACCATGGTGATGGGATGCTGGATGGCAGTGAGACTTACCTAGTGGGTGTGCCTCAGGCTGCAGAGCCCACCACTTTGTGTGAAATTGTGTGCAGTTGAAACACCCCATTCTGTCCCTGCCCAGCCCCCGTTCCACCCTTTTAGTGACATCTTTTATGACGTTTCAGGGTCACTTTAAGGGTCCGGCTATGTGCACGTTTGCACAATTGTGCACATGTGCACAGGGGATGCCTGCAGTTCTGTCATCCAACATCTTGATGCCTGAGGCAGCTGCTTCACTTGGCCTAATGGTAGGGCTGGCCTTTTCCAGGGGCATCTGTACGGCCAATGTAGGATACAAGATGCTAGATTATTATTATTCTGTATTTCTTTCTACCCTGCCTTATTCCCTGACGGGACTCAATTAGTCTTTGGTCTGATTCAGCTGCAGGGCTCTTCTGGTCTTAGGAGTTGCTAAGAGGCTCGTTCTTCAGGGTTCAGCTTCTTTTTGGGGGGCCTCTAACTGTTAAATCTACACACAACTTCATGGTTTGCCAGCCCCGGAGTCTTGCACCCTGTTCCACTGCTGGCTAACAAAATACACAGAGCAGAGACCAAGAGGGAAATTGGCAAGATCTCCTGGGCAATTGGTGCCTCACAATATGGACACCCTTGCCCTTGATGTCACCCGTGATGTCACCGTGACCTTATAAAGTCTGGGCAAAATAGCTTAGCCAAAGGATGCTTCAAGGAACAGAGGCAGGTGGAAGAGGCAGTGGACCAACAGGGCTGTCCGAGAGAATAACATCAATGTGAACTTCCGCCTGCTATCTGGCCATAGGAATAGGACTATTAAGGTAACTCATTTATTGTTTGAAAAATGCATATACCACAATTGAAATATGTTTCCAAGGTGGCTCATGTGAGGTAGGGGCGAGGTCATTGTTAAGCTCTTATTTAATATAGGGCAGGCTTAGCTGCTTTGTAGGCCCAGAAGAAGAGGCTGTTTACCGAAGAACAAGTTAACAAACAAATCCACAGGAAAAGGAAAGTAACTACCAAGGCAAGCTGAAAGGGTAGAGACTTGGCTCCAACTCATAGTAAAGGGGGACAATGTTTAGGTCTATCGCTTCCCATTACTACAATAATCTATTGCACAGAATAGGTTCTTTAAAAGCTGCCTTATACTCATCTAGCCAGAGCCGGCCCTACCATTAGGGTGCCTCAGGCAGCTGGTTTTACGGTTCACAAAAGGGCAGCACGTTGTTAGTGGAAGAAGCACTTGTAGGATTTTCTGCCTTGGGTGCAAACTTAACTTGAATGGCTTTGGACACTGTGCACCTTGAATTGGTGTTGTGTGTGTGATTTGTTGCTTCCCTTCAGATGCAGCCCTTATCCTGCATCTACCTCAGGATTGTCTACACTGACCAGTAGCAACTCCCCAGAGTTTCAGGAAGGGGGATTTCATGCAAATCAGGTGAATTTCATGCAAATCAGATTTCATGCAAATCAGGCGCATGCAAATCAGGTGCATTACCACCTGGGTGCAGTGACACAGGAAACAGGTGCGACGTCATCGTATCCTTAAAATAGTCACACCTAGTATTTTCCACAATAAGGTAGAGGTTTACTCTGACAGTAGAATTTGCAAGGAGAGAGAGAGATTTAAAGTTGTCTGGAATGTATACTTTCTGCCTTGGAAACCTTGCCCTCCAGTCCTAAATGTGTGTGCCTGCTGATGGGTGTTGGGTGATGGAAGAGAACTCTGCACATGCTCAGAGGTGTTTTCTTCTGACAAGTTTTAAAGCATTTATCGGGCGCAGGGAAATAATATGTTTCCTGTGAACTCATTTCACCTGCAGTCAGTCAGCTTGCTCTCTTCATTGCTCCAACTGTCCGACTTCTTTATTCCATTTTTTATAACTTGGTTGCTGTGCAGTTATTGTTGCTTTAATTTTCCCTTTTATTACCTTTGCTTGTTTAGCCTGGTATTTAATTTATGAGAAGCTCCACTCTCAGATCAGCAACCAGATGACGCAGGTGATAAAAACACTGCTTGTAAAAGAGGAAAGTCAGTCAGTCATCTTGCAGAACCCATGGCTACGAAAACTGTCTCTCTAATTGTATTTCAGATATCCCTAAGTTTTTTATTTGTCCCCTTCCAGGCAAGGAAAGTATGCCCATTGTTAAGTATCCCAGGACAGTTGACCCTCTTTGGTATGAATGGGATAGGAAGGCCCAGAAATGCGGATTAAGACACACCGTTTACGCTGTCAATGGCGATCGGTACACCGGCGAATGGCTGGACAACCTAAAACACGGTAAGGACAATCCAGAGCAAGAATAATAGAATATGTTGCAGGATATTGCAGGCAACAAAACAGCAGCCTGGAGAGGCCCAGTGATTCCCTCAAATAAAAAAGTCTACAGTTGCATGCAAGAGGACTTAATTAGTATCCACACAAACTATTTCAGGAGGCTGCTAGGGCACCTGGGAGAAAAACATCAAGGCTGTTCCTCCATATTTTGAAAACGTAAAAACTATCCTCAGGTTGGATCCCTCTCCAATGCATGTTGAGGCAAGCAGGTCCCTTGTGAGCAGGGGCGGAGGAAGGGGGGTGCGGTGTGGGTGGGCAGCCCCGGGTGTCACCACTGAGGGGGTGACAAAATACTGGGCGGCACTTACTGCGGGGCCTTGCAGCGCGCCCGAGCCATGCGACTCTCCTGGGAGTGACGCAGTGGCTTGGGCGCCCGCAGGCTCCGTGTTGCCCCAAACGGTCCGCCTAATGTCTCCCCCCTCAGCTGTAGGGCAGCTGAGTGGGAGGAGGTAGGCAGACTCCTTGGAGGCCCCGCGGAGCATCCTGCCCCGGCTGGCCCCCCTGCGGGCGGCTGGCCTCGCCCCTTTGCGCAGGGCGCAGGTGCCTCCCCAGGTGCCCGATCAGCTTGTTCCACCACTGCTTGGGAGAAGAGATGTAAAGAGATCAACCTTTAAATGAGTAAAGCCAGAACATGAAAACAACCCCCCTCACTTGCAATCGGCTATTCACAACAGGTAAATTGCTTCTGAAAAGGAGGATGTGATTAACTGCCATGGCTAATAATAATAATAATAATAATAATTTATTATTTATACCCCGGCCTTCTGGCTGGGCTTCCCCAGCCACTCTGGGCGACTTCCAACAAAATACAGTGGTACCTTGGGTTACATACGCTTCAGGTTACACACTCTGCTAACCCAGAAATAGTGCTTCAGGTTAAGAACTTTGCTTCAGGATGAGAACAGAAATCGTGCTCTGGCGGCGCAGCAGCAGCAGGAGGCCCCATTAGCTAAAGTGGTGCTTCAGGTTAAGAACAGTTTCAGGTTAAGAACGGACCTCTGGAACGAATTAAGTACTTAACCCGAGGTTCCACTGTATTAAAATACAGTAATGCATCAAACATTAAAAGCTTTCCTAGCTGCTGATAGACCTAGCAGGGAGTCATCAGTCTTTTTAGCTCTGAGCGTGTGCTGTAGGTGCCATCCCCGCAAGCAACTTCTCTTTCCTCTCGCTTGCCTCACTCCCCTTTCCTGACTGAGAGGCAAAGGAACATATACGCTTGTGCGCGCACACTTTGCTTTCCCAAGGGATAGATGTAAACAGAGCAGTAGAATCGATCTGACCCCTGAAGAGCACATAGAACGGAAAGAGGAAGTGTGGAAGAGAGACGCTCTTCCAACTTCCTCCTTCAGCACTAGGTAACTTTTCAAGAGAGAGAAAGCTACCTTCAACCACCTTGAGGCCAAGGGGGCAGCAAGATAGGCTCAAAAGCTTAGCAGGTGTCAGGGTAGCAGCTCTCAAATTTTTTTCTCTGGACCACACTTTCAGAATAAAAATTTACTCGTGGCACACCAATCTTTTTATTGATAAGATATACCATGGAAAACAAAAAGAAACAACTTCTAGCAGTGCTAGGAGTGCACAGAGCACAACTGCGTTATAAAATGATCACGAGGCACGCAGAAAATATAAAACATGAATCATTCCCAAAATACAATTATAAACGAGCCTCTTATATACATACCTTAAATATGTGCACTAACTCAATGAAAGGTGTAACTTTGCCGTATCACTTGCTGATCTCGCTCTCGTTTTGAAAAGATATCTGTCCATATTCTGCAAATAAATAAAATAACAAGTTGATACTGTACTATGCGACACTGAAATTCTTGAATGTTCATTTGCTTGTCCTGGAATCTTCCAGCCACACTTGCCACCCTCTCCTGCCACACCAGTGCCGTGCATTGCTCCCTTTGAGAACCACGGTGCAGGCGAAGAAGACCTCAAGGGCGCCATCACACTCCTGGGACACTGCGCTGGTGAACCCTTGTCTATGTCCAGAACAGTACAGTGGTACCTCGGGTTACGTACTTAATTCGTTCCAGAGGTTTCTTCTTAACCTGAAACTGTTCTTAACCTGAAGCACCACTTTAGTTAATGGGGCCTGCCGCTGCTGCTGCGCCACCGGAGCACGATTTCTGTTCTCATCCTGAAGCAAAGTTCTTAACCCAAGGTACTATTTCCGTGTTAGCGGAGTCTGTAACCTGAAGCGTCTGTAACCTGAAGCGTCTGTAACCCAAGGTACCACTGTACAGTACAGGGCGGTGCCTTTGTAAATCATTTTTCTTTTTCTTTTTACAATCAAGCGGCATATAAATTTTATGAAATGAATGAACGAACGAACGAATGAATGAATGAATAAATAAATATCATGCAGCGATGCTGAGGACAACCTCCTCTGTAGGTGCACGATTTGGGCTCACAGGAGTCTTCCATGGATTTGCTTCATGCACTTCTCTCAGAACTAGAGAACTATTCATTTATCTAGTTTGGAAACGATTGGCTCAAGTAAATTAAAACCATAATGCACGGGCAGTTTTATTGGTCACGAGAGAAAGTCTGTGCTACCAGTTCCTGCCTTTTGTCCCCATGGCCAGGCAAGGGCACGCAGACATGGAAGAGGACAGGGGCCATCTACAGCGGAGACTGGAAATTTGGAAAACGGGATGGATATGGGACATACAGCCTCCCTGATCCCATCACAAAAGACTACAAGAAAGTGTACTCGGGTTGGTGGAAGAATGACAAAATGTGGGTAAGTCGTGCTCTTTTGCAATGGTGTATGCGAATGTATGCCTTTAAAAGTGAGCCAAGGGCCAGAATCTGATCAGCATTAATATCAGAAATAAGGGGTGGGGGTGGGGTGGAATTGCCAAAGCTCTGAGCTGCTGCATTCTTCGGCCTGTTACAATAGACTGCTGAAATTCACTAAGTGCCTTGTTCCTTTTTCTGAGGTGAAAATTTAAAGCTCTGTTGCCTCCCCTCTTCAAATGGTGTGTGCGCACTGCGTCATGTGATGGATTATGTGGGGCGCAGCTTAACAACCTCCCCCAATATTTTATTTAAGTTGGCACACCCGGTTTTAATTCCAGGAGCCTCGTGGCTTCCTTAATTCTGTTCCCGTCTCTGAGTGTCAGGAAGAGGGCAAGCCATGAGGGGAGTGAACACAGCCAGGTACCTCACCATACTTTGTCCTCACACTTTGGGAGGTGGTGTGGATTCAGCCCAGAAAGTAGGGGTGGAGGAGAAATTCATAGAATCATAGATGGAAGGCACCCCAAGTTCATCTAGTCCAACCCTCAGCAATGCTGGAATCTCAACTAAAGCATCCTTGGCAGACGACCATCCAACCTCTGCTGGAAAACCTCCCAGGTAGGAGAGTCCAACACCTTCTGAGGGAGCCCATTCCACTGCTGAATGGTTCTTACCATTACCATCAGAATATACTTTCTTGTAACTTGAAGCCTTTGGTTTCTGTCCTAGCCTCTGGAACAGGGCAGCCCTTTAGATACGTGAAGAAGGCTATCCTATCTCCTCTCAGCCTCCTCTTTTCCAGGCTAAACAGACCCAGCTCTTTCTGTTCCTCATGAGACTTGATTTCCAGACCCTTGATCACCCTACTCTGCATACGTTCCATCTTGTCAATATCCTCCTTCAATTGTGGTGCTCAGAAATTCAAACCATTTCGGATTTAAAGGTGAACCCAGCTAGCTTGCACTTTCCAAAACAATTTGTTGAACCACAACCCAGGCGTCCTTCAAAATCTGCACTTCCCCTAACGTTGCAGTGAAGTTCTCCAGCCCAGTAATGTCCACAAACACACATATACTTGTGTGCGTAAAGATGCGTCTATTGGTGAAGACAGCATTATAGCAAGAAAAAAAATATTTGTTAGGCAAACTTGAATACAAAAAGGAGAAATTCACACTAAAACTCTGGTGAGTTTTATGAGGACATTAAAAAAACAACAACCACGGAGAAATGAGAAGCTGAGAGAAAACATAAATTGACAGATTTGTCCTGCTTCCAGAAGTGGGGTGGGGGTGGGGAGCAAATCAAATGGGCATCAGCAACAAGTACAATGGTACCTCGGGTTAAGTACTTAATTCGTTCCGGAGGTCCATTCTTAACCTGAAACTGTTCTTAACCTGAAGCACCACTTTAGCTAATGGGGCCTCCTGCTGCTGCCGCGCCGCCGGAGCACGATTTCTGTTCTCATCCTGAAGCAAAGTTCTTAACATGAGGTACTATTTCTGGGTTAGTGGAGTCTGTAACCTGAAGCGTATGTAACCTGAAGCGTATGTAACCCAAGGTACCACTGTATTGAGTTTTTAAAGAAAGAAAATTAACATAAAAGTTAAACATTTTAAAGAGAAAGCTTGCTGTTGTGATCATCCACACGAATATCTTTTGATTTTAGGGATACGGAATAAAATTTTACTCAGATATGGAGTATTACGAAGGGGAATGGGCCGTTGGGAAGAGAAGCGGCTGGGGCCGGATGTACTACAAGGACGGCTCCATCTATGAAGGCCAGTGGTCTGAGGACAAGCCAAGCGGGCAAGGCATGTTCCGCTTGAGTAAGTACCTCCCTGCTGCGTCCATGATGCTTGAGAGGTCTGGTCCTCTATGCCTTTGGGCAGTGGTTAGAACGGGCCCCAGCCCTTCCCACCCCCCAGAACAGAACTTGGGGCACGTTAAGGCTGGCCAGATGGTGCCGCCGCCGACATTCTCAGCTCCCTTTGCTCAGATAGACTGCTGCTGCCGCTGCTGCTCAAAAGGTGGCCTGCGCAATGACAACAACGCAACGGTTTGTTGCTGTCCGTGCCACATATCTCCATTTACCCTGCCTCAGCTCACACCAGTAGTCTTTTGAAGACTTAATGGGTTTTAGTGGTTTCAGGGCCCCTGCGCACAGAAGCAAAAATCACATAAGTTGGGAGCACCCTGGAGGATGCGCATAAAAGTGGGGGCGATGGCTGTGCTACCCCACACATCAGTGTAAAAAACAACAACCACAACCCTGCTGAGCCCCCACTCTCTTTGGGGCTTCCTCCACCCTCACTGAACTGACACCCTCTTCAGGCTCTGGAGAAATTTATGTTTAAGTTTCCTGTCCCCTTGTGTATATGCAGTCACACGTGTGTTGATCAAATGTCAGTGGCAGGGAGACACCCGTAAAACCCAAACTCTCCTTGCCATGCCATTCTGGCTAAGGCTCTGATGGGAGAACTTTTCCAGTCTGGGGGTCACACTACCCCCCTTCTGGGTGGCATCCTGAGGGTCACAGGGCAAAGTGGGCAGAGCGACAAATGTAGGTTTTTGCCTTTGCACAGTAGGCCAGTTTCTCCAGCTGCTCTTCCATCCAGGGAGGCCGGAGTTCATGGATGTATTCCAGCCAGGCAAAAAGGTTTGGGGCCAGTGAGGGGGCAAGGCCTGGGGAGAATCCCAAGGGCAAAAGATCAAGGCCTGGAGAGGCGCATTGGTCTCCTGGGCCAGACGTTGCAAGCCCTGCGCTACCGCCTTGAAAGCATGCTGTGCTTGGCTGAGCCAATGTGGTGCTGGGGTTAGCAGGCTGGACTAATTAGAGCCATCAAGACCTGGGGTCAAATCCCACTAAGTCATAACAAAGGTAGCTTGGGAACTCTGAGTCGATTGCTCCTTTTCATCCTGACCCCGTCTCTCAGGGTTGTTGTGCAGGTAAAATGTGGGACAGACCCATATATGCTTTACTGAGAGGAAAGGGAGGATTAAAATGTCCTTAAAAATTATTATTGTGCCATGCTGAGCAATCACATAATATACTGCTGTTTTAATAGCTGACAGTATATTTACACGAACTGTTAAAGCAACAGTTTGGAAGTCCTGCCCAGGTTATGCCGAGGCCAGGTACACTTAATTACACTGCTGTCCAGGATCTGTTTGTATCTAACTTCCAGCATCAGGAAATTGCTGAGATTTAGAGTCTTGGTGGTTATCTAGAAATGTCTTTAGTTTCTAAAAGGACAGGTAATGACTGTGACTTGACAGATTTCAAGAGGATTCAGACCTGATATCACTTTACCTGAAGGTGACACTTCCTCAGCAGAGGTGCAAATTCACTTTGCATGTGCTCAGAGGTGCTCTTGTTGTAATATCACCTATTCCAAAACTGAGGCGAGGCATTGAAAAGAAGATTATGGGGTTAAAATTAATACCTGCTGGGATGTTCTGGCTGTTAAGGATATGATGGATTTTAAATCACCACTGCCACCACCACAAATTGAATAATTGGTCCTCCAGAGACATTGCCCAATTGATCATGAACGGGCTGGATTTTTCCTAAGGTTAAAATTAGCTAATTAATAGATTATTATTTTCCTGTGCCTGCGGGTTTAATATAGTCAGCTCTGTAACTGGAAATTTTGCAAGGCAGGGGGTAAATGCGCCTTCTGTTAGGTTCGCGATGGACAACCATCCAAGATCAAATAGCTGATACTGGCTTCTTGCCCAGAAAGGGTAAACTGAAACGTAGGATTCATGCAGTTTTGCTGGCTCCTCCCTTTCTTGCAAAAGGATTTAAGAGAGTTAGCCACAGCATCCAAACTGTGAAGGGCACAGCTTGGTGGGGCCCTTGCGACGGACATGTGCTGCCCCATTGATGGAATTCCTTCCCCACATAAATTTGCCTGGCACCCACATGAATATATTTTCGGTACCAGGCAAATGCTATTCTTTCTCCACTCTTAATGTTTTCATAAACTGTCTTGGAAGCATCACCAAAGAGCAGTACTGTATATGAATCTTTCCGAATAAGCAAAGAGGGAGGGAGCTCCTGCTCTCCAGTCTGTTCTCAGAACTGCCCCATCCAGAATTCCACCATACCTAGGAGCGTGTGAGCAAAAGGACTTCTCTGCAATCTGAGTTGCCTCCTGACCATTGAGTCAGAAGCAGGTTCCGTTCTGTCCATTTCAGTGGGGCATTTACTTCCAAGAAAAAAGCACACCAAGAACTCAGGCCGACAGGGCCCTGTTTCGATGTATTCACCTTCATCAGCTAATTTTTAAAGGGTTGTGTAAGTTTGAAGACTTTTGGATAAATATATCCGGTTATTTTCTACGTTTCTCAGGGATAACAACTATGTGTGGGTAGATCAACGTGTACCTTGAGCTTTTCTGTGCATTTTCAATTTGGAAGCCAGGCACGGAGTGCTTCAGGGGCAAAGTCTACAGCCACAATGACCGGGGAGTGGGGGGCAAACTAGACCATGATAGAACCATTTGTTAGGAGATGCTGCAGGGCCTTGTGAAAACACAAGCCAGCCTCTCTCTCTCTCTGTGTGTGTGTGTGTGTGTGTGTTTAAAAAGCATCAATCCCACAAAAATCTCTGTGTCGCTTGCAGAAAATGAAAACCGTTATGAAGGCTCCTGGAAGGACGGGAAGAGGCATGGTCCAGGGAAGTTCATCTACTTGGACACGGGGCAACTTTATGAAGGCTACTGGGTGGCAGACATTCCCCGTTGCGGAACCATGATTGATTTTGGCCGCGACGAAGCCCCTGCACCAACTCAGTATCCCATCCCAAAGGTAATCTCTAGGTTACAGGCTCCCCACAGGCCCAAAGGCCAGAACGTGCGTAAGGGTGGATTCCACTGTCTCTTCCTGCAAGCCAACACCTGAGCAGAGAGGGAAGAGCAATTTCCGCCTCTGCTCCAGCTGCCCCCAGGACTTGCCCACCTCAGCTCCTTTGGCCTCTTAAGCATGGAGAGTGCAAATAGCTGGATGTGGGGAAGCTTTTCTGATGAAGGGCGGTTGACCCACAGGAAAAGTCAGCTAATGGTGGGAGCCAAAAGTAGGCTGGGTCAGAAGCAAAGTAGATGGGAGTCTGCAGCCAGGTACGGCAGGATGACCCAAAGGGAGCAGAGAAGCAGCTTTTTCTAAACAAACTAATTGTCTTTTCCAGTCTATTGATTTTTTAAAAACAAACAAAGATCAGAATCTGATGCTTATTCGTGTAATAATCTTATGTAAATCACTTTGTAAGGCAGTATATAAGTGCTGTAAATGAATGAAGGAACGAAGTGGGGAAGGACCCATCCCATTAGTTTCTATAGCAACAGAACTCACTTTTTGAAGATGCGAATGGCGGATAAGGCCACTACCTTAACAAAAGAACTGGGCTGTCCAGTGCAGCAAGCGTCCTCCTATAGATTCTAGCTGTTGTGACGTGGGGTTTGTGATTTCAGCTCTCTTGACATAATATGCTGGAGACAGTTCTGTAGTAACGCTTCTTTATTACAGCAAACAAGACTGAGAACTGAGGAGGGGAGAGCTACATTTATAGGGACAGGGAACTAGCTAGAAAGGATACATTTTGGAGGGAACAATATCAGGCAATCACAGTCCTGCCTTTTGGAGGAAACCAATAAGACAGAGGATCCAAATACAGCAGCTTAAATGAACCAATAGTAGCTGGACCCTCTGGAACCAAAAGGCAGTTACTTTACCCTAATGCAAATACAGACAATAATAATACAGATATAAAATCCTTTGACTCAATACACAAAACTAGCCTCCCACGGGCATGGAAGGGACCCACAGGAGTCATCCTGACTGACCCCCTCCCCCCCAAAAAACCTGTAACAATCTATATGTGTGTGTGAAAGACAGGGAGAGTGTGCTGTAACCCTGTGTGGTGCATGTGTTTGTGTTAGTAACAATGGGGTGAGGTGGGGGAATAGAGGGGTGTGCAATTCCCCCACCCCTTTTGCCAGGTGTGTGTGTGTTTTATTGCTATTTTGCCACACCCGCTTTTGCTCTGCAAACCATTGCTGTGCAGCTCCCAGAAGGTGGCCAGTTTTCAGTCTGGCCTTGTGGCTGAAACTGATTCCCCATCCCTGGAATGGGGCTTAAAAGACTATGTGGGGAGCTGGAATGTTGCCAGTTTAAGTATTGGCCAGGAGGACTTCCATAGGCTATCCCCTCTTTCTCCCCCTGACATTTCCCACCCTCATTCTGTTTGAGGAGCAGTAAGAGGACTGTCCTGTATTTGGAGTTACCCTCTGTTTGAAGGGTTGCTCAGTCTAAGTCCAGTTTAAAGGCAGCAATTACTATGGAGCCCCAGGGTCCCGTCATCAGAGAGCAGACTGGCCCGCCTCTCCCAGCCACAGCCTTCCCCACTATGCAGAAAGGCATTGCTATTTCTATTGAGAGTGCAGTAATTATTTTATTACTGTGGCCTAATTATTTTATTTTATTTTATTATTTCAGTAGTAATTATTTTTTTACTATGGTCTAAACCACAGAGCCTAGGGCTTGCTGATCAGAAGGTCGGCGGTTCGAATCCCCACGACAGGCTGAGCTCCTGGTGCTCGGTCCCAGCTCCTGCCAACCTAGCAGTTCGAAAGCACGTCAAAGTGCAAGTAGATAAATAGGTACTGCTACGGCGGGGAGGTAAACAGCGCTTCCGTGCGCAGCTCTGGTTCTCCAGAAGCAGCTTAGTCATGCTGGCCACATGACCTGGAAGCTGTACACTGGCTCCCTCGGCCAATAAAGCGAGATGAGCGCCACAACTCCAGAGTCGTCCGCGACTGGACTTAACGGTCATGTGTCCCTTTACCTTTACCTAACTATTTCTAAGTTGGCATCTGTATATTTAAATTAGCATATGAAAGTTTTATGCAAATCTGTCTCCCTTTTTGTTTGTTTTTTGGCAATGTATTAAATTGCAAACCCCCCTCCCAATGTTTCTTTCAGGTTGAACTAGCGGACCCAGAGGGTGTGTTGGAAAATGCTATTGTGTTGCTAGAAAATGCTGAAGAAGCGAATTCTCAGCCTCAGAAGGAACGATGACGGCTGACAATCCTGCCCTCCAAAGCTGGGGTTCCTTCCCGTTGAAGGCTGAGCAGCAATGTACAAAGAGTTCTTTCCCAAGAGATTCCCAAGTATTCCCATTCCGATCCCTTCTCTGTTCCTGGTTATGCCCTTTGCTCACTAGTTTAGCAGCTGCAGAAAAACAGGGAAGAGGGACATGGTAGAGACCTTGTGAGTTCAAAAATACAAGATACCGCACATTTCTTTGCAAGTTGCTTGCTCTGGGTTCTTGAAGCAGCGACTTGCCCTTTGCACCTCCCAGAGCCAGCCCTGATGTTAGTGGCACACACCTCAGATGGCAGGTGCTGAGGGGTGGAGAGGGGCTTGAATACCTCCAAGGAAGGAGGGTCTATAATTCCTTCCTGAGTGAAGCTCTGGCACAAGGTGGGGATACAAAGCAAAGGGAAGATTTGGGGCGATGGCTGCAATTCTCTCCTCTTCCTGAATTCAGAAAAGTTTCTGTCTTATTTTGAACCACCTTTTTGTACCATCAAGGAGAGAGACTTTGAAACTGGGATAAATATGATTGACACTGTAGCCTGTAACCCACCACAGCAGGGGGGTGGGGTGGGGGTGGCAAAGAGAGTGACAGCCACATAAGGCACAAATTGTGTTGTCAAGGAGTCTAAAAGAGTCCCTCATAGATTCTCTCCATCATGATTGCTTCTTATTTCAAGACTCTCTAAAATACACATTTTGAACCAAAGCTATTCATAGTATCACGTTCTCCCTTCTCCAAGTAAGGAAACCTTCACAGAAAAGGAAGAAGGAAAAAGAGAGAGAAATCTTCGGAAGCCAATGATGTATCTTCATTAGAAGCAAATGAACTTGCTTACCGTATTTTTCACTCCATAGGACGCACCCGACCATAGGACGCACCTTGTTTTAGAGGGGGAGAAGAACAAGAAAAAAAATTATCCCCCTCTCTGCTCAGTGCCCCTTCAGGAAAGCGGCAGGAGAAACGGAGCCCCTTCCATTTCTCCCCCCGCTTCGCTGAAGGGGCGCTGCGCAGCTCTCCCTCTCTGCTGAAGCCAGGAGAGTCTTGCTCTCCCGGCTTCAGCGAAAGGAACGCGTAGGCCCCGGAGCGCGGAGGGAGCGCTCCCTCTGTGCATTGGAGGCTTCGCGTTGATATCGCTGAAGCCAAGGAGCCTGCATTCGCTCCATAGGATGCACACACATTTCCCCTTAATTTTTGGAGGGGAAAAAGTGCATCCTATAGAGCGAAAAATACGGTAATTTGCTAGTGTGCAGGTTTACACCAAGCAGCAGATACAGCTGTAGGCTCCATCAGAATGGTACTGGCACCAGCAAGACATCTTCCCCAAGCCCCTGCTGTTAGCACAATGTTAGCAAGAGAATTTTCCCCCAACCTGGTGCCCCCCTCATATGTTTTGGACTACAGCTCTCCTCAGCCCAACATCAGGAGGGGCACAGACTCTTCTCCCTTGGTCAACAACCTGCCCACTGCTAACCTAAAATGTCAAATGGAGTCATAATACACACACCTGTCTTTTCGTGTGAGGCTGTTGCTATTTAAAAAAAGTTTTATTTATCGTTTTCAATTTTACAAAATGTGAACATTAACATTTACCAAATCACAAACCACACATCTAACATCAACTTCCCTCCCACCTCTCTTCCATGGTTCATTTTAATTACCTTTTACTGCTGCATATTGTGGTTATTCCATATCCCCCCCCCCGTTTTATCTCAATCTACTTTATACTGCTGAATTTACTCTAATCTTGCTAACATCCTGATTTGTTTACAATAGTTTTTTCAAATATTTACAATTTTTTTCCAATATTCCTTAAAAGCTTTTTCTTCCTGGTCTCTTATTCTACTAGTTAAACCAGCCGTTGCTGCAAATTATTCTGAAGGGGTCACATAACTCCATACCCTCGAGCGTCTCTCTGATGAAAATAGGAACATCCTAAGGAAAAGCGGGACATTCCAGGATCAAATCAGAAACTGGGGTGGCTTCTATAAATCCAGGACTGTCCCTGGAAAATAGGGACACTTGGAGGGTCTGGAAATATAACTCCTTAATGTAATGCCAAGGGACACTTGGAGGGTCTGGAAATATAACTCCTTAATGTAATCTCCTCAGGGCAGAGACCTGCCACACTTTCCTCCCCTTTTGCCTGATGTAAACTAACACTCGCTTGGTTCATGCAGAAACAACAAGCCATGATCTAGTGTTACAAGAATGAGCTTTCAAGGGAATGGTGGGCTTCTTTCTCCCCTCCCCTCCTGGACCCCAACTCTGCCACCACACCTGGTTTGAGGCAAGTCATATGCTTGTCAAAACTGGCAAACTGGTTTGTGATCCTGAGAAACCAGGAACGAAATTTAGAATGAATCCCTGGCCTGCCATGATGTCTGAATCAGACTGTTCAGCCTTGGGTTTTGATCCCAGTTTAAAGCACCCCGCACAGGTTTTTTTTTAAAAAATGTATGTTTAATTTATTTTAATTAAAGTTTTTATTGGTTTACAAAAGTACATGCCTTGTCTCTTTTTTCCAGGTTGTACAGTCTTTCTTACAAATAAGTTACATTTGTTGTGAGACATTAGTGTAAAGTATAAGGTCGGGGAAGAAGAGGGGGGAGGCTTATTCTTTTATATCAGGGGTCAGCAAACTTTTTCAGCAGGGGGCCTGTCCACTGTCCCTCAGACCTTGTGGGGGGCCGGACTATATTTTGAAGGGGAAAAAATGTATGAACGAATTCCTATGCCCCACAAATAACCCAGAGATGCATTTAAAATAAAAGACCACATTCTACTCATGTAAAAACACACTGATTCCCGGACCACCCGCGGGCCGGATTGAGAAGGCGATTGGGCCGGATCTGGCCCCCAGGCCTTAGTTTGCCTACCCATGCTTTATATAGTGTGCATGTGGGGTTTTGTGTTAGGGTCAACTGGGTAGGTTCTCTTTCTATTTGTTTACAGTGGTACCTCATGTTAAGAACTTAATTTGTTCCGGAGGTCTGTTCTTAAGCTGAAACTGTTCTTAACCTGAAGCACCACTTTAGCTAATGGGGCCTCCTGCTGCCGCTGCGCGATTTCTGTTCTCATCCTGAAGCAAAGTTCTTAACCCGAGGTACTATTTCTGGGTTAGCAGAGTCTGTAACCTGAAGCTTATGTAACCCGAGGTACCACTGTATTACATTTTGTTGGTAGTGAGAGGGATTGGAGCCCCAGGGTGTGGTTGGTTGCAGTGGGGTTTATTTGCATTGGGGGGGGGCTTGTTGGGTGAGGTAAGCCAGATTGATTCGTATACTGTCGGTGGGTTCCTATAGTTGTCTTGTTGGGCTGTGTGTGCGATAAAGAGGAGCCATACTGGGGTGAAGGCATCCTCTTCTATTTGTTCCTGTGTCAGCTTCAGTTTGTTGGTTAATTTTTCTGGTAAGGCTGTTTCCCATACAATTTGGTACCATTGGTCCATGCTTACTCCTGACAGGTCTCCTCAGTGTCTGGCTATGAGGCTTCTAGCTGCTGAGAGTAGGTGGGTTATGAGCTCTGTGTAATTTGAGTGGCCATTACAATCTTGGAAGGTGTTCAGTAGGGCCAGTCCTGGGGTGACTTCTAATACCCGTTTAGTTAATTTGCAAGCACCCTGCACAGTTGATGGTGATGTACAAAGCAGCAGGAATTCTTCCTCCTTTGTTGAGCTGCAAAGCACTAGACATTATGAGCCCCAAAAAGGAAAAAAAATACAAATATTCCTCCCCAGAAGAAAGAGACTGCATACAAAATGCACAGAGAGTAAACTGGAAAAATAATTTTAATTTTCTAGTTTCATTTTTAGTCATCTTAGCAATTATTTTCAAACTAGAATAGGTAAAAATCCTTCAACAGAAAAGTGATTAAAAAACAAGCAACCAGCCCACCCAAACCAGGTAGTACGCATCGCAGAGCCAAGTCTACTTATTATGACAGTTGTCAACTCTGTCCTTCCCAAGATACATCAAATAATATTTGTGCACATGGCGATAAATTGCTGACAAAATCCCACTGAACTTGCAAAGGAACGCCCCCCCCCCATCTTTGGCAAAACCATCAACTCATAAAAATTTGCACATTTGAAAAATCTCTCCCCCCCCCGTTGCTAACACATCTATACACTCATGTAAAAAGAGTTACATTTATGAATAAGTTACCATCATAATGACTCATTAATTAATTGATTAATTAGGGCTAGAACTCTGTGTGTGTTTGTCTAGACCAGGAGTGGAGAAACCTTTCCAATCCAAGCAGTGCAGTTCCTCATGGACACCCCTGTCCGCTCCCTCCCTCCCATCCATCCATCCATCCATCCATGCAAACAAACAAACAAAACAAACAAACAAACAAAGGTGCTTTCTCACCATATTCAAGGACATATTCCAGCCAGGCAGAAGCACAGCAGGGTGGGTGAGGAGTGGGGCCTGTGATGAGCCCACACAGCCTGTTCTGGAAGCCCACCTTTGGCCCCTGGACCCGATTCTGCCCCCTCCTGGCCCAGATTGCCCAGGCACATTTTGCACAGCTTCTGGGGAAATGAGAGAGGTCCACATTCCAGTCCTATACCCCAAGAGGAGGACTTATTAAAAACCACCACCAGAGCCACCGCTTTGACCTTGTGAACCAGGGACAGGGAGCCTGTGGTCCTCCAGCTGTTGCTGGACTACAACTCCCATCACCCCTGACCACTGGCCTTGCTGACTGGGGCTGATGGGACTTGGAGTCCAATATCTGGAACACCCCAGACTCCCCCACCCCAGATTTTGCATTACATTTCAGGACAGCTTACAGCACGACCCCAAGTCATCTGGCCTCAGGCAAGTGTTTAGGATTGCCGCCTCAGTCCTTCCAACACAGGATTTCAAGGTACTCTTCATTCGGGATTTAGTGATGTCAGTTTGCTAACCAGATCTGCTCAGAAGTTGAGTCCCAGTGAAATCTTTCGAGCGTGCTCCCATGTAAGTGGGGTCAGGATTGCAGCTGCAGCAGACGGGCTTTAAACCACCCCTGCGCCACGAATGCTGCAATGTCTTGGCTGCCTGGCCTGGTGTAGAGATCCCCCGCCTTGGGAGTAAGGGTGACCCAGTGGGTGCCTGGTGTGTGTGAGAAACTCCGTGCAAAATAAATTTCAGGTGAACTAGGTCAGGATTCAGGGAGGCCCTTTTTCACGTGCCTCGTCGAGAGGTACAGAGGGTAGCAGTTCTGCTTGTGGGACGCTCTCCCCAGGGAGGCTGGCCTGGCATCTTCACTACATATTTTTAGGCGCCAGACAAAAACATTTCTCCTCAACAAGGCATTTGGCTGATTAACGTTCTAGGGCTTTTTCAATCTGTTTGTTTTGTTGTTTTATTATGTATTTTGCATTCTCATTTTGCATTTTTCTGTTGTGAACCACCCTGGGATCTTCGGATGAAGGGCAGCATACAACTTTAATTAATTTAATAATAATAATAATAATAATAATAATAATAATAATAATAATAATAATAATAGCAGAGGACCTCCATCACCGACGGGCAGCTGGCTCTTGATGTGAGCAGTCACTGGGCCAAAAGGGATGCGGGGGGGGGGGGGCATGGCTCTCAGTAGAGGAAGGTCCAGCCTTTTGTAGAAGAAATATTGATTATAGCTGTTGTCAAGCTCAGGCTTTGAATAGGCAAAGTCACAGGTCCAATCACCAGCGCCTCCAATTAAAAGATTACCAGGAGAAAGGCCAGGTGGTTGGCAAAGAGAGCCACTGCCAGCCAGAGCAGGCAATATTGGGCTAGATGGACCAAAGGTCTGACTCAAAACAAGGCATGTCCAGGCAGCTAGGTTCCCAGGTGCTGTGTGTATTGCTGGCCTTGTATAAAGCAGCAACTTTTGCATCACCCCTTTGGTGCAGCATCTTCGGGTGCCAAGCACCTGAGGCAAATTCCAGGTTCCGCTGACTATCAATATATTCAGCAACAACCTCAAGGTGAACAAAGGGGAGAATCAAGAGTCTCCAGTTATCTTGGGGCTCTTTGTAACTCGCTTTGCTGTTGGATTTCAGCTCCAAAGCGGCTTACCATCACCCAGTTGTGCAAATAAGCCGTTAAAACATTGCTACATGGCATGAAGAACAGCAACAGAACTACTATGATTTTGTGTTGGAAGTCTGCATTCCAAACACCCTGCATTTCTTTTTTAAAAAAGGTTACAGCCTTAATCTGAAAGGCAGAGCTCATTAAGATGATCTCAACACCTTCAAAATACACCCCATATTGGCTCACCGGTCTCTTGCAGTGTAAAAGGGAGCTCATACAGCATCTTGAAATCAGAGTCTTTTTTGTCCCCCACCCTCCAATATTCATCATGAAAGAGGGAAAGGGGCTTCCTGAAATCAACAGAAGTCCCTGGCAGCACCTTCAAAGTTAACAGGTGTATGAAAAGGCTAGGTAGGTAGGTAGGTAGGTAGGTACACATACGTTGCATGCAGAAGGAAAGCAGGAGTTAATCACTATTTTAAAGTGAAGCCAAAAGACCGACACACTGCTGGCCACAGCCCCCTGCCGTATCCCTTTTCAGAGGACAGATGTGTACCAGACAACCCCATCCATCACTTGTTTTGCCTCGACTCTCTCTGAAGAAAGATTATATATTTCTTCCCTCTGCATCTGTCTCTTCAAACATCAGGTTTGTGCTTCTGCCAAAACTAAACTGTCAAACATTTTACGATACAGGGCTGTGACCTGATTCAAAAGGTGCAGTGCGTCGTACAGAGCACAGCCTTCCCAACTTGCTGCCCTCCAGATTTTTCGGACCACAACTCGCACCAGTGAAGACATCGCTTGGCCATGTTGGCTTGGCAGTTGGTGAGAGCTGTAGTCTGAAAGATCTCTAAGCTACCTGGCTGCTGTTGGCTGGCTTGGCAAGACCGTGCAGGTCTCTCCGTCCTGGAAAGAAGCCAGCAGCCACTTTCCTCCTCCCTGGTACATTTCGCTGCAGACCTACTGCTCTCGGCTAGAGGTCATGGTTAGCAAGAAGAGGGCTGAACCCCAAGGCTCCGTGTGGGTGACATGCTCAGCCAAACCTGGGCTTGGCTCAAGGCGTGGCAGCACAAAGGACAGGGAAGGGCAAAGCGGGTGCAAACTCCCCTCCTGGGCTGTGTGTCCTGTGAACTTGCTCGTTTGGTTGTGTTTGCTGCAGGCTAACATGGCTCCTCCTAAGCTCTTTAGGAAGCTAAAAAATGCATATATAACACTGTCCAAACTCCTTCAACCCCCAGCTACACAGATGATACAGAGCTAGGATTAAAAAACCCCCGCACAGATTGAAGGAAGGAAGAGGGGTCTGTTTCCTGGTCATTGTTGCAATTTCTCATTGCTGCTAAAAGGGACGGGCCAGGCGACCAGCAAGTTTAGCAAAAAAAAAGGGCACCTGCTTCTCCTTTTGGGTAACGGGAGTCTGGGGAGTAGGAAGAGACCTGCAGCGTCCCTCAGATGCTCTGCTGGGGAAGGTTTCTCCTCCTGGGCTCATCTCCTCCCTTTTTGCTCTCTCTGCAAAACCCAGCCTAGGAGAGGAATGTGCAAGATCCACAGCCACATTCTACAACAGCCTTCGTTGGTAAATTGTCATGAAGGCAAAAAATAAAAATGAGTTCAGGTGGCTTCTAAAAGAACATAGAAAGAGTCACTTCAACTAGCTCTGTATTGTCTACATCAGTGGTCTCGCCCCCCCCCCCCGCTCCCTTGAAGATTGCGGAACATCTTGACATGATTTTTCTGCCTGTTGTAGCAATCATAATGCACTGTGCTAAATGCTGTAAGAGTTTTACTTGCATTTTTATTGCCTCTTTCCCTGCCCTTATATATTGTATTTAATGGTATTGCAATTCGATTCCAAAGAATGCAAATTGTAATACAAAAAAATGCAGTATATAAGAAATAAAAGCAGCCATAAAAATACATATTCAGTGCGACGCCTCCTGTCTTTAGTCACAAAGCCACAGTCATGCTGCAGAACCACCTGAACAGAGTCTGCGAACCCCTGATCTACGCTGCCCAGGAGAGGATCTCTGGGGTTTTAAGCAGCAACGCCTGGAGGTGTCAGGGATTGAAGCTGCAGCCTTCTGCATGCAAGGCAAGTATTCTTCCACAGAGCTAAGGCCCCTCCCCTACTTGAGTACATAAAAAACTGATGCTGGCACCTACTGATTTCAAGTATTTTCCCAGCCCTGTATAGGGAAGTTTACTTGCTCAGTGAAGATGCACATACTGTAATACAGGGCGTCTCCTTTTTAGTACAGGTGGGGACCTTTTATCTAAATCCGACTCTTGCATTTTCCAATATCTCTCGCATCGTGACGAGGGCCATTTTGTTTGTGAAAAAAATATGGTTAACGATGAGGGCTAGAGACTTTAAAAAAAAAAAGAATATGTAAGCGAGTCAGCACAGCCAAGGGTCAGGAATGATGGGAGCTGTAGCTTAGCAACATCTGGAGGGCTTCTGGTTCCTCGCCCCTTTTCTAGACGCAACACCGTCACACAAAGAACACAGTACTTTGATAACACACGCACACATCCTGAAATAACCCTCCAATTCAAACACATCCCGCATTCCAGGCTCCCATCACAAGCACTGAAGACATTTGCCCAGAGAAGAACTCTGAGCACAGCAGTGTTTTGACACTCCAAAAATGAAGCAATGAGGATTGCCCCTTAAGAATAAAATAAAAATAGAACACAAAAATACACTTCAAAGCCTTCTTGATAAACACGTCTATACAGAGAGACTTCAACGTGCCAGAAGTAAACGCACATCAGTTCCAAAAGATTAATGTTCCTAAAGAACCTGAAAATATTTTCCAAGACACCACAGAAGAGGTTGCATAAGGAAGGGGAAAAAAATACAGCTAGTAGCTTTCAGATTCCAACCACGGCCCTTACTGCAGGGAAGGGGAGCATGTGGCCCTCCAGATGCTGATGCACTCCAACTCCTGCCAGAATGCCCAATGGCCAGGGCAGCTGTAGTCAAGCAGCATCTAGAGGGCCAGATTTCCTTCGCCAAATTACAGATTAGAATCTGATTCGTTCGTTATTATTTTTATTTTAAAGAGTGGCATATAAATGATATATAAATTAGGTACTCTCATTTCGGAACCATTTCCACAAGATATTTAAAAAAATAATATATATTCACTTCTGGAGCCAAGTGAATGGTCTAGAAACATCTGTGGTTACAGCAGACTTCCTCCCTCAACCTGACGCCTTCTAGATACTACAGTTCCCATTATCCCCGACTGTAGTCCAACAGTCTCAGGAGGGCAGCTTCACTCCAGCGTTCACTTCAGTAGTAAAAGTGCTTCACTTCTGCAGGTTAACCTGCTGCCAGAATAAACTGCCACAGCAAGAGCCACCCTGTATCCTCAGGTGCTGAGGGGAAATGCAAGGCACTCTGGAAGAGAAGAAAAAACAGACCCAAAACAAAAAGTGGAACTCCCCGATTTCTTCAAACTGGATGACAGCAACGCTGACAAGCTGCTCCAGACCCACTTAGAACTGTCTTTCAAGCATCCCAGGCAGAAATAAACAGCAGTTAATTAGTCCCAGATAGTCCAGCAGTAATTTTAACACCAAACCTTCCACTTCAAAGTGCAAACCCTGTTAAGTCCAGCAGTAAATGGGGGGGGGGGGGAGAGAGAGAGAGAGAGGGAGAGAGAGAGAGGACAAAGCTCATCCACTGTCTTTCTTCCCTCCTGCCCTCAAAGGGCACAGCACACCAAAGCAAACACCAGGTTTGCATCTGAGTAAGCCGACTGCAGTTCCTGGAAGCTTCTGTCCTAATAAATGTGTTGGTTGCTTTAGGCAGCCACAACACTGTTTGTTGCTTTGCTGCCAATACATGAACATGGGTCCCTCTGGAAAAAAGGTTTCAAGAAATTGCTTTAGGCAGAATTTGACAAGGGACCCATCCTGTACAGGCAGCCTCCACCCACACCTGGAGCCACCCCCAGATGTCAGTCCAACAACATCTGGAAGGCACCAGATGTTAGCGAAGGTTGCTGTGGGTCATCAGGGGGTTAAGTCAAACCTTTGGGAACAACCCACAACACCTGCCGTAACCAAGTATGTGCAACTGAAAGAATCACATATTCATATTTTCTTCCTGTTTGCCATGGCCTCCTTGCTGTTTCCCTGTGCCTGTTTTGGGCTGAAAAGCCCCGTGGCAAAGGGGCCTGCCCCCCCAGGGCTCTCTAAAGCACCATGTATAGAGGTCCAATGACCTTAGCTCAGTGGCAGAGCATCAATCCCCGCCATCTGGGACTGGCACAGACTTCTGTTTGAAACCCTGGGACTCTGGAGAGCTGCTGCCAGGAAGAGAGAGCAATACTGGGATAAACTGAAAACTACTCTGCCCAGTGACAAGGTAGTTTCCTGCATTTATTTCTTTGCTTTAAATTAAACACTGCATTTCAAATCCCCAACATGACTCACAACAACAGTGTTCAATTCTGGGTTATAGTGTTCCTAGGGAAGCCATGCTGGGAGCTGAACCTGGCCCTCGGGAACAGGCAGAAGAAAGCCAAACACACTTTCTCCCAAAGTAAAACAAGGGCCTTGGGTCTACGGGTGGGAAGCACAGGACCAAGGGTCTGCACACACTACAGAAAAAGAAACCAGTTTGCCAAAGCTATTTTAACCAAGGCAGTGAAAATGGTTGCTATTTGCAGCGCAGCTGCCGTGGTGGTCAAGTGATGCCATTACTAGCTGCCACTGCAAGCGTCCTGTATAAAAGTTCTAGCATAACAAAACCTCCAAGCAACAAGACTCAAAAGGAATTTGGGGCACTTCCAAAATGCAAATGCCTTAATGAAGGGAACAATTAACTTCTGCCCCAGGGACAGCGCTCTTGCTGCCATGGTATTCTCCATTCTAACACTGGGGTGGGGGTGGGGGGAGGATCACTCTTACTTTCCTCAATAACCCAGGGGTAGGGTGGGAGCCGGGGGGGGGGTCCTGATGATGTCACTGGACTCCCACTCCCATCATCCTTCCTGACCATTGGGCCGTGCTGCCTGAGGATGATGGGAACTGGAACCCAATAAGCAGCCAGAGGGCCAGGTCTCTCCACCCCTGTTCTACAATCTTCTATGCTTATGTGCAAGTAAACTCATTATGTTCAAAGAGGCTCACTCAAAGGTAAGTACGGTTAGGATGTGCTGGCCTGGAATATAAATGAGCTGGATATATTTAAAACAAACAAAAGCCAAAATGTGTTCAAAGATGACCCATGTTTTTCAGGAAAGAAGGCCAAATTCTGTATAAATCCTGCTAACTTAAAGCCAATGTGCTCAGTTTCTCCTATTCAATTCTGCTTCAACACAAGTGAACTGAAGAGTTAAACAGGGGTGCTCATCCTGCAGCCTAGAAATCTCTCTCTCTCTCTCTCTCTTTCTCTCTCTAAAGTCATGGTACTTGGAAACTGAATTTTCTGGCTAAGAGCTTTTCTGTCCTCCAGGGAGATGTTGCCTACACAGCTCTGTGTCCACGTCTTACTTGTCTCCTGGGGTTTTAAGAAACCCAGGATCACGCCAAAAACTAAAGATTGCTCGATTCTCTCAAGCAGGTTTGAATTCAGGCTGTTGCAACATGAATCTGACAAGCAAACAATCCCCCCCTCAAATGCTAGTTACTAGACATTTCAAAGTAAAATGCTGCACTTCCTTACAAACCTGTTAACTTCCTCCCTTCTCCCCACAGGCCCACCCCCCAACCTGACAGCACAGAACACCCATTTCCCCTCATGATGAATCAGCGTCGAAAGACAAGGATGTGGACCACAGGACGGGAGGCGGCAGGAGGAGAGATTCCGAATTCCTCTCTCCAGCACCTGAACCTCCGGGTGCCAATCCTTCAAAACACTGCAAGAACAGCACATTGAATCATTGCTGTTATTTTTTAAAAGCACTAGAGAGCTAGGATGCAGTACTACTAATCTGTCTTTCCAGGCCAGCCAAGTTCACAAAGAAGGGAGTCAAGAGAGCACAGTAGAAACATTTGGGCTGGCTTTAAAAAACAAAACAACAAAAAACTTTCATAGTTTGAGTATCTACGCAAAATGGCTGCCCGGAGGCGGGAGGGTGTCGCCTCTGTGGTCCAGCTGATCCTGGAGACGCGCAAACTCGGCCAGTTCGTTCAGTTCCTGGAACTGGCGGTCTGTCTTGTGAGTTACCAAGGACCGGTAGAAGTGGACCGCAAACACTATGAAAATCAGCCCGAAGGGAACCATGATGGAGGTCGAGGTGATGGCGGCAGCCTCGCCGGCAGAGAAGCTCTCAGTGACGTTGCTGGGCTTCCCGCCTTCGACGGGGCTCTTCTTCTTCAACGGGTGGAACTTGACCCAGCAGAGGAGGACCACCTCGGCCAGGAAAAGCAGAGTCCCAATGACGGTGGAGAAAGCCCAGGCTAGCTCGATGTGGCGGTGCATGCGCTCGTGGGGGGACTCCTTGACCGAGTTGAGGTTGTGGACGTTGCTGACGGCCTCGATGTTTGGGAGGATGCAGGTGCTGACCATCAGGGCGAAGAGGTGGACGGCCACCAGCACCGTCGTGCAGGCACTGAAGGCGATCAGGAGCCCTGGTGGGTAGTCGTGCTCAGCATCCAGCTGGACTTCCACCATGGCCACCTGGGAGGCAGGGGAGAGAAAAGGCAACAGGTCACAGAGCATCCTGACAGCAGTTCAGCCCTTGGACCTAAGCCAGAGGTTCTCAAACATTTTTCTCTGGGGTGCGATTTCAGGCTAACAATTTGCTTGCGCCACACTGAATTGTTTTATTGCTAAGGAAGGCATTGGGAAACAGAAAGATGCAACTCCTGGCTGTGCTTGGTTTGTAACATGGAACACAACAACTTTATAATATGGTCATGAGACATCCGGAAAGGATAGAAGAACACGAATCATTCCCAAAATCCCTGTTCACAACAATATGTTGTGGAGATAGCTGATGATTAAGGATAAATAAGGGTTTTTTTAAAAAAAAGAAAAGATGGTAATATAATGGAATGTGTACTAGAAACAACTAGGAGAATAAAGCAGCAACAAGAGGAAACCTTGGATGCACCAGGAACGGAGTGTGGGAGACCAATTTTTGGAAAAATTGTATTAAATTTGTGGCTGATTTCGTAAAATTTGGAAAAATAAATAAAAAGACTTTGGAAACTGGTTGGCTGCCTACTCTGCAACCCCCGCCATGCTGCCTCTACAGAAGCCTCTTGGCCAATAAGAGGCGCTGCTGGTCTCCTCCCACCCATGTTCACGGTGTACATCTTTATTCCTCCCTTGTTCCTGATGTACATCTTCCCTCACCTCTTCTTCCTGGGGAGGAAGGCATTTGGTGGTTTGCCTCAGGCGCCAGCATGTCTTGGGCCGACCCTACCTTTGTCCAGCAGGCCAGCTTCCACGCATGCCTCTGTCCATTCGGGCAAGCGAGAGGAATTGCCAGAGCTCGAAGACACACTCCAGCCTGGGAGAAGCACTCAAGGAAGGTCCAGTGCAGAGCTAGCAAAGGGCGTGGCCTGCAGGGAGTCTGGAGGGCCAAGAAAAGGGGCCTCAAGGGCCACATCCAGGCCACAGCATGAAACCTGGGCTGTGCCAGAGCCTGGCGTGGAGGCATGCCATGTTCCAAAGAGGCTGCAGTTTGGCCAGTGGCAGGAGAGAAGACTGTTGGGACTAACCCTAGCCCTAACCCTCCCCTTTGAGTTGACAGAAAGGAGGATATTTACATAGTTGAAAGAGGCTCTCACACGTGTCTTACACTGCACCTCGGAAGATACCACACCCAACCATCTTCCACGCCATGTACTTTCTCTCATGCCCAACTGCATTTGCCAGCCTGGACTACAACTCCCACCAGCCAGCACAGCTGCAGTCCCAAAACATCTGGAGGGCACCAGGTTGGCAAAGGCTGCTTTCTGCAAAGGAAGCCACACATCAAGCAAACTTAAGGAATACTTTCCCATCATCCATCAACACAACCTCCGTCTGCTTTGAAAGCTCCACAGTGAAGGGCTAAGAATTGTCTCTTTCGCCACAGCTGGCACAGAAGCTGGGTTTATGAAAGGAAGTGCCCCTCCCAGTGCAGAGAGGGAATATTTGGCATTCCACAAGGGCCCCTCCTGCCCATCCAGCAAGGCAGGGAGGTCCTGGTGGAGGGTGGAACAGGAGGGGGCAAGGTTTGCTTTGTAAGTTTCTAGCACGGCATCTCCTGGACTTCCAAACAGCCTGGAAACCTTAAGTAAATGCCAGGAGATTGCTCATTTATGGAATACCACTGCCAGAAGTGTAAGAAGGTAGCAAAACAAATCGGGAGCCTTCTTGGAACTATGGAACTCCCTGCCCAGGGAAGTTTACTTGCCATCCTCCCAACTGGCTTTCAAGCAGCAAGTGGAAACCTTTTTCATCCAAGGCGTTTCCCAACATAATTACGTTCTTGAGTTGAGCAGTAATCAGTTGCCCTTTTTAAAAAATTGCCTTTAAAATTAATACTTCCTATTTGTTTGTTTGATTTATATACCACCCTTCATCAAAAGATTTCAGGGCGATTCAAAATGGCACCCAGTTTTACCCAAACATCTTCCAAAATCTGCTCTTTGATTTCAGGAACTATCATGCGAAAACTTTTATACATACATATAAATGATCTTTATTAAGTTTTTATTTGCAAAATACCACAAGAGCACCAGCCAGGCTCAAAGTATTTCAAAACTAAGTGCCCCCCCCTCCCGATCCTGAATCAAAGTCAATTCTCTTTTCCATGCAAACCAGAAAGTGACTTCTCCAGACAACAGAACAGCCCCCCCATCTCTGTGGCTACAATCTCCTGGGGGACATGGACACCATTAGACAGTTGAATGCGCATGTGTACTCTGTCTGGTTCCCTCCCTCCCACCTCCACCTCCGTGCGGCCCAGGGTGCTGGCAACTCACGCTACACCACTGCCCATATTGACAGAAATGGGCCATGTTCCCTTTGCTTGCACAATACCTTCATTTTAGTATGCGAGCTTCTCCAAATGTGCTTTGTATGCCAAACTACCCATTCAGATCCTTTGCCCTCAGTCCCCTCACTATGTACCGTATTTTTCCCTCTATAAGACGCACCAGACCACAAGACGCACCTAGTTTTTGGAGGAGGAAAACAAGAAAAAAAATATTCTGAATCTCAGAAGCCAGAACAGCAAGAGGGATCGCTGCGCAGTGAAAGCACCAATCCCTCTTGCTGTTCTGGCTTCTGGGATAGCTGCGCAGCCTGCATTCGCTCCATAAGATGCACACAAATTTCCCCTTACTTTTTAGGAGGGAAAAAGTGAGTCTTATAGAGCAAAAAATACGGTAATCAGCATCTCAAATGCGAAATGGAGGAAAGCCTTTACAGCTCTGTGGTTCCACGCTATCGCCAGGTGCCCTATGAAGAGAGAGTTTGCCCACATGGGGTAATGTGCCTGAAGATTTACCCCACTACTTACTGGTTTGTCCGATCTATGAGCACTTAAGAGCAGTCTTGTTTAAAGATTTACATCTCTCAGTTGAGAGACAGATTGGATATTTGATTTAACTTTTTATTAGGGGACAAGTCGCCCTATACCTCTGAAAAAGTGGTCTGTTTTGCTTCTAGAGTGGCAGTTTGGAAGGAGAAAACTTGTGGGGATGACAAGTTAAATTCTTCAGGGGAGCAAACCTATCTGGCAGAATGTCTGGTTTGAATAATTATTTTAACTGTGTCATATATTCTATTCCGGTTTTTATTCTGTTTTATGTATTTTGTAACAGCTAAGCCTAGACAAACAAACAATTTCTGTAGATCTGCTGATACCAATACTTCAGATTCTGGTTTTAAACTTGCTCCAAAAATGTGCAACGGTGGCCCTTGCAGCCAAAAGGAAATGCAAAATCTGCTCATGGTGTTTCGGTTCTCTATTCCAGTCTTTGAACAGACGCAGAAGGGCCAATTCTGCAAACAGGATAACCACTTGTGAAGTTGTTGTAGGTAACTCCTCAAAAACTTTCCTCCAGTATTTTTGGATTTTTGCCTGGGAAAAGCTTTGGAAAAGAGGAATGAAATTTCCCGCATGTTATGCCTTAAAAGAAAACTATTGCAAGATGATATCTAGGTGGTAGTTAACCCCAAAGAAGCTAGCTCATATGTACAAAAATGGATCAAACAGGTGTTGGAAATGTAAGGACTGTGAGGGGTCATTCTATGATATGAGGTGGACCTGCAGGAAAGCAAAGGCCTTTTGGGACATGATATATAATGAAATAAGATTTTTTAAAAAGTGAGGTCAGAATCCTCCTTGCTGGGGATACCAGACAGCGAAATCCCAAAGAAAGCCTCAACGGTATTTATGTATGAGCCTACAGTGGCAAGGATTCACTATGCACAGAAATGGAAGGAGAGAACACCTTCAAAAGAAGCATGGCTGGTGAAAATCTTGGAACGTGCAGAGAGCAAAAGTGATGGCACTGATAAAATCTTTTAAACAAGACTGGAAACGGGATTTGGAGTGTAAGAAAATAACAATATATTAAGAAACGTGTTAAAAAGGATGAAATTAGATAAGACGGAACCTTAAAAGGCAACTGTATGTAATTTGGGTAATAAATATTGATGTTGGATGAGCAGGAAGTCACTAGTTTTGTTGAATAGGAATATAATTTTTGAGTTAACAAATATAACTTGTTATAGGGAGAAAAAAAGAATATTTTTAAATTATAGAACAAGAGGAGGGAAAAGTGAAATTGCAGAGCTATGAGAAACTGAAGTCAAAAGTAAGAGACTGGCTTCATTATTACCAGATAAACGAAGTTTTCAAACAGGACAGGAAAATTGGTTTCCAGGTGGAGAGATCAAAACTAGAAACAGAACTGTTGGAACCCAATACTAAGAATTTGTCAAGAATGTATAACTTGCTGTTGAAATGGAATACACAGGATGAGATGGTTAAATCAGCTATGATTAAATGGGCACAAGACATTGGTCATGACATTATGTTTGCTGACTGGGAACAGTTATGGACTACCGGTATAAAGTTTATGGCATGTAATGCCTTAAGAGAGAACATTATGAAAATGATTTATAGGTGGTACATGACCCCAGTCAAGCTTGCAAAAATCTATCATTTGCCCAATAATAAATGTTGGAAGTGTAATGAAACTGAAGGTACTTTCTACCACCTTTGGTGGACATGCCCAAGGATCAAGGTCTTCTGGGAAATGATCTATAATGAAATCAAGAAGGTACTTAAGTGTACCTTCCATAAGAAACCAGAGGCCTTTCTCCTGGGCATGGTAGGCCAATTGGTGGCAAGGAAAGATAGGACGTTCTTTATGTATGCTACAACAGCAGCAAGAGTTCTTTTAGCAAAGTATTGGAAGACACAAGAACTACCCACGCTGGAAGAGTGGCAGACGAAGGTGATAGACTATATGGGACTGGCTGAGATGACTGGCAGAATCCGTGACCAAGGGAAAGAGACGGTGGAAGAAGATTGGAAGAAATTTAAAGTTTATCTTAAGAACTGTTGTAAAATTAATGAGTGCTAAAATGTCATGGGTAATGTAAAACAGAATTGCAGTGATAAATATTTGGGTAAGAGGAAAAAGATTAAAGAAATTGAATTATAAGTAATTGAAATTAGGGGTTGCTGGAAGAGTTTAAAACAGGGATGCAGAAAAGGGAGGTATGGGGAAGTCGTTGAAACAAGGTCTAAGAAAAAGAGGTTAAGAAATTATACGTGTTTATATGTTGGTTTGTTTATGTGTTGTTAGTTGTTAGTTGTATTGTGTTTTAATATATGTTGGAAAATCAATAAAAAATTATTAAAAAAAAGAAAAAGAAAAAAAGAAAATTTTTTAAACAACCTCTGATCTGGAGCTTGAAACTGAAGTTGCACCTCCCATCATGGTTTATCATGGAAAACCTCAGGAGTTGTCCAAACGCATCGTGAGCAGAGAAACAAATCGCTTTCCAAAATATATAGGGGATTAAAATTTATTAGTTGCCATGTGCCGAAACTACCAGGTGACATAGACAAAACACTGAGCAAAACATGAAACAGCAAATACATCTTTTAATAAAACACAGCGGAGTCCAAGTACTACAGAGCTAGAGAATATAAGAAGCCCTCTAGAGCCCCAAAACCCAATCGCCACCAAATAAACTGAGGACAAGGTAGTTGATATTGAAACCATTAACGTAATGTTAAAATGGTTAAAATGCCCAGAAGGAGGGTGCCTGCCTTTGTGGCAATCAATGATTTAGGGAGTGGGATTATATTACCTCTGCGTCACCTTCCTGCTCTAGAATTCTATGCTTCAATGAATCACATTTGGTTCCTTTAAAATGTTCTATATTTTATTGGAGGAAGGAAGAATATAGGATATGGGGGGGGGGCTGTATCATAGCGCACATCCTTTTTAAAAACAAAACAAGGCCAGCCTCCAGTTGGCTAAACAGCAACCATTTCTCCCTCTTACAGGACTCCTTGCCAGCGACTCACGCTCACTTCCATGTGGAACAACAAGTATTATACAATGAAACCCTCCAGTTGGCATCAACAGGGCCTCTCAACCAGCAGCGCCAGCTGAGAAAGTAGAAAACACTTCTTAAGGACGCTTTTGGGCACAAGCGTTTGCTGGTGCCTTGGACAAAAGCCAGTGTCACTTTGCTTGGAGAGGGGTTTGGGATGTGACGCACTTATCACAAGTGCGCCCTCCGGGAAGCAGGCAGAGACCATTTCCAACCACAGACAATAATTGGCTGCGCAGAGTAAAAAGCACAGGAAACTGAAACCTCCCAAAACTGACGCAGGCAGATGCTTCCGTTGTTTCTGCTGAGAAAAACCAACAAGCTCTTTGGTGATTTGGAAGAACCCAAGTAGGCCTCATTCCCAGAGGCTGGATAACTCTGTACTCCACAGAATGAGGTTACCTGGCTGGCTTAAGCCAATGGTCTTTGACTGGTGGGAAAGGATCTTCTACTGCAGGGTGCGGGGCAGAACATCCAGGCTGCAGGCCAGATTAAGCCCCCCTCAGTTGTCCCCTTTTGGCTCACAGGGCCATTTTGGCCAAGCTAGGTAAAGGGACCCCTGACCATTAGGTCCAGTCGTGACCGACTCTGGGGTTGTCGCGCTCATCTCGCTTTACTGGCCGAGGGAGCCGGCGTACAGCTTCCAGGTCATGTGGCCAGCAGGACTAAGCCGCTTCTGGCGAACCAGAGCAGCACACGGAAATGTCGTTTACCTTCCCGCCAGAGCGGCACCTATTTATCTACTTGCCCTTTGATGTGCTTTCGAACTGCTAGGTTGGCAGGAGCAGAGACCAAGCAACGAGAGCTCACCCCGTCGCGGGGATTCGAACCACCAACCTTCTGATCGGCAAGTCCTAGGCTCAGTGGTTTAACCCACAGCGCCACCTGCGTCCCAATGTCCTATATGCGGTGGACCAAAGGGACCTGAACGGGGCACCATACAACACTCAAAGATTAGCTTTGTTGGGGCTTACATAGCTCCATACGCAGTGCTGTGCAAGTCTCAAAACAGGTCACCTGGCAACATGTGAAGTCAGGTGACTGACAGGAGGGTGGCCCTGCTCACCTGTAAAAGTTGGCCCGTGGTAAGTGGAGAGAGGCAACTCCTGTTGTCTGCTCTACTGGGCTGTGACCTGATCTAAGGCAAATCACAACAGCAGCAATACAGCTATACAAATATACGATTAATAAAAATAGAATTAAGGCCCCCAGTGCATGTCTGGGTGCATCTAGGATGCAAAAAGCTGAAGGATACTAGTTTAGGGCAAAGAAAACAGACATAGACTGCTACTTTATCAAGTCTGCCCACATCTCGCTTGAATGGGGAGCAGAGTTGTAAGCTGCTAATGATTTCAATCAGAAGACAAATAAAGCTTTTAGCTGGTTTAATCGATGGGTCCCCCCACTCCCCCAGGGATCTTTTAATGCTGCTGCTTCAGGGGATGAAAAAATCAATGGAAGACAGCTTCTCTTTCCAACAACGAGCGGCTGCTTTGGTTTCTGAAACACAAAAATGCCTCCCACTTCCTTCCACATCTCAGAAGCAAAATGAACAAAAACAAAACTCCAGGGGGAACAAGACGGAGATTTTGCTGTGGACATTTAAATCTAAACAGACTAACTAAGCAACTCATCAGTCAGAAGGCAGGCAATTCACCAACTGAAACTTCTCGAAACCAGCTTTAAGGGAGAGGCATTTACTTGGAAAAGAAGAAGCCAGCCAACTGACAACAAAGTTAATCAGAAACCAAAGTTACATTCTGGGTCCCACTTGCCCCTTGGCTCCCTGCTGCAGGACTCGGGAGCAAGTCAATGGCCATCAAAGTCAATTAACCACCAAAGCCCTCCAGCGCTTGGGGGTCCTGGGTGTCCAAAGCTCTACTTTCTCCCGCATGAACCTGGCCTTGGGCAATACACACCTTGACTGTTCTCTGTCTCAAGCAGCAAAATCCCTTGGACCAGGAATATCTTATCAGGAACAGGGTGCTTTGAGTAGCAGCACCATTTATCCTTTTTCATGGTTTCTCCAGGAAGGCTTGCCTGTGACTGAATTTCATGTTCTCCCAAGTTCTTTTTTGTGCAAATCTTCCAGATCTTTAACACTGCTGCAGGGTTTGTTTTTTTAAAAAACTGCAACTCCACAGTTTTAACGTTGTATTATTGTTCGGTTTTCTGAAGCAGAAATAATTTCACATTAATGTTCCCATCCTAAGCACATTTTCTCTGAAGTAAGTTCTGCCTGATTTTGATGCAGTTAGGTTTCCTGCAAGAGTGCTTAGGGTGGATCTACAAACAGGGAAAACACTATAAATATGTCATAAATTAAATCGTTATGACTAAAGAAAAATACCCTATGTAAAATCGTACAGAAAAGTTTTGTGCTCAACAGTGCCATCTGGTGTTACATGTTTATAACACATTTTGACTAATGTAGCTGAGTCCTTAGTGTTGCGGTCATGAACTTCCTGTTCATGACTGCAATTGTATGGGAAGAGTGCCTTCAAGTGAGCAGAGGGGTTAACCAATGGGGGAACACGGTGTGTGCACACATGTGTGTGAGAACTTATGGTGGTGGTGGGACATGTTCCCTTCATTTTGACCATTTGGAATGGCCCATACCTTCCAATTAGGCCAAAAGCATTCATCAATTGCACTATGAGAGTCTTTTCACAGATATAACTTGAGTTCATTAAATAGCCTCTAGTCCCTTTCATAACATGGCACATACTCATCCGGCGCAGTACAGTCTACGTTGAATGGCAGCAATTCTCTAGAGGTTCAGAGCACAGCATGTGCACGCACATGCTTCCCAACTGGAGATGTTGGGAATTGCATCTGGGATGTTCTGCATGCTGCTCTACCGCTGAACTCCAGCCTGCAACTAAACAGTTCAGTGGGGAAGCACATCATTTGAAGAAAGAAGGTTCCATGGTCAATCTCTGCCTTTGCAGTTTAAAATCAGGTTCTGGGGAGGGGGGAGTCCCCCAGGTTGAGTCTTTTAGGCCACTTTCTCAGGCACAGCACATCTCCTGGGGCAGAGTAATCTCTGCAACAACCACCTATGTGCCAAACGAATTATATCAGGGGTCAGCCTTGATGGGGTTTTAGTAAAACAAAAAAACCATCAGCTGCAACTTCTGCCAGTCAGAGATAGAATTATTATTATTATTGTTGTTGTTGTTATTATTATTATTTGCATACCACCCTTCATCCAAAGAACAGGGGGCTCTGTGAACATTCTGAGCCTAGATGTTTGTCTCTGGTACTGGAACTGAATTGAGATCACAATCCTGCCTTTACACAAAAGTCCACCTCCCAGTTCCTTTTCTCGATTTTGGTGGAAAAAGTCATTTAAACAACTGGGAGTCAAGATGCCTTTGGTGATCTACTTATTGCAAATCACCGAGAGATCTACAGGTAGATCCTCATCTACCTTCTGCCCATCCCTGTGCTAGAACATCAGGTAAGGGGGGGAAAGCACAGCCCAGATCCATTGCCCTTTCCCTTGCTCCTCGCCTGCCCTTATAAAACATGCATCCGGGAAAGAGCTCTCGTGCAACACTTGGAGCGAAGGGGTTTTTAAATGGTTGCACAGCTGTGAAATTAAAATGCTTTGCTCCAGAGGCATCACATGTTCAGCTTGCGGCTCCCAAGGCAACACAAGTCACCCGTCAATCAAGCAGACGCCAGCCTTCTGCAAAGACCCTTCAAGAGCCACAACCTGTTTTTAGCTGAAGAACAACTGACATTTATCTGGACAGTAGCAGTCTGCCATGCAGAGGAGGCTGTGCTGTGAAACAGCATCCTCATGTGTTTTCTTCCCGTTTTGAGAGTTGCAGTATTTTCTTTTTTCTAAAGTCAGTAAGTTGCAATTCAAACCCCCTTAAAAAAAATAAAAAGCCTGCACAGTATTTTAAAAACAGAACAAGAAGTGTGAAGAGCTGACAAGCTTCCCCCCCCCTTTCATTTTTGAAGGCAGTTTGCTAAACAAGGCACAGCGGCCCACAATACCATCCACTGGGTTTCTGCTACAGCAAACCTAAAAACTAGTCAATAGGTGCAATTAGCCAACTAAACCTAACATAGCAGATTGAATTTGAATTCATTATCTCACACCACCTGCACAGCAGCCTTCTAAGGTTGGGTAGTGATGTGAGCTTTTTTGGGGGGGGGGGTCCTGTGCAAATTTGAGTTATATGCTCAAAGAAATTGCACTGGAAATTGTTCAGTTTGCACAGGAAACCTTCTGGTGCCCAAGAGCAGGAGTTGAGAACCTCAGGTGGGGGAGGGTGGAGCGGGGGGGGGGGGCGGCAAACGCAGCTCACGGTTTCCGCTCCCTGTTGAGCCTTTGGGATTCTCTCCCCCTCTCTCTGGCTCTGATCTGGGCCTTCTACCTGGCTGGTATGTTCTGAATGGGGATAATGTTTCTTTGTTTGCCTTGAGGGAGGGGGCCTCTGAAAAGGGTCTCAATCTGCCCATTTTTGCCTCTGGCCCCACAGACCACTGGCTCCCCATGTATCCCTGGAAAGGTGCCCAGAAGGGAATGCCACCCTGCAGCTTAAAAAATGCTCCCCTAGAGAGCGATCTAGTTTCCCATTTTTATTTTACCTGAATTTAGTAAACAAAGCTAAAACTCTGGAGCTGCCAGCCTCGCCTGATGTTGCATTTGCTGTTGGCAGGCACTCATCGCTGCTGATGAAATAAAGGAACGTTTTCTGCAGAAAAATTAAGCCCTGGAAAATTTTCCACCCACATTACTGAAGGCAGGTCAGTATTTTTATCCTCATACAGCAAATGGGAGGCTGAAGCTAACAGAAAGCGTGCAGGAGAGCCCTGCCTAAAATAGTGCACTGACTTTGCAGCAAGGATGAGATTCGATTAGTTCATCCTCTTAGCTACGATGCCTTGCCAATTTGACTTCTGTGGGGCTAATTCCCTGGGGCTGCAGCCCAAATCTTACGCCTCTGCGTTTCAGGGGTGACAAACGAAAATCAAAACATCTTTTTGCTCTAACTGCTTTTGTGTCTGAGATTTGTCCGGAATAGTTGCTGGCAGAACAAATTGGCCCTGGTTTGGTCCATTATCCCCTTCCTAATCACACAAACGGATGCCAAGGGTTTATACACCACCCACCTTAGCCAATGGTGCAAAACAGTAGATGTACTTTGTGCCCCCCCCAGCCCCACTTTTTGGAATTCTTTGCGGGGAGATTTAGTCAGCAGAAGCTCCCATGAGACATAATATATGCTAAGACCCCAGTTCAAATTACGCCAAAGTCAGCCTTCATCAACTGGTGCTCTTTAAATATTTTGGACTGCAACTGCCATGAACTGATTTGGTGGGCAGAGGCCAGCCCCTCTTCTTCATCTTCTGCAATGGGGGGGGGCGTAGCATACTGGGGTAATGAACAGCAAGTACTTTGAATGCTACAGGCACATTGGCAAGTCACAATAAGTCAAAGCTGCCTGCTTTTCATTGTGAACTGGGAACAAGCAATGGGCTCTTAGCTACAAACCCTTCCCCATTATGTTATCTGGAAGAGATTCTGACTCGCCACAGCCAAGTGGGTAGTACAAAGAAAGTTATGGAAAGAGAAGGTTTAAGTACAGACCTAAGTAATAACTGACCATTTGCAGTCTCATTAATATGCCTCATTTGTGGAATTCCCTCCCAGAGACAAAATGTTTGTTATGATCTGTTTTATTTTTTAGACAGCAAATGTAAACTGCTGTACAACTCAATTGCAGCAGCTTGGGCTGAATTTTAGCAGCATGCTTTGGTTTTACTTCAGGGCCACTGGGGTGGAAATGCACAGGCTTTAATTAAAGCAGTATAAATGCAGCTACTGCAGATGCAAGACCTCAAGGTTAGAGGAAGTTGGGCAACCATTTAACATGATGGCTGTCCATGTCCCTCTGCCCATTTTCCAGAGTTCACAAAGCACAACAGTTTAGAAAAGAAGGGTGTGCATGGCGCAGTTAACTTGTCATCCTGGAGGCTTATTCACACTGCAGATAACGGCGCAGCAGGCAAACACTTTTGTGCATTTACTTGCTCATTGATCCCACAGGGCGCAATGCCCCAAGGTTGGAAGATTACGCTAACAGTCTTGGCTACTTTGGGTCACAGACGCTGTTGGACGCACGCCCCCCCCCTTCCAGCAGCTTAACCAACAGTCAGGGATGATGGGAGCTGTAGCCCAGCAACATCTGGGCACTTAAGGCAGAATCTGTAACAATACAACTACAAATCAATCCACACCAGGACAACACCAGTAACATTGACAAAGAATTTATCTCTATCACTCAAAGCAGCTTCACTTACAAAATGGTGCACTCTACACATTAAGAAACGTGCAGCATAAGTTATGAATAATTATTATTATTATTAGCACAGGAAACCTAGAAAGTTGCCTTATATCAAGTCAGACACTTGGTCCATCTAGTTCAGTCATGCTGGTACTGACTGGCAACAGCTCCCAGGGTTTCAGGCAGGAGGCACTTGCAGCCCTAGGAACCGAACCAGATGCCAAGGAACTGAACCCAAGGCCTTCTACATGCAAAGCAGGTCTCTGCCACTGAGCCCTTCCCCCAAAACACACATCCTCATTGGGAAAGGTGGGGGTGGAGTAGGGGTCCACTTCTGTCCCTGTGGGTAATGGTGTCTCTGCAGCTACACTCAAAACAAGGCTGGCAACAGTTCACTCCTACTATGGGAGGAAAGTTCAAGGAGATGCAAATCTTCCTCTCTTGTGGCATCATGAAGAACCAACCGCATTCCTACATGCACACTTTCCTCCTGGGTTCGGCCTTTTGCTCACACTGAAGTGCAAATTGTACAATACCCCCCTGCACGATTACTGAGAAGTCTAAATAAGTTCAGTGGAATTTACTGCTGTGTAAATGTGGATAGTTTTGCAAGGCGGGTATCTGGAACTGGCATAGATCAACAGACTAGGAGAGTGGCTGGGTGTTCATACATACAGGTACCTAGTCCTGCCCTTGACTCCTATGGGAGGGCTGCAGCTTGGTGCCAGAGCATCTGCACCCCCCCTTCTCTCCCAGACATCTCCAGGCAGGGGAAGAAGGCCTAAGAGTGGCTGCTGTTCAGAGCAGGCAATATGGAGCTCTGTGGATAAATGGCCCGATTCTATATTGGGGTGCCAACCTGAATAAAACATTGGGGGGCGGGCAGGTAAGCCCTACTCTGCATAATCGATCACACACACACACACCCAATTGGAATGGTAATGTGCATCAACTGGGGGTGGGGGTTCCTCAAATATATACTTTTTGGAGGGGGGCGATTTCGACCCCTTGGAGGTATAAGCCTCACCGCAGCGCTATCAGTTAACTCGGGATCGGTCTAACAAGCATTTGCACAAATTCAAAAGTTGCGGAAGGGAAGCTGGGGCAACTGGGGAGCAAAACTCTTGGCCGGCCTTGCACGGTTTAATTCCCGGTTAACGGGCTGGCATAAAGCTCCAAGCTAATTGCCCTCCTCGCACAAAGGTAGGCCGGGCGTTGTCCTCTCCAGGAGGGAAGAGGATGCCAGGGCAGAGAGACTGAGCAGTTTGTCGAAAGCACCTACTGCGCTCTCAGCTTCCTCCGCCGGCACCACTCGCGCGCGGCCCTGAACCGAACTCGGAGCAGAGCATTCACACGTTCGCAGAGCGGAAGGGGGCAGGCAGCGGTTCTCCGCCGGAGGGCGCCCCCAAAGGAGCTCCCCTCCGGTCAGGGGCAGGGAAAGAGGGCGGTCCAGGGCGGGTGGGGGAGCGCTCACCATGGCGAAGCCGGAGAGCAGCGCCGAGGTGCGGCTGGAGGCTTTGAGCTTGGCCCGGCTGAGGTAGAGCTTCCGCCAGGACAGCGCCTGCATGGAGTGCTCGTTGAGGCTCATGGGGAGCTCCGGCGGGGCGCGGCGCGCAACGCGGACCTCCGGCGGCTGCTCGGCCTCCTCCGGCTGCTGCTTCGCCCCGCTCGCCCTCGCCGGGCCCCCGCCGCGCGCGCCTCAGCAGCCCCCCATGGCGCCCGGCTAGGCGCGCCTCCGTCCGTCACTCCGCCTCGCTGCGCCCCGGCTGCCTCTCCGCAGCGCCTCCCTCCGGGGCTGGGCCAAGACCGGATGCGGCCCGCTGCTGCCAAGTTCCCCTCGCAGGCCCCTCCTGCACGGAGGGAGGGAGGGAGGGAGCGAAGGGCCGCCTGGCAGCCAACCGGCCTGCCGGCGCCAGGGAGCCTTTTACGCACCGAGATGCGCCCGGGCGCGCGAGGGCCAGTGTCAGGCAGCGCAGGAAAGCACCGGCCCTCGGCCCCTTCTGGGGCATTAGCGGCAGGCCCTCTGCAGCGAGATGCGACTGTACAGGGAGGCTCCATTTAGCCGGCCTGCCCTGTTGGGTCGGATCCAAGGAGTCCAGGGTTGAGGGGCAGCGCGGCTCTCTCCAGGTCGCAGTGCTCTGACCTCCCATCAACCCCAGTCGGGGCACAGGAGTCATGGGAGTTGTAGTGAAGCGGCCTCCCTCGGGGAGCAGGTAGTGGTAGTCAACCTGGCGCCCTCCAGATGTGCTGGACTACAGCTCTCATCGGCACCAGCCAGCCAACTAGTCAGGCTGGCAAAGGCTGAGAGGGAGCGGAACGGGCTCTCCCCGTGGCCGACCGAATGCGCGCAAAGAAGGGCGCCCGATTCTCTTCCCCGTCGGGTACACTGCCTCTGAACATGGATGTTCCATTTAGGCAACATGGCTCACTGGCATTCAGCCCAGCTCTCCTCCATGAATTTGCCGCACCTATGCCCGATTAAGATTTCTAGGTGCAATTATGGTATTTCAGGACGCGGCAGAGGGTTGGGGCGAGTGCATATCCTGGCCGCGGTGCCATCCGAGAAAAAGCCCCAATGACTGACATGTGTCATTTATTTTAGACTTTTTAAAAAGGGGAGGGGGAGCCCCTATAGGAATCCGCGGGGAAAGCTATTTTTCGTTGTTCAACGCTTCTCGTTGCCTTTTACAGACTCTTGCAAAATGAAAGAGGAGCCGGCATACAAATGGAGCTCTTTCACATTTCCCTCTCCATTTGGCATAGTGCTGGGATTGTGAAGAAACGCGGGCTCCGAAAACCATGGCTACGGCACGCACTGGAGATTTTAATGAGCTGCTACTTTCTCGCCCCCCGCTCAGCTGGTGGCCGGGGAGGGCAAGCCGACCCTTCATTCTTACCCTGTGGCAGAATGGGGAACGAGTTCAGCGGGAGCAAAAGCTGCTGGAACAGGTTTAATTGCCTGTCTGGAGCTCCCAGCGACCATCCTTGGGGGCGGCTGCTCTGCGGAAGGCGAGGGCTCCCCACGTGGCCGGTGATGCCGCCTGAGCAAGATCCTGGGCCAGTTTATTCGGGACCCCAATCAGCAGAATGGCACTGCAGGGCTTGCGCATCATCATTTGAAGTGAGGTGACACACACTGCAGCCTCAGGTAACCCTGAAGTAATTAAGTCCAGAGTTCTTACTGCACCACTGTCTTTAGGGCTGCAGCATTTACAACAGAATCCTCTGCACATTTACTGAGAAGCAAATTCCACTGTGGCCCTAGTAACAATGCAATCCCAATAATATATTCAGAAGAAAATCATATTGAATTCAGATAGGCTTACTCCCCAGTAAGTAGGTTTAGGACCATGGACACAACTGAACTCTTTAAAATGTGTCCCTACTTAAGCAGGGAGGTGTTTTAATTTAAAATTTAAAAAAACTTTAAAACACTACCAGTAGCAAGCATTTTCTCAAGAGGCCTTGTGGGGGTGGGGGATGTTTGCCACATCAAAGGACCCTCTTCTAAGAAAGATGCTAATCACAACATATGTGTTTTTTCTAAAAAAAATGTTTAGGGGTACTCTCATTTTGACTCAAGAAAATCACCATTTTATAGTTCAAATACAGTAGGGAAAAATAAATATAGTAAATGGACAAAAGTACAAAGATTCACAAAATGTTTAGGGGTATGTGTACCCCCAGAAAAAAGCACTGTGTGAATATATCTAAAAACTAAAGTATGCATGAATCTTGTTTTGGAATCAATTGTTTTTACAAACATTGCAAAAACAAAGTACAATTAATTCGTTTGACTGAAACCCACATGCTTAATCAACTAAGATTTATTTAATGGGCTACAGTCTTAATATTCATGTTGTAACGTTCTGGATGTTTTCATCAATTATGACAGGGGCAGCCTGTCTTGTTTTGCCACGCGAGGTGAAACAGGAAGGTGCCGCCCTGTGCAGGGACTGCACGCTGCCGCTGCCAAAGCCTTGCTTGGCCAAAGCCTTGCTCACTGGGATGGCGCTGCTTCTGCTGCTGGGACGATGCCTGAGAGATTGTGCAAGGCCTCTGGGAGATCTTGCAGGGCTCTCATGAGATCTTGCTGGAAGCAGCCACTGCGATGGGGGGGCAGTGGGGGTGTGCCCATGGAGGTACCCCTAAGGTTATTATTATTTATTAAATTTGGATACTGCCCTTCATCCGCATATCTTGGGGTGGTTCACAGCATAAAAATACAAGATAAAAATACAAAACACATTTAAAAGGGTATAGGATGTTAATCAGCCCAAAGCCTGGTCGAAGAGGGATGTTTTTGCCTGTTGCCTAAAGGTGTCTAATGGAAGGCGCTAGCTGAACTTTCCTAGGGACAGCTTTCCACAAACTGGAAGCCACTGCAGAAAAGGCCTGTTTTCTGTTACCACCCTCCATACCTCTTGTGGGAGAGGCACACAAAGGGCCTCAGGTTATGATGGCAAGGTCCAGGTAGGTTCATATGGGCTGAGGCGGTTCTTGAGGTGTTGCAGTCCTGAGCCACTTAAGGCTTTATAGGTCCAAACCAGCACTTTTAATTGGGCCCAGAAAATAATCAGCAGCCGGGCCAGGATTGGTGTGATACGTTTCTGAACCATCTTCAGAGTCCGTCCTACGCACGATGTGTTGCAGTAATCTATCCTTGAGATTACCAGAGCATAGAAAGAAATTAGGCTATCCCTGCCCAGATAAGGGTGCAGCTGGGCCACCAGCCCAAGATGATGGAAGGCACTCTGCGCCACTGAGGCCATCTGAGCCTCAAGTGACAGCAAAGGACCCAGAAGTACCACCAAGCTACATATCTGCTCCTTCAGAGGGACTGTTACCCCATCAACAGCAGGCAACCCCCCTTCCGTACAGGCCAGGCTAGGGAACTGCCCACTAACAGTGCCTCAGTTTTACCTGGCTGCGTCTGTCTGCCTCAAGGACAGTCTGGTCCTGAATTATGGTATCTTTAATTCTCACCTTTTGATTTATCCTCCAGTTCATCTCTATAATTACAGTCTTGTGAGATACGCTCTTGTATTATGCAAAGTGGAGAAATGGCTCTCCATTCATAGCCAAGAACCTGAGTTTCGCCCTTCTGGAAGATGGAGGCAAACCTCAGCCTTTGCCTGACAGTATGTGTGAGAGACCTGAGAGGGAAAAGCGGGTACAATGCTTGCTAGGAAACACATGCATTTATAAGGAAACAACATAGGCCTCTTGTTTCAGAAATGCTATCTTAAGCAAAGGCAGATCCATGCACATAGATCTGATCAACAGACTCAAAACTCAGATGAGAATTTATTTGTAGCCAACAGGTGATAATAAATCAATGGGTGTCAGGTGTTTCCTTAGAAGATTAAAATATTAAACAGTTTAAAAATAAATATACCTCCAAGTGGTATATCACACACAGACACACAATCACTTAATTTAATAAAAAAAAACCACCCAAGAAAAATAAAACAAAAGCATAACAACATGTACTGTAAAAACATTTAAAACAAAACTTCAAGCACACAAAATGGGATTTAAGTGCACAAAACTCTGATTTTATGGCAGAGGTGAGGGCATTCTGTGGTATAGGAGCAGCAGCAGAAAATGCCTGTTTTGGGGGCCCTGCCCTATGAAACTTTGTAGGGTTTGGTGCTGCAGCTAGAATTTCCCCAAATGACCTAAGTGATCTTACAAGCCTGTGCAGGGGCAGGTGGTCATCCAGGTAACCCGGCTCCAAGTTGTTCAGAGCTTTTTATACATTTACTGGACACGGCTGCTCAACATCTGCATTATCTAGCCCTGTTATTTACAAATGTAACACTGTTCCATAACTTAATGTAAGCCACATCATGGGTTCCCCTGCTTTCATATATGCCATCTGCCAGCAGTGCCCTTACATCAGTTCAGACCATTAGGTCAATATTGCCAGCACCTCTCCAGGGTTCCAGATAGGGAGCCTTTTTAAGTTCTACTTGGGAGATGCTGGAGAGAGAACTTGAAGCTTTCTCCATGCAAAGCAGACGCTCTAGCACTGAGCCACAACCCTTTCCCGTTTGTCCCTACCGCAGGCTACAGAAAATAATAAAGGATTGAATCTGACATTAGAAATGGCAGTGACCAAAAACAAGCAGAACATTTCAAGCACGGGGACATTCTGTTTCTGATCTTTAAAGATGGTCATCCATGAACTTTAGAGTGAAACTTCAGCAAGAAACTGCCAGGATGGTAACTTACCAAAAAGTTTGGTACTATTCATTAGGGTCCAAATGGAGGCAATAGGTTCTTGCCCTGCTATAGGGCAATGCAAAGATGGTTGTGTTGCCACAACCATGTGCTTATTTTGTGCTTATTTTGCACACATTGCTAAGCAAACGGTCTGAGATTGTGCTTTTTGAATTTTATTGCCATTTAACTCCAGCATTTACATTTCGCACCCTTTAAATCCATGTGCAGTATATGAATGCCTGCCAACTGAGATTCACACTGCATGTAGCTGATGCAGTGGACCCTAGTATTACAAATGTTTATGCCATAATAAATTTAAGGTACTGTACTACAAGCCTCTTTTTAATCTTTTGTTAAACGACACATTTATCCTCCTCAAACAAGGTACAGTGGTAACTCGGGTTACGTACTTAATTCGTTCCGGAGGTTCCGTACTTAACCTGAAACTGTTCTTAACCTGAAGCACCACTTTAGCTAATGGGGCCTCCCGCTGCTGCCACACCGCCGAAGCACAATTTCTGTTCTCATCCTGAAGCAAAGTTCTTAACCTGAAGCACTATTTCTGGGTTAGCGGAGTATGTAACCTGAAGCGTATATAACCTGAAGTGTATGTAACCCAAGGTACCACTGTATATGAGGAGTGCTGTGATGCACGTGTATCATTATGCAAAAATTTAAAATGAAATCATGCCTTTTTCTTCAGAACTACTCGTTTATTCACAAGCAAATTCATGCAGATTAACTAGCTACCATCCAAGACACATTTACCTGGGAGTTCCAACTAAGTGACATCTATCCATGTTATAGTGACTAACACAACAGCTAATCAAGTCTTATCATGTATTGTTATTTTTTATTTATTAATAAACCAAATATCAAGAAATTACTGTTGAAAGCAGCATAAGGTTGGGCATTATCTGTGAACTTGTTCCAAAACAATGCAAAAAATACCTATTTTCCCATAAACCCGAGGCTGGTTTATATGTACCCTTTTGTAATAAATTAGCTGAATCATGGTCAGCATAGACCAAATCTCAATCAATTCAGATATAATAGGATATATGCTTCCCCCCATTTTTAGCTAGTATAATAATAATAACCACCACCACCATCACCTTGCTTCCATCAAGGCTGAACACTATTTATCATTTTCCAGAATAATATATTTTAGATAACCAAGCAAAAATTCTTAAGGTTCCAAGGGGATATGATATCCTAACATATAAAAAGATATAAGCCTGAACAGATTTCCAGAACAGTTCTACAGTATTTGAGAATTCCAAACGATATGTATGTGATTTGCTTTATTTAATCCAAATCTTCAACACTTATCCAATCCTAATTATACATTAAATTCAATTTATAAGGCATTAAATACCATTGATAAAGGGTTTAAAAACAGTTCTTTAGGTCTGCTGAAATTTTATGAGAATGGAAGTTGTCCCAAATCCTGCTCCCTTTAGTGTGCTGCAACACACTTCATGCCATCATCTCAGTAGTCCTTACAACAACCTTGCAGAGTAGGCTACCATCACCCCCTTCATTCCTTTGCCATGTTGCAAACAGGAGGGCCACAGTTGAGAGCAGATTACCTGAGATCACCTGCCAGAGGTGAGGTGTCAAGAACTTCCTGGTTTCCAGCTCAGCCTCTGCCTGCACACAGATGCTCTTCCTCTCCAGGGGGGCATTGGGGGGTGTTTTATGGGGGAAGGAATCACTCCTCTCCTCCAAACTGACACGAGATGATCCGTAGAAGACAGAACTTGCCCTATGGACCTCTAAGAGCACATTGTGCCTCTGACAACATGGATCTGAGGCTTCCCTGGAAAACAACAGATTCAGTTTGGGAGGTGGGATTCTCTCTCACAGCCCAATACGCCCCCACGCCAGGCTGTCTGGTGCCCCTAGATTATGGGATGCAGCGCCTGTTAAAAAGAGAGCGCGAAAAACCTCTTTGCAGATTGCCAGCTCTCTCGTTCACTCGGCCCAGGAAGAGATAAAAAATACAGGAGATCCCCCCCCCCCATGCAGCTTCCACTTCCTGGCGGCTTCTGGGTCTCTCTGCCAGCCCGGCTGCCAGCCCCTCATCTCGCCCCAGTCCGCCCTCCGTGGCCTCTCTCTCCGCCCTCCCCAAGGCAGAGGCTGCCAGGGACCCCTCCACCTCTCCAGGACCCTTGCAGAGCGCAGGCTGCCCTTTTCTCCAGCCCCCTCCGCCGCTCCTCTCCTCGCCCCCACCCCAGCCTTACACTCACGTGTACGTCCCCATGCACACGCGCAGCCTGCAGCGCCTGCGTGCTTGGGCGCACTCGTGACCCGCCAGCATCCTTCGCCAACATGCGCGCCGGGAAGGACCGGCCGCGGTTCTGCGCGGAGGGCGCCCCAAGCGCGGCTCTCCCGCGCCGCCGCCTCCCCCCCCCCCGCCCCAGTGTTTACGTTCCGGGGGCTGCCATGACGCCTGCGCGCGCCCTCCCCCTTCCTGCCCGCCCCTCCCTCCCTCCCTCCCAGTATTCTCAATGCTGGGAAATGATTGTTGAAGGACTTTTTGCATAAGAAATACACACAACAAAAAACACAACAACAACCCCAAAGCTCCCCCCCCCCGCTCACCGTCGACCGCCTCGCCTGCTGGGGCTGCCGCTTGCGCAGCTCCAGTGCTGCTTCTGCCCCCCCCCCCCGCTGCTAAAACACACCCACCCACCCCAGAAGTGCAGATTGCAAAATTTGCAAAAGGGGGAGGGAGAGGGGAAAAACTTTGCAGAGACCCGGATGGCCTTCTGGAGGGGTGGGGGGCTGGCTGCGGGTTTGTTTCTAGAGGCACTCGGAGGTGGGGGGATCCCCCCCTCCCAGGGTTTCCCCTTCTCCTTCGTTTTGCAAACCTTGTGTGTGTTTTGGGCCAACCCCCCCCCCCCCCGCAGGAAGAGCCCCGGCCGAACCTTTGCAGCAGGACCCAAAGGAGGAACTGTTGACAATTAAGAGATGAAACTCTTCAAAAGATGGAGGCAGAGAAAGACTCTGGAAGAAGATTGGTGTGTAGTGATATGTTGTTATTATTATGGTGGTGGTGGTGGTTTGGGGAGTAGGTTGCGTTGGGGGGCGGAGAGGGGGGGTTGTTTTCAAGCGATTTTGCGGAGATGGTTTGTACGTGGAGAGCGAGAGGCTGTTTGCAGGGCGGAGGGGAGCTGCTGGCGTGTCTGTGTTTGGGGCTTTAAACCCCGGGCATTGTTGCTGGGTGTGTTTTAAAGTGCTTTGCAGGAAAACGGCGGCGCCTCTCAAGTGTGATGGGGGGGCACAGCTGGTGCATTGCATCTCCCCCCCCCATCTCCTCCTGCGACCCCTCGATCGTGCGAGCAAAGGAGGAGATCCCAGGAAGCTCCTCTTGCAAGTTGGGCTCAAACACGCTTTGGGGATTGTTGCTGACCCCGTAGCCCAGCCAGCGTGTTTGTTGCTGTGTGTGCCTCTCTTTAAAAAAAATGTGGGGGGGGGAGATTTAACTCCTTCCTGGCCCCCTTTCCCCCAAACCTTGACTGAAAACACTCCTGCCCCTCACCCCTCTCAGCCTTGGTTTGTTTTGTTTTAATGCACTGAATGCCACGCTAGGATTTGAAGAAACGGGGGTGTATTGTGGGGGGTTTGCAAAAGTCGGGGGGGGGGTCTAGCCCATAAATCCCGTGTTACATAATGCAATGTGTTTTTTAAGAGGCTGGCTTCCGGTGTGACTAGGGAAACAGTTGGATTATGTAAATGTGTGCCCGGGCTTGCCTGTTTAGCGTTTCTTCCTGCGAAAGAGTTGCTGGTTTTTCGTTTCCAACGTACGGGCAAGAAAACCCCGCCATCGTGGGAGGAGCGGGCTGCCTAGTAAACTCACCCCCGCATGGCTGGCTTTCCTTGTTGCTCGTTTGAATGTGCAGTTTGCTTCTGCGCCCCCCCGCTTGCCTTGCCGGGTGAGGTTTGCCCACCTGGCCCTTCATGACCTGACGTCTCAGCCCAGCCCCGGCCACGCGGAGAGTCAGCAGGCCTTCAGGCTGGACTACCGACTTGCAACATTCACGACTGAGTACCGTTCCCACGCACACGCGTCCCCTGTTAATTTAGGGTTAGGAATCCTCAATCGGGGTTGAGGGGTAGACCGCGCTCCAGTTGCAGAATACATTTTGGTTGCATTTTGGGAACTAGGCTGTGCAAACTGGGCTGTTCCCCATGAGCAATGCGCTGCAAAAGCCACCTTCTGCCTTGCACGCTGCAAGCCCTCTGGGCCCATCCTTTCCCCTCCACGCTGACTTGCGCGTGGGACCTTATTTTTGTATATTTATTTTTGTGTCTACGTGTGGCTCTTTTCCTGCAAAGACCGAACTTCTGGTCTGTCTGCCCAGACCGCATACAGAAAGTATGTTTCGCTCCCGGCCGCCCTTCAAACGAAGCGCTACCTCTACACGTTTTGCACGTGTATGCATCGACGCACACGTGTATGTGTTGTGTTCTCACCACCACCACCACCTTCCCCGTCCTGCAGCGATCGATCGGCAGGAGGCTGTACGACGAGGACGAGGACCTCTCCGACGTGGAGGAGATCGTCAGCATCCGCGGCTTCAACCTGGAGGAGAAACTGAGGAGCAAAATGTACCGCGGAGACTTTGTGCGACCCATGGAGGGGAAAGGTAACCCGGGGCGCCTCTCCAAGGCCTGGGTCCCAGCGCCGGCTTGGGAGACCTGGGCGCGTGTGCGCGTCGGGGGCGGGGAAGGGGTTTCCCTACCTGCCTGGCGGAAACCCCCGACGGCTTCTTGGCCCACGTGCAAATTGCCTGGCGAAGTTCGTATTTCCCGCCAGCATCCCCTATTCTAGGGGATCCGGTGACGAGGAGCAAGAGGGGAGGAGGAGAGCGGGCTGGGAGAAGAGGAGGCAACGGCTGGGTGACTCACGCCAGGGGAGCCCGGCCGGGAAGCGACCCTTTTGCAGACGTGCGCTTCGCGGGGCGCGCGTCCCTTGACATGCCGATGGCAGCTTGCAAAGGCAGTGCATGGAAATAAAGAGAGAGAGGTTTTTTTAAGGAAGTGAAATGATTTTGCACACCCGCTTTCTACCCCAGCCGCAGCCTCCCCGCCCGGGTATGTCCACAGCGGATGGCGGAGTTGACCTTGACGCCCCTGTGGCAGTGGAAGCAGCAAGGCTCTTGCAGCCCCAGGCACAAGGCCTGCTCCCTCCTGCCTGTCGGGGGACCTCGGGCCTCCCAGGTGCACCTTCCTCTTCAATTCGGAGGTCTTGTGCACGCTTCCTGAACGGGTTTGGAGGATGCTAGTAGCAACTAGTTTCTTCCCCCCAGGAGGCTGCAGGATTGGTCATGGTGTTCAGGCTTGGGGTACCTGTTTGGGTTAAGTGTTATGCAAGCAATTTACTGTCCAGTTCTTTATATAATTCTTTGCCACTCTCCCAATCAATCCACTTGTACCTCTTCCTTTGTGAATCTTTTTTCCTCTTTTGATGAAATGGCTCCTACAATGTAAGGCCCATTTAACTCAGTTATTATAATATGTAAATCTATATGTAAAAAAAAAATTATAGTGTTTTTCAGTGGAATTTTTTTTGTTTCATAAGTTCGTCAGTAACATGGAATGGCTGCCAATTCCAAATTCCCCGTTTTTTCATTTTAGAATATTCATCAATAAATATAAATCACACACAAATCCAGTATAGTTTTCTGTGACTTTCCTCCCTGCTCTTCTGCAGTTCCTTATTTTTCTATCAAATTCTTACTGCATATCTTAATTTATCCTTTTTACCCATTTATCCTTTTTAATTCCCTTTGTATATTTACTGCTCGTTTATATCATTCCTGCTAATGTTTTCAGTTGTTTGCAGTTTGTTTTCATATATTCAATAAATTCTCCCCATTCTGCTACAAAGAGTTTATCATCCTGTTCTCTTAATCTTCTGGTAAGTTTAATCATCTCTGCATATTCCATGAATTTTAGTTGCCAGTCATCTCTTTTTGGGGTCAGTTCATCTTTCCAGTTTTGTGCATATATCATTCGGGCAGCCATGGTAGCATACATAAATAGATTTTTCTGATCTTTCGGCACCAATATACCTAAAAGGAAAGCTGCTGGTTTTCAAACAAAAGTTATTTTAATTTTTTTTTCAATTCATTATACATAATTTCCCAGAAGGCTTTTGCAACCTTACAGGACCACCACACGTGAAAAAAGTACGCTCTCTCTCTTTACATTTCCAACATACCAGTATATTGGATTTAGACTTACACATTTTTGCCAGCTTGGTAAGCGTCAAATACCACCTATACTTCATCTTCATGTAGTTTTCTTTTAACGTGTAGCATGCTGTAAATTTTAAATCTCCTTTCCAAAGTCTTTCCCATGCTGCCATATCAGTATTATAGTCTATATCCGTTACACAGTGTATCATTGATGATTTAACAATTTCAACCTTTGTTTCCCATTCTAATAATAATTTATACATTTTAGACATTACCTTTTGGTTGTTCTTTAGCAGGTCTTTTTCTAATTGTGAGGTTTGAGTTGTAAAGCCAATTTTTTAATCAATCTTAAAAGTCTCATTTAGTTGATGATATTGTAGCTAACTTGTTCAAAATCCACTTATTTCTTCAAAAATAGTTAGTTTATTCTCCCCTTCCTTCTCTATTAACAATTCCTATAAGTTACCTAGTCCTCTTCCATGTTCTTTTCCCCCCACCGCTATGGCTTCCAGTGGTGAGAGCCACATTGGTGTTTTCTTTTCCAGCAAGTTTTTATATTTATCGTGTACTCTGTACAGATGTTTTCTAATTATATGTTGGTGAAACTTTCATGGATTCCAGTTTTCCCATGCCACAAATATGCATACCAGCAAAATTTATTATCGTGTCCTTCAAGATCCAAAATCTGCGAGTTCTTCAATAAAAACCACTCCTTTAACCAGCAAAGACAGAATGTCACATAGTATAGTCTTAAGTTTGGTCTGGAGAAGCCACCTCTTTCTTTCACATCAATCAATTTTTTTTGAGCCCTATCTGAAAAAATGGCTTCAAATAGTGGTTTGTTGGCAATAGATGCACCAGAGAAAGACCCCTGGGCAAGGTTCACACATAACATTTGTTTAATAAGCTGATAGGATAAATAATAAATAAATAAAATAAAATAATAGCATTATGTGAACCAGCCTAACCTACCTCATAGGGTGGTTGTGAGGATACAATGGAGGGGGAAGAACTGTCTTCAGCTTGGAAGGAAGGTGGAAGGTGTCGTCAACAAGGCCCCATCTGCACTAAACATTTAAAGCAGTATCATATTATTTTAAACCAGTGCTTTTTTGGCAGGGGGACGAATACAGTGGTACCTCGGGTTACATACGCTTCAGGTTACATACTCTTCAGGTTACAGACTCCGCTAACCCATAAATAATGCTTCAGGTTAAGAACTTTGCTTCAGGATAAGAACAGAAATTGTGCTCCGGCGGTGCGGCAGCAGCAGGAGGCCCCATTAGCTAAAGTGGTGCTTCAGGTTAAGAACAGTTTCAGGTTAAGAACGGACCTCCGGAACGAGTTAAGTACTTAACCTGAGGTACCACTGTACTCCTAAACATTTTGTGAATCTTAAGTTTGGCCTCATTGAGGGGTAGTATTTTAATATGAGTAGGAAAATGAGAGTATGCCTGAACATGTTTTTAGAAAAAAAGCACTGGTTAAGCCACTCTGGGAACTGAAGCTCTGCAAGGGGAACTCTTAGCACACTTAGTAAACTATACTTCCCATGATCCATGGGGTGTGTGTGGAAGTGCTGCCTGTTAAAAAGTGATGTCATAGCGCTTTAACGGTATTGTGCAGATAGGGCCCAAGTTGTCTTCATGCTTTGGTTGTGGACTTCCTGGAAGCCTTTTGGAAACTGGGCTAGATGGATGTTTTGTTGCTCTCTCATGACTTTCCCCCTCTCTCGTATTTTTCCTCCAACCAGATTTCACTTTTGAGTATGTGCAGCGAGAAGCACTTAGAGTCCCCCTCATCTTCCGAAGTAAGGATGGACTGGGAATTAAGTAAGACAGTACTCCTAATGTTTAACAATATACCTCTGTGTCAATTGGATGCGTAGCTTGCCCCGTCTCAAGGGCCTGGGGTGGGTAATAAAGGCCGCCGGTGGCCTTTCTGAATGAAACATACACACAAGGGCCGGCTTTTGGGGGATATGCAAAGGAAGCAAATCCCAAAATAGAGGGACTGGCTACGTTTTGGAGTTTGCGTCCTTTGGAGTGTCTGCAAAACCTGAGTCTGGTCTTCCAGTAGCAAGACAGAGAAGAGTTTTTCAGATGGTGTGGCATCCCTTTTTAAAGTACCACTTCTCTTGCCTTGGGAACACTTTCATTCTCATGAAATGGAATTGCCCTCAAGGTGTCATCAGACTTGAGCTCCCATTAGCACAACCCAGCATTGGCAGTGGACAGGGAAGACAGGAGCTGTTCTTCCAACAAGAGCTGGAGTTTCATGGGTCCCCCTTACTAAGCAAATAACTGCTGCTGGCCTCATAAGCCTAGTAGTAGTGGCTGAAGTGCCTGAGCTGTGAACAAGGAAGTCTTAACATTCAAATCCTGGTTGTGCCATCCGTAAAGTGGGTGGGCTACTCAAAACTCAGCCCCCAAATCTTCAGTCTAATATGGGGGAAACCAGTGCTGACCTACTTAACAGGTCTGCAGTAGGAGAACTAAGTGTCTGTAACATCCTTCAAATGCTCTAAAAAGTGGTGACATGTATACACAGTATTATTATGAGTTTGGGGTGGGGGGGGCAGAATCCACCATTAGCTTTTTGTGACAAATCCCAGCCACCAGGTCGTTCTTCTCATCCCTGAAATGGCTACGTTTAAAATGGGCAAAACACATTTTTACAACCCTGGGTTGGCCTGTGGAACTCACTGCCACAGGTACGGTGAGGTCCAGTAGCCTAAACTGGCTTTTGAGAAAAGAAAAAATTAATAAATGGACCATCGATCTGCAACCCCAATACCCGGAAGCGTAGCTCCCATGCTCAGAGATGATATATCTGCCTGAGCATCTGATTTGAAGAATTCCTAACACCCTCATTGGGAGCTTTTGTGTGGCGTGTAGCCAGCCATGGTCAGAAGGCAGGTTGCAAGCGCTGAGGGAGAGTGGGGCAGCCCAAGATGGCAGTTCTTGTGTAAATTTCCTCTTGTCTGTGTTTACCTCCCTGAATTCAAATTGATCCCCTCCTTCCTTTGCTGATTTCAGGATGCCGGACCCAGATTTCACTGTACGAGATGTCAAGCTGCTAGTTGGTGAGTTTGGTTTAGATACGCCGCTTTTCGTGCTTTGGGGGTTGGGGAGAGAGAAAGAGAAATTACCTCTGTTGAAGACTGTGTCCAATAGTATTCAGATGCCCACATATTCCTTGCATAAACTGTACAAATAGGCACACAAAAATGACTAGTTCACACAACTGTATTTGCCTGGTGTACCCACAAATAACCTATGTGACTCCATTGTCTACCTGTCCCTACCTGTGTTAAATTAAGCCTCCTTATTCAAAGGTAGTGTATCTGAGTATTAGATTCTGGAGACACAACTATGGTTGCTTTCATGCCTTTCTTGTGGGCTTCCGGGAAAGACTTGGCTTGATCCTCAGGTCACATCTTAGCACTCTTGTTGTGCCACATAATAGCCTGAAAGGGTTTGGGTTTGGGGTGAGGAGGATAATACCTCTTTCTGTTACGAATGTTTTCCTGTAGTGTCACTTGGCGCAAACTTTTATTTACTGTGGGCGACCAGAGACATGGCACTCACGAGCCTGTTGTCCTTACCATGGCTTTCCCTGCTAGGCCACATTGCCTGGGGCAGGTGGGCGTTGTCCAAAACACCCAGAGGACACCAGGTTGGTGAAGACTGATTGAAGCAGTAGGTACAACTATTTTGCTAAGGATAATGGTGGTTCATTTGCAGGACAACACAGAGACCAAAGGCAGCTATGTCCTAGAAGTCTGCAGTGCCCAGGATCGCTGCATAATACGTACAGAATAAGGATTTTATTGATCCAAACGAATGTCAAACGCTTGTTAGCCACGACATTAAGTGTTTTTTCCTAGGCCAGAAATGAGACGCCCGCCACTTAGCTAGAGGGCACATATAATCTCACAGTTTTTTTCATACTGTAAGGAGGTGAGTTCTTCCCAGGTGGGGTTGGTGTCAGATGGGGATCTGTTGTTGAGCTGCTGTTTTGTGCATGTGTGTGTCTTTTCTTTTAAAGATATAGCATTGCACTGTAAACTTCTTAAATGTATAAAGGCCTTGCTGGATTCATTATGCAGAAAGTTGCTAAAAGAAGTTGCAAATGACATATTAAACACTATAATCTGTATAAATGATGCACATTTGTATACATCTGCAGAATTGTACATAATTTATTCTTCTGCTAACCATGTAGCTATACAGAAGATATACCACAGAGTACAGTCATACCTCAGGTTACAGACGCTTCAGGTTGCGCATTTTTGGGTTATGGACGCGCCGAAACCTGGAAGTACCAGAATGGGTTAATTCTGGGTTTTGGCACGTGCACAGAACCACTAAATTGCGCTATGCGCAGAAGTGCCGAATTGCAACCCGCGTGTGCGCAGGCGCTGCAGGTTGCGAACGTGCCTCCCCCACAGATCAATTTCGCAACCCGAGCGTCCATTGTAATTCTTTCTTGCCAGCGTAGGCTTCTGGGTCTTGCCAGATACCATCCAGATACCTTCAAGCCTATCTGTTTAACCATGCAAGCTGAAAACTTGCTTTGAAAACGAAACATCCCTGAAAGATAGAAAGCTGAGATCCAGTGTTCTGTTATGCACTTGGCTGTTGTAAGCACAGTTATACATCCACAGCATAATGTCGCTAGTGCTGCTGCACTGTGGGAGCACATGCTTGTGCTGGGAGAAGAGTGGCTTTATGGAACAGATTCCCCTGAAAGGTTGTGGACTTTCCTTCCTTGGAGGTTTTAAAGCAGAGTTTGGATGGCCATCTGTCAGGGATGCTTTAGCTGAGATTCCTGCAATTTCAGGGGGTTGGACTAGATGACCCTCAGAGACCTTCCCAACTTTCATCCTATGATTCTATGGTTTATGTAAGTTGAGTTTCTCTTGAACCAGGTTAAACCTGGGACAAGAGCAGCCGGGAATGGCTAGCTTGATTTTGCCAAGCTGTAGTGCCCCCACTGCTGGTGGTGAAAGGGTAGCATTGCAGCTTCTGGCCTGGCAGATGTTAGATTACAAATTGAGCCGATGGGATCCCATCTGGCTCTCTAAAGGTCCTGATCCTCGCCTGCCTCCTCAGTGTCCAAGCTGTTTCACTATCTGCTTGCTTGCAGGACAAACGTCACTGGCAGAGAATGGCTGACAACATTTGTACATGGCAAATGAGGACCTTTTGGGACCCTCAACAGCAGGTGTGGGGCACACAGATATGTGCTTGGCACTCGGTGAAATGTGGCCCCTGCCAGTGCCCATTTTTAGTGTTGGGTCAGAGGTTTTGTGTGTGTGTTAAGATTGCATCTAATCCATCAGCCTGAGCCAACATAATAAATGTAGACATGGCGTACTTTTTAACAACAAAGCAAAGTGAAATAGAACAAAATCCTTAGCATAGGACGGCTGGGTGGGGTGCAAGTGTTTCAGTGCCTCGTGCCACTCTTTTCTGCAGAGAAAAATGCTTGCATTACTTCCTTTTAGCCCCACAACAACCCTGCAGGGCGGGTCTGGGCGAGAGGGAGGGTGATCTTGAAGTTCTGAGCTAGCTGCAGCCCTTTGAAGGATGCCTGAATGACTGTGAGGTCTCGTGTGTGGTCTCTCTTTCTTGCTTTTAGGATCAAGTTTATTAGCTAGAAGCCTTTCCATCTCTGGGCCGCAGCAAGGAGTTAATGGCACCACTTGGATTTAACAAGCTAGAGTAATTGTCTCTTTCCTTTTAAAGGGAAGTTTAACGGTTTTCTCTTGTCTTTGGGGGGGGGGGGGAAGATGCCCACTCCCTTTTCCTTTCCTCTCCCCTGATGCCATAATCAGAGCCCTGGCAAGCTTCTCTTGCCATTGTGAGCCTGGTCCACCTGCCTGATGTGCAGGGAGCTGTGAAGCTTTAGGGAAAAGCTGGCTGCTGAATCATTTTCTAAACCTAGTAACCAGGATTTCAGCTTTTTGCCCTGCATAGTCTTTCCTGTGTGAACTGCTCTGTGGGCCCTTGTTCTGGGGCTTTTTGCATGAAGGAGGAGCCTTGCTTACTGCTGAAATACAGTGGTACCTTGGGTTACAGGCGCTTCAGGTTACAGACTCTGCTAACCCAGAAATAGTACCTCGGGTTAAGAACTTTGCTTCAGGATGAAAACAGAAATTGCACGGCATTAGCTAAAGTGGTACCTCATGTTAAGAACAGTTTCAGGTTAAGAACGGACCTCCAGAACGAATTAAGTTCTTAACCCGAGGTACCACTGTAATGGAAGTGGATTCTCCTTGGATAACTTGGTTATTCTTGCTCCCGTTGTGGTTTTCAGTCCCATCAGGAAATGCTTTCCATGTCGATTTGGCTGCAGAACCCAGAGCATTTGACACCTTGAACTGCAATGAATTCTGTGGGTGTGGGGAGAAGACACGGCTTAAGGGTTCTCAGGTCATGCTGTTGCCCCATTTCTGAGAGAGAGCAGGACCTGGGACGCACTACCCGCTCCCCAAAATGGGTTGGCCTTGTGAGCCTCAGGGTTGCATTCTGTCTCCTCCTGTTCCTCCCCTTGTTTTCAGCGGTGGAATGCCTCCTTTCCTGAGCTACTGCCAAAGCATGGTTTGCAGTTTCCTCCAAACCCAGTAGTTTGCACAAACTGCACTTAACTTGAGAAATGGGGCCAGCAACTGTTTCCGCAGGGAGTCGAAGAAGCAGGCTGCTCTCCTCCTGAGCAGCACATTGCCCAAAGGGAAGAACTGAATCAGCAATGCAGGGCTTGACCCTGAGGAGCCATCAGACCTGGGCATCCTTGCCCTGGGACTAGAGGTCCCCACAGCCTGGGGTGCTGGATTTCTTTCAGATGCCCTCACCTCTCACAGGGCCACAGCAGCAGCAGAGACGGTGGCAAGAGCTTCAGAGCATCTTGCCCGACTAGCTGCCCATGAGGCTACTGGGGAGGAGGGAGCAGCACATGTAAATGCCTGCGTGGATCGGCACCTGATGGAGATTCAGCTCCCATGCAGGCTACAGATCTTTCCCAAGCTACGGCCTTCCTTTCTGACACCTGGAAACAGATCTGCAAAGGATGCTGTTGGTTGGTTGTGTCACCAGATCCTTGCTGGGCTGGAGGTTGGCGTGACATTCTTTGCTTATCTGCAGTTGAGATCAAGCCAGTAGCATAGTGACACGCTGGTTCCAGCACCCTGGTTTGAGCCCTCTGTTGTCTCCCCAAAGCTCATCTGCCCAGCAGTTGATGCCTCTTCCAGCTGCTCCCGTTCCCATTGCCTCTTCCTCATCTGGCTTTGGGGCTGATTCTGTAGACTTCATCTCCAGCTCTACCCAAGATACCTGCCTAATCCCTAATAGTACATTTCAGCTGAAGAATCCCAGTGCTATCACGAGTCAGCCAGCCCCCTGACACTCATTGCTCTGGCTTCTAATATCTTGGTTGCTGGGATTAACCGACACAAAAATGCTTAACGTTACATTACTGTATTTTGGCTGCCTTGCATTTTATGGATTAAGGGTCTATTGACATGTTCAAAGACGTCATGGTGTTGCATGGTTGCTAGTGAGCTACAGCTAATTGTGCTTCTGGTGTGCAGGCAGGACATACTGTGGCTGCATTCACAGTTAGAACATGAAGCCAGGAGTGGCTGACATGACACATTCCAGATGTTGGAATGCAACTTACATCAAGCCTGGCCAGCATGGCTAGTGGGTAGATGTGGTAGGACTTTTAGCCCATGCCATCTGGAAGAGCACCATGTTGGCTACCCCTGTGCTAAACTGTGGCTTATTTAAGAAACCACAGGTAGCCTCACAAACGATCAAACAAGCGGAAGTTGGTTTCTCCGAAGATTGGTTTGCTTTCCAGCGGCAGTGGCTGGACAAACGATGGTTAGTCTCCTGAGCATGGAAACAAACCACCCTTTGCCCTAAACAAATCACGGCTTAGTGTTGTGCATGGTCCAGGCCACTGATGTGCCCAACGAGGTTATGTGCCTCAGTATTGTCATCGTGTTTCATGCCCAGTGGTGAGTCTTAGCTAATGGTGTTTGTGATGAAATAGGTGTGTGCTTTGGGCACACTCCTGTATACTTGTGAAGTGTCCCCTTGTTTTTCATTGACAATTGCTTGTGCTTTTTTGCTCACGTTAATACTAAATACATTTCATGCATTAAACTATGTTTTACAATTAAAACTATGAATATGCAGGAGGCAGTGATGGCCACCAGCCTAAATAGCTTTAAAAGTGGGCTATTGAAGGCTCCTTGCCATGATAGCTGTGCTTCTGAATACTGTTGCTGGAAAACACAGGGAGGGGAGGTGCCTCTCTTGTGGGCTTCCCCCAGCCGCCTGATTGGTCTCTGTGAGCCCAGGATACTGGACTAGGTGGGCCATTGCCCTGATCCAGCGGGGCTCTCGTCTCACGTTCATGGCGGATCGCTTGACCCAGTGCTGTCACCTGGATCACAAGGGCAAAGAGAGGGCATGTCATTTTCCAAAAATGGTTCTGATCTGATCAGCTGTGGTCAACTTCCTGACTTGAGTGAAAAGCACTTATCTCAAAGGTTTTCGCCAAGGCAAAGAGCTTCAGTTTTGGGCTTGTGCGTTATGGCAGGGGTCAGCAAACTTTTCCAGCAGGGGGCCGGTCCACTGTCCCTCAGACCTTGTGGGGGGCCAGACTATATTTTGGGGGGGGGGATGAACGAATTCCTATGCCCCGCAAATAACCCAGAGATGCCTTTTAAATAAAAGCACACATTCTACTAATGCAAAAACACACTGATTCCTGGACCATCCGCAGGCCAGATTTAGAAGGCGATTGGGCCGGATCCAGCCCCTGGGCCTTAGTTTGCCTACCCATGATCTATGACCAGATTCCTCAAACTGTTGATAGCTGAGGCACATACTGTCTCCTCCTGAATTAAAAGTGGAGGCTTAGGTTCACTCATTCACTAGAAGCTTATTTTTAGCATGTGTAGGAGGATGAATTTTCCTTTGCTCCCTCATCCTCCCAATGCATGAATCACTGATCATACTGGATGGAGGCAGACCTAGAGCAATGACTCGTTCCAAGAACTAGCTGGGAACTTTCCTTTTGCAGCTAGGTAGATTCTGCTGGATCTTTGGCTCACTTGGTTATTTCTCTTGAAGTCACATCTTATGCAGAAGGTGCAGAGTTGGGCCCAATATCTCCTAGCAGAGCTGCTAAATGCACCTGTCTGAAAACCTGGAAGAGCCCCTGCTAGTCAGTGCACAAAATTCTGAGCTAGATGGACCATGGTCTGGCTTGGGATAAGGCCGCTTCCTTACACCAAGAAAGTGTAGCTGTGTTGTTTAGTGGTTTAGAGTGCAGGACTAGAACCTGGGAGACCAGGATTCAAATCCATACTCAGCTATGAAGCTCGCTGGGTGACCTTGGGCCAGTCAATGACTCAGCCTAGCCCACCTCACAGGGTTGTTGTGAGGATAAAAGAGGAGGGGGAGAACCATGTACATCGCCCTGAGCTTCTTGGAGGAAAAATGGGTTATAATAAACAAATGGGTACACAATCATGCGGAGACAGTCTTCTGACAAGTCTCTTGCTGCTGTGTTACGGTGTTGGGAGTGACTGAGTCATCCAGCAGAGAAATAACCACCAAAAGTCGCAGAGAAATATCCATCCAAGCTGGTTAGAGAGAAGTGTGGCCTGAATGATAAACCACACAGAGCGATTATGGGCTGCCTCCTTCATTTGTTGACAAGTTGGGCTTTTAAATTAATGTACCAGTGGGTTAAACCACAGAGCCTAGGACTTGCCTATCAGAAGGTCGGCGGTTCGAATCCCCACAACTGGGTGAGCTCCCGTTGCTCAGTCCCTGCTCCTGCCAACCTAGCAGTTCGAAAGCACGTCAAAGTGCAAGTAGATCAATAGGTACCGCTCCAGCAGGAAGGTAAATGGTGTTTCCGTGTGCTGCTCTGGTTTGCCAGAAGCGGCCTAGTCATGCTGGCCACATGACCCGGAAGCTATACACCGGCTCCCTCGGCCAATAAAGTGAGATGAGCGCCGCAACCCCAGAGTCGGCCACGACTGGGCCTAATGGTCAGGGGTCCCTTTACCTTACCAGTTTTATATCTAGGAACCTGATACCAGGTCATGGAATGTCTGGTCTAAGGCCTGGTCGATTGAGGTGGATAAAACGATACTACGGACTGAAAGTAGAAGATAGCATTTCAGCATGCTGCCTTGCAAGTTTTTTTTTAAAATAAAAAACAAAGCCCAATTTTTTTTAAGTACATAGAAAGTTAGCATAGCAAGGGGTGTGGTGGGCTGAAACATTTATTCCTGCTGTGCTAAATTTCTGCTTGCAGGGAATTGCTTCTTTATGGAAGGGAAGATTCCACCCCCTTCCTTTATTTTTAGAATTTTAATCTGAAGCAATAAAGTTCACTCTTAACATCTTGGGGTTCTTCCCCTGAAGGATAATGTCCCCACCTCCTTTGATTGATCTGTTTACCCATGTTCTTTAATACCATTCGTTGGGTGCAAACCTTTGCACCCAACAAATGGTATTAAAGAACACATTCTATTTATTTTTTACCTCTCTTTTGCTTTTCCTGCAATAAACAGGACCAGTTGAGAAGATGCTTCCCACTTGCCCCAGGATTGTACCTGGAGTTAAGACTGGGAATTGACCTCTGACTCTCCCCTCTGCTCCTCCCCTTTCTCCTCTTGTCCCTCACTGCAGGGACAAGGGATTGGGGGACAGTGTAGGTTTATGTGAACATGGGGTCTCCCTGCTACTGCGAAATAAAACCTACTTTTTGGTGGTTTGCTTCAAAGTGGGGGATATCATCTGAATAGACGCCTGGAAAGGCAATTAAGGAGCAAGGAGGTGGCCTTATTTATCAGCCTTCTGTATAAGAACATAAGAAGAGCTGTGCTGGATTAGACCAGTGGCTCATTCAGTCCAGCATCCTGTTCTCACAGTGGCCCCAGATGCCCATGGGAAACAGGGAAACAAAGCAGGATTTGAGCACTAGAAAACCCTCCTTTCCCATGGTTTCCAGCAACTGGTATTCAGAAGTGTTGCTGCCTCCCAGCTGTGGATTCGTAATGTAACCATCATGGTTCGTTCATCTCCTGAAACCATAGTTTGTCTCCTTGTGTTACGGTTTTCGAGACTTGGTGTAGTTATTTTAAACATTGTGCAGGGAATAAAAACTTGGTTGTCCTTCTCCTCACCCTTTCCACATGTCCAAAATCATCTTACAGGGAGCCGTCGGATTGTGGATGTAATGGACGTCAACACACAAAAGGGCACGGAGATGAGCATGTCCCAGTTTGTGCGATATTACGAAACCCCGGAGGCGGAACGCAAGAAGTTGTACAACGTGATCAGCCTCGAGTTCAGCCACACGAAGCTGGCAAACATCGTCAAGCGCCCCAATGTGGTAAGCTGAGACCTCTTTGGCTGGTTATTGCGCTTAGGGTATTGGGGCGTCGACATTGGGGCAGTTCGGTCCTTTGAGACCAGGGAGTAACCTGACCCTCTAGGTCAGCGGTTCTCAACCTGTGGGTCCCCAGATGTTGTTAGACTACAACTCCCATCATCCCTGAGCTCTGGCCTTGCTAGCTAGGGGTGATGGGAGTTGTAGTCCAACAACATCTGGGGACCCACAGGTTGAGAAAGGCTGCTCTAGGTGTTGGGTCACATCTTCCCTGACCATTGGCCATTCTGGCTGGAGCTGATGGGAGTTGGGGGACCCCCAACACGTGGAGTGCCAAAGGTGCCCCATTCCTAGTTTATTCCCTAGTCTTAGCGGTCTTACTGAAGGTCCTCCTTTTTAGATGTCAGTGTACGTTGCTCCACTTACTCTAAAATGTGATGAGCCTGCCCTGCTGCATTTTGGGGGGTCTTCCTGTTAGTCCTGCTGAGCCAGTCAATGGGCATCTGCCCAAAAGTCCTATCCTGAAAGCATCGCGTGTGTGTGTTTGTGTGTTTGTTCAGTGAACACTGCAGAAGAACCTGTTGGATCTGACCCGTGGCCCCTCCAGTCCAGCATCCTGTTCTTACATTGGCCCACCGAATGCTGGTGGGAAACCAGTGAGCAGATCGAGAGAGCGAGAGCAACTCTTGCCCTCCCCTGGTTTCCAGCAACTGGTATTCGGAAGTCAGAGCACATATAAATAAATATAGAACAATAGCCCAGACTTTGGAACTGCCTCCCTAGGGAAGTTAGAATGGCGCTCTCCTTTTTGGAAACTTACTGCTTTTCATGAGGGAGCTAGTGGTGTGCTGGTTTGTAATTATTATTACCATTATTATTATTATTATTATTATTATTATTATTATTATTATTATTATTATGTTTTAGATCCATCTACCTGTTTGTCTAATTGTCCCCCCCCCTGTGTTTTGAGCTGTTCTTATTTTTAATATCTGCAAGCTGTCTTGAGTCCCTGTCGGAGGGGGGGGGGAGGCAGGATATAAATAAAATTACAGTAGTCATAATAAAGCAAAGCCAGCGTGGCTAGTAGCCATCGATAGCCCTCTCTGCCATGAGCTTGTCCAGGGGTCAGCAAACTTTTTCAGTAGGGGGCCGGTCCACTGTCCCTCAGACCTTGTGGGCGGCCGGACTATATTTTTTTTTTGGGGGGGGGAGAACGAATTCCTATGCCCACAAATAACCCAGAGATGCATTTTAAATAAAAGGACACATTCAACTTACGTAAAAACACGCTGATTCCCAGACCGTCCGCAGGCCAGATTTAGAAGGCGATTGGGCCGGATCCAGCGCCCAGGCCTTAGTTTGCCTACCCATGAGCTTGTCTATTCCTCTTTTAAAGGTATCCAACTTGGCCGCTATCACTGCCTCCTGCAGCAGGGAGTTCCATTGTGTGACTGTCTGCTGTGTGAAAATGGACTTAGTAATCTGTCCTGAATCTCCCAACCTTCAGTTGCGTTGGATGCCCAGGAGTTTTAGTGTTATGAGAGAAGAGGAAAGCTCTTCCCTGTCCACTTTCTCCATGCCAGGCATAATTTTAGAAACCTTTGTCATGCTGTGTCTTATTCCCAACTTAGTTTTCTCCGAACTAAAAAGGCCCCAGAGCTGCAGCCTTTCCTTGCAGGGGTGTCACTCCCCCCCGGATCATTTTGCTTGCAGTTTCCTGAACTTTTTTCCCAACTCAACAATATCCTTTTTGAGTTGAAGCGACCAGAATGGTACACAGGACTTCAAATATGGTCACACCATGGAGTGATTTGTAGTAGGGCTGTGATTGTAATCCGTTAGATTAATCAGTTAAAATTATTGACTAAAAGGCATCCTCAATTAATTGGGAAACACATTTTTTAAAGAAGTTTATATTTAAAATATAATTTTAATGTAACAATTGCAGATAGCAGGGGCCCTCTTACAAGAGGCGTTCTCAACCTCTCCATCCTGTCTGAAGAGGAATTTTTTATAAAATTATTATTTTATAATGTGATTATAATATAGCTTTTATTAATTTCTCAAAAGCATTTTACCCTGTTTTTCACCCAAAAAGCTTGAGTAGCTTACAACGATCAGTAATAAGACAGGGATAAGAAACAGATGCATGTTTCTGCTTTCCTCTTCCCTTGAAATGATTATTCTAATCATATGCAAATATATACAGGTTTGATTGATTGATTTCCTCCATTAAAACTTATTTTTATTGACTGACCTTGCCGTGCTCTCTTGGCTTGTATGTTTCTATGCTTCTGTGCTTCATGTTAACAGGGCTACTCTGGAGTAGGTAAGCAGCGGCTATGTGCCCTGTCTCTCGTCTTCCTCTTTCAGTTCTATCCTGCCTAATTCATAGGGATCATCCAATGGAACTGATTGGCAGTAGACACAGGACCAAGGGAATTATTTCTCCATGCACCACACGGTGCATAATCAACTTAACACAGTTCATCGTCCCATGATTTTGTTGTGGCTGCTAGTTGCAGGCTTGCAAACAGCCACTTGGCTATTGGATAAATTCACAGGGGACTGTCCTGTCGATGGCTGTTAGGCGTAATTGCTAGGATTGGAACCTGTAGTGGCTGATAACTGGATTAGTGGAACTTTTAATGCCTTCCCTTCCCCGCACCAGGATTTGTTTCATTCTTGTAAAGGTTTCTCCATTGAGAAAGAGCAGCTGTTTCTATGGATCAGTGGAGAATCATAATGGCTGTGTGGTAGAACCTTCATGCCTGGGTAACTGAATACGACTTGCTGGGAATGATGGTGGGAGAGGACTGTGGTCTTCATGGAGCATCTAATTGGTCACTGGGGGAAGCAAGATGCAAGCCTAGATGGACATTTGAGTCCAATCTAGCTGGGCTCTTCTTATGAGTCTTTATGGCTGCCTCCCTGTTTGATGTCTTCCTATGCCCTGTCAATTGTTGCAGATGGATTGCTGAACCCGGGGGGACCCCTGGTGTGATCCAGCGCAGGCATGGCCTACTTGATGATGTGCACATCCACCTAGTCTGCCTGATCCCAGTCAATGGGAACTTAGTTCTAAGTCTCCCCAAACATCTGTTCACAGTCTTGCAAATTCACACTCCAAAAGAGACTAGGGCCCTGCGGGACTTGACATCTTTCCGCAGGGCCTGCAAGACAGAGCTGTTCCACCAGGCCTTTGGCCAAGGCACAGTCTGACCCCCTCCTTTGGTAATCCTCACAGAACTCTAGCTCAGTGGTTGCCATTAATTTGATTTTGAACTGATTTTAAAATGAATTGATTTTAGAATGCTGTTACTTTTATTGTTGTTAGCTGTTCTGAGCCCGGCTTTGGCTGGGGAGTGCGGGATATAAATAAATTGTTGTTGTTGTTGTTGTTGTTGTTGTTGTTGTTGTTGTTGTTGTTGTTGTTGTTATGTCCCAACATTTCATGTCCCCTAAATAAATAAAAATGTTTGCCCTAACAAAATCCTGAGAATGGTGCACAAGTTGTTGTGTACAAATGTGACATTGTGAGATCTAAGCCAGCCTCAGCAAACAATGGAACCGTACAGTAACCGTGAGAGGAATGTAATCTTTGTAATTCACATTTCTGGCAGAATTCAGCATTGTGTGTTGCAGAATGTGGATTGCTTGGGGTGGCAGAGTTTTGGTTTCTTTTTCCCCCGGCACACACATAGCTCTGCCAGTATCCCTTCCTTGCTCTGAGATCTTTCTCCAACATTTCCTGACTTAACTGGTTCCTTTGGATGCCCTTTTAGGTAGACTTGGTCGACTGGGTGGATAACATGTGGCCTCGGCATCTGAAGGAGAGACAGACAGACGCCACCAATACCATCTCGGAGATGAAGTATCCAAAAGTAAAAAAGTAAGTTGATTTCGCTTCATTATGAACCACTCCCTGTGGAATCTCCTGCTGGTGCGAAGCTTTGGCTTCGGATGAAATTTGAACTGAGCTATGCGACCGGCAGACTCATGTGGTGTGGCTCTTGTTGGGCTGGAATTATTTTGGGACGCAAGGCGGGGATTGCATGTTTGAATGTTCTCTGTGTCAGTGATGGAACACAGACAGGGCAAGGTTCCCAGGGACCCCAAGAGCTGTTTGCAGAGGTGCAAGGCATCACCGGTGAAAAGACTAGCCCAGCACAAAGTGGTTGCGGTCAGTTTGAGGTGGGGGTCACCGATGTGGGACCTGAGGGCAGAGTGGCGCCCCTGAGGTGTTTCCCAGGTGCCCGTGATGCCTCTTAGCCTGCATCCCCACCCTGCGTTTTTTATTGTGATGTGGTGAAGAGCGATACCTCCTCACCCCGCAAAGTACACAGAACTGCACAGCAGGGGACTAGATGACCCTTAGGGTCCTTTCCAACTCCACAGTTCAGTGATTCTATGCAGTTAGAAGAGTGATACGCATTTGGTGATTCTGGCTGAGTGTCTGGGCACATCTGCCAATACGTTCGAGAGGTACTGGCCGATCAGAAGGGCCTCTGGCTCTGGTTGTAACCTTAGATAGGAGCTGGGCAAGCAGAATATCTTAGCAAAGTTTATTATTTAGTATTATTTATTCTGTCCAAGGAGCATGGGGCCACGCTTTGGAACCCTTCCTCAAGCTGCTATAGGAATCTCGTTCAGTTTTTGATATTTCAGCTGCACCACTTTCATAGCCACAAAAGCTAGAAATGTGGGCAGTGTGGCATTGTTTTAAAGAAAGCTTAGATTCTCAGGAAGCTCATGTTCTGTGCTTTTGTCTGCATTTCCAAGGAACTGAAGCATACAAGAAGCCTTGCTACTGTGTGTGCCTGTAGTTCTGTGTGCTCTTTCTAAATCTAAATCTAATGCTGGTCCAATTTTCTCAAATGGAAAGCAGACCAGCAAAAAAGCAAAAGAGAAATGAAAAGTGATGGTGGTTTTTGCAAACACAGATGGTGCCATCCAGTGCAGATGTTGATTTTGGCTGCAGACTGCAAAGTTCTGTGCTGGGGATGAAGTTAGCGGTTGTTCCATCTGCTGTACCAGTTCAGAGATGATGCTTGAGAAGGAGCTGGAGAATGAACTGGATCTGTTCCATTAACTCTTTTGAGGATGATGCTTCTTTCCCCCATCTCCTCCTTCCTTTCATTGATGTTCTGAATATTGTTGTGAATTGCTTTGAACAGGCAGTGAGTGACTTGCTTCCTGTGAAAGGCAAGGATCCCCGGATTATGGGACAACTGCCACTGTGTTGTTGGGGGAAAACAAATGAATGAAAAAGTGTCTGCAGACCTGGTGGCCTCAGGGCACAGAGAAGGATGTCTGTGTTCCCGTAGCGCTGTCTTTCTCTTCAGTACCAGTCGGCCTCTGCTGGGGGTGGAACATCTATATCAAGTATGATCACATCAGTCGCTTCTCATGGCTTAGCTTTACATGTAGAGGCTGTGGAAAGCCTTGCAGTTTGCACTCCCCTCCCTTCTTTTGCATACAAGAGGAGGAAATAAACTTGCACTTTCAATTTCAAAGTAGCTGGAGCTCCCCATTACATCCGGACTTGAGGAGTGCTTGTGAATGTAAGATTGTTTTTGTTTACATAGCAAGATTTATATACTGTTTAATGAAAAATAAACAAGCTTATAAGCAAACTTACAATTTTGCCTTGCTTTCTAACTAGAGCCTAAAACCTGGGTGGGCAACCTGGGGCCCTCCAGCTGGGCCAGTGGTTGGGATGATGGAAATTGTAGCCGAACAATGTCTGGAGGGCCACAGAATAGCCATCCCTGAGCTAAACCTGCCAGGGGATTCTGGTTAGTCTTGAAGAACACCGCAGGAGGGGAGGGTGAGTGCCCAGCTTCTACCCATAATGCTAAATGAGGGGTGTGGAAGCTGTGGCCCCCTCCCAGTGTAGTTGGACTCCACTGCCCATCATCGCTGACTGTTGGTCCCTAAACGGCCTCGGTCCAGTATACCTGAAGGAGCGTCTCCACCCCCATCATTCTGCCCGGACGCTGAGGTCCAGCGCTGAGGGCCTTCTGGCGGTTCCCTCATTGCGAGAAGCAAAGCTACAGGGAACCAGGCAGAGGGCCTTCTCGGTAGTGGCACCCGCCCTGTGGAACGCCCTTCCAGCAGATGTCAAAGCGATAAACAATTACCTGACATTCAGAAGACATCTTAAGGCAGCCCTCTTCAGGGAAGTTTTTAACGTGTGATATTTTACTGTATTTTTGGTTTCTATGGAAGCCGCCCAGAGTGGCTGGGGAGGCCCAGCCAGATGGGCGGGGTATAAATAATTATTATTATTATTATTATTATTATTATTATTATTATTATTCATCCTAGATGGGGCTGCTGCGTGTTGGAGGGTCATTTGTTCCCCATCCCTGAGTTAAGCCACTATTTAGTGTTATCTGAAATGGCTCTTCCTCTTGAGTCATATGAAAAGCAAACTTTTCCAGGTGTAAGTGTGAACCTTGCCCCCAATTTTTACCGAGAAATAAAGTGTTCCTCATCTTCAGCCTTCAGAGTTTTGGGGAGCACAGCACACTAAGTTCCATATTGTATATTTACTAGGGCTTCTATCCCTGCTCACATTGATTGCCACCCCATACCCTGAAAGTTTGCCTAAAACTTCCCCAACGACTCCCCCCAATACTGCGATCCTCCTGCTGTTGGTCCTGCACACAGAGCAGAGGGGAATGAAGAGGAAGGAGTCTTCGTCTCCACTCTGCTTCTTGACACAAGGAGGTTTGAAATGGCAGTAGACCACGGGCAGAGAGGCTTCAGCCTGTGGCAGCAGTGGCAACCACGGGGAGCTTGGGAAGGCCTTCATGGGCTGACCACCTGGCTGCCCAGTCACTTGCCCCTCCAGACAACCTGTACCTTTCCTTTCTCGGCCACCTGGGCCACCCACTTGCTTTCTATGCCCCCGTTGTGTGTGCATGCTCCATAAGCGAGCCAAGGGTGTGACAACCTGCGCAACATGGGAAGCCCTTAGCAACTTGGGACTTGCTTGCCTTCAATATCACCTTACCCCACATGTGCCCACTCAACCGCTTCAGTCGGCAGAATGGGCTGCCACATAATACCCATCCCACTTTTGTAAGAACTTGGTTGTTTAGTGTAGCAGCATCTACACTTTGGAACTCCCTGCATATTGAGATCGAGCAGATACCTTCACTGTACTGTTTTTGGCGCCTGCTTAAAACATTTTTGTTTCGGCAAGCCTGCCCAGATGGCTAGAAAGTTGAGGTAATTCTTAACCTGTATTTCGACTTTTGGATGTTTTAAAGCAGGGGTGCCCAAACTTTTTTCAAAGAGGGCCAGATTTGATGAAGTGAACATGCATGAGGGCTGGCCAAAGTTTTAAGAATTTGTCCCCAATAAATAAACTGCCACAGGGGCTGGAGAAAACCAACCGGCGGGACAGATTAGGCCCCCAAAACGGACTTTGGACATGTCTGTTTTAAAGTATGGCTGTGAATTCTTCTCAATTTTTTTTGTTTTATCTTTTTGTAAATCAAAAAAACAAAACACACAACTCAATCAAGCAGTATATGAATCTTATGAAAGAAAAGAAAAGAAAAGGGAAGGCCAATCTGGGCCATTTGCTTGCTTGTACTTCTAGCCTGCTTGGCTTGCTCACTCTGCAGACTGTTGTTATTATTTATTAAATGTACATACCACTCTTCATTTGAGGATCAGAGTGTGGCTTAGAGCAGAAAAACGCTAAAATGCATGACATTATAGCAAACACAATAATTCCCTCCCCCAATTGTTTTCACACCACTGTTCATGTGGCCTACTGGCCACCTACTGGCAGCCATGCAAACTGCAGCATGACAACTTTTTCCTTAAAAAAAACAAACCCAGAAAGGAGATACAGTGGTACCTCGGGTTACATACGTTTCAGGTTACAGACTCCACTAACCCAGAAATATTACCTCGGGTTAAGAACTTTGCTTCAGGATGAGGACAGAAATCGTGCTCAGGTGGCGCGGCGGCAGCAGGAGGCCCCATTAGCTAAAGTGGTGCTTCATTTTAAGACCAGTTTCAGGTTAAGAACGGACCTCCAGAACAAATTAAGTTCTTAACCCCGGGGTACCACTGTATTTTTTAAGACAGCAGACCAGTGCTGTGTTGGGTTTTCCTTGCTTTCCCAGCTATGCTTGTGTGATCATGCAGTGGCTGGATTTGCAGGATTTGCAGTTTAAGAGACTGTGCAGGTCCTCCTGCGGTGGCAGCTGCGGCCTTGTGAGTGAAACCCAAAGGGCGGTATCAGGATGAGAGCAGGAAATGCCATCTGGATAATCCCGGCCCTTCGAGGGCATCCCTCTTCTTGATGCCAGACCTGAATGTGGTTTTTATTGTGGGAAGGTGTTTTGAGAGCTTCTTGGAGCACCTGCTAGAAACATTCCTGTATAGACAAGCCTACCCAGATGCTTAGAAAGTTGAGGTAATTCTTAATCTGGTGAAGTATTTCAACCTTCAAAGTTTCTTTCGGAAATCAAAAGAAATAAAGATCATCAAGCTCGAGACGAAACAAAATGACCGCCTCAGTTTCTCTCTCTTTTATGGTTGGCTGTCTTAACTGTACAGTGGTACCTCGGGTTAAGTACTTAATTTGTTCCGGAGGTCTGTTCTTAACCTGAAACTGTTCTTAACCTGAAGCACCACTTTAGCTAATGGGGCCTCCTGCTGCCGCTGCACTGCCGGAGCACGATTTCTGTTCTCATCCTGAAGCAAAGTTCTTAACCCGAGGTACTATTTCTAGGTTAGCGGGGTTTGTAACCTGAAGCGTATGTAACCTGAAGCGTATGTAACCCGAGGTACCACTGTATTTTGTTCTGAAATTGTTCTATGGTTCTTTGGACCGCAATAAAGATTTATTATTACAGTGGTACCTCGGGTTACATACGCTTCAGGTTACAGACTCTACTAACCCAGAAATAGTGTTTCAGGTTAAGAACTTTCCTTCAGGATGAGAACAGAAATCGTGCTTCGGTGGCGCGCCAGCAGCAGGAGGCCCCATTAGCTAAAGTGGTGCTTCAGGTTAAGAACGAACCTCTGGAACGAATTAAGTACTTAACCCGAGGTACCACTGTATTAAGTATTTCAACCTTTGGACGTTTTAAAGTATGGCTATGAATTCGTCTCTGTTTTCTTGTTTTATCCTTTTGTAAATTGCTTTGAAGGTTGTTGTTTTTCGCAGTCAAGCAGTATATGAATCTTATGAAATAAATAAATGCTATAAATATTCCAAATAATAATAATAATATACACCTGGATTACAAAGTTTGTACATAACTTGACATCTTTGCAGGCTCGTAGCCAAAACTCCTATGGTCTAAGTGGGCAAGGAATCATTGCAGAACAGCTGGATTATAAATATAGGTCGCTTAAAAAGTTATTACTCTGTGTTACTATTTAGGGAGCAGTTGGTTAGAACAAGGCCTTCCCACTTCCCTTTATATCTTTGCAGCTAGGAGGTCTGGGGCCTTCCAAATGTTGTTGGATTCCCGCACAGCCAGAGGTTAGGGATTTGGGGAATCAACTCCGACAAGATCTGAAGGGCTGTGGGTTCTCCACCCCTGGGCTAGAGGCTGATGTTTTTCAGTGCAAGCGGAACATGATTTTTCCTTTCCTCCTTTTCTTCTCTTCCCCCCCCTTCCCTTTCTTTCGTTAAACTTGCCAGTAATTTCTATGTAGTCATTTTATTTATTTACAATTTTAAATGCAAGCTGAACATTGAGGGAGGGTTCTCCCCCCCCCCCCGAATATCCCTGATTTTGTTACAGGTCCACCTGAACTGCTGCCTGGTGCTTGGGGGGCCTATTCTCACCACCTCAGGCCTTAAATGGTGGCGTCAGCTGTTAATGCCTGTAAGGTGACGGCAGGTGTGCCCTTTGCCCGGTGGCACCAATGTGTGCCCTTTAAGGTGGAAATGTGAGAGAAAAATGTAGGCACCGTGAGACCCTACAAACTGCATCTGTTGATTTTATTGAATGAAAATGGTTGATTGCTCCAAAGCAGTTTTGAATATGTACAGAACATGTTATGTTAAACCACAGATAAAACCCTATATGAAACAGCAGAAACCGCATTCTTTGGAGAGAGGGAAACACCGGCTTTGTTTCCCAGGCCTGTGAACCCTTATTACTTGGACAAATGGAGAGTGAATTCAGGTTCCTTTCTGTGTTTTGATAACCTGCTGCACCCAAAGGACTTGGGCCGGTAGCAGCACTGACCGGGCAGATGTCTTTAATTGTGTAGACGCAGAATGTTTTGTCTATGCTACAGGAGATTAAAACCTCTTCACATATTAGCGCATCCCTCCACAGAAGGTTCTCACTCAGCCATGATGCTTGTGAGCATAAGAAGGGCCTACTGGGTCAGGCCGATAGCCCATCTAGTCCTGTATCCTGTTCTCACAGTGGCCAACCAGACACCTGTGGAGCAGAACATGAGCACCAGAGAGAGTTATCTCCCCTCTTGAAGTTGTGGAGGCAGAGCACATCATGGCTGGCAGTCGTTCATACTCTTCTCCTCCATGAATTTGTTTCCCATACTATTTGATACCATTGGTCCATGCTTACTCCTGATAGGTCTCTCCAGTGTCTGGTTATGGTGTTTCTGGCTGCTGATAGTAGGTGGGTTATGAGTGCTTTGTGGTGTAAATGGGCATTGTTGTCTTGGAATATGTTTAGTAGGGCCAATTCTGGCGTGATGTGTAATACTTTCTTAGTTATTTTACATATTTCTCGTATGGCTGTTGTCCAGAATAGTTGGATTTTGGGACACTCCCACCACATGTGGAGGTATGTGCCTGTGGAGGTGCACCCTTTCCAGCATTTTGGTGAGGTTCCTGGGCGTATTAGTGCTATTGTGCAATCTTTTTTTAAAGCCATCCAGGTTGGTCGTCATCACTTCCTCCTCAGGGAGCAAGTTCCATAGTTTAACTATGTGCTGCACAAAGAAGTACTTTCCTTTATCTGCCCTAAGTCTTCAAAAACACAGCTTCACAAGTTCTAGTGTTAGGGAGAAACACTTTTCTCTATCCACTTTCTCCATGAGAGGCATAATTTTATAATCTCTTACCGCAGGCTATTCACTCCCTTAGCCTAATCTACCTCACAGGTCTCTTTGCAAAGATCAAATCCAGCAGAGAGAGAGTGAGAGACCCACATACTGTATTTACTCAAATCTAATGCTCACCTTTTTTGGCCAAATTACGTTGCGAAAATTAAGGTGTGTATTAGATTCGATGGCACATACTCATTCGCCAGCAAATGCGTTTTTGGTTTCAAAATTCTGAAAATTATGATTTGGGGGCAGGGAGGTGTGAGTGTCCTTTGCATGTGTGTGTTGTGGGAGGGAGAGGGGCTGCTGAGCTGGATAAGGACACGCTTTCTCCAAACCCTGGGGGTACGGATGTTAGCTGTTGTTCAGTGGGGAGTGTCCCCCCCATCCCATCCCATCCCATCCACTTCCTACCTCTTTTTTCTCTCCAAACAAAGGCAAGAGGGGTGGGAGAGAGGATATGCTTTGAGCAAGATGGGCTTGTCCTTTGCAGCAGAGGCAGGAAGACCAGTACTGTGGTACCTCGGGTTAAGAACTTAATTCGTTCCGGAGGTCCGTTCTTAACCTGAAACTGTTCTTAACCTGAAGCACCACTTTAGCTAATGGGGCCTCCTGCTGCTGCTGCGCCGCTGGAGCACGATTTCTGTTCTCATCCTGAAGCAAAGTTCTTAACCCGAGGTACTATTTCTGGCTTAGCGGAGTCTGTAACCTGAAGCGTCTGTAACCCAAGGTACCACTGTACCAGAAACGTTATTGTCGGTTAACTCTTGCTTTGCTTTGTATTTCTGTACTTAGGCTTAGGTGGATTTTTTTTTTTTTGTAGTAATTGAATTTATTGAATGGTTGGTTTTTGCCATTTTTGAATTTACCAACATGTATGTCATATATTTGTATTTCCAACGCTCTGTGTTTGATATTTTGAATGTTTGCTGTAAGACACTTCAGGCATAGCTAATTGTGGAAAAGCGTCATATAAGTAAACTCAATCAATTGACTTATTCATCCCTTAAATCCTGCACTGTGGAACTGGCCACCCTAAATCATATTTATGCTGCCATGTTTTCCCTCTGAACTACAGGATAGTTCAGAAACAAAGGCCACACTCCCCTCACCTGATGGTTGCAGAAATCCACAGTTTTGCTTATGGCAATTTGTTGCTGCCTCACAGTTCATTGTGGCAGTTAAGGCAAAATCACAATTTTTTGTTTCCCTTCACTGCAGACTAGTAGCTGGGTGTGTGTGTGCGCCTGGCTTTTTCGATTGATTGTCTTTTTATCATACTGTTTCCTTGAAGAGAGGCTAAGGGTGATTCACCCCTGCTTTTAATTTCACAACAACCTTGTGAGGTAGGTTAGGGTGAGAGCCCAGAATGGCCCGAGGCCAACCAGTGAACTTCCACAGCTGAAAGGGGTTTTGAACCCGAGTCTCAACATCCTATTTCATCACTGCAGCCCCTACACTAGGTTGGCAGTTTAGATAATGGCAATGGGCTCCCCCTGGAATGATGGGCTAGAACTTGCCAGTGGCTAATATGGAACCCTAGTATTGGAAATGTTACCCTTCCCTCCTCGAGATTGGAGACAGTGCAGTGCTGTGGTGTCAGTTCAGCTTTCTTGCCCTGCCCTGAAGTATCAGCGTATGTTGCTCTTGGCACCTGTTGTGACATAAGTATGCCCCTCTTTCTACCCTTACCATGCCAGGTAGGTTGGACGAAGACCCTGTCTACTGTCCTTGTATGAAAACCATGTCCATGTAGGAATTAGCACAAATCTTATTGCGTAGATAATCATTCAGGGCAAGCCTGAATGCATGCACAGCGAGAAGCTGTGTGTTACTGTTCCTGTCTGGCGTGGTGCAGCAAAAAGAAGGGGTGAGAAATCAGAAGGAATTTCCTGTAGCAGTCAGGTCATGTGTGAAGTGGCCCTCCAAGATCTTCAAGGTGCTAAAAAAAATACAGTTAACTTCTCTGCAAAATAGGAATTTGAACTCAGTATATTTGAACTCAACACGGCACTCTGGGGTTAATGATATCCTCCTCTAGATATTTTGTTGTTGGAGACATAATTCTGCAAGTGGTAATTACTGCTACAGCTCAAAATATGTTGTTCTGGAGCATTCTCCTATTTGAATAACAGTGTTGCGCCCATCTGATACAGTGGACGTTCGGGTTGCGAACGTGATCCATGCGGGAGGCATGTTCGCAACCCGCAGCGTTCGCAACCCACAGTGCCACGTGTGCGCACGTGTGGGTCACGACTCAGCACTTATGTGCAAAACGCCGAAACCCGGAAGTAACCTGTTCCGGTACTTCCGGGTTTGGCGCAGTGCGCAACCCAAACATGCGCAACCTGAAGCGTCTGTAACCCGAGGTATGACTGTACTGTCTTTATATGCGTAGGTGAACTAGCTATGGCAGATGTTATGTATTGGGTTTAACATATTTTATGTTACAAGGCGCGTTTTATTTAACAGCAGACCTATTTTGTGGTACTGGTGTGATTTCTCCGCCTCCCAATTTATTGTTATTGTTTAGCTTGAAAAGTTACAATTTAAAGGGTAGTTAATGATTAACAACAATTTGGTGTTTCAGTGCTGTTTGTCAGGGTCAGTGAAAGTAATAATTTGCTCCAGTTTTTGTTTGTAAGATTAAAAAATGGCACTGATAGTAAGTGGCAGTGCTTCTGCAAAATTTCTTAACTGTCCTGTGGGATTATTTGTGTCTTTTAAATGCTCGTGGAGGGGAGACCCCTGGCATTTCAAATGCGTGTGAACATGAGGATAAGCGCAGAGAAACCATGTGAAGAATCCCAGACTTGAAGCACAACATTGTGTGTGTAAGGGCCCTCATAACTGAGCCCCTCACAACCAATTAATAAACGAACCTATCACGTCTCTCGCCTCATAAATACTCCATGCCTCATATTAGTGCCAAGAGAGCAGCTACAAACGTATGTTTAATTATGGGGGGAAACCAAAACCTCAAATCCTCTCTCTGCAGTTTTGCCATAGTTTTATGATGCTGGATTTTAGACTTGTGTTTTTCCAACCCCCCTGACGCGCTCTCTTAGAAGGAAGGAAGGAGTTACACTTTCCTCATTGGCCTGAACAAAAGAAAAAAGGAAAAAAGAAATCCCACGGAGACCAGGGAGCCATCTGCTAGGAATTGGGAGTGGTTTTATAGTCTGATCTCAGAGGTAGGGGTGGCCTTGTAAGGCCAGAGGCCAGAGGCTGGGCTGAAACTCCAGCCGGAGGCGAGGAACTGATCGGAGGGTAATGATTGTGTTTGTCTGTCCATTGGCTTATTCGCTTGTGCACATGCTTTCTCTAGGAGTTTGGCTGAACATGTGTGGCTTTTACTTCTCTCGTAGCAGGCCCAGTTTTCCTTCTGCATCTCTCTGTCCCTCATGTGAGACACTCCTTTCTGCTGCATGTACCTGCCGGGGAATTTTCTTTGTCAGTTGGTGTTGATCAATTCATCCCTCTGTGTTGGTTTTCCCATGATGGTTCTGTGTCTTCCCCCTTGCTTTTCCCTTTTTGCTCCCTTACACATCTGTGTCCACTATCTTTCCTATTTTTCTGCACATGTTGTTACATTTTACCTGTGAATTGGTGCATTTCTGGGAACTTGTCCGGAATTATTTGCTGATGAGGTTGATTTTGGCCACAGTGGGCCAGGAACATTTCTTCTGGAAACACCTGGGAATTGGGATGGTACCACAGAAATCTGTTCTTACACAATTCAGAAGGACACATTTCACCGTTTCAAAACATTGTACAGTGGTACCTCTGGATGCAAATGGGATCCATTCCGGAACCCCTTCGCATCCTGAAGTGAACGCAACCTGCGCACGTGATTCGCCACTTCTGCGCATGCGCGTGACGTCATTTTGAGCATCTGTGCATACGCGAGCGGCGAAACCCGGAAGTAACGTGCTCCATTACTTCCGGGTCGCCGTGGAGTGCAACCCGAAAACGCTCAACCTGAAGCTACTTCAACCCGAGGTATGACTGTACATACAATAGCTGGGTGTATAACAGAAATTTCTTGTTATCCCATATGTTGCCAGTTTGTGTGGTCCAAGGCAGTTGTTTGTGCCTTTTCTTCTGCTGTCCCTATCCATTTCCTGTGGCGATTCTGTGCCCCATTTTCCACAGCGTTGTGGGTTTCCGTTTCTGTTTCTTATGCAGTTATGCAAATCTGTGGCATACATTCATCATGTCACAGTGAGACTTCAGAATGGTCGAAGGAAATGTACATAGCATCTCTCGGAGATTTTTTATAAAAAAAATGTATAAAGGCAATCTTTAGAAGAGCATCAGACAAGGAAATCTCTGCCCACACATTTATGGGGACAACACAGGAAGAAAATAACACCCACAAAGCTTAAAGATGGCCTTTTTGGTGCTATAATGGAGTGTATGCAAAGTGACACAGCAATTGTTTCTAATTTGGGTGCAATTAAAGCGGTTGACACAAATGCTGCCTGAATCCTCTCCAGTTCAGCCTCAGCTAAGCAGCAGCACAGAAAATTCCCCAGTGAACCCCACCCTCACCCCACCCTGTATCTTACTGTTCACCACCTTCCAAATTTTTATTGACCTAACAAAAAAGAAATTACAAAATGCAACAGCTCAGTGGCTGAGCGTCTTTGTAGTCCACGGCAAAGTCACAAACTGAACTTTCTAGGGAGAAAATGAGGCATCAGAAAATACATGGCATCAGAAAATGCAAGATGGCTGTTGAAATTTAATGAAATTATCAAAGGATGGGCAGTGGAATTTAAATCTTGCATTTTTACTGGGGCTGCAAAAGTTTTTTAAAAAACAGCATTTTTATTTTTTTTTGCAAGAGTTTGCAGTTCAAGGAGCTGGAAGCCCCATGATTCTGCCTATCCTCCCCCCCCCCAGCTCCCCATGTCTTCTTAAGTGCTTAGGACTCTGCATTATTTTAAACGCGTTGCTCTCAGCCTATTGCAAGCAGTGGGAGAGCTTCACCTAGATGTGGGTTGAACTGAGGAAGTTTCCTTTTTTTCCAAAATGGACTCTCAAGCAATTTCATGCGGCAGAGAAAAGCCCCTTTGCGAAGTTGAGCCTCTTTCTCCCAGAGCAAAGGCAAGTCCGTTTTGTGATGAGAAACCTGCTTGCCAAGGCTGGAGTGGGATGTCAGATTAGCCTCCGCCGCAGAAGCTGCTGTGAGTGGAGCATGTGACTGCAGCGTTATGTTGGGAGGAAGCGGTAGAGGTCAACGCAAAGGCATTTCGCCAGAGACTGCATGGCGGATGAGAGCTTTTTCAGATCCCTAACCCTTTCATCAGCCGCTGATAGCGAACAGAGGAGCGTCAGATTAATAATGGAAATTTCAGGACAGAGTAGTTTATTTGCTCTCTGTTGCTGAGGGAGAATGGAGGGCTTCTGAAGGCCCTTTAAATCTATTTTATTAATCCATCTGTGTGAGGGGAAATTTGCCATTCTTGAGACTGGGTGTTCAACTTTGAGATGAGGCTAGGGGAACACTCAAGAAATTCCCTTGTTGCAGAACAAGGAAATCTGGGTATCTCCTTCCGTTGGCGCTGCTTCAGTTTCAAATGTTGTGGGGATTCCATTCAGACTGAAATGGTCGAGTTGCAGTCCACACAAACAGGCTAACAAACCGAAAGGTCTGTGGATTAATGGTATAGCACATGCTTTTCACATAGAAGACCCCAGATTCAGTTTATGGCCATTTAAGTTAAAGGCTGTCTAATGGCAAGTGCGGTTTTGAAAGATCTCTCTGCCTGTCTGAGTTTAGAGAAGTGCAGAAGTTTCTGAGTGCTTCACATTCTCAGTCCTCAGAATAGCCTTGTAAGGTAGGCTTGGATTAATACTCTCATAGCACATTTGGGGATGGGATTTCTAGAGCAATCCTATTGGTGTTGATTCAGAATTAAGCTCCATGCAGCACGTTCAGGGGGACTTACTCCCTGATAGGTTTATACAGAATCGCAGCTCTGGAGGGTTCATGGAAGATTTGAACTAGGACTTTTCTGGCGAACACACCTGGCCACAACACTAAAAAAGATTTGCCTGTTAGAATTATAGGCTATGTTAACAAATTGTATGCGGATTGCTTATTCATTTATCATTTTCAATTTTGTCCTTAAGATGATTGAAAATAATACAGCTTTGAATTTGGGGTTGTTGCTTGCTTGTAACTTTTAAATCTATTTTGCTAAAAGTTAGTTTACACATTCTTTTTCTTGTAGATGGACATCAAAAGAAAGAATAGTATGGTTTTCATTTCAGCTGGGCATGTGAAATAATAAAGTGGGGATAGAGAAGGACAGTTTATATAGAAAATGTGGAGGAATAAAGGACTCATATTTTGAAAAGTGGTATGTGGAGGTCAGAATCCAACCTAGTTACGCCTGCTTCAGCCTGCCGATTTAGGCATGTCCAGCTCTGTGTTGGATTGTCGCCTGAGAGTCTTAACAGCTTCTTTGGGATTCTGTAATATTTATTCCCCCTCTTTCCCCCCACCAAGGAGGAAAGATTTAAGTGTCTAAAATATCCCCTGGATGAAGCAGGAAAATTAATCTCCGTCTTGCCTTCAAAGTGCAGTTGAAATTCTGGAGTGGGGAAACAAATGAGGCTTGTAATTGTACAAGGAAAGCATTTTAATTGCAAGGCAGGGGTGCAAGGAGGGTTGGTGTGTTTCCCCCTCCCTTTTCCCGAATTCTGCAAATTTACTGTCTTCATGACAGCATTGCGTGTCAACTCCCGGCACTGGATGGGGTTGCTAGGCAGCAGGTTCTTCTATATCCCAAGACTTTCTGATTTGCCAGCCTTCCTGGTTAAGCCTCTTTCTAGCCTACCGTCTAGAGGGACTTTTGCATGCTGCTTGCATACTGTCGAGATCTTGCACCTGAAATGTGATGAAAGGGGGAGGAAAGCACGGCTTGTTGGAGGCTTGGGGAGGGGGAATGGGGGGGACTGGAGAGGGGATTCGCTTTTTGGCTCTGCATCCTCAGTCTGGTGCAGAAGGTTGGGGAAATAACTGTATGTAAAAAGGACGAGGCTGGGATACAAACCCTGAACCAGCAACCGGAACAAGGAAAAGAGGTTAGTGGGTTAAGTGGCGTGCATTTCCTGCCTTTGCGATGGTGCCTCCTGTAAACCTAAGAATGGAGGCAGTAATTCAGCCATTAGATATGGATGGAGGCTGGAGAATCAAGTGGAGCCGTTGGGAGGGGGGGGAGGTGGCTGACACTCTGTGCCTCTGCAGCCGCCCTGCTGTAAAACTGCTCCCAAACTCTCACAAAGGTGACTTGGGGAACGAATGGATTTAGTACTTTGCAAATTCCATCTGTGGATCCTTTCTCACGTTCTCTCATGACCAGAATCTTAGAAGATGATAAAAAACAGGAGCAGCTGAGCACAGCTCATTTTTCTAGGGACACTCTTGTCTTTGCCATCCCCTGCGAAAGCAACACTGGTTGTGAGTAAGCATCCACCTTGGTTTAGGTTTGAGCAGAACTGTTTCAAACTTTGTTATTGAACCGCATTTTAAAAGAGCTGGAAGAGAAGCTCTTCCTGCCCACCCGGAGCTAAGAATCACATTGGAACACAGAGCCAAGGGCTGTGCACGTAGATAGCCAGTTTCATTTCTCCGCTTTGGGGGGAGGGCTGTGTCCCCCCCCAACAGATATTCCACTAAGAAACCCAGAACTGCCTAGACGGGTTTTTCTTCCAGAATCCAGTTGTTTTAAAACCCATTCAGAGGATTAATGGAATGTATTCTTGCGAGACCCTTAACGTTTATGCAGTTACTACTAAACATTAATTTGTGGGAAATTGCTTTTGTTTCCTATGGTTGGTTGGATTTTTTTAAATGTTTATGTGCTTTGCAGGTACTGTCTGATGAGTGTGAAAGGATGCTTCACAGATTTTCACATTGATTTTGGGGGCACTTCAGTTTGGTATCATGTCTTCCGTGGAGGGAAGGTAAGTGGATGTGACACCTTTGGAGGAGGGGAAGGGGAAGGGGGGAAGAGCCCTTATTTGCAGCCCAGTAGCCTCTGATTTTATGCTCTTTATCAGATCCTTGTAATTGCTTATGCTCAGATTTTGGTCAGTAGAAAATGCTAAGATAGGAAGAACATCTTGCTGTGGTTTGTGAAACAAAAATGGAGCATTGTAATGTGCTTATTTGTTTATTTATTACACTTGTTCCCAGCTTCTTAATTTCTCCTGGGTGGCTGTGGGGACCTATAAAAAAACAGCTTATGACATTAAAATAAATAATTTTACACCAACAACTCATTATTAAAGCAAAATACCAACAAATAATAACCAACTATCACCATTTCTCAAATATCTGGTGAAAGAGAATGTGCTTGGCTTCAGAAACTGAGAAATATATGTTCTGTTAACCTAGTTCCAATAGGATCGCTCTCTGTTCTCAACTCTCAGGACAGGTGATTTATTTTCACACACACGGACGCGGGTGGCGCTGTGGGTTAAACCACAGAGCCTAGGACTTGCCGATCAGAAGGTCGGCGGTTCGAATCCCCGCAACGGGGTGAGCTCCCGTTGCTCGGTCCCTGCTCCTGCCAACCTAGCAGTTCGAAAGCACATCAAAGTGCAAGTAGATAAATAGGTGCCACTCCGGCGGGAAGGTAAACGGCGTTTCCGTGCGCTGCTCTGGTTCGCCAGAAGCGGCTTAGTCATGCTGGCCACATAACCCGGAAGCTGTACACCGGCTCTCTCAGCCAATAAAGCAAGATGAGCACCGCAACCCCAGAGTCGGTCACGACTGGACCTAATGGTCAGGGGTCCCTTTACCGTTATTAGGATTCAACTAAATGTTTATATATGCTGGTTGTTCTGCAACTAGATTCGCAGGTTCCTTTCTTGAGATCAAATCATAAGGTCTCAGAAGCCAAGTGCCACTCAATTTTTCTGCCCCATCTCTTACCACTGTTGGGGTTGTAATGACTTATGGGCTGCAGTTCAAGTGTGCTCTGGCCTTCCATCCCGCTCAGTCAAAAACTGAAGAAGTTGAGCATCTCTTCTGCAGAGCAGAAGTGCGGTTGGCTTGTTGCGCTCAACTTGATTTCAATTCTTGGGAATTGCTTGCCTAAAACTCGTACATTACTTGGGTGCAGATTTGGCATCAGGAACTCTGCAAGGCTGGTTTAGACGTATTTAGCCATATTAGGCTCCTTTGAACATACAGTATTTTTTTGTGTTCCACCATTAACTGGACAACACAAGCCCCTAGTAGATCTGGAACACACTGGGTGATCTTAAACCTCAGTTTCCCCCCTGTCTCTTGAGACAGACGGATGCCAATAAAATAAAAAGGCCCACAAAAAGTGGTGAAGAAAGTACCTAGCTACACAATAGAACAGTGTGGGGAAAGGTTCAAGTATGCAGCATGAAACAGACATACCTGTTGGCTAGAGCAGGCATGAAAGGTGTGAATATTGTGAAGCTGGTAGAGCCACTGGCATGCCAATACAAAATGCCGCCCAAATCAGATGGTAAACTCCATCTAGGGCTAAATATTGGCATGAGACCAATTGGTTTATTATTATTATTATTTAAAAGATTTCTGTACTGCTTTTCCAGTTGCTTATCTCACAAAGTGGTTTACAATCAGTAAAATACATTGGGGAAAATATCAGTGATACAGCAGTGAAACTAAAAGTTGTATTGCATTCAACAACAGCAAGACGTAGGCACACTGACTGGTCATGGCAGGACTCTGGAATCATGATACAGCTAGCCAAGAATTACCATAAGGGAAAGCCGAAAAGAATTTCCAAGAGAGATTTCTGGAAGTCCTTCTGATCAAGGCACAGCCCTTTTGCAAGGGTCTTTTTGGGGGAAACCTTTAAGCAGGAAACATTCAGGTGTGAAAAACGTTTATTCTGCACCTCCTTGGATAATGATGAGAAACCTTGAGGAAATGTTTATTGGGGTATGAGAAGAGATTCCCCTGCTTCTAGTTTTTCATTTTTATTTCTAGATCTTCTGGCTGATCCCTCCAACTTTGCAGAACCTAGAACTCTATGAGGAATGGGTTCTCTCAGGGAAGCAAAGTGATATCTTTCTGGGGGACAGGGTGGAGCTATGCCAAAGAATTGAACTGAAACAAGGGCACACCTTCTTCATTCCTTCAGGTAATGCAACTGTTTTTCAAAGCCATGTCCTTCTCCTTGCATGTTTTTGGGACTAGAACATATTCATGGAAGGCCATCACTTGATCCAGACCTGAACCGTTGCTGGATCTACAGCAGGTTGTTGCTTCCTGCAAGCAGAAAAATAGCAAGCCTGGGAGAAAGCTGCTTGCCTGGCCCCTTGCATGCAGGACTGTTTTTTCTGTTTCCAGGGAGTTCTTAGAAGCAGCAAAGTATTGAAAAGCAATGTGTGCCTTCCTTGCGGTCTGAAATAGTGTGGTTTGTTTCAGCCTCCCGATTGTGCTACATGCATCCTCCAGACCTGTGAGCCTCTAATCCAGTGTTCCTGAGGCCTCTGGCTGCTCAGTTTGGGGAGGGAAGGTGTTGAGCTGGCCTCTGAGCTAAAGCCGGCAGGTAGTAGTGCTCTGTTCACATAGTAAGGCCAGAGGGCCAAACTTCCGATAGGCATCCCAGCTCTGGCTAACCCCAAGGCTTCATGCTGCCTGCTACACGGAGGCAATGATGTTGCACACTCCTCCTCTGTCCTGTGCTTGAAGTCTGGGGGTCCTGGGTCCTGTACACACCTGTTCCTAGGTAGCCTACTAGGCAAAGCCACAGCTTCCAGCTTTGAGCTTCTTTGTTCAAGCCTTGGGGATATGGACACCAATATTACAGGCCCTTCAGTTTTTATAGTGAAAACACCATGACTGGGGGAATTTTAGCACACTGAAACTACACACTACTTAAGACAGCATTTATTATACTTACCTGGGGGGTGGAGGGCTTACCACGCAACAGCTGCCTAGTCTCTGACTGAGCACATGAAGATCCTAGTGTGCTCTTGTGTGTTGTATGCAGCTTTAGGAAAGAACCTGCATGCTGACATGTTTATCACGCAAACCCCCCATTTTGTTCTCTCCCCTTAAATCCTTCGCCCCATTCACCTTTCAGTGTTTTTTACTTCGCCACTCTCAGATGGTTTTTCCCAGGGGGTGTGTTCTTTTCCCAATGTCTTTCATTTTCTCCCCACCTTTCTAGGGTGGATTCATGCTGTCTATACTCCAGTAGATTCCTTGGTGTTTGGTGGAAACATCCTGCATAGTTTTAACGTTCCCATGCAGCTTCACATCTATGAGATCGAGGATAGAACGAGGGTAAGGATGCTCAAATATATCTGACTGTTCACTCATGCAATAACAGTTCTTTTTGAAAGGCAAGACACAGAAGGTACCAAGATGCCTGGGAAAAGACAGGTAACATAGCCTGTTGGTCTGTGGTCTCTTGGATGGAGAAACAACTCCCAAATCTTTGGGGCAGAGTAGAGAAGAAGCACAGTTGAGGTCTAGGACAGAGCAGCAGGCTGCATTGGATCAGGCTGGAGACCAGGAGCAGACTTGGGTCCACCTGGTGCTTCCCAGCTGATGTTAAATACCATCTTTTGAGCCCTGGTTTTTGCCATCCTCAGGCAGAGGAGGGATTCTGGCCAAACTCCAGGAGTTGCAGGCCATGGGCAGCTTGATGAGCACTTTTGAACCTTCATTGACATGACATGTTGGTGGCAACCTTCTGGGGAGCTAAGGAGAGACTTTGTGTGAGTTAGTGAGGTGAGCTTTCAGTAGCACCCCAGCAGCTGCAGAAATGAGATGCTGTTTTTGGTTCCTTCCCTTGCTCAACTGAATAAGGGTGGTTCTTTGGCAGGAGTGCCTCCACTCTCCACAGGCCCTGCAGGTTTGAGGACCAGTGGCTGCCCTTCTTCCTCCAAGTGGACCCATAAGCCCCACCAGACGACACCAGTCTACCTTCAGCTCCTCTTGGACCTGTGCTACCCAGAACAGAAGCCCATCACTCCTTTCCCTGCAATGCACTCTACCTAGCCTAGTCCTATTACTTCTCGTTCTGGCTTGGAGTCCTCATTTCCCATGGTGCATCCTCATAGCTTATCCCTGTCATTTATGTCATATCCCCACCAGGCCTTCTTTGCAGGTCTGTTGCCCCAGGACATCATTTTTGCAAAATTTTGTTTGACTGGGGAGGGGGTTGATGTTGTAAATTCTGCCTGCCAGCTGGCACAGGGCCACACTCCACCCCTTGGTTTTGATGGTTCCTCAACACTTGGCTTTATGGAATTCTAGTCTGTCATGGAATTCTGTCAATTGTTCCTGATTGGCTCCCTGGCACTTTTGTGAACATTGTGAACATTTTGTGAACATTGGCCAGTTACGTTGCCCTGTCAGTTGTTAGCCAACTGGGTCCTCCGTAGTAGTTCTGGAAATCCCACCCCCTCCAAGTGTCCCAAAAGGGGTTCCTCTCCACTGAGTGTGTGTGGTGCCCTCTGCTTTCCCCAGCTGCGTCATCTAGTGGGCCTTTCATGCCAGTTGAAACATAGAAGGTGACACTGTCCTTCACCTTTTTAGGAGGTGTTTGAGAGAAGGATCTACCCACTGGAACACAGGAGGTGACCCTTCTGCCTCAGTTTCCAGAGGTGCCATGTTAAATTGATAGGACTTTGCTGCTAATTTCTACACAACACAATTCAGAGAAGTTTGCTGTGCTTCAGAGGACAGGTGGGGCAAGTGCTTGGGGCTGTTGAAGTGTATGCATCACATGCAGGTAGTAGACAGATGTGTAGGGCACATTGCATCTCTCCCAAATTTACTTGTATGGCACACAGACTGCTGGGAGAACCCATAAAACCCCGTATTCCATTGTTTTGGTTGTTCCTTTTTTTAAAAAGTATGTTTATTTCGTTCAGATTTGTCCTGAGAATCTTGAAACATGAAAGGAGGGTAACTAGTGTTTTTTCAAAAGATAAATTAATCTAATCTGAATCTGAAAAGCCCCAAGTCTCCTCTCTGCCATGGATTCATTGCATGGCCTTGGTCAAGCCTCTCTCTCTCTCTCTCTCTCTCTCTCTCTCTCTCTCTCTCTCTCTCTCTCTGCCTCAGTTTCCAGTATGTACAACTTGGAACAATAGAGACCTATGTAACATGAGAAGGGTGTTATGAGGGTGAACACAGAATGAATGGGGCCATGCTTACTGATGTACCCTGCCCAACCAGGTTGAAGGTCTCCATTGCGTGATGTAAGGGTGTCCTGGGGCTGCAGCCTAGACTGTGACGGGCAGCCTAGTTCTGCTCAGTCTACCTTTTCATTTTGTTAAACTACAATTCTTATTGTCTCTTGATGTGTATTTAAATTTATAAAGCAAGAGTGCATCCTTAGGCTCTCCTGATATTAATGGCACTGCTAATCTGCACAAATGATCCTAATTATGCACTGTTGCTTAAGAAAGTGACCAGCGCCGTGCTGAATCAGACTACAGGCTCCTCCAGGCATCCTGTTTTTCAGCATTCATTCCGGTTTCCTTGCACAAAGCTTATGTGGTGGTTAGACTTCTCTGTCTTTATTTAACATTCATCTTACTTGTTTGCAGGCCGTTAACATATATTCCTGTTCATCATTTGTTCATCCCACACTTTTCAATGCATCTCCCTGTCACTTTCCACAGAGCAAAATGTCCTAGTTTTTTATAGTTGATCTGCTATGCTAGGGCAATAGAGCACTTTAGTCCCCTTGAAATGTGCAGACCCAAAGTTCTGGTCTTCAGTTGAATATCTCCTGCAAAACACTGACAACCTGGAAGCGCCCTTAAATACTTTACTCTATCCAGTATCCCCAACAACCAGCAGGCATCTGATGGTCCACTTTGGGGGGCTGCAGTCTAGCTTCTGCCCACCCCTGGCCTAGGCAGTGTTTTCTCAAATGGAGCCACAGTCACTGTGTGTAGATGCTGGGGACTTCTCACTGAGCCACTGAATTTCTGTTTTGCATTTTGGGCCTCCTGCAAGTGAGATCAGGGGTTGTTACCGGAAAAATCCGAGGGCTCCCTTGGACAAAAAGTAAAGACACCAACCAGAGTAAATTGAAGCAAATCAGCAGCCTGTAGGCTTGGTCTTTATTGAAGAAAGACTGTCGCGACAGGGTGCTCCCCTCACTTGCAGGTGAGAGGAAAGACCCAGAAAGATGGTGTGCAAGACGTTATAAAAACTTTTGAAATTCCCACCCTGTAGGTCAAGCCCACCCCCAGAAACATCATACATACATTACAGAAAGGAGGGGTTGAGGGAGGAGTTGTGGTGGTAACCTGAGTGTCCTGTCACCTGGCTGATTCCCTTCTCTCCCCCTCCCCACGAGTCACTTCCAGGAGACAAAGGGGAGTTGGCAGTTTCCTGCCCCCAGAGGGAAGATCTGATCATTGTCCTTTGTTTCAGTCCATGCTGAATCCACTCCCATATGCAAGTTCTTTGTGATCTTGATTGTCTTCTGTCTAGGACCATCAGGGTTGGCATAGCAACTGGGCAGGGCTCCTGTGGATGTGCTGGGATGGTGAAGGGATTATGGCTGGCCTGTATCAAACCTTCCCCATTTTGTAGTCCTTCCTTCATGGAGTAAAATAAAAATGGAACAGTGCAAATCCGATGTATGGTTGATTTTCTATGAATTTATAACAGAAGCGTAGCGTATGTAGTGTGTGAGTGTGAGTGTGTGTGAAGTTTGTACAAACTGAATGATTGGGGGGGGGGGTTTCCTGCTACAGGGTCTTCGGTATGGGGTGGGGTGGGGGCAGATTGTGAAAAGCGCAGCCACAAGAGCACCATGGTGACCTAGTTCACTTGGCTCTCCAACTGGCCTTCAGCTACAGCCAGAGATCTTTTGATATGTGCTGGGTCTACTCTTTTAAGTGTGTGCCTTAAACCTGCATAACAAAAGCAGGAGCAAAGCCAAGGCCTTGCAGACCCAGCAGACAGGAAGCAGCACTTTACTGCAAAGTAAAGCTCTTTACTCTGCAACACCAGCTGAGAGGCAGCAGGGTCTTAGGCCTTTCAGGCAGGAAATGACCATTTACTTTGCAGAAAAGGCTTTACTTTGCAGTAAAGTGCTGCTTCCTGTCTGCTGGGTCTGCAAGACCAACTGGGCAGTGCATTCTCTATATATTACAGGGTGAAAAAATATGAAACCTTTATTATGGTCTGGAGTTCATACCGATAAGAGAAAAAAATATCATTATATTGCCCACTCCTGCCACCAAGTCCTGTCTCTAGGCTGTAGCTGAAGGCCAGTCGTGGCTGTGTTTTTCACAGTCTGCCCCCCACCCCAAGCTGAAGACCCCTGGTCTCACTTGCAGGAGCCCCAAAATGCCTCTGCATAGCAAGTTGACTACTAGTTAGCATGGAGTTGACAAATTTTCTTGACATATTATAGTAGTAAAAACCCTGTAAGCTGACTCGTTGGTTCGCTTGCCTGTAAACTTTCAGTTCTAAGGATTGATCAGTATTGTATTTGCCGTGGTGAGATGTGGGTGTTAAAAACGGAAAAGGCAAGGAAATGCTTCTTACCTTTTTTTTGTCTGAAAGACAAAAAATAGAATAAAGACAAAAATAGAATAAAATGGTGGCAGCAAGTGAAAATCTTTTATGGAGAGGGAAAGTTTCTGGGTGTTAAAGCAGATTAAGCTACAGATAAGCTGTCCTGTTTGTGAGGAAGTACAGCAGCAAAAATGTGGTATCAGCTTCCTGGGAGTCTTGGCTGTCATTTTTAATATACAAAATATTTTAAAAAGCAACCCCGCTTTCCTCCCTCCTTCGCTCGAAGATCGCAGCATAACAATACAGTGGTACCTCGGGTTACATACGCTTCAGGTTACAGACTCCGCTAACCCAGAAGTATTACCTCAGGTTAAGAACTTTGCCTCAGGATGAGAACAGAAATCATGCTCAGCGGCAGCAGGAGGCCCCATTAGCTAAAGTGGTGCTTCAGGTTAAGAACAGTTTCAGGTTAAGAACGGACCTCCGGAACAAATTAAGTTCTTAACCCGAGGTACCACTGTACAAGATGAGACTATATGCTTAGCAATGTATGGGCAATGCCTGCTGAGATCTCAGAAACCAGGCAGGTGACTGGATCAGATCTCTAGTGGCTGAGGGGCCTCAGGGTTTTAGTTAACGGTAGCTCTTTCCTCCATTGGTGACGGGTAAAACTAGAATAAATTATACTGATAAGAGAAATCACACCAATATACTCAGTTTTGCTTGCTTGCAAATGCCGTGCAGAATTTGGATTGTGCCGATTTTGGGGGGTATGTTTTTATTTTTTTACAAGAATAATATCTAGTTACAGAATAATAAAAATGGCTTCAGCAGTACAGATAGTGCCGAATTAAAAACAACAACATTTTAGCACAGAGTACCAAGTAGCTTATCTACTTGGAAAGGAAGCCCTACTCAGATTGTTTGGGGCCAGCAGTTGTGATTAGCCCTCTTGGTTCTTCCTGTGCAGATCATATCCTGTAACGTTTTCTGCGTTCAGAATATTGCAACAGAGTCTCTGGCTTTTCAGCTGAACTTCCTTGATGGACTCCATTTAGGCACATGGCTTTCTTTCAAGTACTTAAGAGTGTGTGTGTGTGTGTGTGTGTGTGTGTGTGTGTGTGTCCCCATCCAGCAGCGGAAGGAGATTTCCTGGTGCTATTCACAAAGCAATTCTTGCCAGCACAAAGAGAGAGTGTCATGCAAGTGTGGCGTTGCTCCACCTTCTTTTTAAATGGCAAAGATGTGCTTGAGCCCATGCTGTACTTTGATTGTTGGTGTTCAGAGCCCCCGCCCCAATTTTCTCTTTCTTTTAATGGAGGGAGGAGACTGGTATTGTCTCAGCACATCGCTGAGACTGTAATGCTGATTTATAGCCTGAACATACGTGATGATGTTCGTCTAGGACCTAGAATCTAGATTAATTTCTCACATCTTGAGGGTTGGGAAGAGTTTGGAAGAGATAGACTAAGAGCTGGGGTGGGCAGAGCGTAATGGTTAAGAGCATGAGTCCCGTGCCATGAGCTTGCTCCTTGCCTTAGGCTTCCCCCTGTCTCTTGGCCTTGCCCTTCCCACGTGGAAAATATGGGGCTCATACAGGGATAAAGTTAAAGGACCCCTGACAGTTAAGTCCAGTCACAAACAACTCTGGGGTTGCGGTGCTCATCTCGTTTTATTGGCCGAGGGAGCCAACGTTTGTCCACAGACAGTTTTTTCGGGTCATGTGGCCAGTATGACTAAGCCGCTTCTGGCGAACCAGAACAGTGCACGAAAACGCCGTTTACCTTCCCACCGGAGCGGTACCTATTTATCTACTTGCACTTTTGGGTGTGCTTTCGAACTGCTAGGTTGGCAGGAGCTGGGACCGAGCAACAGGAGCTCACCTCGTTGTGGGGATTCGATCGGCCAACCTTCCAATCGGCAAGCTCTAGGCTCAGTGGTTTAACCCACAGCGCCACCCGCGTCCCTTCATACAGGGCTAGTTATTTATTATATTTTCATTTTCAGGGTGGGTTACAACAGGAATAAAACAATTTGAAGTGCTTCATAAGTATGAAAAGTTATTATTATTATTATTATTATTATTATTATTATTCACTAGAGGTCTGAACTGATCCTTCTGTTGGGCTTTTGAAATAAGACCAAGGGCTGCAGGCTGCTCACCACTGACGCAGCACATTTTGAAGTGATTGTCAGCCCTTCAAATTCTGTTCAGTAACAAATGGGTCTCGGGTGCAGCTCAAACAAGGCTGGCATCGTGTGCTCCAGAAAGCAGGCCTCTAGTGACATTGTGCTCAGCACGGTAACGATAGGGGCCATTTTGCAGCAGCAGACACTTCCAAAAGCTATTCAGGGGATGTTGCAGTAATTTAATCTGGATTTGACCAAAGCATGTGTGACAGAGCCCAGATCCTGCTGGTCTCACTTAACCACATAATTATGTCAGTCTGGCCTAAAAAAAAAGAGAGAGAAATTGTTGTGACGTTTATGAGTCTTACTCTCAGCTGACAATTGAGTGAGTGGCTGGTTTTTTTTAAAGGGTGAAGGAGGCAATGCTATGAGAACTGATCTGTATCAAGCAGTAGCCAGAGGTGTCGGCTAAAAAATGCAACACTTGTGGTGTGTGGGTGTGGATGTAAATAGATTTTTTTTTGTAAAAACCCCTGAAATATCTTTTAACATTTCACTTTGAACTCTGGAAGCTATCCTTCCCCAGTGTAGATACATTTCCTCCCATAATGTTCAGAAATAATTTGAAAAAACCTTTGGCGGGTTGTAAATTATTGATCACAGAACTTACCACTGGAAAGAATCAATTAAATCATTGCCTCCAAGCGCCTTCTAGGATAGGCTTTTTTCCTTCGGTAGATGATATATTGGAATATTTAATGATACCGCTTTGGTTCTGCAGTTTACTGCATTTCCTAATTAATGGCCTGTCTTTGTGCTCTAGAGCTTGCAAGGCGGCTCACAGTATTGAAAAGCAATTGCAGTGCAGTAAACCTGCAATTTACGTGGGGGTTACGCTCCGGGATATTGCCTAAAGCTGAAACTGCATAGAGTCAAAAACGCATTGGGTGCAATGGCGGGTGGGGTTGCCAAAGTGTTTTTCCAGACGCCCACCTACTTTTTGACTTCCCTCTTTTTAATTTGTTAAATATGTTTTGCCAAGTGTGCGAAGCTGAAGGCACACAAGTTACATGTGTGCAAGTTGTGGGCTTATTATATTTATTTATATTTATAATCCCGCCTTTCTGTCATTTTGAAACTTAAAAGTACCATCCCTGAGAAGAGGGCTTTTACATACTCAGGTTCAGCAAGGTCGCTGTATCATCTTCCTTCCGATCATATCCTGGGACCAGCAGGCCCTAAAATGCAATAAAACTCAAAAGCACTGCTAAAAAAAATTCCAGAATTGCAAGTGTAAGAAACAGCAGCTCACCTCCCTCCCTGCCAAACCTCAAACGCCTGTATCATTCCATCAAATGATCGGAGAAATAAAACAGTTTTAACTAACTGCCCACCAAAAGCCAGCCAGGTTGGTGTCACACAGATGTTTCTGGGGAGTTCTTAAGAAGAGCCTTTCTGCCTTAGGCCCAAGTGCCTTCTGTTCCAGGATGCTTCTTCCCACATCAGCCTGCAAGATGCTGATTCATCCAGGGCATGATGGCAACATCCCTCCTCCATTGCTTCGCTCTCAGCAACTAATCAGTGATGTACTGGAGCTTCCAATTTGCCATCATGGTTAATTGCTGCTGATAGAGCTCTCTGCTTTGTAGCAACCTTCCTCAGAGGCAGACACCTCTTGTCAGCCCAGTGTGGCCAGTGGCTTGGGAGGATGGTATTTGTGATCCCGAGCACCCAGTTAGGGAAGGCTGCTTTATAGAAATACAACTTGATTTACTGGACGAGAGCTGAGAGCTCATTGAGTCCAGGATTCTGATCCTAGCAGTGGCCAACTAGAGGAAGCTTCCATCAAGGCACGAAGGCAGCTGCTCCCCTCCACTGTTATGGTTCCTGTCTGGCAGGGCGCGTTGTCTTCTATTCACAGCACATGCACCGGCCGTCTCTCGCTTTTGATGGTTTTGCAGAGCACAGGGCACATTTCAATGAGATATCAAATTAGAGACATCGAGGGAATTGGCTGTGGGACGGAGCCTGGATCGCGAGGCCATTAGGAACTCAAATTGACGATTCGGAATTGATCGTCCATGGCACGGGAGCACTGCATGCCTTGTGACTGCCTTGTCTTACGCATTTGAATTTTGTTTCATTTTATTTTTTACACTGGTAAAACGGCTGAATTTGGTGACGCTCAGAAACCTGTCAGCGAAAATGTTGAGCAAATGATGTCTTTAATATTCCCCAGGCATCTGGCTGAAAACCTTTGGAAGGCCGAGGGGTGGAACGGGCGGCTTCCTGTTTGTAAGTCAAATTCTTTGCCAATTTTGTTTCCTGCAGTGCTCTCTAAAGAAAAAGAAAAGAAATAAACATTAATAATTTGAGTTCCTCTTATGAACATCCCTCTTTTAACATGGCTGGTTTCCCTTGTGTTTGACTATTTCAGTGAGAAATCTGGTATGTAACTGAAATCCTAGGCAAGGCGGCAGTAGCCAAGGTGGTGCCCTTGAGATATGGTTGGAGCACAACACCTGCGCTGGTTGGGACAGGTGGGAGTTGTAATCCCACAGCATATTGAGGGCACCCTGTTGGCTACTTCTGCCATAGAAAGCTGAAACCCCAGGCTTGAAGGCTGATGAAAGTTGCAGATATTGCTGGGATGGTTGGCCTGTATTCTGGGAACATCACTATTAGTGGGGCAGAACTTGTTCAGTGGTGGAGCATGTGCAGAGGTGCTGTTTGTGGTATCTCCAGTTAAAAGTCTCAGATACCAAGTGATGGGGAAGCCTGAGAAACCCAAGAGCCACTGCCAGTCAGCATAGGTGGACAATACTGGCTAGGTGTCAGGCTGCCCCCAGGCACTGGGACAGTTAGGCATTTGCCTGGGTCCCAAAACCGCCAGTGGGCTCACTGCCATCACAGCGCTACCATTTCCACTAAGAAGACCAGGTGCGGCCTGTGCAAATTCTCAGTTTGCATGTCCTGTCTCTCTGGGTGAGGAGGAAGCACTGATAGGACTGTGCCCTTGGAGCAAGCACCACCTATGGACAAATAGTCTGATCTGATGTAAGGCAACTTCCAATAGCCCAAACCTATAAATAGTACCAGCTGGATAAAAGTAAGTTTCCCATTGTGGTACTCAAGTGGTATGAGATCATGGGAGGGTCTTCTAGGGAATGGATGTGCTCCCTGCACAGTCTCCTCAAGGTGTAGCTTGGTAGCCAGGGGTGCCAAATTGAATAAAATATTGGGGGGACCCAGGTAAGCCCTGCCCCGATCCTTTGCACCGTATGCCTCTAGCTTGTCTGTCTCCTCTTTCTTCCTCATAGGCCCCATGTGGGGTCCAAAGACATTCTGGGCACAGGTCAAGGTGTCACTAGATGCCTGTATGCCACTTTCCAGTGACTGGTTAAAAAAGCAACCCTTTAAAAAAAATCATTAAAAATGGGAGGGGCAAAGAGCCTGGGCATGCACCAAGGAGCTGCATGAGGTTGCCATGGTACCACATTGGGAAACACAGGTATAAGCTGTCCTGAGTGGCCATTTTGCTTAGAATATACATAGAACCCAAATGCTGTTGGCTGTGTTCCTAATACATTTCTCCTGCATTCAGAGTCAGAATGCAGAAAAGCAATGAGAGAAATATGCATTATTATTATTATTATTATTATTATTATTATTATTATTATTATACCCCACCCATCTGGCTAGGTTGGCCCAGCCACTGTGGGCAGCTTCCAACACATTTAAAAAAAAAATCAAACATTAAATACTTTCCTATACAGGGCTGCCTTCAGACATCTTCTAAAAGTTGTATAGTTACTTATCTCCTTGGCATCAGATGGGAGGGTGTTCCACAGGGCAGGCGTCACTGCCCAGAAGGCCCTCTGCCTGGTTCCCTGCAACTTCACTTCTCACAGTGAGGGAACCGCCAGAAGGCCCTCGGAGCTGGACCTCAGTTTCCGGGCTGAAGGATGGAGGTGGAGACGCTGCTTCAGGTATATAGGGCCGAGGCCGTTTAGGGCTTTAAAGGTCAGCACCAACACTTTGAACTTGTTCGGAAACGTACTGGGAGCCAGCGTAGATCCTTTAGGATCCGACGGCCACTCCCAGTCACCAGTCTGGCTGCCACATTCTGGAATGCTGATTGCAGGTGTGACTTTAAATGGAACTATGGATGAAACACCAGGGCTTAGATGGAAACATTTTAAAAGCAGGCCGGGCTGGAAACAGACATCAGTGGTACTGAATGGATACCAATATTCCAGCATGAATATTCCAGAGCAGAAAGAGAGAGAGGGGAAGCATGGTTATTCCATCCCTGCTGCTCATAGCTGCCTTTGGCTCTTCTGCAACTGTCACCTAGCAGCAGCAGTTCCACCAAGCTCCCTGCACTGTTTCCATTCCAACTGGTTATTATAAGTTTAAAAATTACAGTAGTGCCGGAGCTTGTTCCTTTCCTCCTCCATCCCTTTTCCTTTTATGTCATCTATTGTAGGTGGTTTTTCATTGATCTGTAACACTGCTCTGGAAGTGTTTTTTGTTTTTTGTTTTGCTAAAGGTTGGGATAAAACACATTATAAATAAATGAGCCCAATGCACTGTGCATATATCTCTAGGATATTCTGGCTAAGTCTTCACCTGCCACCTTTAGAAAAGTCACCGATGAACAGGGGGGGGAGGTGAAAAAAGGAGTAAGAGCAGTTAGAAATAAGTGATGCAGAAAGAGTAGTGAGTCCAGTAATATTCTTACAGGGCAGCACTGGGAAAACTATCCACATCGGGTTCTTTTCAACTAACCTTTACTCATTGTAGACCCCATAAATGAATAATCTTCCCTAAGGTTTGATCCTGCTCTGGAGGGTAGGACTTGAACAAATGGCTTCAAGATATAAGAAAGGAGATTCTGGCTAAACATCAGGAAAAACTTTCTGACAGTAAGAGGTGTTAGAGAGTGGAACCGTCTCCTTTGGGAGGTTGTGGGCTCTCCTTCCTTGGAGGTTTTTAAGCAGAGGTTGGGTGGTTATCTGTCATGGATGCTTTAGCTGAGATTCCTTCAATTTCAGGGGGTTGGACCAGGTGACCTTGGGGTCTCTTCCAATTCTAGGATTCTATAATTCTAAGCCAACATTTTGCATCTGGCCATAGGTGATGGGCCAAGGTGTCTCTAGGAAGAGAAGAAAAGGTACTGTGAGGGAAAATTTGCAGACTGTTTTATGTATACTACACCCTTTTTCTCTTTGTGGAAATCAAGGTGGTGGTATGTATTGTGTTCCCATCTTGCCTTTCATGAAAGGCAGAATTGCTGTATTGGGAAGTGTGGTCATTACTGTGTCTGTGCAAAAACAGCAACCACAAAGTGGCTCGCTATGACTAGCAAAGTGGCAATCACAATTACTGGAATTTATTGTCTACCACTGGAATGGGCTGTGATGTCCATTTAATTCTATGGAAGAAAGTTGAAAGCAGTTGCAGCCTAGCCGCCCCTGACTTCCTGTGAAGTGTGCCTCCTACAGGAGAGGAAGGTGCACTACACCAGCAACCAAGAGTGAATAAAGCAAACTGGCAATTTATGCATATATATTTACAAATTGTTGTTGTTTAGTCGTTTAGTCATGTCCAACTCTTTGTGACCCCATGGACCAGAGCACGCCTGGCACTCCTGTCTTCCACCGCCTACCGCAGTTTGGTCAGGCTCATGTTTGTAGCTTTGAGAACACTGTCCAACCATCTTGTCCTCTGTTGTGCCCTTCTCCTTGTGCCCTCCATCTTTCCCAACATCAGGGTCTTTTCCAGGGAGTCTTCTCTTCTCATGAGGTGGCCAAAGTCCTGGAGCCTCAGCTTCACGATCTGTCCTTCCAGTGAGCACTCAGGGCTGATTTCCTTCAGAATGGAGAGGTTTGATCTTCTTGCAGTCCATGGGACTCTCAAGAGTCTCCTCCAGCACCATAATTCAAAAGCATCAATTCTTCGGCGATCAGCCTTCTTGATGGCTTGAGTAATTTACAAATTACTGATTGGGAATTGATGCCAAAATAGAGTGACCAGTTCAAGGCCAAGCAGTGAGTTTGCTTGAACTGTGGGTTCCCCCAGAGCCAAATCTAATGCTCTGTCCACTGGATGACACCAGCTCTTGAAAGTGTAAGCTGTTACATCGATTGTGTATCTCACTTCTCAATAATCTGAAGTGCCTGCTTTATGACACTCGCCTTCACTGTTCCTTACAACAACCTTGTGAGGCAAGTCCATGAGAGTTCTCATTTTACCAGTGGGAAAGAAGAGACTGAGAGGTGACAATATGCCATGCATAGGACCAGGATTTGAACCCACAAACCCCACTGGCGCCGAGTTCATTTGTAGAAACCTTTAACACATGTTAACCACTGCATCTGGCGACAATAGCGACTGAGGAAGCAGCAATATGGTTTCTTCATGATAGTAATAGAATTAGTAATATATTTTTATAAATTCTAATCTCGATGCTTGAGGTTTGCGTGCGCTTTTTCTAAGAAGAACCGAAGCCCCTGCTCTCCCCCCCTTTATTATTGTTGTTAAATGTCTTTGCTTCTAGGGTTGCTTAGTCTGCTGCAGAGTACAATGCTGGGGAGAGCCCAGCCACTCAACATTGTGATTTGCTATCCTATATTTACATCCAGGGGGTGGGGGGTGGAATAAGCATTTGCAGATGGTAGGCAGTTTTGTGTCATGGGCCCTCGGTCTTTTAAGTAGATACCAGTCCCCCTGATATTTAGGAACACAGAGGGTGGGGCACTGCCAAAGCTTCACTCTTCCCCAGAATCTGAGGTCCTTTCCTTTTTTCCTCTGAAACGAGTCACCTCTGCTCAGCACCCTTCTCTGCTGTGTGAGTGAGTGTGAGAGAGGGAGAATGAATGATGTCACAACATGGGCGGTACTATGCGGTACAGAAGGAAAAAACCTCAGCACCCCAAGGGATCCACTTTTGACGGCATCCCTGCATTTGATATAATGGGAGTCTTCCTGGGTCAGATCAAAGGTGCATCCTGTTTCCCGCAATGGCTAGCCAAATGCCTCTGGAAAAGCCCACACATAAATACAGTCATCCCCACTTACTTGCCCCCAGTGCCTGACACTGAGAGGTATACTGTCTCTGATGCTGGATGTTCTGCCTCGCTGCCGTGACTGATAATAATTAATAGACCTCTCCTGCTCTTCCATGAAATTGCCTAGTCGTCTTTCAAAGCCAGTGGACGCCACCACAACCTGTTGGGGCAAATTCCGTCTATTAATGATGTGTTGTGTGAAGAGGCGCTTTCCGACATGTACTTTACTTCTCATTCTGTTGGCAGTGTGTGCATGTGGCTGTGCAAAAATGGGAGGTAATTCCTAGGTCATCTAGCAACATACACATTCTCAACTTGAATCCTCTGGAGACTAACATGTGCACCACCATTTCTATGCTTAGAAATGGGAAGAGTAATATATCAAGTTAAAGTTATATTTGTGTGTGTGTGTGTTTTGGGGGTGGGAAAGAATCCATGGCGAGGATTCCACCCTCCCCTTTCATCCCCCTTCCTCTCCCCCTTCTCCCCTCCCAGGAAGGTGTAAAATTAGTGAACCACAAAATGAAGCGCTAGCTCCCGGAAGGCAGGCCAGGCTGCTCATTGTGTATGCAGAAGGCATCCATCTCTCTCGGCTCCCGCCCTCTCTTCCTCTCCTCCCGCTCCTGCAAAGGCAGCTTGTGCTCTCGATAAGATGATAACAGGCTTGAGGAGCAGCAAACTTCCCTGTCTCCCAGACTGACCGATGTTTTCCCTTTTTGCTTTCAGGTGCAAGCCAAGTTCCGTTACCCTTTCTACTATGAGATGTGTTGGTATGTTCTGGAGAGATACGTGTTTTGCGTGACCCAGCGCTCCCACCTCAGCAAAGAGTATCTGAAAGAATCAATGTTAATTGGTGAGTGAATTCTTTTGCAGTTAATAATCAGAGTGAACAGGCAGGGAGATGGAACGGCACCCTTCCTTTTTGCTTCTGTGCACAAACGGGTCGAAAATCATAATGGTGAAGAACTGTGGAGATTGAACTGAATTATTCTATCATTTCCTAAAGGAGCAAGTGTGTGGCTTGAACCTCAGGCGTTTTAACCAGCACACCAAGTTCCCTCAGGAAATGATATTTCTCAAGGTCTTCTGCGAGCAAGCGAAAAAACACATTCAGATCTGTATACTTTTGTGTTTCTGCAGGTTTTGAATCCTCCCAAAGAAATGAGGGTTAACTGGGTGCCTTTGACACACGGGAGCAGGAGGGTTAGGGTGGCATCCCAGGGCACACACCTAAATTCTGCACAAAGGAAGTACATTTTTCAGCACTTGGAATAAACTATGTAGCTAGTTCAACTTTGCATGCTTAATTTGCATAACATATAGCCAGTTTATACACTTTGCAGAATTACGTGGTAGAGCTTTCCATAGACAGGATCAAATGAGGCTGCAGCTGTGGGTGGGTGAGTAGTGGTAGTCTGTGGGAGAAAGCTCAATGCCCTCCTTGGCCACGTGGGGTGGGCTTGCAATTAGCTGTGGAGCTTGCAATTAGCTGTGGAGCATAGGCAGCTGTCTTATGCCTGATTTGTCCACCTAGCCCAGAGTTGTCCATGTCGACTGGTAACACCTCTCTAGTGATAAAAGCAAATATCTCTACCATTAAAGGTAAAGGGACCCCTGACCATTAGGTCCAGTTGTGTCTGACTCTGGGGTTGCGGCCGAGGGAGCCGGCGTTTGTCCACAGACAGCTTTCCGCGTCATGTGGTCAGCATGACTAAGCCGCTTTTGGCGAACCAGAGCAGCGCACGGAAACGCCGTTTACCTTCCCGCCGGAGTGGTACCTATTTATCTACTTGCACTTTACCGGCTACTAATCCTTTTAAACTGGAGATGGCATAGATTGAAGCATCTTCTTCAGACAGTGCTGGTATTTCACCACTGAGCTATGGTCCCTGGCAGAGGCAAGTATAGACCAGGTCTGCAAGGTGCACGCACCATTCGCAGAGAACAGTTATCCGTGCTCAGATGAGATGTAAATGGATGAGGTCATCCACTCCTGTTTTCTACTGCTTCCTGCTTTTCAGGAACTGTGGGCCCACTGCCACCTAGTGACATCCTCCAGGATGGCAGGTCTCTTCCTTCAGTCAGCAATCATATGTGGAAGCCAAGTGGTGTAGTGTGACCATCAACCTTGCATGCACCATCACTGGTGTGTGTGAAAGGCTGCCTTAAGTGCTCTCCAGTTTAAAACAAAACCCCCGCCAGGTGCACTGAAAAATAGCCTAGCCTAGCCAAGAGCCAGTGGTGGCATAATAGTTATAGAGTGTTGGTCTAGGACCTGGGAGAGTAGGATTTGAATCCCCACTCAGCCATGAAGCTCACTGGGTGATCTTGGGCCAGTCACCATCTCTTAGCCTAAGCTACCTCACAGGTGGTTGTGGGGATGAAATGGGGAGGAGGAGAACCTGAGTCCTACCTTCAGGGCATTAAAAATTATTCTCATCTGTCTCAGATACAACAAGGAAACGCAGCTTAGATAGCTTCTCATCGGATTCCTGGGTAGACATGGATGACGAATCGTGTGATGTCCACACCCGGGAAGAGAAGGACGACTGTCTGGAAAAAATCCCCAAGGCCTTGGCGGACGGATCGTCTTCTCCCAACAGTATACATTCAGAAGGGAAGGAGGTTTCAGGAAGGAAGCAAAAATCTACAGCCACCCGCTTCCTCAAAAGGACTTTGTCCAATGAGTCGGAAGAAAGTGTAAAATCTACACCGGCAGACTATCCCAAAACTCCCACGGGCTCCCCAGCTACAGAGGTTTCGGCGAAATGGACTCACCTGACAGAGTTTGAACTGAAGGGTTTGAAAGCCCTTGTTGAAAAACTTGAATCCCTTCCGGAGAATAAGAAATGTATACCTGAAGGCATCGAGGATCCGCAGTCTCTACTGGAGGATATGAAGGTGTGTAGATGTTTTGCTTCTAAAAATGGTAAGCTCTGTGATGTCAGGAGGCTGTCCAAATAGCTTGTAGTTGGGAATCCATCTCGAGAATGGGCCCTGATTTCTGTGCACTTCACATACCTTATATAGAAAACCCACAAGGAAGGAAAATGTGTTTGGTGTAGTCATGTGGTGATAATCCCAGAGTTATCCTCTGCTCAGCTTTGTAAAGAGTGAATAGCTTGTCTCTCAGAGCAAGAAAGGAAGGGCTATTTCAGAACCCAGTGAGGGCCTATCCTACTGATCTTCACATCCAGAAGCAACAATTCCCTGTATGTAGCCATAGCTCTATACAGTTTTCTGCTGCTCTTCTTTCTAGTCCATCTCTCTGTGATGGACAGAAGCCACCTGGGAAAGAGTGAAGTGGAGTGGAACGTCTTCTGTTAATGTTCTCACAGAAAAAGCACTTCATTTGTAGAGGTTCAGAAGCTGCCACTATTTTGGCTTCTTCAACAGCTCTTGCACATAGACCAAAACCAGGAGTAAAGCACATTAAAAGGAACTGAATGACAAAAAGAAGGGAAGTCGCTGGGTATGTGCCCTGAGGGCAGGGGGTGGGGAGACACACACAACACTATGGGATTCCTTTCCACTTCAGTGGAATCCTCAAAGCCTCTGGCTAGGGGTGGGAGACCTGCTTTGGACGCGACTTGGTTCTTTTTCAGGTACACAGCCCAGCAAATACTATATGTATCTAAGAGTTTAGCTTTTCGAGGTCTTATCTTCATGAGTTCAAGTTATGGGTACTGGGAGAGCTCTTAACTGCATATCTCAGCCTTGAAAATTAGTCTGCATAAGTTAAGAACCCACAGAACTGGCTTGTTGCCTGTCTGCTTCTGCATTGCCAAGTGACATCACAGCGATGACCAGGGAGCCACATGTATGCAGCCACATGTATGTCGGAAGAAAGGTGGGATATAAATTTAAGAAAAATAGGAAGGGGTGTGAAGAGAGAGGGAGAGAGATGGAATTGACCCTTCTTCAATTTGCCAAATACTTCTCTTGCCTGGTTAGTATCCTGAAGGTAATTCTTACTCCTCATAGGCAGTGCTATTTTTCTAGAAAAATAGGTGCCAGAACTCACATGAACGCCTCCCTGGTTCTCTTAGAATGGCAATGGCACCCACCTGAGAGGTGCCGAAAGTGAGTTCCAGCGAGTTCCCCCTGACAATAGCCCTGCTCATAGGTGATCAGACAAGATAAAATGAGTTACGTCAGGGGAACAAAGAATAAATATGGGCAGCAGTAGTCATTAGGCTTCATTTTGGGTAAGGATATGCGAGAGGCTTTGTTAGGTTTTGGGAGAGGTCATTCCAGAAGCTTCAAAGAAGTGGTGAGTTTTGAGATGAGGTGGTGGACTCAGCCAGTATCAGGTGATGCTGGTTGGGGCTGTCATTAGGGATGCTGGGAGTTGTAGTCCAGCTCCACCTGGAAGGCCCTGGCTTCCCATCCCTGGCCCTAGGAGTGTGTGGAACATGATCCAGGTGAGAGGGGCCTGGGCAATGTTGCTTAGTTTTGAACTGTTGGAAACTGTACCACTGCAGATCTCACAAGGTGGGTCAGGGTTGGTTCTTCAAATGCTCCCACCCATCGGAATCTTCCTGCACACATGAGCTTTAAGCACTGGAGGTAGGTATCCTTCTCTCACCTCAGTTAGCTAAATGACTAATAACTAATGTGGATTCGTATATTGCTATCAGTATGTGTGGCATTTTACAGAGCACCAAAAAGAAGACAGGTCCCTGCCCCAAGGACTTTACAGAAAATGTGGGTTTTGATGAGGGATTTGCAAGGATAGAGAAAAAGAGGCACCAGGAAGGAGTTTTATTAACCTTTCCTGCAGACTATCAGTAACGGCAGTGTTTGAGACAGGATGGTGTGAATTGCAACACAACCCCTAGCTTGATTCTTTCTATGTTGGGGACAAGGAACTGCGTCCTTTAGATGTGTTAACTGTTTGTGTACGTGGAGATTTTAAACGGCAAAGCAGGCACCATGCAATGAGCGATTTCCCCCGTGTGTGGTGCAGTTCTCTTATGGAACTGTATCACATCCCCCCAGCCCGGGTGTTTAAATACAATAAGAAAACACTTAATGAGGCACTACTACCAGTTGCTCTTAAAACACTTTTAACTTTGATTTAGAAACTCATGATACGTGTAGGAAACAGAGGTTTTGTTTTTTGTTGCTCAGGAAAACGAACAGCTTCCTGTCAAAGGGATTTTCTCACTTGATTAGTGATTAGGGTTAGGTGGACACTGCATGAAGCTGATTCAGCTGCAATAATTTTCAGGGTGGCGCTGTGGGCTAAACCATAGAGCCCAGGACTTGCCGATCAGAAGGTCGGCGATTCGAATCCCCGCGACGGGGTGAGCTCCCGTTGCTCAGTCCCTGCTCCTGCCAACCTAGCAGTTCGAAAGCACATCAAAGTGCAAGTAGATAAATAGGTACCGCTCCAGCGGGAAGGTAAACGGCGTTTCCGTGCGCTGCTCTGGTTTGCCAGAAGCAGCTTAGTCATGCTGGCCACATGACCTGGAGGCTGTATGCCGGCTCCCTTGGCCAATAAAGCGAGATGAGCGCCGCAACCCCAGAGTCGGCCACGACTGGACCTAATGGTCAGGGGTCCCTTTACCTTTACTAGCTGTGTGTTAGTCTGTTGCAGTAGAAATGACAACGGGTCTTGTGGCGCCTTAAAAGTCTGACCAATTTATTAAGGCGTAAGCTATCATAGATGACTAGAGTCCACTCTTGCTTCTGACAGATTGTTGTCCGCTAAAGCTAATGCCTTAACAAATTTGTTAATCTTCGTTGAGTAAGTTCTATTTGCCTTGATGTCAGGCACTTACACTGAATGCTAGAAAACGTGGGTTGTGTCTGTGAAAACGAGCTCTGCTGCATGAAAAAGTGTCTCTCGTCTGTTTAATTGCCCATGTCCTATTTTCCCCAGACAATATCAATGTTGGTTGCTGCAGTGTAAAGAAGATTGAAGGATATGGGGTTGGAATTCTCACAATGTGCTTTTTGTGTTCTTTTCAAGATCCCTTTCCCTGTCTCCATGCTTTCCCGATCTCCTATCAGCACAATCCTCTACATGTCTGCTGATCATCATTAATAGCGCTTACTGCCAGGAAAATGAACATTATTTATAAAGATATATTTGAAAAAATAAATTCGATAGGGGTGGCTGTATATTAATCTCTTGCCGCAAAACCAATGAAGACTTATGGCACAGCACCTTAGAGACTGAACACACTTTCATAAACCATAGTCTCCGTCAACAAGAAATTTACAAGTGAAAAACCTGTTATAGTCAGGTTTATTATAAAGAAATTTAAAGAAATCTTAAGTTGATTTAATCACAGGACCGGAAGTTGATTACTTAGTTGGTTTGTATTATGTGCAGATAATAGGTACCTATGGGACCGCCTCTCCTGGTATGCCCCACGTAGGACCTTAAGGTCCATAAATAGCAACACCCTAGAGGTCCCGGGCCCTAAGGAAGTTAGATTAGCCTCAACCAGAGCCAGGGCCTTTTCAACACTGGCTCCGGCCTGGTGGAACGCTCTGTCTCATGAGACCAGGGCCCTGCGGGATCTGATTTCTTTCCGCAGGGCCTAAGACAGAGTTGTTCCACCTGGCCTTTGGCTTAGAATCAGTTTGATTCCCTCCCCCTCTTTCCTTTTCCTTTCTCCTCCTGTGAAGAGGCTGCATCCTAATGTTTTAATGTTGTATCTTAATCTTTTAAATTGTTTTTTATTCAACTTGTTTTTATTATTGGTTGTTAGCTGCCCTGAGCCTGGTTTTGGCTGCGGAGGGTGGGGTATAAATAAATTATTATTATTATTATCATTATTATTACTATTACTATTACATTTGAGAAAAATACCAGTTTTAAAGCAACCTTCCCCAGCTTGGTGCCTGCCAGAAGTTTCGGAGTGTTAGTTTGGTCTAATGGGAGTTGTAGCCCAAAACATCTGGAAGTTTGGGGGAAGACTGTTCTAAAGGAAAAGGCATACTTTGTTAAAAGTAAGGAGCCATACAATTGCTCCAGTTAAAAATGACTGTTTCAGCAATTTAACCCCCCTCTGCTTCTTAGGTTGTAATAAGGCATTCGTTGTATCATTCCTGAAAGCTTCCTGAGTGATCTCCACCTCACATCCACAAAATGAGAATTGCGAGGTGACACTTCCACATCTTTATTTCCAAGCTGCAAAGTAGAAAATAACATTTAACCTTTTCACTACATTTTCCTGATTTTCTTCCCTTTGGCAAGTCATGGTGTGACAGATCTTTGCTCACACAGCCCTTAATTAGCCTCTTTTCTTTTTGAAACAGAACATCCTGAAGGAACATGCAGACGATGACCAAAATCTTGCCATTTCTGGGGTCCCAGTGATATCGTGGCCTAAGAAAAACGCAAAGGTAGGGTGTTTGGAGTTGAACTTGTCTAAAAATAGCCATTTCCGTGCCTTTTTCTCTCCCCAAACTTTGACACTTCTTGGTAGGATTGCTCTTGGTAGGAGCCGCATGGCCAGTAAGTAGTTACTCACCTGGGTAAACACTCAAGCCTTGTAGTTGGGCAGCGCTGCTGGTTTTTATCTGGCATCACTTTCCAGGCTGCAGCATTTATTGGTAGTTGAAGAACACACAAGGTAGCGTCGTATCCAGATCACCATTCTATAGCAAAAGGGCATGAGAGGACTGTGTTTATTAAGGAGCACTTTCCCAAGGGGTTAGCACAGAGCTTTTCAATCTTTTAAAGTCCATGGCTCCCTTGACCTGCTACTCCTGCGGCACCCCTGTGGGGCTTAGGAGCTCAGTTATGTCACCCCTTACCTGCAGTGCTGGCAGCCTCTCACTCTTTTTCAAACACCCTCCCTTGTGGGGTGTTCCCTCCACCTCCACCTCCTCTCCCCTCCTCTCCCATTAGGAGTCCAGGCAGCCACTGCTGCCATCCTTGGTATCTGAGCTGCTCCCCTTGCCCCAAAGAGAGGTGCCTCCTCAAACTGCCCCACAGGGGCCTGGGAAGCACCCCCTGGCTAGCCCCAGAGGCACCATTTGCCTGGAGAACTTGTAGCCATGCCATGGCTGCTGCAACAAACAGCCACACAAGCCTTTGGGAGGCAGAGACGTGAGAGGGCATTAGAGGTGGGAGGGAAGGAAAGAGGGACAGAGGCCAGTGTTGCCCGCAGCACCCCTGACCATCCTTCAAGGAACCACAGGGTGCCATGGCACACTGGTTGAGAACCACCAAGTTAGCGTGTTGCAGCAAAAACAACAAAGTGCCTTATGGTGCCACTACACATCTCACTGTGACTTAATCTTTTGTGGAGTGGGAACTGGTTCATCCGATGTCTGAAGTTGCCAGGTCCTGGAAAAAATGTAGACGTTAAATGGCAATCAAACTTAAAAAGTACAATCTCTGACAATTTAGTTAGAGTTAAAATGTATGCAAGGTAAGAATCCACAGCAGCAGTAATAGGTGATAACCCAGTCATTTCAGCATTGCTTAGTTAAATGGGACAGGAAACCATTTTCTCTTTTCAGACCTACATTTAGTCAAGGTCAGGAATGCTCAGATTATATTATCACCAATCCCTGCCGTTGTGAAGGATCACAAAAGTAACTTAGTGGGTGAAGGTTCAGGCATTCTGATACTGAGTTGATGCTGGTTGAAGTGTCAGGGAGCGGGGATGTGAGAGTCATTTGACAATATGAGCAATGAATACTTAAAGGGGTTCCTGGTTATTAGAAGTTAGTTTGTGTTCCTTCTAAATTTGTTCCAATGTTATGTTAGTGGCCCGCTGATGAGAGAACATGGCCCCCACATTTGTTAGGGGGTGCTTCCTTGTCAGGCTATGTAAAAGCTTATTAAATCAACTGATTTTGAGAGGATTTTGCTTTAAAACAATGTCATTGAACTTTGGTCGAATGACATTGAACTAAATTAGATTTTAAACCTTTGATTTAGGTGCGTATAGGCCAACTTTTTACGTAGTTCATCAGTTTCAGCTGACTGGATCACATCCACACCATACATTCAAACACTTGGCTTTCCCCAAAGAATCTGCTCACAGATCTACAGTTCTGAGCACCCTTAAGAAACTGCAGTTCCCAAGACACTTGCAGGAAGTCATGTGATTTAAATGTCATCCTGTTGGTTTGTACAACACAAACAGATCATTTAAAAATTAAGTGCAACTGACAGAATAATTTTGGGCCAAGGGAGATGCTGAGGAACCATAATTTTCAGATTGGAAAGTGGGAAGGGTACAGCTTAAGGGTTTTGTGGGCTACTCTCAAGGAGAATCATGCCAAAGAATTTTTTGTTGGGGTGCCTCGTCTGGTTTTCCCATAACCGTTTCCACCCACTCGCTGACCACACTCCGTGTGTAAGCTGCCACAAAGAGTTGCTTCTCAGAGAAGAGCTAGCCATACCTTCTGCCATGGATTGTAAAAACTGGAGGAAGTTGGGGGTGCGGGTGGTGTTGAGGATATTAGTAAATCTATTCAAGAGGCAGGATACACCTTGCTCATTAAGGAGAGGAGCTTGCTCCCACTTCTTCCTCTCTCATAAGAGAATCAGTGCCAACCAAAAGGTTTAAGCAGAGGAGACTGCCATGACCATGGCTGCCTGCTTGCTTAATTTCAGGAATATAAGACCAGCTTAAGTGGAAAGTGCATGCAGAGCACAGCAGCTAAGTGTGAGAAGTTTGTGCCGGAAAAATGCTAGTCCAACTCTCACCTCAGTCACACAAACATACTTGAGTGGCTTCTGATCGGTTACTGTTTTCTTAGCCTAAATATGCTGCAATACAGGGCTAACAGTGGCCTACCTTACAAAGGGTTATGAAGCTTAAAATATTTGAAGTGCTGTGAATGTAGATTGTAGGGCCCTCAGGGCAGAGACTGGCCCTTTTATCTCCTTCCTTATAGGTTTTTAAGCTGAGGTTGGATGGCCATCTGTCCTGGAGTGGGTTGAGCTAGATAACCCTTGGGGTACCTTCAAACTTTATAATGATTCCATGATTCTGCTGGTTGACTGAAAAGTAAGCCTGGCTAAGCTTGATGGGGGTTACTCTGAAGTAAATGTACTGTTGCTGGTTTTTGTTTTTAAGCACAGATAAAGCTAATACTCTGAAGTAATTCCTTTCTGACCTTAGTGTGCTGCACCCACTTACATAGCAGAAGTCTTACCAACTTATTATTAGATTCCCCACCCCACCCCCCAAAAAAGACCCATGTGCTCAGGAGAAGTTCTTTTAAAAATATTTATTTTCATCAAATGAAATACTGCTGCTTCCAATTGTTCTGGAAACCATCTAGAGGGGAAACATTCTTTAAAAACCCAGGAAAGATAAGGAGGAAGCTTGGGGTGGAGGAACAGTGCAGCTTCAGGAGGGCTGTTTTTTTTGGGGGGGGGTGTCCACCTAAAATGAAGTCCTATTGACCCCAAGATAAGATGCGAGGCTCCCCTTCTCCCTGGCAGCCAATGGCGAGGCTCCCCCTGGCCCTCTCGGCTTGCCATTGGCCCGGCTTGCGGGGGCCCGCCCCTTCCTGGTTCGGCCTCATGCATATGCATGAGTTCCCTCCCTCCGTGTGGCGAGCGAGAGGCGAGGCGAGCCGAGTGGCGGCGGCGGCTCCCCGCCATGCCCGCCTCCCGCCCCTCCCGCCTGGGCCCGCCATGAGAGGAGGATGGCCATGTCGGTGAGCCCCGACGAGGACGACTACGACTCGGAGCGGGAGCCCGAGCACGACCAGGTCGGCGGGGGGGGGGGGGGCGGCTTCTCAAAGGCAAAGTTTGAAGGGGGGGAGGGGGGAAGGCCGAGTGTCCCTCTGTGCAAGATGCGGGGGGGGGGAGGGCGCCGTCGGGGGGGGGGAGACAATGTAGCCCCAGAGAAGCCCCCGCCCCTCCCCCTCCCCTTGCCAGGAAGGAAGCCTCCAAACGGGGAGGGGGCGGGGAGCATCCCTCCTTGTGTCAGCATAAAGCAAACGGGGGGGGGGGAAGGCTTTTGTGCTCCAAGAAAGGGCTCCTTGGGAACTTCGTCTTGCCCCCTTGTTGAAAGAAAGGAGAGGAAGTCAGAAAGAGGTGTATTTAACCCCCAGGCACCCATTGTTGGTGTAGCTTTGAGATTGACATTTTATGCAGCCTTTTTCTAATCCAAAGGTTTGTTGATTGAGCTAGTTGGGGGGGGGGGCGGGCGGGAGGCAGATCCCAGGTGCTGTTTTATATGGATGAGCTGCGCCTATGGGGAGGGTGAATGGATCTGAGTTGCTCCATATAATAGGGCTTCCATTCAGCTCTGGGACTAATCCTGTCCCAAGTGCTGGTTTTGCTCCGCTCTCTCCAGTTTACAAAACAAAACAGCAGCTTAAAAGTTAACAAATGTTTTTGTGGCATGAAGTTTTGCAGGCTACAAGCCTACTGCTTCTGAGTCCATCATATTAAGGGTGTGAACCCAGGAACAAGCCACATTGAACATAGTTGGGTTTGCTTATGATTAAACATGCATAGGCTGAGCACAGTGTACCTTGCTGCCGTATTCACATTTATGCATAAGCAAGTTGCACTGATTTCAGCAAACTTTACTCTCTGGCAAGGATTGCTGCCTATTTACTTGGACAGCCTGATCTTTTGCATGGTCTGTACTTCTCTGCACACTTTCTGAGGAGCAAGGCACTCTGAACACAGTGGAGTTTGCTTCCAAATAAACCTGCTGTAACATGTACTCAGGCCCAGAAATTCTCACATCACTCTAAACGTCTTTTAAATTGCCACAGGACCTGCTGTTGCGTATTGAAGACTAATGGCATATGGCCTTGAACAATTTTGAATTGCTCTGCATTTATGTAATTTACCACACCTATTAACAACAGTTCTCAGTGTGGCTTACCACACATATTAATTGATATAAGACCAGTGCTAAAATAAAAAAGAACAACAAAGTAAAATAGAAATAATATATTCAGTCGCTTCAGCAAAAAGCCACCAAATGCTCCGGCAATTAACAAGGTCTCTACTTTGCAGCTAAACACCATTAAGGTGGGTTTCAGGCAAATGAGTGTTGAGGAGGGAGTTTCAGGGATGAGAAGCCGCCACCTGCAGACCCTGTCACTGGTAACCACAAAGTTCTAGGTCTCAAGTGAATAATGTAAGCAGTCAGGTAGCCAGGGTTTATGTGCTGATTGACAGCTGGAATTGGAAGTGAGTGTTACTGTTGTGTAGTTTTTAGCAACATAGAAGATCAGGCCCTCTGTGCAGTGGATGGATTTGACACACTTAATAAACTGGTTAGAAGACTTTCCTTTGTTCTATATAATCATCATCGTCATCTGCTTCAAATGTGTTGTGAAATTGTATAGATCTTCTTGAACAACTCCCAAAAATGCAATGTCTAGTGGGGATGAAAAATGAACTGACCATTAACTAACCCAGAGCATGTGTTATAGGGGGTTTATTTTGCTCCATTGTAGACCTACTTCAGAAATATGAAAGAAGCACAGGGGCTGCTTTTTGTGTGTGTGCGCGTGCACACACGCATGTACACATAGACACTTCAGGCATTGCAGGGGATTGGACTAAAGGGCCCTTGGGTTCTCTTCCAACTCTACAATTCTAATTCACACATGACACTTTAAGACCTACATTTAAAAGAGTAAAGTGAGGGGAAACCTTTGCTTGCAAATCTGCATTATGTATACTGTGGAGTCAGACCATTGGTCTGGCTAATTCAGTGCTGTCCAGGGTGTCTGATGGGGGCCTCTCCCAGCCCTACCTGGGAGATTGAGCTCATTCAAATCATGTGCTCTCCCACTGAGCTATTGCCGCTGCCTTTCTTACTTGCTCCAGTTGCTTACCCAATGTACAGTCAGTAGCAGTCATAGTCAGCTACTGTGCAATGTATGAACAGGCTGCTCTTATGCTGTGTTAACATAGGTTTTACATTTTTCTTTTTTCCTTCCTGCTGGGTGCCACTGCTCCAATTCTGTTTGTTGCCTTGACTAATGGTCTGTGGTAGTTACCTTGCTTCTGTAACAATGATGAGTCGCAGTTTTAAAATAACTGCCTGGGGCTTCCCTGAAAGAGGAACGTTCTTTCACTTAATAAAATGTAAAATGGAACTTGTAACAACTTTTACTTTAGTGGCTCGTTTTATGTCATGTATCCAAAAGTGCAATTCTGTGCATGTTTACTCGGAAGTAAGCCCCTCTGTGTTCAGTGGCGCTTACTTCCAAGTAAGTGTGTCTTGAATAGAAGTTCTGATCTAAATAATAAAGAGCCCTGTAACACCTTTAACCTGGGGTCCAGTTCATCAGAAGCAAGTATAATCCTCATCTGGCAGGTATTTGGGAAGAATGTTGGAAGTTAAATGGCAACAGAATGCTAAAAATATGGCCTGAGAATTCTGTTGGAGCTCAGTAAGAAAGGCGACCCTTTCTGGTGATGCCTTTAAAATCAGTCGCCTACCAGGACATCAACTTGGCTTAGGATGGCTGTAAAAGGAAATTCCAGTGTGAAATTGCTGAATTACATTTTCCAAGAAATGTAATTTCTTGGATAGGGATGATGGTTTCCTCTTCCATTACAGGTGTTAATTTACCTAGCAATGGTAAGATGTTTGGGCCATCACCAATTACTGCCATTGTGAAAGGTCACTGTTTTAATGTTGCCTGCCTTTAGCTGTAGCTGTGTTGCCACAGACCATGCTACCATTGGCCACCTAGCTCCTACACCCCCCCCTTTTAACTGAGGATTATGCATCTTGATGAAGCAGACTCGATTCCACGAAAGCTTAAGCCAGACTTCACATGGTTTTCCCTCCTGGAAATAGGTGTCTCTAAATGTCAGTTGTTGTCCTATATGATGTCTAGTGACTTTTGTGTCAGACTGGCACTGGGTGCTGAGACTCATGGCCTAACCTACCTTGCAGGGATGTGGCGACAATAAAAGCGGGCAGAGAGGCATGGAAGCTGCTCTGAGTGATTTTGAGAAAAGGTTGGATAAACGATGTAGTAAATAAAAGAGGTGTAGAATCACGAACCATAGTTTGCATGATGTGAGCGTAATTTTACCCACTTCACTAAAAGTTTCTATGAGTACTGAAAAGTCCTCTCACCCCACAGTGATGCTTTACTCTCCCAATTAACAATTAAAGGCTTGGTCAAGCAAAAAATAGTCTGGTGCTTAAAAGCAAAGATGGTGCCGGGAGTCCTTTCACAAACAGGGAGCCACCCCTGAGAAGGTCTGTCTTTGTGCTGCTGCCACTCTCTTCACCTCCCTCGAAAGAGGCATGCGGAGAAGGGCCTCAGTATGATAAGGTTCATATGGGAAGAGGTGGCCCCTGAAATACTGAGTCCCTGAGCTGCATAAAACTTTATAGGTCAAAACCAGCACTTTGAGTTGAGCTGGGAAATTAATTGGTAGCCTGTGCAGTGATGCCAATTTAGTGTTGTAAATTCATACTGCCTTATTCCGGTCAGCAGTCTGGCTGCTGAATTCTGCACTAGCTACGGTTTCCAAGCAGTCTTCAAAGGCTGTCCCAGGTAGAGCACGTTGTAGAAATCTAACCTAGCGGGTACCAGAAAGTAGACATCAGAAGATAGGGTGACAACTAGGCCACCAGTCTAAGCTGGTGAAAGGTGCTGTGGGCCACCGATGCTATTTGTGCCTTGTGTGACAGTAATAGACCCAGAAGTACCCCCAGGCTACAGAGCACCTCCTTCAGGGGACGTGTAACACCCTTCTGAACAAGCTGAACCTCACCCGTCCCGGCTAGGGAACCATTGCTAAGAGCGCCTCAGCCTCACCTAAATTAAGCTTCAGTTCATTGGCTCCCATCCAGTCCATTACCAGTGCCAGGCCCCAGTCTAGCACATCCATTGATACGTGTGCAGACATAAAGGAGAAGCAGAGCTATTTTTCATCCACATACCGCTGACAATGTGTCCCAAAACGCTGGATGACCCCACTCAGTGGTTTCATGTAGATGTTAATAGCATAGGGGTAAAATTGCCCCCTGTGAGACCCCTGAACCAGTGGCGTAGCGTGGGGGTGCAGGGGGGGCCGGCCGCACCGGGCGCAACATCTGGGGGTTAGGGTTAGGGGGCGCAAATCCACGGGTTAGGGGTGCAAATTACTTGCCTTGCCCCGGGTTCTGACAACCCACGCTACGCCACTGCCCTGAACAACTCTCCCCAAGCACCACTATTGGGGAGTGGGCATCCAGGAAGGAGTACAGCCCCCACAAAGTGGTGCCACCCACCCCCAGCCCAGACAGCCACTCCAGAGGGTTTCTGGAAGCTGCTGAGAGATCAAGGAGAATCCGAGGGAGGCACTTCCCAATCTCTCTCCTGACAAAGGTAGTCATGCAGGATAACCAAAGCAATTTCCAGGCCAAAACCTGACCCAAATCTTAAATTTAAATGGCCAGCACTGGTGGGCCTTGGCAGGGTTTGAGGACCCCAGAAAATTCTGAAGGATGCCTTAAGTAAGCCAGTTCCTTGCAGCCTCTGTCCCTGTATCTGCAAACTAGGGATAATTATTAGAATAAGGATTGAGAAATAGGATATGGCAAATACTTGGAACGTTGCTGTTTAAACATTGCTGTTGCTTGCCCTTCCCAGAACCGGGCCGTCGGGAGACCCAAAGGAAAACTGGGCCCTGCCTCAGCCGTGAAGCTCGCGGCGAATCGGACAACTGCAGGAGCACGCCGGAGGAGGACGCGATGTCGCAAGTGCGAGGCCTGCCTGCGCACAGAGTGTGGCGAGTGTCACTTCTGCAAGGACATGAAGAAGTTTGGCGGGCCTGGCAGGATGAAGCAGTCGTGCATTATGCGGCAGTGCATTGCGGTAAGCCTATTGCCTGATCGCCTTGTGCAATGATTGAGAATCACCTTTAGGTGACAAGCCTGGAAATGTTCTGGCAAATTGCTGCTCACAGACCACAAATGATGAAGCTAGGAGGCAGGCTAGTACAAATGCAGGCAAATAATAATAATAATAATTTACATAATAAAAATATAATTTTTTTTTACAGATTTTTAAAAAGTGCTAGAAATGGGGGGGGAACAATAGTTAAAAAACAATTAAATAGTGATAGAACTAGAACTATCCTTATCTATCTGTTTAAACCATACAAATAACAATTAAAATGCACCACACCAGCCCTTTCATTAGAAGCAATCAGTTCCCAAAACCTCTTGGAACAAAAGAGTCTTCACCTGCTGGCAGGACGACAAGGAGGAGGGAGTCAGGGAGGGGTTCCAAAGTCTGGGAGCAGTCACCAAGAAGGCCCTCTCCCACATCCCCACCAAGTGTGCTTGTTCAGGTGGCCCAGGGCAGGTTCATATGGGAAAAGATGGACCCTCAAATAGCCTGGACCTAAGCTGTATAAGGGCTTTATAGATCACAAGCAGTATTTTGAATTGTGCTGGGAAACAGACCAGTAGCCATTGGAGCTGTTGTAGCAAGTGAGTTATGTGCTCATATATTTATTATTTATTACATTTTAACATTTTTTTAAAAAAACTGCTTTCCTAACGTGTCTGAGTTTGCACCGAGTGTTCTGTTGTAGAACTTGAATTTCCTCACTGGAGAAAGGCAGAGAGCTGTTACCGGGATTTCTAGGTTTCTTGATTGCAAAGCATTGGAACGTAGGAAGCTGCCACAGAGCTTGATCCATATGGCTCAGCTCTGTCTACCCTGACTAGCAGTGTCTCTCCAGGGCTTCAGGTAGAGGCACCCCCAGCCCTAAGTTGGAGATGCCAGGGATTGAACTGGGGAACTCCTGCATGCAAAACAGGTGCTCTACCCCTGAACTGCAGCCCCTTCCCCTTAAATGTGCTCCATTGAACAGAGCAATGGCATTACACCTCTGGGTACAAATTCTGTTCAACCGTGGACTCTCTGGATCAACTTGTCCTGTGTTGCTCCTCTATGAAACCATCACAATAATAGCTTGTTCCCTGCTTATTAGGATGGGGGGGGGGTCTGGTTAAATGAGAGGTTGCACCAAAAGCAGCATTTCTCAAACTTGGTTCCCCAGCTGTTGTTAGACTACAAGTCCCATCATCCCTAGCTAGCAGGACTAGTGGTCAGGGATGATGGGAATAGAGCTGGACAATACCTGGTTTTCAACATCACGATACATCACCAGCTACAGTAAAAACAGTGATATGCTGATATATCACAATGTCTGAAATGTATCTCGGCTGCTTCCTCCTCCCCACGTACAGTTCCCTATCCCTGCTAAAGAGCACAATCTTGCTGGGAAAATCTCCTGGGCGTTTGTTGGGGGCTGTCTTGAGGAGACAAGTGCCTGTTCGTATCAGTGGCGCTTGCCCAAGGGTGAATTCCAATGGCTCCTTCCAAGCAATATCACGACTGTTTTGCAACTTTGCCTTATCTTTGTGTTCTTTTCTTCTTGAATAATCCCAGTCTTTAAAGCTACTTGTCTCTCTAGTGAGGGATTTCAGTCCATGTTCCATTATCTGATGTAGGGTTTTATTCATGTGAATTACCTTCTAAAAGCATCTGCTTTTTAGAACTCTCCAAGCTGTAGAATCGGCTTACAGAAAAGGGGTGATTTATAATCCTTTCTTTTAATCATTATTGCTTTTCCACCGACAGTGCCTTTGTTTCTTTTTCTCCCCCCTCCCTTTTGTCATAAGACTTGTAACAGATTGCAGCAGCCCATGTTTGCATTTCTGTCTCCATAATGTAAGGGCAATTAATTAAGTGACCTTCAGCACCTGAGTTGCTGGGCACAGGGATGTTGCAGAAAGCAGAAGAAATGTAGAGTCTTGTGCAAAACCTGGCAATGGTCACATCCCTGAATGCTAGGAATCCTTAACTGGCATCCTTGGATTATAGCTAAGGCTGCAGCCTTGAATTAATTTTACAGCATAGTTTTATACATGCCCACTCAGAAGAAAGCCTCATTGAACTTCCTGGGGCTTATTCCCAGTTAAGGGGTTATAGGATTGCAGGCCAAAAAGGTCTCCCCTATTAAAAATATTTATTAAAACTGCAAATGCTACCCACTGTCCTAAAATGGGCCAGTCTTAATCTGAGTGGTCTATTTTCATAATCTTAAAAAATGAAAGTAAATTGTATTATGCTGGTCAGTGTTTTGTTACACTTTCGTGTATAGGCAGCCCCCTGTTTACACACCTTCAATATGTGAGTGACCATGTATATACATGCATCGTGCAGAACGCGGAAGTGACCTGGAAACGTCATAAAGACATCACTAAAAGGGTGGAGTGTTTGCAGGTCTTTTCAATTATATGTGATTTCACCAACGCTTGCAGTGTCTCGGAGCGTAACCCCTGCGTAAACTGGGTGCTACCTGTACTTTTAAAAATGATAACTTTAGAAAGAGAGGCATTATCACCCTCTTCCCCACCAAAGGAGGCATGCCTCTTCAAATATTAATTCACTGGCTCATATTTCTGCAATTAAAAGAGCTGGTGTGGTGTAGCAGACTGTGGAACTAGGATCAGGGAAGCCCACTTTAGGGTCCCCTCACGGAGTGATCTTGGGCCAGACACTGTCTCCCAGCCTAACAGGGTTGTTGTGAGGATAGGTTGGGATGGATGGGAGAAAGGGAATCGTGCCTGCACCCTTAAACTCTGGAGGGAAGGTGGCATACGAATGTAGTTAACACACCTAATTATAGCCCGTGCTTTCCAGTTAGATTATGTCTTTAGAAAGCTATATCTTGATTTCTTTTAAAAACCCAGAGCCATAAGAATACATTTTTAAAATAACTGAGCAATATTTATTTATTTTTATTTGAACAATTTATATACTGCTTAACTACCATCTTCTCTAACCAGTGTACAGAAAATACAATTTGGAAAAGGTAATCATACTTCAGTTACAATGTCTGCTAAAGTAAGAAAAAAAATCTTCAGTAGGCACTGGAATATATATGAAACAATCTTAAAACCATCTAAAAAAAGTTTGTACCATCCAATAATATTGGTAAAGCTGAGCTTTTATATGGCACATATTAATAGAGTGCCTGTCTTGGCCGTAGCTGCAATAGCAGCCCTTTTGGGTGGGTCAGTATTAGCATCACCAGAAGGGAGCTGAGGCTGAGAGGTGATGGCTTGCCAAAGGCAAGCTAGCAAGCTTGCAGCCGAGCAACTGTGCTATTGGCTGCCACACCAGCTCTCAATGAATTATTTTTAAACCGCTTTTATGTAAAACAGTCAAAGTGACTTACAAGGGACAAACAAATGGAAGAGAAAACCAGGTGAAACAAAATACTAAAGTAGTAGCATTAAATAATCATATTGAAATGACAAATGAAGAGCAGCAGACATAAAGTTCCTTAAAACCAACAGATCGGTCTGAAATGCCTTGATACATGAGCGCAAGATGATCACCAATCCAGGCAATGATTGAAGTTTCCAAACTTCCACAGGTGACACATTTGCAGCAGATTAACTATTATGGGACATGGGTGGCGCTGTGGTCTAAACCACTGAGTCTAGGGCTTGCTGATCAGAAGGTCAGTGGTTTGAATCCCCGCAATGGGGTGAGCTCCTGTTGTTCGGTCCCTGCTCCTGCCAACCTAGCAGTTCAAAAGCACATCAAAGTGCAAGTAGATAAATAGGTACCACTCCGGCGGGAAGGTAAATGGCGTTTCTGTGCGCTGCTCTGGTTCGCCAGAAGCTGCTTAGTCATGCTGGCCACATGACCCGGAAAAACTGTCTGTGGACAAACGTTGGCTCCCTCAGCCAGTAAAGCGAGATGAGTGTCACGACCCCAGAGTCATTCGTGACTGGACAACTGTCAGGGGTCCTTTACCTTTACCTTTTTAACTATTATTTTATTACCTATGGAATTTGTTCATTTCTTTATCTTGCCCAGGGCAACCCAAAGCAACTCACAGGTGGACAGATAGACCAAATTCCCTCCTAGATACATTAAAACCAAGAGAAAAAGATAAATATATATAAAACATTTGCCTACTTCTAAAAGGCCATAGGCACTTAGAGGCCAAAGGACTGGTCACAGAGGAACATTTTCACCAGGTGCCTAAAGAACTGTAACGGAGGCACTAGGCGAGCCTCCTTGGGGAGAACATTCCACAAGCGGGAGCCACTGCAGAAAAGGCCCGTTCTCATGTCACTACCCTCCAGACCTCTCATGGAAGAGGCCTCATGGGATAATCACAGGGTCCAGGTCAGTTCCTATGGGGAGAGGTGGTCCTTCAGCTTTTTAAAGAACTTGCTCAATGGTTTTGGCCTTTAGAACATATTATGGCAACAGATTTCATAGACTGGAAGTCCCTCCCTCCTTGCCTTCCTTCTGCCAGCAGGTGAAGACATTCATGTTCCAACAGGTTTGGGGTAATGAAGGGGCTGGTGTCATGCAGTTTTTATTATAATGATTGGTATGGCTTTCATAGATTTTATATGTGTGTATTATTTTTTCTATGTTTTTCTGATTTTCAGTTTTATATTTAAGCCGTCTTGTGTCCCATTAAAGAAAAAGGCGGGTTGTAAATAAACATAATAATACTTAACTGTTGTATGTGTGAAGAAGCCCTTCTGCTTCACTTGTTTAAAATGCCCTCCAGGACTGGAGTGATCTCTCTTTTATTGATTGACAGTCAGCTCTCAGTTCTTGAGATCTTTCCTCCAGGATGTCCATTGCCTTGGCAAGAGCAGACGCACGAGGCAGGGTGCATCAGTTGGGATCCCTAGTTCGGGCTACAGAAGCAATTGGAGCAGAATCCTAGAACTGTATAAGCATAGAGTTGGAATTGGATGGGACCCCATGGGTCATCTAGTCCAACCCCCTGCCTTTCTAACAGTTGCTTTCCAGAACAGCCAACTTTAAGTTGCTCAGAACACTGGCCCATCACAGAGCCAAAGTGAGCCCCGCACCACCCCAGCTCTGAGCTGGAAGCCAGGCTATGGGGGCTAGTTTTTGCAACAGCAGAATCTCCCACCTCAGCAGGAGGCCCAGAGCTTGGCATGTTTTCCTGGTCTCATTTCAGAGGTTGGGGACAAGGCCCTCCCCCACCCCAGATTTGCCAGCCCCTGTTCCTCTGTGTGTGATGTTACGATAACGCCTTGGCGGGCATAGAATCGCAGAATCAGAAACACATTGGGCTTCTCAGGCCTTTACAAGAACCAGCCACTGAAAGTGCTGCGGTCCGAGAGGATGGGGAGGTTTCACAGGTGTCTGTGCTGATAGGTTGCTGCCTGCTTCCTGATCTCTGCTCCTTTCCTCCTGTTTGTGTGTGTTTAGCCAGTGCTGCCCCACACGGCTGTGTGCCTGGTGTGTGGGGAAGCGGGGAAAGAAGATACGGTGGAGGAGGAGGAGGGCAAGTTCAACCTCATGCTTATGGAGTGTTCCATCTGCAATGAAATCATACACCCAGGATGCCTCAAGGTAAGGGCTCTCTGAGGTGGGGTCCAGAAGCTGCATCAAAACAGGCCTTGCCTTACTGTTAGATTTGTCATGTTCTATGCAAAATGATGGCATGTTTGGCAGTCCTTTCATTTTACCTGCAGCCACTGCAGCCTACAAGCTGCCCAACCACCCACAACTCCGTAGCCATGCATGGCAGCAAGGTCAACCCAAGGCTCTTTGTTTCCTGAAGCCAAAAGATTGGTAGGGCTCAGGGGAAGCCAGATTACCCTCCTGCTTCTGCAGTCCTGAGCAAACAGCAAAAAGCAGAATTCTGAACACACAAGTAATGGATAGAATTCTTCCACAAGATGTGGTGGTGGGCGCTGGCGCCGATGGATTTAAAATAGGATTGGACAAAATTATGGAGAAGGAGGAGACTATCAGCCATAATTAAATGGAACCTCCATGTTCAGGGTCAGTGTACCAGGTGCTAGGGACATCCAGTGGAGCATTGCTTTGCCCTTTCTGAAGACGTCTCATTGGCCGTTCTGGAGATGCTGATGGACCTTTGTCTCTGATCCAGCAGGGCTCTTTTAACATTCAGGAGTTCTCTGGCATTCTCTTCTCTGCTCAAAGGGCTCTGTCTGCTATAGTGCATAAAATGGCAGATTCTTGGATCTGATGCCTGAAAACATTAAAGGGGAAAATGGCACGTCAGCAGGCCCAGACCCAGGCAGGCAGGTTTATGGCAGGGTTCTGGGCCAGCCTGTCTGTAATTACCCCCATACGATGAATGCCTGGAACGTCACTGCAAGGTGGTGGTGGTGCTGCAAATTAGTTTGCCATTCAGACGTAGGTATAAAAGATAAAATTGTTATTATTTGTTAGGCACAAGGAAGGATTTCCCAGTTAGATTTCTTGGATCTGTTGTATGCTCCAACCCTCCCTTGCTATCCTCTCCCATAATATTAGTTTGTGAAGCCTTTCTTTTCTTCGTTGTGAAGACCTCTTGATACAGTTTATAGACAAGACTTTAGAATCCAGGAAAATCCCCACGTGGGTGTAGAAGTAAAATTTTCAGAGATTGGGGAGAAGGGCAGGGTTTGCTTTTGCTTATGCTAGATGAAGCAGAATAAATTATATGAAAGATTCAAAATGTAGTTGACTGACATAAATTGTAAATCATCAGCACACTTTTCAAAGAGCATTTTGTTTAAAAAGTGGCAAGCCCTGCCTGCCTGTATATTGGGAGCTGATCTGTGGCTTCCTGTTGTGTGTCTTTTTCCTCCCAGGTGCGGGAATCAGACGGCGTCGTCAACGAAGAGCTGCCCAACTGCTGGGAATGCCCAAAGTGCAACCACGCAGGCAAAACTGGGAAAGTGAGTTTCACTGGAATTAATTGTGTTGGCTGGAAGGGAGCTGTGCTTTTTCCTTCCTCTTTTTTTTTTTACACACGCTAAGTTGCTAATCTCACTGCTGAGCAGGAGCAGCTGCCAATGTGCTCAAGGTTTCTCCCTTTCCTTCACAATGCAGCCGGGAGATGAGTCACCGCAGGCAAGATATCTTGGGGGAAAGTTTTGTCTGCCGCTACTGATCTTCTCTACTGAGCGACCCCAGAGAAGTTTCAAGGAATCCCGCCCCCCAGATTATGCTGTCTGCTTTCTCCCACAAAAATTGAGAAACTGGTCAGACCTTCTGTGTGTGTGTGTGTAGTATAAATATAAAACTACACATGCATTAAGGACAACTCTTTTTCCATTCCATATTAACAGCTGTGAAGGTTTCAAGTTTTGAAGATATACTCTGACTTGCTTTTCTACTATTATTTTAGTTTTGTTTTTGTAAAGCAACTATATATAAAACCTTACTTATTATACATATATCTCTGTAGTGTTTAAAATGTGTCTGTCCCCCCCCAATAAACTAATTTAACACACTTTATTCACTTCTGACCAGAGGCAGACAAGGGGAAAGGAGGCGCAGGGTGTGTCTCTTTAACCCTTTACGAATCCCAACCCTGTAGCTTTAACTTCCCCTGTAGAGTTTTATATATAACTGCAGTTTCATCTTATTCAGGGGATCAGTTCCAAGGGTTCCTCATATACTTGAACTGCCCCGTGCGAGCATCCTAACCCTTCTCACAGCTGGTGCCCTGAGTGGGCCTTTCTTTGTAAGCAAGGCAGAGAGCTTGAAAGCTCATTTCATACCAGGAAAGTGTTGCGTGGTTTTAATCTGTGCAAATTCAACTGTGCAAGATTGAAATTGCACAAATTAAATGTGTGTAAGATGTGATTGTGCTGTATTGCACTCTTAATGTGTCCTTCCCCCTCAACCCTTGAGGGCAGGAGCTAGCGGGTGGAGCCAACTGTTGCTGGCCCTTTAGCTCTGGCTTGAGTACAGAAAAAGGGAATCACTGAACATAACTCTAGAGAGAGCTGACAAGATTCCCTGACTATAATAATGTGGGCACAGGACCTTGGGAAGGAATCAATGGGTTGAATTTCTGCTGCCACTTATAAGCTGTGGTGCAGGGTGGAAATTTTGTGTTTCATAATATCATTAGTGACAGTAAATGGCTGCCAATTGCAAATACAGTATTTGGTGAACTTGGCCGTTTCAGTCATAATTAATATTTTTCAGCTGAACTATCCTTTTGCTTTTGCCTCTAAAGTCTTTACAAGTATTCCAGTAAATTTCACTGGGTGTGGATGCCAGCAGTATTTTTAAAGCTTTGTTTACTAAGTGAAATCACTTTCTAGAGGCAGGGTGGGAAGATAGTGCTGACCAGCAACTTCCGTCCACATCTGGAGGGTCAGAGGTTTGCCCCCTCCCATTTTCCAGAAAGCCCACGTTACGACCTATAAGCCACGACGCAAAAGCATAAGATATAAAGTTTGCTTGTGTGCTTGTGTCTCTCTGGCGTACAAGCAAAAGCGCGGACCAGGGTTCAAGTACGCGTCAAACCTGCCCGGCTCTCTGCTGAAAGAGCAGAAGATCAACCGAGACAACAAAGAGGTTGTCCCAGACGCCACCAAGCGGAAAGTCGAGTGCGAGGAGCCCCCTCGGAAGAAGTCCGATGACCATCCCAAGAAGTCTCCTGTTGACCCTCTTTTGAGGAGAAAGTCTGAGGAAGTCCACCCACGGCGGAAACGGAAATTTGAGAAGCCCCAAGAGCCTGCCATGAGGAAGCGGGTATGTGTTCTCGGGGGGGGGGGGGCGTATTGGGCCTCTTTGGGAGACCTTAGAGGTGGGAAGTGGCCTTGTGAGTGAAGCCTGGTGGAAATGCTCCCAGCCTGCTTGCCCACCTACGTGGATCAACACCAGCTGTTGTGTGACATGTCGGAACCGACAAACCTGCTTGTGGGACGTTGCCGTCAGGCCGGTGTCTTGAGATGGCAATCCAAAGTGCTGCAGCAAAAGCCATAATAAGGCTCCGTCTTTGAGCATTCAAACGCATGAGTGCTTCACTGATGCTACCTTGCTGCAGTACCTACAACAGCCCTGTAAGGTAGATCAGTATTCTCCATGTTGCAGAAGTCGGGCCGTTAGGCAGAGTGGCTTTCTGAAGGCCACGGCAGAGGCAAGGAGACCAGCCAGGTTCTTCTGATTCAGTGCTCCAGCCTCTTGGGCTGCAACCCTGGGATGCTTACCTTTCAACTTGCTTCTCAGCAGACATGCTTAGGATCCAATGGTTAACCACTATTGCTAATAATTATTTGACCTCTACCCTTTCCCTCCTTACTTTAACTATTTTATCATCATTGTTTAAAAGGCAGTTGCATCTCATTTATAGCTCTGCTCTACATGATACTAATATTTATACATAGATGTTGGGGAGATGCTGTATGAATGGTAATACGTTTTAAAAAAGTAACTACTCTTTAAAAACAAACTATGCAGTACCTGCTCCCTTGTGCTTCAGGGGAAAGCAGGAAAGACTGTGGCTGTTGCTAACGATCCATTCAGTTTCTAGAATTAGGGAGGCCCCCAGATGATAAACTTCTACTTCATGATGTTCTTTGGAAGACAGAGAGTGAAGAGGGACCTTAGGTCTGTGTTAGAGAGCAGGTATTGCATTCGAAAGGTCCAAGGTTCAGTACTCAGCATCTCCAGTTTAGAAGAAAAGAAATAATCAAATAACAAGTGGTGGGAAAGGGACCCCAAAGAGGCATTGCCAGTCAGTGTAGGCAACACTGACCTGGGATGCAATAGCTTCCTGCATTGCTAAGATTACAGCCCATTCCTAAAACAAACCTCCTTTCCTGTCTCAGCCACTAGGTGGCACTTAAGGGTCTTTTCAGACTGGTGCTGTGAATCTCCCTCTTTCCCTTCCTTCCTAGTAGCAGTTTTCTTCCTTTGAAGGTGCCCTGTGCAGTCCCAACTCAATGTGCATCTTTGGGGCTGGCAAGGTCACACATTTTTTAGCGTATTTTTCCTGGGTGTTCTGTGGACACGGCAAGGTGAAAAAGCCCTTCCCTACATCCTGCTTTGAGGATTTCACAAGAGATCAGAGGATACCATCCATCCTCTCCATCTCCCTCCACCATCCCATCCTTGGAGCTCTCATAAATGTTTCCCGTTCCATTAACATCATTTTTTAACCATTCCTAAATACCGGGTCCTGGTGCAACTGAGTGGCAAAGATTTGTGATCTAGGAAGCTCTCCGTTCAAATGTCACCTTGCCTGAAAACTCCTGAGGTAGCCTTGAGCAAGCCAGTGGTGATTTTAAGTGTCTTAACTAACAAGCGGGTTTACACAATTCAAAAAAGAAGCCTTGCCCACAGGCTTATAGTCAGCTTCATTATCTCCTTCCATTTACACTGTAGATGTTGATGTTCATACTATCCAATATTTTCAGCTGTTTAATTTTTAAAATCTGTATTCTAAGAAATAAATACAGTAAATCATGTATTTTACACCTGAATTGTAAAACCCTTGGACTGCAGTTCTTCCTGCAGGTTACCTAAATCCCCTTGGATTTTATGGGAATTAAGTAGTTCATTGGTGTACAGGATTGCAGTCCTTGGTCGCTGAAACGTCATACAGAAATGTTACGTACTGTGTGTGTGTGTTAGCTAAGTTGTCTATACTAAGTCTTGTCTCTTTGCTCTCTCCCACCCCACAATCCCTTTCTGACCACAGTTAAAACTAGGCAAAGAAGAGAAGCTGTTCAGGAAAAAGGTACTACATTAAATGGTGTAGATTTCTTCCATTACTTCACTCACCTATCCAATGACTTGCTGTGGCTATTCTATTTTGAATCTTAAATTGGGGAGTGGGGACATCTGGTGTGTCTTCTGCAGCTCTGCCTACACACCTGGAATCTTAGGTTTGATTAATTATTGGTTCTTGCAGCATGGAGATATGGTTAGCAATGAAATTCAGTCCCCCTCCCTGCGAAAAAGAAGAGCAGCCCTGCTGTTTTACTCTGCCTCTGTGAAAACCTCGCAGGCCTATGGTAAAACGTCAACCTGAGTTAGAAAATTGTGATTTGGATGCAGAATGCCCATCATATAACTAATTTGTTGTGTGTCCTTCCTTCACATCTACTTAGACCATGTTTTGGATGACATTTATAGTTGAGGGAATTTCTTGAGAATCTCAAGGCCCACCTGCACCACTGACTTAATGTTGGCGGAGCTGTAAAAGCTTGGGCTGTATAATACCAAACTAAAATTCTGAGGGCTTTTTGTTGGAAGAGCAGGTGATCTTTTTAAGGGCCCAAGCTTTCTTCACAAAGCTACAGTTGCCCCTGTACAAGGACCCCTTGAAAGCAGTTTTAGTCTATAGGCTTGAGGGGTCCCCATTGCCTGTGTACTAAGCCAGAACCTTCCCTTTCCAGAGGCGATCGTGGAAGGCCACAGATGACCGAGCTGCCCTGGTTAAGCCAGTCCGGCGGTTCAAGCAGGAGCCTGAGGAGGACCTCCCAGAGGAACCTCCCAAAAGCAAGGAGAGTGACCAGTCTCGCTCCAGCTCCCCCACGGCGGGGCCAAGCTCAGAGGGCGCAGAGTCCCGAGATAAGAAGAAGTTCAAGATCCGGCGGAAAACCCGCCTCCCAAACAAGGAGCTGAGCAAGGAGCTGAGCAAAGAGCTCAACCAGGAGATCCAGAAGACGGAGAACAGCCTTGCCAATGAGAATCACCAGCCCATCAAGTCTGAGCCGGAGAGTGAGAACGAGGAGCCCAAGCGGGTGCTGTGCCCCGAGCGGCCTCACCGCTTCAGCAAAGGCTTGAATGGAACCCCCCGAGAACTCCGGCACCAGCTCTTGTCCAGCCTCCGGAGCAGCACCCCCCGGGCAGCTGCCCGGCCTCCCCGCTCCCTCTCGCCCCCCAAGTGCATTCAGATGGAACGTCACGTCATCCGGCCGCCCCCCATCAGCCCGCCCCCAGACTCGCTCCCGCTGGATGATGGGGAGGCCCACGTCATGCAAAGGGAAGTCTGGATGGCTGTCTTCAGCTACCTCAGCCACAGCGAACTGTGTCTCTGCATGAGGGTTTGCAAGACCTGGAACAGATGGTAAGGGGCAGCGGAGGTGTTTGCGTCTTGGTAGTGGGAAGGGAACAAGTTCTAGAGAGCAGGATTGCCAGGGCCATGACATTTGGGAAAATAAAACTCAAGAAAAGATTCCAGTGCCACCTGCAGAATCCTGTAAATCTTGGCTTTGTTTCATAAAAGGGGGGTTTCTAATAATAATAATTTATTATTTATACCCCACCCATCTGGCTGGGTTTCCCCAGCCACTCTGGGCAGCTTCCAACAGAAGACTAAAATACAATAACCTCTAGACATCTTGATTTCTTTTAAAAGGTGCAGGTGAGATGCTGTGGTCATATTTCTAATATCTGAGTTTGATGGACACTGATAATGGCTTTGGAGAGGGTTTGGTTGGGTGTTCCAGGGAATTAACTTTCTGCTCACTTATTTCTTAAAATCCAGTGTGATTCAGTTTCTGGAACGTTGAAATAATTATCCAGGTATCCCCGAAGATATCATGGGCTCCATTCATGCAAGGTCCATGATAGGGAGCCTGTGACCCTCTAGATTTTGCTGGACCACCTTTCGCACTGTCCTTAACCAGTGCTTTCCCCCCCCCAAATAAAAAATTAAAAAAATGTTTAGGGGTACTCTCATTTTCCTACTCATATTGAAATACTGCCCCTCAATGAGGCCAAACATAGATTCACAAAATGTTTAGGGGTATGCGTACCCCCAGAAAAAGCACTGCCCTTGACTATTAAGCATATTGACTGTGTCCAATAGGACTTGGGAGTCCAACAAAATCTGGAAGGCCACAAGCTCCCAGCCCGTGTGTTAGGTGTTTACCACATGTTCAAGGAAGTCCAGGTATCTGTATCCACATCAGCATTTTGAAAAATTCTCATCCTATTTATAAACTTTTTTTCTGATGCAAAACCCGAGCTGCTCGTTGTAGGCTTCTCATTTCCCCTGGTTTTGTTTGAGGTTTTTAAAGAAATTGTGTAGGTCTCTTTGTCCCAAGTGCCGGACCAGCTTTCTTATGAAACCTTCTTCCTGATCTGCTTAGGTGCTGTGATAAAAGACTGTGGACCAAAATAGACCTAAACCACTGTAAATCCATCACCCCTCTCATGCTCAGCGGTATTATTAGGAGGCAGCCGGTCACACTTGATTTAAGTGGGACAAACATATCGAAAAAGCAGCTGAGCTGGCTCATCAACAGGCTCCCAGGTAGGTCTGCAGTGACTACAATGTGCTGAGGGAGTCACATCACATCTCCTACCTTTTGCGGGAAAGAGGCCTAAATGAACACTATTCTCTTCTCTACCTTGCTGAGGCCCAGAGATGGACATCGCAGACTCAGAGCCCAGTTAACTGCTTTTAATGTTTCAGATAGTAATACTGTCTGGGTTCCTGAGTGGCTACAGTCTGGCCCTGGTACAACAGGCTGCACACGAAATGTTGTGGCAGATCCAGGCAGGAGTAGGAAGCTTCTTGGCTCACGACGAGGCCTACATTTGTTCCTTTCGATAAACTCGGGAAGTTGTATGTGTTTTGTACAAGAACGACATTTTAGTGTCCTAACGACCTGCCTCTAAGCTTGGCCATTATTTATGTTCACCTGCAATATTATTTCAGCTGTTAGTTTATTGCTCTCTGGAGAAAGGCACTAGGAATACTTTTGAAAGCAGAGCCTGGTGAGCCTGTGGCCCTCCAGATATTCTTGGACTCGAGCTTCCATCAGCCAGCATGGCCTGTGGTTTAAGTTGATGGAAGTCGTAGTCCAACAGCATCTAAAGCGGCACAGGTTCTTCATTGCTGCTTGTCATCCTGTTGGTTGTGTTAAGCAGGAAACTTTTCAACCTCTTACTGTAAAACTAGAATGCCTCCCCTCCTCCCCCTGCACTCCCCAAAGAAATATTTGCTCAGTGTGATGTGTGCTCACTTCCCTTTCTCTTCCCTAGGTCTCCGAGATCTGCTATTGTCAGGGTGCTCGTGGATTGCAGTGTCTGCTCTCTGCAGTTCTAGTTGTCCACTCCTCCGAACACTGGATGCACAGTGGGTGGAAGGCTTAAAAGATGCACAAATGAGAGATCTTTTGTCACCACCAACTGACAACAGGCCAGGTATATCCTCTTCCTTTCCTTTGTATTTGGGCCAACACGCAGAAGAAAAACCATAAATGTGGTAGTGGGTTAGGTGCAGGATTCAAATGTTTCCTGAGAATTCTAGGGTTGCTTTTTAGCTATACCAGTTCTACTGATTGCGTGTGTATTATGTTCCTGTGTAAAATTCAATTTTATGTACCCACTTATAAAAACCCATTTTTCAAACATCTCTATTCGGGGCAGATGTCTACATGCAGTTTTCTCATTTGGAAGTCTAGGGACTTTTTGGAAATGCCTCTACTTCCATTGTATTTTAGGAATTTGTAATCTCATATAGCTCAGCCTGATGTATTCAGTAGTTAGACCATTTAATTACAAAAATAAACATTTCTCTCTCCTTCCCCCCCCCGGGTCCTCGCTTCTTGTATAGGCCAAATTGACAACCGGAGCAAGCTGCGCCACATCACAGAGCTGTGCCTGTCTGGCTTGGACATCACTGACGCTTCCCTGCGTTTGATTATCCGGCACATGCCTCTACTGTCCAAGCTCAACCTCAGTTACTGCAACCACATGACAGATCAGTCTATTAACCTGCTAACAGCTGTGGGAACCACCACACGGGACTCGCTAACAGAAGTTATTTTGCAAGGTATGAGATTGGGGGTGGAGGGGTGCTAACGGACAGGTCAGATTCAGCTGCCTAATTTTAAGGGCCCTGTGATGAAGGTTGAAATGCTGCCTTAAAGAGCAGAACAGCCCACTCATCATTTGATGTTCAGCTCCACATGCAGTCCCAGCACCACCTCAATCTGGTGCTTCCTTTACACCATCGCTGGAGAATACATGACCCACCTGATGTCAGCATGGCCTGTGGTCATGGATGGCGAGAATGGGAATCCAAGAAAATGAGACAAGAAGTTTTCAAAGTGCCCAAGAAGTTTGTGCTTCTGCTAACATTCAACCTTTATTAAGGGGAGATGGGAATCCTTCAGGGGCAATTCCTTTTTGTTGGAACAAGGGGATGAGGGAGACTGGAGGCCATTTTCCAAAGTCTGTTGGGTATTAGCAACCACAGCAAACCTATTTTGTGCAGTGGACGACCTCTCTCATTTTCTTGTACCCAGTGCATTATTTTCATTGCTTTGATTTTTGGGAGTTGGGATCCAGCAACATTTGGCATACCTTGCTATACACCTTTCTCTGTAGTGGAAGCAGAGCCACAGATAAGAATAGGGTGGAAAATGCCTTGTTTCCTTCAGTTCCTTTGTTGTGGGCCCTTAGCACGTAATTTCAGATAGCTGAGACACCTTTTCTGACTTAAGGGCCACAGAATGAGGACAGGAAATGCCACCCAATAATCCTGCCATCAAAGGGAGATGTTTCTGGTAGCAGACAGTGTGTGAGGTATTTTGTGGAAAACTTTTGTAAGCACCTTTGAGCCTTATAAAGTGGGAGGCGAGTGTTCCAAGTAAGACTACCTTTCCTTCACTCTCTCCCCTCCGCATTGCTTCATGTTTTTATCTATCTATCTATCTATCTATCTATCTATCTGCTGTTCTGAATGTGGCTCCTGATTTAGAAGAGGCAGCAAAGCCAAAGTAGTACAGTCGTACCTCTGAAGTCAAACAGAATCCATTCCGGAAGTCCGTTTGACTTCCAAAGCGCAACTTCTGATTGGCTGCAGGAAGCCCAGTCAGACATTTGGCTTGCAAAAGAATGTTCGAAAACCGGAACAACCACTTCCAGTTTTCGATCATTTGGGAGCCAGAACTCTCGACTCCCACGGCATTCGGGAGCCGAGGTACAATTGTAATCCATATGGATGCAACAGGTAGCCTCCTCAGAGGGCTTCTGCAGTAGCTGTGATTGGATTATTCAGTTGCAGCCCATGCAAAAACACATCTAAGCTTCATAGCCCTAGCAAAGGTCTCTTAAGAGTTTAAGAATGGCTCTCCTAAGCCAACCTTCCTCCTATTTTTTGTCTCCCCGACAGACTGCAATAAGGTGACAGACCAGTGTCTCTCCTATTTCAAGCGGTGCGGGAGCATCTGCCGGATTGATCTGAGGTACTGCAAGCAAGTGACCAAGGAAGGTTGTGAGCAGTTCATCGCAGAGATGTCTGTGAGCATTCAGTTTAGTCAAGTGGAAGAGAAACTGCTGCAGAAGTTGAGTTAGTGTTTACTGGGGCGAGTTTGTAAATAACCAGGAGCTGAAAAAAGGACTCCAGGAGACCACAGAAGGAATTTTATTTTCAGTTGGGAGATGTGGAATATGCCAAGTTGGGGAACTGTTTGGACTGTACAGGAACACGTGGTGTTGAAACCACCTACAAAGCGTTCTAGCCTGGATGGGATCTTTTGACACTTTGCCCAGGCTCTTTACATACCTTCCTCTGGTGACAGCAAAGGATTCATGCCTAGAAGGAACACTGAGGAACACCTATTTATATACCACAGCTGGAGCATGTGTAAATTTTTAAAGCATTTTTGAAAATGTCAAAAGCAATGTTAATTCTGGGGTTATTAAGGTGGGCCATTACCTGTTTTTCTGCCTTTTGAACTTTTTTGTTACATCCAACGTTATGCAGAACTATTTTTGTACAAATTTGTTTTAAAAAGTTATTTATGCAGAGTTACTGAATGCATTGCAAGTGTTTGGTCATTGGTTTCAGATTGCCAAGTTTTATCTTGAGATGGAAGAGAATTTGAACTTCTTACCACTTAAATTACCTGCTGAGAGTTATACCCCAATTGGGATGGGGGAGGGGGGAGTAGGTTAATCCGTTGAAATGAAAAAGCATGTTTAATGGAAGTTTTATATACTGCTTTGTATAACACTGTAAGCATGTTGTGGAGAAAAGGAGGTGTAAAATACAGATTAAGAACAAACAAGTTGCCAAGTTTTTCCCTGTATAAAAAAAACACATTTTCTCGACTGAAACTTCCAATTACAGCTGTGCATACGGGAAGGCATTAAAATACTCTCATACTTGCTGTAAAAAGTCCATTTATATGACTTAAAATCAAACAGTTTCAGGGTTTGAGTTCTTGTTGTCCATATTTAACCTGGTTAATTTCTGATTGTCACGAAAGGGGGGGATTTCAGTATTGATAAGTGCCATTGTTGTAAAGTGGTGGTGAAAACCCCCAACCTTCCTTCCCGATACAGTTTTACCTCTGTTGAATTTGTATAAATGATTGTACAAAAATGGAGAGGTGACCTGTGCATTATGTTCAAGTTGGGTATTGAGTAGGAAACTGCTTGTGCTGCTGGGGCAAGAGAGAATCACACCCTTAATGCCACTTCTGCCTTGGGCTGGCAACTGGAGGCTAGTCTGGCCTAGCAGCTATGACAACAGGCCTGCTAGTCAGCTCGGTGGGGTATTTTAAGAGAACAGTGCCCAACAGGCAGCTCTGAACATTCCTGGATTTAATTTTTTACCAAAATGACTTTTTGTACATCTGACTACAGGAAGGTGACCTAGTTCTCTGGTTGATATGCAACTCATGTCTGCCTTGTAGTAATACTGACTGGGATTCCTTCCTTCAATGGATGTATAGCTTTCTATCTGCTAAAGACACCCACACACCCCTCAGTTTAGGAGCTTGGACTTCCTGGCTCCCCAATCCCATGGGCTGCTTCAGCCAGGAGAGAAAGAAAAAAGTCAATGCCAGATAACAAAATGTTTTATTAAGTCAACAGCCATTGTTCAGAATGTTAGGGGTATGCTACATTCTCTTTATGTATGTACTCCCTGAACAAGGACTTGATCAGCTGATTTTCTGCACCTTATCTTTAAAAAAGATCTTTCTAAAAATAAAGCCATATTATCTTGCTCCCTTCTGAAAAATAAAAGTATGAAAGTCATACATTCTGTCTTGGCTGGAGACTGAATGGTACTCCATCCCGCTCAGTCTCAGAGCCTTCCCAGTTACTTAGTTCCCACAAACATTAAAATTTACTCTTGTGCGCACAAGCTTTACACTATCTGCTTTTGAGAAGCAAAACAGCAATACCTGCCTACTGTGCAATGAAGGAACTTTTAACTCCTTGTTAAGACATTCTGGGCCAGATTGACAGGATTGCCATTCTTCCTACAGAGGTGAGGCAGGACTTTAGGAAGAGGATAAAGACTTTTATCAAAATATTGCCATGTTTCAGGTTTTTTCCCCTCACAGCTCAAATTCAGTAAGGTTCTAATAGTAAAGTATTTAGTACTGTGCAACCCCAATGATGGGAATATGTGTTTCTTTCTCTCTGCACCATTTCAACCTGATCCTAGAGCTGAAGCTTCACATTTCTATACTCCTTTCCACCAGATATGCTTTAGCTATGTCTTCTAGGAAACTGGAATGAAGGTATTCTGCAAGAAAAACACTGAAATAGCTGTTCAGTAAACTTGGTAGTGCTTCTGAACAAAGGAAGCCATGATTCCTATTAAGGATTTGTTTTCTCTGAAGAAACCTTTCTACTTGGCTGTTCTGTTACTCCATACTCATTTCACTGTAGGAAATTTCTAACATGTTAGAACTTATGAATAATCAAAACTGAATGGGTCACCTTAGAAGCAAGTATGGGGTAGGATAGCTTTAAGTACTATGATTAAGGCTACTGCGCTTCATTGGGTACATGTGGAATTGGGACTAGAGGCACATTGCCTGAATAAGAAACATTCACCAATCTGTCTGCTTGAGATGGGTGTGAGTGGTACATTTGAGGGCCCACTTGCATTTCATTTAACATTTAAAAGACTGCAGCTAACTATTCCTTGGGATGGTACACTTACTTTTAAATGCACTTGGGCATCATCACTCCTGCTGTTTGCTAGAAAGGCAGCACCCTACTTCCTGGCCCTTCCACTGGGTAACGTGCTATATTCTTCAGAAGAGAGCAATGAGTAATGCTAGATTTGCTGCTGCATGTTAGAGTCAACCAGTTTCTGGTTTTATCCAGGTAACACAGCTCTATCCTTAACAAGGCATCTGTCTGCCTGAGCAGAAGTACATTGGTCAAGCTCCTAAGCTTCTGTTCAGGATGCTATGAATTATTGGAACTGAGGCCTACCATGGGGCATCCAGACACGACTACCGTGGTCTGTGCCTCACCCCCAGAGAAAGCGCACTGAGAAGCCTCTGGTTTTGGTCTCCCACATTCATGACTTGAAGACGTGCACGGCTCTTACAACATACTGTCGGCAGATGGGACATTCGCTCATTCGCTTGCCGCATTTCGTGCAGGTGACCATGTGGCCGCACTCCAAAAGCACGCAATCAATCACTGCGTCCATGCAGATCCTGCAGAGGTTGTCGTCCTCATCGTTCAGTTGAGGTTTCTCCCCCACTGCCAAGAACCAACAGAACCCATGTTAGAGAGGGAGGCATGCCATGACATAGGTCTTTTCAATTAGTAACCCCACACAAAGAATATTAAGCCAAGCTGCTTTAGTGCAGACTTGTTTATGCTAGACAAAGAAGGAATATTATAACTGCAACTTTAAAGCAGTGTGGAACTGTAGTTCTACACCGATGGTCCATTTTTTGCATTAACAAAACATCAGGGCAGCTCCTAAGATGAAGGGCAAAGAGGGCTGTAACAATATGCAACATGCCCACCCCCAAACAAGTAGAGAATAAGTACACCTACAAGTCCTGTGATTTGCTTCATTCTCCCTGTAGAGCCTGCTCACTTTTTCCACCAGCTCCCATTTTTCACAGCATCCCGAGTAGTTGACAAAGTTGCGAGCAAGTATTTCCTTCAGCTGGCGAACATTTAGCCCTTCAATATCATCCAGGCTTGAAATATCAGATAGTGAGGCTCTTGCACGCTTCCTGGACTGCCCTGGGGTCTAAAATTCATAAGACATATATTAGCAAAGAAGCAGGTGGCATTAACTCTGTTTGCCTAATGGGGAAGGGGAGGCCTGGCACACATTAAATATGCATTTGTTTTAGAATGTTTCCAAGTCTTAAATTATTTTAAGAATTTTCATTTACGAATCTTGTATTGCTATATCAAATTAGGAAGTTCATTCTCTTTTTTTTAGTGACTGCAAGACCTAAATTTCACCGGGTGATTCACTTCTTACCTGCTCTGCATTTTCCTCCTCTTCACCAAGGTTTGCCAAGAGTCTCTCACTTTGTCCCTACACCCACAAGAGTAGAGGCAAAATCCATATTAGGGCAATACCTTTAACAAAAGATTCCCAAATAGCATGCAAGCTTTTCGATTCTCCAAATTTTTCATCTAGGCTAGATGTTAAAGCAGCACAGGGGCAGGGGAGAAAAGAGTTGGCTGTTGGCAGTGCCACTGATTTTCCGGTAGCAGAGGAAGGGATCTTGCCAATTGCTCCACTAGGTAGGACTTTGTAAATTAGAAAAATGTCCTTCCTAGAGTGGGACAGCACTCTTAACAGTTCCTTTCTGGCTAGCTCTTGACAGGCAGGGCTTCAACAGGTTTGTTTGCCATCTTGTGCCACAGTCAATGGCAAGCCTCATTCCTCCCTTCTTTTCTATCTGTATTCTGACTACCTATGTGGAAAGCAACACGATGGCCAGAAACAATTACAGTATAGAAAACTTTATGGAATAACACAAAACATCAAAACTATCAAACTGAAGTCTCTGAAAGCCCTTGAATAAGTCACGGTGCCAGACTTTACGCGGCGGAGAGCAAGCTGTGAAGCTCTGTATGATCAGCAAATGTCCAATTCTTGATGTCCAAACTCTGAACTCTGACCAGTGTTTCCGGATGACAACTACTGTTTCGTTCAGTTCTTCATCAGCCAATTAGTTCAACAAACACTCATATGAGTACTGTTCCAGAGTATCTTTCAGTTTCATGTATATTATATCAATTCTAAAAAAAATTGGTTAATGAAGAAATTACACATCTTTCTACTTACAAGTTTTTGTTGAACTAATAGGCTGATGAACTGAACAAAACAGTAGTTGCCATCCGGAAACACTGTTCAGCAGAGTTCAGAATTGGACATCAAAGTTGGACATTTGCCGATTATGCAAAGCTTTACAAGCTTGATCTCCGCTGGGTAAAGTCTGGCACTGTGACTTATTCAAGGGCTTTCAGAGACTTCAGTGTGATAGTTTTGATGTTTTGCATTATTCCATAAAGTTTTCTATACTGTAATTGTTTCTGGCCATCGTGTTGCTTTCGAGATTGCTGAGTTACATTTTTTGTTTACTTACTACTTACTACCTATGTGGAATAGCAGAGAAAGAGTGAAGCCCTCTCTAGTGACTTGTTCAGGGATGGGTTGGAGATGAGATGGATAAGCACGAGTAGCAGGGGAACCTGGCAGAAAGCTGTGTGTCACCCATCATGATTTCCTAGTAAACATTAGCTGGATCTGATTGTCCTTGGTGGCATACATGCATAGTGCCACAGACAAGGAAGCACTTTCGTGGGCTCCAGTGCATCATTCTGTCATTTCAGGAGGTTCGCCACAAGTGGAGGCTGTTGTTCCCAGCACCGCTGAAGGGCCAGGAAATTTGGGAGTGGGAAGATGCAAGTCTTATGGGCTTGTGAATTCAGCACAGAGACCACTTTGCACAAAGGAAAGCATGTATATATAAAGTATATATACCACCTGATTGCAAGAAAACCTCAAAGCGATTTACAAAAAGAATACAACATTTAGGATTATCAATACAAGACAATTAAAAACATTCAAAAGATAATTAAAATCAACAGTTAGCTAAAAAGATTAAAGAGAGAACTTTGTACAAAACAAACATGTTTTAAGCAGGGATTTGTCATTGATAAGTTCAATATTCAAATCCGCCTCTGATCTTAGTCTTAAGATAGAATGGGAGCAAACATTCAAATAAAGGCATTTAGGTGCTATGTTGATATTAGGTTGCATCACAGCCTGCTGAGAACAATAAACATAACAATAGTTGATACCCTGTCCTAATTTCTGGAACTACAGAAACTGACTGCTACAATTCCTCTTTCTCTCCTCCAGATTACCAACACCTCCTCTGCCAGCAAGAGAAAAACACATGGATGCATTTTGCTATCTGTACTGTAATTAAGATGCAGAGCCAGAGGATCAGCTTCCAGGCCAAGCTCCACCCCCATTCCACCCTAGGGTACAGAGGGGCAGAAAGAGCCCAACTGCCCCACCCAATAAACACTACCATACCTGTATCTGTAATTCATTTCCTGTGCTCTCATGCCTATGTGCGAAGTCTCCCTGAGAGGATGATACAGAACCTGACAGAGAAATAGGATGTGTAGAAAAACTAGAAGTCTGTGATCGTGCTGAATACAAGCTGCTAGTGTCTGTATCCTCTTCAGAAGCCAATCCATGATGGCACAGTACAAGATCTACCAAGTCTTCCTTTTCTCGACAAGTATCTGTAGGGATATTTCGAAGTATCAGGTACTGGCGCAAATCTTTGACTTTCAAACGCATTAGCTGCGGACGCTGGAATGCTGTCTCCTGCAACAACTGACATGTGGAGCATCTTCGGAGGGTCTCTTGCAAGACTGAACACATGGAGCAGAAATCCTTCTTGCACTCACAACAGACATGCTAAGTGCACACACAGAGGAGAAACAAGCCAGAACAACGTTAACACAATTGTCACCAGTACCCAGACATCTTCTTTCCTCCAAGCACTATTTACATACACTTTAAGAAACCCACAAATACATCAAGCAGAATCAGAACACAGAAATATTGGGATTTACAATGTATACTACAAGCTGAGCTGGACTTCTTTCCTTGCCCCTGTCCAGCAATAGGCTTTTTGGGCCAAAGACTGGGGGTGGGGGAAGGCAGAGACATACAGCCCTCAAGTGACAGAAAGTGCTATATACTCACCCTTTTTCTGAACACAGAGAATGTGAGGCCACAAGATTTACAGACTAGATTAGATCCCCCTGCTGCTGAAGAGGTATACACGGTGAAGTCTGTACTTGGTGCAAATCTAAAGGGATTTGCTCCACCCCCAAATCCAGGTTGTTGGCCACGAACAGCTCCTGTCCCCATGACTTCATTCAACAACCCACAACAGGAAGCCCACATGGATGTCGCTCCCGCCTGTAAGACACAAACACAAGCCAACGTGGTCAGCTAGTAATTCTCCTGAATTTAGGAGCCTCTCCTGACCATAAGGAAAACAAACATGCCTCTCTCAGTGCTAAACTTGTGGTAGTGCTAACATCATGAGAGCCACATAACCAAAGAAGAAAACAAGGAGTGTCCCTGCTACGGATAGGCTACCTTGAGGAAAGGAATTAGGATCCCCCTTAACAAAACAGCAAAAACTGCATATTTGTTGCACAGGAAGCCTATTTTCAGAAGGGCCCCAGCTCTGCAGAAAGCATTCTGGAAGAAGTACTTTGTTTTGTTTCTGTAGCAATCATTCTAGGAGCACAGTACACAATTTCCAGAATGTTGGCAACTGAACAATTGTCATGATAGATGTAGGAAAAGGAGAAAACCTGTTTCAGTCCCACTGCACAAATTGAGAGAGACTAGTACAGCAACACCTAGACAGCAAAACTAGCAACTATCAAAACCATCTTTTCCTTTTTTATTTTAAGAAAAATGCACACCACCTTTGTTCCCTTGTCCTCATAATCCTATCTATAATTTATAACCTGCACTTCTCACTTCAAAAGTTCAAGAAAGCTACATAAAGCTATGGTTCGGTGATAAAGCTCATCTTTGTTTAGATTTCAAACTACCTTATTTTTCCGTGTATAACTCGCCCCTGTGTATAAGACGACCCCTATTTTGGGGGACTCAAAATTGAGGAAATGGGGGAAGATTGCCCAGAGTTGTTGAGCTTTTTTGGGGGGGGGGATTGCCGACAATCGCTCACCCGACGCTGCCAATCGCACTCATCCATGAAGCCACTAATTGTATGCCCGCTCACCGCCAGCAGCCGACAATCACACACCCGATTGCCACAGCAGCCAATCACCAGCAGACCTGGCCACAACAACCATTCACACACACACACCCCAACGCCGCTGACAATCTTCTGCTCGAGGCAGCAAGACCCCAAATTTTTAGCATTGCTTTTTAATAAAAAAACTTTGTCTTATACACGGAAAAATATGGTATGCCCACAGAACATATGACCCCTAAACTGTAACAAATGACCATATTTGTGGTGGTGCATCACGCCAGGTCAAAAACATTGTGTGCTATATCCAATATGATTTCTTATCATACAATTCACATAAAAATATATTCCTTTATTCACTTATGAATTTTCTAGAAGGTCAATCAGAGGACTTTTAAATTAGACAGTAGTTAAGTTTGTTACTAGAGGATAGTTTTATAGGAACCAGCAGTGAGAAAGTTATGGGCTACTTTTTTTGACCCAACATAATATCAACTACGAAGCAGATTTTTAAAAAAATCTAAATGAATTGGAGAACTTTACCAAATTAAGTTTTGATCATTTGATTAATTGTGTGCCAGGTAATACAGCTTTTCTGAAGGGAGAGAGAGAGAGAGAGACGGATGGACGTACGTACATACATACACTGCCTTTCCCCCTGATGGGACTCAAAAGCAGTTTACAGATAAAAAAACAGATAAAAACAAAAAATCAAGGTTCCTGGACCATTCTCATTATTCCTTCATCTAAACCTCCTCTCTTCGATTGAACTGTGCCCGTCTTTCAGAATGCATAGTCTCATTTGTGTGTCCCATTAAGCACTCAGCTTACATTTCAAGGAACAGCCTCTTTCTCTGCTAGACATCTAGACTAGAGATGACTGAGACTGATTTCACTGAGAAAAGCAAAAAATGAATGGTGCTTGCACAATTCTTGAGCCCTGGGTACCAAACTGATTCCAGGGGACAGCATCACTTGATGGATCACATTTGATGTCAAAAGGGCTAAAATCCCATCTAAAACAGCATCTGGCATTCTGCTAAGAAGCACCATGCTCTTCTCAGCAACATTTACATAAGCGGAGTTTTCAAGATCAGAATAGAGTATTTAAGCTACCGTATTTTTCGCTCTATAACACGCACTTTTTTGCTCCTAGAAAGTAAGGGGAAATGCCTGTGCGTGTTATGGAGCGAATGCACTGGACTGGAGCCCTGGCTGCCGTCAGTCAAGCAAAGCGTCTGTCCCGCTTTGCTTGCTTTAAAGCAACCTACGGAGGAGCCGGGGAGGAGGGAGTGAAGGAGAGCCATGGCAGCAAAGCGGGAAGCAGCCGCTTACACGGGAGGAGGGACAGACGGGAGCCATAGCGAGCCGGAAGGAGGCAGGCGGTTAAACGCCAGCAGGCGCTTTTAAAAGCGTTGCATAGTCAGCAACAGCTGCTGCAGCCTCAGCTAGCAAAGGTCTCTCTCTAAACGGAGCAACGTTTGCTCTAAACGGAGCAATGAGGCTGCAGAGGGACGGCAGGGCACAGGAGGGGTTGGATTGGGAAGGGAAAAGATTAAGCAACCAGCAGCAAAAAAAAACCCAACCTCGAGCTCTGAGCCACGAACGCAGTGAAAACCAGGAAGTAAAAAAAAAAGGCTGGGGAAGGCAAGGGATGAGGGAGAGGGGAAAACTATGCAAATCCCCCCCCCCTCAGCTGATCCGCTGGGGACGGGAGCTGGAGTGTGCTTTTTTACTTCTGCAGCTTGTTTTCAGGCAGGATAGATTTGAGCATTGTCTGGGTCCTAGTGCCCTTACCGCTTTTTTGTGCTCCATTCTATTGCTGCTGGTGGCTGCTTATCTCTCAAACTGAACCTGATACCAGTAGCCACGTGTACAAACAAAGTAGAAGGCTGCAAGCAGGAGCGCTTTTACACAGCTAATGGCGAATCCCCTGCAATCCAAGTCCTCCTCACTTGCTCAAATCTATTCTGCCTCAAAACAAGGAGCGGAAGGAAGAGGCGGCAAACTGTTAAATGGAAAAAAACCCCAGGCACAGGGCAAATACCTTATGTATACCTTTAAAGCAACAGTGCTCTTTCCCTCCCTCCTCCCCACTTAGCTCACCGAAAAGCTCCTTCTCCACCCACCCCACGCGTGTTCCTTGTCCCTTGAGTGCTTTTCCTTCCCTCCCCACTTAAAACGTGGTTACAAAGCACGGATCCACATGGATCCTCAGGATTTTTGCACTGGGTCACCCCAAATTCACCATCAGATCACATAGCATGTCCATGGCTGCAGCCAGCACCAAAAAACACACACGCACCCACTGTTTCATGGGGCCGCAATGGCGCAAAAACATGGTTACAAAGCATGGATCCACATGGATTCTCAGGATTTTTGCATTGGGCTACCCCAAACTCACCGTCAGATCACGTGTCTGTGGCCACAGCATGAACCACAAAAATCATACATCCACTGTTTCGTTTAGAATATTTTTTTCTTGTTTTCCTCCTCTAAAAATTACGTGCGTGTTATGGTCAGGTGCGTGTTATAGAGCGAAAAATACGGTAATAACTATTTTAGCAAAAGAAAATGTGTGTAAAAACTGCCAGCATATAAACCCGAAAAAAAAGACACAGCAAGTCAGGCAACCAACTTCCTGTTTCTTCCTAGACTTTTATTTTTTATTTTACACACAGTAGTTATTGTCTTGAAGGATGTGTTCAGTTAACCATTCCAATGTAACTCAAACAGCCCAGCACTTTCCAAGGCAACATTTAAGACTGAGGGCATAATTGGTTGGAAATGCATCCTATGAAATGCAGGTAGGTTACAGCTGAGCATATACTTGCTATAAGTAGTACCCATCTGCTGAAGTGAGGTTTGCACAAGAAAACACTATTCATGGATTGGGCCCTGAACTGGTATTGCCTATACTACAAACCATTGTGTGAGTTTAAATAAACTCTTCCAACAAGACCACATCAAAATAAGCTGCATCACAATCCATGGGTAGACACAACAAAATGAAAGAGTAAGTGTGGTGGTGGACATTTTTGACAGGTAGGAAAAGAGTGATGTTTCAGCTACCTCAGCTATGTAATTTTACAAGGCTATAAAAATGCCAGAAACCTAAACATTTTATATTATTTTCCTAGCTATGATCCCAGGAATAAAAAACTTATCTTAATATTGCGTAAATGCACACGCAAGCACACACACTAAACCAAGTGAACTGTTACCTCCCGAAAGATTGTGAGATTTAGAAAAGAGATTTAAATTAATCACATTTAAGTTTGGGCTCTTTTCTTATTTCTGAGCCAAAGCAGTAGAATTCAAACAGAATTAATACAGATCATGACTTATAGCCAAGGAGAAAGAACCTGACTATATCCAAGTGTTTTGAGATGAGGTCCCTTTGACAGAGCAAGGTATTTAGTTAAACTGAACACATTATAACTCTTGCACAGTTCACTTAATTTTTATTTTATTTTAGTTAAAAGCACCAAATTTTTGTGGTAGTTTGATGCAAATGTATTGGAATCTTATACTTTCCAAAGGCCAGGATTAGCCCTCCCAATACAATGACAAGAACATGTGCCAAATGAATACACAGAATACTGTAACATAAATTCTATGAAAAACTTGTACTATAACTGTAGCCCTATATAGAGCACATTGCAATAATGCAAGCCAAAGATTATCAACATACAGACATCAGTAGTCAAAGCTGGTAAACTGCACTTCTAACCACTGAAGTCAGCTGTGCCTCTACCAACATAGATGGATCCTCAAACTATAAACTTGTGGTACAGTGGTACCTCAGTTTTCGAGTGTCTCAGAAACCAAACATTTTGGTTTTCAAACGCCAAAAACCCAGAAGTACTTGCTTCCGTTTTCAAACATGCCTCGGAAGTCAAATGGCTTCTGCTGCATGTTTTTCCATTTTTCCAATTGAACTTGCAGCCAGCCCTTTGCGCCTCGGTATTTGAACATTTTGGAAATCGAATGGTTTTCCAGAACAGATTACATTCGAGAACTGAGGTACCACTGTACTTACAACTGTTGCACCACAACCCTCTCAATCACCTTTCTCAAAAAGGGGATTTGCAATCGGGAGGTAGTTGTCACAAAGCAATGGGTTTTGATAACTTCCACTGGACATTTTACAGTAAAGTGCAGTGAACGCTAATGTAGCAACAAAACTGCTGTAGAGGTGCTCAAGTGCCTTGCAAACAAGTCACTGTGGGCTTCCAAAGAGTCTAAAATTCCATTCCCTATAGATATTAACAAGCCCCGGATAATACAAAAAGCTCAACTGGGCAGCTACTTCAAGATGCGATGGAGACAGAGAAGTGGGCCTTCTTCACAGTGCTCAACACCACACAGCAGCCACAATTATGCTGTTGTGCTTGGTCATTTGCTGCATGCACTCCAGCCATCATCCAGTCTATTTCATCACCAGTTATTACTTGGTACACCAAGGTTGCCACGGGTTCCACAGTGCCAGAAATGGCACATGGGTAGCAGCTGGGCAGCAAGATGGATAGTACAGTAGCAACAACCCTAGTTTATTGTCTCCTTGGCCCAACACCAACTGAAGGTCTTCAAAGCCAGTTCCAAGTCATAAGAGTTTCCTGGTAGAGATGGAAGTCCTATGGACCACAGTAACGTGTCCTGCAGTCTGTGCTAATGCTGTACTGAGCATCTGGATCAGAACAATTCCCAGTTCACACAACCATGTCTCAGAAGCACATGCCAAATCAGCACCTTCATCCATGATCAAATCATGGCTAAGTGGGGTCTTATTATGTACTGACATAATCTTAAAGAGCAGTGCACATAGGCTGGTGGGCACAGCACAAGAGCAACCAGGAACCCAGCAATTCCATGAAGGCATTTTTATCAGAAACCCATTTGCTGAGGTGTGGCTCTTTATCCTAGTTGCTATAATAGCCAATTGTATAATGTCTGTACATATTTTACTGGATTTTACATACTTCTTCTAAACTGTGATGTTGTATACCATTGGAAACTTTTCTTAAAAAGTGAAAGCAAAAATGAAAGATCTTGTCAGGCTTCTTAAGAAACCTGTAAAGGAGACGCAGCACTGTTACATCAAAAGCTGCAGGAAGCTTAAAAACAAGCTACACAGGACAGGGCAAATGGGATTAAATTCCAAAGACGGGCTTTAGGTGAGCCGCCCTCAAGAGTTACCCAAGGACTCAGTGTTCTCCTGCCCTCTGGCAAGATTTAGATAATTTCTCTTACGTATACTTAAGCCAAATTTAAAAGGGGTTGATAGAATGTTAATCAGGCAAGCCTTTGGGACATCCAAGTTCCACCAACTCCACATACTTATATTTTGCCCAATATTAAAAAACTGGGAGAAGGTGCCTATAGGCTACCAGGAATCAACAGAAATTGAAAGAGGAAAGGAGGTAGAGATGAGATATTCTTCTGCTGCAACCTCCTTAGTGAGCAGGACTGTAATTATCTACAGATTAAAGTCCAAATTCCTAAGACTCTGATGCTGGTTGTCCACCAACAAGTTTTTCTCTTTTTGAGATGGGTATAGCTATAAAATTATCTTATATCAATTCATTAATATTTGCATTGAAGTCTGACTCAGGTACTGGAAGGTACTGGAAGGCCTTTATCTCTTGCAAAAATCACTTAAATGGAAGCACATTCCTATGTTCTTCTGTTAATCCAGAGCAGCTATTCACCTCTGGCACCAAATCTGGATTAGACCTGTCTTCATGCAAAAACATTATGATTAAACAACACAATCAATGCCTCTTGGCTCTACAGAGCAATGCTAATGAAGGTGAATAACTCTGCAAAAAACCCAGAGGTGAAAAACTACATGTGTAACATGGAGCGTAAGCACTACCCCTGCAGGATTCAAGAAAACTCTCAAGTTTTGTTCTCATCACCACCTGGTGCATGCACTTAGTTGGCACCAAGATGTTTAGGAACAGTAAGAGCTGTTCAGCAGTGGAACAGACTGCAACGAGAGGTGGTGGACTCTCCTTCCTTTGAGGTTTTAAACATAGGTTGGATGGCCATCTGTCATGGATGCTTTAGCTGAGATTCCTGCATTGCATGCAGTTGGACTAGATGACTCTTGGGATCCCTTCCAACTCTAAGATTCTATGATTCTATCATCCAACTGCCAGGTTTTTTTGGGGGGGCGCTTTCCTCCTCCAGTTGCCACCCCCACAGCACCTGCAAAATCATTTGGCCCCAAGAAAAAGCAGTAATAGATTCTTCCAAACAAATTTCCTTTTCCATTTTATTCTAATGTATTAATTGATAGTTATTATTGCAATGATCTTATGTAAACTGCTTTATGAGGTCCCCCTGAAAAATGGTATAGTATATAACTACCTTAAATAAATAGTACATTAACACAACAGCAAAACAGGAAATCACACAGCAGGGGGAAAAGTACTTCCCTTTGCTAAGAGAAAGACTACGCTCCACAGCTCTGGTGCCAACACAGAAAAAGCTCTGCTCCTCAGAGATAACACACTTATTGGGCTAGGAAACATAACCGGGACCTTGGCTTCATGGGCAGATCCTAACACACTAGGTGGGTAAATATTATATGGGAAAGGTGCTTCTAAAGCTGCTCAGGGGCAAGATATTATAGGGCTTTTAAGGTCAAAAGAAACACCTTGAACTGGGCTCAAAACAAACAGAAAAGATGCACACAGCTCTCACCAACAGACACCTGTGAACAGAGAGTCAGAAGAGGAGCATTCTGTTTATTACATGTACAACAGTTTATAAATAACAATTCCACCCACTCCTTCCCTCGAGTTCAGCCAGCCCACCCTATTTTAACTTTTACAACAAATGTAACAGAGTTGTATAGCACCTTGAAGTGGCACTTTGGCGCACTGTTTAGTTTCTCTCTCCACCTCGGTGTTATGCATGTGTTAGGGCTGCAACATTTAAACTGGTTAATAATTAAGAATATTTGATCAAATAAGAACATACCACAATTCATTTGGCAGTCCTTTTTTAAGTTGTTGATTTTACTAGTACAGAAATTATTAAAAACGGTGACAGGCAGGTGGCACTTTAAAGAAGAGTGCTCCTCTTTTTCCTGCACACAGGAGGGAACAGATGGAATTCTCATTCCCTCCTCTGCTGGATTCCAGCAAGCCACTAACTTTTTTGGGCTTATTTAAACACTGTTATATTCACATGCACATTTATTCATACTTACTTGATCAGCAAATACATATTTGATTATTTGGTTAACAGTGAAATCTGGTGTGTTTACTCAAAAGTAATGTTGTGTTCAGTGGTATTTACTCCCAAGTAAACATGCACTCTCTGATTTCTTTAATCAGTTGGGCAGCCCTTGTGTGTATATATCATATGCTACACACACAGGATACTTATTACATTTATATGAGTGGGTTTTCTAGAACCTTGATTTTATCTTGTTTTCTGCTGCTATTTTAAACTGGCTTTGCTTATTAAGGTTGTTTTTTGCTTTTTTAGATTAATAAGAAATCACAGATTGCATTATCTTTCTCCATTATGCTGATCTTATGTACACCTTGCATTTTTTTTAGAAAAAAGGCAGAGTATAAAGAGGTGCTAAAAATATATCTGAGGAGAAAACTTCCTGTGTGGGATGAAGTGAGTTCTGGTCCACAACCCATTCTGTCACAACAAGACTGCATTCCTACACATGCACTTCCTTGGGAATAAACCCCACCAAAACCATTGATTTACTACTTCCAACTAAACATGCATAGCCTACGTTGGCCTGTGCCAACCTGGTGCTAATTCAAAACACCAGCCTGGCAAAGGCTGGAATCCTACACACATACTTCCCAGTAAATGGGTAGCAATTCTGCACACAGACACTCATCTGGGAGTAAACCCCACTAAACCCAGTAAAATGAGGCTACAATTCTGTAACTACCTAACCTGGGAGTAAGCTCAGATCTGGGCAGATCCACACCAGTGTCTGAAACTCAAATATATAAGCTAATTGCCAAACGGCACCTTAAACCTAGGCTATGGTTGCCACTCAGTTATGTAGCTCATGAGGTGACCTTGGGCTAGTCACAGCCTCTTAACCTACCTCACAGGGTCATTGTTGGGATTAAATAAGATGGGGCTGAACTGTGTACTCCTTGGAGAAAAAGGTGGGATATAAATGAAATACATAAGTTCTCGTGCTTATCTGCTTAAGAAAGCTGGAGGGGCCAGTCAGATGGAGATATCAGTCCCCATCCTGGCATCTAGAGATCTCCAGAGAGTCGCAGTTGGACCTGCGCAAGTCACAAATGCACCTGCCATCTGGGGAATTGCTTACATTGATCCACACCATACAAATAAAACATATCCAACACCCATTATCCCCCCTCTAAATAATTCTGGAAACTGTAGCTTGTTAAGGGTGTTGTAAATTGTATTTCAGTTCCCAGGATTCTTCAAAGGAAGTCCATGTGATTTAGATGTGTGGCAAATGTGCTTTTAAATTTTATTTGTTTCATAACATTTATATACTACTTGATTGTAAAAAAAAAACCCTCAAGTGTTTACAAAACATAAACCAGTAAAATTTAGAAAAAATCACAACCATACTTTAAAGTTAAAATACTAAAGCAGATCAAAATTACCTCAATTTTCTAAACAACTACATAGGCGATAATGTTTCTAGCAGGTGCCAAAGAGAGCAGTGAAGCTGCCTGCTTGATCTCAATAGGCAGCAAGTTCCAAAGTGTAGGTGCTGCCATACTAACAAGGTCTTTACAAATGTGGAACAAGTATTATATGTCACCCATAGTAGTGTCAATTCCACCTACTGAAGCAGTCAAGTGGGCACATGTTGGGTAAGGCGATCTCTTAGGTAAACCAGTCCCAAGCTGCTAAGGGCTTTATATGCTAATAGGAACACCTTGACCTTGGCCAAGTAGCAAATCGGCAACCAATGCAGAGCACAGGTGAGGTATGCCTCCGTCCCGTCAGCAATTGTGCGGCAGCATTCTGCACTCACTGCAGCTTCCGGCTCAAGCACAAGGGAAGCCCCACACAGAATGCACTGCAGTAATCCAGTCCTGATGGTGCAGATCTGTGCTACGCTGTACACAGGACAGACCCACTGAAATCAGTGGAGTTAAGTAAGCCGCAGCTAATTGAAGTCAGTTTATTATGTGTCTCCTCCAAGAATGACTTCCTCAGGCAAAAACATTGAAGAAAAAACCAGCCCTGGTGGATACAGCCCAGAGAGACTTCCTTCTCTGCGCCTGCTTGTGTGTGTCTCCTGGGGGGGGGGGTCTCTGCAGGCGCTGGAAAGCTCCAGCTGCCTGACTTTACCCCATAAAGGCACACACTTCCATTCTATCCCGAGCCAAACGGAGGCCAAAGATCTGGATTATGTTGTCACCGACACCCGAGTAAACATGCCGTGGGAGTGCGCTGTCAAAGTCTTCTGGAGGCGCCCCAGGACTCCCGGGATTGTGCCGGATCAAGGGGCCTCCACCCCCTCCTCCCGGGGGGCAGCAAGGCGCCCTTTTAACCCCCCCCCCATTGACAGGCGAGCGCGGGGGGGGGGCTGTTACCGTTACTTCGTCGCCTTCAAGAAAAGACTCCGCCCCTGGCCAGCCCCGCCTCTTCCCTGGCTGCCCCCTCCAAAATGGAAGACAACCCCCCTTCCCTCAAAAAAAGACACCCCACCTGCCTGCCTCCCCACCTTCACTCCCCCCTCCCCACTTTTCAGGGTGTCCCTCAAACCTGCCCCCCCTCCCCGGGTCGCACCTTCATGGCCGCTTCGGCGCCTCCTTCCTTCGCCTCAGCGGAGACGGTCTTGCGGGGGAGGGGCGCCTGCCTCCCCAACGGTCTCCCTCGCGCCGCCGCCTTGATTTGCGCATGCGCCGCACACCCCCCCCCCGCGGAGAAGGGCCTGGCGCCGGGACCACCCACCAAGCCGAGCTCGGGCGGGGCCGGGAAGGACTCGGCTCGCCTCCCCAACAAGCGCCACCCCGCCTCCCCATTGGCTGCCCTTGGAGCCCAATCAGAAGGCAGCGAGAAGGCGTCCGCTCCGCAGCGCCACCAATCAGAGGGAGGGCGTTCCATTTTCCTTCCACTGAAAGGGGAGATTAAGAGAAGGGGCGGAGGAAGAGTCTATATTCCACTGGGAGAGGGAGGGAGGAAAGAGGAAGTCATGGCTATGACGTCACAGCGCATTCTTTTCTAATGGGATCTGTTCGTTTGCTCTGTAATATCTTTGAGAAATAGATGGGGGGGGGGCAGTTGACAGTGGTAAGACCTCCATATCTCTGTTCGGTAAGTCACTGTAAATAAATGCACGATTTAAAGCGGCAACTCTAACTCCACTTAGCATGGGAGCAATCCACTATTGAATGCAAAATTATTTACATCTCGAGTCGGCATTATTAGGACTTCCGCCAAAGTCCTCAGCGGCCGCGGCTGAAGTGCACCTTGATTGCATTTTTTTTAAAAAATGCGCGCGCACACATACATAACGGGAATATATTTTATTGCACTGCTGAACAAAGCCAAACGGCTTTTGCCTTTTTCAGTAGGCCTGGTGTGAATTCTGCAGTGGGAATATAGATGCAATCAATTGCACATTTATAAAGACTGCGTATTAGCATGCCTTTTTCTTTCAACAGTAGGACACCAAACTGCTGCTGTAAACTGTCTGAAAAACTGCTTTACGACGCGTCTTGGGGAGCTGCTAGCTATTGGCAAATCTGGAGGCCTTGTGCAAATGGCCCTGCTCGTGGGGTGGACGGGTGCCTAGCAGTGCTGTCAGGATGAGGGCTTCCCATAGGCCACGAGTGGGAAATCTGCAGCCCTGATTTTTACATTGCAAAGCCTTTGATAAGATAAAGGTGGCCTGGTTCCTTCCCCTGGCAATCCACTGATAGGGAGGGAGAGAGATAGAAGCAGATGTCAGAAAGAGAATTACTCTTATTTTCATTTCTATACTGCTTTATATTTTTAATAAAATAATCTCAAAGCAGTTTATAGCACATTATAGCATTATGCAGTGTTGGGTCTGCTGACCGGGCCCAAGCTGTCTTGGTCACTGAAAAGTCAATAAATGCCATAGACAGAGGAGATTCCCATAATCACTCGTTTATTCAGCTGAGTAAAACAGAGCAGGCGAGCCATACACACCAGTGTGATGGTTAAATCGCCCCAAGTAGCCTTTGCTCATATTTTTTATAGGCATCTCCCCTCCCTTTCCCTCTTTCGGGGTTCCTTGCGCTGATCAAAACAGGACACTCTGCCTGGAGACCTTGAAGGGGAGAGTTGCCTGGCAGAGGGAGGTTTTCCTGAAAATCGCCGATCAACGTTATCTGGTCTTCACATATTTGTGGCTCACCCTCCTAAATTCTAAGGCAGGCAGTTTTTTACAGAAGCAAAATGGCATCATTTAGGCTAACCCCCACCCCCCAAAAAAGACAAAAACAGGCCTCTGTGGCTTTTCCTAAGACCCCACAAAACAATGTCCCAGAGAATCGTGGAAATTGCAATGTGACAAAGCAGAGAGAGGGGGCAGTTCTGTCCCACAGCAGCTGTTCCAACTGAGTTCATCATGTGTGCCAGAGTAAACAAAGAGGTTCCAGTCACCACTTGCTCGGATGAAGGGCTGCTGGGACAGTTGCTGCAGCTCTTGTCTAAATACAAGATACGATTGCCTATGGACATCCCAAGCCTTTGGGCATTGTTAAAAGTTATTCTTACTCTACTTTCTTCCTCGACATCCCTTCTGCTGGGTGTCTTTACTTACTTAGTTTTCAAACCTGAGGACAGGACTTGTCTCCTGGTTTCTGACTGAATAGCAGGATGAAAGGAAATAGAATAAAAATATTAAACTGTACATTTAAAAGAATATATGCCATCCTTGTAGTGCATGGAGTTAAATTTGCTCTTTGCTGTTCTGGTACAGCCAAAAGGAACACTATATTTTCTTATGGAAAAATAAGGTGGCGTTGCCAGATCTATTTCCTGAGGAGCAACAATAGATAATCCTAGATATACTGGAGAACATGATATGCTCTGTTAAAGCAAATCAACTTCAGTATAAAGCTGGTCAGTTCACATCCTAAACTGTGGTTGAGCTAAAACAGAAGCTTTTAATCTTGCAAGTGCGTCCCAATGCAGGCACGTTGGAAGTGATGTTCCCAATCTAGTTGTACAAGCAAGCAGAGGTGGACATCAATAACAAAATCCTGTTGAAGAAATATTGTGTGGCTGTTTGGGTAAACTTTCCACAACTGGTAGTTTATTGATCTGTTTATGACATTCCTATCCCACCTTTCCTCCAAGCAGCTCAAGGTCCTTCTCCCCATTTTATCCTCACAACAACCCTGTGAGGCAGGCTGGCTGAGAGGGAGTCAGGCTGGGCCAAGGTAACCCTGTGAGCCTCGTGGGGATTTGAACCCTGGTCTCCTGGGTCCTAGTCCAGCACTCTAACCACTCCACCACACGGGCTCTCCTAGAACCTGGGCATGGTGGCCGTGGGTTCTAGGCTAGCAATGGTGGTTGCCCAGCAGAGGAATGTTCAACCGTTTGAACTGAGGTTCTCTGATCCTCAGCATGTACAGGTGTACATAGCTTTGCTATGCTGACCCTTTGCTAATTTTGTGGAGAATATGGCATCTGACAAACTCCTGGCAGGAAGTGAACATGGACATTTCCAACCTGATGCGGAAATGTGGAGAATTGGGGGAATGATGAATGGAGGGAAAGTGAAAACTAGTGATTCATTCCTTCCCATGTGGGGGACTCAGAGGGGCACTCCCTGGAACCTAGCCCTACACCAGGCCCACTCTCTGACCTTCCTCTTTCTTTGCTCTCTTTTCTCATGACAGAGCGTTGACTTTGAGTTTGACACCGTCTCAGTCCGCAGCCTTGGAGAAGAGGAGGACATTCTTCTGAGGTAAAAAAGGTAAAGGTAAAGGACCCTAACAGTTAAGTACAGTCATGAATGACTCTGGGGTTGCGATGCTCATCTCGCTTTACTGGCCAAGGGAGCCAACGTTTGTCCGCAGTTTTTTCCGGGTCATGTGGCCAGCATGACTAAGCCGCTTCTGGCGAAACCAGAGCAATGCACAGAAATGCCATTTACCTTCCCACCACAGTGGTACCTATTTATCTACTTGCACTTTGACGTGCTTTTGAACTGCTAGGTTGGCAGGAGGAGGGTCCGAGCAATGGGAGCTCACCCCGTCGCGGGGCTTCAAACCGCCGACCTTCTGATTGGCAAACCCTAGGCTCAGTGGTTTAGACCACAGCGCCACCTGCTTCTGTGCCAATCCCCACTGTCTGTTCCAACGACCCTCCTGCTAACTCTGCCATTGCCTTGGTTACAAGGAGAGGCCAGGGAAACACTACAGCTGCTTCTCAGCGCTATGGATGAACCCGCTGAGATGGCCACCTTGGACCTTCTTTTGTGCCCCGACATCTTTGACCAGGGATTATGTGCCCTGGTGAGGTAAGAGGAAGAGCACAGTGATCTTCAAACATTATGGCAAACAAGCAGAACTCATTCATTGCATGGTGTGAGAATGTGCTTCTCTTTGCTCTGCTTTCTGGGGTGCCTTTCCCTTCGCTCATAAGATCCTGTTTGTTACACATTTCAGGGGCTTCAGCAGTGGGTGCCAGTGATGGATTCCTGGGCTGGCGGCATACATCATTTCAGCTCTGAAGAATAAGCGCTTTGCCGGGGTGCCAGAAGTCACTGCAGCCATCTTCCTGGAGGTGAGGGGAACGGGCATTGAAGGAAGAGTGCGGACAAATGGGTAGAGCAAAGAGCCCCCTTCTCCATATCTGCCGTATGTGGACTGTGGAGTCCCTCTTCTGTGACTTTCCCAGAGGTGACTTTCCCTCCCAGGAGCGGAAGAGGGTCTCCTGGGGTCCTCAGCAGCTGCTTGGAGCAGCTGATCTTGCTGAGCTTGGCCATAGCCTCTGGATTCCTTGATTTCATTCAGAACATAGGCAGAAAAAGAATTTCCAGAGTGTTTCAGGCCATCACCTTTCGAAATCAATTCAGCTGCCACGGTTTCTTCCAAGGAACCTCAGGAATTGTAATTTGGTGGAAGTATTGAGAATATTTTGAGATTTTTAGCTCCCCTCATACCGCTATGATCATCGTCATCTACATAAAGCAATCCAATAACATTGTTTTCTGGGTGGTTTAAAGAACTACTGTTCCCAAGGTTCCCCATTTAAAGGGTTCTCTATTCTCCTGATGCTGATAACAGGCACCCATCCCAGTTTAGATTGTAACCCCCATGGGAGCTAAGGATTAAAGGCCCCTTCCTTTCCTTACCAGGTCCCAATCTGAATTTGGACTTTGCGCCTCCTGGTGTCACAGCTACTTTTTTTCTAAGGGTTGTCTCCACCGTTAGTCATCTTCAGAGTAGACCCATTGGAATCAATGTACATGATCCCTCTAGTTCTATTCATTTCAATGGCTCTAATCGGAGCAGAACGTAGTTGTGTAGAACTCTTAAGTGTATAGTAAAACTACAGATGGTGGATAAAGCAAAAACCTGTATTAACCTCCATCTGAAAAGTGCTTTGTGTCTTTCTCTCTGGGGTTCTTTAGCTGCTCAAGAACCGCCTGGGCATCCAGCCCTGCAAGGAAACCCTGGTGCAGTTCCTCCTTTGTCTGGAGCACAGGAACAAGAAAGTGCAGAAGCTCAGCCTGTGAGGATTAGCTCTGCTGCTGGAAGCGACTCCCAGAAGGAAGGATGGAGGGGGCAATCTAAGGTTGTTTAACGCAAACCTTCTAAATTTGCTCTTCCAGAACCAAGGAATTAACCGAAAAGCAGCTATTCTCCAAAATTGCATGCCTCCAAATTTTGTGATTCAGTTCCTTCATGCAAAAAATGTCTTCAGAAATGCTGATCAGAAGGAAGTGAACACAAATGCACTTGAGACACGCATTCAGACAACTAAACCTAAAAATAATAATGAACAAATATAGAAAAATGAAAAAAAATACAAATGCAAAAAATATGTATCAAAGTAATATACAGAAATTTATGCAAGACAAATAATAAACAATATGTACATACCATATTTCAGTTCTTCTTTTCTTCCAATTGACTGACTTCATCCTCAGCACAGTTCTATTTTCATTTTTGGTTAACTTATTTACCCGTATCTTCTTTTGCAGAAGTTAATCAAAACAAGTCCAAGTATTAATTTGAGGGCACTGCTTTTTAAGGTATTCCCTATATGTCTATGTAATACTGACAATGGAAGAAGACATGTTCCATTGTTTCCTGCTGCCCAGAGCCACATGGACACCATACGTCTTCCTATATCAGCCTTCCTGAATAGCTGAGGGGAGGGCCTGTCAATGGGCCAGAGTTAAAGCCCTTTGCTGTTTTGGGATTTCAAGGTTGGATATGTATGGCATTTGGGAGGTGAGGTATCTTCTGGTTTCATTGATTAGAAATTTTGGGGACCTGGATAGATCTGCCGGGCGATGTGTGTCTTCCACACTCTGTTTAATTTATTTATTTTTGCTTGCTCATACCCCATGTGAAGTAGAATCTGTGGGCTAAAGCCTAGAGTAGTTATTATATTTTTACTGCACGTTGAATGTAGTGGCTGTGGGCTTTTCTGCTTCCTGGTGAGCAAAGGGCTGCACCCAGATATTTGAAGCAGGTGATCTGCTCGATCTTGTGATCATTGATGTACCATGTACGTAGTTTGGGCCTCTTAGCAAAAACCATGATTTTGGTTTTCTGGTAATTGAGTTCCAATTGGCTCTCCTTACAATATGCTGCCCGTGTTTTCATGGCTCTTTTAAGGCCTATCAGTGATCTTGAGAGGGTAGCTGTATCATCTGCGTAAAGCAGCACCAGAGTATGCCTTCCTGTGAGTATTGGAGGGTGAGAATTCATATTATGAACGTAGGAATGTTAGGGGTCGTCCTACTCTTGAGTAGGACCCTGGCAGAGACACATGCTCGACTGGCATGTTCTCTCCCTCCTGGTCAATCATTTGGGAGCTTCTTTTTCTTTTCTTTTTAAAATAATTTTTATTAAATTTTCCATTTTAACAATCCAATCAAATCACATTAAATATTCCAAATTATACAAATACATATCATATAGTCTGAATATTCTGCCAAATTATAAATTTTTATTGGGACTTCGCATGCTTCAAGTTCGGGGGGGGGCTCTGATCATCTTATATCTCTACTGCCTAATCATTTGGGAGCTTCAAAAGCTTTCTTCTGCCAGAACATCACAGCGACTGATGCTGACAGACATCAGCACACTTAGGGAGCCGCAGAGTTTGCGCAGTCCACGTAACAGAACTCAGTAGCTCATCTACGTTTATTTACATATACAGTGGTACCTCAGGTTACAGACGCTTCAGGTTACAGACTCTGCTAACCCAGAAATAGTACCTCGGGTTAAGAACTTTGCTTCAGGATGAGAACAGAAATCGTGCTCCAGCGGCACGGCAGCAGCAGGAGACCCCATTAGCTAAAGTGGTGCTTCTGGTTAAGAACAGTTTCAGATTAAGTACGCACCTCCAGAATGAATTAAGTTCTTAACCCGAGGTACCACTGTAAAACACTTGGAGCATTCTGACTTAGCTCCTTCCTCTTTCTCATCAGACAGTAAAGAGAGAGAACAAAGGACAATAGTCCCACTTCACGGAACACAGTAACACAAACATCCTGTCTCCGTCACTTCCCACTTTGTGGAATGAAAACATACACCGTCATGTGATAGACAACAACCCCATGACTGCAAGCACCTGGAATGAATCTTCAACAAGGAAATCACGTCATTTATATAAAAATTGAGGGAAAGAGCCAACCCATGATGACGCCTGGGCTGAGGATGTAGAGCCCAGAGAGAGCCCCCTGCCTCCAGATCCCCAGGAGACTGAAGGAGAAGAGACCAACAGCGCAAGAAGCATGTGGGTGTTTGGCTACGGAGCTCTGCATGCTCTCCCCAGCGAGAGAGAAGGGGGTCACTGATGCTGCAGTCGCTGGAGTCACGGAGGCTGGGGGCTCTCTTTGGGCTTGGTCACTTGGCCCAGCAGCTGCACTACAAGCCCCAGGGTGCCTTGCTGAGCGATCGCTCACCAGGGAGAGCATGCAGAGCTCCGGCAGCCTGCAGGGCCACCCCCTGCCTCCTGATCCCTGGGACAGCAAAGGAGAAGAGAGCGGTAGTGCGAGGTTGGGAGAGGATGGGGAAGAGCAGGCTGGACTCGGGGATACCTCGCGGCTCTCCTTCTGTGGGGAGGGCGCACCGGGGCTGGAGTTCGGCGGAGTTGCAGAGAACTGAAGGCGAATGGGAGCAGGTGGTGAGGTGCCTTTCCGGCCGGCCGATAGGAATTGCGCCGCCAACAACTAGACCTGCTGCCATTTGCCTGGTTGCTGCTGGTACACAAGCACAAAAACGGCTGTCTCTCGCTCTGCTGGGGGACAACAAGAGTGTCTCTTTGTCTTCTCTGCACACAGAGAAGTCCCCAGAAACCAGATGCGTTTTCACACTTACAGCCCAACACTTATTACCGCTCGAGCAAAACGGGTTTACTCTGTCACACACATAACTGCAGCATCAAGGACCCGCTTCTCTGCTTTTGGGTGACGCTGCCACGGCCGGCGCTGAACGGCGCTGGGTCCCTCTGCCGCTGCCGCACCTTGGCCCCAGAAGTGTTATGGCTTGGTCTCTCCCACAAACGCGAAACGACTCTGGCTGTTAATTATTTCAGATTTATTGTTAAAACAACAAACTAGGATGGATGATGGACTTTTTGGAGCTGGCCGACCTGACTGGAAGAATCCGCGACCAGAAAGAAGAGGAGACACAAGAGGATTGGAAGAAATTAAAAGAATATTTAGCTAAATATGGTAGTATTGGTAGAACATGTTTCGCTTTCTGTTGAGCGTGTTCTATTTGTAAACTGAGTCCCCTGCTGCTATGGGAAAGCACGTCTTGGTTTAAGAACGCTTTGGTTTAAGAACGGACTTCTGGAATGGATTAAGTTCGAAAAGCAAGGTACAACTGTATATTGAAATAAGTGTGTTGAATCAAAACTCTTAACAAAACATCCTTAAACAATGAAAAGGTAACAATCATTTCATTTCCTACACCCTTTATTTTACACCACTGTAAATTGTAAAAAATAAATAATTGGTGTTTGCTATTTAGATCAATCCATATAGCTCATTGAGTAGAGCACGAGACCCTTAATCTCAGGGCCATTCTTTGAGCCCCACGTAGAGCAAAAGATTCCTGCAGGGGCTGGACTTGAAGACCCTTGTGGTCCCGTCTAATTCTTCCATGATTCTGTAATCTAAGGGCATTGCTTTCAAGTGAAATCATTCCCTGTGCGCTCAAACACAGTTCAAACACATTCAAAGGTTTTAATAAAAAGTAATCATTGTTTAAGGATGTTTTGTTAAAACTTTTGATTCAACACACTTATTTCAACATACAGTTGTACCTTGGTTTTCGAACTTAATCCGTTCCGGAAGTCCGTTCTTAAACCAAAGCGTTCTTAAACCAAGATGTGCTTTCCCATAGCAGCAGGGGACTCAATTTACAAATGGAATACACTCAACAGGAAGCAAAACATGTTCTGCAGCCAAAAAGCACTTTTTCACCAATCAATTAATTAATCAATCATTTATTGTATTTGAGTAAATGGCATTACAAATCCAGTTACAAAAGAAGCAAACCCAATTAAACCTATTAAGAAATAGGTTGTCGAACCCCCCTGGAATGCAGGAAAGTCAGCTGAAATTGAGGAAATATTTGTATTTCTGTATTGCTATTAGGAATACTCGAAATGGGTACCCACCCACCTCCCTTCATTTTTTTGGGGGGGGGGTCCTCTGCCCAGCAGCTTCCCTGTCTGCTATCTCCCCCTCCATCATCCCACTGGCATTTCATCCTCCCCCAGCCCCCACCCCAAAATGCCTGCTGCACCCCAAGGCGTTTTGCACAATGGGAAGGGGTGGGGCAACCAGAGTGTTTAAGCCACGCCCCATTTTCCAACAGAAGCGGCACGGGGGGGGGGGGTGTCAGTATCCAGCATCCCCTTCTCTGCTTCTCCCTAGGAGAAACTTGAACTCTTTGACTTTAACTCCAAAGATAATGAGGCATGTCAAGGCTGCCTGGGGGGAGCCAGGTTTGCAGAAAGCGGTTCTATCCGTTTGCAAGGGCGGTTTTGCATCGTCGTGATGTTACTGTTTTATCCTTTCATAAACCACTTTTTGGGGTTCCCCTCTCCAATATAGCGGTGTATGGGTTTCACGAAACAAATACTGTAAATGAAAACCGTCCTATTTTTCCTACATGCTTTGTGTCCAAGGAAAAAGGTCCCAAGCTCAGCCCCGGCATGTGGGAGAGACCCCCCGGCCTGAAGTCCTGGCTTGCTGCTGCCAGTCAGTGAAGACAAATGTCGGCTCCATGGACCAAGGATCTGACAGCACCGTCAGAAAAAAGTTGGACTTCTGGACTCCCCCGTCTCTCTAATGCACTCTAAGCAGGAAGAGAAAGGAGACTAACCATATCCCAAAAGGTGCCCCCCCCCCGATCCAGCTCAGTTCCTTTTAACCCTTGGCGAGTCAAGGGCACCCAGCTCTCCCCTCTCTCCCTCTGCAAAACAGGAGTCCTGGGCATGGCCTGCACCCAGGGAGGTCATACTTGGGGGATCCTCTTGGCTGGCTTCTGAGCTCTCCGGGCACCAACCTGGCTTTAAAAAGGTAAAGGTACGTTAGGTCCAGTCACAAACGACTCTGGGGTTGTGCACTCATCTCACTCTATAGGCCGAGGGAGCCGGCGTTTGTCCGCAGACAGTTTCCCCGGGTCACGTGGCCAGCATGACTAAGCCGCTTCTGGCGAACCAGAGCAGCGCACGGAAATGGCATTTACCTTCCCGCCATAGCAGTACCTATTTATCTACTTTCACTTGATGTGCTTTCGAACTGCTAGGTTGGCAGAAGCAGGGACCAAGCAACGGGAGCTCACCCTGTTGCGGGGATTCAAACTGCCGACTTTCCAATCAGCAAGTCCTAGGCTCTGTGGTTTAGATCACAGTGCCACCCGTGTCCCTATCCTTACTCTGATGTAAACTGCACCTTGAAAGGACTGAAACTCTCAAGCAAAGAAATAAGGCAATGCAACTGTTTACTCTGAGGTCAAGCACTGTCTAAACCGCGTGAGGCTCTTCTCCACCCTATTTCATTCATCATTACTCTCTTATTTTTTCTTCCTAATAAAGCCTTTTGCTTTTAGTATTTGCTACTTTCCATGATAAAGACAACGCTAATTGTGACTTATAGAACCTTTAGATAAATATGTGTATAACTCTTATGAGAAACTTTATTTCTCTGGTCTCGTTAAAATGTAACAATGTAACGGCAAACCCCTCTTGTATGACTATCTTTACACCCGCAAATCTTCTTAAAACTACACCAGGATTATTAGCGTGCATGTTAGAGAGTTAGGAACTGCAAGGCAAAGAATGATTGTACTGTAAATACAATCAAATAATTTATTTTCAAATAATTTATTTTTGTTGAGATTTGTAAACTATTTTGCAATTTCTTTTGAAATATGAAGTGGTATACAAATTAGCTGAATAAAAATAAAGTAATAAAGAAAACCCATAGCCTTTTACTATCACAATCAGTTTTTCTGTCCTTAGGAAAGATGGTTGTTAATAAGAGATATTTGTTAATAATCCACAGTACAAGGAGAACACAGGGGAAACAATTCAAAGAATCCATCACATAAAGTTGCATGGAATATTCAGGTGAAATAGTGTGTGTGTGGGCTACCTGTGCTACATTACATGTTTACACATTTTAATATAGAGAGTTTGCAGATACTGGGGATAGCCATCCTGTAACTACTTAGGCCCTAACCCATTTACATAATGGATGTGAAGGGCTATATAAACATTAGGTGCTGTGTAAACACAAAGTAGAAACAAGAAGCAAGACCCAATTGCATCCATAAACATATTAATTTCAAAAGTCGTTCGTGCTGCCCATTCTACTGTGGCCAGCAGGTTTATTTCCTTATAAAGAAAGTCGTGAGGCCCACTGACTCAGTGTCACACACGTTAAAAAAACCATAGGGAGCTGAAGCCTGCACAACTTCAAGGAAAAAGACTTCAAACGACAGTTGGACAATCCATTACACTTTTCCATATATTGTATATATACAGAGAGAGAGGCTTGCAGAATACACACAAACCCATGGCAGAGAATGGAACCCAAATCAGTGTTATTTGTTCTTACAAACATGGACATGGCACCACTGTTAAGGATAGTAGGTGAGAGCATTAGCTGTGAGCCAGGAAGCTGCTGGTTCAGATGTCACTTGATTAAATAACTGCTAATTCTCAGCCAATCCTGTAATACGGAAATAATAGCCAGCATGGTGCCATGAATAAACATTCCAGACTTGGACAGAGGAGACCTGGTATAAAATCCCTGGTTATCTTAGACGAGTTGATATTTCTCAGACCAGCCTACCTCACAGGGTCATTATGAGGTAAAAGAGGAATAGGTTCCATGTAAGACCCCAAAATATTCCAACTTTCCCTCCACAAACCTAGCATTTTATTCCCTTAAACATATTTTGGGAAGCCCATCCTGATCCTATGCCTGTTCACTAAGAAGTCAAATTGTATTGAAAGTAAAAGCCCATAAGAAAAATTCCAAAACCCGTATTTGCGCAAATGGGAGAGGAGGTAACAGACAATCGAACTTGGAGAATGTTCCCTCACAGCTCCCTCCAATTGCTATGTGAAGCTGTCTAGTTTGGCTTCTATTTACTTTTACTTACCAAGCCACCTAAAATTATTTTCCAGTTTTACTCACATGAAACTGTCTGGTTTCCCTTGATTCCCGTTTTCCACCTAAAAAGAAACTTATCTATGTGTTTCTCCTAAGGACAGAGACAGAGCTGGGTAACAGCCAGTGACATAATGGTCAGTAGACTAGGGGGACTAGGCTAGTCCTCTAAATGTTCTCCTGGTGCCTCATTCCCAAAGCCTGGGAAGCTTCTGCCCAGGTTAGGGAAGGAGGTCCGATTCTCACACCCAATTATCCTCACAAGCTGCCACCTCTGGCTCTGTCCCCCTACAAATAATATCCCTGCACACCACTGGTATCAGCCAAGTTTGGTGATTCCATGGGTGGGAATCAGCCATTACACTGCTTGTTCCCAGAGGCCTTGGTGCAATTTGATACCTGCACAGCCCCCAAAGAGCTTCCTCTGAATGTCTGCTACAGTGCTACCCAAGGCCGGCCCAAGACATTTTGGCACCTGAGGCAAACCACAGAATACTCCCCCTCCCTGCAGGGAAGAAGAGGTGTAAACTAAGAGCTATGTCAGGAACAAGGGAGGAATAAAGATCTACATGGGAACAGGAGTGGAAATCAAGTCAACCTTACTTGGCGGTTGAAGTGGGAATCAAAGGCCATCACAGGAAGGGAGGGGCCCACTTTGTGAATCACGCCAGGCAGGTGCAGAGCCCAGGAGATCCCAGAGAGCAACCCCCGACATTTCCTCCCTGGGATGGGAAGAGTCCAGCAGCACCTCCTATCCGCTCTCCTTCCTGGGAGGTTTTTAAGCAGAATTTGGATGGCCATCTGTCATGGATGCTTTAGCTGAGATTTCTGCATTGCAGGAGGTTGGACTATATGACCCTTGGGTCCCTTCCAACTCTGCAATTCTATGATCCTATGCTGAGAGGCCGCTGTAGAGATGGCATTGCGGGGGGTGGGGGTGGAGCTGTTAAGGAGGAGGCACATCCAGCCTACAAGGAGCATGCCGCAGTTGTTGCTACCACCACTGCAGCAAAAGCAGGTGATGCATTCCTTGGAGATCAGATCTGCCGCCTCCATGTATGGTCCCATATAATATAGGATTGTCCCGTATTTCAATGTAAAATGCTACGTCCTGTATTGATAGTTTTGTTCTGTATTTCAGGTCCTCTCTCTCTCTCCCAAGTTAGGGTAGAGAGAGAGAGAGCGCTCACAGCAGAGCAGAAATACAGGACAAACTGTGTCCTGTATTGATTCAACACGGGACCTAGAATTTTACACTGAAATACAGGGCAATCCTGTATTATATAAGACGAGTGGCAACCTTAGCTGGGCAGATGAAGGTATCTGGTTGTGCTGGCGCTGATGCAGCATGGCATTTCTTCTTCACTGCGCTCCTCCCAGCTCTCACTCCTCCTTTGGTCACTACCGTGGATGCACGACTTGACCGCCTGTCTCCAGGCACTGCAAGAGAGTAGCACAGGCAGGGTCGCTGTTGCCAAACTTCGTGTCATATTTGTAATGCATGGTTGGTTTGCCTAGCGGCTAGCTCTTCCATTCTGTGTAAATGACCAAGCCAGAACAGCCCTGCTATGGTTTTATATTTATTTACATACCCTACCTTTTCCCCTGACATGGAACCAAACCAACCCGGAACCTTTCACATCGCGCCCCGCGTTTCCACTTCAACCCAGAAGTAGGCCGTACTGGAGCCGCGCTCTGATTGGCTCCGAAGTGGAGCGCGCGAGGGCTCCTGGGCGCGGTTGCCGGGGTGACGGCGGCGTTTGCGCAGCGCCGGGCGTGCGTGGCTCGTCTGCGCCCGCCGCTGAGCCGGGAGCGGCGCTATGGCCAGCGTGCACGAGAGCCTGTACTTCAACCCCATGATGACCAACGGGGTGGTGCACGCCAACGTCTTCGGCATCAAGGACTGGGTCACTCCGTACAAGATGGCGCTGCTGGTGCTGATCGGCGAGCTGGGCCGGGCCGGGCCGCACCTCAGCCTGCTCGAGAGGCGGCGCCTCAACCGGCTGCTGCTGCCTCTGCTGCAGGTGGGGCAGGGGAGCGGGGGGGGGGGCGCGGCCGGGGCCCCTGTCGACAGCCGACGGCAGCACTTGGGCGAGGGGCCACGCTGTCGGACGCGGGTTCAGCTCTGTCCCTTCTGCACTTAATTCCTCTCCTCGCTGTTTATTATCCAACACACACCTGCATACACGGGGGCATCAGATTCATGCCCGTGCGGACTGCCGTCGGCGAAAGCTTATGGTTTGTTGTTTGTTTGCATTGATATGCCACCTTCATCTTCCAAGGAGCTCAAGGTGGTGTGCATGGTTCTCTCTCCCTGCCTCCCCATTTCAGCCTCACAACACCGCTGTGAGGTAGGTTAGGTTTCACTAGAGGTGTCAGGGTTTTCCTTTGTTTAGCTCTGACAGTGCTCTTCTGCTCTTATGTTTTCTGGCCCCTCTTCACTGGAGATACAGTGGGGTGGAGTTTCAGTAGGATTCTTCGGACGCATAGGGAACTATTCGTTATTTTTCTTTCCTTCATTACCCAGCTTGGGAATTCTTGTAGTGCAAGTGCAACAAGCAAAGATGGGCACATTCTTTCCTGTAGTAGTATAGATGGCTATAGATGTTGGGGCTGGTACAGTTTACTTTTGTATTCCTCTAGAAGTTGCTGTTAACTATTTTGTGTTTCTCCATGTGATTTATTTAGGGGCCTGATATGACACTGTCCCGCTTGATTAAGGCTATTGAAGAATGCTGCCCACACTTAGCGAGTTCTGTTCAAATAAGGTAAGTTCTTTTGTTCTTTCCATAAGCATAATTGAGATGAGAGTTCTTAACCTTGAATACTTTTCAAGCAGAATTAAACAAGTATGTAGTTAAGGACATGATAAATTGACGTAGTAGTAGGTTTAGTGACTTTTAATGTGGCTGCTTAAACAAGTGGGCAAACCAAAGGGCAGTGCAGAATGTTCTGGTTCAATATGCAGTAAGCCAACAAAGCCGTTTTCCAGGAAACTCTATTCTATCAATTCTCCAGCCCAGTTTTCCTGTCTTTCCCTCTCTCCCTGCCCTTAATAGTCAATATTGCATGGCCACTCAGCATGCTCAAACCTCATTGGACTGCTTTTTAGTTCCCCCCACCTTAGGGTTCCCCCCTCCCATCCCCCATCATGTGCAGGTGTACTTCTGCAAACCATGGGTGTGAGGGGTTTCCCCAAGCTTGATGATGCCTCTTCTTCCAGGGGTCTGCTTGAGTGTACAGTGGTACCTCGGGTTACAAATGCTTTGGGTTACAAACACTTCGGGTTACATACTCTGCTGACCTGGAAGTAGTACCTCGGATTGCAAACTTTGCCCCAGGGTGAGAACGGAAATTGCGTGCTGGCGGCAGTGGGAGGCCCCATTAGCGAAAGTATGCCTCAGGTTAAGAATGGTTTCAGGTTAAGAATGGACCTCTGGAATGAATTAAGTTCATAACCCGAGGTACCACTGTAGTTCTTTCTTCAGAGTGTCCAACTCTCCCTCTCCCTTTTCTGGGTCATTCCGCTCAGGAGTCAGTCCTAAATCCCAGCAAGTCAGATCTTAGAGCTGCCTAAGGGTTCCAGGGGAGGCTCTCCTCCAACAGGGGGCAGGTTTATTCTGCCGCAATACTCTTGGCAGGCTGAAATTGAGGGCTTCTATGCCTCTCCAGGTGTTTGACAGGGGGCTCTGTCTAGGCCCAGCCTGAAGAAAGCTTCTAGTGGGGAAGCAAGAACCATATCCAGTCTCTGTAGAAGCACCTTGTTTAGGCATCCAGCCTATTCCCTCCTGGATGTTCATCCTTTTCTCTAAGGCTTTTTCTAACCCGCCCCACCTTCATTTTGCGTAAGGCACAGCAATAGGGTTCCCTCTCTTCCACCAGACAGCTAATGAAAAGTGCTCCTACCTCCTCCCACAGCTGGAGTCTCCAGAGAATGTCCAGTTGTGGTCTCTGCAGGAGTCATTGCCTGTTGGTGTGGAGTGAGGCCTACTTAAAGGGCCAAAAACACCTGGCAAGCCCTGACAGCCCTCCACTTTCTCACGCTGTCCCACTTATGTCTCTGCCATATCTATTAATTTTGTATTGTATTTAAAGTATAGTCATACCTCAGGTTACAGATGCTTCAGGTTGTGTTTTTTTGGGTTACGGACCCGCTGAAACCCGGAAGTACTGGAACGGATTACTTCCGGGTTTCAGGGGTCGCGCATGCACAGAAGCACTAAATCGCAACCCGTGCGTAAACAGACACACTACTGCGGGCTGCAAACGCTGTGGGTTGCGAATGTGCATCCCACACGGATCACGTTCGCAACCTGAGCGTCCACTGTAATCTGTTGTTTTTAACTGTTTTTATTATATTTTCTACATTGAACTGGGACATTTTTAGAAGGCCATTAATACACAACAATAAATACTAATTAACACAAGAATGGTACTGCTTTGGCCAAATCAGAATAGGCACTTGGAATTTAGAACTCGAAAGCACCAAGTGCAAGTAGATAAATAGGTACTGCTCTGGCGGGAAGGTAAACGGCGTTTCCGTGCGCTGCTCCGGTTCGCCAGAAGCGGTTTAGTCATGCTGGCCACATGACCCGGAAGCTGTACGCCGGCTCCCTCAGCCAATAAAGCGAGATGCGCACCGCAACCCCGTAGTCGTCCGCGACTGAACCTAATGGTCAGGGGTCCCTTTACCTTTACCTATGAATATGTATGATGGGTTTAGCTCACTCCAGACATCTCTTATATCCTGTTCTTTAAAAATTTGAAGCAGTTGCATTTGTTTATATAGGACTTTGTATAACCTTTATAGAAAAGCCTTATGGGAGGAGAGTCACACTGCATATGTTCCAGCTGAAATCTCCCTCCCCCAGAATGATCTCCCCTTGGGCAAATGAAAATAAGGACTGAATTATTGACTTATAAAATTTATTTTGGCCACTGTTGGGAGAAAATGACATATAAATAGCTACTCTGAGGGTTTGGTGGGCACATGTTCTGTGGGATGGTCTTGGGAAAACAGATATCACTGCCCTCATGTCATATCACAAATTGCTTAAGAAGTCACTCACTTTCAGAATACTGTTTAAAAAGTTCTAATAATAGAGTTAATTATGTAGTTCTTTGGATCCTGGCTACAGATTTGTATAACACCTAGTTTTTGTTTTTTAAAAAAGTCATTTATTTGAAACTTTTTAAAAACAACAACATAAAGCTCTCTTTGCAAATGCTTGCTTATAGAGTTTAAAGGTGTGGAGAACTTGTCTACCTATAAATTAAAAAAAAACCTAACAGAGTAGCATGATGTGTATTGGTGTCATTTCTCGTATTTAAGTATCCTCGTCCAAGTGCTCTGTATACACAGAAAATTATACAGATTGTTGAGCTGGTTGCTTTTAACCGAGTCTGTTTCTGGCCCTGTTCTTTGGCACATAATTCTTAAAATAATGATGATGATGACATTCCAGAGTGATCTAATTTTAATGCCACTTTCTAAATTAATGCTGCCCCCTGCCCCTTTCCCCACATTCTTCTTTGGGGAGAGGACAATAGCTTGGTGGACTATCATATGGTTTGCATGCAGAAGGTCCCAGGTTCAGTCCAGGACATCTCCCATTGAGATGATGAGGTAGCAAGTGATGGGAAGGGCCTGTGCCTGAGACTCCTGGAGAGCTTCAGCCAATGTGAGTAGGCGGAACTGGGCTGGATGGACATGATCTGACTCTCTGTGTGGTGGTATCACTTGCAGAATAAAGCTAATGGCAGGAGGGGAGTTGAAAGATATGGAACAATTCTTTGATGATCTTTCGGAGGCATTCAGTGGAACAGAACCAGAAGTTCACAAAACCAGCGTTGTAGGTACTGTATCATTTATTATATAAAAACCTTGGAGAGCCTCTCTTTATCCTTAGGGGCTGCCAGAGTCCTGGGCCCACAGTGCTCACCTCTTCTTCCTGGGCAGGGGAAAGAAAGCAGGGCTTCTCTCACTTTCCTCCTATTTTCAAGGTAAAGCTGTTTCTAACATTACACAGAGTCATATGTGTAGCTTATCACATCTGATGATATTTTGCACTGTTAAGTTTTTTAAAACTCCAGCAAGGTGCAGTTTCTCAATACCTGCACGTTGCACAAAACATGGTTTTGATTAGTGACTTCAGTGTGCCAATTTTTATAAGGTGAGAAGCAGCCTTTCACTTATGTTTTCACTAGTGGAGACCATGGAGGAAGCTGTGTGTGAGGGAGAAAGAGGAAAAAGAAGCCTTTTGGTTTGAGATGAGGAGATCTGAGAATTCTTTACTGTCTTAGGGAAACTTTTCTATAAAAGGACTGGCTAGCAGAGAGGTCAGAAAGGAATGGGTGGGTTTATACATTTGCTGAAAGTCTGTGGGGGTAAAGGAAAACTGGAGAGCAAAGAATTCAGTTCTCTGTGAGTTGAGTCTGTACTAGTTTCTGATCCTTATGCCTGTGAAGATATACAGAAAAGTGGATGGGAAATGTTAGTTAAAATCTCAGAAGCCAATGGTATGGTTGAATATGGTTTCTAGTGATTGGAGTTGCATGTTAAGTGAGCCACTGAGCTCCTAACCACTATTCATGACCAGAACAAGCTATGCAAAACAAGATGGATTTGCTTTGCTTAAGTTGCATCATTCATCCAGAGTGCAAAATTAGAGTTTATTTGGGCATGTGATTTATTTTTATTTTTTAGCGTGGAGTACACTTATCTTGGTTATAAGGACTGGCTCCCCATAGTGGTGTGAGTGGGTACTGCAGGATTTGAGGGAGATCAAGACATCTTAATACACTCCTATACACTCCAAGAAACAGATCCCTCCTCCCTCTCTCTGTAGGCTTGTTCCTGCGCCACATGATCCTGGCATACAACAAGCTCTCATTCAGCCAAGTGTACAAGCTTTACACGGCTCTTCAGCAGTACTTCCAAAATGATGAGAAGAAAAGCGGAGGAGACGAGAGTGAGATGGAACTGACCCACTGTGGGGAGCTGGAAGGGAAGATGGAGAAAGATGAATTTGATGGGCCTCTCAGGTAAGCTTCTAAGATTTGTTTCTAAAACTTGTCTCTGCCCTGCTTTGATAAATAAACCCTTCCAGCAGCTTTTGTCAGCTTGGTGTCCTCCCAGATGTCTTAGGCTACAGTTCTCATCAGCTGCTGCCAGCACAGCCACTGTAGAGTTGAAAGGGATTCTGAGGGTCATCTAGTCCAACCCCCTGCAGTGCAGGAATCTCAACTAAATCATACATGACAAATGGCCATCCAATCTCTGCTTTCAAATCTCCAAGGAAGGAGAGTCAGCCACCTCTCATGGGAGTCTGTTCCACTGTCAAACAGCTCTTACTGTCAGAAAGTTCTTCCTGGTGTTTAGTTGGAATCTTCTTTCTTGTAACTTGTTCGGGCCGTAGCCTCCAGAGCGGAAGAAAACAAGCTTGCTGCATCCTCCATGTGATAGCCCTTTAGATACTTGAAGATGGCTATCATATCTCATCTCACACTTAGACTAAACATACCCAATTCCTTCAACTGTTCCTCATTAGGCTTGGTTTCCAGACCCTTGATCACCTTGGTTGCCCTCCTCTGCACATATTGTAGCTTGTCCATATGCTTCTTAAATTGTGGCGCCCAGAACTGGACACAGTACTCCAGCTGTGGTCTGACCAAGGGAAAATAGAGCAGGACTATAATTTCCCTTGATTAGAACATTAGACTTGACTACAGTTAATGCAACCTAGAAGAGCATTAGCCCTTTTTGCTGCTCCATCACACTGTTGACTCACGTGAAGCTTGTGGTATACTAAGACCCCTAGATCCTTTTCACAGGTACTACTGGTAGGCCAGATATCACCCATCTTATATTTGTGTAGCTGGTTCTTCCTGCCCAAGGGTAGAACCTTACATTGTCCCAATTGAAATGCATTTTGTTAGTTTGGGCCGAGTTCTCCAATCTGTTAAGGCCATCTTGAATCCCAATTCTGTCTTCTGTGGCATTAGCTACCCCTCCCAGCTTTGTGTTATCTGCATATTTGATGAGCATCCCTTCAATTCCTTCCTCCAAGTCGTTTATAAGGATATTGGACAGCAACAGGCCCAGGACAGAACCCTGTGGCACCTCACTTGTCCCTTTTTTCCAAGATAACGAGGAACCATTATTTGGCACAGCAAATCCATCCAGAATCTTGAGAAAAGGTCTCTCCCATCATCTGTGACTAGATTCTTCTAACAGAAAATGCCAGGAGTTGAATGTAGGATCTTCCTCATGCAAAACGTGCTGCATCTCTAAGCTCATTTTCCACCTCCCCCCACTCCTTAAGGCACATTATCTCAGTCTTTTTTACAACAACCCTGGGAAGACATGGAGGTTGTCGATATTACACCCATATTGCAAATGAGGGGCTGAAAATGAGTGAGTGAGTGGTTCAGGCCAGAAGTAGTGTTTGACACCCCTCCAGGACTTCTTCATTTATGATTCAATAGGCTGAGCATATAGAAAAGCCATTTCAGCCTCTTTGGCAGTCTTGGGGTAAGGTGGTCTTGTAATTATTAGCAGGCTAGAATTCTGAAGGAATTTCACAGTGGGTCTTTTGCTCTGTCTCAAGGGAGGAAGAAATATCTTGCAATGGCCCACTGTCACAGAAGCAAGCAGAATACTTCCTCTCTCAACAGGTATGTTAATAGTTATTCTTAAACCTGCCAATCGGCTGAGCTAAAGGTGTGGCTTCTGGGGAGGGGGGCTTTTCCATGGTGGCACCTGGTTATTCCCAGACATGCTCCATTCTTAGTGTCTTTAAAATGCCATGTGAGGTCTGTCCTGTTTCCTCACATCTTAATACCTGTTCACTCTGTTGGAATTCTGAAACGGTTTTTAAAATAAAATATATTGTTGATGTAATTGACAATTTCAAAGGGCTTTGGATCCCAGCCTTTGAGTTCAGTTGCATTGACATCTGGATGCTAGAATGAAAGGTATGTTTGAGAGCCATTCTTGCTTGAATCCCTTAAGCCCGCTTTTCATCTCTCGTAATCAAATTAGCAAGAGCCTCTCTTTTGAGTGTAGCCTAACGAAGCTTTGGCTAAATCTCTCCATGGTAATTTGTAAACATGCTGTCAACCACCTTTTTCTTCTTGATATGGAAGGGATTCTGTTGCTGTGGTGATAATAAAATTAAATGGTTTTAAATCCCAGCAAATTCATGCTTGTCTTTGTCTGGTTGCTCAAGTGACAGGTTTTTAATTTAATTCCAGGCATCTTTATTGAAAAATGATGAGACCAAAGCTCTCTCTCCAGCATCTTTGCAAAAGGAGTTGAACAGCTTGTTAAAATTTAACCCAGATTTTGCTGAAGCGGTAAGTATGGTTTGGGTTCCCCCCACCTAGGCAGTCTGGTGTAATCTGTACTGTAGCACACTCAGCAGTTTGGTGTTGGTAGCACTGGTAACAGTTTTAGTGACATCTCTGACCATCATTGGCTGAGCTAGTATGTCCTGGGCAGGTCAGGCAGCATAGCTGTCGTTGGTTGAGGTGCCTTGTTTCTAAAGGAGGCCATACAGAAAAGAAGAATGTGTCAACAAATTAGCAGCTAGGAAAGGTAGGGCACCTGGGAAAGCAATGGGAATTGGTACAGAATGCTGAAAGAAGGAGGGGGTGGGAAATTGAGAAAGAGGGAATGGGCAGGAAAAAGAGGAGCATGTGGTTGGGGCCACAGTGATAAGGAAAGTGGAAAGTACTGTGGTTTGAAATTAGCCCACCAGATTCTTGGCCTCATGGCTCCTAGATTTATCATTGGGTGACCTTGCAACCTTTCACCAAATTACTGTGCGCTAAATCTGTGTTCAATGTGGCCATTGCAGTTGCCTCTGATCGCTCACAAGCTGCTGTTTGCTGCTGTTTTCACTTCCAGCATTATTTAAGCTACTTGAACGGCCTTCGGGTCCAAGATGTCTTCAGTTCAACACACAGTCTCCTTCACTACTTTGACCGCTTGATTCTCACCGGCGCAGAAAGCAAAAGCAACGGCGATGAAGGCTGCGGACGGAGCCTGAGATACGCAGCTCTCAACTTGGCTGCGCTGCACTGCCGCTTTGGTCACTAGTGAGTTGCTTCGTGTTCCTCCTGCTGCACAAATTGGCATGAGACCTTCTTCCCCCATCTGCCACATTGCTGCTTTCCCTCTGAGAGATCTCATGTGAACTCAAGGTGGTCCCAGAAGATCTCACGAGGGCATCCCAGAGCCCCTTTGCTGAGCAGCACTTGCCTGGTAAGCAAGGCGGAGCACTTAAAAGCTCTCTGCCTTTTGGGGGGAGGGGAAGAAGGCCCTCTCAGCATGCCACCTTCAGAAGGTAAGGATGTTTGCACAAGGGGGTTCCGGGGAGGTCAGGTATGCAATATGGTAATCTCTTTTACAATTCCCTACCTTATTGGTAATGGTAACTGCAAACAAATAGAACAAAATAAACTAAAAATTGTAGTGATAAAATGATGGTAAAGAATAGAATAGCAATAGGAAATTGGAAAGAAAACCGTCACCAGCATTTTAATGGAGGGAAACATGAGTAACATGATTTGTTCAGTGAAGTCAGCCTTTGAGTGGGCCCATTGAATGAATAGACTTTGACTTGACTCCTTTGATTTCTGTGGGTCCACCGTGAGCATGGCCTAGCTGGATACAACCCAGACTCACTGAGTTTCATTCAATAATATCAAAAAAATTGATATGAAATGTAGTTATACAAATAAACAGCAACTGACGGGATTGCTCTGATTAAGGATGTGTCCTGAACTTTGTCATTCCAGTAATGGATGAAACGTTTTTAACACAAATGAAGTGGTTATCTCGCTCACTTGTTATTTTCCTTGCTGTGCTGAAAATGAATCAACTGAGACTGAATGTTTCTCTAAAACACGATGCACAACTCACCCCCTGAGCCCCCCAGCAAGACTTGAGAGCCAGCCACTTTTTCAATGAGCCAAGGAGGGAGAAGGGGGGACCTCAGCGTGCCAGTGGGGGAAGAGGGATTGTCTTCTCTCTCTTTATGCTGATCTCCACACAGACATATCCAGCCGGTCCCTTGGCCTATTTTCCCAGCTGCTGTTGCTACCACTCTACTTCTGCCTTCCAGAGCGGATCCCTTGCACTGTGGTTGCATTTCCGTGCAAAGGTCCCAGAGTGTACTGTGGGTCAGAAGTGCTCCGCCCCCCCCCCCAGCTCTTAGCATCAAGATTCTACTTATTGCTAACCCTGAAGTCCACTGGGAGGGGTGGGGAATCAACAATGGGATATGATCTTTTTGGCCCCTGACAGTTCCAGACCCTGCTCCTACCAGATCCCTGGGTTTTTTCACCTCCCTGCCTGTAACATCTCATTGTTGGATGAGTCTGCATGAAGAGATTCTTGGCTACCTCTGTGTTTCCTTTGACTGTAGCCAGCAGGCTGAGCTCGCCCTTCAGGAAGCTATCCGGATCGCTCAGGAGTCCAATGACCACGTCTGCCTGCAGCATTGCCTGGTAAGTTGATGGAAGCTTTCAGCTGGTGTGACAGAACTGTTGCTCACTTCCTTTCCATTACTGGTGCCTTCACAGATGCTGTTCCTATTTGCCATAAACTCTGAGGATCGGACAGGCTGCAGGTCTGCAAAAATCTTGGCTGGTTGTACTAAACGGCTTAAAATTGTGATCTGTTGTTTCCATCCAGCCCATGTTTCATCTAGTTTAAAAATGGAAACGAAGAAAACAATTGACTTGTTAGGTTTTAAAGCTGATTCTTTGCCTCCAGCTGGTTCTGGCCATAACAAGTATGGCTGTGTAAAAGCATTCTTTTGCTTAATCTGTATTCCTTAACCATTTGAACACTGCACTGGGAGCTTAAATGCCTGTAGGAGTTTAAACTGTTCTCAAATCTTTACTGGCAAATGCTTTGGCTTTTATAGGTTTTCCTTCCCCTTTAATGGCACCAATCTGAGAGAGAAGATGCCTGCCTCAATGGCAGAATAAAATCTTTAAAGCTGTGAAACATCAGAAGCAGCATCAACCACTGTCAAAACCTATGACCATAACTTTGTGGGTCCCATTGATTTGTGGTCCACTGGCATCCATTCGTAATGTGAGGCTCACTTTTGGCATGCTTGACTCCTGAAAGGCAGTTTGCAGGCATCTATAAAAGAGGAGAATCTACTTCTCCTCTATTGTCTCTGTGGACCAGCCTTCCCCAACCTGGTGTCCTCCTAATGTTTTGGACTACATCTCCCGTCGGCTCCAGCCAGCACATGCTGTACTCCTAAGCATCTAGAAGGTACCAAGTTATGGAAGACTGATTTAAACTATTATGCAGCAGTGTTGTTCATTCATCCCCCCCCCTTAACTCTTCACTTTCCAGAGCTGGCTGTACATCTTGGAGCAGAAAAGGTCGGACAGCTGTGTGCTCTTGGAGCACTCTGTGAAGAAAGCCGTCTATTTCGGATTGCCAGTATGTCTCTCCCACCCTTATTTATCCATTCCTTTGTCATTATAACCATTTTACGCAGCCCTTGGATTAAATGTGTTAAGGGCTGTTAGCAATAAGCAAAACTGCAGTTTGTACAACTGTAAAGGGCAATCACAGCAGATTTCCCTTTTTAAAAATACATTGGATGCTTGGCTGCAACCCTCCCTGGGAGAAGGTTCTGTAACTGGTGTGACACACCCAAAAGCACTCTGTTCCCAGTTGCTCCCCCAAACACACCTTGTCCTTGGAGATGCCAGGGACTGAACCTGGGACTTCCTGCAGGCACTCTGCCGCTGAGCTGCATCCCTTCTCCAAACTCTGGCCCTGCGAACTTGACTCTTGTCGTTTGCTTGGGGCTCTCGTTGACTAATAGCTTCCCTTTTCAAATTCTGTGACTTTGTTTATTTTGTTCCTTTCTCCTAGTATTTAGCTTCCCTGGGGATCCAGTCGTTGGTTCAGCAAAGAGCTTTTGCGGGGAAGACTGCCAACAAGCTAATGGGCGCCTTAAAGGACTCCGACCTCTTGCACTGGAAACACAGCTTGTCCGAACTCATTGACATCAGCATTGCTCAGAAGACGGCCATTTGGAGACTGTACGGTCGCAGGTAGAGCAGATCCTTATCCATCCGCTTGCGCCTGCCTGCCTTGTGCCTTGATTCTGCAGGAATGGGGAAAGGCTGCTGAATGTAATATTGGCCACAGACTTAGGCTTCCTGGCAATCTCTGCTGTCGGTTAAAAACAAAAGTTTCTAAAATGGGTGGGTGGAAAAATAAAAATTCTTAAACCCCGGAAGCTTGTGGGCAAGCATTCCTTCTATTTCCAGTGTTCAAGCTGTGAGTGCTGCTGCATATGTAACCATTGTGGCACCACTCATGCGCAGGAAAGATTGACCAGCAGGCTTGGCAGAACCCCATCAGCTGCAGAAGTACCAAAAATCTGAATATAGTTGGTGGCCCCGGAGGCTTCGTCTGCTCCCTGTTGCATGATGTCTCCCTTTTGCCGTAGGTCGCACCAGGGCTGCACAGCAGGCCCACATGCTCCAGGGGGGAAACAGCTTCAGGTGGGAGAAGACAAAAAACAGCTCAATCCAACTTATTTTATTCAGTATATGTACAACTTGACTTTGCCAGAAGAAGATGCAGTGAACCTACAGGGAAGTCCCAAAGAACTGAGCATGCTCAGTGGCGATGGAATGCTGATTAATTTGGCCTGGGTGGGTGGGATGGAGTGTCCAAGAGCACTGAGCAGCAGCATCCCATGCTGCAACATTCTGTTGCAGATCTCACATGTCCCAACTAAACCTCAGCAGTTTGAGGGAATGCTGGAGAAGATCTCTAGCTGTTAGAAGCAAGGATTCATTGCCCTACAAAGTTTCTCTGTCATCCCCACAACCAGCAGAACTGAAATAAGCTCTGCAAAAATAAAATAAAATAAAAAGGGAACATGCTGGCAAAGGATTTTTAATGTTGCTGGCAAAGGATTTTATTTTACTTTTTACTGCAAAGTACATGAGATGCTTCTGCACATAGCCTGAGGTGCTGGGTCTGTGGCTAGCATCCTTCAGCGCTCAAGTCTTCCTCTTGCCTTAGCACCATGGCCCTCCAACAGGCCCAGATGTTGCTGAGCATGAACAGCCTGGAGGCCGTGAATGTGGGTGTGCAGCAGAACAACACCGAATCGTTTGCTGTGGTGCTGTGCCACCTGGCAGAACTACACGCGGAGCAGGTGGGTTGTGTGTGTGTGTGTCACTGCATGCTCTGGTTCCACGCAGTATTTGCTCTATAACTGGCAGTTCTTTTTCTTCCTGGAGGCTGAAGGGAGAGGTCACTCTTCCCCTGAAGCAGCACCTTGGTTCTAAAAGGCTCTGGGACAGCCTGGGAAAACCAAAGAGAAATTTGGCTTTTAAACTAGGAGAGCAAGTCTCTGGCTGTCTTTAGCCCTCGAAAGACACCCCTTTTCTGCTACAGAGAGCTTCTGCTCCAGCTTTTGGCTCCTGGAAGGGAGAGGACAAGATGTGCCAAAGCCTCTGTCAACCCCTGGGCTTCTCTTCACTGCTCAGTTTTTTTCACCAGCCTTTTGCTGTTCTGTTAATATTATTATTGCTTCGTTCTATGGTTTTTAATATTACAATTTTAGTAAAAGTCTTGTTTTGATATTAGTTGTGATGGCCTTGTAATCCACCCTAGGGTCATTTGGTGAATGGGGGCTGCTATAAGTATAGATAATGTAGGGTTGTCATATTTCAAAAAGTAAAAACCAGGATACCCCGAAAGTTGTTGAGCCCAAATGTTGTCGGGACGTATGGTAGCCCTAAGATAATGTCTAATAATATATATTCAGGGTATCGTCTGAATCTGCTGTAAGCATGCTTGCTTACCTCCCTTGTCTGTCAGACTTCCAGGCCTTTTCAATCATCCCTAGGCCCCACCCCCTTTCCCACCTCATCCAGTAGGGTTGCTTTTTCTCCTTGTGGCACTACTATCTCACCCACCAATCAATTCAGCTGTTGCACAGTCCATGCAGGACACCAGTGGATGGTGCCCACTTCCAAGATGTGGCTGGGTTCTTGGTTTCCCATTCTGGGAAAGAGCAGCTCCCATCAGACCACCCCCTTGACGTCAGCAAATTGATGACACTTCCCCAATGTGGAGTCTCCTTGTCAAGTGAACTCTGTGGTTGGATACTCATGCAAGTGTCGTATGTTTGATAGCTTTCCATGACTGCCCAAGTATAGCCATGATGTGCTTTGGGGGTTCCACCTTAAAAAGTGATGGAGAATAGTTCCCAGGTCCCAGAAGGTTCTACAGCTCCTGCTTGGGTAGAACCATTTTAAATTTTCCATTTTCTGCATCTGACAAAGTAGGCCATACTATGAAAAGGGAAAAAAACCAAACCTGCTCTTAAAATCAGTTATTTGCTGATAATCTGCAAGAGGCTGCTGTGTTAATGGTGTGTTAATCAGTTATTTATTTTCAGGCTGTTACATTTTGGGGCATTTTATATTATTTTTCTATTTTTCTTGTAAATTGCTTTGTGTACAGTGGCAAAAAGGCAGGTTAGGAAATAAAAAAGAAATCAAATAAATAGTCAAGGACAGAGTCCAGTCAAAGGCAAGTTCTGTTAGGGCTCTTTCAGTGAGAGAGTTCTCACTTCTGTTGAAATCAATGTGACTTAAAAGCACTTCTCCTTAGCAGGATTGTTCCCCAAATCTTATATTTTTCTTGGAGTTCCTATAGACATCAAGGTTTCTGTTTTGAGAACCAGTTTCTTGAACATTTACTTCAGTCTTGTCTTTCTGTGTATGTTTGTGTCAGGGCTATTTTACAGCAGCCTCTGAAATACTGAAGCACCTCAAAGAGAGATTTCCTCCCAACAGTCAGCATGCACAGGTGAGGCCCAATGTTTGGACTGTAAGCTCCTTGGGAGCAGAGACTTGCCTTTTTTATGACTTAGGGATGAAGAAGAAGAAGAAGAAGAAGCACTCTCAGCTTGCTTTGGGTAGCATTTCTGAACAGTGCTGTGTCCAGGATTGAGGGGGGGGGCTTCTTAACCTCTTAAATTCTCATGCTGCACCTGGAGGAAGCTCTCCGCAGACTTGAGTGAGAATAGTTCTGGTTCCCACATCTCAAAAAGGCTAATGTACAGCTGGGGAAAGACGAGCGGAAAAGGTGAAAAGTAAAACCCTACCCAAAATGTGGTCAGGGATCCAGAGCAGCTCACCTGATGAAAAAAGGCTAACATGGTGCCTCTCTGATGCTGTTGGGCTCCCATCTCCCTCCAGCCCCTGCCAGCATGGCCAGTGCTCAGGGAAGGTGGGAGGTGCAGTCCAGCAACATCTGGAGGAGCCACAGGTTCCTCTGCCCTGGTTTAGAGAGAAGGCGGCAAGTGATGCCATTATCCATGGTGTGAAGAAAGAAAAGTGATTCTCCTCCTCCTCCTCTCCTTGGTCCTCCAAGGAAGGTGATTGGCATGAGATTCAGGGCAGGCAAGAGGAAGTCCTTTTCCGCGCAGCACATGGTTAAGCAAAGGACTTGGACGAAAGACTCCCTTCAGTAAATGGACAGGGAGGGGACTGCAGGGATGAGTGAACTGGAAAAAGAGATGCCGCCTGATCCAGGAATATCGGAAAGGATTTCCGGATGCATGGACGTGACACCGGTAACGCCAGACGACTGCATCCTGGAGGATAACAATACCTGACCCTTTCTGCTAAAGCAAGCACCCCATCCTCTGGGTTCTGTCATGACCATCTTGGCTACAGCACCCTTTGATTTGTGTCAGGCGAAAGAAAGCAGAAGCTGAAATGTTAGTACAGTGGTGCCCCGCAAGACGAATGCCTTGCAAGACGGAAAACCCGCTGGACGAAAGGGTTTTCCGTTTTGGAGGTGCTTCGCAAAACGAATTTCCTATGGGCTTGCTTCGCAAGACGAAAATGTCTTGCGAGTTCCTGCGGGGGTTTTTTCCTCCCCCCCCCTTTTTCCCAAGCCGCTAAGCCGCTTATCAGCTGATCCGCTAAGCCGCTTAACAGCTGATCCGCTAAGCCGCTTATCAGCTGATCCGCTAAGCCGCTTATCAGCTGATCCGCTAAGCCGCTTATCAGCTGATCCGCTAAGCCGCTTATCAGCTGATCGGCTAAGCCCGCTAAGCCGCTAATAGCGCTAATCCGCTAATCCGCTAATGGGGTTGCTTCGCAAGACGAAAAAACCGCAAGACGAAGAGACTCGCGGAACGGATTCTTTTCGTCTTGCAAGGCACCACTGTATCTCTGTAAAATATATACCTGTCATATATTTATGAGGTGTGTGTGTAAGTAAGACTTCTGTCCTGTTTCTTTTTAACCTGATCCGGAAATGTTCTTGTCCAGCTGTGGATGCTGTTTGACCAGAAGATCCAGTTTGACAGAGCTATGAACGATGGCAAGTACCATGTTGCTGGCTCCCTGGTGGCTGGGATTACAGCCCTGAATAGCACCGAGGGGGTTTACAGGTAAGAGATCACACACCTGCAGGAACAAGGGCCTTTTCTGATGTCCCCTTGAAATGGGATTAGCATTAACATGGGATTAAAATGCTTGTGGGATAAGGCATTGTATTCCTCTTTCTTTCTTTCTACTTGTGTTAGCTTTTCCCACTGTTACACTGTAGGAAATAAAAAATATACGTAAGACATTTTGTACATACCTTAGTAATGCTTTACCGCATGAGTTGGGAAAAGCCTCATTGGCCCTCAGCCATTGAGTGCGTGGACTGCCAGTGCTGGATGTTTCACTACCCATTGTACAGCCCTAAGAGCTTGCAAAAACTTGCTTCTTTTAAGAAGAGAGAGAAACATAACTAGGATGCTTCCTTAGTCCCTATAGGCAAGGCCACAGATCTGTGGCAGACCACCTACTCTGTGTGCAAAAGGTTCCAGGTGAAGCTGCACAAGACCCCTGTGGGAAACCCTGGAGAGCTGCTGCCAGTCAGTGTATGTATGACTGAGCTAGATGGAGCAACTTCTACTATTTGTCTACCTAGCCAAGTATTGTCTTCTCTGGCTGGCAGCAGCTCTTCAGGAGCTCAGGCAGTCTTTCCTCACTTGCCACCCAATCCTTTGTAAAATGGCGGTGCTGCCAGAGATTGGGCCTGGGCCTTGCTGCCCCTCTGCGTGCCCCCCTCCCTCCGCAGCATCTGAGCAAGCTGCATTCTGCATACATGCTGCTCTGGACCCGCAGTGTGAATGCTCTGGTTAGGGCAGGATGCCACCCGTGAGCCCATAAACAGAGGGAAAGCAAACAATTTCTAACTCCCCCTTTCTGAAAAGTCTGTTGCCCAATGCCAATTGGCTCTTGCCCTGGCAAGGTGACTTTTGCCTTGCTGAGTTCTGTGACCTTTCAGATGTGTTGGTGGGAGAGGGGTTATTTGTTTGTTTGTTATTATGTTATGAATTTTTATACTGTAAACTCATCCTTTGATGAAGGGCAGTATATAAATTTAATAAGTAAAATAAATAAAAATAAAAGAAGCAATTAAAATGCAATTAAAAATCACTATGAATATATAACGTGGACACACCATGGGCCACCTGAATGAAACTTGCAGACCACAGTTTTGGAGCCCCTGCATTAGGGTTGAATCAGAAACTATTGACGCTTCATTGCAATCCATTCTTTGCATTAAACTATTATAAGTCTGTCTTTTATTTTGAAAAATTACATCCTGCTTTTCATCATCTAGGTCTCAAAGCTGCTTACTATGATAAAAAGCTGCTTACTGTGATAAAAAACAAACAATCTACAAAATTTTAAATGTGAATTAAACCACAGAAATTTAAATTCTCAGATATTTTTAAAAGAACATGAGGAATTTATTTCTTTATTTCTTTATTGTTTTTAGTGGTTGGTGACTGTAAGGCCCTAAAATGTGGGGTACAAGTAAATAAAATGTTTTGCTTGATCCAGCCAAAAATAAGCACTTTGACATCCCTTTGATTTTGAGGGAAGAGATTTTGAGCACTTGAAATCACTACAGATTGGAGGTGCTTCAGACTCCATTTTGGGGGCTCCTGGGATTCTCTCTTCCAGAAAAGCCATCCTGCTTAAAGCGCAGAATCAAATGTCTGAGGCGCACAAACTCCTGCAGAAGCTCTTGATTCACTGCCAGAAGATTAAGAACACCGAGATGGTGATCAGGTAAGCATTGAGCTGCCCGTTGCTCCCAAGGCGAGTTTCCCTGGGGGCCTTCTGGGAGCCCTGCAGCCGTGGGGTGAGGCAGAGGGTCCTGCTGGGCCTCTTGTGTGGGTGGCCCCTCTCTTTCGTGGGCCTGGGGGAAGCTCACAGGGCTTTCCTGTAGCAGCTCCCCGCATGCAGAATGCTCTCCCCAGGGAGGCCCACCTGGTATCAGGGCAGCCCTCATTTCAGCACCAACAAATAATGTTTTGCTTTCCTGGCATTTGGGCAGCACCAGTATTTTGATTACATTATAAACATGCTCGTGTATTTTTATTTTTATTGTCTTTTTACTCTGCTTGTAAATCACTTCAGACTTTTATTTTATTTTATTTTATTTTATTTTATTTTATTTTATTTTATTTTATTTTATTATTTTATTTTATTTTATTTATTTATTTTAAAAATAAGAATAAAATGCTTGTGCATTTTTATTTTTTTTATTCTGGTTGTAAATCACTTCAGATATCTTGTAGTGTGCTTCCTTTCACACTGCTTCCTCTGTTTTAGTCTCTCCATTTCCTGCAAGAAGGGCTATAATACCAGCTTCAAGTGCTGGGCAGGTCCTGTGGCTCAGTAGTAAAGCACCTGCTTTGTAGGCAGAAGGTCCCGGATTCCGTTCCCAGCACCCCTAGGTAGAAATAGGTATGTCTCCTCTCTGAAAGTATAGTGTCTAGGCCAGTGGTTCTCAAATGTTGGGTCCCCAGCTGTTGTTGGACTACAGCTCCCATCATCCCTAGCTGGCTGGACCAGTGGTCAAGGATGATGGGAGTTGCAGTCCAACATGGCTGGGGACCCAAGTTTGTGAAGCACTGGTCTAGATCAAGGGAACTAATAGCACCGCTCTATCCTGTCTTGGTCAGACCCAGCCTGGAGTCCTGTGTCCAGTTCCCAGCTGAGAAGCTGGAAGGTATGTAAAGGAGGGTGACCAGGATGGTCAAGGGTCTGGAATCCAAGCCTTATGAAGAACAGTTGAGGGAATTGGGTATGTTTAGCCTGGAGAAGAGGAGAGGTGATATCTGGAGGGCTGTCACGTGGAGGATGGAGCAGGCTTGTTTTCTCCTGCTCCAGAGGGTGGGACCTGAACCAAAGGCTTCAAGCTCCAACTGAACCTCAGGAAGAACTTTCTGCTGGTAGGAGCTGTTCGACAGTGGAATGGACAACCTTGGAATTTGTAGACTCTCTTTCATTGGAGGTTTTTAAGCAGAGGTTGGATGGACCATCTGTCGTGGATTCTTTGACTGCATCTCCTGCATTGTAGCGGGTTGGACTCCAGTACGTTTCTGAGCACAATTCAAAGTGTTGGTGCTGACCTTTAAAGCCCTAAACGGCCTCGGTCCAGTATAGCTGAAGGAGCGTCTCCACCCCCATCGTTCAGCCCGGGCAATGAGGTCCAGTTCGAAGGGCCTTCTGGTGGTTCCCTCATTGCGAGAAGCCAAGTTACAGGGAACCAGGCAGAGGGCTTTCTCGGTAGTGGCACCCGCCCTGTGGAACACCCTTCCACCAGATGTCAAAGAGAACAACAATTACCAAACTTTTAGATGACATCTGAAGGCAGCCCTGTTTAGGGAAGCTTTTAACGTTTGATGCATTATTGTATTTAATATTGTGTTGGAAGCCGCCCAGAGTGGCTGGGGAAACCTAGCCAGATGGGTGGGGTACAAATAATAAATTATTATTATTATTATGACCCTTTGGGCCCCTTCCAACTCTAAAATTCTGTGGCTCTATGAAACCCTGGAGAGCCACTCCTGCCATACTTGACAATTGGGACCAGTGGTCTGACTTGATGGGCAGTAGATTCCTGCATTCCTAAGAGTTGGGTTTCCCGCTCCTCTACTTACGCACACTGTTGTATTTCTTTCCTTGCTCCCCCCTGCATGACTTAGTGTCCTCCTGTCCATTGCTGAGCTCTACTGGAGGTCTCTGTGCCACACAATAGCTCTGCCCGTCCTGCTCCAGGCGCTGGCTCTGTCCCAGGAATACCGCCTCCAGTACTTGGCCTCTGAAACCATCCTCAACTTGGCTTTCTCCCAGGTATATTTGGCACAGGTGCAAGCAGTACCTGCTTTGTTCTTCCGGCTCCTTTATGCAGTTCTATCAGTGTGCCGTAAGGGGACAGCTCCTTGCCCCAAGAGGCTTGCAGTTTAAAATTTGATGCACAAAAAGAAATGGCAAAACTTACATATGCATATAAGTTTAATACATTTATCATTGTTTAATTGTTTTTAAATGATTGCTCTATGTTTTCGGGGGTTCTTATTTTTATCTGTAAATAATTTTTTTTTTGGTATTTAAATCTATAATAATTATAATAAAAGGGGGGATAATAGGCATTTATTTCATTCTCCTGTACTTGGGCTTAGTGAATGACCTTGGGATTTGAGATCTAAAACAGCCGTTCACCAACATAATCTGCAGTTGGGACTCCAAATCCCATCAGTCCCGGCCAGCGCAGCCAGCCATTGGGGATGGTGGGAATTGTAATCCACTCACATCTGGGAGAGTCACAAGTTCCCCAAACCCCGTTTTAACTTCTACACAATACCTAATTCAGCAAAGCGAAATCTAAACCAGCAGGTGGTGATCTCTGCCTGACATTTGGGGCTCCCGCTTCCCTTCCAGCTAATCCTTGGCATTCCCGAGCAAGCGCTGAGCATTTTGCACATGGCGATCGAGCCCATCCTGGCTCACGGGGCAGTGCTGGACAAAGGGGCCGCCATCTTCCTGGTGGCCAAGTGCCAGGTCGCCTCTGCTGCCTCCTACCCTCCCCAGAAGAAGGCGGAAGGTAAGAGCTCTCCGCGCACCTCCTCATCTCTAGTCCATAGGCATGCGAGTGAAACGATACATTGCGGGTGGGAGGACTCAGCCCAAGAGGCACAGGCCTTCAAGGGCATCCCTTGGGTACAGACACCACCCTCCGTCCTCCGTCCAGGGACACAGTCCAGCCAGGGAAGTGATATGGGAAGGGCCAAGGAGAGGCGTGGCTGGTGGAGGCTTGGTTCAGGCAGAATCCCGAAGGCCCAGATGGGCAACTGGCTTTATAATCTATTTAATCAACTGCATTTTAATATATTTCACTGTTTAATCTTTGAGGGGGGGTGTTTTTTTAACAGCTGGGCAATATATGGATTTTATGAAACAAACAAGACAAATGTTTAAGCAGGAGAAGAAAAACTTTGCTCTTTTTCGACAGCTCTGGAGTCAGCTATCCTGAACCTCAACGAAGCCAAAACCTATTTTGCCAAGGTGGACTGCAAGGAGCAGCTCCGGGATGTCCTTTATCTCCAGGCCAGGCTGTTCCACAGCCTTGGCAAGACCCAGGAGAGGAACCAGTGTGCCATGCTCTTCCGCCAGCTGCACCAGGAGCTCCCTGCGCGGGGGGTCCCCTTGATCAACGCCTTCAAATGAGCCCTTTGAGCAGAGGGCCTCATTCCAGAACAACAGGGCTCAGCACCGTTCGGCTTCAGCAGGACTTGTGCAAGAGAACTCTCAAATAGATTGCCTCCTAAGCCGTTCCTCTACAGCAGCCTTTCCGAGACTAGTCCTGTCCTCATGTTTGGGCTGGGGCTGATGAAGTTGTAGTCCATAACATCTGGAGTTTCTCCCCCACCCCCTTCCATTTATTATTATATGTCTCTTGTTCTGTGCAATCCTCAGCATTTGGAAATCTGTACCAATAAAGTTGTAGGTTTTGGGGGGTTTTCTTGCTACAAAGAAGGATGTTTCTGTCTGCCCTGAAATATGTTTAGCTTTGGCTGCAGTTCATGGTTTGCTTGGGGATTTCCTGCCCCCCTTCTTCTTGCAGCTGAGACTTGAGCATTTGGCTTTACAAGTGGCTCCATTGTAGGGAAAGTCGGCTTTAGGAACACAAAAGGTTAGTTGTGTGGGCAGCTAATTGGAGACTTACTTGCGAATTGTGCAATTTCTTCATAAAGTGTGGGACTTCTCCCCGCCTCCCCTGTGTTTGGAAACACAGAAGTGGTTGGCTCAGAAAGGACTAAGAGCCTGTATGCCTGGCTTTGATGCAGTACAATCACTTTCTTAAAGTACTTCTAGGTTACACAAAGCATGCCATCCTCACCAGCTTCTAAGGAAAAGAACAAAATTTCTAGCTCTCGTGGATGTCTCAAGAGATCTGAAACCACATGAACAAAGGCAACACCAGCTTCACCACAATAGTTTAAACATTATGTATCCTAAGTATACTGACATTACAGTGTGCTCTATGTGGGGCTACCTTGGGATGGATCTGGGCACTTCTGCTGATGCAGAACACCGTGACTTGGTTGGTTGTTGGGGCATATTTGCCTTGTTTACGGGGTTTGCATCGCTGTCAGTTTGCTAACGAGCCAAGTTCAAGGTGTTGATACTGACTTAAAAGTTGCTGTACAGCTTGGGACCAGGTTACCTGAGAGACTGCCTTATCCCTTATACACCCAGTAGGTGGCTGCAGTCGGCAGGAGAGTTTCTCTTGCAAGTTCCAAAGATCTCAGAAGCCCGCTCTGCAGAAACTCTGAGCAGGGCTTTTAGTGCGGCTGCTGCTGCTGTATGGAATAGCTTTCCTCTCAAGATACAACAAGCACTCATTATCTGCACTTCCTGGAAAGAGTCAAAGGTAATTTTGTTCCAGCAGCCTTTCCCAGCTGGATAAATGGGTCTTCACCATGGTTTTAATCTTCTAAATGCACTTGTTGCTTTTGTGTTTTTAATTGTGTGTAAATCGCCTTGAGACGGAAGCTCAACCCAAAAATGTATACAAAAATACATATATTGGGGAAAACTTCATAAAAATGAATGTATTAGTGAAGATAGCTGGCAAAAATGTGCATGTAAGTCAAAGTGTTTATTAGGAGAAATTCACATTAAATTGTTGAGAAATTTTCATGATTTTTTAAAAAAGAAATTGCTGTGGAAATGTGGAAAACTGAAGATAGGAAAAATAAGAAACTGAGAGACCTGAAAATGGCAGATTTGTCTATCCCTGGTGACTACAAGATGCTAAACTGTTGAGTGAGGTAGGGTGGGTGGAATGGAATGGAGTATCCTGGCAGATGGGGTAACTGGCTTGCTAGAACCCTGAACAGAAGTGTTCCACGTTACCACATATTGTTGCAGGTCCTCTGTGTTGGTGCCCTTTTCATTTACATATATGCAGTCTTCGTATCCAGCTCAGAGCCACAGTTCCTGCCATGACCACATAACAGCGAGAGGGTGTTTACCCAATGGATCATGTTGTGTTTGTGTGTGTTCCTGCAAGACTGGTTCAAATCCTCAATGGACGGCCTTGGGAAATCATCTGTGCCTCATCTCTCCCACTAGCAAAATGGGAATAAAGAATTTATAGGGGTGAGAGTTGTAAAATGCCATGTGTGCTTAAGTGACCTGATCAAGGGAGCTGCTGGCTCTCCATTCCTCTCGCTGGGAGGGAGAGGAGGGGCCACACACAGGATAGACACACCCTGGGTTCTCCCATCTTTTGGACTGGCCTGACAAACTGGGATTGGCGTGTTCTGAACCGACTCATGTTGGCCCAAACTACTTTTTCTTATTTTGCAGGTGAATAAAAAGAACACTGAGTCAGAAAATTGGTTTTGCATTTCATGTCTATTTGACCGTATATATTGGGGCAGTGTAGCTTTATGGGTGACTGTGCATGTTATATAGGAACTTCTATAGCATACTGCACTGTAAAGGCCATACTGAGCAGCAGAGCGCCTTCCCTGCAAAGCATCAGGTTCCAGGTTCAGTCCTCTGGCACCTCCAGGTGGGGTTGGGAGACTCTTGCCTGAAACCACTGCTGGCGATGAGCGTAGATTATACTATATTTGAGCCAAATGGTCCAAGGGTCTGAAAGCAGCCTCCCATGTTCCTACTTCCTTTTGATTGTCTTAGCCTAATGCATCCTTCAAATCGGCTCACTCCAGCCATGTAAGCTCATTCAGACTGAGTCCCAGCCCCTTTTGGGATGCTTACGGTTTTGAGAAGGTTTTGAGAAGGTGGTTGTTGTTGCCAATGCAGCGCTAAAACTCAAACACAGTTCAAACACATTCCAAGATTTTAATAAAAAATAATCTTTATTAAATAGTTTTCCAGATGAAATACAATAAATGATTGGTTGATTGATTGGTGAAAACGTGTTTTTTTACTGAGATGCTAACTTTGCATGCCATTCCTTGAACAGCAAAGATAAGGCTTGCTTTCATTGCTCTGTTCACTTGTGCATTTGACTAGTGTTATGTGGAGGGAAATGCAGCCCCTGGGCTGAAAAATGTCCCCCTCCTTCCCCCTTGGGTGTCCGGTGTGGCCTTCACAGATATAGACACAACTTGGGGGAGAGTGTTTTGGCTGCTGAGCTGCCCCCCCCCATTGTGAGGGCTGAGGGTGTGATGGTGATGCCTCCCCAGCTGCTGCCATTGTCTGGGTTGACTGTGATGCCACAAACACATTTGGCAGCTGAGCGGGTATAAATGTGGGCCAAGGCGCAAGCCTCAGCAGTTGCCCTCCCCAGAGAGAAATGGGCAGCTCGGTGGCACTCAGCCCTGGTGGTCTCCTGCCTCGTGGCAGCAAGCTGACAAGCGGAAGGAGGCAATCACCCGGTGCTGGGATGCTGTGGAGGAAGGAGAAGGCAAGTACAAAGTTTACTTGCTGGTGGGATCGCTACCTGAAGGCGATGGATATTCAGCCCTGAAGCTGGTTGATGTCTGGCAATGGACCTGGTGAGGCTGCAGCTGGTGGGTGGTTGTCGGAAGAGTTTGCATTCAGGCTAGTGGATGCCGTGAGGCCACACTGGCTGATATGAATGCAAAGTGGTTTAGAAGCCTTGTTTGTTAACAGGCAGCCAAACAGAGGAGGAGTCTGGGGGGACGTTGTTGGATGGGGGCCATCCCACTCACCTGTTTGCCTTTGCCTTACAGGGATGTCCGGAGCCGGTGAGGTTTTCCCCAAGTCCAAAGTCATGAAGAGAACCACAGGACGTCCCTATTTACCGTATTTTTCGCTCTATAACACGCACCTGACCATAACACGCACATCGTTTTTAGAGGAGGAAAACAAGGGAAAAAACATTCTGAATGAAACAGTGGATGTATCATTTTTGTGCTTCATGCTGCGGCCACAGACATGTGATCTGATGGTGAATTTGGGGTGACCCAATGCAAAAATCCTGAGAATTCCTGTGGATCCATGCTTTGTAACCACGTTTTTGCACCATTGCAGCCCCAGGCAACAGTGGGTGCGTGATTTTTTTGGTGCAGGCTGTAACCATGGACATGCTATGTGATTTGACGGTGAGTTTGGGGTAGCCCAATGCAAAGATCCTGAGGATCCATGTGGATCCATGCTTTGTAACCACGTTTTTGCACCATTGCAGCCCCAGGCAACAGTGGGTGCGTGATTTTTCTGGTGCAGGCTGTAGCCATGGACATGCTATGTGATCTGATGGTGAATTTGGGGTGACCGAATGCAAAGATCCTGAGGATCCCTGTGGATCCATGCTTTGTAACCACATTTTTGCACCATTGCAGCCCCAGGCAACAGTGGGTGCGTGATTTTTTTGGTGCAGGCTGTAGCCATGGACATGCTATGTGATCTGATGGTGAATTTGGGGTGACCCAATGCAAAGATCCTGAGGATCCATGTGGATCTATGCTTTGTAACCACATTTTAAATGGGGAGCGAAGGAAAAACAAAGAAGGGACATGAGGTGGTGTGCAGAGAAGCAGCTGGCTAAGAATGCAGGAGAGGGATTTAACGGGAGGGAGAAAAGAAAGGCAAACGTTTCCCCCCACCCCAGCCATTTCTCTCTCTCTCTCTCTCTCTCTCTCTCTCTCTCTCTCTCTCTCCCTCCCACCCTCTCTCTCTCTCCCTCTCCCCCAGCAGCACCGGAGCACAGAGAGGAAATAGAAGGAACACAGTCTGCTTTCCTCTCTGCTTGCCTGGAGGGGAGGGGCTTTCCCTGCTCTTTGTTCCGTTTCAGCAAACACAGCAAGGAAACAGAGGAGGGTGGGCAGTAAGACCCTGAGGCAGAATGCAGGAAAGCAGTCAGATTTCCCTTCTCCGTGAAGCGCGATTTGATTTTTGCCTGATTTTTCGGCTCCAGGGACCACACATTCGCTCAATAACACGCACAGACATTTCCCCTTCCTTTTTAGGAGAAAAAATCTGCGTGTTATAGAGGGAAAAATACGGTACATTGGAGAAATGAACGTGAAATACTGGCAGCGAACAATGGACAAGGCCGTGGCCGTACCTGAGAGAAGGAGCTTTGAAGGAAGACTGCAGGCGGACATCTGCTGCATTGCAAGTGATGGGGCAGTGGGGAGAGAGAAGAAAATGAGGGAGGAAACATTAGGCCACATTAGTCCATTGGAAGTGCTATGAAGACGCTTTGAACAGGAATGGCTTCCCCTCAGGGATTCTGGGAACTGTAGGTGGTTAAGGGGACAGAGAGTTGTTAGGTGGCTTTGGTTTAGGCTTTGGTTTAGGCTTAGGGTTAGGATTAGGCTTAGGGTAGGGGTAGGGATAGGGATAGGGATACGGATAGGAGTAGTGTAGGGGTAGGGTTGAGTTGGGGTAGGGTTAGGGTTAGGGTTCCCTTCTTGTCAGGGAACTCTGGGAATTGTAGCTCGGGTTAAGGGTTAATGTGTAGGGTTAGGGTTCCCTTCTTGTCAGGGAACTCTGGGAATTTTAGCTCTGGTTAGGGAGTGGGGTTGGGGTTCCCTTCTTACCAGGGAACTCTGGGAATTGTAGGTCTAGTTAAAGGTTAAGGGTTAGCGTCAGGGGTAGGGGTAGGGGTAGGGTTCCTTTCTTGTCAGGGAACTTTGGGAATTGTAGCTCTAGTTAAGGGTTAGCGTTAGCGTTAGAGTTAGCGTCAGGGGTAGGGTTGGGGTTCCCTTCTTGCCAGGGAACTCTGGGAATTGTAGCTCTAGTTAAAGGTTAAGGGTTAGCATCAGGGGTAGGGGTAGGGTTCCCTTTTTGCCAGGGAACTCTGGGAATTGTAGCTCTTGGAGGGGAACAGGGGGTCTCCTAACAACTCTCTGCACCCTTTTCAAACTATAGCTCCCAGATTCTTTGGGGGAAGAAGCCATGAGTGTTTAAAGTGGCTTCATAGCACATGAAATGGTGCGGATGTGGCCCTGGCCTCCCCCATCCCACTGCCCCTTATTATTGAGGAATCGAAGAGATTTCCCCATGCAAATCTCTCGGAAACAATGTATTTCATCTGGAAAACTATTTAATAAAGATTACTTTTTATTAATAAAATGAATCTGGGAGCTATAGTTTGGGTCTTTGGGTTTGATGCTTTTGTAACTGAATCTGTAATGGCTTTTAGTCAAATACAATAAATGATTGATTGATTGATTGATTGATTGACTGATTTGTGGAAAAGTGCTTTTTTACTGAGATGCTAACTTTGTCTCTGCATGCCATTCCTTGAACAGCAAAGCTTTCCCAGGCTTTCCAATAAAGAGTAAGGAGCTGAGGAAAGAAAGGAGGAGGGAGATGAGGAGGGTGTAGGTGAGTGTCCGGTTGTTGGCTTTAACGATTGGAGTCTCCCTGTGCTTGATAAAAATCCCAAGAACTAAAACTGTGATCAATGAGAAAGCAATAGTCAAGGTAGCTAAGATGATCCCTAAATCTTCCTTGTAAGAGAGGTAACTTAGAACCTGAGCAATGCATCTAGTTTCGTCCTTGTTTGGATATTGGTCTTCTGGACATTTGACACAGGCGTCCATGTCTGAAAACAACAAAGAGCTGTTCAAATATTTCTATAGGTTGAGCTGCATAATTCTAATAATCTAATTTAGTGCAAGAGTTTGCTGTTGATGATGGTTTTTGATATTTTTGATATAAACCCTGATTGAAATCAATGTAGCAAATCAGTTTCCTCCAAGAGCACCTGGTCATCAACTTGGATGGCTTTAAAAGAGGATTGGACAAATGAATACAGAATAGGGGTATCAATGAGGCAGTATGCATCTGAATACCAGCTCCTGGAAATAACACAAGGAAGAGTGTTCTTGTGTTTGGGTTGTATGTTCAAGGGATGTGCATTCTCAAAGCAAATACGATATGTTACAGAAGATGAATGATGTCATAATACACAATTGTTGCCCACCCTTCCGGCCAGATATCATTCCTTCTGGACATGGAGCACAGTCATAACAGCAAAATTTCTCTCCTTCCTTCTTTTTCCTGCTGTAGCCAGGATGGCAGTTCTCATTGCACACAGAAAGGGGCAGCACCTGCACAGAATAATGTAAAAGGACTTGGATTAGTGCTCTTCATTCATTCAGCTCTACAAAGAGAATTATGTTGGGAAAATAAACCATTTGGCCCAATTCCTAAAAGAACCGTGTAAGGTGCATTGCAGATATTATATTGTGCACCTTGAAGTGACGGGAAATATACATCCCAATAATTCCATAACCGGTGCCTATCCCCACAGACTCAGAATCTTATAAGAAATAAAAGATAATTCCAAAGAGACCTAAACTCATACCTCGTGTTGCATCTGCTCCATGTTGCGCCTTTTCACATTGTGTCCCGCGGCAACCCAGAAATACCAGAATGGGTTACTTCTGGGTTTCGCCACTCGCACATGCGCAGAAGCACTAAATCAAGTCATGCACCTGCACAGATGCAGCCCCTCGAGTTGTGGGCATTTTGCGTTATGGACGGGCCTCAGGAACGGATCCCATCCATAACACGAGGTACCACTGTATAAGCAAAGATCTCTCTCTTCTTACAGCCTCCATTTTGCCTGCAGCTGTTTGCTCTCCTTCCAGGAGACTGTTTCACGCACCTTTACTTAAACAGAGCCTGGGAACAAAGACTCAAGCCACCACCCTTACCAGATGGCAGATTTGCAATTCAATCGCCTCCCATGTGATCTAAAGTTAAATATCTCATCAGAGCTGCCAGAAAATAATCACATTTAATTATCAAGCCATTGAGGAGCTCAGAGAGCTCTTCTTGCTTTTCTTTAGCTTCAGTGCGATCTTCCAGTTAAACGCTTTCTGCAATACACACAGGCATTCTCCATTTCAGTGTAAACAATTATACTTAATAATAAATATAAAAAATATTGCTATCCTGAATAATCTAGCAGCTAAAAAGCAAACAGAAAGTTAAAGTGGCCAAAACCTTTATTTCTGGCACATCTCACCTGATTAAAATGTGGATGCCACACAATCTGGTCATCATGAATGGTAAACTCTTTGCCTGGAAGAGCCCGAGGTTCTAATCTTCCAATCTTTACTCTAACCACTGAACCATTGGGGAACATCACCCAGTTTGTAATATCAAAACCTGCAACCAATTCAGCCGAATGCCTGTTTCCAGAACTCCTGGATAAAGCCATCTCGTTTTGCCCAGAAAGGGCTCAGCTTCTGAATGAACCTTTGGAATCCTGATGGCTGATCTGAGTGGACTGTGATGGATATGGAACCGTGAAATGCTTGTACCTCCCAATTCTTCTCCACAGAGTGTGATGCAAAATCCCAGTGGGATGTAATAATCCACACTTTGCCCAAAGTTGGAAAAGAGAATAAGGGTGATACAAATATCAACATTCTTAGAACCTGGAAGGATGGAGGTCCTCCATAAACAATGAACACAGTTGGGTTATCCTCAAAGACCATTGCATAGGTTCCTAAATGCTGTAAAGCAAAGTCTATCATCTCATCCACATAATTCCATTTTGGTATTCTTACTATGTAGGCATAACAGATACCACTAGGGGAAATAATCATTTTTCAGATGGGTTATAAGCATTTACATCATAGATTTACTTATTAGAAAACAGTCCTGTAGTCCATCTCATTCAATGTCCTGTGAAAATTCAGATGGGGGGATCCTGCATGAGAACCTGACTATCTTTGGTCAGGAGCCACATTGAGCCTCTTGTCTCAGGCAGCAGTTTAGGAAGGCTGCTGTCACAAAAATGCCCCACTGGGCTGTTTGTCTGAGCTCCCTACACTGTCCCATCAGAGCCCCAGCTACACTAATCAATCACTTCCACTCCCTGTTTCCAGAACCTGTAGAAGTAATATCTGAGTTGTGTGTTTGGGGACATTGCAGACAGATGCAATTAGTAACAGATACAATTACCACAACCATGTTAAACAAAAGGAAAGAGTCAAATAAATGACCAGTTAATTCAAAGGGGATTTTTGGTTTACTTTTTCAAGACACAACACTTTCTTAGATACTCCCAACAAAGAAGCTTAGTGCATGCATACATGCTTTATTATGGTCCAAAGACCTGAGAAAACAGTTTCAAAAGTGGGCAGCTTTCAACAAATTAAAACACAATATGACATCAGACCTTAAAAACTTCCCCTGAACAGGGCTTCCCTTAACAAACTTTATTTGGGCAATTTGATTCCATTCATATGTTGTCACTGATGTTTTCTAGAAATCATACTCTGTTTCTTACCAACATTAAACATTTGGATGAATGGCAGAATATAAAACCTCTTATACTACTCAACTCATTTGCGAGGAAGACACAAAAACTACTTCTTCACCATACAGCAAGAGTGAAACTGGTCTATCCCTCAGATATACTGGTCTACAAATGTACAGTATGAGGTGATACTAATATTGTTTACATTCACATTAAACAATAGAGCCTGATAACATTTTTGTCACCCACACCCCAAAGCTGGAGTACTACTTGACCATTCCAAAGAGTTTGCTACGTGAACTTTTACTGAAGTCTTGTTGCATCTTTATAATTAAGTACAGCCACCCACCTTTTACACCTGTTTCCTATAATTTCTCCCATATACATTCCCCACTAACCAGATCAATGGAAAATGCAAGATACAGGGAACATTTCTTTACATATATTGGATTAATCAGTGGAGAAATTGATGCCCTTTTGATTTCAAGATCTATTTACTGAAGGCAGAAATTTGGCATGCTTTCTATGATGCAAGAGTTAGAGAGACAAAATCAGCCTCTAAGTGTGATCGAGCTCTGGAGTTGAATGATATTTTATTTTAGTGGGCAGACATGTCTCCTTCGCTTTTTCAGTCAAAAACAAATCTCTGAAAAGAGGTTGGTTTATTCAGTTGAAACCTTCTGATAATCTGGATCGTTTTACATCTCCGTCAACTTGCATTCAGCTTAGTGAACAAGAAGAGGATCTGATTTTCCAGGATGAGAACATAAATACATTTACCTACAGTAACTCAAGATGGGGGGAGGGCATTTAAAATGGACAGAATACATACCCTAATTTTAAATAAAACCCCCCAAACCAAAAGCACCTCTTTGAATATTTCCCATAATCTGACCCATTAAACCACTCAGTGTCTCAAAATCTCTGTGCTGGGAAGAGATGATCATAATTTGTGTGGCACAGTCAATCTAGTTAATTTTGTTTTTGCCCCTCAGCTTGTTCAAAAGTTGAGGCATAGGTTTTATGCTCATATAGGATCAGGAATGGTTGGGAATTAGTTCACATAAAAGATGTTTTAGTTTTATACAATAAAATTGGCTGTTGAAATAAATCCTCAAAAACAAAGTCATGCCTCATTCTTTATGTGAGTACAAGGCCAACATGAGATGGGGTCAACTGAATTTAATAAATAATAATAATAACAATAATTTTTATTTATACCCCGCCCTCCCCAGCCAAGGCCGGGCTCAGGGCGGCTAATTTGGGGAGGGAATGCATCGAACACTCATACCGCAATTCCAATGGCATTTCTATTACTGTCATATCTGATGAAATATGAGTAAGAGTCAAATAAAGAGATTAATCTGTATTTTAATTTATTTTTTCTTCCTCATCATTTGCTCCCTGCTGTTCAGCTCAGGCCTTAGCACAATAATGTAGCATTTGGGGGAAAAGATGCAACCCAGTAATCCAGCACTGGAGGCCAAGATGGAGAAGATCTCCACAGCCACCATATATTTCCCTTTGGTGCTCAAGTAGGTTGGCACAAAGGACAACCAAACACTGCAAAACACCAACATGCTGAAAGTGATAAATTTGGCTTCATTGAAACTGTCAGGGAGTTTCCTAGAAAAGAAAGCTACTATGAAGCTGGCGGTGGCCAGGGAGCCCATGTAGCCTAAGACAGAGTAAAACATGGTCGCTGAACCCTCATTACATTCAAGTATAATTTCCCCAATCACTGAATATGTGTCCTTATCTGGAAATGGTGGAGAAGTACTTAACCAAAGAGCACAAATGGCAGCTTGGATGAAGCAGCAGAAGAGGACAATAGAATTGGTCAGGCCTTTCCCCACCCATTTCCTTATGCTGGATCCTGGTTTGGTGGCCATAAATGCCACAACCACAGTGACCGTCTTTGCCAATACAGTGGAAATGGCCAAAGAGAAAACAAGACCAAAAGCCATTTGTCGGAGAAGACAGATCACCCTTCCAGGCCGTCCAATGAAAAGAAAGGAGCACAGGAAGCAAAGGAGGAGGGAGATGAGAAGGATGTAGGTGAGGGTCCGGTTGTTGGCTTTGACTATGGGAGTATCCTTGTGCTTCAGGAAAATGCCAAGTACTAAAGTTGTGATGAGAGAGAGAGAAATAGCCAACACCACTAAGATGATCCCCAGATTTTCTTTGTAAGAGAGGAAGCTCACAATCCTGGGAACACACTGAGTTTGGTCCTTGTTGGGATATTGGTCCTCTGGACAACTGACGCAAGCGTCTATGTCTGAAAAAGGGAAGAGGTGCTTAAGTATTTCAGAATGTTGAACAGCATCTATCTAAACACAAACAGCTATTTAAGCACGCCTTTACACTGGGTAATGCCAGTCAAAAGCAATCAGCCACAAGAAGATTCGAGGATGTCTATTTTTGTGTTCTTTCACAAAATCCAGGAGAAATGAATCTTATATTTTGAAAGAAAGTGAGATTGATTTTGGATGGGTTTCTATGGTCTGTGAGAACTGGTGGCATGTGTTGAACTCATGGACATAGTAACTGAATGCTTCCCTGATTCAGAAAGTGGATAGATAAGAATGAATTATATGTCAGGTGGGTTGAGCAAAAACCTAGCCCTAATGTTTGCATGAATCTGTAAGTCTGGTGAAAGGGTCCAATTAGTGTTCTGCTTGCATAACAGGGATGGGGACCTCTGTCCTGTGGGTTGAAAGTGACTGTCCAGGCCTCCCTATCTGACCTTCAGGAGAGTCCTGAGGCCACAAGCCCTACCAGGTCACAATTCTAACCACATGGGCTTTACAGCCTTCAAGAGGGTATTTGCCTAGCTGATTATAGAATCATAGAATCATAGAGTTGGAAGAGACCACAAGGGCCATCGAGTCCAACTCCCTGCCAAGCAGGAAACACCATCAGAGCACTCCTGACATATGGTTGTCAAGCCTCTGCTTAAAGGCCTCCAAAGAAGGAGACTCCACCACACTCCTTGGCAGCAAATTCCACTGTCGAACAGCTCTTACTGTCAGGAAGTTCTTCCTAATGTTTAGGTGGAATCTTCCTTCTTGTAGTTTGGAACCATTGCTCCGTGTCCGCTTCTCTGGAGCAGCAGAAAACAATTAGACCTCTTGGTGTCTAGTTGAAGGATTGAGAGACGGGTGTATAGAAAGTAGCCCACGGTACAAGTTCAAACTCACCTTAGTTGCTCCCTCCACTTCTGCCTCAGGACCCACCAACTACTCCTAGAAGGTTACACAGAACATGATGAGGCCCTGAGGATGCAAAAGGTTTCTCACCCTGGCTTTAGAGTTAGCTGGAACCAAGAGAGGACCTTCTCATTGCTTGGGAAATTGCTGGCAACCGAGGGGCACTTTGCTCATTTTTCCATCTCAGATAGGCGTCTAATCATCCATCCATCCATCCATCTACATTTAGTTATTACATTTATTACATTTATATCCAAGGAACTGCTAGTGGCACATTTGGTTCCCTCCACTTTATCCTCACAATGTCCCATGAGTTGTGTAGGCGGCAAAATTGTGATCGGTCTAATGTAGGGCTGCCATACGTCCAGGTTTTCCCTGACACATCTGGGAATTGGGCTGCCAAATGGCGTCCAGGCAGATTGTTGCTGAATAGGCAAAATGCCTGGAGAAACCTGAACGTATGGCAAGTAGGGGGTTGTTGTTGTTTTAAGATCCTTTAAAAATCCTATAAAAGCCCAATAACTTTGACCATTTTTTTTTTAAAAATGACAACAACTCAACAACAAGGTAATTGTTCCTGAAAATCCCTTTAGTATTAGACTGCTCTGCATTCATCAGCATTCTCCAAACAAAGGTAATAAATAGCCTATTTATATATATATATTAAATCCCATAAATTAGGTCATGGGAATTCCTGCCTCCCACCTTTCTGACTAGAGATCATTCCTTCTGGACACGGAGCACAATCATAGCAGCAAAACTTCTCTCCTTCCTTCTTTTTCCTACTGAAGCCAGGGTTGCAGTTGTCATTGCACACAGAAAGGGGCAGCGCCTGTGCAAAATCATACAGATGAGCAACAACAGATTAGCCCTTTTCAGTCCTTCACCTCCATGTGATTAGACTCATGTGAGGGGCAGAGAGACTGAGGATGAACCAGTTGGCTCAGCTCCTCTGTCGCCCATTTGTTACCAATTCCCAACTTCATCTCCTGGTTTGATCAGTCTAAGACTCAGCCTGAAAGCAGATCATAGGAAAGACAATGCGATTTCCTAGCCCCCCAAAATATGAAGTTGTAGAAATAAGATAAAGATATCTTGAAGATAAGAGCAAGGTCCATCTTTTTTCCTTCCAGAAATCACTACGTGATATTCTGTGACATTTTAGCAAAATAAAATATTTTACTTTCCAATGCTTTGTTAACAGGCTTATGTGACATCATTTTTCCACAAAGAAATTAAATGGCAGAGATGGCAAAAAGGATTCCTTGCTTTAATTTAAGGTTTGAGATCAATTTATGAGGTCAAGGATCATAAAGCATTAAATTTACAATAAGGCACCTCAAGAACTTATGGAATAGTGAGCTACCCAGAAGGGAACATTCCCCTTTCATATAGTCAAGAGTTTGCAGTTATAATTCACCTGATTAAAACTTGGATGCCACACAATTTGCTCATCATTGATGGTTAACTCTTTGCCTGCTGGAACATGAGGCTCCAGTCGTCCAACTTTCAATCTAGTCAGTGAGCCATTGGGGAAAGTGATCCAACTGGTAACATCAAAACCTGCAACCAGTTCTCCATGTTCATCAAAGTGCACCATATCTCCAGCGCTGATGTTGAATACAAGGCTCTTCAGAAAGGGATGGACCTGGAATATTGAAATATTTACATGGAATTAATGACATGAATAACTGTTCTTAAAGCAGTATATATGGTGATGGAGTATTTCTACTTGTCTATTATTATTATTATTATTATCAACAACATGAAATTAATTACATAAAGAACAGTCTATAGAGGGGATACATTGATTGAAAATGTCTAGCAAACCAGATCGGTAGTTGGGTTCCTATTGTGGGTATTTGGCAAGCTAGCATGACAATGATGTTGACTCTGAGTAAATGTGCACCAGGTCAGGCAGGCTAATATCTGTGGCTCTTGCCACCAGACACAGCTGGAGCTCATTGGGACTGGTGAGGTGAAAAGCCAGGAGATCAGTGGCAGCTGAAGGCAAAGCAAAGAAGTTCAGAGTTGTCTTTACCTGCCATGGTTGCACATTCAGAAAGGCAAATCTCTCTCCTCTTGCCAATCTGTTATGTTTGGAGCTGGATTTGTTTATGGAGTTCAAAGCATGTGCCACAGCATAGACAGCTTTGTAGACATTGTAGCTGTGACCAGTCATCTGTTTTTCATACAAAACCCCAGGAAGGTTCTCCAGTTTCTCCTCCAAAGTGCAGGGGTCTTTCTGCTCAGCCTCCACCTCCTGTCCATTAGATGCTTTCAGGGAGCAGGTGAAAGCCTGTTCCCAGACATCCTGGATGAATACATCCTCTTTGTGCCAGAAGGGTCTTATCATCTGAATGAACTTCTGGAACCCTAATGGCTGACTTGAGTGGACTGTGAAGGAGAGAGTACCATGGAACATCTGTATTTCCCAGTCTTTCTGAATAGACACTGATGCAAAATCCCAGTGAGATGTAGCAACCCACACTTTACCCAGAGGTGGCCATCCCATTACAGGTACTATAAAGGATAATACTCTCAAAACCTGGAAGGATGGAGGTTCCCCATAAACCACAAATACATTAGCTTTTGTCTCAAACACAATTGCATAACTTTCCCAGTGCTGTAAAGCCAAGCGTATCATCTCATCCAGATAATTCCATTTTTCTAATCTTACTATGAAATCATAGCAGATGCCATGCTCAAAGAGTAGTGGTAAAATTGTCTGTAGAAATTGGTCCCCTTTGTCATCATCCACAGCACCAAGTACAATCCATGTCCATTTGAAATGTTGAAGTAATCGTACTATTCCTATGTGCTGTTTGGCTTCATTTGGGACCATCTGGTATAAAAATGGGAATAGCATGTTTGCATCCTGTATCGCCAAAAAGGATCCATATGTGAGCTAAAATAGAATGCATGAGATGTTTTCTTTTGTTTCTGAAGGATTATGAGAGAACGTAAAACTACAGGTATCACAGGTACTTCAGAGGCATAGCTTTCCCAATAAATGTCTGCATAGGTTTTAAAGAAGAAAACTTGTGGAATACCCAGTAATCTGCTTCATTACTGATAATTTCTTAATGTTTCTCCTAATGTTTTTAAAATATGTAATCCAGCCTTATAGAGCAGCAGAGAACAAGTATTTCCCTTCTTCTATGTAACAGCCATTAAGGTATTTTAAAGTACTACATTAATCTCCTTAGTCCCTTCCTCTCTGGACTAAAGTTACACCGTTCTGCCAGCCATTCCTTACATTATGTGTTTTCAGTTGTGTATTAGGTCTAGTAAAAAATGGGGAAAAAGAAACCATAAAAACTCAAATCCTTTATGTCCTAGGCACAATCATTCCATTCCACTTCAATTTACAGATACTTGAGTTTTCTGTACAATGGCTCTCAGCACTGCTTGGTTAATTCCTATCCAAACTGCCCTCTTCAACAAAACTTTGCAGGAACCTTGTCACAAGTTTATCAAATCAAGATAGTATGACCCATACAGCCATGCTCCCGATTTACCTGTGGAATCTTGTGGGTTGCTGAAATGGTGGCCATATTGGCAGAGATTTCAGAGATGCATCCTCCAATGAGAGCTATCAGGTTGTTCCACTTGTGACATTTGAAGTTGGGGACAAATCTATGCTGTGTGGAAAGCAGGTTGAGCGTGGCCTTGTAGGTCATCCTTGCAGTGTAGTAGCTATTGAGGACGCGGAACCCTAGAGAGATGTTGGATAAGACTTTGGGATTCTCATTGATTTCTTTGACAGCAAATGCTAAGGCCAGGATGTGCTGGTAGTTCTTTGGCACGGAGCTGTAATAAAATTACAACACAATGGACTGAAATGAAGAAGAAGAGGAAGAAGAGGAAGAAATGCTCCCTGCATTTAAGGGAGTTACTCTTTGTACCAATAAAAACAAGTAATTGAAAGTCAATAGGTGTGGCCTTCCCAACACAGTGCCCATAGGCGCAAGAAAGCCATAGAGAACATCACCTGAGGCCACAGAGCCTCCGATCCCTTCCCTTGCTGACTGCTTACTTCACCATGAGATGTTGTGAGATGTATGCCTGCCAGAAGTACATATAACTGAATAATGAAATTTCATCTCTGAATACTTTTCTAGGCTCTGAACTTCACCTGAGCAGTGGAGCAGAAAATGGAGCACTCAGAGGGCAGAATTGGAGCAATCTGAGGCAAAAGCAAGGGGAGAAAGTGATGCACTGCAAAAGTGAGGAGAGACAGAAAATAGTAGGAATTGTGTTCCATAGAGAGGAATCAGAAGGTGCACATGGACATAAACTCACATCCCTCAAGGCTGAGAAGGAACAAAGTGTGGACAGAACAGAAATAGTGGGGCAGTGACAAGGCATGATCCACCATGTGAAAATGCTGTAGAAGGTTTACTATATCATGAAAAGCAGCACAGAACAGTCTATTTTAGTGGGGCTTGCAAGGGAAAACTTAGCAGTAGAAACAGTTAATAAGAGAAATGAATACAATAAACCCACAATCTGTATTCAGCTTTACATGCCTGGCAAAACAATAAAAAATTAATCCAAAGGGGGTGCATGTCTGGGGAAAAAGACTATGGAAATCCCATCTGCCATTGAACCCGATTTATATTGACTATATACAAAGCTGGCTTTTGGCGTGATTTCCGGAACGTGACCCTCGTGTAAATTGGGGGCTTCCTGTCTCTGTCTCTCTGTCTGCACATATCTACCCTTGCCCCTCATCTTGTCATGCTGAGGTTGAGTACCTCATACCTCTTCCATAATACTAAAGAATGCTTAACCCCACCCTTAAAATTTTATTGGGTTTCCATGAAGAAGAACATCAAAATATGAATCACAGTAATGCGTAATGATGCGTTTTCAATCATTTCAGTCTGATTATATTATACACGGATAGAAGGGGAATAAATAATGCCTTACATAGGTTCATCAATCAGTATCTGTGAAGGCTGTTCCCTGAAAGACTGGATATTAGAGAGGTATATGACTTGTGAAACCATCTCACCAATTACTAGGTCTCCTGGCTGGTAAAATTCGTGAGCAATAGGAAGAGGATCATCATAAATGCTGCAGTTAATAGAATGTGCCTTGCATATAGTGTGGAGCAGAAGTAACAGCAGAAACAGCACCAGCAGGATCCTGCTCAGAAATCTTCCCCTCCCAATGTAGATTCCCATGTTTCCACTACAGCCTTATATGCAGATGTTATCAGTTTGGGGCTAAAGTGTCCTTTGAATAGGGGGCTGTTAGGTAATCTATGAACCAGCGCTTTGGTCTTTTTAGTTAGCCAGTAAATTTTCTTTTTCTTGACACATTATTCCGAGGGATGGCTGGAGGTTGCTGGGATACAAATAATAACATTTTAGCTATTATTACTTCTTTTTAAAACAACCAAATGCAGCTGTTTATTTATAAATTTCACTTTTCCTTGGTTTACAAAGAAAATAACTATACCCATGACTGTTACCCAAGAGAACATAAGGTACATTGTGGTGAGGCAGCGTTTCAGTTAAACAATATGCTAAACTATGTGCTAAACATGTGCTAAACCATGCCTAGTCAAGGAAGTTCACATTTCACAAAAATAATGTTCCTTGAAATTGATGACTGCACGGAAGCATATCCAAACATGTAAAAGAAGAATGATGATACGAAAGACTGGCAGAACCCTGGCTGTGCCTAGACATCGCTCTGAACATTAGCAAGTTGTTATGCCTTTTTAAAGATGCTATTGTTTTTTAATCCAAACAGAATGTGTATATCTACTATGTAAGAGGATGGAAGCCAGCAATTTTGACACTGATGGAAATAATTCCTCAGTGTGTTCTTCGTATTTGCAGTTGCAACATGCCTGACCAAATTGCTAAAGCCTCTCCCCCCTGAATTGTACAACTATTGTTGTCTTCCTTGAGAGATAATAAGTAGGCAGCATTGCTTAGTCCTGAGCAAGAGTTAAGTTTTCCCAGAGATCATTCTTGGTTGGCAGAAAATGAAGGTCTGGGTTTAAACGTAGAGTCAAGTCCGAGAGTACGTGAGATTCAGTCCCGTCCCATCCTGTCCCCCACCCTGAAGATGGGTTCATCTCCTTCATCACTTGACTTTCCAGTATTGTTTCCCCCCATATTGCTATCAATAACAAATTGATATTAGGGGTGCCATATTTCTCAAAGTAAAACCAGGACACCCAGAAAGTTGTTGAGCTTTTTTTTTACTTATGCAATACAGTGGTACCTTGGTTTACAAACTTAATCCATTCTGGAAGTCCGTTCTTAAACCAAAGCGTTCTTAAACCAAGGCTTGCTTTCCCATACAGCGGGAGAAACTCAATTTACAAATGGAACAGGCTCAACAGGAAGCGGAACATGTTCTGCTTCCAAGGCAAAGTGAACAAACCAAAACACCTACTTCTGGGTTTGCAGCGTTCTTAATCCAAGTTGTTCATAAACTAAGCTGTTCTTAAACCAAAGTACCACTGTACTATCATTCTGCAGCGTGCAAACCTAGCAATTAGGAACAGAGCCCAGCCCAAGCAGCTTACAGTCAGAATTGGACTTCTGTGTACATGTCTGGGAACAAGGAACAGGCTGATTTTCTGAGGTCACCGAAAATACGTATTTGGGCCTTCGGTAATTCAGTCCAGTTGCCAATGGCTCTCTTAGCTTTTCAAGTATGGGCCTGAGCTGCAGTGGCTCCCCTACTGTGGAATACTCTTCACAGAGAGGCTCGTCTGGCACCATCATTACATGTCTTTATTTCGTTTGACATCTGTTTACTGAAGGCAGAAATTTGGCCTGCATTCTGTGATGTAAGAGTTGGAGAGACAAATTCAGCCTCTAAGCATGATCGAGCTCTGGAGTTGAGTGATATTTCATTTTAGTGGGCAGACATGTCTGCTCAGCTTTGTCAGTCAAAAACAAACCCTTGGAAAGAGGTTGGTTCATTCAGTTGATAATAATCTGGATCTTCTTACATCTCTGTAAACATGCATTCAGCTTAGTGAATAAGAAGAGGGCCTTATTTCCCAGTATGAGAAGATACATTTATCTACAGTAACTCAAGATGGGGGGAAGGCATTTAAGATGGACAGAATACATTCCCTCATTAAAAAACAACAACAACAACCCCAAAAAGCACCTCTGAATATTTCCCATAATCTGACCCGTTCATCCACTCAGTGTCTCAAAACCTCTGTGCTGGGAAGAGATGATCATAATTCTCTTGGCAAAGTCAATCTAGCTAATTTTGTTTTTGCCCCTCAACTTGCCCAAAATCTGAGGCATAGGTATGATGCTCCTATAGGATCAGGCGCTGTTGGGAATTAGTTCACATAACAGAAGTTTTAATTTTATAGAATAAAATTGGTTGTTGAAATAAATCCTCAAAATCAAAGTCATGCCTCATTCTTTATGTGAGTACAAGGCCAACGTGAGATGTAGTCAACTGAATTTGGCACCATCAGTACATGTCTTTAGACACCAGGCAAAAATATTCCTCTTTACTAGGCCTCTGCCCATTAAATAATCTCTTTCTTGTTAAAGCTGTGCAGAGGGGGGCTGTTATTATTGTATTATTATACTGTTGTTACTCTTTTTATTATGTTTTTATTACTGATGCTCCATAAAATGTGTTCTTAATGTTGTACACTGCCATGGGATATTTGGATAAAAGTCAGTATGTAAATCAAATAACAAACAAGCAAACAAGCAAACAAGCAAACAAACAAACAAACACTCCCCCACCATCCGCTGGTGTGCACTTCATTCTTCCTTTCTGTAGGGTTCGGGTGCATCATCTCGTTCTCCCTGGGAACTCACTGGCACATCTGAACCAAGCAGATTGAATGCCTTGCACATCAGCTGGTGCAGTGTGTGTGTGTGTGATGCTTCCTGCAGTATTTGGAGGAGCCAGCCAGTTCCCAGGTGGGACTCACTGGCACCCCAAAACCAAGCAGGATTGCAACCTCCCCCATCAGCTAATGCAGGCAGAGTTTAATCTTACTTTCTGCAGCGTTTGGCAACGCCAGCCAGTTCTCAGTAGGAAGAGGGAGGCAAGACGTGACCAAGTACAATGAAACTCCCTGCAAGTCAGCTGATGTTGGGGTGGGAAGGAGAGCTCCCTCATCACCTCCAAACTATCTTCCTACAATGCGCTTCTCCTGCTCCAACTAAGCCTGCCCATCCAAGCTGAATCCTGTCACACACACCAATTGTCCTGATTTGAACAAGACATCACTGATTGACAGAAGCTGCCCTGGCTTCTTATTCCAGGAGGAGGTGGGGAGAAAGCCCAGCCAGCAAAGTTGAATGAATGAATGAATGAATGAATGAATGAATCTTTATTTGCGTCAGCCATCGGCCATAGCAATAAAACAACAATACAATATGCAAAGAATAGAAATAAAAAGTCAATTATATAAAATACATTTTAGGGTTTTGAATCAATAGTCAAATAGTGGATCTTATTCTAATTGCCCCAGCTAAAAACCTTGCAGCCTTTGCTGTCACCTGCTCATCTTGATCTGCCAAGAGATAGGATACAGTGGCAGTGGTTAGGCGACCCAGAATGGAAAATAAAAGAGGAGTGATAACCTCATTCCTCAAGTCTTTATACAGAGTGCAAGCCACCGATTCAGTACTGCCATCTCCACAGGGACATAAGCATTTTTCATGTGGAATCTGTTGGAATCGTCCCTCAAGTCCAGCCAAAAGCATGACATTCAATCTTGCGAGAGTAAAAGCGCATCTATATTTTAGAATTGCTAGATTATGCCAGAGAGTCGAAATGGGAAGGTGGAAAATTGTCATGCCATGGGCAAAAGTAAAGGCAGAGGAGGGGTGATGGTGGGCCTGAGTGGGGGTCAGTGGCATGGTGGTGGTTTGGAGTGTCCCAGAGGGTCCGTTCTGCAGGGCTCATCACACAACCCTCCAATGGCAGACAAGCCAGAGGGATAAGTGAGTGGAACCATGGGTGTGACTTCTACCTTTGTAAAGTAGGCCAGTTCCTACAAGCACCCCTCTCTATTGTCCATTCAGACAAGGAAGAGGCATGATCAGAACTCAAGTATATATTTTAGCCAGGTATTTAATGCTAGTAGGTCTGCTTAGCCCCACTGATATTAGTGCACTCAACATAATCATGCTCATTTATTTGACTGGGTTTACTCTGAGTTCAACTAGCAACGGATACAGCCTGTGAATCAGGGCCCATGGGGTCTGTGGCCTGAGACCAGAGACAGTCCTGTTCAGACCCTGGGGCTGTGTTTTCCTCACTCTTGACCTGACGCATTAAAGGGACAGAATTAAACATTTCATGGCGCATGACTTTGGACTTGGGCACATAAATAGGAGTGGCCTAGCTGGATTGCAAGAAAGAGTGAACTGCTTGGGCAGCGTTTCATAAAACTTTCTGATCTGCGTTAAATCAGCCCTCTAAAGTTCAGTTCTGCCTGGTATGTGCACCAGTGTAAACCTGTATAACTGAATGCTGTTCTTGTCATTTGGAGCGAACTCTCCAGGGGCTTCTCTCAATGGCAAACACTGTGTCAAGACCCTGCAATTAGAGATAATTGATGGAGAGCCCTTACAGCCATCGCATATGCTACATACAGGTGCAATTTTCACAGACCATCATTATTCCTGATTATTCAGTATTACAACTAACCTTAAAATAGCATTTGCTATACAGTTTTCAGTCCTGCATTGTAAACAACACTTTGACTTTTACGTGGTATTAACTGTGACTTGTGTTTACCTGGACGCTGTGCTTCCCACCTTGTGCCAAGTCCCAAATAGGCAGCAAACCAAGACAAGGCTCTGCAATTAGCTGTAATTTTCACAGCAGAAAGCCCAATTAAACTTGTCAGCCAGGATTCTAATTATGAAGCAAACTTCGGCAAGCAGCTGACAGTCAGGAAGAAAGAGAGGCCTTGCTAGCCTCTGCAGGACAGCGGGGTGAAGGCACCCCGCTGCCCTGGAAAGGCTGTGCGTGCAGCCGTCCCCAAGCTAGAGCAGCAAGACGGAGCCCTCCGCCTCGCTGTTCTGGCTTGGGAACAGCCTTGCTAGCCTCTGTAGGACAGCGGGGTGAAGACACCCCGCTGCCCTGGAGAGGCTGTGCGCGCAACCATCCCCAAGCTAGAGCAGCGAGACGGAGCCCTCCATCTCGCTGTTCTGGCTTGGGAACAGCCTTGCCAGCCTCTGCAGGACAGCAGGGTGAAGGCACCCCGCTGCCCTGGAGAGGCTGTGCGCGCAGCCATCCCCAAGCTAGAGCAGCGAGACGGAGCCCTCCGTCTCGCTGTTCTGGCTTGGGAACAGCCGTGCTAGCTTCTGCAGGACAGCGGGGTGAAGAGACCCCGCTGCCCTGGGGAGGCTGTGCACGCAGCCATCCCCAAGCTAGAACAGCGAGACGGAGTGCTCCGCAGTGCTCCGTCTTCATGTTCTGGCTTTGGGCTTAGGGGCGCAGCCTGCATTCGCTCTATAGGACGCACACACATTTCCCCTTAATTTTTGGAGGGGAAAATGTGCGTCCTATAGAACGAAAAATACGGTACTGGGCAAGGTTTTCCTCAGTATCATCTCTGTGTGATGGGATAATGGGGAAAAAGCTGTCCCATAAGCCCTTGCTGCAGAGGGGAGGGCAGGCCTATATAAGGCTTTTCCCCCTGGAGCTTTCAGAGCTTCCCGCTTGCCCACCCTCAGGTTAGAGCCTTCACTGGGCAATTTTGAGTCATTGGTTGACAGGGCCAGAAAGATAATAATAATAATAATAATAATAATAATAATAATAATTATTATTATTATTATTATTATTATTATTATTATTATTATTATTATTTATACCCCGCCCATCTGGCTGGGTTTCCCCAGGCACTTTGGGCGGCTTCCAACAAAATACTAAAATACAATAAGATATAAAACATTAAAAGCTTCCCTAAACAGGGCTGCCCTCAGATCTCTTCTAAAAGTTTGGTAGTTATTTTTCTCTTTGACATCTGGTGGGAAGGTGTTCCACAGGGCGGGTGCCACTACCGAGAAGGCCCTCTGCCTGCTTCCCTGTAACTTGGCTTCTCGCAGCAGGGAACTGCCAGAAGGCCCTTGGTGCTGGACCTCAGTGTCCAGGCAGAACGATGGGGCTGGAGATGCTCCTTCAGGTCTACTGGACCGAGGCCATTTAGGACTTTCAAGGTCAGCACCAACACTTTGAATTGTGCTCGGAAATGTACTGGGGATTTTCTTTTCTTCAAAGGTGATTGGCTTTTTTTTTTTGCTTTCCCTCAGTGAAATTATGCCTTTCCGCTGATAGGTGGAAGAACATTGTTTGCATGAGGTTGGAAATGGCATTGGTCAGCATCAGCGTAGTATAGAGGGTCCCCCCTAAGGGGCCTGAGGAGAGGATTGACCACGGCAAACCCAAGCGTGGTTTTGGTATCTGCCTGGTTGGAACCTGCACCCTGGTCCTCAAGGGAGACCTTGCTTGCTTGGCCTGCACCACGGCAAGGTTCAACACTGGCCGACTCTCGTTTGGAGTGATCCAAACCCAGCGGATCCATTCCATCAACATGGGGCTTGTGGAATGATGAACTGATCCTGGGACCCAATGCCATGCCAACCCTTGCCCTGCCTGCTGCTGCCAACAAAGATTTGTCCTGATTTTATCCCATCACCATTGTACAGTCTGGTTATTTTGCTGCTTTCACGGGCCACATAATGTGCCTGCCTGGGCAATGATATTTAATGTTCTAAGCAGTATAGGACAGGGATTTTCGAAGGACCACCTCCTCCTAGATCAACGTAGTTGCACAATCACACCCTTTTGACACCATAATTGCAAGGTTGTTTTAAGAAGTTAACACTCTGTGCTATGTGATCTTGAGTACACAACTGCAATATTATCCCATGCCTTTATCTAGGTCATCATCACTGAACATATGTGATGTGAACATACTCTTTGGGGTAAGGCGCAGATTTACACACCATCACCTAGTAGGATTACCATCTTTTTCTTCTTCTGTGCCCCATGTTCTCTTCTTTTAGCTGTATCTTGACCTTCAAGTATTGCAGGTGACAATCTTCATGAAAAATTTCACCTGCTGATTTATATTTGGCACACACAACCCTTAATATCACAGAAGCATAGGGACCAACTCTACAAGTCTGAGGACACCTCAGCCCCTACCCCAAATATACTGGGATGGGGCTGAGCCCCCCACCATCTTGAGGGGCCGAGCCTTGGCAGGACTACCAGCGGCAGGCCCCACTGGATTTTTCTGTGGCAGCAGCAGCAGGTCCTGTTGGGTCTCACTGGGCCTACTCGCAGTCTTGTACTCGGTCCTTGATGTCTTCTAATTTTTTAAGTTTAAAGCCAGCATCAGCAAAAGTCAATATATCTCTATAAGTGCCCCATTTCCTTTCCATATTAATTTTCTTTAGGGCATTTGCTTTAGTGGGGGATAGCCATAACTGGACTGCTGAGGCTGGGCTGAGATAAGGGCTGCAGATTTTAGGCAGCCAGGGGTTACTAAGAGAAAGTACTGCAGTGCAGAGTTTAACTATGGAACTTGCTCCCACTGGATTTATAAGAGGGCTGGGCAAATGGATGGAGCATAAGGCTATTGGTAAAAAGGCAGGTGGTGTGCTGGGTTTTGCCCCTTTGGGGTGTGTCTTTGGGGGCTGCCACAATGAACCCCTGAACTGCAGAATTCACCACTGCACCACTGGTCAAGAGAATAAGAAAGAGTCTGTATGGTGTTTGGGTGAGATATAAGAATTTGTTGGCAAGAAAGCCACTGTTAATGTTAGTAACATACGGCAACCATGCTGTGTCATCTCCTGAGTCAGTTCGGGAGACAGCAGCATTTCCCCTTCTTTCCTCAGGTGGTGTAATGGGACAGGCCTCTGCTATGGAAAATGTTTTGTGGCATAATTGCTAGTTCTTTCATGATGGACTGGAAACCAGTTACTATGCTGCTGTTGGGTTAAAAGTATAACTGTGTTTGTCTATCTGTTGTTGATGATGTGTCCTTTAATGCCTTGGGTAACTTGTCTTGTTATTTTTTCTACAGAGAAGCTGTTATTCTGTTGTTTGTACAGATGTCTTCCTTTTGGAGAGAAGTAGCATTTTGAGCTTTTTCTTGGTAGAGGTATAGGATGCGTACCTGACTTCCTTCTGTTTTCTGAATCCGGAGTTGCTTCTATGTTCTGCACCCAGCAAGTGTTGACATCTAATGGAGCATCTCCTTGTTCATTTAGTTGGGCAAGGGGCATAACTGTCCCTAAGTCTGAGTCATTATTAAGAGGAAGGAAGTGGCTTTGTGCCAGAGGGCTAATGCATGGATCCCCTCCTTCATGTGGCTGGAGGAGAGAAGGTGTGTGAGAGAGAGCTGAAGGCAGGAAGCAAGCAGAAACTTCAAAGTGAAAGACATGCTTGATGTCTTCTTTAATCCAAGGCTGTAGCTATCAGAGAAACAAGGTCTTCTGGGGTGTTAATGTTGTGAGCCATTCCATGGTAGCCTAAGGTTGTATATATGTTTAAATAAACAATATATCCTAAAGACGACTGAGTCTCTGCTGTCCCTCATTCCAAGGAAACCAAATCCTGGGTAGAATCATGGGATCAAAGAATGGCAGAGTTGGGAAAAGACCCCAAGGGTCATCTAGTCCAAGCTCAACTCAAGCATCCATAACAGATGGCCATCCAATCGCTGCTTAAAAACAGCCAGTGAATAAAAGGCAACTGCCTTCCGAGGGAGACCATTCTCCCACTGAGGGGTAACAGTGAAAACTCAAGAAGGATCTTCTATATTATCTACCCCACCCTATAAAAAGGTAAATATTGGAACTTAACCTTCAGCTTGTCTCTGTCAGTCACTCTGTCAATTTCATGATCTTATTGCCCTTTCCCTTCCCACATGTATGTTTCAAGTTGTACCACTGCATTTAAGCCTTCATTGTCACCTCACATTGCTCTCCACCTCTAAGATGACAAAAGGAAATTCTCCACTTCCATAGGCATTGATCCATATATTTTTATATACAATAGCAAGTCAGTTCCTGCTGTCAGCCCATGCAATGTGGGATTTCTGAAACCTTCCCTTTGTCCCCTTAACTGGTATATAAGAAACTTCCCTGAAAATCCTGAAAATCATGTCTTCATTGGTGACACATGTACATTTGGGGGAAATGGTGCAGGTGTGACTGAAGAAGAGTGTTGGGGAAACCAGGAACCTCCGTTCAAGACACCAGTTTGCAGCTGGACTGCTTGCAATTACCAGGGCACTACTCAATAACAAATATGCATCATTATTTTCATCTTACTATAAGTCACAGAGCTCAGTGCTCTAGGGAGATAACTTTGGAACTAGTAATTATCTCAAATTGCTGGGATTTATCATTCATCTTCCCAAATCCCCTGTACACTTTTTTCAGACCATGAACACAATCAATGTCAGATTGTGAAAGTGTATATAAAATAAATCCTGTGTCATTTAGAGCCCAGATGAGAAATTCTGAACATGCAGGTTTTCATGAATCAGATCATTGGCATTTTCCCTTTATGAAAATAATCCAGAGTCATTCAGTGAGAGTTCCTGTAATGCAGTTTATGGTAGATGAGATAGAAATCTGACTTTCGGCATCCCTGTTGGCCCCAAGATGGTAGAAACATTTCTGCTGCAGATTCTTCTCTTCCTGTGGCTACAATTGCCTCCAACTGAGAGCAAGGAACACTCTGCTAGATGCACCATGATGGAGCCGTTCCAGCTTCCATACCAGAATTATCAGAGAGGGGACCTAATCATTGGAGGAATTGTTTCTTATTTCGGCTTTTTATTTGAAGAAATGGATTTCCATGAGCACCCAAACACAAAGCTTATAGATGAACTTTTGTAAGTAAAATTTTTTATCCTTCATAGGGTACCCTTGGTGAGCTCATGTATGCTACAATTACACCAAACATACGTTAGCATGCTCAGAACACGTTTCCCTGTCACTTTTATCAAGTAGGATGTGAAACATATATTTTTTTCTTTTGATATTGTGATCTGGTCATCCTTCTTCTTTGTTGCTTTATTCCACTTCTTGGGGTTTCTATCTTCTGCCTGTTCTGCTTTCTCATCACCTGATCCCATGGCTTTCACCACTTTCTCCCAACTTCATCCTCATCCTCCCTCTGTGTTTCCTTTCACACCATTAACATCTGTGTTCCTTTGCAGCAAAGCTATATCTTCATATTCACAATCACTATCATTTAATCTGACAGTCACAGATGAATGTGACATATGAATAACATAGAATTTGGATCATATTCTCTGCTATACAATGTAAACCATATTGAGTAAAAAAAACCAAGTATCGAAACTGAGTTATTTGCAGAGTAGACCCACTGAAATTAATAAACCTAATTTAGTCTGATCTATTAGAGTATGACTAACATTGGCTACAGTATTTTTTGTACAGCCACAATTTTATTTGAAGGAGGGAAGGAGGGAAACTCAGTTACTATGAAAGAATAGAATTTGTTCCATCTGATGTGCTCTGGTCTCTACTCCCCACCTACACCAAACACTTACTATCTGAGAGGCACCAGTCAGAATTTCAGACTTGGGAACTTCTCTTCCAGTGAGTGTCTGTTGGCTCCTGAAAGGAAATAAGGAGTTAAGAGAAGGATGTGGCAAACAGGTCCCCCTTCGCAAAATTAACATAGGAGGAATGGCGGTTTGCTTTAGCCGCCTGTGAAGATCCATAATTTTAGGCACCAGTGGTACACCCGCAGATCAGAGATTAATTTCTCTTCCAGTAAGTGTCCATTGGTTGCTGAAAGGAAATAAAGGGGTAAGAGAAAGATGTGGCAACCAGGTACCCCCTCCCAGCAGTAGCAAAATAGCTGTTTGCTTTAGTCACCTGCGAGGACCCACAATTTTAGGCACCAGTGGTACAGCTGCAAATAACAGATTTATTTACATATGTGTGTTTCAGTATATGAATGCTCTGTACAAAATTAAATACTATTTAGATGCAATATTCTTAAAGCTGACTGAATATTGTCCATGGGGTCAACTATCAACTGTTGAGACACACAATGGATATATAGTTTGTTTGTTTGTTTGTTTGTTTGTTTGTTTGTTAGCTTATTTGTTTTCTTTAATCTTTTGGGATTTGCCAGAGAGAGCCAGAAAGTTACCAATGTGCTTAAGAGGGAGAGGAGGAGAATACCTCTGACACGTAGTACAGTGGTACCTTGGGTTAAGAACTTAATTCTTTCTGTTAGTCCGTTCTTAACCTTTAACTGTTCTTAACCTGAGGTACCTGAGCTGCCGCTGCACCGCCACCACATGATTTCTGTTCTTGTCCTGAAGCAAAGGTACTATTTCTGCGGTAGGGGAGTCTGTAACCTGAAGCATCTGTAACCTGAGGTACCACTGTATAACTCTTTTATTAGTGATGAAGTGAAGTACTACCAGAATATTCTCTCCCTGGTGTTTGCTGTGAAAGAAATAAACAAGAATCGTAATATCCTCCCGAATATGACCTTTGGGTTTCACATCTATGATAGCTACTTAAATGCAAGGATGACTTATCAGAACACTCTGAAACTTCTGTCCATCGCAGAAAGGATTGTCCCCAACTTCAAATGTGAGAAGAAAAGTAAGGTAGCTTTTATTGGGGGACTTAACTCTGACATCTCCCTCCACATTGCCACTGTCTTAAGCATCTACAAGATTCCACAGGTATAGTAATACTGGGGGCTGTCAAGTTCTTCTGCCTCAGGTACAATAATTATCTTCTGGATTCTCAATGCTTTCTTTTACTTTGGTTCATTTTTCTGAAAAAGGAAGTGTGAGAGGAAAATATATAAACGATACAAAACATCTGGCAAGATATGCACTAGTGGCTGGAGGAGAGGGGCTTTGGTGCTTGTCAGACTTTGTCTCCCATGTGTCACTGGGAAGCAGCAGGGAGGTTGGGACAGGGCAAATGCAGCAGCAGGAGTCTTCCTCCTGCTCCCAGGAAGCTGCCCAAGGCCAGCTGCAAGAGATCAGAGAAACCCTGCTCCTCCTAAGCAGTTCCGGCTAATCCACAGATTTCCCAGCTGTTTTTCCTACTGTAATATATTTTTTTATTTCATTTTCACTAATGTATTCACTTTTGTGACCAGTGTCATTTTAATATAAATCTTTGCTTTTGGTCGGAGAAGTCATTTGCAAAATTCAGAGATGTACAAATGTCAGAGGACAGCTGCATTTTGGCTCACCAATTGTTTCAGGAATTGTGAATCAGGTGGTTTTTTTTAATTATTAAGATGTTCATTGAACTCAATTCCTCTCCTATCCCTAGTTGTGTCTCATCAGAATGGTTCTAACTAACCAAGGGAGTTGCTTGTTCTGATTTTGTCCACTAGCCCCAACCACTTTTGCTCAATCGTCAAGGAGTCCAGGAAGTTCTGGAGAACCACAGGTTTCTCACTTATGAAATATACCATGATTGTCACGGCCTAAAATTGGCTGCTGTTTCTTTAATACAAAAGGAACTGAGTCAGTATGTGTCAGCAGTGTTCAATGAATCGGCAAAGCCTGCATGACTCATGCAACCTTTTACCTACTTATACCTGTATACATAGAGTGGTCATTGATTGCGTGTGGTGTGGGTTGGTAGAAAGCTGGTTGTGTTTGATATGTATAAAGCTGTCGGTTGTAGTTGGAGAAGACTTTTTAAGAATAAAAGCAGCATTTTGCAAAGTACTCTTTCTCAAGGACTCTTTGTGCCAGGACCGGGCAAAGGAGGTAAGAACGTTTTCTTTTTCAAACCTGGACAATGATGTCCAAGGACAAAAGAGCTTCTGAACTGACAATCCCTCCACAGTTCCGTTGAGCTGTACTTCTTTCTTCCCAACAGAACCTGTGGGTATAGGTCCAGATCTTGCATTATTTTAGTGGTGCACATCACCACAAAGTATAAGAAAATATGGTGCCTCTATTTATAAACCGTAAGCTAGAACTCTCCAATTCTTGTGGGATTGATTTCTTCCTCCAGATTGCTTACTGTGTATTAGCTGAAGTGAGAAGGCCAGAGTTGCAGCCCCAGACATTCTACCGAACGGTGCCCAATGAGAAATATCAATATGCAGGGATTGTCATGCTACTTCTATATTTCCAGTGGACATGGGTAGGAATTGTGGCATCCGATGATGAAAATGGAGAGACCTTTATGCAAACCTTAGTGCCAATGCTTTCCCGGCATGGAGTCTGTTCAGCTTTCAATGATAAACTTCCAGCCATATCTCAGGGTCTAGATAATTTCAGGTTCTTGGAACGCATTCGGACCAAGTCCACTTTCCTGGTAGCCTCAGTAATTAACATATTAGTTCTGTTTGCAGAACCTCAGACCATTGCAGTTGTGAAATGGATGCAATATTTCTTTTCATTAGCTGAAGACATTGCAGAGAAGTCTACAGGCACCGTGTGGATTTTGACAGCCCAGTGGGCTTTCTCTTCAGAAACAATGCAAAGATATTATGATATACAAGTCTTTGATGGTGCCTTGTCTTTTGCAATTCACACAGAGGAAGTCCAGGGATTTAAAGAATTCCTTCAGACCCTGAACCCCAACTCTCCAAATGGAGATGGGTTCCTCCAGGCTTTTTGGCAACAGGCATTCAACTGTTTATTTTCTGCTTCCAATGGACACAAGGAAAACACAAAGACCTGCACTGGCCATGAGAGTCTGGAGAGCCTTCCTGGGCATATTTTTGAGATGACCATGACTGGCCAAAGTTACAGTATCTATAATGCGGTTTATGCCATTGCACATTCTTTACATCAGATGCACTCATCCAGGTCAAAACGCAGAATGGTGGCAGGCAGAGGTGGGCTCGATCCTCCAAAACTGCAGCCTTGGCAGGTAAGATTTCCTATTCAGAATAAACCTTTGCAAAGTTGAGCAAGAGAAATGGGAATTATCAAGAATTAAGAATATGTTTGAAAATATTAAGGTTTGTTTCTTCCCATGACTGCCCACCCATTCTGTGCAGCAACACCAACTATTTTCTAGAAGCTGCATTTCTTTCTGCACTAAAGAGGAACATATACGGCCATTTTCAAATGTGGTTGCCTGGTCTGCTTTTTAACTCCCTTCCAGTGATGTTCATTGATTATAGTGGAGCTGCAAGTTATGTTCATTTTACGTTGGTTGGGAGAAGTAAATAAACAAATGGAGATCAGGGAAAACCCACCATGAGCTGCCCCACATTTCTTTGTCCCTTTCTCCCTGCACACCCACCTTGCAGGAGGGGCAGTTCCAGGGCTTCCTGACATGGGAGAAGAACTTCCAGACAGTAAGAGCTGTTCAACAGTGGAATTTGCTGCCAAGGAGTGTGGTGGAGTCTCCTTCTTTGGAGGTCTTTAAGCAGAGGCTTGACAACCATATGTCAGGAGTTTTCTGATGGTGTTTCCTGCTTGGCAGGGGGTTGGACTCGATGGCCCTTGTGATCTCTTCCAACTCTATGATTCTATGATTCTATGGCACCATTTTGGCATTGCACACGGACCCCAGAGCTGAACCCTCACGCAAATGGCAGGCCAGCTGTACTTGCTAGAAATACTTAGGTGCACAAACTGTTGTAGATGGCACAGTTTTGGACTACTTTGCATTGTGTGGAATATATTCATGGATACTTCTTGTTTCTAAAATCCATTAAAGCTCTCCTTTTTAAAACTTTGCCTTTGTTTTCTTCTGCCTAGCTGCACTCGTTCTTGAGGAGTATCTCCTTTAACAACAGTGCTGGTGACTTAGTGTCCTTTGATGAGAAGGGGGAATTAGCAGGTGGATTTGATATTATTAACTGGGTTACTTTTCCAAACCAAACCTTCTCCCGAGTGAAAGTAGGAAAGGTAGTTCCACAAGATTCACAAAACATAGACTTCAGCATGGATGAGGAAGCCATCACATGGCACAGAGCTTTTAATCAGGTGGGACCATTGGATTTTTAAAAATGCGGTATTATAGGAGTAAATTATACTGACCCAAGTATAAAGCTCAGAAGACAAGGGGAGGCTAAGTTACAAATTTGTTTGGAAAGATTTATTGTTTTGTGGTGCTTCTCTGAGCCTAATGTATGTGCTTCCTATTTTACCTTCTTTCCCACCCCCCTTTATTTCAAAGTCTGTTGTCTTCCCTGTCCTCTCTCCATCCTCCATCTTTATGCAGATTAAAAATTCAATATCCCTTCTTATTAACTTCCAATATTATTGGGAATAATATTTATAGAAACAACAGACTTTTCTGGAATAATGTTAATCAGCCAACTGATGTCATTTTGGTTAAAACTGTGTTGCTTACAAGGCACAAGAGAGCTACATTTTCTCCTCTTTTTATGGCTAGGTGCTGCCCCTTGCCTTGTGTAATGATCGCTGCCAGCCAGGCTACAGCAGGAAAAAGAAAGAGGGGTTGCCATTTTGTTGCTATGATTGTGCTTCGTGTCCATATGGGATGATTTCAAATCAGACGGGTAAGAAACATCATCTGCTACTATAAAAAATTATTCCTAATATCTCTTTCAGTTTTTTCCAATGAATCTCGTATTACTATTTTGCATTGTACAACTAACAATTGTGACCAACTCTAGCTAAGGGTACAATCAAAGCCAATGTTTCTGATCACTAACTCCAGATGAAGGACAGAGTAGATGAAAAATCCATGCACCTTAGGCCCATCAAAATGTAGAGCTTATTGCACATTAGGTATAGTGGCTGGAGATTGTACAAACAGTTGTTAATATCCACTTTCCAAATTAATTAATTAATTAATTACCAAATAGTTAATGCAACATTTGTTGGAACTCATATATCACTCATTGTTTCAGATATGGATTATTGTTTCCAATGCCAAGATGACCAATTTCCAAACAAGGACAGAGATCAGTGCATCCCCAAACGCCAACATTTTCTTTCCTATGCAGAACCTTTAGGGTTCGTTTTAGCTTCCTTAGCTCTGGTGTTTTCTCTGCTCACAGCTTTGATACTTGGCGTCTTCTCTAGGAATGGGGACACTCCCATTGTCAAAGCCAACAACCGGGACCTCACCTACACTCTGCTTACTTCCCTCTTGCTCTGCTTCCTCTGCTCCTTGCTGTTCATTGGCCAGCCTCACCCAGTGAGCTGCTCTTTACGACAAGCTGCTTTTGGCATCATCTTCTCCATTGCTGTGTCTTGTGTCTTGGCCAAAACCATCACGGTGGTTCTGGCTTTCATGGCCACCAAACCAGGATCCAGGATGAGGAAATGGGTGGGGAAATCTCTCACAAACTCTGTTCTTCTTGCTTGCTGCTCCGTTCAAACCAGCATTTGTGCTGCTTGGCTCTGTACGGCTCCTCCATTCCCAGATGTGGACATGAACTCTCTGCTGGAGGAAATCATTGTGGAATGCAACGAAGGTTCTGTTGCGATGTTTTATTCTGTCCTGGGGTATCTGGGATTCCTGGCCATGGTCAGCTTCACTATGGCTTTCCTGGCCAAGAGGTTGCCGGACAGTTTCAACGAAGCCAAGTTCATCACCTTCAGCATGTTGGTGTTCTGCAGCGTTTGGCTGTCCTTTGTTCCCTCTTATCTGAGCACCAAAGGAAAGCAGATGGTGGCTGTGGAGGTCTTTTGCATCTTGGCCTCCAGCGCAGGTTTGCTGGGTTGTATCTTTGCCCCCAAATTGTACATCATTCTTCTGAGGCCCGACTTGAACAGCAAAGACCACTTAATTCTGAGGAGCAAATAGGAATCACCTTGTGTCGATGCTTTTAATTTTTGCATTGTTTGCTGGCATTAATTGAATGAAAAGCAGAAAAAGTAATTCCTTGTATTTCTCAACACTCATCCTTTTCATCTTTTTCATTCCCAGAAAAAGCCTCCAACCTACATCTGTAATCAATAAAGCTGAGACCAATTTTTAACCCCATAAAGTTGTTCTGTCAATTTGTTATCCTGTCAATACACTGATCTTCCATTCTTAGGGTGCTAAAGGTATATCCCTTCATGGGGAGAGATCATCAGTGTGAAACACGTAAATTCTGCCAAGGCTATTCTTTATATATTTAGGTAAAAGCTGTATTGTATTTATTTATATGTAATCAAGAAAAGCTGCTGATCTCAGAATGTAGCTGCAGAATCCTGTATAACATGGGAGAACATTATGGACAACTGACTGAGGTAGGCGGAGACCTCCAGGTATCCCACCTGAGGGAAGGCAAAGCCAAGCCTATGCTGGTGGAGCCGCTCCAGATCTAGGGGCTGCATGCGTCCACGCAAAGGGCGCCCCCCGTTTTTAGCGGGGAGCGGTCATTCCGTCATCCTACACCTGTGGATACACATGTATGTACACGTCCACCTGGCTTCACAACGTGAAGTTGCCACATTTCCAAGTGGGGCTTCAAAACATTTGAATGACATTTGTTACCCGCTAGTAGTCATTTCCCTGCAAATGAGTCCCAGAGTCTCTGAATTTATCTTCTCCATGTAGGACAGATACAAATGGGGAATTAGTAGCTGCATTGGATGTACAGTGGTACCTCTGGTTATGAACTTAATTCATTCCAGAAGTCCGTTCTTAACCTGAAACTCTTCTTAATCTGAGGTACCACTTTAGCTAATAGGGCTTCCCACTACCACCACGCTGCCACCACACGATTTCTGTTCTCATCCTGGGGCAAAGTTCTTAACCCGAGGTACTAGTTCCAGGTTAACGGAATCTGTAACCCGAAGTGTTTCTAACCCGAGGTACCACTGTAATAAAATTGGGTCTCCTATGTCCTAGTCCAACACTCTAACCACTACATCTCACTGGCTCTCAACTGAAAATTATGGTCTGTCCATATGGTGTTCATTAATGTAATGCAATTTTTTGTTGATAAAATGGGTAACGTACTTGATCTAAAGGTTATGCAAAGGCTTTTTTTTGTTACCTCTTTGAAAAATCGGCTGTAAAGCATTAATTTTTTTATTATATATTTTCATCTTAAGTAGTTTTCTGGGTAACTTTTTTTCTCTTTTATGCTGAGTCTCCATAAACCCTTATTGCTCTCCCTGCAAAGGAAGACCAGCTGAGACCTTGGCTGTTATGTGATAAACATGCTCCCCCTCCCCCCCCAAATAAAAATCACTGAGAAGCTGGTTAAGTCTGCTGTAATTATCAAAGTAATCACGATCATTCCGTTGACTCTCTGGCGAATTCCAGTAGCTGCATGAAAACTACGAATCAAGACTTGCAGATACTATTAATATCTCCTTCGATGTTCAGAGCCTGGCCTTACACCAAGGGCTGTGTCAGACTGATCACTCATTCTTTTCCCTTCAAAAATCTGGCTTTCGTAACCATCCCAGTGAGACTTTGCTGCTCAGAATCACTCAGATGACAATGTGCAAAGAGATGAATTGTCGCCTAAAAAATTCCCTGCAACATGGTAATATTTGCAATCTTGGTATTTGTGCTGCTGCCTCAGACTGTGTGCAAGTTTCCTCTTGCTCCTACAATACTCTGTGCAGGATGGTACTTTCCATGATGTTGGCGTCAGTGCTGCTTCCTCCAGATGAGTGCAAGGCTGCTGTTGCTCCCTGTTCCATCCGTGACCCTCTTCCTATTCTTCACAAATATTACCAGTCTGGAGATGTTGTTATTGCTGGCATTATGTCTCAAATCCATATAACTTCAAGCATAGCCTTCAATGAACCTCCTACACCTGAACTCTTCGATGACATTATGTAAGGAAGTGTGTGTGTGTGTGTGTGTGTGTGTGTGTGTGTGTGTTTTAAAAGCTGTATTGTATATCTGTAATGAATATATTTCTGCATTTGACATATGATGAAGGTGATGCTCATTACACCAGTGGTCAAAATTGTGGCAAACATTAGGCAAAGCTGTATTTCTAAGGTTTGATGGCTCATAAGAAAAGTATAAAATTAGAATGAGCTTCTACAGTATATCAATAGAAAGATAATCTAATGCAGAATATAATGCCACAAACTGTGTTGAATAGCCCTGACCTGAATCCAACAGAATATCTGTGGAGCTGATTGAATAAACTTTTTAGTCAGAAGCAACCAAGGAATAAAGCACATATTTTAGAAACAGTCATACAGTCTTGGTTTCACATTAAAACGCCTGGTGAATTAAAATCTTTGCTTTACTCCATGGGATGTCACTGCAGAGCTGCAATTGCAGCAAAACGTTTCTACATTAACATAAATGGTGAAAAGTTATGAAATACCCTTTATTATGGTTTTGTGTGCATAACTTATTTTATTTGGCTATTTGCTTCCTTTGGTGATCACTCGTAGCTGCGTAAGATTGTCTTTCATGAAGACGGTCTTAACAGTGAGTCCGTATGTGACTGTGGAGTTCAATTCTGTATTCTCATGGCCTTCCTCAGTGAGGAATGAGATTTCCGGACCAGAGTTGATCACGGTGAGGGTTTGCCAAACATGCCTTCCTCTTAGCGTGTTTCTCACTTTCATCCTGAGTTCGAGTGTCTTCAAAGTCCATGGCACCTTTCTTAAAAGCTGTTCTCCAATTGGAGCACCAGGATTACGCTTTCCATTCTTGAGTTGGGAATAGAGTCGTTGCTTCGGAAGACAATAGTCAGGCATCCAAACAGCATGACCAGTCCAATGAAGTTGATGTTGAAGAATCATTGCTTCAACACTGGTGATTTTTGCTTCTTCCTGTACATTGGCATTAGTTTGTGTGTCTTCCCAAGTGATGTGTAAAAATTTCAAGAGACACCCTTGAGGGAATCTTTCAAGGAGTTGGAGATGGCGTTTATAAGTCCTCCATGTTTCACAAGCATACAGTAAGGTTGGTAGCACGATAGCTTTGTAAACAAGCATTTTGGTTGCCCTGCAAATGTTCCAGTCCTCAAACACCCTGCAGGAGAAAGTGCATTTTTTCAAAGCTCAAGCGATGCTGGATTTTGGCATCAATGACGGCCCTTGAGAAAAGATAACTGCCTAGGTAGGAGAAGTTATCAACACTTTCCAGCGTTACACCATTGTGTTGGATTTGTGGCACTGCAGAAGGGTTGTTTTGTGCTTTTTGGTGCAGCACTTTGGTTTTTGGGATCTTGAGTGATGGGCCAAGCTTTTCGTAATCTTCTACAAAGATACATACTTTCCAAAATGTTTTCACAATATTGGCCACTAGTGTATGATGAATTCTACCACCCTCCCCTCCCCCCCCATGTAATTCTGGTGTTTATGAGACATGGGGGCAAATCTCATAATTCAAACTCACTACTGCAGTGTGTGATAACCTTTTTCTTGTTATATGGTAGGCTTATACCAGTGTTCAGGGTTTTTTTAAAAAGTTTGTAAGGCAGCATAAAAAGTAATATCCCCATTTACTTTGTTAAGGCTTTCTGCTCATTTACCATGGTGAGCTAAGGATTTCTTATTTAATATTTGATTTTAATCAAAGCCAAGTGGTAATTCATTCAGATTACAGGTGAATTTATTATAAGTTTTTGGTAACCAGACTTTGTCCTCCTCTTCCGTACAAGAAAATTAGTAGCAATCAGGGCCAGGCCATCTATGACGTAGCAGGAGTTAGATGTTCAGCATAGCAAAACATCCAGGTTTGTGTTTCAATATATCCATACACTTTCTATGCTTGTGAATGTGAATTGTTATGCACTATGTCCCTCTCCATGCAGGCCAGTGACACAACTCTACCAGCATATCCTGGCTTTGGCATTTGCTGTGAAAGAGATAAATGAAAATCCTGAAATCTTGCCCAATATCTCTCTGGGATTCCACATCTATAACAGCCATTTCAGTGCAAGCTGGACCTACCAAGCCTCCATGGAACTTCTCTCTAGCCAAGAAAGACTCCTCCCCAACTACAAGTGTGATGTTCAGGAGACTCCAAAGGCTGTCATTGGGGGGCCGAAACCTGATTTATGTCTCCACATGTCAACCATCCTGTCTATGTACAAGATGCCAAGAGTAAGAGGTTTGCATGGAATATGGATCATAATGAAAGCCATTTACAGTTGTCTCTGACTAAGACTCATTGGGTTCCCAGCTGGTAATTGAATGTTTTTGTGACCCACCATCTTGAGGAACAATATATCAAGGGAATGGCAAATAGTGGGTATAGGTTGGTATTTTTCAACCAAAAATGCGGGTTGTGGAAAATATATCTGCTTCAGTTCCACACCTCCTGAAAAACTCAGGTGGAAGAATTCCTCATTGGACACTTTACTTCTGTGCAGGACTGTAACAAAACGTCTGCTGCCTGTGGTAGCACAACTGTATGCTTGCTATGCCGGGCTGAAAGATCACTTGTATATTTCCCAAAAGAACTTTAACATTCCAAATCAAGAGAAATAAGTGATATTTGAATCCTACTGAAGCAGATCCCCCTCAGTAAAACTCTATAACCACCATGGGTTATCTAGCGTGTGTGAAGCAAAGGTCAACTTCAGGTAGAAGTTGAACAAATAAGAAAGATTTATTTTGCAGAATAAAGTTGGTAAGACAAAAGATGTATCAGGAGATAAAGTTCTTTCAGGAAACAGTTAACTTATTAATATTCAATTTAGTGGATGTTACGGGCTTCAAGAGAAGGTAGTGAACGTACAGCTTATTTAAAATGGCAGTTGCTTATTTTCAGCTTGATGTTACAATTGGTAAACAATCAGCTCATTTCCGGTTTCATTACTTCAGTTTCTTAAACCTAATTGCATAGATGTTACAGTTTCAGACTTTGGTTCTTATACAAGGTAGTATTTCTGTCAGTTTCCCCACCTTCTATCAATCCCACTCCTGAGGTTCTCCAAATAGCACAACAGCCCCAGTGGATCACCCAGCCCCCTTAACGGGTTTGGGTGTCTTCTCTTTCTGGGAGATCTCTCCCCTCCTGACTGGAAGGAGACCCAAGCAGACGGGATCCTGCAGAGGTGCCATCTTCTGAAGAGGATTGAGGGGGCCCATGTGCAGTGCAGCATGACACCCTGACGTCATGTGTGTGATGCCATGAAGAGCTGGATGCCCCTTGAATATTGAGGGGGCTCAGCCCCCTCAAAAAATACATTGGCGTGGATGAAACTGCCTCAGCTCCTAGGAGTAGTGTGAATGTTGGAAATCACAACATTATGATAATGAGAAGGATGCCCAATATTGCAGAAACAGATGATGCACCAATACAAACCAAGGCAAAAGTTTGGAATAGAACAGTCCAGGTGGATTTCATATCATAACCCATGCAAAGGTGGTGGGAAATAGCTTTCCTCTGTGGTTCTCTATCCTTTGCAGTTAACTCAAGGAATGGTTAATAGTAATTTATTCCGATGAGAAAGCTTTATCAGGGTTTTCTATGAACAAGCATTTATTTACCTGTTCTTTCCTGTAACCTCCTTTAGATACATAAACATAACTGCTAAATTGCTCTATTTGATGGAAAGACATTAATATCCAAGTATTTCCCCAAACAGTAGATTCTAAAATATCAGAAATAAACAAAAAGCTGAATCCCCCTGGTTAATATGTTGAAATCTGCTTTCGAGTCTAAATGGTGTTTTGATATCAGCATTTGTTATCATCTTGAGGAGGACTCCCCTGAGTGAGTGCCTGAGGGCCCTGCTCCTTCCTGCCACTTACCACCTGGCCCAGGGCGGGGCCTGACAGGCCTCACTAGGACAGTTGCTGTTACTGCTGGAGGGGCACAGAGTGTTTTTAAAATGTTTTTAAAAATTTCTTTTGGATTTTTTGTATGTGGGGGGTGGGGGTGGGATGGATGTTTGGTTGGGCTTGGGGAATTTTTTTTTGGATGTTTTTGTAAATTTTACATTTTTTGTTTGTATTGTTTTATTGGTTTTGTTTGTTTGTTTAAGGTGTTATTTTGTTCTTAGGGGGAGGGGTCAGGGCTGCCGGGGAGTGGGCCCCAGCCCACAAAATGGCTGGGGCATGTCCCGCAGGGGGGGATGCACTGGGGCAACCGATCTCAGTGATCACGGGTAGGAGGAGGAGTTACGCTAAGACTAGACCATGTCATTACAGAGGGGGCAGGTTTAGTCGTTGTCTGAGGACTATTCCTGCCTCCGGGTCTGGTCCTGACCGGATGGATACTAGAATCAGCAAGGGATACCCACATGACCTGAAGGTGCTGCTGTGCAATGCCAGGTCAATGATTCATAAGACCACTGCCATCCATTACTTGATCATGGATGGAGGACTTGACCTGGCATGTGTAACAGAGACTTGGTTGGATGAAGCAGATGGGCCTGTCCTTGCCACTGCTTGTCCACCAGGTTTCTCTTACGCACAGCAACCCAGGTCATGTGGGCGGGGAGGGGGGGTTGCAGTGATTTTTAGGAAGTCATTAGTTTGCACCAGGCGTCCTACTGGGAAGACCCAGTTTTCCGAGTGCATGTTCTGGAAGTTGGGCAATAGGGGCAGTACAGGATTCCTTTTGGTGTACCGACCTCCCCGCTGCACCAAGGATTCCCTGCCCGAGCTGCTTCAGGTCGTGGCAGATGTTCTCCTGGAGACACCTAGCTTGGTCGTCCTAGGGGATTTTAACATCCATGCCGACACGGCCTTACAAGGGGCCGCTCGGGACTTCGTGGAAAGCATGGCCTCCATGGGGCTGTCCCTGAATAAGTCTGGCCCAACCCATAGCCGCGGACATGCCTTGGACCTGGTGTTTACCTCTATGGATGTTGGTGATCTGACACTAAGTAAAAGCGAAACAAAAGAAGTGCCATGGTCTGATCACTTCCTGGTGCAACTGGACTTCTCTGTGACCCATCCCCTCTGCAGGGAGGTGGGACCAATTCGGATGGTCCGCCCCCGCCACTTAATGGATCCAAATGGTTTCCAGAGAGTGGTAGGGGATGCTTTATCCCATGTTGATGGCCTTTCAGCTGATTCCCTGGTGGCCCGCTGGAATGCGGAGTTAACCAGGGCTATTGACTGTTTGGCTCCGAAGAGCCCTCTCCGATTGCATGGAGCCCGGACAGCCCCGTGGTTTTCCACGGATCTGAGGGCAATGAAACAATCGTTGAGTCGGCTAGAGCACCGGTGGCGGATAACTCATTCCGAATCTGACCGGACACAGGTTAGAGCTCAACGTCGAGCCTACCAAGTGGCAATAGCGATGGCGAAGAAGAATTTCTTCACCGCCTCTATTGCATCTGCAGAAAACAGCAGCAGGAGACTTTTTCAGGTGGTTCACAATTTAGCGGAACCACCTGCAACATCGGGGCCCAGTACGGGCCACATGTTCTCCTGCAATGATTTTGCAAAGTTTTTTTCAGATAAAATCGTTCAGTTTCGGGAAGAAGTAGACTCCACCGTGGGAGCAGGGCCGGGGCGGGAGAGTGCTAGAGTTCTGTCTAGTCAAGTTGAGTGGGATCAATTCCAAACTGTTACCTCCGAGGATGTGGACAGGCTGCTTGGACGAGTGAAACCAACCACCTGTCTCCTGGATCCTTGCCCATCCTGGCTTATAAAAGCTAGCCGGGAAGGACTGGGCGATGGGCTTCGTGGGGTGGTGAATGCTTCCCTCCGTGAGGGAGCCTTCCCAGACCCACTGAAAGAGGTGGTTATTAAACCGCTTCTTAAAAAACCATCTTTAGATGCGGCCACGATGGCCAACTATCGCCCAGTCTCAAATCTTCCATTCTTGGGCAAGGTGATTGAGCGAGCGGTTGCCGAACAACTCCAGGCACGCCTGGAAGAAGCGGACCATTTGGATCCCTTCCAGTCGGGATTCAGGCCTCATCATGGGACTGAAACTGCCTTGGTCGCACTGGTTGATGATCTCTGGCGGGCTAGGGACAAAGGTGAGAGCTGTTTCCTAGTTCTGCTGGATCTCTCAGCAGCGTTTGATACCATCGACCATAACATCCTTCTGGACCGTCTTGAGGGGCTGGGAGCTGGGGGCACTGTCATACAGTGGTTCCGCTCCTTCCTCCTGGGCCGTGTTCAGAAAGTGGTGGTGGGGGATGAGTGTTCAGACCCCTGGGCTCTCACTTGTGGGGTGCCTCAGGGTTCTGTCCTCTCCCCCATGCTTTTCAACATTTACATGCAGCCGCTGGGAGAGATCATCAGGAGGTTTGGGCTGGGTGTTCATTAGTATGTGGATGATACCCAGCTCTACCTCTCTTTTAAATCAGAACCAGTGAAGGCGGTGAAGGTCCTGTGTGAGTGTCTGGAGGCGGTTGGAGGATGGATGGCGGCTAACAGATTGAGGTTGAATCCTGACAAGACAGAAGTACTGTTTTTGGGGGACAGGAGGCGGGCAGGTGTGGAGGATTCCCTGGTCCTGAATGGGGTAACTGTGCCCCTGAAGGACCAGGTGCGCAGCCTGGGAGTCATTTTGGACTCACAGCTGTCATTTTGGAGGCACAGGTCAAATCTGTGTCCAGGGCAGCTGTTTACCAGCTCCATCTGGTATGTAGGCTGAGACCCTATCTGCCTGCGGACTGTCTCGCCAGAGTGGTGCATGCTCTGGTTATCTCCCGCTTGGACTACTGCAGTGCACTCTACTTGGGGCTACCTTTAAAGGTGACTCGGAAACTACAACTAATCCAGAATGCAGCAGCTAGACTGGTGACTGGGGGCAGCTGCCGAGACCATATAACACCGGTCTTGAAAGACCTACATTGGCTCCCAGTATGTTTTCGAGCACAATTCAAAGTGTTGGTGCTGACCTTTAAAGCCCTAAACGGCCTCGGTCCAGTATACCTGAAGGAGCGTCTCCACCCCCATCATTCTGCCCGGACGCTGAGGTCCAGCGCCGAGGGCCTTCTGGCGGTTCCCTCATTGCGAGAAGCAAAGCTACAGGGAACCAGGCAGAGGGCCTTCTCGGTAGTGGCGCCCGCCCTGTGGAACGCCCTTCCAGCAGATGTCAAAGCGATAAACAACTACCTGACATTCAGAAGACATCTTAAGGCAGCCCTGTTCAGGGAAGTTCTTAACGTGTGATTTTACTGTATTTTTGGTTTCTATGGAAGCCGCCCAGAGTGGCTGGGGAGGCCCAGCCAGATGGGCGGGGTATAAATAATAAATTATTATTATTATTATTATTATTATTATTATTATTATTATTATTATTATGTTTCCTCCCTTGATTTTAACACTGACGCTCTTTAGCTCCTCTATGGCTTTTCTCCAGTGACGAATAATGACATTCAAGCCCTTTTCACCCACTGGATATTCCCAGATGGGACTCAGCAATACGAGGGGATCCTCCAGTTACTGCTGCATTTTCGTTGGGTGTGGATTGGTGTGCTTTTTCTCCATGGTGACACTGGAGAGAGATTTGTACAAAATGTTCTCCCTATGTTTGCCCAGAAGGGTATCTGCTTTGATTATATAGAAAGTTTCCCTAAGGTTACCTCTTCTGGTGAGTTTGATGAAATGGTGGAAGAAGGTTTGAAAACCATGAACATTATTGTGGGAAGTACTGCCAATGTTGTGGTTGTGCATGGTGAAATTCAAACAATTATAGTAATTAGAACGCTACCCAGACTTGCAGATACAAATGATGTGCTAGTACAAGGAAAGACAAAAGTCTGGATTATGACAGCCCAGATGGATTTCACTTCATTTCCCTTTCAAAGAGGTTGGGACATCACATTCCTCCATGGGGCTCTATCCTTTGCAGTTCACTCTAAGGATCTTCCAGGATTCCAGAAATTTATTCAGATGAGAAATCCTACCTTGGAAAAAGAAGATCGTTTTCTCAGGGTTTTCTGGGAAGAGGCATTTAATTGTGGTTTTCCCGACCCTGCTTTAGAAAAGAAAGATGACAAACTCTGCACTGGGGAGGAGAATATTGAGAGTCTTCCTGGGTCTGTTTTTGAAACGAGCATGACAGCCCACAGCTACAGCATTTACAATGCAATCTATATTTTGGCACATGCTTTGCACACCATGCAGTCCACAAAATTAAATTGCAGAGCAATGGCAGGTGGAGCAAGATGGAAACTTACAGATCAACAGCCGTGGCAGGTAATGTTGTCTTCCAGTTAATACAGATGTCTTTAATCAACTCTGGAGCTGAGCTAAAAGGGGGACTTTTCTTGAATACCTCTGTCAGTAAGGGAAATCCATTCCTCTTTTCTCTCGGGGAGGAAATGACTATCCACTAATGGTTAGGATAACATAATGGATGAAATGCTGCCATCACTAAAATGCTGTCATCACATGTGGGTTCAGTTGTCCTTGGAGTTTCAGTAGGGGAAACTCATTGCATGTCAATGCCCTGAACCGTCCCCCAGTTGTTGAATAATAAAACACATGGACACCAGTATTTTAGATTAATGGGCGAATTAAGGCCACAACGAAGGCCTGAAACCAAGAAGGTGATCCCCAGCCACACGGCCACTTCAATGCAGCAAGTCACCTCCCCCTGGCTGACTGGATTGGTTGGCGGGTGTGGCACGGCCAGGACTGCGCTATGATGTGGGGGCACTGGCTTTCCTCTTTCCTCTCGGGGAGGAAATGACTATCCACTAATGGTTAGGATAACATAATGGATGAAATTCTGCCATCACTTTAAAGTGGGTTCACTTGTCCTTGGAATAGCAAAATATGACTGTAGATGGCTAGGTACACGATATCATGCTATCACTATTTGTACAAAGGCAGCCCTGTATCCCTGGAAAGTGATGAGCAGCTTATCTACACAGCTTATCCTCCTATCTGAAGGAACGTCCTGTCTAATATTTGTGGTCTAATTTCTATGAAATTTAGGCCAAGACTAACTGTAATTCTTAAAAGAACCACATCTCACCACCACAATAAACATTGCTACGATTGAAAGTATCCTTCAGAAAACATTTAAAATAAATCTTGTGTTCTGCAATGTTGCTCTTTTGTATATGCTCATGAGCAGGGCTTTTTTCAGCCAGAACTCAGGGGAGCTCAGTTCTCTCTCCTCTCAGGGGGCGCCATTGCCATTCCAAGGGAACGAGGGAGGCGTTTGTGGTGAGATCCAGCACCTCTGTTTCTAGAAAGCAGCACTGCTCATTAATTCCTTCTTCCCTTTTAGCTCCATCCATTTTTGAAGAAGAGACTCATTAAAAACAGAGGGAGAAAGACACTAACATACATCTTTTAAAGAGACCATGAACTATACCTCTTAAATGCTAAAGATAAGCACTCTATTTCTACCAATATTACTAATATTTAATTATTTTTGGCATCTTCATTAATTGCTTTTTCCCTCTTCAATCTTAGGTCCACCACTTTCTGGAAAGAGTTTCATTTAATAATAGTGTTGGGGAGGAAGTTTCCTTTGACCAAAATGGGGAATTAGTAGCTGGATTGGATGTAATAAATTGGGTCACATTCCCAAATCAGTCCTTTCTGAGAGTCAAAGTTGGAACAATGGACCCACAAGTTCCCCGTGAAAAGAGGTTAATCATTCATGATGATGGTATCATGTGGCCCAACTGGTTCAACCAGGTAAGAAGTTGTTCTGGATTTTCTCTAGTTTTTTGCTCAGTGTCTCAAAACTGTCTCATTGCAACACATTGAATCATCAATTATCAGAATTATCAGACTTGATCTGTGAAGGAAATATCAGGCTGAAGCACTGATAAAAGGAAAGCTATCTTATTTCTAGCTCTATCTAACACATGAAATACCTGAAATCGCAAGGGGTTTGCTGAATGTCAAATGTTGCTGTATGTTAGCCATATTTCTAAGCCAGTAGAATGGTCCAAGAAGGTAAGACAAGAGATCATCGCCCTTCACAAAAAAGATACAAGTATACAAAAAGAAAACAAATGCACTGAATGTTCCCAGAGAAACCATTGGAAGCATAGTTTGCAAGTTCCAAGTTAAAGGAACAGTGGTTAGACTACCTCGACGGGGCAGAATTTCAATAATTTCTATTGCAACTGTCAGTCAAAAACACTTGAGAAATTTCATGAGATTGTGACCCAATAAGCTTTCACCTGAACATTTTCTAATTTGATAAGATTTTTGTTGTTTAGTTGTTTAGTCATGTCCGACTCTTCGTGACCCCATGGACCAGAGCACACCAGGCACTCCTGTCTTTCACTGTCTCCCGCAGTTTGGTCAAACTCATGCTGGTAGCTTTGAGAACACTGTCCCACCATCTCATCCTCGTCCCAAACGATTTCCTTCTTTCATTTATGAACAGGCACAACCCACTTCTCTGTGTAATGAGAATTGTCATGTAGGTTATAGAAAGAACAAGAAGGAAGGAAAGCCATTCTGCTGCTATGATTGCCTTCCATGTCCAGAAGGGAAGATCTCAAACAAGGAGGGTAAGGAATGCATCACACACTTTAATTTTACCTGTGCATCAGAAGCTCCTTTCTCTAGTGGGAAAACAGTATGGAAGTAGCAAATATACATTCTGGTATCTCTTAGGTGCATTGTGACAAACTGGGGACAGAATAACTTTTTTAAAAATAAGATGTTTATTTCTTTTTCTTTTTCAGACATGGACGACTGTTCAGAATGCCCTGGAGATCAGTATGCAAACAATGAACAGAATGGTTGCCTCCCCAAAGACAAAACATTCTTGTCTTATGGAGAACCGTTGGGGATCAGTTTGGCCACGTTTGCCCTCTTCTTTTCCTTCATCACAGCTTTGGTGCTTCAAATATTCACAAAGCACAGAGATACTCCCATAGTTAAAGCCAACAACCGCAACCTCACTTATATTCTCCTCCTTTTCCTCCTGCTCTCCTTCCTTTGTGCTCTGCTCTTCATTGGCCAGCCTGAGGAAGTCACCTGCCTCCTTCGACAAACTGCTTTTGGCATGATCTTCTCAGTGGCAATTTCTTGCATCTTGGCCAAAACTGCCATTGTGGTTCTAGCTTTCATGGCCACCAAGCCAGGGTCCCGAATGAGGAAGTGGGTAGGGAAGCCACTGGGAACCTCAATTGTTCTTTCCTGCTCCCTTATACAAGTGACAATTTGTACTGTGTGGCTGGCAACCTCTCCCCCATTCCCAGATGTTGACATGCACTCAATGACTGAAGAAATAATACTAGAATGTAATGAAGGCTCCACTATCATGTTTTATTGTGTCCTGGGATTCATGGGTTTACTGGCCATAGTCAGCTTCACGGTGGCTTTCCTAGCTAGAAAGTTGCCGGACAGTTTCAATGAAGCCAAATTCATCACCTTCAGCATGTTGGTGTTTTGCAGTGTGTGGCTCTCCTTTGTTCCAACTTACTTGAGCACCAAGGGCAAATACATGGTGGCTGTGGAGATCTTCTCCATCTTGGCCTCCAGTTGTGGGTTACTGGGCTGCATCTTTATCCCTAAATGCTATGTTATTTTACTGAGGCCTGAGCTGAACAGCAGGGAGCAGCTAATAAGAAGACAGTTTTAAATAATCCAGAAGTCTTAATCATGTTCGTAATTTTTGGTGTCTGTTATTGCTATTTTATTTACATGTATGTCATCAGAAATTAAGGATATTCATGCCCCTTGAAATTAAAGAATCAACAAATAAACAAATAATTGAAGAATTAAAATGTAAATGATAAAAATGATCTGGAGCAGCTTGAAGAATTCCTTTGGGAGAAAGTGTGAGGACACAATTAGGGCAGCGGTGAATTGCTTAATTATTTCCATCACTGCCGCTGATGAGGATCAGTACTAATTCCGTGGCAATGCCTTTGAGCACAACTTGCCTGAGACATTACCCGTATTGCAACAAAATGGGATCCATCCGTCAACAATCTACAAATCCACCTAACAGTTTCCTCATTCCACTCTGAAGATGGGGGGGGAGCAGTGGCATAGCGTGGGGGGTGCAGGGGGGGCCGGCCGCACCGGGCGCAACATCTGGGGGTTAGGGTTAGGGGGCGCAAATCCACGGGTTAGGGGGTGCAAATTACTTGCCTTGCCCCGGGTGCTGACAACCCACGCTACACCACTGGGGGGGAGAGACTTTGTCCAAAGCCTTACTGAAATTAAGATACAATATGTCCACAGCACTACACTAACCATTTCTGTAAGGAAATGTCATACTCTTTATTGCACCTGCATCTGGATCCTGCATTATTTTACGTATTTCTTTTCTCCCCTTAACTGGTATACAAGGAAACACCCTTGTGGTACAAAATCCTGAAAATCATGTCTTCATTGGTGACAAATGTACAGCTGGAGGAAATAGTGCAGGTGAGATTGAGGAAGAGTGTTGAGGAAAATAGGAAGTTCGCTTCAGATCAACAGTTTGCAGCTGGACTGCTTGCTTGCCTGGGGCACTCGCAATTGCAAGAGAACTACTCAATAACAAATATGCATCATTATTTTGATCTTACTAAAAGTCACAGAGCTCAATGCTCTAAGGAGATAACTTTGGAACTAATAATTATCTCAAATTGCTGGGATTTATCATTCATCTTCCCTAATCCCCTGTACACTTTTTCAGGCCATGAACACAATCAATGTCAGTGTGTGAAAGTGTATATAAAATAAATCCTGTGTCATTCAGAGCCCACATGAGAAATTCTGAACATGCAGGTTTTTATGAATTAGATCATTGGCATTTTCCCTTTATCAAAATAATCCAGAGTCTTGCAATGCAGTTTATGGAGGATGACATACAAATATGACTTTCAACATCCCTGTTGGCCCCAAGATGGTAGGAACATTTCTGCTGCAGATTCTTCTCTTCCTGTGGCTACAGTTGCCTCCAACTGAGAGCAAGGAACACTCTGCTAGATGCACCATGATGGAGCCTTTCCAGCTTCCATACCAGAACTATCAGAGAGGGGACCTAATCATTGGAGGAATTGTTACCTATTTCGGCTTTTTATTTGAAGAAATGGATTTCCATGAGCACCCAAACACAAAGCTTATAGATGAACTTCTGTAAGTAAAATTTTTTATCCTTCATAGGGTACCCTTGGTGAGCTCATGTATGCTACAATTACACCAAACATACGTTAGCATGCTCAGAACACGTTTCACTGTGACTTTTATCAAGGAGGATGTGAAACATATATTTTCTTCTTTTTACATTGTGATCTGGTCATCTTCTTCTTTGTTGCTTTATTCTGCTTCTTGAGGTTTCTATATTCTGCCTGTTCTGCTTTCTCATCACCTGATCCCATGGCTCTCACCACTTTCTCCCAACTTCATCCTCATTCTCCCTCTGTGTTTTCTTTGACACCATTAACGTCTGGTTTTCCCTTGCAGCAAAGCTTTATCTTCATATTCACGATCACTATAATTTACTCTGACAGTCACAGATGAATGTGACATATGAATAACATAGAATTTGGATTATAGTCTCTGCTATACAATGTAAACCCTATTGAGTAAAAAAAAAAAAGTATCGATACTCAGTTATTTGCAGAGTAGACTCACTGAAATTAATAAACCTAATTTAGTCTGATCTAGTAATCCTAATGGTCCTTCTAAGAGTATGACTAACATTGGCTACAGTATTTTTTGTACAGCCACAATTTTATTTGAAGGAGGGAAGGAGGGAAACTCAGTTACTATGAAAGAATAGAATTTCAGACTTGGGAACTTCTCTTCCAGTGAGTGTCTGTTGGCTCCTGAAAGGAAATAAGGAGGTAAGAGGAGGATGTGGCAAACAGGTCCCCCTTCCCAAAATTAACATAGGAGGAATGGCGGTTTGCTTTAGCCACCTGTGAAGACCCTTTAATTTATGCACCAGTGGTATACACCTGCAGATCAGAGATTTATTTACATATGTGAGTTTCAGGATATGAATGCTCTGCACGAAATTAAATGCTTTTTAGATGCAATATTCTTAAAGCTGACTGAATATTGTCCATGGGGTCAACTATCAACTGTCGAGACAAACAATGGATATATAGGTTGTTTGTTAGCTTATTTGTTTTATTTAATCTTTTGGGATTTGCCAGAGAGAGCCAGAAAGTTACCAATGTGCTTAAGAGGGAGAGGAGGAGAATACTTCTGGCACGTAGTAAAGTGGTACCTCGGGTTAAGAACTTAATTCTTTCTGTAAGTCCATTCTTTCTGTAAGTCCATTCTTAACCTTTAACTGTTCTTAACCTGAGGTAGCACGTTAGCTAATGGGGCCTGCCGCTGCGCCGCCACCACACGATTTCTGTTCTCATCCTGAAGCAAAGTTCTTAACCTGAGGTACTATTTCTGGGGAAGGGGAGTCTGTAACCTGAAGCATCTGTAACCCAAGGTACCACTGTATAACTCTTTTATTAGTGACACACTGAAGTACTACCAGAATATTCTCTCCCTGGTGTTTGCTGTCAAAGAAATAAACGGGAACCCTAATATTGTACCGAATATGACCTTTGGGTTTCACATCTATGATAGCTACTTAAATGCAAGGATGACTTATCAGAACACCCTGAAACTTCTGTCCATCACAGAAAGGATTGTCCCCAACTTCATATGTGAGACGAAGAAAAGTAAGATAGCTTTTATTGGGGGACTTGACTCTGACATCTCCCTCCACATGGCTACTGTCTTAGGCGTCTACAAGATTCCACAGGTATAGTAAATGTGGGGGCTGTGAAGCTCTTTTGCCTTGGGCACAATAATTATCTTCTAGGTTCTCAATGCTTTCTTTTACTTTGGTTCATTTTTCTGAAAAAGGAAGTGTGAGAGGAAAATATATAAATGATACAAAACATCTGGGGGAGCTATGCACTAGTGGTTGGAGGAGAGGGGCTTTGGTGCTTGTCAGACTTTGTCTCCCATGTGTCACTGGGAAGCAGCAGGGAGGTTGGGACAGGGCAGATGCAGCAGCAGGAGTCTTCCTCCTGCTCCCAGGAAGCTGCCCAAGGCCAGCTGCAAGAGATCAGAGAAACCCTGCTCCTCCTAAGCAGTTCTGGCTAATCCACAGATTTCCCAGCTATTTTTCCTAATGTAATATATTTTTTGATTTCATTTTCACTAATGTATTCACTTTTGTGACCAGTGTCATTTTAGTACAAGTACAAATGTCAGAGGACAGCTGCATTTTGGTTCACCAATTGTTTCAGGAATTGTGAATCAGGTGGGGTTTTTTTTAATTATTAAGATGTTCATTGAACTCAATTCCTCTCCTATCTCTAGTTGTGTCTCATCAGAATGGTTCTAACTAACCAGGGGAGTTGCTTGTCCTGATTTTGTCCACTAGCCCCAACCACTTTTGCTCAATGGTCAAGGAGTCCAGGAAGTTCTGGAGAGCCACAGGTTTCCCACTCATGAAATATACCATGATTGTCACGGCCTAAAATTGGCCGCTGTTTCTTTAATATAAAAGGTACCCAGTCAGTATGAGTCAGCAGCATTCAATGAATTGGCAAAGTCCGCATGACTCATGCAACCTTTTACCTACATATGCCTGTATATATAGAGTGGTCATTGATTGTGTGTGGTGTGGGTTGGTAGAAAGCTGGTTGCGTTTGATATGCATAAAGCTGTCAGTCGTGGTTGGAGAAGACTTTCTAAGAATAAAAGCAGCATTCTGCAAAGTACTCTTTCTCAAGGACTCTTTGTGCCAACTAGGGTCTGAGGACCAGGCAAAGGAGGCAAAGGAGGTCAGAACGTTTTCTTTTTCAAACATGGACAATGATGTCCAAGGACAAAACAGCTTCTGAACTGACAATCCCTCCACAGTTCCGTTGAGCTGTACTTCTTTCTTCCCAAGTAACAAAACAAGTAGGTATAGGTCCAGATCTTGAATTATTTTAGTGGTGTACATCACCGCAAAGTATAGGAAAACTTGATGTCTTTATTTGTAACCATATGATAGAACTCTCCAATTCTTGTGGGATTGATTTCTTCCTCCAGATTGCTTACTGCGTATTAGCTCCAGTGAGAAGCCCAGAATTGCAGCCCCAGACATTCTACCGAACGGTGCCCAATGAGAAATATCAATATGCAGGGATTGTCATGCTACTTCTACATTTCCAGTGGACATGGGTAGGAATTGTGGCATCCGATGATGAAAATGGAGAGACCTTTATGCAAACCTTAGTGCCAATGCTTTCCTGGCATGGAGTCTGTACGGCTTTCAGTGAAAAACTACCAGCCTTATCTCAGGGTCTAGATAATTTCAGTTTCTTGGAACGCGTTCGGGCCAAGTCCTCTTTCCTGGTGGCCTCAGAAGTCAACATTTTGGTTCTGTGTGCAGAACCTCAGACCATTACAGTTGTGAAATGGATGCAATATTTCTTTTCATTAGCTGAAGATATTGCAGAGAAGTCTACAGGCAGTGTGTGGATTTTTACAGCCCAGTGGGCTTTCACTTCAGAAACAATGCAAAGGTATTACGATATACAAGTCTTTGATGGTGCCTTGTCTTTTGCAATTCACACAGAGAAAGTCCAGGGATTTAAAGACTTCCTTCAGACTCTAAACCCCAACTCTCCAAAGGGAGATGGGTTCCTCCATGCTTTTTGGCAACAGGCATTCAACTGTTTATTTTCTGCTTCCAATGAGAGCAATGAAAACACAAAGACCTGCACTGGCCATGAGAGTCTGGAGAGCCTTCCTGGGCATATTTTTGAAATGACCATGACTGGCCAAAGTTACAGTATCTATAATGCGGTTTATGCCATTGCACATTCTTTACATCAGATGCACTCATCCAGGTCAAAACGCAGAATGATGTCAGGCAGAGGTGGGCTTGATCCTCCAAAACTGCAACCTTGGCAGGTGAGATTTCCTATTCAGAATAAACCTTTGCAAAGTTGATCAAGAGAAAGGAGAATTGTTAAAAATTATGAATTTGTTTGAAAATACTAAGGTTTGTTTCTACCCATGACTGCCCATCCATTCTGTCCAGCAACACCAACTTTTTTCTAGAACCTGCATTTGTTTCTGCACCAAAGAGGAACATATAGGGCTATTTTCAAGTGTAATTACCTGGACAGTTTTTTAACTCGCTCCCAGTGATATTCATTGTTTGTATTGGAAGTGCAAGTTATGGTCACTTTACGTTGGTGGGGAAAAGTAAACAAAGAAATGGAGATCAGGGAAAGCCCACCATAAGCTGCTCTCCATTTCTTTGCCCCCTTCTCCCTGCACACCCACCTTGCAGGAGGGGCAGTTCCAGGGATTCCTGAAATGGCACCATTTTGCCTTTGCACACGAACCCCAGAGCTGAATCAGGCCAGCTGTACTTGCTAGAAATCCTTAGGTGCTCCAAATGTTGTAGACTGCACAGTTTTTGACTACTTTCCAATGTGTGAAAAATATTGATGGATACTTCTTGTTTCTAAAATCCATAAAAGCTCTCCTTTTATAAACTTTCCCTTTGTTTTCGTCTGCCTAGCTGCACTCGTTCTTGAGGAGTATCTTCTTCAATAACAGTGCTGGTGACTTTGTGTCCTTTGATGAGAATGGGGAATTAGCAGGTGGATTTGATATTATTAACTGGGTTACCTTTCCAAACCAAACCTTCTCCCGAGTGAAAGTAGGAAAGATAGTTCCACAAGAGTCACAAAATGTAGACTTCAGCATGGATGAGGGAGCCATCACATGGCACAGATCCTTTAATCAGGTGGGACCATTGGATTTTTAAAAATGCGGTATTGTAGGAGTAAATTATACTGACCCAAGTGAGATTTACATCTCAGAAGACAAGGGGAGGCTACGTTACCCATTTGTTTTGAAAGATTTAATGTCTTGTGGTGCTTCTCTGAGCCTAATAATGTATATGCTTCCTATTTTACCTTCTTTGTCAACTCCCTGTATTTCAAAGTCTGTTGTCTTCTCTGTCCTCTCTCCATCCTCCATCTTTAAAATTCAATATCCCTTCTCATTCACTCCCAAAATTTACATTACAGTTTATTTATTTATACAACATGCCTTTCTGGAATAATGTTAATCAGCCAACTGATGTCATTTTGGTTAAAACTGTGTTGTTTACAAGGCACGAGAGAGCTACATTTTCTCCTCTTTTTATGGCTAGGTGCTGCCCCTTGCCTTGTGTAATGATCGCTGCCAGCCAGGCTACAGCAGGAAAAAGAAGGAGGGGTTGCCATTTTGTTGCTATGATTGTGCTTCATGTCCACATGGGATGATTTCAAATCAAACGGGTAGGATTACTATTACTATTTTGAACATTGTACCACTAAGTGTTCTGACCAACTCTAGCTAAGGGCACAACCAAAGCCAATGTTTCTGATCACTATCTCCAGATGAAGGACAGAGTAGATGAAAAATCCATGCACTTTAGGCCCATCGAAACGTAGAGCCTATTGTGGATTAAGCATAGTGACTGCAGATTGTACAAACAGTTTTTAATATCCACTTATCTCTGATATTTTCCCCAACTTATTTGTTGGAACTCATATATTACTCATTTGATTTTTTCAGATGTGGATTATTGTTTCCAATGCCAAGATGACCAATTTCCAAACAAGGACAGAGATCAGTGCATCCCCAAACGCCAACATTTTCTTTCCTACACAGAACCTTTAGGGTTCGTTTTAGCTTCCTTAGCTCTGGTGTTTTCTCTGCTCACAGCTTTGATACTTGGCGTCTTCTCTAGGAATGGGGACACTCCCATTGTCAAAGCCAACAACCGGGACCTCACCTACACTCTGCTTACTTCCCTCTTGCTCTGCTTCCTCTGCTCCTTGCTGTTCATTGGCCAGCCTCACCCAGTGAGCTGCTCTTTACGACAAGCTGCTTTTGGCATCATCTTCTCCATTGCTGTGTCTTGTGTCTTGGCCAAAACCATCACGGTGGTTCTGGCTTTCATGGCCACCAAACCAGGATCCAGGATGAGGAAATGGGTGGGGAAATCTCTCACAAACTCGGTTCTTCTTGCTTGCTGCTCAGTTCAAACCAGCATTTGTGCTGCTTGGCTCTGTACGGCTCCTCCATTCCCAGATGTGGACATGAACTCTCTGCTGGAGGAAATCATTGTGGAATGCAACGAAGGTTCTGTCGCGATGTTTTATTCTGTCCTGGGTTATCTGGGATTCCTGGCCATGGTCAGCTTCACTATGGCTTTCCTGGCCAAGAGGTTGCCGGACAGTTTCAACGAAGCCAAGTTCATCACCTTCAGCATGTTGGTGTTCTGCAGCGTTTGGCTGTCCTTTGTTCCCTCTTATCTGAGCACCAAAGGAAAGCAGATGGTGGCTGTGGAGGTCTTTTGCATCTTGGCCTCCAGCGCAGGTTTGCTGGGTTGTATCTTTTCCCCCAAATTGTACATCATTCTTCTGAGGCCCGACTTGAACAGCAAAGACCACTTAATTCTGAGAAGCAAATAGGAATCAACTTGCATTAATGCTTTTAATTATTGCATTGTTTGCTGGCATTTATTGAATGAAAAGCAGAAAAAGTAATTCCTTGTATTTCTCAACTCTTATCCTTTTCATTCTTAGAAATAGCCTCCAACCTACATCTGTAGCAAATAAAGCTGAGACCAATTTTTAACTCCATGAAGTTGTTCTGTCACTTTGTTATCTTGCCAATACACTGATCTTCCATTCATAGGGTGCTAAAGGTATATCCCTTCATGGGGAGACATCATCAGCGTGAAACACGTAACTTCTGCCAAGGCTATACTTTATATATTTAGGTAAAAGCTATATTGTATTTATTTATATGTAATCAAGAAAGGCTGCTGATCTCAGAATGTAGCTGCAAAAGCCTGTATAACATGGCAGAACATTATGGACAATTAAGAGGTTGCATTTTTAATCCTTTCTGTCACCCTCCACCTGTGGATACACATGTCTGTACACATCCACCTGGCTTCACAATGTAAAGTTGTCACATTTCCAAGTGGGGCTTCAAAACAATTGAATGACATTTGTTACCCGCTGGTCCTCATCTGCCTACAAATGAGACCCAGATTCTCTGAGTTTATCTTCTCCATGTAGGGCAGATACAGAGTGGCTGTACTGAAGAACATTTCAGCTGTCAGGAGAACCTACAAAACCCCGCACAAAGTGCTTTTCAAGTGCTGATGATGTTCTGATAGTTCAGGCTTGCAAAGCTGCATTCATGAAACTATGGAAACCCCAACAAACATCTCTTGGGGGGCCCTGCATAGCTCCATATGTAGCTTTGTGAGGCCCCAAAGATCAGCTGATAGCAGGAGCTTGCAGAGCACCATGTTTGCTGAGTTTCAGGCCCAAGGACCAGCTGATGATTCATGTGGGGAAAATGGGTTCTCTGATGTCTCTGTGATACCAGATGATGGAGAGGTATGCTGCCCCACCCCCATGACACCTATGGCCCATGGGGGATGTGGGAGATGAGGATCCAGGTCACCCCTCACATCAAGTGCCCCATAAGATCACAAGATCAACCATGTTGTTTACAATAAAGCTTTAGCCAGGCATAGGCAAACTCGGCCCTCCAGATGTTTTGGGACTACAATTCCCATCATCCGTAGCTAACAGGACCAGTGGTCAGGGATGATGGGAGTTGTAGTCACAAAACATCTGGAGGGCCAAGTTTGACTCTCCATAAACTTATTGCTCTCCCTACTAAGAGGACCAGCTGAGACTTTGGCTGTGATATGATAAACATGCTCCCCACCCCTAAATCACTGAGAAGCTGATTATCAAAGAAATCTCCTGTAATTATCAAAGAAATCATGATCATTTCTTTGACTCTCTGGGGAGTTCCAGTAGCTGCATGAAAACTATGAATCAAAACTGGGAGATACTATTAATATCTCCTGTGATGTTCAGAGCTTCGCCTTACACCAAGGGCTCTGTCAGACTGATCACTCATTCTTTTCCCCGCAAAAATCCGGCTTTCGTAACCATTCCGGTTACGAAAGATGACAATGTGCAAAGAGATGAATTGTTGCCTAAAAAATTCCTCTTCCTCCTACCATGCTGTGTGCAGGATGGTACTTTCCATGATGTTGGCGTCAGTGCTCCTTCCTCCAGATGAGTGCAAGGCTGCAGTTGCTCCCTGTTCCATCCGTGACCCTCTTCCTATTCTTCACAAATATTTCCAGTCTGGAGATCTTGTTATTGCTGGCATTATGTCTCAAATCTATATAACTTCAAGCATAGCCTTCAATGAACCTCCTACACCTGAACTCTTCGATGACATTCTGTAAGGAAGTGTGTGTGTGTGTGTGTGTGTGTGTGTGTGTGTGTGTGTGTGTGTCTGTGTCTGCTTTAAAACCGTATTGTATATCTGTAATGAATATATTTCTGCATTTGACATATGATGAAGGTGATGCTCATTACACTAGTGGTCAAAATGGTGGAAAACTTTAGGCAAAGCTGTATTTCTAAGGGCTGATGGCTCATAAGAAAAGTATTAAATTAGAATGAACCTCTGCAGTATATCATTAGAAAGATAATCTAATGCAGAATATAATGCCAAAAGCTGTGTTGAATAGCCCTGACCTGAATCCAACAGAAAATCTGTGGAGCTGATTAAATAAACTTTTAGTCAGAAGCAACAAAAGAATAAAGCACAATTTTTAGAAACAATCTTGGTTTCACATTAAACCCCCTGGTGAATTAAAATATTTTGTTTACTCCATGGGATGCCACTGTAGAGCTGCAATTGCAGCAAAAAGTTTCTATGCTAACATAAATTGTGAAAAGTTATGAAATAACCTTATCATGGTTTTCTGTGCATAACTTTTTGTTTGTCTATTTGCTTGCTTTGGTGATCACTTGTAGCTGAGTAAAATTTGTCTTCCATGAAGATGGTTTTAACAGTGAGTCCGTATGTGACTGTGGAGACCAATTCTGGATCCACATGTCCTTCCATAGTGAGGACCTAGATTTCTTTCTTTTCTTTTTTTAATAAATTTTTTATTGGTTTTTCCACACATAATACAAAACAATACAACACAATACATGGACATACAAACATATAAACACATATACTTTCTTAACCTTTCTTTTCTTGAACCTTCTTTCAGCGACTTCCCCATACCTCCCCTTTCTGCATCCCTGTTATCAATCTTTTCAGCATCCCCTAATTTCAATATAACACTTTCTTTAGATCTTATTTCTCATATCCAATTGTTAATCGCTGCAATTCTATTTTGCATTACCCAAAACATTTTAGCATTCATTAATTTTACAACAGTTCTTAAGATAGATTTTAAATTTCTTCCAATCTTCTTCCACCGTCTCTTTCCCTTGGTCTCGGATTCTGCCGGTCATCTCCGCCAGTCCCATGTAGTCTATTACCTTGGTCTGCCATTCTTCCAGTGTGGGTAGTTCTTGTGTCTTCCAATACTTTGCTAACAATACTCTTGCTGCTGTTGTAGCGTACATAAAAAACGTCCTATCTTTCCTTGACACCAATTGGCCTACCATGCCCAGGAGAAAGGCTTCTGGTTTCTTCACGAACGTGCATTTAAGCACCTTTTTCATTTCATTATAAATCATTTCCCAGAATACCTTAATCCTTGGGCACGTCCACCAAAGGTGGTAGAAAGTACCTTCAGTTTCCTTACATTTCCAGCATTTATTACTGGGCATATGATAAATTTTTGCAAGCTTGACTGGGGTCATGTACCACCTATAAATCATTTTCATGATGTTCTCTCTCAAGGCATTACATGCCGTGAACTTTATGCCGGTGGTCCATAACTGTTCCCAGTCAGCAAACATAATGTTGTGACCAATGTCTTGTGCCCATTTAATCATAGCTGATTTAACCGTCTCGTCTTGTGTATTCCATTTCAACAGCAAGCTATACATTCTTGACAAATTCTTAGTATTGGGTTCCAATAGCTCTGTTTCTAGTTTTGACTTCTCCACCTGGAAGCCAATTTTCCTGTCCTGTTTGAAAACTTCATTTATCTGATAATAATGAAGCCAATCTCTTACCTTTGACTTCAATTTCTCATAGCTCTGCAGTTTTACTTTTCCCTCCTCCTGTTCTACAATTTCCCAGTACTTTGGCCATTTGGATTCCATATTAAGTTTTTTCACTTCCTTAGCTTCCATTGGTGACAGCCACCTAGGGGTTTTGTTTTCCAACAAATCTTTATATCGAATCCAAACATTGTACAATGCTTTCCTAACCATGTGATTCTTAAAGCCTTGATGAATTTTTACCTTGTCATACCATATATATGCATGCCAGCCGAATCTGTTGTTAAACCCTTCCAAGTCCAAAATGTCTGTGTTTTCAAGAAGCAGCCAACTTTTCAGCCAGCAAAACGCCGCTGATTCATAATACAGCTTTAAGTCTGGCAGGGCAAACCCCCCTCTTTCTTTTGCATCAGTTAATATCTTAAATTTTATTCTGGGCTTTTTGCCCTGCCAGACAAATCTAGATATATATTTTTGCCACCTCTTGAAACAATCCATTTTGTCTAAAATCTGCAATGTTTGAAACAAAAACAACATTCTAGGCAGGACATTCATCTTAATAACAGCAATTCGGCCTAACAAGGAAAGTCTCAAATTTGACCATACTTCTAGATCTTTCTTAATTTCTGACCAGCATTTCTCATAATTATCTTTAAATAGGTTCACATTCTTAGATGTCAAATTAATCCCTAGGTATTTCACCTTCTTTGCTACCGTCAAACCAGTTTCACTCTGAAACTTCTCCCTTTCAGCAGCTGTTAGGTTTTTATCCAATACTTTCGTTTTCTGTTTGTTCAATTTAAAACCTGCTACTTGACCAAATACTTGTATTAGTTCTAACACTCTTTTCGTACTAGTGTCTGGCTCTTGTAAAGTTAAAACCAAGTCATCTGCAAATGCTCTCAGTTTATACTGTTTAGCTCCGACCTGAATCCCTTTAACCAGCTGATCCTCTCTAATCATGTTTAGTAAAATCTCCAGGACAGATATAAAAAGTAGTGGGGATATTGGGCATCCCTGTTGTGTCCCTTTTTCAATAGCAAATTCTTCTGTAACCACATTATTTACAATCAGTTTTGCTTTTTGTTCGGAATAAATTGCACTTATACCATTTTCAAAACCTTGGCCTACCCCCATCCCTTGGAGATTCTTTTTCATAAAACTCCAAGAAATATTGTCAAAGGCTTTCTCCGCATCCACAAATATTAATACTGCCTTAGTATTAATATTAACTTCCAGTAACTCCATAATGTCTATTATATTTCTCACATTGTCTGACAAATGTCTTCCTGGAAGAAAGCCCGCTTGGTCTTTATGAATCTCCCCCACCAAAACTCTTTTCAATCTTTTTGCCAAAATGTCTGCAAAAATTTTATAATCCACATTAAGTAATGATATAGGGCGGTAGTTCTTGACCTGGTTCTTCTCAGTCTCTGTCTTTGGTATAAGTGTGATATAAGCTTCTTTCCACGATTCAGGTGCCTTCTTCCCCTCCAAAATTTCGTTACAGACCTCCTTCAACGGTTGCATAAGCCATTCTTTCAAAGCTTTGTAGTATCTGGAGGTCAGTCCGTCAGGTCCTGGAGATTTCCCCAATTGCATATTTTGAATGGCTCCCTCAATTTCTTGATCAGTTATCTTCTGGTTCAAAATCATTCTGCTTTGTTCAGAAATTTTTTGTAATCCATATTTTTTAAGAAATTCTTCAATTTCTTTTTCGTTCGCCGGCCCTTGTGCATAGAGTCTCCTGAAATAGCTCTGAAAACAGTTTCTAATCTCGTTTGGTTTATAGATGTTCTTTCCCTCCACTTCTAGATTGGTAACCGTATTCTGTTTTTGTCTCTTCTTCAGTTGCCATGCCAAAAGTTTCCCACATTTATCTGCCGATTCAAATGTCTTTTGTCTCATTTGTTTTATTTTCCATTCTATCTCTTGATTCATCAGTTCCATATATTGTCTTTGGTGAAACTTAATTTCTCTCAAAATTTCATGAGATTTTGGTTTAGATCTCAATCTTTTTTCTCCTTCTTTTATCTTTTCCATGATCTTATCCTTTCTCTCATTTTGTCTCTTCCTTTTTATGGCATTCTGTTGTATTAAGAATCCTCTCATGACAGCTTTACTTGCGTCCCAAACTATTCTTTTTTCCACTTCTGTTCTCAGATTTATCTCAAAATAGTCCTTAACCGCCTTCTGGGCCTTTTTATATATCTCTTCATCTCTAAATAGGGAGTCATTCATCCTCCATCTGAAGGAACCAGCTGTTGTTGGGTTCATTTCCATCTTTACAGCATTATGGTCGGAGCAAGTCTTTGGGCAGATTTCCACTTTCTTGATCTTTGATGCCATCCCACTAGTTATCCATATTTGGTCAATTCTAGTCCAAGTCATTTTTGCTTCAGAGAAAAATGTTCCCTCTCTCTCGAGAGGGTTCCTTGTTCTCCAAATGTCAATCAGGTTCATATTGTCAGTCATTTCAAAAAAGGTCTTAGGTAGTCTCCCATCCTTGGAGATCACCTGTTTTTGTGCTTTGTCCATATTTGTAGAGACCACTCCATTCATGTCTCCCATTAATATTACATTGTAATCCAAAAAGTCTATTAGCATCTCATGCAATTTCTTGAAGAATTCTGACTTCCCTTCGTTTGGTGCGTAAACTCCTATTATCAATAGTTTTTCTCCTTGTACTTGAATTTCAATTGCCAAATACCTTCCTTGTTCATCTTTAAATATTAATTTAGGGGTCAATTTCTCCTTTGCATAAATCACCACTCCTCTTTTCTTCACTTTATCCGACGAAATAAATTCTTGTCCTAATCTTTTATTAATAAGTAATTTTCGATGTACTCTAGTCACATGGGTTTCCTGTAAACAAATCAAGTCCAATTGTTCTTTTTTTAGGATGTGAAAGACTTCTCGTCTCTTCCTAGGAAGATTCAAACCATTACAATTCCAACTTAGAAAATGCAGAGACATCTTGTTATTTATTTGGTTACCCCTCCAACAGCACCAGGGAGATCTTCTTCCGATGATTTTTTAGCTCCAAAAGATAAGTTTGAAATATCTGGTAGATTTTCTGAGTCCGTAGGTTCCGCCGTTTCCTTGAGAAGATCCTCCTCATTCCTTGTCATGAACTGTTCTTTATCTTGCACTGTTTTTATCTTGATTTTCTTTCCTTTGTAGTTAAAAGACAGGCCTTGTGGGAACTCCCATCTGAATAGAATGTTGTTCTTTCTCAATAGAGTGACCAAATCCTTGTAATGTGTCCTCGCTTCCAGGATATTTTTAGGGATATCTGTAAAAATCTGCACACGCGAGTCTTCAATTTCCAGAGCTGTTTGAAAGTGTAAATTCAATATCTTATCTCTCTCCTCCTGAGATCTCAGAGTTATAAGGCAATCTCTTGGGCTCTTTCTGTTCTGTTTCCTTCCCAGTCTGAAAGCAGTTGTTATCTTAAATTCCTCCTCTTTCAGGCTGTCCTGCCAAAAGTCCAGAAATTCTTTTGTCAGATAGTCTATCAAATTGTCCTTTTCATTTTCTGGGATCAATCTCAGTCTCAAATTTTTATTTTTTCTCTGTAATTCCAATAAAGACAGGGCAGCATCATGTTCTTCCAGCTTTTTACAGACTGGTACTATCTTTTCCTGTGTATTTCCTGCAGAAAGTTTTGCTTCCTCTGCCGAAATTTTTGCCTCCTCTGCAATCTTCCTAGTTATTTCATTCTCTTGAACTAATTTATTTATAGTCTCTGTATTCAGATCCAATTTTGTTGATAATTCCTTCAACTGTTTGGAATTTTCAGTGCTCTGCTTTGTTAGCCCTTCTAGAGTTTCATTTATCTTGACTAATGCCTTTGTTATTGTTACTGTATCCATGGAGGGAGTTAAAGGGGCTGCAGGTGGTACAATTGAAGCTCTTCTCTTTTGTTCAACTTTACTCTTAGCCCTTGTTATTCTTTCCTCTGTTGGGCCACTTATATCCCAAGGTCTTTCCCACGAGAATCACTTTCAGCTGGAAATTTCCACAACCTTACAGTGAAAAGTAATGGCTATTTTCCTACAGCCTCTAGATGGAGCAGTTCAAAGCTTCCAATACAAAGTAACAAAAGTTCCCTTCCTAGGTAAACAAAGGTAGCAACCAAATATCCAATATCTTCCAAAATGTCAAATTGTATCTTTCCAAAGTTCCAAATTTGTAGCAAGTCAGGTCTTTAATTGTAATCCAGCAAAGCGCCTACTTTGTAACAAGTCTCAAATGACAGTTCTCAGTCCCGGTAACTCACTTCCAGGCAGTCCTCCCCAAGGGTTTAAAACGGCAGAGCTTTGCCCTTCTAAGCTTCTTTCATGCAGGTACGACAGATCATAAATCTTCCCCCCCTGCCCCTGCCTGCTAAGGGGGGGAACTGAGTCCAATGCCTGAGTCCGTCACTTTTAAAACGCTTTCTGTCAATTGCAGCTTCTTGTTTCGATGCTTTATTTACATGCAGTCCGGAGAAGGCAGACTTCCTTAATTTTTACCCTCTCCGCTTTCAGCCAATTTGTAATAATTTCCTTTTAAATTTGTTGCTCAGTCTTACTCACGGTAGTCCAATTTGTAATCCAAATGTCAGGAAGAAGTCGGCGCTCTCCGTCAATGGCGACGCGGCTTCACTTCACGGGCTGGGTAGCGGCTCTCAGCACCGCGCTCCCCGCTGCCACTCCGGAGCCTTTAAAAAGGCTCCTTTGCAGTAAAGGGGGGCGCTTAAGGTGCCCGCCGAGCCTCCTTGCTCTCAGGCTTCTGCGCCTGAGATTTTAGGGGTCCCCGCTTCGCCGTAGCGGTCAGACCCGAACTCGTGAAGCAGCCTCCCTGAGCGGAGCTCAGCGAGAGGCGGCCATTAGCGCTGGCGCCAACCGGAAGTCTCTTTGCACGTTTCTCACTTCCATCCTGAGTTCAAGTGCCTTCAATGTCCTTTACACCTTTGGTAAAAGCTGTTCTCCCAGCCAGTATTTCCCAATTGTCTGTGTTTATACTACATTTTTTTTTAGATTGGCCTTAAGGGAGTTTTTAAACCTCTTTTGTTGACCACCAGCATGGTGCTTTCCATATTAAAGTTTGGAATAGAGTAGTTGCTTTGGAAGACGATAATCAGGCAAAATGACCTGTCCAACAAAGTTGATTTTGAAGAATCATTTCTTCGATACTGGTGATCTTTGCTTCACCCAGTACACTGACATTAGTTTGCCTGTCTTCCCAAGCGATGTGTAGAAAATTTCAGAGACACCGTTGATGGAATCTTTCGAGGAATTGGAGATGGCATTTATAAGTGGTCTCTGTTTCACAAGAATAAAGTGAGGTTGGTAGTACAATTGCTTTGTAAACAAGCATTTTGTTCTCCATGCAAATGTCCCGGTTCTCAAACACCCTGCAGGAGAAAGCGCACTTGCAGACCTCAGACGGTGCAGGATTTTGGCATCAATGTCAGCCCTTGTGGAAAGATAACTGCCCAGGTAGGCGAAGTGATCAACACTTTCCAACCTTACACCACTGAGTTTGATTAGTGACGGTACATAGAGGTTGTTTTGTTCTTGTCGGTGAAGCACTTTGGTTTTTGGGATGTTGTGCGTGTAGGATCAAGGCAATGGAAATAATAAATAGAGTTGGGGCAATAACACAACCCTGTTTAACACCTGATCCCACTGTGAATGGTTCACTTTGAGAGCCATCGTTATCTGCAATTGTTGCAGTCAAATAATCATGGAGGAGATGAATGATGTTCACAAATTCATCTGGGCAGCCTATTTTCAGAAGGACAGTCCACAGGGCATTACGATTCACAGTGTCAAAGGCTTTAGTCAGGTCAATAAACGCCATATACAGGGGTTGGTTTTGCTCTCTGATTTTTCTTGTAGCTGTCAAGTGGTGAAAATCATGTCCACTGTCCCCCTAGAAGGCTATAAAAGGCTATAAAAGGTTTGTAATCCGGAGGGTTCATGAAGGAGAAGTTGTTACAGCCGCCATCTTCGGCGTCTCCTCTCCCCCCTAGAAGGTCAAAAACCATTTTGGGATTCAGGAAGGGTAGCCTTGGATATTGTTAGGAGACGGTTTCCTAAGATCCTTACAAGAATTTTGCCGGCTGCAGCTAATGAAGAGATGCCTCAATAGCAATTCCGCTAATAGGATCTTGAAGGGCTTGATTATTATGGTATTAATCTAAATAATACTGATGTTATGAGCCAGAGATACATACATACTTTCCAAAATGTTTTCACAATATTGGCCACAGGTGTATGATGATTCCTACCAACTTTTTCCTTCCACAAAGTTCTGAGAGATTAGGGCAGACCTGAAAACACAAACCCACTTCTGCAGTGTGTGATAACCTTTTTCTTCTTATACGGTAGACTTATACCAATGTTCAGTTTTTCTAAAAAAAGTTTGCAAGGCAGCATAAAAAGTAACATCCCCATTCACTTGGTTAAGGCTTTCTGCTCATTTACCATGGTGAGCTAAGGATTTCTTATTTAATATATGACTTTAATCAAAGCCAAGTGGTAATTCATTCAGACTTAGAGGTGATTTTATTATAAGCTTTTGTTAACCAGACTTTCTCCTCCTCCTCCGTAGAACAGAAATAGTAGCAGTTAGGGCCAGGCCGCCTATCAGGTGGCAGGAGTTAGATGTTCAGGGTAGTGAAACATCCAGGTTTGTGTTTCAATATATCCATACACTTTCTATGCTTGTGAATGTGAATTGTTATGCACTATGTTGCGCTCAATACAGACCAATGACACAACTCTACCAGCATATCCTGGCTTTGGCATTTGCTGTGAAAGAGATAAATGAAAATCCCCAAATATTGCTCAATATGTCTCTGGGTTTCCACATCTATAACAGCCATTTCAGTGCAAGCTGGACCTACCAAGCCTCCATGGAACTTCTCTCTAGCCAAGAAGGACTCCTCCCCAACTACAAGTGTGATGTTCAGGAGACTCCAAAGGCTGTCATTGGGGGGCCAAAACCTGATTTATGTCTCCACATGTCAACCATCCTGTCTATGTACAAGATGCCAAGGGTAAGAGGTTTGCATGGAATATGGATCATAATGAAAGCCATTTACAGTTGTCTTTGACTAAGACTCATTGGGTTCCCAGCTGGTAATTGAATGTTTTTGTGACCCACCATCTTGAGGAACAATATATCAAGGGAATGGCAAATAGTGGGTATAGGTTGGTATTTTTCAACCAAAAATGCGGGTTGTGGAAAATATATCTGCTTCAGTTCCACACCTCCTGAAAAACTCAGGTGGAAGAATTCCTCATTGGACACTTTACTTCTGTGCAGGACTGTAACAAAACGTCTGCTGCCTGTGGTAGCACAACTGTATGCTTGCTATGCCGGGCTGAAAGATCACTTGTATATTTCCCAAAAGAACTTTAACATTCCAAATCAAGAGAAATAAGTGATATTTGAATCCTACTGAAGCAGATCCCCCTCAGTAAAACTCTGTAACCACCATGGGTTATCTGGCGTGTGTGAGGTAAAGGTCAACTTCAGGCAGAAGTTGAACAAATAAGAAAGATTTATTTTGCAGAATAAAGTTGGTAAGACAAAAGATGTATCAGGAGATAAAGTATCCTCACAACTCTATTTCTCCTTCATCAAACTTAGCCCTCCAGTTAACTTTTGCCTGAAAACTCTTAAAGTACTCCAAACACTGTCGTGCTATCTAAGCTCAGGGGCTCCTTTCTCTAGCTATAAACATTTTCCTCAGGGTGGCTCCACCCCCTTGCTGACTGGCTGTCTTGGTAGCCATTTACCTGTTCTTTCCTTTATCCTCCTTTGCATATGAAAGACAGCAAATTCTGCCGTAAACATAACTGCATAATTCTTCTATTTGATGAAAATACGTTAATACCTTAGTATTTCCCCAAATTGCAGATTATAAATTAAGAGATATACAGTGGTACCTCGGGTTACGAACTTAATTCGTTCCGGAGGTCCGTTCTTAACCCAAAACTGTTCTTAACCTGAGGGGCGCTTTAGCTAATGGGGCCTACCGCTGCTGGCGCGCTGCTGGCGCACAATTGCCATTCTCATCCCGGGGCAAAGTTTGCAATCCGAGGTACTATTTCCAGGTTAGCGGAGTTTGTGACTGGAAGCGTTTGTAGCCCGAGGTACCACTGTAAACAAAAAAATTAATCCCCCTGGTTAATACATTGAAATCTGGTTTGAGGGTTTTGATATCATCATTTGTTATCATCTTTCCTCCCTTGATTTTATTAATGACCCTTTTCAGCTCATCTATGGCTCTTCTCCTGTGACGACTAATGACGTTCAAGCTCTTTTCACCCACTGGATATTCCCAGATGGGACTCAGCAATACGAGGGGCTCCTCCAGTTACTGCTGCATTTCCGTTGGATGTGGATTGGTGTGCTTTTTCTCCATGGTGACACTGGAGAGAGATTTGTACAAAATGTTCTCCCCATCTTTGCCCAGAAGGGTATCTGCTTTGATTTTATAGAAAGTTTCCCTAAGGTTACCTCTTCTGGTGAGTTTGATGAATTGGTGGAAGAAGGTTCGAAAACATTGAACATTATTGTGGGAAGTACTGCCAATGCTGTGGTTGTACATGGTGAAATTCATACAATTATGGTAATGAGAACACTACCCAGGCTTGCAGAAACGAATGATGTGCCAATGCCAGGAAATACAAAAGTCTGGATTATGATAGCCCAGATGGATTTCACCTCATTTCCCTTTCAAAGAGGTTGGGACATCACATTCCTCCATGGGGCTCTATCCTTTGCAGTTCACTCTGAGGATCTTCCAGGATTCCAGAAATTTATTCAGATGAGAAATCCTACCTTGGAAAAAGAAGATGGCTTTCTCAGGGTTTTCTGGGAAGAGGCATTTAATTGTGGTTTCCCTGACCCTTCTTCAGAGAAGAAAGATGACAAACTCTGTACTGGGGAGGAGAATATTGAGAGCCTTCCTGGGTCTGTTTTTGAAACGAGCATGACAGCCCACAGCTACAGCATTTACAATGCAATCTATATTTTGGCACATGCTTTGCACACCATGCAGTCCACCAAATTAAATTGGAGAGCAATGGCAGGTGGAGCAAGATGGAAACTTACAGATCAACAGCCGTGGCAGGTAATGTTGTCTTCCAGTTAATACAGATGTCTGTTATCAACTCTGGAGCTCAGCCAAAGGAGGGACTTTTCCTGAATACCTCTTCAGTAGGCGGTATTCTCTTTCCTCTTTCCTCTCAGGGAGGAAATGTCTATGCACTAATGGTTAGGATAACATAATGGATGAAATTCTGCCATCACTTTAAAGTGGGTTCAGTTGTCCTTGGAATAGCAAAATGTGGCTATAGATTGCTAGGTACAGGATAACAAACTATCACAATTTGTGCAAAGGCAGCCCTCTATGCATGGAAAGTGATGAGCAGCTTATCTACACAGCTTATCCTCCTATCTGAAGGTACATGCTGTCTAATATTTGTGGTCTAAGTTCTATGAAATTTAGGCTAAGACTAATTGTAATTCTCAAAAGAACCACATCTCACCACCACAATAAACATTGCTACGATTGAAAGTATCCTTCACAAAACATTTAAAATAAATCTTGTGTTCCGCAATGTTGCTCTTTTGTATATGCTCATGAGCAGGGCTTTTTTCAGCCGGAACTCAGGGGAGCTCAGTTCTCTCTCCTCTCAGGGGGCGCCATTGCCATTCCAAGGGAACGAGGGAGGCGTTTGTGGTGAGATCCAGCACCTCTGTTTCTAGAAAGCAGCACTGCTCATTAATTCCTTTTTCCCTTTTAGCTCCATCCATTTTTGAAGAAGAGACTCATTAAAAACACAGAGAGAAAGACACTAAGATACATCTTTTAGAGACCATGAACTATACCTCTTAAATGCTAAAGATAAGCACTCTATTTCTACCAATATTACTAATATTTAATTATATTTGGCATCTTCATTAATTGCTTATTTCCTCTTCAATCTTAGGTCCACCACTTTCTGGGAAGTGTTTCATTTAATAATAGTGTTGGGGAGGAAGTTTCCTTTGACCAAAATGGGGAATTAGTAGCTGGATTGGATGTAATAAATTGGGTCACATTCCCAAATCAGTCCTTTCTGAGAGTCAAAGTTGGAGCAATGGACTCACAAGCTCCCCCAGAAAAGAGGTTAACCATTCATGATGATGGTATCATGTGGCCCAACTGGTTCAACCAGGTAAGAATCTGTTTAGGTTTTCTCTAGTTTTTTGCTCAGTGTCTCAAACTGTCTCATTGCAACACATTGAATCATCAATTATCAGAATTATCAGACTTGATCTGTGAAGGAAATATCAGGCTGAAGCACTGATAAAAGGAAAGCTATCTTATTTCTAGCTCTATCTAACACATGAAATACCTGAAATCGCAAGGGGTTTGCTGAATGTCAAATGTTGCTGTACGTTAGCCATATTTCTAAGCCAGTAGAATGGTCCAAGAAGGTAAGACAAGAGATCATCGCCCTTCACAAAAAAGATACAAGTATACAAAAAGAAAACAAATGCACTGAATGTTCCCAGAGAAACCATTGGAAGCATAGTTTGCAAGTTCCAAGTTAAAGGAACAGTGGTTAGACTACCTCGACGGGGCAGAATTTCAATAATTTCTATTGCAACTGTCAGTCAAAAACACTTGAGAAATTTCATTAGATTGTGACCCAATAAGCTTTCACCTGAACATTTTCTAAAATGATAAGATTTTTGTTGTTTAGTCGTTTAGTCATGTCCGACTCTTCGTGACCCCATGGACCAGAGCACGCCAGGCACTCCTGTCTTTCACTGTCTCCCGCAGTTTGGTCAAACTCATGCTGGTAGCTTTGAGAACACTGTCCCACCATTTCATCCTCGTCCCAAACGATTTCCTTCTTTCATCTCATCCTCGTCCCAAACGATTTCCTTCTTTCATTTATGAACAGGCACAACCCACTTCTCTGTGTAATGAGAATTGTCATGTAGGTTATAGAAAGAACAAGAAGGAAGGAAAGCCATTCTGCTGCTATGATTGCCTTCCATGTCCAGAAGGGAAGATCTCAAACAAGGAGGGTAAGGAATGCATCACACGCTTTAATTTTACCTGTGCATCAGAAGCTCCTTTCTCTAGTGGGAAAACAGTATGGAAGTAGCAAATATATATTCTGGCATTTCTTAGATGCATTGTGACAATCTGGGGACAGAATATCTTTTTTAAAAATAAGATTTGTTTCTTCCATTTTCTTTTTCAGACATGGACGACTGTTCAGAATGCCCTGGAGATCAGTATGCAAACAATGAACAGAATGGTTGCCTCCCCAAAGACAAAACATTCTTGTCTTATGGAGAACCGTTGGGGATCAGTTTGGCCACGTTTGCCCTCTTCTTTTCCTTCATCACAGCTTTGGTGCTTCAAATATTCACAAAGCACAGAGATACTCCCATAGTCAAAGCCAACAACCGCAACCTCACTTATATTCTCCTCCTTTTCCTCCTGCTTTCCTTCCTTTGTGCTCTGCTCTTCATTGGCCAGCCTGAAGAAGTCACCTGCCTCCTTCGACAAACTGCTTTTGGCATGATCTTCTCAGTGGCAATTTCTTGCATCTTGGCCAAAACTGCCATTGTGGTTCTAGCTTTCATGGCCACCAAGCCAGGGTCCCGAATGAGGAAGTGGGTAGGGAAGCCACTGGGCACCCCAATTGTTCTTTCCTGCTCCCTTATGCAAGTGACAATTTGTACAGTGTGGCTGGCAACCTCTCCTCCATTCCCAGATGTTGACATGCATTCAATGACTGAAGAAATAATACTAGAATGTAATGAGGGTTCCACTATCATGTTTTATTGTGTCCTGGGATTCATGGGTTTACTGGCCATAGTCAGCTTCACGGTGGCTTTCCTAGCTAGAAAGTTGCCGGACAGTTTCAATGAAGCCAAATTCATCACCTTCAGCATGTTGGTGTTTTGCAGTGTGTGGCTCTCCTTTGTTCCAACCTACTTGAGCACCAAGGGCAAATACATGGTGGCTGTGGAGATCTTCTCCATCTTGGCCTCCAGTTGTGGGTTACTGGGCTGCATCTTTATCCCTAAATGCTATGTTATTTTACTGAGGCCTGAGCTGAACAACAGGGAGCAGCTAATAAGAAGGCAGTTTTAAATAATCCAGAAGTCTTAATCATGCTCGTAATTTTTGGTGTCTGTTATTGCTATTTTATTTACATGTATGTCATTAGAAATTAAGGATATTCATGCCCCTTGAAATTAAAGAATCAACAAATAAACAAATATTTGAAGAATTAAAATGTAAATGATAAAAATGATCTGGAGCAGCTCCAAGAATTCCTTTGGGAATCATGCTCGCAATTCTGGGTGTCTGTTATTGCTATTTTAATTACGTATATGTAATTAGAAATCTGGGATACTCATGTCCCACTGCTTTGCAAGCATGAACTATCAGCTCATCACTAGCACTTGTAAAGCACTTTGCACAGGTGCTCCTGACATCTTATTGAGCCTACAAACCCCCATCAGCCCAGCCACTCTTTATCTGTCCCACAGCTGACATCACGAGAAGCCAAAGAGTGCCAGAAATTGCCACAAGTAGCTGTTCTTTAAAGTGACAGAAGAGACTAATAGGAGATTTGAGAGCTGTTTTTCCTCTTAAATAGGGAATACATAAAGAAGCATCTTCCTCTCCCGGATCAAATTAAAACCAAAAAACACTTCAGAAGGACTACCCACTTGTACTATTTCATTTATATTGCACCATAAGACATGTTTCCTGGACACTTCACAAGAAAGTACAACAGCTAAATTGAAATACAGTGGTACCTCAGGTTAAGTACTTAATTCATTCTGGAGGTCCGTTCTTAACCTGAAACTGTTCTTAACCTGAAGCACCACTTTAGCTAATGGGGGCTCCTGCTGCTGCCGTGCCGCCGGAGCACGATTTCTGTTCTCATCCTGAAGCAAAGTTCTTAACCTGAAGCACTATTTCTGGATTAGCGGAGTCTGTAACCTGAAGCGTATGTAACCTGAAGCGTATGTAACCCGAGGTACCACTGTACAAAATAATAATAAACAATTGCAGACCCAGGTGCATTGGGCTCCCTATGATCAATGTATTGACAGGATAACAAATTGCCAGAACAACTTGATGAGGTTACAAATTTGTCTCAGCTTTATTGATTATAGTTGTAGGTTGGCCTGGGTGCACCTCTCTCAGATTTGTGGGTGGAAGCTTCTGCCAGGCTAAAGCCAATGCTATTTCTGTTGAACAAGTCATTCTTGTCATCTCTCGCTCAACTTATGGGATAAAGGCATTCCAGCACATGTCCCTCTGCTTCATAAAATAACATTATCTTACTGCTATTCATAAGTATAAAGACTGACAGATCAAATGATTTCTGGATTTTTCTACAACCATTCATCAAATTGAACTATGGTGTTATAGATCCATCACAGTTTACAAAGTGTGCACTGATAGTCACAGGTACTTGGTGCAGTGGAGAGTAGTAGGGTTATTGGGGCACTGCCCTGAAAACGTCAATATTTCCTCTTCCAATCTAATTGCAGGACCTCAGGTTCTGTCTGTTACTGACTCTGGCTCCACCTCTGGTTGGCCTCCATGTCTTTTCCTTGCCTAATGTCAGGCTCCAGGGACTCTGCTTATTCCCACTGCTCCTGGGAAGATTCAGAAACCTGAGCAGGGGGAGGAGGAGGCTCAATGCAACCCTCCTCAGCACAATCCCTGACCCCTAAAAGTCCCCATGAGCATTAGCCGCCACTAACTTGCTGTTTCAAGGACAAGACAAAAAGTTTCCAAACATGCCAAGACATAAGGAACAACATATTCCTCCTAAATCCCTATGTGAGAACATTGCTCCAAAAAGAATAACATATTCAAAATTCAATATATTGGGGAAAACTGATATTCTGACTTAACCTATTTGCAAGCTGCATGCTGACTTAAATGTTTCTCTATGTTAAACGAATTGTGCATTGTTGATGATTAATAGGTAAAGGTACCCCTGCCCGTACGGGCCAGTCTTGACAGACTCTAGGGTTGTGCGCCCATCTCACTTAAGAGGCCAGGGGCCAGCGCTGTCCGCAGACACTTCCGGGTCACGTGGCCAGCGTGACGAAGCTGCTCTGGCGAGCCAGCACCAGCACCGCACACGGAAACGCCGTTTACCTTCCCGCTAGTAAGCGGTCCCTATTTATCTACTTGCACCCGGGGGTGCTTTCAAACTGCTAGGTTGGCAGGCGCTGGGACCGAGCAACGGGAGCGCACCCCGCCGCGGGGATTCGAACCGCTGACCTGAGGATCGGCAAGTCCTAGGCGCTGAGGTTTTACCCACAGCGCCACCCACGTCCAGTTGGTGATTAATGGTTTAGTGTAATTTTGCAAGTGGTTCCAGGTCCTGTTGTGCATGGTTGTTGTATATAAAGTGCATAGTTAAACTATGGAAGTCACTCCCACAGGGGGCAGGGATGACCACCAGACTAGATGGCTTTAAAAGAGCCCTAGACAAATTCACAGAGGAGAGGGCTATTGATGTCTCCTAGCCAGGATGGCTCAGCTCTGATGCCACAGTTGGAGGCAGCCATGTTCCTGAATACGAGTTGCTGGAAACCGAAGGAGGGGAAAGTGTTCTTGTGCTTGAATCCTGCTTGCAGCTTTCCCTTTGGGGCACCTGGTTGGCCACTGTGAGAACAGGAGGCTGGACCAGAAGGGCTATGGGCCTGATCCACTAGGCTCTTCCTGTGTTCTTATGTATTACAGTGTTTAGATTTAGATTATTCTGCAGACCACTTTCAGCACAGATCTACTTGCATGGCAAGTACCCCCCCCCCTTGTGAAATGAAGACACGTGACACATTATTTTAGGTTAATGGGTGAAAAAAGGCCACAACTTTATTGATTACAGGAATTGAAAGGTACTGGCCTTAGGCATTGGCTCCTATCGACTACCCACCATGGAAACCGGGAAGGGTTAACCACCAGCCGGGGGAGTCCTGCTGAAGTACACCAACTAGGATCCCCCGGGTGTCACCGCTCGGGGGCGTGCCTTAGGCCCACACCTCCATAGGCTTAGGACCGGATCAGCTGGAACGTGGAAAAGAGTGCGGTCCCCGGGCGCGCCTGCCTTAAATGGGCTAGGCCATGCCTCCCCAGCCCGCCGATTGGCTGGCCGGGTCGGTGACGCGCCTGAGGATTCCCCTGCTCTGACGGGGGCTAAGAGCCAGCCCCCGCGTGCACGGGAGGGGGTGGGCCCGCAACCCCACCTCCTCTCGAGCTCGGAAGTGGCTTTATGGAAAATGCTGTATGGAAGTAGCCAAGGAGGCTATTTCAAAGAATCAAAAGGATGAAAGAGAAGAGAAATAAAAGGAATGACTTTGTCTGGTTTTCTTCCAATAAATGCCAGCAAACAATGCAAAAATTAAAAGCATCAACACAAATTCATTCCTATTTGCTCCTCAGAATTAAGTGGTCTCTGCTGTTCAAGTCGGGCCTCAGAAGAATGATGTACAATTTGGGGGAAAAGATACAACCCAGCAAACCTGCGCTGGAGGCCAAGATGCAAAAGACCTCCACAGCCACCATCTGCTTTCCTTTGGTGCTCAGATAAGAGGGAACAAAGGACAGCCAAACGCTGCAGAACACCAACATGCTGAAGGTGATGAACTTGGCTTCGTTGAAACTGTCCGGCAACCTCTTGGCCAGGAAAGCCATAGTGAAGCTGACCATGGCCAGGAATCCCAGATACCCCAGGACAGAATAAAACATTGCGACAGAACCTTCGTTGCATTCCACAATGATTTCCTCCAGCAGAGAGTTCATGTCCACATCTGGGAATGGAGGAGCCGTACAGAGCCAAGCAGCACAAATGCTGGTTTGAACTGAGCAGCAAGCAAGAAGAACTGAGTTTGTGAGAGATTTCCCCACCCATTTCCTCATCCTGGATCCTGGTTTGCTGGCCATGAAAGCCAGAACCACCGTGATGGTTTTGGCCAAGACACAAGACACAGCAATGGAGAAGATGATGCCAAAAGCAGCTTGTCGTAAAGAGCAGCTCACTGGGTGAGGCTGGCCAATGAACAGCAGGGAGCAGAGGAAGCAGAGCAACAGGGAAGTAAGCAGAATGTAGGTGAGGTCCCGGTTGTTGGCTTTGACAATGGGAGTGTCCCCATTCCTAGAGAAGACGCCAAGTATCAAAGCTGTGACCAGAGAAAAGACCAGGGCTAAGGAAGCTAAAACGAACCCTAAAGGTTCTGCATAGGAAAGAAAATGTTGGCGTTTGGGGATGCATTGATCTCTGTCCTTGTTTGGAAACTGGTCATCTTGGCATTGGAAACAATAATCCATATCTGAAACAATGAGTGATATATGAGTTCCGACAAATAAGGCATTAATTAGTTGGTGAACGTATCAAAGATAAGTGGATATTAACAATAGTTTGTACAATTTTCAGCCACTATGCATAATTCGCAATAGGTTCTACATTTTGATGGGCCTAAGGTGCATGGATTGTTCATCTACTCTGTCCTTCATCTGGAATTAGTGATCAGAAATATTGACTTTGGTTGTACCCTTAGTGGTACAATGTGCAAAATAGTAAGAGCAGACTCACTGGAAAGCACCCAGAGATGGTGATGGAGAATTCTTGAGAACAGCCACTTTCAGCTCAGAGGCTGGGCTGAGGACTGTTCTGGGTAAGGAGACCATTTTCAGCTCACACACCTAAAACTATCCAGTCCTAATGATGTAGCATGTAGGAAGCAGGCAGATTACACTAGACACATTCCACACCCATTTCTACAGATCTCACTTATAAAAGTTCTGGATCTAGTTTCCCCAACTATCTGTTCTTTCTTCCAGATATCAGTGCAGCTGCTGCTCTCTTTAGGAGTAAAAAGTAAAGGGACACCTGACCGTTAGGTCAAGTCGTGGATGACTCTGGGCTTGTGGCGCTCATCTCGCTTTACTAGCTGAAGGAGCCGGTGTACAGCTTCCGAGTCATGTGGCCAGCATGACTATGCCGCTTCTGGCGAACCAGAGCAGCACATGGAAATTCCGTTTACCTTCCCGCCAGAGTGGTACCTATTTATCTACTTGCACTTTGATGTGCTTTCGAACTGCTAGGTTGGCAGGAGCAGGGACTGAGGAACGGGAGCTCACCCCGTCACGGGGATTCGAACCGCCGACCTTCTGATCAGCAAGCCCAAGAGGCTCAGTGGTTTAACCCACAGCGCCACCCGATTCTGCACTCTTTAGGAGTACTGAACTAATAGAAGGAAAGAGTTGAAATATATATTAGGAAGCATTTTACAAATTAGCAGATTATGTCTCTTACCCATTTGATTTGAAATCATTCCATGTGGACATGAAGCACAATCATAGCAACAAAATGGCAACCCCTCCTTCTTTTTCCTGCTGTAGCCTGGCTGGCAGTGATCATTACACAAGGCAATGGGCAGCACCTATCCATAAAAAGAGGAGAAAATGTAGCTCTCTTGTGCTTTGTAAACAACACAGTTTTAACCAAAGAGAAGAGATCAGCTGCCTGATTAACATTATTCCAGAAAGGCGTGTTGTATGCCTAAATAAACTGTAATGCAAATATTGGGAATGAATAAGAAAGGATATTGAATTTTTCATCTGCATAAAGATGGAGGATGGAGAGAGGACAGAGAAGACAACAGACTTTGAAATACAGGAAGTTAATGAAGAAGGTAAAATAGGAAGCACATACATTAACCTCAGAGAAGCACCACAAGACAATCTTCTTTCAAAACAAATGGGCAACTTATCCTCTCCTTGTCTTCTGAGCTGGAAATCTCACTTGGTTCAGCATGATTTACTCCTACATTCATGTGCAAAGTATTAAAATGTTATACTGAAATCCTATATATCAGGGATGTGGAACCTTTGGTCCACCAGATGGTATTGGACTCCCCTCAGTCTGAAATCCAGCCTGGCCAATGACCAGGGAGGAGGAGAGTTGGAAGCCAACAATATTTCATTTGCAATATAGTGGAATATATTACCATTCTATACTTTCAAACCGGAACTCTAAAGAAGATCTACTACTTACCTCATGTATGATGGGAGAATAACTTGTTGGACATGGGTTATACTTAAACAATTTGCTTATTATGAAAAAGAATGTCTACATTAACCTTATAATTTGTATTCTTAATAACAATACCTCATTTTTAAAAATCCAATGGTCCCACCTGATTAAAAGCTCTGTGCCATGTGATGGCTTCCTCATCCATGCTGAAGTCTGCATTTTGTGAATCTTGTGGAACTACCTTTCCTACTTTCACTCGGGAGAAGGTTTGGTTTGGAAAAGTAACCCAGTTAATAATATCAAATCCACCTGCTAATTCCCCCTTCTCATCAAAGGACACTAAGTCACCAGCACTGTTGTTGAAGGAGATACTCCTCAAGAACGAGTGCAGCTAGGCAGAAGAAAACAAAGGCAAAGTTTTAAAAGGAGAGCTTTTATGGATTATAGAAAGGAGAAAGTATCAATCCACATATTTCACACAATGGAAAGTAGTCAAAAACTGTGCAGTCTACAACATTTGGAGAACATAAGTATTTCTAACAACTACAGGTGGCTGGCCACTTGGGTGAGGGTTCAGCTCTGGGGTCCGTGTGCAAAGGCAAAATGGTGCCATGTCAGGAAGCCCTGGAACTGCCCCTCCTGCAAGGTGGGTGGGTGGGCAGGGAGAAGGGGGCAAAGAAATGGAGAGAAGCTCATGGTGGGTTTTCCCTGCTCACCATTTGTTTCCCTGCTCACCATCATAAAGTGACCTTAACTTGCAGGCTCACTATAATCAATGAACATGACTGGAAGCAAGTTAAAAAACAGACCAGGTAATTACATTTGAAAATAGCCCTATATGGTCCTCTTTAGTGCAGAAACAAATGCAGCTTCTAGGAAATAGTTGCTGTTGATAGACAGAATGAGTGGGCAGTCATGGGTAGAAACAAACCTTAATATTTTCAAATGTTTTCTTAATTCTTTATAATACCCTTTCTCTTGCTCAACCTAGCACATTTATTAAGTGGATAATGAAACAGGTCTAGTTTCAGAACCATTTTTATATGGAATGGAGCATGGTGCTCAGCATCTATACAGGGGTGTTCCCCCCCCCCCCAGTACTCATATTGCAATTTAACTGGGGTGCTGAGAGACAAAAATCAGTGGTTTGTGCCCTGTCAAATGGTGAGATAATGCCCGGGGAAGGTTCTGGGGAGGCTCTTCCTAGATACCATCTTTCTGAAATTAACACCTTATGGGGCCCAATTTAACATGCCTCCTTCTTCACCACTCCTGTTATATCAGAATCAGAAACACATACGACAGCAGGTCATTCTGCAACTCCTCCCACGACACTGTCAAGTTCCACAAAAAGGTGACATTTCTGTGGGAGAAACTGCAACAGGAGATGCTTCCACATGCAACTCCTGCAACTATTCCTGCAACTGGAAGGGAAGAACAGGCCCTATCTTGATTGTGGCTCCTTCAGCTTGAAGGAAAAGGAAAACAGTTAAGTATTGAAAAGAATGTGGTGCTCCTAGAATGGTATACAACGGATGAGCAGGTTAAATCAGTGATGATTAAATGGGCAAAAGATTTAGGGCATGATATACAAATGGCAGATTGGGCAGAGACTTTGGAAAGAGATCTGAAATTCACAGCTTGTTGTACAGTGAAAGAAAACTATATGAAAATGATGTACTGGTGCTGTTTGACTCCTAGTAAGTTAGGGTTAGGATTAGTTCAAATACCTGCTGGAAATGTAAATAAGAAGTGGGTACCATTTACCATATGTGGTGGCCTTGTAAAAAAACAAAATCATTTTGGGAAATGGTATATAATGAATTGAGGGGGAAATGGGGGGGGGGGACTTTTGTTAAAAAACCCAGAAGCTTTTTTATTAGGAATTATATGTACTGAGATCCCAAAAGAACAGAAAAGACTATTTATGTATGCAACAACAGCTGCAAGGATGTTATTAGCCCATAAATGTAAAGATACAACAATAACGACCAAGGAAGAATGGCAAGCCAAAATGCTAGATTATGCCAAAATGTCAAAATTAACTGCGAGACTTAGGAACCAAAAGAAAAGGACTTTTAAAAAGAATGGGGGAAATATGCCTAAGAGATTATTGTAAGCAAATCCAAATATTAGCTGGACTCTACAAATCACTTGTAAAGTAAAGAGGTTCATTGTTAATTTAGATAAATGGAAATTGGGCAGAATGTATTGATATGTAGTTTTTCCAAAAAAATTAATAATAATGGAAGGACCCATGAAAGGGAGGGAGAGTGTAATGAGATTCAGAGAATCTAATGAAATGAGTATATAAATGTTGTTGATATAAACTTGTGTCTGTAAAAACCAAAAAAATATTTCAAAAAGAAAAGGAAAAAGAAAGAAAAGAATGTGGGAATTGTTAATGCTGGAAGAGGGTGTGTGTGTGTGTGTGCGTGCGTGTGTGCTTGTGTGTTCATTCTATGGACTGTGTGTCATCACCAATTAAATTAGCCCCAATAAAAGATTTATCCTGAATAGGAAATCTTACCTGCCAAGGTTGCAGTTTTGAAGGATCAAGCTCACCTCTGCCTGCCACCATTCTGCGTTTTGACCTGGATGAGTGCATCTGATGTAAAGAATGTGCAATGGCATAAACCGCATTATAGATGCTGTAACTTTGGCCAGTCATGGTCATTTCAAAGATATGCCCAGGAAGGCTCTCCAGACTCTCATGGCCAGTGCAGGTCTTTGTGTTTTCATTGCTCTCATTGGAAGCAGAAAATAAACAGTTGAATGCCTGTTGCCAAAAAGCATGGAGGAACCCATCTCCATTTGGAGAGTTGGGGTTCAGGGTCTGAAGGAATTCTTTAAACCCCTGGACTTCCTCTGTGTGAACTGCAAAAGACAGGGCACCATCAAAGGCTTGTATATCATAATACCTTTGCATTGTTTCTGAAGAGAAAGCCCACTGGGCTGTAAAAATCCACACGGTGCCTGTAGACTTCTCGGCAACATCTTCAGCTACTGAATAGAAATATTGCATCCATTTCACAACTGCAATGGTCTGAGGTTCTGCACACAGAACCAAAATGTTGACTTCTGAGGCCATCAGGAAAGAGGACTTGGCCCGAAAGAGTTCCAAGAAACTGAAATTATCTAAACCCTGAGATATGGCTGGTAGTTTTTCATTGAAAGCTGAACAGACTCCATGCTGGGGAAGCATTGGCACTAAGGTTTGCATAAAGGTCTCCCCATTTTCATCATCAGATGCCACAATTCCTACCCATGTCCACTGGAAATATAGAAGTAGCATGACAATCCCTTCATATTGATATTTCTCATTGGGCACCGTTCGGTAAAATGTCTGGGGCTGCAACTCTGGGCTTCTCACTGGAGCTAATACGCAGTAAGCAATCTGGAGGAAGAAATCAATCCCACAAGAATTAGAGAGTTAGAGCAAACGGTTATGGTTCATCCCAAGTATCTGCTTGAAGAACAAACCCATGAGAATTTCTCGACTCCATTTATGGATGCATGTTGATTTCACAAGAACATTACGCATATCTCCAGCAGTTGGTGGTGAGGAGGAGGAGCAAGGTTTCTCTGACCTCTTGCAGCTGGCCTTGTGCAGCTTCCTGGCAGCAGGAGGAAGACTCCTGCTGCTGCATTTGTGCTGTTCCAACCTCCCTGCTGCTTCCCAGCGACACATGGAAGATGAAGTCAGGTAAACACCAAAGCCCCTCCACTCCCACCACTACTGCATGGACACTGAAATATTACTAAAAAAAAAACAAGGAAAGCGACAGACTTTTGTATCATTTATATATTTTTTTCTTTCTCATTTCCTTTTTCAGAAAGATGAACAAAAGCAAAAAGTATTAAAAACCAGGGAGATAACTATTGGACCCAAGGCAGAAGAGCTTCACAGCCCCCACACTTACTATACCTGTGGAATCTTGTAGACGCCTAAGATAGTAGCTATGTGGAGGGAGATGTCAAAGTCAAGTCCCCCAATAATTGCTATCGTGTTTTTCTTCTTCTCACATTTGAAGTTGGGGACAATCCTTTCTGTGATGGACAGAAGTTTCAGGGTGTTCTGATAAGTCATCCTTGCATTTGTGTAGCTATCATAGACATGGAACCCAAAGGTCATATTCGGTACGATATTAGGGTGCTCTTTTATTTCTTTTACAGCAAACACCAGGGAGAGAGTATTCTGGTAGTACTTCAATACTTCACTAAAAAAGAGTTATAGTGTATGTCAGAGGTATTTTCCTACTCTTGCTCTTAAGCACGGTGGTAACCTCCTGAATCACATGCACTTTAACTCCTTATTTCCTTTCAGCAACCAACGGACACTCACTGGATGAGAAATTCCCAAGTCAGAAATTCTGACTGGTGCCTCTCAGTAAGTGTTTGTGTAGGTGGGGAGTAGTGACCAGAGCACATCAGATGGGTCAGATCTATTCTTTCACAGTAACTGAGTTTCCATCTTTCCCTCATTCAAATAAAATTGAGGCTGTACAAAATATACTGTAGCCAATGTTAGTCATACTCAGAGAAGGCCCATTAGGATTAATAGATCAGACTAAATTAGGTTTATTAATTTCAGTGGGTCTACTCTGCAAATAACTGAGTATCGATACCTTTTTTTTTTACTCAATAGGGTTTACATTGTATAGCAGAGACTATAATCCAAATTCTATGTTATTCATATGTCACATTCATCTGTGACGGTCAGATTAAATGATAGTGATCGTGAATATGAAGATAAAGCTTTGCTGCAAAGAAAAACCGGATGTTAATGGTGTGAAAGGAAACAGAGAGGGAGGATGAGGATGAAGTTGGGAGAAAGTGGTGAGAGCCATGGGATGAGGTGATGAGAAAGCAAAACAGGCAGAAGATAGAAACCCCAAGAAGCAGAATAAAGCAACAAAGAAGTTAGTGCTTGGTGCTTGGTGTAGGTGGGGAGTAGAAACCAGAGCACATCAGATGGTACATGATATATTTTTTCACGGTAACTGAGTTTCCCTCCTTCCCTCCTTCAAATAAAATTGTGGTTGTACAAAAAAATACTGTAGCCCATGTTAGTCACACTCAGAGAAGGGCCAATATGATTAATAGATCAGATTAATTTAGATGTAATAATTTCATTGGGCCTCCTCTGCATTTTCCTTACTTTGTTTTGCAAAAACAAGTTTGCAACTGCTTTTTTGTTTTATTTCCCTATATGGTTTGCATTGTATAACAGAGAATATAATCCAAAATCTATGCTATTCATGTGTCACAGCATCTGTGACTGTCAGATTAAATGATAGGACTTCCGGTTAAAATGGCATCCGAGGCAGCAGGTGGTGGGGGTGGCGAGGAAACTATCCCAGCCCACTTTGTGCTAATCCAACTGAACTCTTGTGGCCAGCCACTCTACCTGCCTGCCTCCTCCTGGCTTGGAGGAAATTCCCTGTTAATGAGTTTGCTCACTACACCTAGCTCCATTTGCCTGTCACTGAGATTAAAGGGTAGTGATTGTGAAAATGAGGAACAAGCTCTGCTGCAAAGGAAAACCAGATATTAATGGTGTGAAAGGAAACACAGAGGGAGGTTGAGGATGAAGTTGGGAGAAAGCGGTGAGAGCCATGGGATCAGGTGATGAGAAAGCAGAACAGGCAGAATATAGAAACATCAAGAAGTGGAATCAAGCAATGAAGAAGCCAAGATCACAATGTAAAGAGAAGAAAATATATGTTTAACATTCCTACTGGAAGAAAGTCACATGGAAATGTGTTCTGAGGACACCATTGTATGTTTGGTGTAATTGTAGCATACATGAGCTCACCAAGAGTACACTATGAAGGATATGGGTTTTTCCTTACAAAAGTTCATCTATAAGCTTTGTGTTTGGGTGCTCATGGAAATCGATTTCTTCAAATACAAAGCCAAAATAATTAGCAATTCCTCCAATGATTAGGTCCCCTCTCTGATAATTCTGGTATGGAAGCTGAAAAGGCTCCATCATGGTGCATCCAGCAGAGTGTTCCTTGCTCTCAGTTGGAGGCAACTGTAGCCACAGGAAGAGAAGAATCTGCAGCAGAAATGTTCCAACCATCTTGGGGCCAACAGGGATGTTGAAAGTCATATTTGTATCTCATCCTCCATAAACTGCATTGCAAGAATTTCCATTTAATGGTTCTGGGTTATTTTGATAAATGGGGAAATCCAAAGATCTGATCCATGAAAACCTGCATGTTAAGAATTTCTCATGTGGGCTCTGAATGACACAGGATTAATTTTATATACACTTTCACACTTTGACATTGGTTGTGTTCATGGCCTGATAAAATGTACATGGGGTTTGGCAAGATGGATGATAAAACCCAGCCATTTGAGATAATTACTGGTTATTGAGCTCTGTGACTTACAGTAAGATCAAAATAATAATGCACATTTGTTACTGAGTAGTGCTCTTGTAATTGCGAGTGCCACAGGCAAGCAAGCAGTCCAGATGCAAACTGGTGCCCTGAAGGGGCCTTCCTAGTTTTCCCAACACTCTTCCTCAATCGCACCTGCACCATTTCCCACAACTGTACATGTGTCACCAATGGAAACATGATATTCAGGATTTTGGACCACAGGGATGTTTCCTTGTCCACATTAAGGGAAGGGAGAAAATAGTTAAATTAATACAGGTTCCAGTTGCAGGTGCAATACAGAATCTTACATTTCCTTACAGAAATGGTTAGTGTATGCAGACATCTGTTTTTCTAAACACTTCAGAAATCTCATATTGCATGAGCTAACAGCTGAGACTGACAGTTATTCTATATAAAAATATAGATAAATGCATAGGGAAGTAAAAAAATAAAATCCTTTTGTAATCTTAGAGTTGGAGAGCAATGTGAGGTACCCAGCAGGTGACAATGAAGGCTTAAATGCAGTGGTACAACTTGAAACATACAATACATGTGGTTGTGGCATGTGGAAAGGGAAAGGGCAGTAAGGTCATGAAATCGACAGAGTGACTGACAGAGACAAGCTGAAGGTTAAGTTCCAATATTTACCTTTTTATAGGGTGGGGTAGATAATATATAAGATCCTTCCTGAGTTTTCAGTGTTACCCCTCAGTGGGAGAATGGTCTCCCTGGGAAGGGCCTGGGTTTTGCCCCTTTGGGGTGTGTCTTTGGGGCTGTCACAATGAACTCCTGAACTTCAGAATTCACCACTGCACCACTGGTCAAGAGAATAAGAGTCTGTATGGTGTTTGTGTGAGATATAAGAATTTTTTGGAAAGAAAAACATTGTTATGGCTATCCCCCATCAAAGCAAATGCCCTAAAGAAAATTAATATAGAAGGGAAATGGGGCACTTATAGAGATATATTGACTTCTGCTGGTGCTTGTTTTAAACTTAAAAAATTAGAAGACATCGAGAACCAAGTACAAGACTGTGAGTAGGCCCAGTGAGACCCAACAGGACCTGCTGCCGCCGCAGAAAGATCCAGTGGGGCCTGCCAAGGGTCGGCCCCTCAAGATGGCGGGGAGCTCAGCCCCATCCCAGTATATTTGGGGTAGGGGCTGAGGTGTCCTCAAAGTCATAGAGTTGCGTGGCAATTCCCGCCCCCCACCAGTTAGAATAAATAAAGACACCGGACACCAGAATTTAAGGTTAATGGGCAACAAATGGCCACAACTTTATTGATTACAGGTAAGAGTGGTATTGGCTTTAGGCATTGGTCCTATCAGACTATCTGGGATAAAACTGGTAGAGGTTAACACCGACAGGGGGAGCCCCTGAGATGCACATCCCTAAGCGCTCCCCAAGGGGTCACCGCTCGGGAGCGTGCTTTAGGCCCTAGCCTCCATAGGTTTCGGACGAGGCCATGCCCCCCGGAATCCTTTATCAGACCACCCCTAAATATTTGGGGGAGGTGATGGCGCTCCTCCCCCCGTTTCATCAGCACAATAATACCCCTACCAGGTAGGCGAAAAAACCAAATGGCTTTAAAAACCATGCCAATTAGCCAAGTGGAAAAACTCCTACCAGGCCCCTTGCGGCGACCAACCGAGGTCCATAGCAAAGTCAGAGGGAAAACCTAGAGGAACCTAGAGGGTGGGTGGGTGGGAAACTGGAGCTGAAATGAAGAGGAAAAGGGGCATTCTTGGGCCGGGCCATCCTTAAATGCCCCAGATATCTCCGCCCCCGCAGCCAGCCGATTGGCTGGCTCGGGGTATGACGCAGCCCGAGGATTCCCCTGATCACGCAGGGCTGCAGCCAGCCCCGCGTGGATGTTGGTGGGCGTGAGCCCGCAACCCCCACCCTCCTGATGTCGGGAGTGGCTTTGGCACCTATGTTTCTATGATATTAAGGGTTATGTGTGCTATATATAAATCATCAGGTGAAGTTTTTCATGAAGATACTGCAATACTTGAAGGTCAAGATACAGCTAAAAGAAGAGAACATGGGGCACAGAAGAAGAAAAAGATGGTAATCCTACTAGGTGATAGTGTGTAAATCTGCGCCTTACCCCAAAGAGGAAGGAACTCATATGTTCAGTGATGATGACCTAGATAAAGGCATGGGATAATATTGCAGTTGTGTACTCAAGATCACATAGCACAGAGTGTTAACTTCTTAAAACCACCTTGCAATTATGGTGTCAAAAGGGTGTGATTGTGCAACTATGTTGATCTAGGAGGAGGTGGTCCTTCAAAAATCCCTGTCCTGTTCTGCTTAGAACATTAAATATCATTACCCAGGCAGGCCCAATATGTGGCCCATGAAAGCAGCAAAATAACCAGACTGTACAATAGTGATGGGATAAAATCAGGACAAATCTTTGTTGGCAGCAGCAGGCAGGGCAAGGGTTGGCATGGCATTGGGTCCCAGGATCAGTTCATCATTCCACAAGCCCCGTGTTGATGGAATGGATCCGCTGGGTTTGGATCACTCCAAACGGGAGTCGGCCAGTGTTGAACCTTGCCGTGGTGCAGGCCAAGCAAGCAAGGTCTCCCTTGAGGACCAGGGTGCAGGTTCCAACCAGGCAGATACCGAAACCACGCTTGGGTTTGTCATGGTCAATCCTCTCCTCAGGCCCCTTAGGGGGGACCCTCTATACTACGTTGATGCAGACCAATGCCATTTCCAACCTCATGCAACAATGTTCTTCCGCCTATCAACGGAAAGGCATAATTTCACTGAGGGAAAGAAAAAAAAAAAAAGCCAATCATCTTTGGAGAAAAGAAAATCCCCAGTACATTTCCGAGCACAATTCAAAGTGTTGGTGCTGACCTTGAAAGTCCTAAATGGCCTTGGTCCAGTAGACCTGAAGGAGCATCTCCAGCCCCATCGTTCTGCCTGGACACTGAGGTCCAGCACCAAGGGCCTTCTGGCAGTTCCCTTGCTGCGAGAAGCCAAGTTACAGGGAACCAGGCAGAGGGCCTTCTCAGTAGTGGCACCCGCCCTGTGGAACACCTTCCCACCAGATGTCAAAGAGAAAAATAACTACCAAACTTTTAGAAGAGATCTGAGGGCAGCCCTGTTTAGGGAAGCTTTAATGTTTTATATGTTATTGTATTTTAGTATTTTGTTGGAAGCCGCCCAAAGTGCCTGGGGAAACCCAGCCAGATGGGCGGGGTATAAATTATTATTATTATTATTATTATTATTATTATTATTATTATTATTATTATCTTTCTGGCCCTGTCAACCAATGACTCAAAATTGCCCAGTGAAGGCTCTAACCTGAGGGTGGGCAAGCGGGAAGCTCTGAAAGCTCCAGGGGGAAAAGCCTTATATAGGCCTGCCCTCCCCTCTGCAGCAAGGGCTTATGGGACAGCTTTTTCCCCATTATCCCATCACACAGAGATGATACTGAGGAAAACCTTGCCCAGGATTTTGCTGCACTCTATGGGCCACAACACTTCTGGGCACGGAGCGGGGCTTATGGATACTTTGAATTGTGCGTGCAAATGTCCTGGCAGCCACTAAAATAGCTTGAGTGGCAGAGCCGCATTCTTCAGATCACTGGCACTGGGCAACAGCCTGGCTGCAGCATCCCAGCCTAGAAGAAGTTTCCCAGTACTTTTCAGAGACAGACCCACGTTCATGGATGAGTCCAAACCTAGTGTTCAAATTCTAAGCATTTCGTTGTGATGGGATTCACATAGGATATTTGCCTTGTTAAGTGAGAGACAGTTTGTGTCTGTTGATCAGCTCTGCCTGAGTGTTTCTGGGCCCAGCTAGATATTTGCTTGTTGATATCATTAAACTAAAGTGTGGCAGACAGCAGATGAGAGACAAGAGCAGGTTTCTCTCTTTCTTCCTGACTGTCAGCTGCTTGCCGAAGTTTGCTTCATAATTAGAATCCTGGCTGACAAGTTTAATTGGGCTTTCTGCTGTGAAAATTACAGCTAATTGCAGAGCCTTGTCTTGGTTTGCTGCCCATTTGGGACTTGGCACAAGGTGGGAAGCACAGCGTCCAGGTAAACACAGGTCACAGTTAATACCACGTAAAAGTCAAAGTGTTGTTTACAATGCAGGACTGAAAACTGTATAGCAAACGCTATTTTAAGGTTAGTTGTAATACTGAATAATCAGGAATAATGATGATCTGTGAAAATTGCACCTGTATGTAGCATATGCGATGGCTGTAAGGGCTCTCCATCAATTATCTCTAATTGCAGGGTCTTGACACAGTGTTTGCCGTTGAGAGAAGCCCCTAGAGAGTTCGCTCCAAATGACAAGAACAGCATTCAGTTATACAGGTTTACACTAGTGCACAGACCAAGGCAGAACTGAACTTTAGAGGGCTGATTTAACGCAGATCAGAAAGTTTTATGAAACGCTGCCCAAGCAGTTCACTCTTTCTTGCAATCCAGCTAGGCCACTCCTATTTATGTGCCAAAGTCCAAAGTCATGTGCCATGAAATGTTTAATTCTGTCCCTTTAATGCGTCAGGTCAAGAGTGAGGAAAACACAGCCCCAGGGTCCAAACAGGACTCTCTCTGGTCTCAGGCCACAAAGCCCATGGGCCCTGATTCACAGGCTGTATCCGTTGCTAGTTGAACTCAGAGTAAACCCAGTCAAATAAATGAGCATGATTATGTTGAGTGCATTAATTTCAGTGGGGCTAAGCAGACCTACTAGCATTAGATACCTGCATTAGATAGCATTAGATATATACTTGAGTTCTGATCATGCCTCTTCCTTGTCTGAATGGACAATAGAGAGGGGTGCTTGTAGGAACTGGCCTACTCTACAAAGGTAAAAGTCACACCCACGGTTCCACTCACTTATCCCTCTGGCTTGTCTGCTATTGGAGGGTTGTGTGATGAGCCCTGCAGAACGGACCCTCTGGGACACTCCAAACCACCACCATGCCGCTGACCCCCACTCAGGCCCACCATCACCCCTCCTCTGCCTTTACTTTTGCCCATGGCATGACAATTTTCCACCTTCCCATTTCGACTCTCTGGCATAATCTAGCAATTCTAAAATATAGATGCACTTTTACTCTCGCAAGATTGAATGTCATGCCCTCAGCTGGACTTGAGCATAGCTGTCAACTTTTCCCTTTTCTTGCGAGGAATCCTATTTGGAATAAGGGAATTTCCCATAAAAAGGGGGGGGGAGTTAACAGCTATGGACTTGAGGGACGATTCCAAAAGATTCCACACAAAAAAATGCTTATGTCCCTGTGGAGATGGCAGTACGAATCGGTGGCGCATGCCCTTCTGCTTGCACTCTTTATAAAGACTTGAGGAATGAGGTTATCACCCCTCTTTTATTGCCCATTCCTGGTCGCCCAGCCATTACCACAGTGTCCTTTCTCTTGGCATATCAAGATGAGCAGGTGACAGCAAAGGCTGCAAGGTTTTTAGCTGGGGCAATTAGAATAAGATCCACTATTTGACTATTGATTCAAAACCCTAAAATGTATTTTATATAATTGACTTTTTATTTCTATTCTTTGCATATTGTATTGTTGTTTTATTGCTATGGCCGATGGCTGACGCAAATAAAGATTCATTCATTCATTCATTCATTCATTCATTCATTCATTCATTCATTCAACTTTGCTGGCTGGGCTTTCTCCCCACCTCATCCTGGAATAAGAAGCCAGGGCGGCTTCTGTCAATCAGTGATGTCTTGTTCAAATCAGGACAATTGGTGTGTGTGACAGGATTCAGCTTGGATGGGCAGGCTTAGTTGGAGCAGGAGAAGCACATTGTAGGAAGTTAGTTTGGAGGTGATGAGGGAGCTCTCCTTCCCACCCCAACATCAGCTGACTTGCAGGGAGTTTCATTGTACTTGGTCACGTCTTGCCTCCCTCTTCCTACTGAGAACTGGCTGGCGTTGCCAAACGCTGCAGAAAGTAAGATTAAACTCTGCCTGCATTAGCTGATGGGGGAGGTTGCAATCCTGCTTGGTTTTGGGGTGCCAGTGAGTCCCACCTGGGAACTGGCTGGCTCCTCCAAATACTGCAGGAAGCATCACACACACACACACTGCACCAGCTGATGTGCAAGGCATTCAATCTGCTTGGTTCAGATGTGCCAGTGAGTTCCCAGGGAGAACGAGATGATGCACCCGAACCCTACAGAAAGGAAGAATGAAGTGCACACCAGCGGATGGTGGGGGAGTGTTTGTTTGTTTGTTTGCTTGCTTGCTTGCTTGTTTGCTTGTTTGTTTGTTATTTGATTTACATACTGACTTTTATCCAAATATCCCATGGTAGTGTAGAACATTAAGAACACATTTTATGGAGCATCAGTAATAAAAACATAATAAAAAGAGTAACAACAGACAGTATAATAATACAATAATAACAGCCCCCCTCTGCACAGCTTTAACAAGAAATAGATTATTTAATGGGCAAAGGCCTAGTAAAGAGGAATATTTTTGCCAGGTGTCTAAAGACATGTACTGATGGTGCCAAATTCAGTTGACTCCATCTCATGTTGGCCTTGTACTCACATAAAGAATGAGGCAACACTTCGATTTTGAGGATTTATTTCAACAACCAATTTTATTCTATAAAATTAAAACTTCTGTTATGTGAACTAATTCCCAACAGTGCCTGATCCTATAGGAGCATCATACCTATGCCTCAGATTTTGGGCAAGCTGAGGGGCAAAAACAAAATTAACTAGATTGACTTTGCCAAGAGAATTATGATCATCTCTTCCCAGCACAGAGGTTTTGAGACACTGAGTGGATGAACGGGTCAGATTATGGGAAATATTCAGAGGTGCTTTTGGGGGTTTTTTTAAATGAGGGTATGGATTCTGTCCATCTTAAATGCCTTGAGTTACTGTAGGTAAATGTATTTATCTTCTCATACTGGGAAATAAGGCCCTCTTCTTATTCACTAAGCTGATTGCATGTTTACAGAGATGTAAGAAGATCCAGATTATTATCAACTGAATGAACCAACCTCTTTCCAAGGGTTTGTTTTTCACTGACAAAGCTGAGCAGACATGTCTGCCCACTAAAATGAAATATCACTCAACTCCAGAGCTCGATCACGCTTAGAGGCTGAATTTGTCTCTCCAACTCTTACATCACAGAATGCAGGCCAAATTTCTGCCTTCAGTAAACAGATGTCAAATGAAATAAAGACATGTAATGATGGTGCCAGACGAGCCTCTCTGTGAAGAGTATTCCACAGTAGGGGAGCCACCACAGCTCAGGCCCATACTTGAAAAACTAAGAGAGCCATTGGCAACTGGACTGAATTACCGAAGGCCCAAATACGTATTTTCGGTGACCTCAGAAAATCAGCCTGTTCCTTGTTCCCAGACATGTACACAGAAGTCAAATTCTGAGTGTAAGCTACTTGGGCTAGACTTTTTCAAATTGCTAATGATGCATGCTGCAGAATGATAGTACTGTGGTACCTTGGTTTAAGAACAGCTTGGTACTGTGGTACCTTGTTTGCCAAACTTAATCCGTTCCGGAAGTCTATTCGACTCCCAGAACCATTCAAAAACCAAGGCACGGTTTCCAATTGCCTGCAGGAGCTGCAGGAGCTTCTTGCACTCACTCATGGAACCCATGTCGGACGTTGGACTTCCAAAGAACGTTCAAAAACTGGAACACTTGCATCCAGGTTTTGAGCGTTTGGGAGTCAAAACGTACGAGTACCAAGGCATTTGAGAACCAAGGTACAACTGTAATGTATAAGTTTTTTTTTTAAAAAAAAAAGGCTTGGGGCATGCTGGTTTTTACTTTTCCCAGACATGTACACAGAAGTCCAATTCTGACTGTAAGCTGCTTGGGCTGGGCTCTGTTCCTAATTGCTAGGTTTGGACGCTGCAGAATGATAATACAGTGGTACTTTGGTTTAAGAACAGCTTAGTTTATGAACAACTTGGATTAAGAACGCTGCAAACCCAGAAGTAGGTGTTTTGGTTTGTTCACTTTGCCTTGGAAGCAGAACATGTTCCGCTTCCTGTTGAGTGTGTTCCATTTGTAAATTGAGTTTCTCCCGCTGTATGGGAAAGCAAGCCTTGGTTTAAGAACGCTTTGGTTTAAGAACGGACTTCCAGAATGGATTAAGTTTGTAAACCAAGGTACCACTGTACTGCATAAGTAAAAAAAAAAAAAAGCTCAACAACTTTTGGGGTGTCCTGGTTTTTACTTTGAGAAATATGGCACCCCTAATATCAATTTGTTATTGATAACAATATGGGGGCCAACAATACTGGGAAGGGATGTGATGAAGGAGATGAACCCATCTTCCGGGTGGGGGACAGGATGGGACGGGACTGAATCTCACGTACTCTCGGACTTGACTCTACGTTTAAACCCAGACCTTCATTTTCTGCCAACTAAAAATGATCTCTGGGAAAACATAACTCTTGCTCAGGACTAAGCAATGCTGCCTACTTATTATCTCTCAAGGAAGACAACAATAGTTGTACAATTCAGGGGGGAGAGGCTTTAGCAATTTGGTCAGGCATGTTGCAACTGCAAATACGAAGAACACACTGAGGAATTATTTCCATCATTGTCAAAATTGCTGGCTTCCATCCTCTTACATAGTAGATATACACATTCTGTTTGGATTAAAAAACAATAGCATCTTTAAAAAGGCATAACAACTTGCTAATGTTCAGAGCGATGTCTAGGCACAGCCAGGGTTCTGCCAGTCTTTTGTATCATCATTCTTCTTTTACATGTTTGGATATGCTTCGGTGCAGTCATCAATTGCAAGGAACATTATTTTTGTGAAATGTGAACTTCCTTGACTAGGCATGGTTTAGCACATGGTTTAGCACATAGTTTAGCATATTGTTTAACTGTAATGCTGCTTCACCATAATGTACTGTCTGGTCTTTGGAGTAACTGGCATGGGTATAACTACTGACACATGAAGAACCATTTTTAACTCAAAGACCAAAGCGCTGGTGCATAGATTACCTAACAGCCCCCTATTCAAAGGATACTTTAGCCAAACTGATAACATCCACATATAAGGCTGTAGTGGAAACATGGGAATCTACATTGGGAGGGGAAGATTTCTCAGCAGGATCCTCCTGGTGCTGTTTCTGCTGTTACTTCTGCTCCACACTATATGCAAGGCACATTCTATTAACTGCAGCATTTATGATGATCCTCTTCCTATTGCTCACGAATTTTACCAGCCAGGAGACCTAGTAATTGGTGAGATGGTTTCGCAAGTCATATACTTCTCTAATATCCAGTCTTTCAGGGAACAGCCTTCACAGATACTGATTGATGAACCTATGTAAGGCATTATTTATTCCCCTTCTATCCGTGTATAATATAATCAGACTGAAATGATTGAAAACGCATCATTACGCATTACTGTGATTCATATTTTGATGTTCTTCTTCATGGAAACCCAATAAAATTTTAAGGGTGGGGTTAAGCATTCTTTAGTATTATGGAAGAGGTATGAGGTACTCAACCTCAGCATGACAAGATGAGGGGCAAGGGTGGATATGGGTAGACAGAGAGACAGAGACAGGAAGCCCCCAATTTACACGAGGGTCACGTTCCGGAAATCACGCCAAAAGCCAGCTTTGTATATAGTCAATATAAATCGGGTTCAATGGCAGATGGGATTTCCATAGTCTTTTTCCCCAGACATGCACCCCCTTTGGATTAATTTTTTATTGTTTTGCCAGGCATGTAAAGCTGAATACAGATTGTGGGTTTACTGTATTCATTTCTCTTATTAACTGTTTCTACTGCTAAGTTTTCCCTTGCAAGCCCCACTAAAATAGACTGTTCTGTGCTGCTTTTCATGATATAGTAAACCTTCTACAGCATTTTCACATGGTGGATCATGCCTTGTCACTGCCCCACTATTTCTGTTCTGTCCACACTTTGTTCCTTCTCAGCCTTGAGGGATGTGAGTTTATGTCCATGTGCACCTTCTGATTCCTCTCTATGGAACACAATTCCTACTATTTTCTGTCTCTCCTCACTTTTGCAGTGCAGCACTTTCTCCCCTTGCTTTTGCCTCAGATTGCTCCACTTTTGCTCTCTGAGTGCTCCATTTTCTGCTCCACTGCTCAGGTGAAGTTCAGAGCCTAGAAAAGTATTCAGAGATGAAATTTCATTATTCAGTTATATGTACTTCTGGCAGGCATACATCTCACAACATCTCATGGTGAAGTAAGCAGTCAGCAAGGGAAGGGATCGGAGGCTCTGTGGCCTCAGGTGATGTTCTCTATGGCTTTCTTGCACCTATGGGCACTGTGTTGGGAAGGCCACACCTATTGACTTTCAACTGCTTGTTTTTACTGGTACAAAGAGTAACTCCCTTAAATGCAGGAAGCATTTCTTCCTCTTCTTCCTCTTCTTCCTCTTCTTCCTCTTCTTCCCCTTCTTCCCCTTCTTCATTTCAGTCCAGTTGTAATTTTATTACAGCTCCGTGCCAAAGAACTACCAGCACATCCTGGCCTTAGCATTTGCTGTCAAAGAAATCAATGAGAATCCCAAAGTCTTATCCAACATCTCTCTAGGGTTCCGCGTCCTCAATAGCTACTACACTGCAAGGATGACCTACAAGGCCACGCTCAACCTGCTTTCCACACAGCATAGATTTGTCCCCAACTTCAAGTGTCACAAGTGGAACAATCTGATAGCTCTCATTGGAGGATGCATCTCTGAAATTTCTGCCAATATGGCCACCATTTCAGCAACCCACAAGATTCCACAGGTAAATCGGGAGCATGGGTGTATGGGAAATACTATCTTGATTTTGATAAAGTTTTTTTTAAAAAAAATAGTCTTTATTAAAGTTTCAAAGAGATTACAAAAATAGAAAAAAGGAAAAGAAAAAATAAAAAGAAACCAAAAAAAATACAAAATACAGAACAATAAAAAACAATTAGAAACAGATCAGTCTTTCCATGTCTTATCTTTCATTTGCTTATTTCTTTGACCTCCTCATACCTCCCTTTTTTGTATTCTAGTTCAATAGTTGTTTCAGCAAGTCCTTACCCTTTTTACTTTTATCTTAATATTTTATCTTAATATATTATAACTTTACATTTTCACCTATTATCAATCCATTTTTACATACTCCTTTATGACATTATTGCTAAAACCACATAACTTCATTCCAGCATCCCTCTAACATTCCTTAATTTTGCAGTGTTTCTGTAAATAGTCTTTAAATTTCTTCCAATCTTCTTCTACCGACTCTTCTCCCTGGTCTCGGATTCTGCCAGTCATTTCCGCCAGTTCCATGTAATCCATCACTTTCATCTGCCATTCTTCCCGGGTGGGTAGATCTTGTGTCTTCCAATACTTTGCGATGAGTATTCTTGCTGCTGTTGTTGCATACATAAAGAAAGTTCTATTCTTCTTTAGCACCAATTGGCCGACCATGCCCAGGAGAAAGGCCTCTGGTTTCTTCAGGAATGTATATTTAAGTACCTTTTTCATTTCATTATAGATCATCTCCCAGAAAGCCTTAATCCTTGGGCACGTCCACCAAAGGTGAAAGAATGTACCTTCATTTTCTTTACATTTCCAACACTTATTATCGGGCAGATGGTATATTTTTGCAAGCTTGACTGGTGTCATGTACCACCTGTATATCATTTTCATAATATTCTCTCTTAAGGCATTGCATGCCGTAAATTTCATACCTGTGGTCCATAACTTTTCCCAGTCAGCGAACATAATGTTATGTCCAACATCTTGTGCCCATTTTATCATAGCAGATTTCACTATTTCATCCTGAGTATTCCATTTCAACAGCAAGTTATACATTCTTGATAGTATCTTAGTTTTGGGATCTAACAGTTCTGTTTCCAGTTTTGATTTTTCCACCTGGAAGCCAACTTTCTTATCTAGATTGTAAGCCTCCCTTATTTGATAATAATGAAGCCAATCTCGCACTTTATCTTTTAGTTTCTCAAAGCTCTGGAATTTCAATTTATCTCCTTCTTGTTCCAAAATCTCCCAATATTTCGGCCATTTGGGCTCCATATTGAGCTTTTTCTGAGCCTTCGCTTCCATCGGTGACAACCACCTTGGGGTTTTACTTTCAAGTAGATCTTTATATCTTATCCAGACATTAAACAACACTTTCCTAACAATATGGGTTTTAAATGCTTTATGTGCTTTGACCTTATCATACCACAAATATGCATGCCAACCAAATACATTATTAAAACCTACTAGATCCAAAATGTCTGTGTTCTCAAGAAGCAGCCATTCTTTCAGCCAGCAAAATGCTGCTGATTCATAATAGAGTTTAAGGTCTGGCAGGGCAAATCCACCCCTTTCCTTTGCATCAGTTAGTATTTTAAATTTTATTCTGGGCTTCTTGCCCTGCCAGACAAATCTAGAAATATCTCTCTGCCACTTCTTGAAACAGTCCATTTTATCCAAAATTTGCAATGATTGAAACAGAAACAACATTCTTGGCAATACATTCATTTTTATAGCGGCAATACGGCCTAGCAAGGAAAGCTTCAGGTTTGACCATATTTCTAAGTCCTTTTTCACCTCTGACCAGCATTTTTCATAGTTATCTTTAAATAAATTCACATTCTTAGCAGTCATATTAACCCCCAGGTATTTTACTTTCTTAACCAGCGTTAGACCTGTCTCCTTCTGAAACCTCTCTTTCTCAATCGCAGTTAGATTTTTCTCTAAAACCTTAGTTTTAAATTTGTTCAGCTTAAATCCTGCAACCTGACCAGATTCTTGAATCAGTTCAAGTACTCTTTTGGTACTAGCTTCTGGCTCCTGTAATGTCAATACTAGATCATCTGCAAATGCTTTCAATTTGTACTGTTTAGCTCCAACTTGTATACCTTTGACCAATTGGTCCCTTCTGATCATATTTAGGAGAACCTCCAGGACCGAAATAAAGAGCAATGGGGAAATTGGGCAACCTTGTCGTGTCCCTTTCTCTATCTTAAGTTCCTCCGTAACCACATTATTAACAATTAGTTTGGCCTTTTGTTCTGAATAAATTGCACCTATACCATTTCCAAAACCTTGACCAACCCCCATCCCCTGAAGATTCTTCTTCATGAAACTCCAAGAAATGTTGTCAAAAGCTTTCTCCGCGTCTACAAATATCAAGACTGCTTTAGTGTTAATGTTCACTTGTAATTTTTCTAAAATATTAATTATATTTCTCGTATTATCAGACAAGTGTCTGCCCGGGAGAAAGCCTGCTTGGTCTTTATGTATCTCTTCCACTAGTACTTTTTTTAATCTTTTAGCCAAAATGTCTGCAAAAATTTTGTAATCCACATTAAGCAAAGATATGGGGCGGTAATTCTTAAGTTGTGTCTTCTCAGAATCAGTCTTCAGTATAAGTGTAATGTAAGTTTCCTTCCACGACTCTGGTGCTTTTCCCCCCTCCAAAATTCCATTACAAACTTCCTTTAGTGGTTGAATTATCCAATCTTTCAAGAATGTATAATATCTTGAAGTTAAAGTTAAAGTTTGATTTTGATAAAGTTTTGACAAGGTTCCTGCAAAGTTTTATTCAGGAGGGCAGTTTGGATTAGGATTAACCAAGCAGTGCTGAGAGCCAATAGTCCAGAAAACTTGAGTATTTGTAAATTGAAGTGGAATGGAATTATTGTTCCTAGGATGTAAAGGATTTGAGTTTCTATGGTTTCTTTCTTTTTCTTTACTAGACCTAATACACAACTGAAAACACATAATGTAAGCAATGGCTGACAGAACTGTGCAACTTTAGTCCAGAGAGGAAATGACTAAGGAGGTTAATGTAGTACTCTAAAATACATTAATGGCTGTTATAGAAGAGAGGAAATATTTGTTGTCTACTACTCTATAGGGCTGGACTAGATATTTTTAAAACATTAGGAGAAACATTAAGAAATTATCAATAATGAAGCAGATTATTGGCTAATCTTCCACATTGTTTTCCCTAATTTGAAGTTTTCTTCTTTAAGAACCTATGCAGACATTTATTGGGAAAGCTATGTCTCTGAAGTACCTGTGAAATCTATAGTTTTGCAGTCTCTCATAATCCATAAAAAAGCCCCTCATACACTCTATTTTAGCTCACATATGGATCCTTTTTGGCGATACAGGATGCAAACAAGCTGTTCCCATTTTTATACCAGATGGTCCCAAATGAAGCCAAACAGCACACAGGAATTGTGCAATTACTTGAGCATTTCAGATGGACATGGATTGTACTTTGTGCTGTGGATGATGACAAAGGGGACCAGTTTCTACAGACAATTTTACCACTACTCTTTGAGCATGGCATCTGCTATGATTTCATAGTAAGATTAGAAAAATGGAATTATCTGGATGAGATGATACGCTTGGCCTTACAGCACTGGGAAAGTTATGCAATTGTGTTTGAGACAAAAGCTAATGTATTTGTGGTTTATGGGGAACCTCCATCCTTCCAGGTTTTGAGAGTATTATCCTTTATAGTACCTGTAATGGGATGGCCACCTCTGGGTAAAGTGTGGGTTGCTACATCTCACTGGGATTTTGATTCAGTGTCTATTCAGAAAGACTGGGAAATACAGATGTTCCATGGTACTCTCTCCTTCACAGTCCACTCAAGTCAGCCATTAGGGTTCCAGAAGTTCATTCAGACGATAAGACCCTTCTGGCACAAAGAGGATGTATTCATCCAGGATGTCTGGGAACAGACTTTCACCTGCTCCCTGAAAGCATCTAATGGACAGGAGGTGGAGGCTGAGCAGAAAGACCCCTGCACTTTGGAGGAGAAACTGGAGAACCTTCCTGGGGTTTTGTATGAAAAACAGATGACTGGTCACAGCTACAATGTCTACAAAGCTGTCTATGCTGTGGCACATGCTTTGAACTCCATATACAAATCCAGCTCCAAACATAACAGATTGGCAAGAGGAGAGAGATTTGCCTTTCTGAATGTGCAACCATGGCAGGTAAAGACAACTCTGAACTTCTTTGCTTTGCCTTCAGCTGCCACTGATCTCCTGGCTTTTCGCCTCACCAGTCCCAATGAGCTCCAGCCGTGTCTGGTGGCAAGAGCCACAGATATTAGCCTGCCTGACCTGGTGCACATTTACTCAGAGTCAACATCATTGTCATGCTAGCTTGCCAAATACCCACAATAGGAACCCAACTACCGATCTGGTTTGCTAGACATTTTCAATCAATGTATCCCCTCTATAGACTGTTCTTTATGTAATTAATTTCATGTTGATAATAATAATAATAATAATAATAATAATAATAATAGACAAGTAGAAATACTCCATCACCATATATACTGCTTTAAGAAGTTATTCATGTCATTAATTCCATGTAAATATTTCAATATTCTAGGTCCATCCCTTTCTGAAGGGCCTTGTATTCAACATCAGCACTGGAGATATGGTGCACTTTGATGAACATGGAGAACTGGTTGAAGGTTTTGACGTTACCAATTGGATCACTTTCCCCAATGGCTCACTGACTAGGTTGAAAGTTGGACGACTGGAGCCTCAGGTTCCAGCAGGCAAAGAGTTAACCATCAATGATGAGCAAATTGTGTGGCATCCATGTTTTAATCAGGTGAATTATAACTGCAAACTCTTGACTCCAAAAAAGGAGAATGTTCCCTTCTGGGCTCCTCACCCAGTTCTTGAGGTGCCCTATTGTAGATCTTATGCTTTATGATCCTTGACCACATAAATTGACCTCATGAATCAAATCTTAACATAAAGCAAGGAGTTATTTTTGCCATCTATGCCATTTAATTTCTTTATGAAAAAAGTTATCACATAAGTTATCACAAAGCATTGGAAAATAAAATATTTTATTTTGCTAAAATGTCACAGAATATCATTACTTCATGTAGTGATTTCTGGAAGGAAAAAAGATGGACCTTGCTCTTATCTTCAAGATATCTTTATCTTATTTCTACAACTTCATATTTTGGGGGGTTTGGAAATCGCATTGTCTTTCCTATGATCTGCTTTCAGGCTGAGTCTTAGACTGATCAAACCAGGAGATGAAGTTGGGAATTGGTAACAAATGGGCGACAGAGGAGCTGAGCCAACTGGTTCATCCTCAGTCTCTCTGCCCCTCACATGAGTCTAATCACATGGAGGTGAAGGACTGAAAAGGGCTAATCTGTTGTTGCTCATCTGTATGATTTTGCACAGGCGCTGCCCCTTTCTGTGTGCAATGACAACTGCAACCCTGGCTTCAGTAGAAAAAAGAAGGAAGGAGAGAAGTTTTGCTGCTATGATTGTGCTCCGTGTCCAGAAGGAATGATCTCTAGTCAGAAAGGTGGGAGGCAGGAATTCCCATGACCTAATTTATGGGATTTAATATATATATAAATAGGCTATTTATTACCTTTGTTTGGAGAATGCTGATGAATGCAGAGCAGTCTAATACTAAAGGGATTTTCAGGAACAATTATCTTGTTGTTGATTTGCTGTCATTTTTTTTTAAAAGGTCAAAGTTATTGGGCTTTTATAGGATTTTTAAAGGATCTTAAAACAACAACAACCCCCTACTTGCCATACGTTCAGGTTTCTCCAGGCATTTTGCCTATTCAGCAACAATCTGCCTGGACGCCATTCAGCAGCCCAATTCCCAGATGTGTCAGGGAAAACCCGGACGTATGGCAGCCCTACATTAGACCGATCACAATTTTGCCGCCTACACAACTCATGGGACATTGTGAGGATAAAGTGGAGGGAACCAAATGTGCCACTAGCAGTTCCTTGGATATAAATGTAATAACTAAATGTAGATGAATGAATGGATGGATGATTAGAAGTCTATTTGAGATGGGAAAATGAGCAAAGTGCCCCTCGGTTGCCAGCAATTTCCCAAGAAACGAGGAGGTCCTCTCCTGGTTCCAGCTAACTCTAAAGCCCGGGTAAGAAACCTTTTGCATCCTCAGGGCCTCATCCTGTTCTGTGCAACCTTCTAGGAGTAGTTGGTGGGTCCTGAGGCAAAAGTGGAGGGAGCAACTAATGTGAGTTTTAACTTGTACCGTGGGCTACTTTCTATACACACGTCTTTCAATCCTTCAACTAGACACCAAGAGCCAGGCAAATCAGCTAGACACTAAATACTAACTAGACTGACTAATCCATGCATCCATTAGAGCTAGGTTTCTGCCTTCCAACTGGACCAGCCCATTATTATTCTATGGGCCATCTGAAATTGTGTCTTTCTTCATAGATCAGGTATTGTAAATACAAGAGAAAATACAGGATGCCATATACTGTATTTTTTGCTCTATAAGACTCACTTTTTCCCTCCTAAAAAGTAAGGAGAAATGTGTGTGCGTCTTATGGAGCGAATGCAGGCTGCGCAGCTATCACAGAAGCCAGAACAGCAAGAGGGATTACTGCTTTCATTGCGTACCGATCCCTCTTGCTGTTCTGGCTTCTGAGATTCAGAATTCCCCCCCCCCCTTGTTTTCCTCCTCCAAAAACTAGGTGAGTCTTGTGGTCTGGTGCGTCTTATAGAGCGAAAAATACGGTAATTCATTCTTTTCTAACCACTTTCTGAATCAGCTACTGGTCCACTAGTTCAAAAACCATCCAAAATGCAGTCTCACTTACTTTCAAAGTAAGTGAAAGATTATAAGATTCATTATTATAAATTATAAGATTCAAATTATAAGATTTTGTGAAAGAACTGCAAGAACACAGAAATAGACATCCTCAAACCTTCTTGTGGCTGATTGCTTTTGACTGGCATTACCTAGTGTAAAGGCGTTCTTCAACAGCTGTTTGTGTTTAGATAGATGTTGGTCAGCCCTTTGAAATACTTAAGCACCTCTTCCCTTTTTCAGACATAGACGCTTGTGTCAATTGTCCAGAGGACCAATATCCCAACATGGATCAAACTCAGTGTGTTCCCAGGATTGTGAGCTTCCTCTCTTACAAAGAAAATCTGGGGATCATCTTAGTGGTGTTGGCTATTTCTCTCTCTCTCATCACAACTTTAGTACTTGGCATTTTCCTGAAGCACAAGGATACTCCCATAGTCAAAGCCAACAACCGGACCCTCACCTACATCCTTCTCATCTCCCTCCTCCTTTGCTTCCTGTGCTCCTTGCTTTTCATTGGACAGCCTGGAAGGGTGATCTGTCTTCTCCGACAAATGGCTTTTGGCCTTGTTTTCTCTTTGGCCATTTCCACTGTGTTGGCAAAGACGGTCACTGTGGTTGTGGCATTTATGGCCACCAAACCAGGATCCAGCATAAGGAAATGGGTGGGGAAAGGCCTGACCAATTCTATTGTCCTCTTCTGCTGCTTCATCCAAGCTGCCATTTGTGCTCTTTGGTTAAGTACTTCTCCACCATTTCCTGATAAGGACACACATTCAGTGATTGGGGAAATCATACTTGAATGTAACGAGGGTTCAGCTTCCATGTTTTACTCTGTCTTAGGCTACATGGGCTCCCTGGCCACTGCCAGCTTCATAGTAGCTTTCTTTTCTAGGAAACTCCCTGACAGTGTCAATGAAGCCAAATTTATCACTTTCAGCATGTTGGTGTTTTGCAGTGTTTGGTTGTCCTTTGTGCCAACCTACTTGAGCACCAAAGGGAAATATATGGTGGCTGTGGAGATCTTCTCCATCTTGGCCTCCAGTGCTGGATTACTGGGTTGCATCTTTTCCCCCAAATGCTACATTATTGTGCTAAGGCCTGAGCTGAACAGCAGGGAGCAAATGATGAGGAAGAAAAAATAAATTAAAATACAGATTAATCTCTTTATTTGACTCTTACTCATATTTCATCAGATATGACAGTAATAGAAATGCCATTGGAATTGCGGTATGAGTGTTTGATGCATTCCCTCCCCAAATTCAGTTGACCCCATCTCATGTTGGCCTTGTACTCACATAAAGAATGAGGCATGACTTCGTTTTTGAGGATTTATTTCAACAGCTAATTTTATTGTATAAAACTAAAACATCTTTTATGTGAACTAATTCCCAACCATTCCTGATCCTATATGAGCATAAAACCTATGCCTCAAATTTTGAGCAAGCTGAGGGGCAAAACCAAAATTAACTAGATTGACTGTGCCACGCGAATTATGATCATCTCTTCCCAGCACTGAGGTTTTGAGACACTGGGTGGTATAATGGGCCAGATTATGGGAAATATTCCAAGAGGTGCTTTTGGTTTTGGGGGTTTTATTTAAAATTAGGGTATGGATTCTGTCCATTTTAAATGCCCCCCCATCTTGAGTTCCTGTAGGTAAATGTATTTATCTTCTCATACTGAGAAATTAGATCCTCTTCTTGTTCACTAAGCTGATTGCATGTTTAAGGAGATGTAAGACGATCCAGATTATCACAAGGTTTCAGCTGAATAAACCAACCTCTTTCCAGGGATTTGTTTTTCACTGAGGGGAGCAGACATGTCTGCCCACTGAAATGAAATATCACTCAACTCCAGAGCTCGATCACACTTAGAGGCTGATTTTGCCTCTCTAAGTCTTACATCATAGAATCCATACCAAATTTCTGCCCTTAGTAAACAGATCTTGAAATCAAAAGGGCATCAATTTCTCAATTGACTAATCCAATATATGTAAAGAAATGTTCCCTGTATCTTGCATTTTCCATTGATCTGGTTAGTGGAGAATGCATATGGGAGAAATTATAGCAAACAGGTGTACAAGGTGGGTGGCTGTATTTAATTATAAAGATGCAACAAGACTTCTGTAAAAGTTCATGTAGCACACTCTTTGGAATGGTCAAGTAGTACTCCAGCTTTTGGGTGTGGGTGACAAAAATGTTATCAGGCTCTATTGTTTAATGTGAATGTAAACAATATTAGTATCACCTCATACTGTACATTTGTAGACCAGTATATCTGAGGGATAGACCAGTTTCACTCTTGCTGTATGGTGAAGAAGTAGTTCTTATGTCTTCCTCACAAGTGACTGGTGTGGTATAAGAGATTTTATATCTTGTCATTCATCCAGATGTTTAATGTTGGTAAAAAACAGAGTATGATTTCTAGAAAACATCAGTGACAACATATGAATGGAATCAAATTGCCCAAATAAAGTTTGTTAAGGGAAGCCCTGTTCAGGGGAAGTTTTTAAGGTCTGATGTCATATTGTGTTTTAATTTGTTGAAAGCCGCCCACTTTTGAAACTGTTTTCTCAGGTCTTTGGACCATAATAAAGAATGTATGCATGCACTAAGCTTCTTTGTTGGGAGTATCTAAGAAAGTGTTGTGTCTTGAAAAGGTAAACCAAAAGTCCCCCCTTTGAATTAACTGGTCATTTATTTGACTCTTTCCTTTTGTTTAACAATTCATTCTTCAAAGAATTGTTTAACAATTCATTTTTCAAATCTGGCAGATTTTTGCATGATACCTTATCAGGGCTGGCCCAGGTTGTTTTGCCACGTGAGGCAAAAGAGAAAATGCCACCTCCTGCCACCCCCTCTTCCTCTGCAGCCCCTGCCTCATTGTGAAGGTGGCAGGGTAGCCAAAGGAGGTGCAGCAGGTGGGCCTGGATGAAAGCCGGATCCAGTCCTCTTTATCTTAAGCTGAATTGACGTACATGGCGCCTTTCCATCACACAGAACAACATTTAGCTACTACAACCCACAAACTCAAATGGGAACACGTGAACACAGAACAATTCATTCTCACTAATGGGAGCGCTTTCCTTGGAGTAGTTAAAAGAATTTCCAAAAGACAATAAAGGCAGTCTGACTCTTTTAAATGACTGTCCAGGTAAAAATGAGTAAATTCCTAGATATAACCAGCTTTTCGTTTCCCCCCTCAGATATGGATCCTTGTATCAAATGTCCCGAAGACCAGTATCCCAGCAAGGACCACAGTCAATGCATTCCCAAAGTTCTAAGCTTCCTCTCTTACACAGAAAACTTAGGGATTATCCTGGCTACTTTGGCCAGTTCTTTCTCTTTCATCACAATTCTAGTGCTGGGAAGTTTTATGAAACGCAGGGACACACCCATAGGCAAGGCCAATAACCGGACCCTGACTTACATCCTCCTCGTTTCCCTTATTCTTTGCTTCCTCTCCGCTTTGCTCTTCATTGGGCAGCCAGGAGAAGGGAACTGCCTTCTACGTCTTTGGCATCATCTTCTCTGTGGCTCTTTCTTGTGTCTTGGCAAAGACCATAACCATGGTTCTGGCATTCATGGCAACCAAACCAGGATCTGGGATAAGCAAATGGGTGGGGAAAAGACTGGCAAATTCAACTGTCCTCATCTGCACCTTCATTCAAGCTGGCATTTGTATCCTGTGGTTAAGTACTTCCCCTCCATTCCCAGATTCAGACATGCAGTCATTGAATGGGAAAATCATCTTGGAATGTAATGAGGGTTCGGCGACAATGTTTTACTATGTCTTTGGCTATATGGGCTCCCTGGCCGTAATCAGCTTTGTTGTGGCTTTTCCGGCCAGGAAATTACCTGACAGTTTCAATGAGGCCAAATTTATCACTTTCAGCATGTTGGTGTTTTGCAGTGTTTGGTTGTCCTTTGTTCCAACCTACCTGAGCATCAAAGGAAAATACATGGTGGCCGTGGAAATCTTCTCCATCTTGGCCTCCAGTGCTGGATTACTGGGTTGCATCTTTTCTCCTAAATGCTACATAATTTTATTCAGGCCTGATCTGAACAGTAGAGAGCAAATAATGACCAGAAAATGTGAGAGGATGTAAGTTCATCTGTTTATTATGCTCACTTAAAAATTCACTGGAAAGTCCACATCATGAGATTTTTAGTATTAGTGCTTTAATAGAACGAGATCATTGCTCAAATGTAGCCTTCTTGTGAGTACAGTTGTACTGGACAAACATTACCACAGGTCAATGCCCTGTTTTGATTTGGCTTACATAAATAAATGTAAACTTGACTTTGACTATCAATAAATTGAGGATTATGAAAACATAGTAGTGCTGGTATCTATTTTGACCAGTGAAATTGGGAATTGTAGTTCATATTCAAGAACTGTTGTCGGGATCTTGGTCTCCATGTTGAGCTGTCTTCTCTACTTGGGCATGAGACTATATAACAGGGAGCAGCAAATAAGGAAAAAGAAAAGAGGATAAACACAATAAAACAATAGTTGGAAAATTCAGAAAAGATATCCTAGGAGTTTTGAATTGAATGATGCCGCTTCAGAGGCCAAAAACACACTTGGGAAATTGAAATCATTCCTATCATTGTCAAAATTACTGTTTTCTGTCTTGTGACACAATTGACATCCAGAGCCTGTAAGAAAAATCAACAATAAGCATATTGAAAAACCTATATAATTCCTGTGTTATTCAGAACTGGATCTAGGGGTATGTAGGGTATCTTTATTCTTCTGCATAACCACTTTTCCACTGATTTTTAACAAATAAAGTATGCTGTGAGTATCCTGGTTCCTCATATATTCTCCTGCTTGCCCTGTTTATTTTCTGCTTCCCAGATTCTTACTGTGGAAAACTGAACCTTATTGACCAGTATAGAATAGCACACATGCCCTGTAATTTGCATACCCATCTTTTGGGGAAACAAGCTGAGAATTCACAAGTTTGCATTTGGATTCCTTTGCTCACCCCAGCAAAATTACTGACACCTGACCTGTAGACACGCATATTAAGTTGTTTAGAAATAAATTTTTAAAATTCACTCATCCTTAGAGGATAAAGGGGGGAGATAAAGAAAATACATTGTTTAGGGAAATTAACAATGGGCAAGGTGGTGAAATGAAATAAAGGAGCAAGATACTGGTACCCAGATTCCCTAAATAGCCATGCTGCAAATCTGTGTAGCAGCAACACCGTCTACCATTCAAGGAAGGCTGTAGAAAAGCTGAAAAACAGCCACATTGAATTCTGCAACTGGAATCATGGGAAAACAGCTTTGGAAGGGGCGTTTCATCAACAGGATCTTGCTTGTGGTGATGTTGCTGCTCGTTCTACCATGTCGTATGGTATGCAATGCACATTCTATTAATTGCAGCATATATGATGATCTCCTCCCTATTCCTCATGAATTTTACCAGCCAGGAGGCATTGTCATTGGTGAAATTGTTTCTCAAGTATTACTCCTCTCTAATATGCTCTCTTTCATGGAACAGCCTGCCCAGATCACGATTGACGAACCTATGTAAGGCATCAATATTTTTCACACAATTTGAAATATGTATGAATTATAATTATTCAGAACATATCCTTAAGGAATGATGTGCTTTATGGAGCTTTTGATGTAAAAAAAGTGACGCTTGGATTGTTAATATGTGTGTGATACCTTCTACAATATCTTGTTTGGCATAAACCGCTAGTGTGTTTCCTCCAGAAATCTTACAGAAATGAATGGATCATGTGCATTTCTGTATCGCAGCTGGAGCAAGACCCTCTCATAGCATCTATTTGCTTCTGAGGTGGTTATCTGGCGAGGAGCATTTGTCTTCTTTCTGGTTGTCATTTGTTCATACTACATTTTAAATTTATTTCCAAACTGCTAGAAGTCCTATTCCTTTTTAAATGAGTGGCAAAATGAGGAAACCTTAAAACCAGTGCTATTTTTCTATAAAAAGAGGTGCCAGAGCTCATGATAAGCGCCTTGTTCTCTTATAATGGCAATGGCGCCCATCTGAGAGGTGCCAGAACTGAGTTCCAGTGAGTTCTGGCTGAAAAAAGTCCTGCTTAAAACTATTTCATTTCTGCTCTCGCTACACTTTGTTGTCTTACATCCTTGATCTTCATCTCAGCCCTTCCCTTGCCATTTCAGACTTCAGGTATTTCTGACATTCGGTTTCATATTGTTATATTTTAGAGAAATAAATATGTTTCTTATTCCTGTTTTAATACATCTAATTTGCAAAGCTTACTCTCTCACATCATACAGGGAGAAACATAGGGCTATTGATGCAATACATAACAGACTTTAGAGGGGCAAAGCAAACCTAACCCTCTTATGGAAGTATTGTTAGATAGGCCAATATTTACAAAAGAAACTTGTCCCTATTTCTTGTTCATACTTTTTTATTTAGAATCATAGAATTGTAAAGTTATTAAATCATATTAAATACGATACTGCCCTTTCCCCCCTTTTTCTTAAAGAAAGGTGATTTGTGAATTGACTCCAGTACAATACAATAGTATCTGGGGAAAGGATTTCATTGTACTTTCCACCTGTAATATTTTATTAAGCATTAAAAAGTCCTGGAACTGTATGAGCATTTAGATAATTAATTGACTGGATAAATATTTATTTCAGAGGTCTTATTTTTGTACTTTGGTATATAATCTTGTGCAGTTATAAACTACAGTTTAATCCTAGAAACCTGCAGAGATGTGATGATGAAGTGCACAAGTTGTTCTTGTTGTTGTTATAGCTGTGGTTTTATTAAACAGCTGCTAATTGTCTTGCAGATCAGTGCCAAAGAACTACCAGCACGTTCTGGCCTTAGCATTTGCTGTCAAAGAAATCAATGAGAATCCCAGCATCTTACCCAATATCTCTCTGGGGTTTCGTATCCTCAATAGCTACTATACTGCAAGGATGACCTACAAGGCCACCCTCAGCCTGCTCTCCACAGAACATAGGTTTGTCCCCAACTTCAAATGTGACAACCAAAACAATCTGATAGCTTTCATTGGGGGATGTATCTCTGAAGTCTCTGCCAACATGGCCATCATTTCAGCAATCCATAAGACTCCACAGGTAAGTCGTGTGCATGAGGGCATGGAGGTTTCACAAGTATGGTACACCATCTTGGTTTCAGGAAACTCTCTGACAGTGTTTGCCATGATTTTTAGTTACTGAATGAGAGAAATATGGGCTAGATGATTATACAATCTGATGGATAAAGAACTTGTAGGACAACAAAACACATGGATAGCTTATCGTCAGAGTTGGGGGATATTGCAAGTGGGATGCTTCAGGGCTTTGTTTGGAAGGTCTTGTTTCTCAAAATATTTATTGATCACTAAGACAAAAGGGTGGAGAGAATCCTTATCAATTTGGAGGTGACAAAAGCCTGTGGGGGGTAGATAACACTTCAGAAGACAGGAAAAGAAATCACAATAATAATATAATAATAAACCTTTATTGTCACTACATCACCTGTGCACAGTGAAATTAAACAAGCCCCCCTCCCCCCCACACATACACTCAGTCCTGTTCACACTTTGTGTGCTTGTTCGAAGTCAATTGCACCACTATTATTTTTCCATTCAGCAGCCCAACAGCCCACAGATAAAAACTGTTCTTTAACCTGTTGGTGTGGCTGACTATACTTCTGTATCTCCTGCCCGAAGGTAGGAGATTAAAGAGGTGCTGGCCGGGGTGTGAGTCATCCCAAAAAAATTCCTCGCTCTTCCGAGGCAGCGGTCTGCTGCGATGTCATCTAGCGAACTCAGGAGACATCCCATGATACCATGTGCTGTATTCACCACCCTCTGTAGGGACTTTCTGTCCGTGGCTGTCAAACCAGCGTACCACACTGTAATACAGTATGAAAGGACACTTTCTATTGTGGACCGGTAGAAAGAGATCATCAATTTTTGTTTGACATTGTTTTTCGCAAGACCCTGGTGAAATGGAGTCTCTGTTGGGCCTTCATGATGCCAAACAGAACCTGCTTACTCTCACGACATATTTTAAGTAACTCCAATTCTCTCAGCAAGAGATAAGCCACACCAGGAAATCTTCACTGAGTCCCAAAGCCTTCAAGCTGGTCGAGAACCCTACAGGAATCTCCCAGTTGCATCTGTGTGCAATGTCCCCAAACACACAACTCAGATATTACTTCTACAGGTTCTGGAAACAGGGAGTGGAAGTGATTGATTAGTGTAGCTGGGGCTCTGATGGGACAGTGTAGGGAGCTCAGACAAACAGCCCAGTGGGGCATTTTTGTGACAGCAGCCTTCCTAATCTGCTGCCTGAGACAAGAGGCTCAATGTGGCTCACTACCAAAGATAGTCAGGTTCTCATGCAGGATCCCCCCATCTGAATTTTCACAGGACATTGAATGAGATGGACTACAGAACTATTTTCTAATAAGTAAATCTATGATGTAAATGCTTATAACCCATCTGAAAAATGCTTATTAATTTTATTTCAGCTGACTTATGGATCATTTCTGCCACTAAAAGGTGTCACAAAGTCCTTCCCATTTTTGTATCAGATGGTCCCAAATGAAGCCCACCAATACACAGGGATTGTGCGATTACTTCAGCATTTTAAGTGGACATGGATTGGGCTTTGGGCTGTGGAAGATGACAGAGGGGACAGGTTTTTAAAGACAATGGTCCCAATCCTTTCCCCTAATGGCATCTGTTATGCCTACATAGTAAGAATACCAAAATGGAATTATGTGGATGAGATGATAGACTTTGCTTTACAGCATTTAGGAACCTATGCAATGGTCTTTGAGGATAACCCAACTGTGTTCATTGTTTATGGAGAACCTCCATCCTTCCAGGTTCTGAGAATGTTGATATTTGTATCACCCTTCTTCTTTTTTCCAACTCTGGGCAAAGTGTGGATTATTACATCCCACTGGGATTTTGCATCACACTCTATACAGAAGAATTGGGAGGTACAAGCATTTCACGGTTCCATATCCATCACAGTCCACTCAAATCAGCCATCAGGATTCCAAGGGTTCATTCAGAAGCTGAGCCCTTTCTGGGCAAAACGAGATGGCTTTATCCAGGAGTTCTGGAAACAGGCATTCGGCTGTTTATTAAAAATGTCTGAAGTGTCAGAGGAGGGAAATGAAAATGAAATCATCTGCACTGGGGAGGAGAAGCTGGAGAGCCTTCCTGGAATTCTGTTTGAAATGGACATGACTGGCCACAGCTACAATGTCTACAATGCTGTCTATGCTGTGGCGCATGCTTTGAACGCCATCTACAAATCCATATCCAAACACAGGGGATTGGAAGAAAGGGACAGACTATTTCACAGTGTGCATTCATGGCAGGTAATTAGGAAGCAATACTTTAAAATTATAGCGTTCTAGAATTGTAGAGATGGAAGGGGTCCTCAGGGTCATCTTGCAGGGTGTTGGACTAGATAACCCTCGGGGTCCCTTCCAACTCTACAAATATATGATTCTATGATTGATTGATTGATTGATTGATTGATTGACTGATTGATATTCACAAGTGGCCACCTACATAAACCAGATGACAACTATAAGGACAACTTTGGGAAGCTCACTAAAGTAATCTTAGCACTATGTTGTCTCGTTATTCATTGCTCTTTCAATCAAGGTTCATCATTATCTGAGGAGCATCATATTCAATAGTAGTGCTGCTGAGAATGTGCACTTTGATGAAAATGGAGAACTGGTTGCAGGTTTTGATATTACAAACTGGGTGATGTTCCCCAATGGTTCAGTGGTTAGAGTAAAGATTGGAAGATTAGAACCTCGGGCTCTTCCAGGCAAAGAGTTTACCATTCATGATGACCAGATTGTGTGGCATCCACATTTTAATCAGGTGAGACGTGCCAGAAAGAAAAGTTTTTCTGTTTTGCTTTTCAGCTGCTAGATTATTCAGGATAGTAATATTTTATATACATTATTAAGTATAATTGTTTAATTTACACTGAAATGGAGAATGCCTGTGTGTATTGCTGAAAGACTCTTCTTCCTGGAGAAGAGTGACTAGTGGGGTGCCACAGGGTTCTGTCTTGGGCCCAGTCTTATTCAACATCTTTATCAACGACTTGGATGATGGACTCAAGGGCATCCTGATCAAATTTGCAGATGACACCAAACTGGGAGGGGTGGCTAACACCCCAGAGGACAGGATCACACTTCAAAACGACCTTGACAGATTAGAGAACTGAGCCAAAACAAACAAGATGGATTTTAACAGGGAGAAATGTAAAGTATTGCACTTGGGCAAAAAAAAATGAGAGGCACAAATGCAAGATGGGTGACACCTGGCTTGAGAGCAGTACATGTGAAAAGGATCTGGGAGTCTTGGTTGACCACAAACTTGACATGAGCCAACAGTGTGATGCGGCAGCTAAAAAGGCCAATGCAATTCTGGGCTGCATCAATAGGAGTATAGCATCTAGATCAAGGGAAGTAATAGTGCCACTGTATTCTGCTCTGGTCAGACTGTTACGAAAAAGGAGCAATGCTGCTGAGTGCTCCAGATGGCTGGAAAGCCAAACAGGATGTTGATGTTATGGGACTGTACCGTGGGAACAAGGAACAGTCTATTATGTGCACTGAGCACCGGATGTTAGCTCAGAGTGTCACATGACCCTGTACTGGAAGTACATGGGTGGAGTTATTCTCTCTCTGCTGTGGCTGCTGAGGAGTGCAGACATGTTCTTTTCTGCACTGCTGGAAAGACAGAAATAAAGGCATGTAAAGACATTTCTGTCTGTCTCTTTCCCCTCCCTGGGGATGGCAGGGAAGAGGGGAGGAGTGGTTGTGTTCTTCTCACGTTCGTGAGGAGGATCGGCCGATAGAGATCTCGCCTTGTCTTGCCGGGAGCCGAGACGGGGAGATCAACAAGGAATCAAGCCGGGCACCTGGAGAGTGGCCAATTCCTCTGATTGATATGGCTTTGAAGATTCCGACATATGGTAGCATGAGCTGCTGGTTATCTGATCCATGGGAATCAGCATGAGAGGTGAGAGGTTGATGGATCGTGTGCCATCCTCTGCACCAAGGAAAGAAGATAACGTCTGCATTGCAGCCAGAAGCTGAACAGACGGCTGGACACCAAGAGGGGGTGTTTTCCAAGCATCGGAGCCCCGAAAAGGTATGCTGAGTATCGGGCTAAAAGTGTGAATGCAGATTGATTCTCTGGTTCACAGAAGAGCTGCGTTTGGAAAACCAGCTCTGAGAGCTAAGCTTGCATACCAGACATATTTGTGGCTAGATAACGAAGAAGAGGTATGCACAGTTGCTAGGCAACGACTGTCAGTCGACTTGGAAAGTTACTGACACCTGGGGCTGGCTCAGTCAGAGCACTGCGAAAGAAGTTGTTTTGACTTCGCTTCTTTGCAAGGACAGTGAGACAGCTTGGAGATTGCCTGCCTGAGAGAGGCAGAAAAACAGCTCAAAAGAGCTTTTGGATTTTACTGGCTCGAGAGTGTGAGAGCTGAGACTTGGCTTCAAAAATGGATGCCAAAAAGGGGGGAGGCTTGCCTTACCCGCCTCCCCTGACTAATGACAATTATTCATCTTGGTCTGTAAAGATGAAGGCGATGCTGCAGAATCAGAGGATTTTTGGGGTGATTGAGAACCCCATCCCTCAAGCACCAACCCGAGGTTGGGAATCACAGAATGTGAAGGCCAGGACGGCTATAATTCTGTGTGTCTCGGATGATCAACTTGTGCATATTCAGGATTTGGAATATGCGCGTGAGATTTGGGAAACGCTGCGTAGAACACACCAGAGGGATGCTGGATCTTCAGCGTTGCTGTATTTTGAGAAGCTGACCAATCTGAGGCTTGCGCCTGATGGAGATGTTCAAGCGCACCTGACGGAAATGAAATATCTGCGCCAACAGATGGTGGAACGCAATTTCCGTCTACAGGAGGAAGTGTTTTGCTTCATGATGATAAACAGCTTAAATCGGACTTACAAAACGGTTGCCAGTCAGCTGGGTTCCCTTCCGGCGAACGATTTGACCGCGGAGAGGGTGACTGCCGTTGTTTTGAATGAACACGACAGGCTTGCTGCACTGGAGGTGAAGGACAGGGGGAGGGAAGAACGGAGTTCTAATTCCCCCACTGATGTAGCTACTGGAGAGGATGCTGTAGCTTTGAACGTTGTCCGATGTTACAATTGCGGACAGGCTGGGCATCTTCAGCGGAGCTGCAAGAAGCCATGCCAGCCAACAGGAGCGAAGGGCCGCTCAGCGAAGCCTGAGGCAGCAGGCAAAGGTCATACCAAGTCTTCGGTGAAACCTGCAAAGGCCCTGATGGCGAAAGGAACCACGCCAGAAGTTGGACACTCTTTTATCATAGATACGGGCTGTAATTTTCATATGTCCCCACACAAGGCGCTCTTTTCAACGTTTAAGAAGCAAAGCTTCGCTGTGGAACAAGCCAACGGTCAGAAGCTGGAAGCGACCGGGATTGGAACTGTGTATCTGAAGAGTCTGAACCTGACTATACACAATGTTTACTTGGTTCCTGAATTGAAGTTCAATCTGCTGAGTGTTTCGCAGATTGCAAAGAAAGGACTGAAACTGTCCTATGATGCTGAGAGCTGCAAGATCTTCAAAGATGGAGAGTTGTATCTTTCTGCCAGAGAGAAAGATGGACTGTATTTGTTGGACTTTGACCAAAGTGATTACATGGAATGTAATTCTGAGTCTAACTTGATTTCTCTTGCAGGTGTGACCAAAACGAGCGCCAAGAAGGTGGCCAGGGTCGACAGAGCGTTTCAGCGGGTGTATGCTGATGTGATTGGTCCTCTAGAACCATCTAGAGGCAATGCAAGATTTTATCTTGTGTGTGTGGATCATTTCTCTGACTTTGTCTGGGTTTATGTGTTAAAGAGGCCACAGGAAGCCTTAGAAAGGTTTCAGGAGTTTTGTGACAAGGTTAAAGTTATGCATGATGCTAACATTGATTGTCTTTTGACAGATGAGAAGCAGATTTTTCTTTTACAGGATTTCCAGAGGTTCCTGCAGAAGGAAGGGATAAGACACAAGGTTGCTGTTTCAGCGGAAGCGTGGAACAGGGGTGTCTGTGTACGGGTGAACAAAGAATTGCAAAAGGGGATGAATGCGCAATTGCTTAGTTCACATCTGCCACATGAGTACTGGGCGGAGTCACTCATGTCGTTTTGTTATGCGTGGGTGAGAAAGGTTTCAAGAGAGTTGGGAAGTTCTCCTTTTGAGAAACTGTTCCGGAGAAAACCTTCTGTTGCCCATTTCAGGGTTTTTGGGTCTCATGTGAGGACAGAAGCTCCAGGTGGAGTAAAGAATGCCAGAGGCATTTTTGTGGGATATGAAAAGGGTCTCTACAGAGTAATTTTGTCTGAATCTGGTCAGGTGGTTCTCACAAAATTTCTAGAGAGTGCTCCTGAAAAGGAGAGAGTGATAATACACACATTTCCCACAGAGGACGATTCAGATGATGATGATTTCACAGAGTACAGTGGTACTGAGAGCGACAGTGATAGCTCAGAGAGCTCTGTTGTCACAGTCATTGAGAGGAAATCTCACACAATGGATAGACCTTCACAGGTGAAGGATGAGCCACTGTTTACTGTTGGAACTGGTTCTCCTAAGAGTCCTGAGACAGAACCAGTGAGCAGAGAGGATCAGCACCTCTTACGTAGGTCTGAGAGAGTCACAAAGGGTGAACCACCCAAAAGGTACTCAGAAGAGTTTGCTAACTTAGCTGTTGCATGTGTTGCTGTTGTAAACAACCGAGGACAGGTTGGAGCTGTGTCTAAGTCAGAGACAAAGACACAACAGAGAGTTGCTAGCCAAGGTAATGCAGATGCACTCATTCCTTGGAAGCCAGACAACCAAAGAGGTACACTGGGGAAACCAGTGGCGGGGAGTTCCAAGGGTGGAACTGAAACAACAGGGGAGTGTTATGTGTATAACAACTGTTTATTTTCTTCTCTGGATCACGCTTTGCTTGCCGCAACACGCATTGATTCTTTTGGGGGAGGTTGTTACGAAAAAGGAGCAATGCTGCTGAGTGCTCCAGATGGCTGGAAAGCCAAACAGGATGTTGATGTTATGGGACTGTACCGTGGGAACAAGGAACAGTCTATTATGTGCACTGAGCACCGGATGTTAGCTCAGAGTGTCACATGACCCTGTACTGGAAGTACATGGGTGGAGTTATTCTCTCTCTGCTGTGGCTGCTGAGGAGTGCAGACATGTTCTTTTCTGCACTGCTGGAAAGACAGAAATAAAGGCATGTAAAGACATTTCTGTCTGTCTCTTTCCCCTCCCTGGGGATGGCAGGGAAGAGGGGAGGAGTGGTTGTGTTCTTCTCACGTTCGTGAGGAGGATCGGCCGATAGAGATCTCGCCTTGTCTTGCCGGGAGCCGAGACGGGGAGATCAACAAGGAATCAAGCCGGGCACCTGGAGAGTGGCCAATTCCTCTGATTGATATGGCTTTGAAGATTCCGACACAGACCTCACCTGGAGTACTGTGTCCAGTTCTGGGCACCACAGTTCAAGAAGGACCCTGACAAACTGGAACGTGTCCAGAGGAGGGCAACCAAAATGGTCAAAGGCCTGGAAACGATGCCTTATGAGGAACGGCTAAGGGAGCTGGGCATGTTTAGCCTGGAGAAGAGGAGGTTAAGGGGTGATATGATAGCCATGTTCAAATATATAAAAGGATGTCACATAGAGGAGGGAGAAAGGTTGTTTTCTGCTGCTCCAGAGAAGCGGACATGGAGCAATGGATCCAAACTACAAGAAAGAAGATTCCACCTAAACATTAGGAAGAACTTCCTGACAGTAAGAGCTGTTCGACAGTGGAATTTGCTGCCAAGGAATGTGGTGGAGTCTCCTTTGGAGGCCTTTAAGCAGAGGCTTGACAACCATATGTCAGGAGTGCTCTGATGGTGTTTCCTGCTTGGCAGGGGGTTGGACTCGATGGCCCTTGTGGTCTCTTCCAACTCTATGATTCTATGATTCTATTCTATGATTCTATGAAAGCGTTTAACTGGAAGATTGCACTAAAGCTAAAAAAAAAGCAAGAAGAGCTCTCTGAGCTCCTCGATGGCTTGATAATTAAATGTGATTGTTCTCTGGCAGCTCTGATGAGATATTTAACTTTAGATCACATGGGAGGCGATTGAATTGCAAATTTGCCATCTTGGAAGGGTGGTGGCTTGAGTCTTTGGGTAAAGGTATGTAAAACAGTCTCCTGGAGGGACACCAAACAGCTGCAGGCAAAATGGAGGCTGTAAGAAGAGAGAGAGAGACCTTTGCTTATACAGTGGTACCTCGTGTTATGGATGGGATCCGTTCCTGAGGCCCGTCCGTAACGCAAAATGCCCACAACTCGAAGCGCTGCATCTGCGCAGCCGCGCGGCACAATTTAGTGCTTCTGCCCGTGTGCAAGCGGTGAAACCCGGAAGTAACCCATTCTGGTATTTCCGGGTTGCCGCGGGACATAACGCGAAAAGACGCAACATGAAGCGGACGCAACACAAGGTATTAGTGTAGATCTGTTTTGAATTATCTTTTATTTCTTATAAGATTCTGAGTTTGTGGGGATATGCACCAGATATGGAATTATTTGGATGTTTCTTTTTGTTCTGTTCTGAAGAAAGTTCTGAATAAATTTTATTAGATCATTTTGTAGAAAGTTCTGCAAGTAAAGTTTTAAATAATATATAATGGGTCTGGAAAATGTTTCTTTCGAAAAGGTTTTATGCATCCAATCGCTTCAAGCTGCACAATATAATATCTGCTATGCACCTTACACGGTTCTTTTAGGAATTGGGCCAAATGGTTTATTTTCCCAACATAATTCTCTTTGTAGAGCTGAATGAATGAAGAGCACTAATCCAAGTCCCTTTACATTATTCTGTGCAGGTGCTGCCCCTTTCTGTGTGCAATGAGAACTGCCATCCTGGCTACAGCAGGAAAAAGAAGGAAGGAGAGAAATTTTGCTGTTATGACTGTGCTCCATGTCCAGAAGGAATGATATCTGGCCGGAAGGGTGGGCAACAATTGTGTATTGTGATATCATTCATCTTCTGTAACATATCGTATTTGCTTTGAGAATGCACATCCCTTGAACATACAACCCAAACACAAGAACACTCTTCCTTGTGTTATTTCCAGGAGCTGGTATTCAGATGCATACTGCCTCATTGATACCCCTATTCTGTATTTATTTGTCCAATCCTCTTTTAAAGCCATCCAAGTTGATGACCAGGTGCTCTTGGGGGAAACTGATTTTCTACATTGATTTCAATCAGAGTTTATATCAAAAATATCAAAAACCGTCATCAACAGCAAACTCTTGCACTAAATTAGATTATTAGAATTATGCAGCTCAACCTATAGAAATATTTGAATAGCTCTTTGTTGTTTTTTGCAGATATGGATGCCTGTGTCAAATGTCCAGAAGACCAATATCCAAACAAGGACCAAACTAGATGCATTGCTAAGGTTCTAAGTTACCTCTCTTACAAGGAAGATTTAGGGATCATCTTAGCTACCTTGACTATTGCTTTCTCATTGATCACAGTTTTAGTTCTTGGGATTTTTATCAAGCACAGGGAGACTCCAATCGTTAAAGCCAACAACCGGACACTCACCTACACCCTCCTCATCTCCCTCCTCCTTTGCTTCCTCAGCTCCTTACTCTTCATTGGAAAGCCTGGGAAAGCGATCTGCCTCCTACGACAAACAGTGTTTGGTGCCATATTCTCTGTGGCTCTTTCCAGCATTTTAGCAAAAACCATCATGGTGGTGATGGCATTTATGGCAACCAAGCCAGGTTCTACAATAAGAAAATGGGTGGGGAGAAGATTGACAAATTCCATCATCCTTTCCTGTTCCTTTCTTCAAGTTGACATATGTACTCTTTGGCTAAGTACTTTCCCTCCATTCCCAGACACAGACATGCACTCAGTGAATGAGGAGATTATACTGGAATGTAATGAAGGTTCCACTACCATGTTTTATTTGGTCTTGGGCTATATGGGTTTCCTAGCCATTATCAGCCTCGTGGTGGCTTTCCTTGCCAGGAAATTACCTGACAGTTTCAATGAAGCCAAATTTATCACTTTCAGCATGTTGGTGTTTTGTAGCGTTTGGTTATCCTTTGTTCCAACCTACCTGAGCACCAAAGGAAAATACATGGTGGCTGTGGAGATATTCTCCATCTTGTCCTCCAGTTTTGGGTTACTGGCCTGCATTTTTTCCCCTAAGTGCTACATCATTCTTCTGCGACCTGAGCTGAACAACAGGGAGCAATTAGTAAGGAAAATGAAATGAAGGCATATGTCCACCTCTTCATTCTGAAGATGTCATGTATATCATATTCTCACACTCTGGCCTGCTGGGTTGCATTTCCCCCTCTAAATGCTGCATCGTTGTGCCGGGGCCCAGTTGAATAACTGAGAATAAATAATATATCCTAGAGAAAATAAACTATATGAATAAACATTGCCATGAAATTTATTGTGTCCGTTTCTTCATTCTGCATATATATAGGGCTTTTGTTCAGCCGGAACTCACCGAAACTGAGTTCCAGCATCTCTTTGGTGAGTTCTGGCACCTCTGTAGTATTGCAGTGCCAGTCACAAGCACGATGCTCAGGGCTGCGGGATGGAGGAGGAGGGTAGCATGGCGGTCAGGGCTGTGTGGCGGAGTCAGGGGGCATCAAAGCAATTGGGGCGGCAGGGCGGAGGTGGAAGGCAGTCGGGTGAAGAAGATAAGTTTTCCCCTTCAAAAAGAGCTCAACAACTTGGGTTGGTTGATCCTCCTAAAAAAAAGTCAACAAGTTCCAGCACCTTTTTTTCCCTAGAAACAATGCCCTGCATATATGTATATTATATATACAGTGGGGGGGGGATATTTGATCCCCTGCTAAATTTGCCCATTTGCCCCGATGAAGAAATGACCAGTACATAATTTTAATGGGAGGTTTATTGTAGCTGTGAGAGACAGAATGACGACAGGAAAAACCCCAGAAACCCATGTTGCCCTGCCATGTTCGCCTCACCCCCAGAGCACTAATGGGGTTTATTTGTTTATTTTATTTACACCAGCATAAATTAATCTACTTTAAATTATCCAGGATGAGCTCTGGATGAATCAGGATGAAGAACTTGCACTGGTGTATTTCCAGCTGAGCAATCATGGACAACTTTTCAGATCAGCCTCAGCACCTGAGAACTGGTGTCATGGTCTGGGTTACAGGCAGTCAGAGTCCTGGCTTGGTACGTTGGGACCTGGGTAGAGGTCGGGAAGCAGGAATCAGCAGTTCAGGGTCAGCAGTCCAGGGGTCAGGAAGCCAAGAGTCCAAGGGTCAGGAAACCAGGAGTCAGGAAGCCGAAGCACAGCTAGGTGGGTAGCGTGTTGCTGTGGCAAAGAGCCAGAGGGAAATGCTGGTCTTATATACCCCTCTCAGCCCTTGCCACCAGGTGCTACAAGTCTTCTGTCAAGCCTCACCTGTGTGGCAAACTCAGGAAGGCCCCAATCCTGTGAGGCCCTACCAGTCACAAGGCCCGATTCCTGCACACACTCCTGACAACTGGTCAGTGGCCAATATATATCCTATTTCTAAAAGGGTTTCTGTTTGGTCATTATTTTTAGTTTTTTCAATGTGTGTGTGCATGCAAGCACATGTGTGAACACTTGCAAATGTCAATGTGGTAACAGAAAGTGTGAATCATAGGACTTTCAGGAAAATTGACCAAGGAAGCTCAGGCTTTAGCTGGAAAGAGAGATGAGGACGATTTCAAAGAGGCATTGTATGTTTTTATTGCATATTGAAGGGCACATCACTCAACAGTGGCAACCACCGGATTCACACTTGTTGTTGTTTAGTTGTTTAGTCGTGTCCGACTCTTCGTGACCCCCTGGACCAGAGCATGCCAGGCACTCCTGTCTTCCACTGCCTCCCGCAGTTTGGTCAGGCTCATGTTTGTAGCTTTGAGAACACTGTCCAACCATCTCATCCTCTGTCGTGCCCTTCTCCTTGTGCCCTCCATCTTTCCCAACATCAGGGTCTTTTCCAGGGAGTCTTCTCTTCTCATGAGGTGGCCAAAGTATTGGAGTCTCAGCTTCACAATCTGTCCTTCCAGTGAGCACTCAGGGCTGATATCCTTAAGAATGGATAGGTTTGATCTTCTTGCAGTCCATGGGACTCTCAAGAGTCTCCTCCAGCACCATAATTCAAAAGCATCAAGTCTTCGGCGATCAGCCTTCTTTATGGTCCAGCTCTCACTTCCATACATCACTAGGATTCACACTTACAGCTCAGGAATAATGTTTCCCATTTTAACCATTATATATGGAGAGGGGAGAGGGATATCTGATGTGGGAGGGGATAAATTTATGTGTACTTTATCTCATTTATTTCTTTTTAACTATTAGATGTTCTTTGTTGTTCAGCTCAGGTCTCACCACAATGATGTAGCATTTAGGGGCAAAGATGCAGCCCAGTAACCCAGCACTGGAAGCCAGTATGGAGAAGATCTCCACCACCACCATGTCTTTTCCTCTTGTGCTCAGGTAAGTTGGAATGAAGGTCAGCCAAACACTGCAGAAGACCAATATGCTGAAGGTGATGAACTTGGCTTCATTAAAGCTGTCAGGTAACTTCCTGGCTACAAAAGCTACAGTGAAACAAACAATGGCCAGGAAGCCCATAAACCCCAAGACGCAGTAGAACATAGTGACCGACCCTTCATTACATAAGAGTACAATTTGATCCATCATTGTGTGTGTATCTCTATCTGGAAAGGGGGGAAACATCGCCAGCCAGAGAGCACAGATCCCCACTTGGATGTTTGAGCAGGACAGAATGATGGAATAAGCCGATCGTTTCCCCACCCATTTCCTCATCTTAGATCCTGGTTTGGTGGCCATGAAAGCTAAAAGCACAGATGCAGTTTTGGCCAGGATACTAGAGATGGACACACAGAAGATGATACCAAAAGCAGTTTGTCGGAGAAGGCAAGTCACCTTATTAGGTTTTCCAATGAACATCAAGGAGCAGAGGAAGCAGAAGAGGAGGGAGATGAGGAGAATGTAGGTGAGACTTCTGTTGTTGGCTTTGACTATGGCAGTGTCCCGGTGCTTAATGAAGATGCCGAGCACCACAGCTGTGAGCAGAGACATCAATAGTGCAGAGGAAGTTGAAACAATGGCCAAAGTGTCACCAAATGCCAGGAAGTTTGGCATCTTAGGAATGCATTGATCCTGGCCTCTGTTTGGATATTGGTCTTCTGGACAACTGACACATGTTTCTTCATCTGAAAAAGAATGCATGATAATGTAAGAACCAGAATGATTCATGCTCAAGAACAGAAGCCTACCTTGTGTTTTTACTCATGGAGTGTTTCAAATTCTTCTGCCCAAAGTGCATCAAGTAGAAATGTCATGAATCATATCTGGTTTGAAATATAGTTTTCTCCTGGTGTTCAACAAAGTTAGTCTTAAAATAAAAAGCACTGTTAAGTGAAATGATACAACCATTCTGGCAGTAGTTCGAAATTGTAGGAGTCAACAAAGAAAGGTGTATTGGGACTGTCACACTGAACTCTCCCCAAACTGCCTCATTTTCATTAAAAAAAACAAACCCCAACAGTCTGATTCATCTCCTGATGTTTTATTTCATGGCCATCTAGTCTGACTTTCATAGTTTTAATAAGATGTACAAAACACACTTTGCTTTCAAAGTATCTGAAAATTATTTTTTAATTATCCTTAATAAAGAAAAATTTAAGTAGACATGGAAATAACTGAAGTATGTGCTGTATGCCCCAGACTCAAATTATGGTTGGGAAGGAAGTGATTTTGCAATCAGTGTTTATTTAGGGACAAGAGGAAAGTCTGACTAAGGGTCATTTTTGCTGCACGGAAAAAAGAGGTCACAGGATGCAAATAGAAATAACACCAGATTCAAAATGCATAGAACATAGACTAAATATGAATTGGAGATAAAAATCAAAAACTTGTTGATAATTAATCTAATTTCTAATAATATTTTAATTCAAAATGAGTCTTAATATTATGTTGAAATAGTAAGGCTTAAGACAAGCATTGGGAACAGTACGCCTGGGGTTGAAATGTGATTCCCCATACCTTTCTTGACCTTGGGACTCTGTCCAGGCCATGCTCCTTGCCCCAGTCCTTTTGTGTGGCTGGAATGTGTTGTCGAACTGTGATGCTGCCTCTTTCTTGTGTAGTTGGCCAATTGACAGGTGCCTGGCATAGTTTGTGTGCAAAGCTAGGCATTTAATATGGCCTGAAATTAACACACGGTGCATCGATCATAACCATTTGACTACTGTCTCTGTCCCTACCCAACAGTAGCCTGTTTTCCTAGAAGGTTGAATTTGGGCTGAAGAAGTATCTCCTCCCAAGCCTTAAAATATTACAAGCCCACATTTTGATTTCAAGTAGCCATGTATTTCTTCTTGTTGTTTCCTTTTTTCCTTTTGGACCTAAATATTCTGGGTTGTTTTCAATATAGTGTTCAGAAGATCATTCCATCACTGCAAGCATGACTTCTTGTCCAACAGATTAATCTCCCTCTGCTCTCCCTGCACACTGTTCAAGGGGGATCCAGACCTCCAGATCAGTTTTTGGGGAGAGTTCAGGGGGCAAATGGGGACAGAAGAGGGGGAAGTTTCCTTGCACTTGTGGCAATCATTGCTTCCACTACCACAATGATTTAGTTGAATATGACTCTCCTCTTATATTCCATAGTATCCCTATACTTCCTTTTCTTGTCAATGTATTATGTCCTTCCTGTTCTTGTACACATAGCAAGTTCCCATCTTTCCTCCAATGGGTATGGCAATCAGTTCATATTCCTGTATTCCTACCTACATTGTGGTGCTCAAAATCTTTTCCAAAAACTCTCAGTGTATGCATGATGTTGCATGCCTAACTCACCCACAGAAAGCTAAGAGACTTAGAGAGTGATTAAATTGGTAGGCCTTCCCTGTCATATCAATGTGAGGGCTATGAAGGTTAAACTAGCCATGATCTCTGGTGCAGGGATGGTTGACTGGAGAAGACGGAGAAGGAAGACCAAACCTCCACTTCATTGTTCTGACAGGGACTGGTACTAGAAGGTGGGAGTTTCTTTTTACGTTCAGGTTAAACCGTTGTAGATGCCTCCAAAGATGTTTACAAAACAGCTGCTCATTGGAAACCCCAGAAATCTCTCAAGCTCTTCATTTTTGAGTATGACTTCAAACATCATCTTTAATCTTTGTTCCACAATTACAGCTACTCAAAGTTCCATTCATGCATTCAAGATCATGAGTCCAATGCCTGTGCTATCAGAGATATCTGAGAACTTAATGTATCATTCACTGAGCTGTTGATATATTCCTTGGTATGATTATAACAAAATATCAATTAGATTGTTGTGTCTATGTAAAAGTGGGGATCCATGCATAATGCCATAATTTAAAAATGGCCACTATGTTAATGAGAATGAACTTGCAAAAGAGTTGCCCACATTTTACTTCGATAAAATGCATCGCTTGATCTTTTACAACATAGCATATCCTACCCTTCTCATTTGATATCATCCCATCAGGACAAGGAACACAAGCATAGCAGCAAAAGGTCTTCCCCTCCTTCTTTTTCTTCCCATAACCAGAGCGGCAGATGTCATTACATACTGAAAGAGGTGGCACCTGCCCAAATATATAGGAACAGTTGAATTCATCTTTTTTCATATTGTATCAGATAATCGACCAGCAAACAGGAGGGCAAGTGATACAGAATGCAAAAGCTGTAAGTACACAGATATACAATAAGTAGTGGGAATATCTGCCCTGTTAAGTATTATACAAAGACAGATTCAAATTTGCATACTTAGCCTGATCAGTGAATCAAATAGTTTAACATTCAATCTTGCATCACTAACTAGAGATTTGCCTCAGGGATTTCACACAGTCACAAAACAGTCAGTATTATGCATTATCTGAAAGCCAAGGACTCTCTTTGGTTAAAGATGTAAGGCCTCTAAATATTGCATTTTTCATCATAATGGTTTATTTAAGAATCAGTTATGTGTGTATAGGAAAAGGTAGTTCATAAAATGATGTCGTGCCTTCAGTGAAATACTCAACCTCCATATATCAATTTACCCTCTAATAAAACATTTTATCCTATTTGTATTACAGTGATACCTTGGTTTACAACCATAATCTGTTGCGGAGGTCCAGTTGTAAACCAAAACAGGTTGTAACCCAAGGCGTGCTTTCGCCAATGGGGCCTCCAAAAAAAAATTGGTTGTAATCCAAAAACATTTTGAACTGATTGGTTCAAAATTGGGAAAGGAGTACGACAAGGCTGTGTATTGTCTCCTCACCTGAGTTAAGCCTCGGTGCCATTCAATTCTGTCCTCATCAATGGTGAGCACTTTGCCAGGAGGATCCAGCCTCCCTACTTGGACTCTGACATACGATTTATTTGGGAACGTGACCAAGTTTGTCATGTCAAATCCGGCTGCTAATTCTCCATGCTCATCCAGTGCAATTTCATCTCCAGCAGTGTTGTTGAATGAGATCTTGTGAAGGATTGAGTGGAGCTGGGTGGAAAGAGAACGAGGAGCTGAAGGTCATTTTCTTATATGGCTACAAGTCATTACAATTCATCATGGATAGTAATCTACTTGCAGAAGCAGCAAGGGAGTAACAAATCATGAAAGGGTATAAAATTCAACTGTGGCGGGTGCTGCAGAGTACTTGCAAAATGATACATGGCGTAGAAATAAATCTGGAAAATCATGGTTATATGGGATCAGTATTTGGAAGAAGACTTAGGAAAGCTGAGAAAATAAAAGCTTGATAGAAATATCCTGTAGGTCAGGAACCTGGTTGGTCACACCATGGATATTGGATCCAGGAAATTGTCCAGAACCCATATAAGGACAGTTGACATTGGAGATGAGGAAACATTACCTGCCAGGGCTCCACATTCTGAGGAACCATTCTGTTGCTGGACTCCCTTGCACTGCCTTTCAGCCCAGCTGACTGCAAGATATGTAAGGCATGGGCCAAAGCATAGGCGGCGTTGTAAATGCTGTAGCTGTGGCCAGTCATGCTCATTTCAAAATAAGGGGCAGGAAGGCTCTCTAGCATCTCCTCTCCAGTACATCTGCCGTAGATGAATGCAGACACAGCTGATGAGTTGGATAATGAACAACTGAATGCTTGCTCCCAGAAATATTTGATAAATCCATCTTCATTTTCCCATGAAGGATTTACAAGCTGAAGAAACTTTTGGAAGTCCTCTATTTCCTTTGAATGAATTGTGAAGGAGATAGCGCCATGGAACATGTGCCTGTCCATATCAGTAATCGTCTGAATGGGGTATAATGTGAAATCTATTTGGGCTGTTGTAATCCACACTTTTGCTGTAGAGAGCCTCTTATTTTGCAGAAATAGTATTTGACTTATCTTGATTCCCCCTATAACTGCTCCCAACCACGTAATAGAGGCACTTTCTCCATATATAACAACTGCATTGGCGTTGCTCTGCATGAACACTGGCAAAGTACTTTGTTTGTGGTAGAGCATCTCCTGTATGCTGTCAGAGAGGCGCAGGTGCGTTTGAGCTCTTTCTGTGAATGCTGAACAGATTCCATTCTGCAAAAGCATTTCCTCCATGGTCTGTAGGAATCGGTCTCCACCTTCATTATCTATAGCATAGAGCCCAACCCATTTCCACTTGAAGTGCAGAAGCAACTGAATAATTCCTCTGTATTGCAGGGCTTCACTGGGTACCATGCGGTAAAAGGAAGGGAACTTGATTTGATTCTTCACTGCTGGCTCAAATGAGCCATATGAAATCTTAAAAAAAAAGTAAGAGTTGGAAGAGGAGATAATTATTTCCGCAGATTTCAAATTAGTGCAATTCTATACAGGCAGTGGCATTCTATACAGCAGTGGAACAGACTTCCACTAGAGGTGGTGGACTCTCCTTCCCTGGAGGGTTTTAAGCAGAGGTTGGGTGGCCATCTGTCATGGATGCTTCAGCTGAGATTCCTCTACTGCAGGGGGTTGGACTGGATGACCCTTGGGGTCCCTTCAGACTCTAAGATTATATGATTCTATGCCCAATTTCCTTCTGTTCGGACAGGTTCCTCCACCTTTTACTCACACTAAGAAAACTACACAACCCTCTTAATGTAGACATTCCTGACACTCTTGACAATTTTGGTCAACATACACTCTAAATAGCAACACCCTAGAGGTCCCGGGCCCTAAAGAAGTCAGATTAGCATCAACCAGAGCCAGGGCTTTTTCAACACTGGCTCCGGCCTGGTGGAACGCTCTGCCTCATGAGACCAGGGCCCTGCAGGATCTGATTTCTTTCCGCAGAGCCTGTAAGACAGAGTTGTTCCGCCTGGCCTTTGGCTTGGAATCAACTTGATCCCCTCCCCCTCTATCCTTTTTCCTTTCTCCTTCTGTGATGGAACTCCTATTTGGGGACTTCCCTGGCTTTTTTCTGGCCCATGTAGGACCAGTCTGGATAGTTGGCCTTGGTAAACACTTGATGTTTATTTGAGTTCCTACTGAAATGAGGTTGCATTTTAATGTTTTATTTTAATTGTGTTTTTAAGTTGTATTTCAATCAATTGTTTTTATACCTGGTGTTAGCCGCCCTGAGGGAGGCTTGGCTGGGGAGGGCAGGGTATAAATAAAAATAATAATAATAATAATAATAATTATTATTATTATTATTATTATTATTATTATTATTATTATTATATGAGATTTATATTGAGATTTATATTGAAACCCGTTCGTTTCATTCTGAGCTAACTTCTTTTAAGGAGAATATTCCTGTTGTTGGGGGTTGGGGTTGGGGGGAGCATCAGCTTATAGACACTATGAAGTCATTTACAAGTGGTTTGACTACAATCTGCTTTCCAGTAGACTTCAAAGGAATGAGTGTATGCGGAGGAAAGGCAGAGAGAAGGGGGGTTCTTCTGGCTTTGGGGTTCTAGGGTTCTTGAGATGGTGCTGCTGTAATTCCCCAAGGTGAACAGCCCCTCTCCTTCTATCACACCTCAAACAATTCTCCTCTCTACAAACGAAACACAAATCATTTTAAACCTACACACCTCTCATGCACATCATTGAATAGTAATGAATGCAAATTTCAGTTCATTCTTCTTCTTCCCATCACATCGTTCTATCTTTACACTTCATCAAACTACTGCTGGAAAGAGTAGAAGAGTGAATTATGGGGGAGGTGAGAGGAAAGCCTCTGAGCTCCAGTACTCAGATCCTACCTGTGGAATCTTGAAAAGACCCAAGATATCTGCCATGCAGGACGAAGTATCAGAACTAAGTCCTCCAATTACTCCTATTACATTTTCCTGGGTGCCACATTTGTAGTTAGGGACAAACTGGTGTGATTTAAAGAGCAGGTCCAAAGTGGTGCGGTAAGTCCTCCTTGAATCAGTATAGCTGTCATAGATGTGGAACCCGAGGGTGACATTGGGCAAGATCCTGGGATTCTCATTGATCTCATCAACAGCAAACACCAGGGCAAGGATGTGTTGGTAGAACTTGGTCACCATGCTGCAGATAAAGGGACTTGCTGTTTCATGGTGGAATCAAGGCTTGTGCTTCAAAAGATTGTCTCATGGTCTTATAGCCACAACAACCTATATCTCACTCTCCCCCCCCCCAGGAGCTCAAAATCCCTTCTCCAGTTAATCCCTACAACAGCCCAGGGATGTAGGTTAGGCTGAGAGGCAGGCACTGGCCCAAGGTCACCCAGTGGAGATTCTAACCTTGGTCTCCCATGTCCCAGTCAGACACTCGCCACTACACCACACTGGCTCTCAGTGGTTTTAGACTTCTGCTTCCACCACAATTTCTGTGCAATGAGCTAGCCTAGCTTGGATGCACTAAGTCCCTGCCAATGAGTGAAGTAAGAACTTTGGGCTGAGGGCCTCACACCCATTCCTATCAAATGCTGTGCAGGATGAAACCAGTCCACATCTCCCCTATTCAGGAAAGCCAGTTGTGGAGTCTGCAGCAGCTTCTCCCCTGGGGGGCTGAGACTTTCTGAGACTGTCTTCTTTCTTCTCCATGATATGTGATATTTTCATTCCCCTTTCTGTACTTTTGGGCACGTATAGAAGAGTAAGAAGGCTAAAAAGCATTTAACAGGGTAGGATGGACTGTCCTGAGAGGTATTTAGTGGGTGAAGGAGACAGAAGGGACTGTGACAGGTAAGGACAGTCCCCTTCTTCCTCCCTCCCTCCCTCCATCAACTTTCACACATACCAGTCACTCATTCTGAAACCTCCCAATCACTGCCCAATCCTATGCATGTTTACTCATACATAAGTCCCACTATCTACAGCAAAGCTTATGCTCAGGTAATGTATATAGAATTGCAGCAGTATTCTTGCGGGCTGGGGGTCATTCACCTGCTATGTTTCTTCTTTCAAATTTCATTTGGCTACAGAGAATAGTTAATAGATTGACCATTGGTTTGACTCAATTTAAGGCAGCTTTCTATCATCCTCTTTCTTGAAGCACGAGATGTGGCTCCAATTTGTCATCTCTCCAACATTATGTGGACAAATATGTTTGAATGGGTGGATATATTGGTGCAATGGAAAGCTTCCTCACCTGTCCCCTTCTAAAATGGGCAGACTGAGCACCTATGTACCAGAGCCAGAATAGAGAGCAAATAGATAATATAAGGCTAATATTTCCAAATGTCCAATTACCAGTACAAGCACAGCCTAATTACACATATGTTGGAGAATGTCCTTTTCTTAACCTTTAATATTTCTTTTAAAAACCAAATTAAAAAAGCAATTATTCATGCAGATATACAGAACTTCTCAATTAAAAATAAAAACTTTTGCTTACAGTGGGAACTTGATCAGGGAGTGTTGAGGAGGGTATTGGTTGAAGGAAACTTTGGAGAACACAGGATTTGAGAGCTGAGACACTATCCCACTGATGAGGAAATCACCCGACTGGTGCCACTCATGTGGAACATCTTCGGGATTATTTCTGGTGCACTTAACAGCATGCACATAGCACACCATGTTCGGAAGCAGCAGAATCAGAAGCAGCAGCATCCCAATACATGTGCAAATTCCTCTCTCTGTGTGTATAAAACAAGCCACTGCTCTGATTGAAAGATGGTTTAGATTGCTGAAGACTCTGGGAATGTAATTCTCACATGGATTTATTACCTTTGCCTAACCATTAAGCTCAGCAGTTTTTCAGAGGTGTGTCTTGAATTCTAATTGAAAACACAAAATTCAGAATTGCCCTATACATGGGGGTGGGTGGAGGAATTATCCAAATGATAGAGACCTGCCTCTCTCTTTCCCCTAATCTTAGCTGTCTGTGGAACATTGGGTTTCCTTATCATCATTTCAGTCTTTTTATCAATACCTTTTCGTACTCACTTCTAGAAGGCTACTGGCACTCTGGGCAGATTATAGACATTTTGATAATTGCAGAGTAGATAATGATTCTGCAGTGTTTTTGGATACTGTTATGCATCAACAGGAGCAAAACTCCTGCCAGAAAAATATTTGTCAGATCATGGAATTTTACCTAAAAGATAATCTAGTCCAACTCTGCCACACAGTCCTGCAAAGCTGGCTATCCATCATCTGCTTAGAAACTTTTAATGAAGGGGGTTCTACTAGCATGCAAGACCACCTGTCCCCTTATGAAACAGCTCACACTGTTAGGAAGAATTACTCTCTAAGGTCTCAGAACTTCACAATTCAGCAGATCTGCCTGATCCCTTCTAGCTGCACCAGCATGACAGAGAAGGGGGATTTAGGCTGAGCTACAATGACTCCAAATATTGAATCTATGAGGAAGCAGAGCATGCCTGGGATAAAAATGCCAGTGCTACAATTCATCCCCCCGCCCTTAGGACAAAACATTAAACATCAATATAAAAATAATAATTCTTAGTGATGAATATCCTATGTGAGAAAAATAATAATAAAACAATTCATTTTTAATCACTTATTTGCAAAAATTAATGCTTTCTCTGCTAATTCAATCCCCTGCATTCTGTGCCCCCTGCAATATTGAATGGACAACCTATGCTGTGCAGCACTTCTTTGTGGGTTTTGGGAACAGGGAGACTATTCCAAACTATGTCCAGATGCGGGGAGAATGGGCTTGGACCCACTGCTAGCCCCACTAGACCTATTTTAGATGGTGAGAATGATCAACATTGGTTCATTGTCTTCAATGGAGTCACTCCGAATCAAACTTAGTTGTGTACAACCCATAGGGAATGCAGCTCCCCTTCAGATCACGTCATTGCAGCAATTTCTGAGCCATTCTATGCATGGCATTCTTCTTGATGTATATGGGAAACTCTCCACCAGCACTGTTTTACTAGGGCCACAAATGAAAATGAATAAAAAAGGGCAGAGAGGTCTCATCAGGGTTAGGAAGGGTGTTGTGTACAGAAAAATCCCTCAGTGTCTGCGAGTATCATAATGGGCTCAATGAAAGCTAATAGGCTGAAGCCAAAAACTGAGAACACAGAAATAGCTGTGGTTTGCTTGTTCCTATGTCCAGGAATGAGATAGGCAGCCTGTTCTGGAAGAGATCTCACTGATTCTGAAGGACTGGGTTTCTACTCCAGAGGTACTACATGATTCGATCTTGTCTTGCTTCTTATTATTCAGTTCTGGCCACAAGATAATTAAGAAACATTTAGGGGATAAGATACAGCTCAGTATCCCAGCACTGGAGGCCAAGATGGAGAAGATCTCCACAGCCACCAGGTTTTTCCCTTTGGTGCTTAGATGAACTCATGTACTGTAGTACTCTACAAAAGAAAAGAAGTTGCTTTTTGTTCAGATCTCAGCAAGATTCTCCTGATTGGGATGGCAAGATATTTATTATGAGTTAAATATATCTGTTCCCATGCATATTTGAAAAAAATCTGAATTAATTTTAATATATTAAGGCAGGGTCAAAATGTTATTATCCAATGGATGAGTTTGCATCCCTTATCACTCTTCCCACTCCACTCAAGTAAATCTAACAGAACTATTGAACAACTATTATCAGCAGGCAAAGGAGATTTTATATTGTGATGTGGAATATTGGGTGTGTAGATAATTGAGGGTGCGCTGCGAAATTATATGCCAGTTAATAACCTCACAAAATGCTCCTTCTGGTTTCACAGTTTCACATGATTACATTGGTGTCAAGACCATGGAGAGTAGTGGAAATGAATGAGATGCCATGTGTGTGGATAAATCATGGTTGATTGAGATATGATGAACCAGGACGAAACTTCAGAAAATATGGGACTCGGTTTATATTAAAGCCACTTCTGCGATAACAAAGGAGGTGGGGTTGTGGGCTTCAGCCCCCGCGATAGCTAAGGGAATCCCCGGGCACATCATTCCCTGGGCCAGCCAGTCAGCTGGCTCCGGGGGCGGGGCCTCGGCTATTTAAACCTGCCACAGCCGAGGCCCCTCCTCTTTCCTTTCCTACAGCTGTCCCGGTTTTTTCCCTCCCATCCCACCCTCGTTAGGCTAGGTTATCTGACGTTGCTATGAACTCAGGTGGTTGCCGTCAAGGGGCCTGGTAGGAATTTTCCCAAATGGCAGATTGGCACCAGCCATTTGGTTTTCGCCTACCTCGTAGCAAACCATCACAACTCTTTGGTATTGGCGGTTAGGCATTGGTGGGGGTACAGTCTTATTGTTATGCAAATGAAGGGGGAAGGAGCGCCATCACCTTCCCCCAAAAAGGGTAGTCCGGTAAAGGATTCCGGGGGGCGTGGCCTTGTCCTAAGCCTAAGGAGGTGTGGGCCCTCAGCACGCCCCCATGCGGTGACACTGGGGGGAGGTCCTAGTTGACGTGCCTCAGCAGGACTCCTCCCACTGGTGGTTAACCCTTCCGGCTTTCAAGCCGGTTAGTAGTAGGACCAATGCCTAAGCCAATACAGCTCAATTCCTGTAATCAATAAAGTTGTGGACTAATTTGACCCATTAACCTGAATTCTTGTGTCCTGTGTCTTTATTTCCTCGGGGGGAGGTGGGAACTCGCCACGCAACTTCATGTTTTCAATTAATACATATCTAACTGACAATGATCTGGATAGAAGTATCTCTAATTTCCAGTGACAAAGAATTGCCTGGACCAGTGAGTCCCTCTTGTCAGTTCTTAATTCTTTATTCTAATTAACTGCTCCCTGCTGTTCAGCTTAGGCCTCAGTAAAATAACATAGCATTTGGGGGTAAAGATGCAACCCAGTAACCCAAAACTGGAGGCCAAGATGGAGAAGATCTCCACAGCCACCATATATTTGCCCTTGGTGCTCAAGTAGGTTGGAACAAAGGACAACCACACACTGCAAAACACCAACATGCTGAAAGTGATAAATTTGGCTTCATTGAAACTGTCAGGCAACTTTCTAGCTAGGAAAGCCACCGTGAAGCTCACAATGGCCAGCCAACCCATGAATCCCAGGACACAATAAAACATAAGAGTGGAGCCTTCATTACATTCTAGTATTATTTCTTCAGTCATTGAGTGCATGTCAACGTCTGGGAAAGGAGGAGAAGTTGCCAGCCATATGCTACAGATTGTGGCTTGAATAAGGGAGCAGGAAAGAACAATGGAGCTGGCCAATTGTTTTCCCAGCCACTTCCTCATGCTGGAGCCAGGCTTGGTAGCCATGAAAGCCAGAACCACAATGGCGGTTTTGGACAATATGCACGAAATGGCAACTGAGAAGATCATGCCAAAAGCAGTTTGCCGTAGGATGCATGTCAGCTTGTTAGGTTGGCCAATGAAGAGCAGAGCACAAAGGAAGGAGAGGAGGAGGGAGAGGAGGAGAGCGTAGGTGAGGTTCCTGTTGTTGGCTTTGACTAAGGGAGTCGCCTTGTGTTTCATGAATATTCCAAGCACTGCAGCTGTGATGGAAGAAAAGCAGACAGCAAAAGTGGCCAGACTGATCCCCAACGGTTCTCCATAAGACAAGAAAGTTTTATCTTTCGGAAGGCATCCATCCTTGTCACTGTTTGGATACTGATCTTCAGAGCATTCAAAACAGTCGTCCATGTCTGAAAAAGAAAAATGAAAAATACTATACTATACTTGTGAAGCCTTTTGCGCCCAGAAGAAATCAAGGCAAATGGCCAGAAAGCCTTGAATGATGGCTGCTGGATCAGTACTGTTAAAATATATATAGGTATTTGGCCCAATTATTTCTATATACAAGAGGGCTGTATTTACTTAGGATTCCAGAGCAATGCAGGTCTCCACTACAATTGGAAGAAGAGAAGTTCACCACCTGGATATCACCAATCATAAGTTCTCCCTGTTTCCATCATCTCCTGGTATGCTGAAATCCTTACCTCTGCCTTCCATGAGCATATGAGACTATGCTCCAAACAGGTACATCTTACTGGTATCTTTGGACACCGTTCTCTTACCATCCTTCTCTGCTTATTTTAATTTTCATGTACTGGATCATTCTTGACAATTCTTATAACTAGTATATCCCAAAAATAAATAAAAAATCTCCGACCCTTCTGATCTGAAATCTTCCCTTCTGGGCACGGGATGCAATCATAGCAGCAAGGTAGTTTCCCTTCCTTCTTGGTCCGACTGTAGCCCAATTGGCAATTCTCATTACACAGAGAAAGGGGTTGTGCCTGTCCAAAAAGGAAAGAAGATGGTAATTTCTGACTTAAACATGCCATACCTGTTCCTCAGATTGGGCCAAATTTACTTCCCTGTTTCCCACACTGGCAGGAAGTCTGAAGTGCCAATCAGATCAGGATGACCATTCACATCCCAAGGAGCTGCTGCCCTTGGTCCTTCTGTTGTTTGCTTCACAGCAAATGCCCTCCCACTGTCTGATACTGAATGTCCCCTGCTGAACACTGAGCAGGCCGCAAACACCCTGAACCCACTTTTATGGGGCCTTTGAGAACTTTGGCTCACACCTCACCCTTAGGTTCTGGGGTGCTTCTGCTCTTCATTTATTTATTTTTACTGATTGATTTTATATTGAATAAATACATAAGTTGCCAAAGTTTCCTGGTTCTGTGTGTCTTGCTTTCTTCTCACAAGTATATGTTTCAGACTTTAGGTGATGAAATTTGCTTTGTCGCTTCCTAACCATATAAGTTTTTTAGCTGTGGCTCCTTTGAACATTATCCGAGAATCTCAGCGGTCCAAACAAGGTATTGTTATGTTATGCTACAGCAATGTTTGGGGTAACAATGAAAAACAGTGATGTGGTTTGTCAGGGAACTGTCATCGGAAGAACCGGTGGTGCAAGGGCTCCCAGAGGTTGAGAGAGACTTATCAGCGGAGGAGGGAACCAGCAGGGGAAGAGAAAGAGCTCCAAGGGAAAGTGAGTCGGAAGGAGGGCTCAGAGACAATTCCAACGAGAACAGCGAGGAGGTTTCAGGACCTCCTATAGGGACACCCACTCCTCGCCGGAAACTGTCACGCAGAGAGTCCAGAAGACGTGTTTCCGTTAAGGAGCTTTTATGCTAGAAGAAATTCCGTAAACGCCCACTGTCGGATTCTGCCACCGACTGACGGAGCCATGCTTATGGGGCTCCGTTACAGACAGTGGTTTGTGGACTTAGCCAAACACTGAGGGACTAGGCACTTTACGCACAAGCAGCTCAACATCCCATCTCATGGTTCATCTGTACTTTTTTGGTTTTTTAAATTCAGTTATAAATAAGCCCACCTATCCAACTTCTTTCTATATCACATTTTGCCATTATAAACTTCCCACTGCCTGTGCTGTTTTCAGTTGAATGTTGGTCCCCCTCTTCTTCAGGAGGTGAGTTAAATCACAACTAGTTGCATCTTGGAATAGCTGTTTCAGAGTTTGAATAGTGGACCCCCTTTTTTAGCATTGAGGAAATGTCTGGAGACACTCTGAAATGGACCTTACCTGGTTGAACCTGATGGGCCACGTGATGGTATCATCATGAATGGAGAGTCTCTTGCTTAAGGGAGCCTGGGGGTTCATCATTCCGACCTTAACTCTGAAAAAGGAGTCATTTGGGAATGTGATCCAGTTGATGATATCCAATTCAGTTACCAAATCCCCCTTCTGGCTAAATGAAACCTCTTCCCCAGCACTATTGTTAAATGAGATGCCTCTCAGAAAGTGGTGGAGCTAAATTAGTGAAGAGAAGAGGGAAGAAATCCACGAGGGTATTAGAAAGATACAGATGTATAACAGGATGATATTCTGTCCCTCCAATTGTTGGCATCTGTTTTTCTCGAGAACAATGGAGTGTGGCTCCAGGGGTTAAGTCAACCCGCTGTGTTAGCAGCACTGAAGTTGACCTCCCCGGGGTGCAAGCCTGGACAGTCCTGGGCTGCCCAGAGGACAAGGCTCCCCTCTCAGTCTTGCTGATGTGGTCGAAAGGAAAGCAGAGCAGGACGTTTGGCACCAGCTTGGTTTCAGGGGTTGCCAGAAGGAAGCATAGAAAATAACATCCATCCGCCTAAGAGGCTCCACTCTGGATCTGTGTAGGGCTTACTTTTTAGCCTTTTATTCTCTGGAAGATATCCCAGAAGGCAGCATATGTGGAGAAGATTCATTTCAACTCTGCACAAGGTCGAGATCACGGATTCTGTTCACAGTAATTCTAACTGCTCACCCACAACATACATTTAAAGAACTCTTGTTACAGTCATGGTTTCCCCCGGAGAATTATGGAAAGGGAAGTTGCTTAAAGGAGTTGAGAGTTGTGAGGAGACCATCAAGAAACTACCGTTCGCAAGATTCCTTGGTGGAAGCCATGGCTCTTAAAGTGAAACAAGAGTGCTTTAATGTTGCAGATTTGCCCCATGTGTTTTAAAATGAAAGATATAGCAGTCCTATCAAATTTCTATGCTGAAAGATGAGGGTAAGAAGAAAAAGAAAAAAATATGGTGCTGGAGGAGACTCTTGAGAGACCCATGGACTGCCAGAAGATCCAACCTATCCATTCTGAAGGAAATCAGCCCTGAGCGCTCACTGGAAGGACAGATCCTGAAGCTGAGGCTCCAATACTTTGGCCACCTCATGAGAAGAGAAGACTCCCTGGAAAAAACCCTGATGTTGGGAAAGATGGAGGGCACAAGGAGAAGGGGACGACAGAGGACGAGATGGTTGGACAGTGTTCTCGAAGCTGCGAACATGAGTTTGACCAAACTGCGGGAGGCAGTGGAAGACAGGAGTGCCTGGCGTGCTCTGGTCCAGGGGGTCACGAAGAGTCGGACACGACTAAACGACTAATCAACAACAAGAAAAAGAGCTTTCTAAACAGTCAAGAAACTATTTTTGCACCCTGAAAGATGGCGAACTATTCTATATTAGCAATAGAGGGACATTACCTGCCATGGCTGTGGATCCAGCCTATTCCCTCTTAGTTCATCCATCATTACACTGTGTTTGAATCTGGAGAAATGCATGTGTTGTAAAGCATGTGCCAGTGCCAAGACTGCATTGTAGATGCTGTAGCTGTGGGCAGTCATGCTCCTTTCAAAGACAGACCCAGGAAGAGTCTCAAGCTTCTCTGTCCCAGTGCAGAGATCATTGTCTTTATTTTCAAAAGAACAAAGAAATGCCTCTTCCCAGAAAGTTCTGATGAAACCATCCTCCCTTTCTGTGACAGGGTTTCTCTTCTGAAGAAATTTCTGGAATCCTAGATGATTAGCTGAATGAACTGCAAACGAAATGGCACCATGGAGAAAGCGTATGTCCCAATTTCTTTGAAAGGAAAACGATGTAAAATCCATCTGGGCAGTCATAATCCAGACTTTTGCCTTGATGTCCACTGGCATATTGATTGTTTCTGCCAAGGTGGGTATTATTCCCAATACCATCATGGTCTGAATTTCACCAATCACAACCACGACATTGGCGGTGCTGTGCATAATAACACTGATTGTTTTAGAACCGTCCTCCACCATTTCCATAGACTCACCTGAAAAGGTTAGTTTGGGAAATGTTTCTGTATAATCACAGCAAATACCTCTTCCGGCAAACATGGGAAGGATGTTTTGTACAAATCTCTCTCCGTTGTCATCACTCAGAGTCACCACCCCAATCCACATCCAGCTGAAATGCAGCAGTAGCTGGAGAATCCCATTATACTGATGAGCCACATCAGGGAACATTCGGTGAAAGAACTCTTCTTGGATGTGGTTACTCAGCATAGGAGAAGAGCCATAGATGAACTGAAAATGATTGTAAAAATTATGCTTGCAAATTCCATCCACTTTGGTGTTTTTATATACCCTCTTATGGTGAATGAACACAGTTGAGACTGCATAGAGAAAATTTAAAACTTTTTTAAAATAAAGATACATAAAAGTTGAACATTGGGGCCCTATATGGAGTGGCTAGAATTCCTTCAATTTACAGTGGTACCTCAGCTTACAAACACTTTGGGTTACAGACTCCGCTAACCCAGAAGTAGTACCTCAGGTTAAGAACTTTGCCCCAGGGTGAGAACAGAAATCGTGTGCTGGCGGCATGGCGAAGGCAGGTGGCCCCATTAGCTAAAATGGTACCTCATGTTAAGAACAGTTTCAGGTTAAGAACAGAACTCCGGAACAAATTAAGTTCACAGCCAGAGGTACCACTGCATACATTTGATTTTTTGCTCAGTCATACATAGAGTCTAAGGTCTTTGCTTCCCCTATATTTTCAATAAAGGGAAAAGCACAGCAGGGGTCACTTCTCCCTTAAATTTCCCATGTGAATGTCACCATCAGAACATATAAGCAAACAGTATCAGCCATGTGAACACAGAATAAAGAGCAAATATGACTAGTTTCTGTTGAAGAATCCATAGGACAGCTCTTTGAACCATAAATTGGGGAAAATAAAATTAAAATGCATTTGTAAAGGCCATTGAGCCCAATCAAGCAATGATGATTTTTGATGACTGGACTGCATCTGAACTTCAATCATGGATTCTGTGCTGGAATGCTTAAATATTGGAGAGGGGGGAATTAGCCTTCCCTGCACTGAGAAATCAAACATGTCATGCAGAATTCAAGACAGAATGGTTGTTCCTCGTATTCTGGTGTATTATGTGCAGGGATGAGTTTTGTTCATTGTGAGTCATTCACACTTTGTAATATCAACCTGGGGCCTTAAGGGATAGAATCCAATAGAAGTGTGAATAGCATCCTAAATGGCCACACTCAATGCACACATCTCTGTGAATCCCTCAACCTACAGCATGAAAGGATGCAGTGCAGGAGAAACGTGAATGGCTTCTCCAATGGCTCTCTTACCTGTGGCATCTTGTAAATACTCAGGACTGTTGCCATGTGGAGACAGATGTCAGAATTTGGTCCCCCGATGACGGCTACTGGACTGTTCTCAACACCACACTTATAGTTAGGGATGAGTCTGCCCCATCCAGACAGCAGCTCCATGGAGCCATGATAGGTCCAGCTTGCAACAAAGTGACTGTTCAAGATGTGGAATCCCAGGGTGACATTGGGCAAGTTCTGTGGGTTGTCATTTATCTCCTTTACAGCAAAAACCAAAGCCACAATGTGCTGGTAGAGTTGTGTCATGAGCCTGCAATGAGGGGTTCATTTTGCATCTTCTACAGCAAATGACATTGTCTACATATCTACTTATCTATCTAATGAGAGAAAAATACATCAGATGAGAACAGACTAGAGCTTGAATACCCTTGACAAACAAAACTGGACATATAGATAAGAATCCCATATTGTTTATTGAAATAATGATGAAATACTTCAAACATTTCAATCTAGAGAATTTTCTTCTGATTCTTGCCTTGCTCAAGTTCCATGCAATATTTCAAATGCATAGAATAGGCTTCAATTATACTTCACACCACCTTTCACTCCATATTCAGGGTGATCTACAATAGATATAGCACTCCCAATAAGATGCTAAGTTGGGGTTTTGAAATTCCATGTGTTACTCCCTTGATCCACTGCCCCCAGGGCCCTATGGCCTGCAGGTAGGAGCACCTCTGTTTGAACAATCTAAGTTTGATTACTACTACAACTACAAATGCTGATATATCAGTACAGGTGATTCAGGTGAAGTGTTCACATCCTTGATTTTGCATGATATTAACAAGGCATCTTGAATTGGATCTAATAGTTCCTCAGTGAACTCAGGTGCCTGGAAACTTAAAGCAACAACTTTTATCAGAAGAGAAGCAGCCTGAGATTGAGTTGAAGAGGGGATTTGTTCTTCTGTTTTGACAGCCAGGTCTGGTATTAATCACAGATCAGTATTATTTTTAAAACTATGCTTGTTTTATTTCTTAAAGTGAATATTTGTTGCTTTTCAACCACTACCTCTTACCATATGCACATTATGAAAAGATCTCTCTTTTCCATTGAGAAACATTTGTATCCCCATTCAGCGGGGGGCAGAAACACCCCACAACAATGTCCTGGCTGCAAGGGTAATATTTTCCCCACACCCCTCTTTCCTTGAATCACATAATCCTCTTTCCACGCTGCCTTTCCCTGTGCCAGTTAATGGAGAGGTCACTCTCCTGGGGAAAAGAGGCAAAATTCCAAAAAACTGGATGGAGAGGAAGAAAAGCCCAGCCCTTCTTCCCTTGATAACCGGTCCTCATTGGAAGGGTAAGATTTAATTCACATCATTTTTCCTGGGGATCCAGGTTACTATTTCCATCACTCCCCTTCCCCTTTGCAAGTCAGTGGAGTGATCTGCCCAACCCACCACAACCTTTGGGATACCAAGGCCATTTCTGGCAGGCTGAGATTTCCCCCACTTCATTCTTTCCTGAGAGTGCATAATCTGTTTTCAGCCTCCACCCCTGTCCCCACAATTCCTATTGTGTCCCCCTCAAGTCCGCTCAGGCAGGAGAATCACTGCAGCAATCATTCTGAAATATGACAGAACTTGTTCCTTAGAGGAGGTGAGCACGCCTACAAATTGCACCCAAATTATATCCGGTTGGACAAATTCTATGATGCACAAGAGAAAATAAATACATCTGCTATTGCTACTATTAAAGTTGGAAATGTGGTAAACTGGACTTGCTTCATGAACATTAATTTAAGACTTAGCAGAAATGGGCTCGAGCTCTCAGGTCCCCACTTCCCTGCCCCAGAAAAAAGCACATCAAACGCAGAAGCACAATAATTACTTATAAGGAAAGCCGATTGCACCAACAGCAAAATATGAATTCATTTAATATGGATGTATTATATTGTTAAATAAACACAGTTCCTTACATCGGGTCATCAAAGAGTTTAGCAGAGGGACGTTCTGTGAATGTTATCTTGTTTATGAATGTATAGACCTGAGACATGATGCCAGCTATCATGAGGTCTCCTGACTGATAATATTTGTGAAGAATGGGAAGAGGGTCACTGGTGGGGCACTGAACAAAAGGAATATTGCATGTCGTTAGAGGCAGCAGTATTAATAGTAAGATCACAAACACTAACATCTTGCAGGAAAACTCTTTACTGCAAAGGACACTTCATCTCTTTGTAATAATAGAGACTCTGCCTTAAATTAGTACTCCAGCAGCTGAGTTGAAGAAGGCAGAACTGAAGAATCAGTAACCAGATGAAAGAGCCTTGCATTTCTATAGCCTTAGTTTACATTTTGAATGTGCCCACTTGAACTCTCCTGGGTTGGGGAAATATAGCTGTGATTATGATTAATTTGATAATTACAGGAGACATAACTTATGGCAGCTGTTGTTTATGACTCACTCATCATTGTTAAAGAAATCATGTCCCCCCCCCCATAGCAAATGTCTTCTTTGATCCTGCTCAAAGTTATAGAGAATCACAGGAGAGAGGGGAAAATAGAAGATTTGTACTCCCTCTCCCATGGAAATGGAAAAACTTTTGCACTTTCCTCCATGTGTGATGGAGGTGGGCAAGGCTATATGTCAAATTAGAAGAGGCTTGGGGTGGTCTTCAATATTCATCCTACTCAGAGTAGATCCATTGAATTTAATGAGCATGACTAACATAGGTTAAATAATTCAGGATTTAGTTGAATGCACCCCTTGGTCTCCACCTTTTACAAGAGCAGCAGTTCAGGCCAGTCTTAGCCCAGCCTCTTCAGAGTAGAGTGCCTTGCATAAATCTAGTCAGTTGCAGGAGCTTTCTGGAAATGGCACCTTTTATGTATTTATGTATTTTGAGTTTATGTATATTGAGTGGTAAAAGAAGAGTTGCATAATATCTCGTAGTGTCCCTGTATAACCTTTAGAAGACATCTGAAGGCAGCCCTGTATAGGGAAACTTTTTAACGGTGGATGTTTTATTATGTTTTCATATATGCTGGAGGCCACCCAGAGTGGCTTTTTCCTCAGAAAAAAAGGTTAGGGGGCTTTGTCCAAAGCCTTACTGAAATCAAGATACACTGTGTCCACAGCATTCCCCTGATCCACCAAGCATGTAACTCCATAAAAAAGGTATTTTGGGTATTTTTGAGATACCCAAGCTGGGTCTTGGTAATCACAGCATGCTTTTTAAGAGCTCACAGACTGACAGAAGAATTATCTGTTCTAGGAGCCTTTCTGGTTTTGGATGCAGCTCATCAGGTTTTGGAGATCTGAATTTATTTAAAATTGTTAGCTGTTCCCTTACCTCCTCTTTTCCTATCTTGGGCTACATCTCCATCCTTACATCATTTATTTTAAATAAAAAAAAATGTCCAGTAGCACCTTAGAGACCAACTAAGCTTGTTCTGGGTATAAACTTTTGTGTGCATGCACACTTCTTCAGATACACAAAAGCTCATACCCAGAACAAACTTAGTTGGTCTCTAAGGTGCTAATGAACATTTTATTTATTTATTTTGACTGCATCAGACCAACACACTTACCTACCTGAATCTAGAATCATTTATTTGGTTATCTCCTGGTTGGACACTGCTTTCTTTTTGGGTGAAGATAGAAGCAAAGTAGGCTTTGAGTAGTTCTGTCTTCTCTCTGTCACCTAATAGAGTTTCTCATGTTCCTCACACAGAGGACCTACCACTTGTTTGTCCTTCCTCTTGCTTTGAACATAGCCAAATAACCCTTTTTTAAAAATTACTTCTCTTCCTTATTCTGATCTTCATCTTACAACTGTTGGCTACTTGTGTATGCTCCTCTTTTATGATTCCCCATTTCTTACACATGTCCTTCCTGACTCTCAGCTCATCTGTAAGCTCCTTATGCAGCCACATCGGTTTCCTTAGATGCCTCCCACTTTTCTTTCTTGTTGGAATTGTCTGCCTTTGGGCCTTCAACATTTCTCATTTAGAAGCTCCCATCCCTTCTATTCATTCCAGACTATGGGACCTCACCCAGTAGCTCCTTAAGCTACCGGGGCCTCTATGCATACTTTCCACTTTGGATCCAGGACATGGGCACAAGTCAAAATGCCGGGGGTGGAAGTGGCGGCAGTATTGGCAGCGGCAGCAGCACTGCCCCTATCCTCTACTGGGCTCCGGGGGCCACGGCTTCCTCAGGGCTGCCTTTCACCACCAGGCTGCAGCTCCACTCCCAGCTCAGGCCTGAGCATGAGGTGGAAGTAGCAGAGAAATGGAGGAGTAGGGGCAGTGACCACCTCTCCTCCACTGGGCTCCAGCACTGTGAAGGCCGTAGCTTCCTTGGTGCTAGCCCAGTGGGAGGGAGGGAAAGAGCTGCCATTGAACAGCCCCCACCACTGCCAGAGGGGCAGAGAGCACCCAGCGCCCCTTTGCCTCCTGCTCCCCCTGTGCCAGCAGCCACTCATGCCCCCACTCCTTTCCATGTGCTGCCGCCACCTTCCTGCTGAGCTCACAGTTTCCAGGGGCCATGCGCTCTGCACACCCCAGTGGTGCCAGTAAGCCACAGTTATCCACTGGGGCTGGGAAAGGCGAAGCAAAGGGCTGTCTTTGCTTCCACACTCTGCCAACCTGGCACATCAATGTTTTTCAGCTCCCTCCGTGCGCTTTGATTGGAGGAGAGTCTGGCTTCTCCCAGCAGCCACCACAACTGCCTTCTTTCATTGCTAAACTTATTTAGACACTGATAAGAGCAGAAACCTGTGCTCCTCAATAGTGGCTGCCCAAAGGAGGACACACGGATCCCAGGACATTCCTGGATCCAATCAGAGAGCAGGCTGACTTCTTTGAATCTGGGATGCCCTGCTCACAAGAGAACAGTTGAGTGCTATGTTCTATGTATTCTGAGTTCTCCCTATGGCCTTCCTCCAGCTTATTCACTTCTATGTCTTTTTTAAAAGAAGTGGAATTAAGTGGAGGGATATTAGGTAGATCTAGGAGATCAGGGTTAAAATCACCAATCAGCCATGAAGTTCACAGTGTGACCCTGAGCCAGCTGGCTGTCTTCTCTCTGCTAGTTTTTATAAGCCAGTAGCGACAAGGGTCAAATACCAATGGAACTCAAAACCCACAATTCCTCTTTGAACCAGCTTTCCAGTTTTCATTGAACTGGGAAGCTTCATTGGAACTCAGATTACTTGCTGAGGAACAACACTGTGAAGACCTCAGGAGAACTTTTAACACCCTGCCAACCTTTAGTCTCCAAGTATAGCCTTTCCCTTAGGTGCTTCCACCAACAGGGACACCTTATGATCTGCAAATCCAAGAGTGTTTGACCATGCAACAATTGCTCAAAGAACACTCATATCAAACCCTATGCTCTGTGGTTTAGACCCCAGTGCCACCTGTGTCCCTTATAAGGGACAAGCGCACTTCTCAATAACAAATATGCATTATTATTTTGATATTACTATAAGTCACAGAGCTCAATGCTCTAAGGAGATACCTTAGTAATTATCTCAAATTGCTGGGTTTCATCATCCATCTTGCCAAACCCCATGTACATTATATCAAGCCATGAACACAATCAATATCAGAATGTGAAAGTGCATATAAAATAAATCCTGTGTCATTTAGAGCCCAGATGAGAAATTCTGAACGTGCAAGTTTTCATGGACCAAATCTTTGGCATTTTCTCTTTATCAAAAGAATCCAGAGTCATTCAATAAAAGTTCCTGTAATGCAGTTTATGGTAGATGAGATAGAAATCTGACTTTTGGCATCCCCGTTGGCCCAAGATGGTAGGAACCTTTCTGCTGCAGATTCTTCTCTTCCTGTGGCTGCAGTTGCCTCCAACTGAGAGCAAGGAACACTCTGCTGGATGCACCATGATGGAGCCTTTCCAGCTTCCATACCAGAATTATCAGAGAGGGGACCTAGTCATTGGAGGAATCATTACCTATTTCGGGTTTTTATTTGAAGAAAAGGATTTCCATGAACACCCAAACACAAAGCTTATAGATGAACTTTTGTAAGTAAAATCCTATCCTTCATAGTGTACCCTTGGTGAGCTCAAGTATGCTACAATTACACCAAACATACAATGGCATTCTCAGAACACGTTTCCACATGATTTTTTCCCCAGTAGGAATGTTAAATATATATTTTCTTCTCTTTACATTGTGATCTGGTGACCTTCTTTGTTGCTTTATTCTGCTTCTTGGGCTTTCTATCTTCTGCCTGTTCTGCTTTCTCATCATCTGATCCCATGGCTCTCACCGCTTTCTCCCAACTTCATCCTCAACCTCCCTCTGTGTTTCCTTTCACACCATTAACGCCTGGTTTTCCTTTGCAGCACAGCTTGATCGTCACTTTCACAGTTACTATCATTTAATCTGACAGTCACAGTTGAATGTGACATATGAATATCATAGATTTTGGGTTATATCTGCTGCTATGAAATGTAAACCATATTGGGTAATAATACCAAGTATCGCAACTGAGTTTTACGCAGAGTAGACTCATTGAAATTAAAACACCTAAGTTAGTCTGATCTATTAATCCTAATGTGCCTTCTCTGAGTATAACTAACATTGGCTACAGCATTTTTGGTACAGCCATAATTTTATTAGAAGGAGGGAAGGATGGAGACTCGTTACCATGAAAGAATAGATCCTATTCCATCTGATGTGCTCTGGTCTCTACTCCCCACCTACACCAAACCCTTACTATCTGAGAGGCACCATTCTCATCCAATGAGTGTTCGTTGGGTGCTGAAAGGAAATAAAGGGGTAAGAGAAAGATGTGGCAAATTATATACATGCATGTGAGCTAGGAAGTTACCTATGTGCTTAAGAGGGCGAGGAAGGGAATACCTCTGACACATAGTATAACTCTTTTATTAGTGACACACTGAAGTACTACCAGAATACTCTCTCTCTGGTGTTTGCTGTCAAAAAAATAAACGAGAGCCCTAATATCTTACCAAATATGACCTTTGAGTTCCACGTCACTGATTGCTACTTAAACGCAAGGATGACTTATAAGAACACCCTGAAACTTCTGTCCATCACAGAAAGGATTGTCCCCAACTTCAAATGTGAGAAGAAGAAAAGTAAGGTAGCTTTTATTGGGGGACTTGACTCTGACATCTCCCTCCACAAAGCTACTGTCTTAGGCATCTAGAAGATTCCACAGGTATAGTAAGTGTGGGGGCTGTGAATCTCTTCTGCCTCGGGTACAATAATTATCTTCTGGATTCGCAAAGCTTTCTTTTACTTTGGTTCATTTTTCTGAAAAAGGTAGTGTGAGAGGAAAATATATACCTGATACAAAAGCATCTGGGGGAGTTTTGCAGTAGTGGTTGGAGCGGAGGGGCTTTGGTGCTTGCCAGACTTTGTCTCCCTTGTGTCACTGGGAAGCAGCAGGGAGGTTGGAGTTGGGCAAATGCAGCAGCAGGAGTCTTCCTCCTGCTCCCAGGAAGCTGCACAACACCAGTTGCAAGAGGTCAGAGAAACCTGCTCCTCCTCCCCACCAACAACTGCTAGAGATGCACATTTTGCTACTGTGAGACCAATAATAATAATAATAATAATAATAATAATAATAATAATAATAATATATTTCTACCATGCCCATCTGGCTGGGTTTCCCAAGCCACTCTGAGCAGCTTCCAACAAAAAATAAAAAATACATTAAAACATCAGTTATTAAAAACTTCACTAAATATAAGGAAGTTGTCTTATATAGAGTCAGAACGTTGATTTTTCTATCTCAGTGCTATCTACGAAGCTTCTATGGATCTATTGATGGTTACTAGACATAAACACAAGTTCAATGTCAAGAGGCTTGTGACTACTAAATGTCAGGAACACAGAAAGCTGCCTGGTTCTGGGGTCAGATTATTGCTCTGTCCAGCTCAGTATTATCTATACTGACAAGCAGTAGCTCTGCAGGACTTCAGATGAAGTTCTCTCAAAACTTTTGGCATGAAAAGTAGATGCTCCTTCTGCTGTCTGCTCAACTGCATTTTTACTATTATATTGGTTTTAATAACTGTCTTATGTAGATTTTATACTTGGCTATTGTTAGATGCCCTAGGCTCTTACATTGGAAATACTGCTAATACTTTATGTAAAGTAGACCTGAGAGCACTCAGTGAAGGTAATAAAACACATTTCTTTACTGCCACCATCTTCAGTATCATCCAGAATACCTACAGTGCTTGAGCTCATGTGTTCAGCTGGCACTGTGGTGCTCAGTTGCCACATTGTTTTCACCTTTTTCTCTCCTTGCCCACTACTGATTTCCTCTCTCCATACTTGAGGATTTGCATTTGGATAGAATTCCTTCACAAAAGTTGTCCTGACTGGTAGCTGAAATACATTATTTTCCTTCAGCGGGTTATGCATCCATAAATGGATTTCTTTCCTTTTCATCCTTTTCAGTTCCACAAACATGTGTCCTTTTTTCTCAGCGGTGGCTGCCCAAAGGAGGACGCACGGATCCCAGGACATTCCTGGATCCAATCAGAGACCAGGCTGACTTCTTTAAATCTGGGATGCCCTGCTCACAAGAGAACAGTTGAGTGCTATTTTCTATGTATTCTGAGTTCTCACTATGGCCTTCCTCCAGCTTATTCACTTCTATGTCTTCTTTAAAGGAAGTGGAATTAAGTGGAGGGATATTAGGTGGACCTAGGAGATCAGGGTTAAAATCACCAATCACAGTGTGATCTTGAGCCAGCTGGCTGCCTTCTCCTTGTGAGTTTTTATAAGCCAGTAGTGGGAAGGGTCGAATACCACTGGAACACATAACCCACAATTCCTCTTTGAGCCAGCTTTCCATTTTTCATTGAACTGGGAAGGTTCAGTGGAACCCAGGTTGCTTGCTTAGGAACAACACCGTGAAGACCTCAGGAGAACTTATAACACCCTGCCAAGCTTTAGTCTCCAAGTATAGCCTTTCCCTTAGGTGCTTCCATCAACAGGGACACTTTATTGTCTGCAAATCCAAGAGTGTTTGACCATGCAACAATTGTGCTGCTCCAAGAACGCTCATACCTAACCTCACGCTGTAGGGTAACAGTGAAAACTCAAGAAGGATCTTATATATTATCCCCCCCCCAATAAATAGGAAATACTGGAACTTCAGTTTGTCTCTGTCAGTCACTCTGTCGATTTCATGACCTTACTGCCCTTTCCCTTCCCACATGCCACAACCACATGTATTGTATGTTTCAAGTTGTACCACTGCATTTAAGCCTCCATTGTCACCTTCATGAGTCCCTCACATTGCTTTCCAACTCTAAGAGGACAAAAGGAAATTCCCCACTTCCATAGGCATTGATCTATATTTGTTAATATACAGTAACTAGTCAATTTCAGCTATTAGCCCATGCAATGTGGGATTTCTGAAGTGTTTAGAAAAACAGATGTCTGCATACACTAACCATTTCTGTAAGGAAATGTAACATTCTGTATTACACCTGCAACTGGAGCCTGTATTATTTTAACTATTTTCTCCCTTCCCTTAACTATTGTACAGGGAAACATCCCTGAAAATCATGTCTTCATTGGTGACGCATGTACAGTTGGGGGAAATGGTGCAGGTGTGATTGAGGAAGAGTGTTGGGAAAACTAGGAAGCTCCCTTCAGGGCACCAGTTTGCAGCTGGACTGCTTGCTTGCCTGGGGCACTCGAAATTGCAAGAGAACTACTCAATAACAAATATGCATTATTATTTTGCTCTTACTATAAGTCACAGAGCTCAATGCTCTAAGGAGATACCTTAGTAATTATCTCAAATTGCTGGGTTTCACCATCCATCTTGCAAAATCCCATGTACATTTTATCAAGCCATGAACACAATCAATGTTAGAGTGTGAAAGTGCATATAAAATAAATCCTGAGTCATTTAGAACCCAAATGAGAAATTCTAAACGTGAAGGTTTTCATGGACCAGATCATTGGCATTTTTCCTTTATCAGAATTATCCAGAGTCATTCAATGAAAGTTCTTGCAATGTAGTTTATGGTGGATTAGATAAAAATGTGACTTCCAGCATCCCTGTTGGCCCCAAGATGGTCATAACATTTCTGCTGCAGATTCTTCTCTTCCTGTGGCTACAGTTGCCTCCAACTGAGAGCAAGGAACACTCGGCTAGATGCACCATGATGGAGCCGTTCCAGCTTCCATACCAGAATTATCAGAGAGGGGACCTAATCATTGGAGGGACTGTTAATTATTTTGGCTTTGTATTTGAAGAAAAAGATTTCCATGAGCACCCAAATACAAAGTTCATAGATGAACTTTTGTAAGTAAAAATCTCTATCCATCATAGTGTACCCTTGGTGAGCTCATGTATGCTACAATTACACCAATCATACGATGGTAGCCTCAAACCACGTTTCTATTTGACTTTTATCAAGGGGGGATGTTAAACATATATTTTCTCCTTTTTACATTGTGATCTTGTCGCCTTCTTCTTTGTTGCTTGATTCTGCTTCTTGGGCTTTCTATCTTCTGCCTGTTCTGCTTTCTTATCACCTGATCCCATGGCTCTCACCGCTTTCTCCCAACTTCATCTTCAACCTCCCTCTATGTTTCCTTTCACACCATTAACGTCCGGTTTTCCTTTGCAGCAAAGCTGGATCCTGATATTCACAATCACTATCATTCTGACAGTCACAGATAAATGTGACATATGAATATCATAGATTTTGGATTATACCTGCTGCTATACAATGTAAACCATACTGGATAATAAAAAAAGCAGGTGCAAACTTGTTTTGGCAAAACGAAGTATCTATCTGGCTGGTTTACAGAGTAGACCCACTGAAATTAATACACCTAACTTAGTCTGAACTGTTAATCATAATCGGCCTTCACTTAGTATGACTAACATTGGCTACAGTATTTTTTGTACAGCCACAATTTTATTTGAAGGAGGGAAAGAGGGAAACTCAGTTACCATGGAAGAATAAAACCTGTTCCACCTGATGTGCTCTAATTTCTGCTCCCCACCTACACCAAGCACTGATTATCTGAGAGGCTCCAGTCAGAATTTCTGACTTGGCAACTTCTCATCCAATGAGTGTCCATTGGTTGCTGAAAGGAAATAAGGAGTTAAGGGAAGGATGTGGCAATTTATGTACATGTATGTGAGCCAGGAAGTTACCAATGTGCTTAAGAGGGAGAGGAGGAGAATACATCTGACACACAGTATAACTCTTTTATTAGTGACACACCAAAGTGCTACCAGAATACCCTCTCCCTGGTGTTTGCTGTGAGAGAAATAAACAAGAATCCTAATATCGTACCAAATATGACCTTTGGGCTTCACATCACTGATAGCTACTTAAATGCAAGAATGACTTATCAGAACACCCTGAAACTTCTGTCCATCACAGAAAGGATTGTCCCCAACTTCAAATGTGAGAAGAAGAAAAGTAAGGTAGCTTTTATTGGGGGACTTGACTCTGACATCTCTCTCCACATGGCTACTGTCTTAGGCATCTACAAGATTCCACAGGTATAGTAAGACTGGGGGCTGTCAAGCTCTTCTGCATCGGGTACAATAATTATCTTCTGGGTTCTCAATGCTTTCTTTTACTTTGGTTCATTTTTCTGAAAAAGGAAGTGTGAGAGGAAAATATATAAATGATACAAAACATCTGGGGGAGCTATGCACTAGTGGTTGGAGGAGAGGGGCTTTGGTGCTTGTCAGACTTTGTCTCCCATGTGTCACTGGGAAGCAGCAGGGAGGTTGGGACAGGGCAGATGCAGCAGCAAGAGTCTTCCTCCTGCTCCCAGGAAGCTGCACAACATCAGTTGCAAGAGGTCAGAGAAACTCTGGTACTCCTCCCCACCAACAACTGCTGGAGATGCACATTATGCTACTGTGAGCCATAAATGGATTTCTTTCCTTTTTACCCTTTTCAGTTCCACAAGCATGTGTCGTTTTTTCCTTCTGGTATCTCTCTCCACATGGCTACTGTCTTAGGCATCTACAAGATTCCACAGGTATAGTAAGTGTGGGGGCTGTGAAGCTTTTCTGCCTCTGGTACAATAGTTATCGTCTGGGTTCTCCGTGCTTTCTTTTACTTTGGCTCATTTTTCAGAAAAAGGAGGTGAAAGATAAAAATATAACCTTTTTTTCCTTTTCTAAAAGGTTTCACAAAAATTCATCAGCATATCAGTGTCCAGTTCTCTCATTTTTGTAAGTAGTTCTGGCTAATCCACAGATTTCCCAGCCGTTTCTCCTAATGTAATATAATTTTGGATTTCATTTTCACTAATGTATGCACTTTTGCGACCAGTGTGATTTGAATATAAATCTTTGCTTTTGGTTGGGGAAGCCAATTGCAAAATTCAGAGAAGTACAAAGGTCAGAGGACAGCTGCATTTTGGCTCACAAACTGTTGCAGGAATTCTGAATCAGGAGATTTTTAAAATTATTAATATGTTAATTGAACAGAATTCCTCTCCTAACCCTAGTTGTGTCTCATCACAAAAGTTCAAACTAAGCAAGGGAAATGCTTGTCCTGATTTTGTCCACTAGCCCCAACCACTTTTGCTCAATTGTCAAGGAGACCAAGAAGTTCTGGAGAGCCATAGGTTTCCCCCTCATGAAATATATGACAATGTCCAAGTACAAAAGAGTTTCTGAACAGACAATCCCTCCACCGTTCTGTTGAGCAGTGCTTCTTTCTTCCCAGCTAACAAAACCTGTGGGTATAGGTCCAGATCTTGAATTATTTTAGTGGTGTACATCACCACAAAGTATAGGAAAACTTGATGCCTTTATTTATAACCGTTTCCTCTAACTCTCCAATTCTTGTGGGATTTATTTCTTCCTCCAGATTGCTTACTGCGTATTAGCTCCAGTGAGAAGCCCGGAGTTGCAGCCCCAGACATTCTACCGAACGGTGCCCAATGAGAAATATCAATATGCAGGGATTGTCATGCTACTTCTACATTTCCAGTGGACATGGGTAGGAATTGTGGCATCCGATGATGAAAATGGGGAGACCTTTATGCAAAGCTTAGTGCCAATGCTTTCCCAGCATGGAGTCTGTGCAGCTTTCAGTGAAAAACTACCAGCCTTATCTCAGGGTCTAGATAATTTCAGTTCCTTGGAACGCATTCGGGCCAAGTCCTCTTTCCTGGTGGCCTCAGAAGTCAACATTTTGGTTCTGTGTGCAGAACCTGAGACCATTACAGTTGTGAAATGGATGCAATATTTCTATTCAGTAGCTGAAGATGTTGCAGAGAGGTCTACAGGCACCGTGTGGGTTTTGACAGCCCAGTGGGCTTTCTCTTCAGAAACAATGCAAAGGTATTATGACATACAAGTCTTTGATGGTGCCTTGTCTTTTGCAATTCACACAGAGAAAGTCCAGGGATTTAAAGAATTCCTTCAGACCCTGAACCCCAACTCTCCAAATGGAGATGGGTTCCTCCAGGCTTTTTGGCAACAGGCATTCAACTGTTTATTTTCTGCTTCTAATGGGCACAAGGAAAACACAAAGACCTGCACTGGCCATGAGAGTCTGGAGAGCCTTCCTGGGCATATTTTTGAAATGACCATGACTGGCCAAAGTTACAGTATCTATAATGCGGTTTATGCCATTGCACATTCTTTACATCAGATGAACTCATCCAGGTCAAAACGCAGAATGGTGGCAGGCAGAGCTGGGCTCGATCCTCCAAAACTGCAACCTTGGCAGGTAAGATTTCCTATTCAGAATAAACCTTTGCAAAGTTGAGCAAGAGAAATGAGAATTATGAAAAATTAAGAATTTGTTTGAAACAATTAAGGTTTGTTTCTACCCATGACTGCCAACCAATTCTGTCCACCGACACCCACTATTTTCTAGAAGCTGCATTTCTTTCTGCACTAAAGAGGAACATATAGGGCTATTTTCAAATGTGGTTGCCTGGTCTGCTTTTTAACTCCCTTCCAGTGGTGTTCATTGATTATAGTGGAGCTGCAAGTTCAGGTCACTTTACATTGGTGGGGAAAAGTGAACAAAAAAAAAGGACATCAGGGAAAACCCACCATGAGCTGCCCCACATTTCTTTGTCCCTTTCTCTCTGCACACCCACCTTGCAGGAGGGGCAGTTCCAGGGCTTCCTGACATGGCACCATTTTGTCTTTGCACATTGACAGCAGAGCTGAACCCTCACACAAGTGGCAGGCCAGCTGTTATTACTAGAAATACTTATGTTTTTCAAATGTTGTAGACTGCACAATTTTTAACTACTTTCCATTGTGTGAAATATATTGATGGATACTTCTCCTTTGTAAAATCCATAAAAGCTCTCCTTTTTTAAACTTTGCCTTTGTTTTCATCTACCTAGCTGCACTCGTTCTTGAGGAGTATCTCCTTTAACAACAGTGCTGGTGACTTAGTGTCCTTTGATGAGAAGGGGGAGTTAGCAGGTGGATTTGATATTATTAACTGGGTTACTTTTCCAAACCAAACCTTCTCCCGAGTGAAAGTAGGAAAGGTAGTTCCAGAAGAATCACAAAATGTAGACTTCAGCATGGATGAGGAAGCCATTACATGGCACAGAGCTTTTAATCAGGTGGGACCATTGGATTCTTAAAAATGAGATTCTTTTATTAAGAATACAAATAATAAGTTTAATGTAGATATTCTTTATCATTAATTTGCAAATTGTTTAAGTATAACCCATGTTATTTTACCATTGTACATGAGGTGAGAAGTAGATATTTTCTTCCTTAGAGTTCTGGTTTGAAAGTATATAATGGTAATATATTCCACTGTATTGCATATGGAATATTGTTGACTACCATCTCCCATCCTCCCTGATCACTGGCCAGGCTGGTTTTAAGACTGATGAGAGTTACAGTCCAATACCATCTGCTGGACCAATGGTTCCACATCCCTGATATATAGGATTTCAAAACATTTCAATGCGTTGCACATTTATGTACGAGTAAATCATGCTGAACCAAGTGAGATTTAAAGCTCAGAAGACAAAGGGACGCTAAGTTACCCATTTGTTTTGAAAGAAGATTGATGGTCTTGAGGAGCTTCCTATGTTACCTTCTTTTTTAACTCCCTGTATTTCAAATTCTGGGGACACAGGTGGCGCTGTGGGTTAAACCACAGAGCCTAGGACAGAAGGTCGGCACTTCGAATCCCCGTGACGGGGTGAGCTCCCATTGCTCGGTCCCTGCTCCTGCCAACCTAGCAGTTCGAAAGCACTCAAAGTGGAAGTAGATAAATAGGTACAGCTACGGCGGGAAGGTAAACGGCCTTTCCATGTGCTGCTGTGGTTCGCCAGAAGAGGCTTAGTCATGCTGGCCACATGACCCGGAAGCTGTACGCCGGCTCCCTTGGCCAATAAAGCAAGATGAGCCCCACAACCCCAGAGTCAACCATGACTGGACCTAATGGTCAGGGGTCCCTTTACCTTTACCTATTTCAAATTCTGTTGTCTTATCTGTCCTCTCTCTATCCTCCTTCTCATTCACTCCTAATATTTACATTACAGTTTATCTACGCATACAACATGCCTTTCTGGAATAATGTTAATCAGTTAGCTGATCTCTTCTCTTTGGTTAAAACTGTGTTGTTTACATGGCACAAGAGAGCTACATTTTCTCCTCTTTTTATGGCTAGGTGCTGCCCCTTGCCTTGTGTAATGATCGCTGCCAGCCAGGCTACAGCAGGAAAAAGAAGGAGGGGTTGCCATTTTGTTGCTATGATTGTGCTTCATGTCCACATGGGATGATTTCAAATCAAACGGGTAGGAGACATCACCTGCTATTTTGTATAATCTTCCTGATGTCTATTTCAACTGTTTCCCTCTATTAGTAGTTCAGTACTCCTAAAGAGAAGAGCAGCTGCACTGATATCTGGAAGAAAAAAGAGACAGTTGGGGAAACTAGATCCAGAACTTTTACAAAGGAGATCTCTGGAAATAGGTGTGGAATATGTCTGGTGGTATCTGCCTGCTTCCTACATGCTACATTGTTAGGAGTGGATAGTTTTAGTTGTGAGCCAGAAAAAAAGCATAAAACTGTCTCCTTATGGAGAACTGTCCTCAGCCCAGCCTCAGAGCCCAAAGTGGCTGTTCTCAAGAATCCTGCATCACCATGAAGATTTCTCTGGGTGTGACCAACTGTAGTTAAGGGCACAACCAAAGACAATGTTTCTGATTGTTAACTGCAGATGAAAGACAGAGTAGAACCTATTGCGGATTATGCATAATGACAGGAGATTGTACAGTTTTCAATATTCACTTATTTCTGATACTTTTTCCAACTAATTAATGTATTATTTGTCGAAACTCATATATCACTCATTTCATTTTTATTTTTTTCAGATATGGATTATTGTTTCCACTGCCAAGATGACCAATTTCCAAACAAGGACAGAGATCAATGCATCCCCAAACGCCAACATTTTCTTTCCTATGCAGAACCTTTAGGGTTTGTTTTAGCTTCCTTAGCCCTGGTCTTTTCTCTGGTCACAGCTTTGATACTTGGCGCCTTCTCTAGGAATGGGGACACTCCCATTGTCAAAGCCAACAACCGGGACCTCACCTACACTCTGCTTACTTCCCTCTTGCTCTGCTTCCTCTGCTCCTTGCTGTTCATTGGCCAGCCTCACCCAGTGAGCTGCTCTTTACGACAAGCTGCTTTTGGCATCATCTTCTCCATTGCTGTGTCTTGTGTCTTATCCAAAACCATCACGGTGGTTCTGGCTTTCATGGCCACCAAACCAGGATCCAGGATGAGGAAATGGGTGGGGAAATCTCTCACAAACTCTGTGCTTCTTGGTTGCTGCTCCGTTCAAACCAGCATTTGTGCTGCTTGGCTCTGTACGGCTCCTCCATTCCCAGATGTGGACATGAACTCTCTGCTGGAGGAAATCATTGTGGAATGCAACGAAGGTTCTGTCGCGATGTTTTATTCTGTCCTGGGTTATCTGGGATTCCTGGCCATGGTCAGCTTCACTATGGCTTTCCTGGCCAAGAGGTTGCCTGACAGTTTCAACGAAGCCAAGTTCATCACCTTCAGCATGTTGGTGTTCTGCAGCGTTTGGCTGTCCTTTGTTCCCTCTTATCTGAGCACCAAAGGAAAGCAGATGGTGGCTGTGGAGGTCTTTTGCATCTTGGCCTCCAGCGCAGGTTTGCTGGGTTGTATCTTTTCCCCTAAATTGTACATACTTCTTCTGAGGCCCGACTTGAACAGCAAAGACCACTTAATTCTGAGAAGCAAATAGGAATCAACTTGCATTAATGCTTTTAATTTTTGCATTGTTTGCTGGCATTTATTGAACGAAAAGCAGAAAAAAGTAATTCCTTGTATTTCTCAATTCGTATCCTTTTCATCTTTTCCATCCCTCTCTTGTCATTGGCTATTTGTATACAGCATTTTCCACAAGTGAATCTGTGCTGAAAGTGGTCTGCAGAATAATCTAAATCTAAACACTGTAATACATAAGAACACAGGAAGAGCCTAGTGGATCAGGCCCATAGCCCTTCTGGTCCAGCCTCCTGTTCTCACAGTGGCCAACCAGATGCCTCAAAGGGAAAGCTGCAAGCAGGATTCAAGCACAATAACACTTTCCCCTCCTTCGGTTTCCAGCAACTCGTATTCAGGAACATGGCTGCCTCCAACTGTGGCATCAGAGCTGAGCCATCCTGGCTAGGAGACATCAATAGCCCTCTCCTCTGTGAATTTGTCTAGGGCTCTTTTAAAGCCATCTAGTCTGGTGGTCATCCCTGCCCCCTGTGGGAGTGACTTCCATAGTTTAACTATGTACTGTATATACAGCGACCATGCAAAATAAGACATGAAACCAATGGAATGTAACAGTGGTTAAAACATTAAATGAATAGATGATTAAAACTTTTATCATCAACAATGCACAGTTCAGGTTTTTTCCAAAATATCTTGTGTATTTGTGCTTTGAATATAGAGCAATGTTCTCATGCAGGGATTTTGGAGGAATATGTTGAGTCTGAATTCCTTTTCTCTTGGCATGTTTTGAAACTTTTTGTCTTGTAGCCCTTGAAACAGCAAGCTAGTGGCAGCTGCTGCTCATGGGGACTATTAGGGAAGGAGAAGGCAAGGAGACCAACAGGAAGTGGAGCCAGAGTCAGTAAATAGAACCACCACATGATTTGCTGAGGTCCTGCAGGTAGCTTGGGGGAGGAAATATGGGAATTTTCTTTTTCTTTTTTTTTATAAAAGTTTTTATTAGTTTTCAATACAATATACATATGGTACCATACCAAAGGTTTATCACAAATTATATATTATGGACTTCCTTCAGCTTATCTGCCAATCATCCGTAGTTAAATTTTAGTTATGCATTTCTTAAATTTAATACTGCCTTTTTATATACCTTCCCAATCTTATTTTTCTTTTTTACAATACTCCTCAGCCTTTCACAGAGCTTCTTGAAATCCCACGAACGTTGTTTGTTCTTCACATATATTTTTCAGATACTCTACAAATTTTCCCCAGTCCTCGATGAACTTATGGTCTCATTGATATCTAATCTTCCCAGTTAATTTATCCAGTTTTGCATTGTCCATCATTTTCGTTCTCCATTCTTCCAGGGTCGGTACTTCCTCCTGTTTCCATCTTTGGGCCATTAATACTCTCGCCGCTGTAACTGCATATTGGAAAAGTTTACAGTCCTTTCTATTTATTTCATTTCCTACTATTCCTAAAAGAAGAGCTTCTGGGGAAATATGGGAATTTTCAGAGTAGTGCCCCAATTACCCTACTACTCTCCACTGCACCTAGTACCTGTGACTATAAGTGCACGCTTTGTAAACTGGATCTGTGAATAGCCCAGAGACATCCTGTGATGGTCTGAGGAGGCTGGCCTGCCTTGCATTGCATCGAGAAAACAATGGCTGCTGTCATGGATTTATAGCACCATGGTTCAGTGTAATGAATGGTTGTAGAATAATCCAGAAATCATCTGATCTGTCAGTCGCTATACTTATGAATAGCAGCAAGATAACGTAAGATAACATTATTTTATGAAGCAATCCTAAACATACCTGTGGTGTACATGGTTGAAATTTTAGTGGGGAAATTAGTTTAATATAGTAAAGGTGTATCCCTTCATGGAGAGAGATCGTCAGTGTAAAACATGTAACTTCTGCCAAGTCTATACTTTATATATGTATTTGAAAACTATATTATACATATATCTATTTATATGTAATCAAGGAAAGCTGCTGATCACAGAATGTTGCTGAAAAAGCCTGTATAACATGGCAAAACAGTATGAATGAACATTTTTAATCCTTTCAGTCATCATTCACATGAAGATACACAGCCACATCCCACTTGCTTCAGAAAATGAATTTGTCACATTTCCAAGTGGGACTTCCAAACAATTGTTCGGTACGTATTTCCCATTGGTGCTCATTCGCCTAGAAATGCCACCTCAGCCCCAGAATCTCTGAATTTATCTTCTCTGTGGTGCGGGCTCCACGCTGGGAGAAAGCCGCCTGGCATGGAAGTAGCAGCAGCAGGCGGCGGGCTCTGCTCTGCACCGAGTGGCTTTCTCCCGGCACGGAGCTGCCCAGCGTATTAGGCGACTGGGCTTATAAGACGAACCCCCAAATTGCAGCTGCAAATTTGGGGGGTCGTCTAATACGCCCAGTTGCTTAATACGCCGGAATCTACGGTAAGCAATTCACCACTGCCCTGATTGTGTCCTCACAGTTTCTCCCAAAGGAGGTCTTGGAGTTGCTCTAGATCTTTTTCTCCGTTTCTAGATAAGAACAGACCTCCGGAACAAATTAAATTAGTAACTGGAGGTGCCACTGTATGTCCAAAGGGAGGATGCTATAGTATCCTTCATATCATGAATATTCTTGATTCTACTTTCTTGTCCTAAAAATTGTAGGTTGTGACATATATGGGTCATAGGTGACATGGGGATGGGGCAGCATACCTCTCCATCATCCGATATCACAGAGACATCAGAGAACCCATTTTCCCCACATGAATGATCAGCTGCTCATTGGGCCTGAAACTCAGCAAACATGGTGCTCTGCAAGCCCCTGCTATCAGCTGATCTTTGGGCTTCACAGTGCTGCATATGGAGCTATGCAAGGAACCCAAGTGCAGCTTGTTGGGGTTTCCATAGCTTCATGAACACAAATTGCAAGCCTGATCTATGAACTATCAGCAGCAGCACGTGTAAAGCACTTTGCGCGGGGTTTTGTAGGTTCTCCTGACAGCTGAAATGTTCTTCAGTCCAGTCACTCTGTATCTGCCCTACATGGAGAAGATAAACTCAGAGAATCTGGGTCTCATTTGTAGGCAGATGAGGACCAGTGGGTAACAAATGTCATTCAATTGTTTTGAAGCCACACTTGGAAATGTGGCAACTTCACATTGTGAAGCCAGGTGGATGTGTACAGACATGTGTATCCACAGGTGTGTGATGGAGGAAAGCATTTAAAATGCAACCCTTTAATTGTCCATAATGTTCTGCCATGTTATACAGGCTTTTGCAGCTACATTCTGAGATCAGCAGCCTTTCTTGATTACATATAAATAAATACAATATAGCTTTTACCTAAATATATAAAGTATAGCCTCAGCAGAAGTTACATGTTTCACACAGATGATGTGTCCCAATGAAGGGATATACCTTTAGCACCTTACGAATGGAAGATCAGTGTATTGACAGGATAACAAATTGACAGAACAACTTTATGGGGTTAAAAACTGGTCTCAGCTTTATTGATTACAGATGTAGGTTTGAGGCTTTTTCTGGGAATGAAAAGGATGAAAAGGATGAGTGTTGAGAAATACAAGGAATTGCTTTTTCTGCTTTTCATTCAATAAATGCCAGCAAACAATGCAATAAGTAAAAGCATTAATGCAAGTTCATTCCTATTTGCTCCTCAGAATTAAGTGGTCTCTGCTGTTCAAGTCAGGCCTGAGAAGAATTATATATAATTTGGGGGGAAAGATACAACCCAGCAAACCTGCGCTGGAGGCCAAGATGCAAAAGACCTCCACAGCCACCATCTGCTTTCCTTTGGTGCTCAGATAAGAGGGAACAAAGGACAGCCAAACGCTGCAGAATACCAACATGCTGAAGGTGATGAACTTGGCTTCGTTGAAACTGTCCGGCAACCTCTTGGCCAGGAAAGCCATAGTGAAGCTGACCATGGCCAGGAATCCCAGATAACCCAGGACAGAATAAAACATCGCAACAGAACCTTCGTTGCATTCCACAATGATTTCCTCCAGCAGAGAGTTCATGTCCACATCTGGGAATGGAGGAGCCGTACAGAGCCAAGCAGCACAAATGCTGGTTTGAACGGAGCAGCAACCAAGAAGCACAGAGTTTGTGAGAGATTTCCCCACCCATTTCCTCATCCTGGATCCTGGTTTGGTGGCCACGAAAGCCAGAACCACCGTGATGGTTTTGGCCAAGACACAAGACACAGCAATGGAGAAGATGATGCCAAAAGCAGCTTGTCGTAAAGAGCAGCTCACTGGGTGAGGCTGGCCAATGAACAGCAAGGAGCAGAGGAAGCAGAGCAAGAGGGAAGTAAGCAGAGTGTAGGTGAGGTCCCGGTTGTTGGCTTTGACAATGGGAGTGTCCCCATTCCTAGAGAAGACGCCAAGTATCAAAGCTGTGACCAGAGAAAAGACCAGGGCTAAGGAAGCTAAAACGAACCCTAAAGGTTCTGTGTAGGAAAGAAAATGTTGGCGTTTGGGGATGCATTGATCTCTGGCCTTGTTTGGAAACTGGTCATCTTGGCATTGGAAACAATAATCCATATCTGAAAAAAATCAAAATCAAATGTGTGATATATGAGTTCCAACAAATAAGGCATTAATTAGTTGGAAAAAGTATCAGAGATAAGTGGATATTAACAACAGTTTGTACAATTTATGCATAATCCACAATAGGCTTTAGGTTTTGATAGGCCTAAGGTGCATGGATTTTTCATCTACTCTGTCCTTCATCTGCAGTTAATGATCAGAAACATGGCCTTTAGTTGTGCCCTTAGCTAGAGTTGGTCACAATTCTTTGTGGTACAATGTGCAAAATAGTAATACCAGATTCCCTGGGGGAAGTTGAAATAGGTATTAGGAAGCATTATACAAAATAGCAGATGATGTTTCTTACCCATCTGATTTGAAATCATCCCATATGGACACGAAGCACAATCATAGCAACAAAATGGCAACCCCTCCTTCTTTTTCCTGCTGTAGCCTGGCTGGCAGTGATCATTACACAAGGCAAGGGGCAGCACCTAGCCATAAAAAGGTGAGAAAATGTAGCTCTCTTGTGCCTTGTGAACAACACAGTTTTAACCAAAGAGAAGAGATCAGCTGACTGATTAACATTGTTCCAGAAAGGTGTGTTGTATGCGTAAATAAATTGCAATGTAAATATTGAGAGTGAATGAGAAGGAATATTGAATTCTTCATCTGCATAAAGATGGAGGAGTGAGAGAGGACAGAGAAGACAACAGACTTTGACATACTGGGAGTTGACAGAGAAGGTAAAATAGGAAGCACCACAAGACCATCAATCTTCTTTCAAAACAAATGGGTAACTTATCCTGTCCTTGTCTTCTGAGCTGTAAATCTCACTTGGTTCAGCATGATTTACTCCTACATAAATGTGCATAGCATTAAAATGTTAGACTGAAATATAAGGGATGTGGAACCTTTGGTCCACCAGATGGTATTGGACTGCAACTCTCCTCAGTCTGAAAACCAGCCTGGCCATTGATCAGGGAGGATGGGAGTTGGAAGCCAACAATATTCCATATGCAATATAGTGGAATATATCACCATTATATACTTCTAAAGGAGGACCATAAAGAAGAAAATCTTTACTTCTGACCTCATATTTGATGGTAAAATAACTTGCTGGAAATGGATTATACTTAAACAATTTGCTTATTTATGATAAAGAATGTCTACATTAACCTTATAATTTGTATTCTTAATAACAATACCTCGTTTTTTAAAATCCAATGGTCCCACCTGATTAAAAGATCTGTGCCATGTGATGGCTTCCTCATCCATGCTGAATTCTACATTTTGTGATTCTTCTGGAACTACCTTTCCTACTTTCACACGGGAGAAGGTTTGGTTTGGAAAAGTAACCCAGTTAATAATATCAAATCCACCTGCTAATTCTCCCTTCTCATCAAAGGACACTAAGTCACCAGCACTGTTGTTAAAGGAGATACTCCTCAAGAACGAGTGCAGCTAGACAGAAGAAAACAAAGGCAAAGTTTAAAAAAGGAGAGCTTTAATGGATTTTAGAAACAAGAAGTATCCATCAATATATTCCACGCAATGCAAAGTAGTCCAAAACTGTGCAGTCTACAACATTTGAAACACATAAGTATTTCTAGCAAGTACAGCTGGCCTGCCACTTGCGTGAGGGTTCAGCTCTGGGGTCCGTGTGCAAAGGCAAAATGGTGCCATGTCAGGAAGCCCTGGAACTGCGCCTCCTGCAAGGTGGGTGTGCAGGGAGAAGGGGGCAAAGAAATGGGGGGCAGCTCATGGTGGGTTTTCCCTGATCTCCTTCTTTTGTTTGTTTATTTACTTTTCCCCATCCAAGAGATGCTTCCACATGTCTTGACAGCCCATGTTCCTAGAGAGGCTGGGAAAGGGTACAGAGTGCCATAACTCCTTCAACTGTTCCTGCAAATGGAAGGGAAGTACAGGTCCTATCTTGATTGTGGCTCCTTCAGCTTGAAGGAAAGGAAAAACAGTTAAGCATTGAAAAGAATGTGGGAATAGTTGTAGAGGAAAGGTAAAAGCCTTAAGCAGTTGTGTGTGTATATATATCTATGTCCCTGTGTTTGTGTGTATTCATTCTATGGACTGTGTATCATCGCTCATTAGATTAGCCCCAGGCAAAGGTTAATTCTGAATAGGAAATCTTACCTGCCAAGGTTGCAGTTTTGGAGGATCGAGCCCACCTCTGCCTGACATCATTCTGCGTTTTGACCTGGATGAGTGCATCTGATGTAAAGAATGTGCAATGGCATAAACCGCATTATAGATACTGTAACTTTGGCCAGTCATGGTCATTTCAAAAATATGCCCAGGAAGGCTCTCCAGACTCTCATGGCCAGTGCAGCTCTTTGTGTTTTCCTTGTGCCCATTGGAAGCAGAAAATAAACAGTTGAATGCCTGTTGCCAAAAAGCATGGAGGAACCCATCTCCATTTGGAGAGTTGGGGTTCAGGGTCTGAAGGAATTCTTTAAATCCCTGGACTTCCTCTGTGTGAATTGCAAAAGACAAGGCACCATCAAAGACTTGTATATCATAATATCTTTGGGTTGTTTCTGAAGTGAAAGCCCACTGGGCTGTCAAAACCCACACGGTGCCTATAGAATTCTCTTCAATATCTTCAGCTAATGAAAAAAAATATTGCATCCATTTCACAACTGTAATGGTCTGAAGTTCTGCAAACATAACCAATATGTTGACTTCTGAGGCCATCAGGAAAGAGGACTTGGCCCGAAGGAGTTCCAGGGAACTGAAATTATCTAGACCCTGAGATATGGCTGGTAGTTTTTCATTGAAAGCTGTACAGACTCCATGCCAGGAAAGCATTGGCACTAAGGTTTGCATAAAGGTCTCTCCATTTTCATCATCGGATGCCACAATTCCTACCCATGTCCACTGGAAATGTAGAAGTAGCATGACAATCCCTGCATATTGATATTTCTCATTGGGCACCGTTCGGTAGAATGTCTGGGGCTGCAACTCTGGGCTTCTCACTGGAGCTAATACACAGTAAGCAATCTGGAGGAAGAAATCAACCCCACAAGAATTAGAGAGTTAGAGCAAACGGTTATGGTTCATTCCAAGTATCTGCTTGAAGAAAAAACCCATGAGAATTTCTCGACTCCATTTATGGATGCATATTGATTTCACAAGAACATTACGCATATCTCTAACAGTTGTTGGTGCAGAGAAGGAGCAGGGTTTCTCTGACCTCTTGCAGCTGATGTTGTGCAGCTTCCTGGGAGCAGAAGGAAGACTCCTGCTGCTGCATTTGCCCAGTTCCAACCTCCCTGCTGCTTCCCAGTGACACATGGGAGACAGAGTCAGGCAAGCACCAAAGCCCCTCCACTCCCACCACTACTGCATACCTCCCCCAGGTGCTTTTGTATCAGTTTTTTTTATTTCACTTTATCATAAAAATGAACCAAAGCAAAAGACAGTATTGAGAACCCAGAAGATAATTATTGAATCAGAAGCAGAAAAGCTTCACAGCCCCCACACTTACTATACCTGTGGAATCTTGTATATGCTTAAGACAGTAGCCATGTAGAGAGAGATGTCAGAGTCAAGTCCCCCAATAAAAGCCATCTTATTTTTCGTCTTCTCACATATAAAGTTGGGGACAATCCTTTCTGTGATGGACAGAAGTTTCAGGGTGTTCTGATAAGTCAACCTTGCATTTAAGTAGCTATCAGTGACGTGGAACCCAAAGGTCATATTCAGGAGGATATTAGGTTTCTCGTTTATTTCCTTTACAGCAAACACCAGGGAGAGGGTATTCTGGTAGTACTTCAGTGTGTCACTAATAAAAGAGTTATACTTTGTGTCAGAGGTATTCTCCTCCTCTCCCTCTTAAGCACATTGGTAACTTTCTGGCTCTCTCTGGCAAATTCCAAAAGATTAAATGAAACAAATAAGCTAACAAACAAACTATATATCCATTTTATGTGTCAACAGTTGATAGTTGACCCCATGGACAATATTCAGTCAGCTTTAAGAATATCGCATCTAAAAAGCATTTAATTTTGTACAGAGCATACATATCCTGAAACACACATATGTAAATAAATCTGTTATTCGCAGGTGTACCACTGGTGCCTAAAATTATGGGTCCTCACAGGTGGCTAAAGCAAACAGCTATTTCACACTTACTGGAAGAGAAGTTCCCAAGTCAGAAATTCTGACTTGTGCCTCTCAGATAATCAGTGCTTGGTGTAGGTGGGGAGTAGAGACCAGAGCACATCAGATGGAATAGGATTTATTCTTTCACAGTAACTGAGTCACCATCCTTCCCTCCTTCAAAGAAAATTGTGGCTGTACAAAAAATACTGTAGCCAATGTTAGTCATACTTAGATAAGGCCCATTAGGATTAATTGATCAGACTAAATTAGTTTTATTAATACGCTGCATATAACTCAGTTTTGATACCCAATATGGTTTACATCAGTTTTTTACCCAATATGGTTTACATTGTATACCAGAGAATATAATCCAGATTCTATGTTATTTATATGTCACATTCATCTGTGACTGTCAGATTAAAAGAGAGTGATTGTGAATATGAAAATCAAGCTTTGCAGCAAAGGAAAACCGGACGTTAATGGTGCGAAAGGAAACACAGAGGGAGGATGAGGATGAAGTTGGGAGAAAGTGGTGAGAGCCATGGGCTCAGGTGATGAGAAAGCAGAACAGGCAGAAGATAGAAACCCCAAGAAGTGGAATAAAGCAACAAAGAAGAAGATGACCAGATCACAATGTAAAAAGAAGAAAATATATGTTTCACATCCTACTTGATAAAAGTGACAGGGAAACGTGTTCTGAGCATGCTAACGTATGTTTGGTGTAATTGTAGCATACATGAGCTCACCAAGGGTACCCTATGAAGGATAAAGTTTTTTCCTTACAGAAGTTCATCTATAAGCTTTGTGTTTGGGTGCTCATGGAAATCCATTTCTTCAAATAAAAAGCCAAAATAGGTAACAATTCCTCCAATGATTAGGTCCCCTTTCTGATAATTCTGGTATGGAAGCTGGAAAGGCTCCATCATGGTGCATCTGGCAGAGTGTTCCTTGCTCTCAGTTGGAGGCAACTGTAGCCACAGGAAGAGAAGAATCTGCAGCAGAAATGTTCCAACCATCTTGGGGCCAACAGGGATGCTGAAAGTCAGATTTTTATCTCATCTACCATAAACTGCATTACAAGAACTTTCATTGAACGACTCTGGATTATTTTGATAAAGGGAAAATGCCAATGATCTGATTCATGAAAACCTGCATATTCAAAATTTCTCATGTGGGCTCTGAATGACACAGGATTTATTTTATATGCACTTTCACACTCTGATATTGATTGTGTTCATGGCCTGATAAAATGTACATGGGGTTTGGCAAGATGGATGATGAAACCCAGCAATTTGAGATAATTACCAGTTTGAAAGTTATTGCCTTAGAGCATTGAGCTCTGTGACTTATAGTAAGATCAAAATAATTATGCATATTTATTATTGAGTAGTGCTCTTGTAATTTTGAGTGCCCCAGGCAAGCAAGCAGTCCAGCTGCAAACTGGATTCCCTGAAGGGAGCTTCCTAGTTTTTCCAACACTCTTCCTTAATCACATTTCCTCTAGCTGTACATGTGTCACTAATGAAGACATGATTTTCAGCATTTTAGACCCCAAAGATGCTACCTTGTACACCCATTAAGGGGAGGGAGGAAATAGTTAAAATAATACAGATTCCAGTTGCAGGCGGAATACAGAGTGTTACATTTCCTTACAAAAGCCAGAAATGGTTAGTGTTGTGCTGTGGCCAGAGTGTACCTTGATATCAGTAAAGTTTGTGAAGAAACTGGGGAAATGTGGGTTGAATGAGGGAACTGTTAGGTAGATTGGTAGCTGGTTGACTGACCGAACCCCTTTTGTTGCAGACAGGGTCATGTCCTGGCCAGTTGTGCCCAAAAGCATTGCCACAGAATCAGTAATCAATTCACCACTTCCATAATTGTGTCCTCACAATTTCTCCCAAAGGAGCTCTTTGGGGTTGCTCCAGATCTTTTTTATTGTTTACTTGTTAATTCTTGAATTATTTGTTTACTTGTTGATTCTTTAATTTCTAGGGACATGAGTATCCCAGATTTCTAATTACACACACGTAAATAAAACAGCAATAACAGACACCTAGAATTACAAGCATGATTCAGACTTCTGGATTATTTAAAACTGTCTTCTTATTAGCTGCTCCCTGCTGTTCAGCTCAGGCCTCAGTAAAATAACATAGCATTTGGGGGAAAAGATGCAGCCCAGTAACCCACAACTGGAGGCCAAGATGGAGAAGATCTCCACAGCCACCATGTATTTGCCCTTGGTGCTCAAGTAGGTTGGAACAAAGGAGAGCCACACACTGCAAAAGACCAACATGCTGAAGGTGATGAATTTGGCTTCATTGAAACTGTCAGGCAACTTTCTAGCTAGGAAAGCCACCGTGAAGCTCACAATGGCCAGTAAACCCATGAATCCCAGGACACAATAAAACATGAAAGTGGAACCCTCATTACATTCTAGTATTATTTCTTCAGTCATTGAATGCATGTCAACATCTGGGAATGGGGGAGAGGTTGCCAGCCACACAGTACAAATTGTCACTTGCATAAGGGAGCAGGAAAAAACAATTGGGGTTCCCAGTGGCTTCCCTACCCACTTCCTCATTCGGGACCCTGGTTTGGTGGCCATGAAAGCTAGAACCACAATGGCAGTTTTGGCCAAGATGCAAGAAATTGCCACTGAGAAGATCAAGCCAAAAGTAGTTTGTCGAATGAGGCAGGTGACTTCCTCAGGCTGGCCAATGAAGAGCAGGGCACAAAGGAAGGAGAGCAGGAGGAAAAGGAGGAGAATATAAGTTAGGTTGCGGTTGTTGGCTTTAACTATGGGAGTATCTCTGTGCTTTGTGAATATTTGAAGCACCAAAGCTGTGATGAAGGAAAAGAAGAGGGCAAACGTGGCCAAACTGATCCCCAACGGTTCTCCAAAAGACAAGAAAGTTTTGACTTTGGGGAGGCAGCCATCCTGTTCATTGTTTGCATATTGATCTCCAGGGCATTCTGAACAGTCGTCCATGTCTGGAAATGAAAAAGAAATAAAGAAATCTCAGTGAAACAAAAAGGTCTTCTGTCCCGAAATTGGCACAATGCATATAAGAGATGCCGGAATATATATTGGCTACTTCTATACTTTTTTCCCACTAGAGAAAGGAGCTTCTGATGCACAGGTAAAATTAAAGCGTGTGATGCATTCCTTACCCTCCTTGTTTGAGATCTTCCCTTCTGGACATGGAAGGCAATCATAGCAGCAGAATGGCTTTCCTTCCTTCTTGTTCTTTCTATAACCTACATGACAATTCTCATTACACAGAGAAGTGGGTTGTGCCTGTTCATAAATGAAAGAAGGAAATCGTTTGGAAGTTTGCATCTCACTGACCTATCTTCTAATAGTAAACATGACGGTTAAGCAATAGATCTTAAATCCAGCTCTAATTGTAGCATTGGAACTTTGGAACTTCCTATAGGTTTTTTGTTTTATCTGAAGATGATCTTAAATTCAGCTCTAATTGTAGCATTGGAGCTTCTACCATTATTCCAGTACCTTTGCCTTTATGAAAACCATATTGGTATGTTTTTGAACTTCTTCGGAGATTGACATGGCAATATCTTATCAAATTAGAAAATGTTCAGGTGAAAGCTTATTGGGTCAGTATCTCATGAATATAGAAATTGCTCATATATTTTTGACATACACTTGCATTCAAATTTATCAAAATTCTGCCTTGTCCAGGTAGTTTAGCCTCTGTTCCTTTAACTTTGAACTTGCGAATTATGCTTCCAATGGTTTATCTAGGAACATTCAGTACCTTTGCTATCTTTTGTATACATGTATCCTTGTTTGTGAAGGGCGATGAGCTCTTCTCTTACTTTCTTATATTATTCTCCTAACTTGGCTCACATACAGCAACATTTGACACTCAACAAAGCCCTTGCGAGTTCAGGTATTTCATGTGTTCCAGCTCAAGCACACCTGAAGCCCTTGATTAGTTGCATCAGGTGTGCTTGAGACAACACCTGTTGCATTTGCACTGTTGTGATGGATGCTATTCAGGGGGTGAATAACAGTGAGACCGAAGAAGCCAGTATGGGTTGCATTTTCAGCTGAATTTGGGGAAACCACTTGAAGCAACCATTTAATGGAGCTATTTCAATTGCTTTTGCAAAGAGCTGAAATTCTGTAAATTTTGATAATAAACCTGATTTGCAATGGGGGTTGAATAATTTTGATTGCAACTGTAATTGTTTGCTTTTGGTGGATTCTTGCAGTGCTGTTTGCTTGCAGAGTTACCGTCTTCATCACCTGCATGTATCTTATCTTAGCCAGGTCCTAAAAATAATAGTTTGTACCTGCGGTTTCTGTGAACATTCAGTTTATCATTTAACTCTGCAGCCAATGCAAAGGAATGTGTTTTGTATGTTTACCATAATGCTGCAAACCAATGAGCAGCTTTCAATAATGAATTGACTGTGCCTGGAGTAATTGTGGGGTACAAATTAGGGCTGTGGAACAGATTTGGCCAAATCCCAGGTTGAATTGGGGTGATTCTGAAGGAAAGGCAGGCAGCATCTGCAAAGAGCAGCACAGAGAGCTCCTTGCAACAGAGCTTTCAAATAGCCCCACACTGCACTTTTCCAAGCAGGGGGACACAAGCAGTCAAATTGAGGAGGATTGAGTCTGCTAGTGAGTAGAGGTTCCAATCCGGCTGGTTGCAGGGGTCTTCTTCACCAGTTGGTTCCAAGCCAGATTAATTTTTTCTACTTTTGGCCATATTGTCTAGATAATAAACCTAGAAATAAGATAGCTTTCCTTTTATCAGTGATACAGCCTGATATTTCCTTCACAGATCAAGTCTGATTCTGATAACTGATGATTCAATGTGTTGCAATGAGGCAGTTTTTGGACACTGAGCAAAAAACTAGAGAAAACCCTGAATAAATTCTTACCTGGTTGAACCAGTTGGGCCACATGATACCATCATCATGAATGGTTAACCTCTTTTCTGGGGGACCTTGTGGGTCCATTGTTCCAACTTTGACTCTCAGAAAGGACTGATTTGGGAATGTGACCCAATTTATTACATCCAATCCAGCTACTAATTCCCCATTTTGGTCAAAAGAAACTTCTTCCCCAACACTATTATTAAATGAAACACTTCCCAGAAAGTGGCAGACCTAAGTTTGAAGAGGGAAAAAGCAATTAATGAAGATGCCAAATATAATTAAATATTAGTAATATTGGTAGAAATAGAGTGCTTATCTTTAGCATTTAAGACCTATGTGGTCCATTTAAAAGATGTATCTTAGTGTTTTTCTTTCTCTGCTTTTAATGAGTCTCTTCTTCAAAAATGGATGGAGCTAAAAGGGAAAAAGGAATTAATGAGCAGTGCTGCTTTCTAGAAACAGAGGTGCTGGATCTCACCACAAACGCCTCCCTCGTTCCCTTGGAATGGCAATGGTGCCCCCTGAGAGGAGAGAGAACTGAGCTCCCCTGAGTTCCGGCTGAAAAAAGCCCTGCTCATGAGCATATACAAAAGAGCAACATTGTGGAACACACGATTTATTTTAAATGTTTTGTGAAGGATACTTTCAATCATAGCAATGTTTATTGTGGTGGTGAGATGTGGTTCTTTTAAGAATTACAGTTAGTCTTGGCCTAAATTTCATAGAAATTAGACCACAAATATTAGACAGGACGTTCCTTCAGATAGGAGGATAAGCTGTGTAGATAAGCTGCTCATCACTTTCCAGGGATTCAGGGCTGCCTTTGCACAAATAGTGATAGCATGATATCGTGTACCTAGCCATCTATAGTCATATTTTGCTATTCCAAGGACAAGTGAACCCACTTTAAAGTGATGGCAGAATTTCATCCATTATGTTATTCTAACCATTAGTGGATAGTCATTTCCTCCCCAAGAGGAAAGAGGAAAGCCAGTGCCCCCACATCATAGCGCAGTCCTGGCCGTGCCACACCCGCCAACCAATCCAGTCAGCCAGGGGGACGTGACTTGCTGCATTGAAGTGGCCGTGTGGCTGGGGATCACCTTCTTGGTCAGGCCTTCGTTGTGGCCTTAATTCGCCCATTAATCTAAAATACTGGTGTCCATGTGTTTTATTATTCAACAACTGGGGGAGGGTTCAGGGCCTTTACATGCAATGAGTTTCCCCTACTGACAGAGGTATTCAAGAAAAGTCCCCCCCCCCCTTTGGCTGAGCTCCAGAGTTGATTACAGACATCTGTATTAACTGGAAGACAACATTACCTGCCAGGGCTGTTGATCTGTAAGTTTCCATCTTGCTCCACCTGCCATTGCTCTGCAATTTAATTTGGTGGACTGCATGGTGTGCAAAGCATGTGCCAAAATATAGATTGCATTGTAGATGCTGTAGCTGTGGGCTGTCATGCTCGTTTCAAAAACAGACCCAGGAAGGCTCTCAATATTCTCCTCCCCAGTGCAGAATTTGTCATCTTTCTTCTCTGAAGAAGGGTCGGGAAAACCGCAATTAAATGCCTCTTCCCAGAAAACCCTGAGAAAGCCATCTTCTTTTTCCAAGGTAGGCTTTCTCATCTGAATAAATTTCTGGAATCCTGGAAGATCCTTAGAGTGAACTGCAAAGGATAGAGCCCCATGGAGGAATGTGATGTCCCAGCCTCTTTGAAAGGGAAATGAGGTGAAATCCATCTGGGCTGTCATAATCCAGACTTTTGTATTTCCTGGCATTGGCACATCATTCGTTTCTGCAAGCCTGGGTAGTGTTCTCATTACCATCATTGTGTGAATTTCACCATGTACAACCACAGCATTGGCAGTACTTCCCACAATAATGTTCAATGTTTTCGAACCTTCTTCCACCAATTCATCAAACTCACCAGAAGAGGTAACCTTAGGGAAACTTTCTATAAAATCAAAGCAGATACCCTTCTGGGCAAAGATGGGGAGAACATTTTGTACAACTCTCTCTCCAGTGTCATCATGGAGTTGAAAAAGCACACCAATCCACATCCAACGGAAATGCAGCAGTAACTGGAGGATCCCCTCATATTGCTGACTTCCACCTGGGAATATCCAGTGGGTGAAAAGGGCTTGAATGTCATTAGTCGTCACAGGAGAAGAGCCATAGAGGAGCTGAAAAGGGTCATTAATAAAATCAAGGGAGGAAGGATGATAACAAATGCTGATATCAAAACACCAATTAGACTCAAAACCAGATTTCAATCTCTATTTAATTGGTATATATTAACCAGGGGGATTCAGCTTTTTGGTTATTTCTGTTAATTTATAATTTGCAGTTTGGTGAAATACTTGGATATTATGCAGCTATGTTTATGGCAGTATTTGCTGCCCTTCATATCTAAAGGAGGATAAAGGAAAGAACAGGTAAATAAATGCTTGTTCACAGAAAACCATGATAAAGCTTTCTCATCTGAATAAATTCCTAATAATGATTCCTTGAGTTAACTGCAAAGGATAGAGAACCACAGAGGAAAGCTATTTCCCACCACCTTTGCATGGGAAATGATATGAAATCCATCTGGACTGTTCTAATTCCAATCTTTTGATTTGGTATGTAATGATGCATCATCTGTTTCTGCAATATTGGACATCCTTCCCATTACCATAATGTTGTGATTTCCATCATTCACACCACTCCTAGGGGCCGAGGCAGTTTTGTCCCCACCAATCTATTTTTTGAGGGGACCGAGCCCCCTCAATATTCAAGGGGCATTCAGTTCCTCAAGGCATCACACGCATGACGTCAGGGTGTCATGTGACATCACACGCATGAAGTCATTATGTCGTGCTGCACTGCACATGGGCCCCCTCAATCTGCACTGCACATGGGCCCCCTCAATCCTCTGCAGGATCCTGTCTGCTTGGGTCTCCTTCCAGTCAGGAGAGGAGAGATCTCCCAGAAAGAGAAGACACCCAAGCCCGTTAAGAGGGCTGGTGATCCCTTGGGGCTGTTGTGCTATTTGGAGAACCTCAGGAGTGGGAGTGATAGAAGGTGGGGAAACTGACAGAAAGCACTACCTTGTATAAGAACCAAAGTCTGAAACTGTAACACCTATGCAATGTGGTTTAAGAAACTGAAGTAATGAAAAATGGAAATGAGCTGATTGTTTACCAATTGTAACATCAAGCTGAAAATAAGCAACTGCCATTTTAAATAAGCTGTACGTTCACTACCTTCTTTTGAAGCCTGTAACATACGGGTCTCCTTCCAGTCTCCTGAAAGAACTTTGTCTCCTGATCTATCTTTTGTCTTACCAACTTTATTCTGCAAAATAAATCTTTCTTATTTGTTCAACTTCTGCCTGAAGTTGACCTTTACCTCACACACGCTAGATAACCCGTGGTGGTTACAGAGTTTTACAGAGGGGGATCTGCTTCAGTAGGATTCCAATATCACTTATTTCTCTTGATTTGGAATCTTAAAGTTATCTTGGGAAATATATAAGTGATTTTTCAGCAGGCATAGGAAACATACAGTTGTGCTACCACAGGCAGCAGACGTTTTGTTACAGTCCTGCACAGGATTAAAGTATCCAATGAGGAATTCTTCCACCTGAGTTTTTAAGGAGATGTAGAACTGAAGCAGACACATATTTTTGGTTGAAAAATACCAACCTATGCCCACTATTTGCCATTCCCTTGATATTTTCTTCTTCAATTAGCAGAATGCAACCCAATGAGAGTTAGTCAAAGGCAACGGTAAACGGATTTCATTATGACCCATGTTCCATGCAGACCTCTTACTCTTGGCATCTTGTACATAGACAGGATGGTTGACATGTGGAGACATAAATCAGAGTTTGGCCCCCCAATGACCGCCTTTGGAGTCTCCTGAACATCACACTTGTAGTTGGGGAGGAGTCTTTCTTGGCTAGAGAGAAGTTCCATGGAGGCTTGGTAGGTCCAGCTTGGACTGAAATGGCTGTTATAGATGTGGAAACCCAGAGAGATATTGGGCAAGATTCGGGGATCTTCATTTATCTCTTTTACAGCAAATGTCAAAGCCAGGATATGCTGGTAGAGTTGTGTCACTGGCCTGTATGGAGAGTAACATAGTGCGTAACAGTTCACCTTCACCAAAATGTGTGGATATATTGAAACACGAACCTGGATGTTTTGCTTCCTTGAACATCTAACTCCTAGCATGGCTTTCAGTCCTGCTAAATGCAATCATCCATGTCCAGATACATGCACATGAGGCCACATCTCACAGGGAGGTGCCTCCACCCCATGTCACCCCCACCAATGCCTGGCCTCCTGGGGTGCACAGTGGTGGTGTCTTCTGGTGATAAACTCTGTGAGCTCACAAGATCTTAGGAGATCTCACTAGACACCACTGTGGCAGCCATGGCATCTGTACAATGGCAGCTGCAGGAATTCCCTGGCCCAAGGCAGCTGTTTCTATTTACCTCACGGCTGGTCTGGCCCTGATTGCTACTAGTTCTGTTCTATGGAGGAGGGGGAGGAGAAAAGTCTGGTTAATGGGATCATCTTACTAGATGGTCCTGGTTGCGGGCAGAGTCTCAACCAGGTTCCCCACCCCCACCCTGGCGTGGGTGGAGCTATTGCACCCATGCCGGGGTGGCACCACAATTGCCCAGGGCTATTGCCCAATCATGTCAAAGGGTGATAGTGGGGGAAATCATAAAAGTGGCAGCGTGACCTGTGCCAGGCTCCTGCCTCGCGCTGCCCACCCGCCCTCCCTTTAATTTAGATCGTTTGGCCTTGCTTTTGACCTTGGTTGGTTGCCCGGCTTGAGTCAGGAGCCAGGTAGGAATTTTTTCCATTTGGCAAATTGGCACGGGCCACTTGGTCTTTGCCCACCTCTTAGCAATCATCACAACTTTGTAAGGTTTGGCGGTTAGGCATTGGCTTATGGTGAATGGGGGAGGGGAGGTCGGCCATCGCCTGCCCCTCCAGTGTCAAGGGTATTCCGTTAAAGGAATCCGGGGCCTGGTTCCTGTCCGAAGTCCGCTTGAAGGTGAGGGCCTGCCAGGCCGCTGGGAACACCAGGGGAGATGCAGGCCGGTTCCCCCGAAGGAATTTCCCTTTGGGTGGTTTACCCTTACAGACTTCCTGGAAAGGGGGCAGGAGTCAGATATAGTCTTGCCAATGCCTTAGCCAATACTGCTCTCATTCCTGTAATCAATAAAGTTGTGGCCAAATTTTTGCCCAAAAACCTTAAAAAATATATCCATGTCCGTGTGAATTTATTTACCTTAATGGGGGGTCTGCTTGAGGGTCTTGCCACGCAACCAAAAACTTATAATAAAAATCACCTCTAATCTGAATGAATTACCACTTGGCTTTGATTGAAGTCAAATATTAAATAAGAAATCCTTCGCTCACCATGGTAAATGAGTGGAAAGCCTTAACAAAGTGAATGGGGATGTTACTTTTTATGCTGCCTTGCAAACTTTTTAAAACAACTGAACACTGGTATAAGCCTACCATATAAGAAGAAACATGTTATCACACACTGCAGAAGTCACTTTGAGATATCAGCTCTGCCCCCCATGTCTCATAAACACCAGAACTACATGGAAGGGAAAGGGTAATCATCATAGACTAGTGGCTAATATTGTGAAAACATTTTGGAAAGTATGTCTGTATCTCAGGCTCATAACATCAGTACTTTTTATATTAATACCATAAATATATATATCATTAGAATGATAATCTAATGCAGAATATAATGCAACAAACAGTGTTGAATTATCCTTATTCTATCAAAGGTTATAGCCCTACACTCATTTGCTGGATCACGACCTTGTCATTGTGAGTGGGCTTGCATGTTCCTATGACCCTTTTGAGCAAAGCCATCAGGAGTCTCTTAATCCCTGCAGGGTCACCCAAGGCGGTAAGGTCCAAGGAAAGGAGCTAGACAAAGAATGATCCAAGAAGTTCTCAATGGCAGGACAGGCAGAAGATAATATGTGGCATGTTACAATGGCTGTGAAGGTGGATGAAAGCAGATAAGAATCTACTGGTCATCCTGAAATTTTTGCCATTGGAACAGGTCCTTACTGCAAAAACTGTGCCTTGGTCTACGCACATAAAACAAATTATGCTCCTGGGTGATTCTAATGCAGGAGTTGGGAGAGATTTCAATCTGTGGCCTGGGACCTTCTTGGGAAAGAAGGAATTGGCAGCAGCAACCAGAACGGAATCTTACTTTTGATGATATGTGCAGTGCACAACCTTGTTATTACCAGCACACACTTTCGACAAAAATAATAATTAAAAACATCATGGAGGCACCCTCGGTCGAATCCCTGGCATCTCTTAGAATATGTAGTTGTCCAAACTGAAGATCATCGTGATGTGCTCCTTACCAGAGCTATGATGAGTGCTGGACAGATCATCCCATGGAGTAAAGCAAATATTTTAATTCACCAGGTGTTTTAATGAGAAACCAAGATTGTATGTTTCTAAAAATTGTGCTATATTCCTTGGTTGCTTCTGACTAAAAATTTTCTTTAATCAGCTCCACAGATTTTCTGTTGGATTCAGGTCAGGACTATTCAACACAGTTTGTGGCATTAGATTAACTTTCTAATGATCTACTTTTGAAGTTCATTCTAATGGTATACTGTTCTTATAAGCCGTCAAACCTTAGAAATACAGTTTTTCCTAAAGTTTTCCACAATTTTGACCACTAGTGTAATGATCAAATGCAGAAATATATTCATAACAGATATATGCTATGGTTTTTAAACAGACACAGACACAGACACACACACACACACACACACACACACACTTCCTTACAGAATGTCATCGAAGAGTTCAGGTGTAGGAGGTTCATCGAAGGCTATGCTTGAAGTTATATAGATTTGAGACATAATGCCAGCAATAACAACATCTCCAGACTGGTAATATTTGTGAAGAATAGGAAGAGGGTCACGGATGGAACACGGAGCAACAGCAGCCTTGCACTCATCTGGAGGAAGCAGCACTGACGCCAACATCATGGAAAGTACCATCCTGCACAGAGTATTGTAGGAGCAAGAGGAAACTTGCACACAGTCTGAGGCAGCAGCACAAATACCAAGATTGCAAATATTACCATGTTGCAGGGAATTTTTTAGGCGACAATTCATCTCTTTGCACATTGTCATCTGAGTGATACTGAGCAGCAAAGTCTCACTGGGATGGTTACGAAAGCCAGATTTTTTCAGGTAAAAAATCAGTGATCAGTCTGACAGAGCCCTTGGTGTAAGGCCAAGTTCCGAACATCACAGGAGAAATTAATAGTATCTGCAAGTCTTGATTCATAGTTTTCATGCAGCTACTGGAACTCCCCAGAGAGTCAAAGAAATGATTGTGATTACTTTGATAATTACAGGAGACTTAATCAGCCTCTCAGTGATTGGGGCGTGGGAAGAATGTTTATCACATCACAGCCAAAGTCTCAGCTGGTCCTCCTTAGTAGGGAGAGCAATAAGAGTTTATGGAGAGTCAGCAAAAAGAGAGAGAAAGGGTTACCCAGAAAACTGCTTAAGATGAAAACATAGAATAAAAAAATAACTGCTTTGCCGTTAATTGTTCAAAGAGGTAGAACAAACTTTTTGTCATGGTCTGGGTTACGGGCAGTCAGAGTTCTGACTTGGTACGTCAGGACTGGGGTTGAGGTCGGGAAGCAGGAATCAGCAGTCCAGGGACAGCAGTTCAGGGGTCAGGAAGCCAAGAGTCCAAGGGTCAGGAAACCAGGAGTCAGGAAGCACAGCTAGGTGGGTAGCGTGTTGCTGTAGCAAAGAGCCAGAGGGAACTGCTGGTCTTATATACCCCTCCTACACTTTGCCACCAGGTGCTATGAGTCTTCCGTCAAGCCTCACCTGTGCGGCCGTGCCTTGCCCTTCCAGGCCAAACTCAGGAAGGCCCCAATGCTTTGAGGCCCTACCAGTCACAGGGCCTGGCTCCTGCATGCACTTCTGACAACTTTGCACAACCTTTAAATCAAGTCCATTATCCATTTCATCAACCAAAATTCTTATTGCATTAACTAACACCATCTGGACAAACCATAATTTTCAGCTGAGAACCAGTGTGATGTAATGGTTAGAGTGTTGGACATGGGAGACCAGTGATCAAATCCCCACTCAGGCAAGAAGCTCACTGGGTGACCTTGGGCAGGTCACAGACTCTCAGCTTAACCTACCTCACAGGGTTGTTGTGAAGATGAAATTGGGAGAAGGAGAACCATAGTATATAAATGCTATATAAATGTAATAAATAGATAAGTATGCAATAATGAAGTTTAGATTTAAAAACCTGTGAATGCAGTGATTTAGAATCTTTGTCTATGAGCTTTAGAATGCTTGAAACACTACCATAGCAATCAATTTTGAACAAGTTATGTCCAAAGAGGAAATGCTATAGCATTCTTTGTATCATGACTATTCTTAATTCTACAGTTCTAAAGATTGTAGGCTGTAGTTTTTTAACTAAATCAACCTCCACCAACTTTTGAGGCCTAAAACCAGGCATAGGCAAACTCGGCCCTCCAGATGTTTTGGGACTACAACTCCCATCATCCCTAGCTAACAGGACCAGTTTTCAGGGATGATGGGAGTTGTAGTCCCAAAACATCTGGAGGGCCGAGTTTGCCTATGCCTGGCTAAAGCTTTATTGTAAACAACATGGTTGATCTTGTGATCTTATGGGGCACTTGATCTGATAGGTGACCTGGATCCTCATCTCCCACAAACCCCATGGGCCATAGGTGACATGGGGATGAGGCAGCATACCTCTCCATCATCCGAGATCACAGAGACATCAGAGAAGCCATTTTCCCCACATGAATGATCAGCTGCTCATTGGGCCTGAAACTCAGCAAACATGGTGCTCTGCAAGCTTCTGCTATCAGCTGATCTTTGGGGCCTCACAGTGCTACATATGGAGCTATGCAAGGGCCCCCAAGAGCTGGTTGTTGGGGTTTCCATAGTTTCATGGACGCAGCTTTGCAAGCCTGAACTATCAGAACATCATCAGCACTTGTAAAGCACTTTGTGCGGGGTTTTGTAGGTTCTCCTGACAACTGAAATGCTCTTCATTCCAGCCACTCTGTATCTGCCCTACATGGAGAAGATAAACTCAGAGAATCTGGGTCTCATTTGTAGGCAGATGAGGACCAGTGGGTAACAAATGTCATTCAATTGTTTTGAAGCCACACTTGGAAATGTGGCAACTTCACATTGTGAAGCCAGGTGGATGTGTACATGCATGTGTATCCACAGCTGGGTGATGATGGAAAGGATTAAAAATGCAACCTCTTAATTGTCCATAATGTTCTGCCATGTTATACAGGCTTTTGCAGCTACATTCTGAGATCAGCAGCCTTTCTTGATTACATATAAATGAATACAATATAGCTTTTACCTAAATGTATAAAGTATAGCCTCAGCAGATGTTACATGTTTCACACCGATGATGTGTCCCAATGAAGGGATATACCTTTAGCACCTTATGAGTGGAAGATCAGTGTATTGACAGGATAACAAATTGACAGAACAACTTTTGGGGGTTAAAAACTGGTCTCAGCTTTATTGATTACAGATGTAGGTTTGAAGCTTTTTCTGGGAATGAAAAAGATGAAAAGGATGAGTGTTGAGAAATGCAAGGAATTACTTTTTCTGCTTTTCATTCAATAAATGTCAGCAAACAATGCAAAAATTAAAACCATCAACACAAATTCATTCCTATTTGCTCCTCAGAATTAAGTGGTCTCTGCTGTTCAAGTCAGGCCTGAGAAGAAGTATGTACAATTTGGGGGAGAAGATACAACCCAGCAAACCTGCGCTGGAGGCCAAGATGCAAAAGACCTCCACAGCCACCATCTGCTTTCCTTTGGTGCTCAGATAAGAGGGAACAAAGGACAGCCAAACGCTGCAGAACACCAACATGCTGAAGGTGATGAACTTGGCTTCGTTGAAACTGTCCGGCAACCTCTTGGCCAGGAAAGCCATAGTGAAGCTGACCATGGCCAGGAATCCCAGATAACCCAGGACAGAATAAAACATCACGACAGAACCTTCGTTGCATTCCACAATGATTTCCTCCAGCAGAGAGTTCATGTCCACATCTGGGAATGGAGGAGCCGCACAGAGCCAAGCAGCACAAATGCTGGTTTGAACGGAACAGCAACCAAGAAGCACAGAGTTTGTGAGAGATTTCCCCACCCATTTCCTCATCCTGGATCCTGGTTTGGTGGCCATGAAAGCCAGAACCACCGTGATGGTTTTGGCTAAGACACAAGACACAGCAATGGAGAAGATGATGCCAAAAGCAGCTTGTCGTAAAGAGCAGCTCACTGGGTGAGGCTGGCCAATGAACATCAAGGAACAGAGGAAGCAGAGCAAGAGGGAAGTAAGCAGAGTGTAGGTGAGGTCCCGGTTGTTGGCTTTGACAATGGGAGTGTCCCCATTCCTAGAGAAGACGCCAAGTATCAAAGCTGTGACCAGAGAAAAGACCAGAGCTAAGGAAGCTAAAACGAACCCTAAAGGTTCTGCGTAGGAAAGAAAATGTTGGCGTTTGGGGATGCATTGATCTCTGTCCTTGTTTGGAAATTGGTCATCTTGGCATTGGAAACAATAATCCATATCTGAAACAATGAGTGATATATGAGTTCCGACAAATAAGGCATTAATTAGTTGGTGAACGTATCAGAGATAAGTGAATATTGAAAACTGTTTGTACAATCTCCTGTCATTATGCATAATCCGCAATAGCTTCTACTCTGTCTTTCATCTGCAGTTAATGATCAGAAACATGGCCTTTGGTTGTGCCCTTAGTTGAGTTGGTCACACCCAGAGAGATCTTCATGGTGATGGAGGCTTCTTGAGAACAGCCACTTTGGGCTCAGAGGCTGGGCTGAGGACAGTTCTGGGTAAGGAGATCATTTCATGCTTTTTTCTGGCTCACACACCTAAACAACAGATAACACCAGACATATTCCACACCTATTTCCACAGATCTCACTTGTAAAAGTTCTGGATCTAGTTTCCCCAACTGTCTCTTTTTTCTTCCAGATATCAGTGCAGCTGCTCTTCTGTTTAGGAGTACTGAACTACTAATAAAGGGAAACAGTTGAAATAGACATCAGGAAGATTATACAAATTAGAAGATTATGTCTCTTACCCATTTGATTCGAAATCATCCCATGTGGACATGAAGCACAATCATAGCAACAAAATGGCAACCCCTCCTTCTTTTTCCTGCTGTAGCCTGGCTGGCAGCGATCATTACACAAGGCAAGGGGCAGCACCTAGCCATAAAAAGAGGAGAAAATGTAGCTCTCTTGTGCCTTGTAAACAACACAGTTTTAACCAAAGACAAGAGACCAGTTGCTGATTAACGTTATTCCAGAAAGGCATGTTGTATGCGTAGATAAACTGTAATGTAAATTTTGGGAATGAATGAGAAGGGATACTGAATTTTTCATCTGCATAAAGATGGAGGAGTGAGAGAGGACAGGGGAAGGCAACAGACTTTGAAAGACAGGGAGTTAAAAAAGAAGGTAAAATAGGAAGCACATACATTAGGCTCAGAGAAGCACCACAAGACAATCAGTGTTCTTTCAAAACTAATGGGTAATGTCCCCTTGTCTTCTGAGCTGTAAATCTAACTTGGTTCAGCATGATTTACTCCTACATAAATGTACAAAGCATTAAAATGTTAGACTGAAATATAAGGGATGTGGAACCTTTGGTCCACCAGATGGTATTGGACTGCAACTCTCCTCAGTCTGAAAACCAGCCTGGCCAATGATCAGGGAGGATGGGAGTTGGGAGCCAACAATATTCCATATGCAATATAGTGGAATATATCACCATTATATACTTCTAAAGGAGGACCATAAAGAAGAAAATCTTTACTTCTGACCTCATATTTGATGATAAAATAACTTGCTGGAAATGGATTATACTTAAACAATTTGCTTATTAATGATAAAGAATGTCTACATTAACCTTTTTATTTGTATTCTTAATATAAATACCTCATTTTTTAAAATCCAATGGTCCCACCTGATTAAAAGCTCTGGCCCATGTGATGGCTCCCTCATCCATACTGAAGTCTACATTTTGTGATTCTCGTGGAACTATCTTTCCTACTTTCACTCGGGAGAAGGTTTGGTTTGGAAAAGTAACCCAGTTAATAATATCAAATCCACCTGCTAACTCCCCATTCTCATCAAAGGACACTAAGTCACCAGCACTGTTGTTGAAGGAGATACTCCTCAAGAACGAGTGCAGCTAGGCAGAAGAAAACAAAGGCAAAGTTTTAAAAAAGGAGAGCTTTTATGGAAACAAGAAGTATCCATCAATATATTTCACACAATGGAAAGTAGTCAAAAACTGTGCCGTCTACAACATTTGGAGAACATAAGTATTTCTAACAACTACAGCTGGCCTGCCACTTGCGTGAGGGTTCAGCTCTGGGGTCCGTGTGCAAAGGCAAAATGGTGCCATGTCAGGAAGCCCTGGAACTGCCCCTCCTGCAAGGTGGGAGTGCAGGGAGAAGGGGGCAAAGAAATGGAGAGAAGCTCCTGGTGGGTTTTCCCTGATCTCTATTTGTTTATTTACCAACGTAAATAAACCAACATAAAATGAACTTAACTTTCAGGCCCACTATAATCAATGAACATCACTGGGAGCGAGTTACAAAACTGACCAGGCAACCACATTTGAAAATAGCCCTATATGTCCCTCTTTAGTGCAGAAACAAATGCAGCTTCTAGAAAATAGTTGGTGTTGCTGGACAGAATGGGTGGGCAGTCATGGACAGAAACAAACCTTAGTATTTTCAAACAAATTCTTAATTTTTCACAATTCTCCTTTCTGTTGATCAACTTTGCAAAGGTTTATTCTTAACAGAAAATCTCACCTGCCAAGGTTGCAGTTTTGGAGGATGAAGCCCACCTCTGCCTGACATCATTCTGCGTTTTGACCTGGATGAGTGCATCTGATGTAAAGAATGTGCAATGGCATAAACCGCATTATAGATACTGTAACTTTGGCCAGTCATGGTCATCTCAAAAATATGCCCAGGAAGGCTCTCCAGACTCTCATGGCCAGTGCAGGTCTTTGTGTTTTCATTGCTCTCATTGGAAGCAGAAAATATACAGCTGAATGCCTGTTGCCAAAAAGCCTGGAGGAACCCATCTCCATTTGGAGAGTTGGGGTTCAGGGTCTGAAGGAAGTCTTTAAATCCCTGGACTTTCTCTGTGTGAATTGCAAAAGACAAGGCACCATCAAAGACTTGTATGTCATAATACCTTTGCATTGTTTCTGAAGTGAAAGCCCACTGGGCTGTAAAAATCCACACGGTGCCTGTAGACTTCTCTGCAATATCTTCAGCTAATGAATAGAAATATTGCATCCATTTCACAACTGTAATGGTCTGAGGTTCTGCACACAGAACCAAAATGTTGACTTCTGAGGCCACCAGGGAAGAAGACTTGGCCCGAAGGAGTTCCAGGGAACTAAAATGATCTAGACCCTGAGATATGGCTGGTAGTTTTTCATTGAAAGCCGTACAGACTCCATGCTGAGAAAGCATTGGCACTAAGGTTTGCATAAAGGTCTCTCCATTTTCATCATCGGATGCCACAATTCCTACCCATGTCCACTGGAAATATAGAAGTAGCATGACAATCCCTGCATATTGATATTTCTCATTGGGCACCGTTCGGTAGAATGTCTGGGGCTGCAACTCTGGGCTTCTCACTGGAGCTAATACGCAGTAAGCAATCTGGAGGAAGAAATCAAACCCACAAGAATTGGAGAGTTCTAGCATATGGTTATAAATAAAGGCATCAAGTTTTTCTATACTTTGCAGTGATGTACACCACTAAAATAATTCAAGATCTGGACCTATACCCACAGGTTTTGTTAGTTAGGAAGAAAGAATCACAGCTCAACGGAAAGGTGGAGGGATTGTCTGTTCAGAAACTCTTTTGTACTTGGACATTGTCATATATTTCATGAGAGGGGAACCTATGGCTCTCCAGAACTTCCTGGACTCCTTGACCATTGAGCAAAAGTGGTTGGGGCTAGTGGACAAAATCAGGACAAGCAACTCCCTTGCTTAGTTGGAACCATTCTGATGAGACACAACTAGAGATAGGAGAGGAATTGAGTTCAATGAACATCTTAATAATTTTTTAAAAAACCCACCTGATTCACAATTCCTGAAACAATTTGTGAGCCAAAATGCAGCTATCCTCTGACATTTGTACTTGTACTAAAATGACACTGGTCACAAAAGTGAATACATTAGTGAAAATGAAATCAAAAAATATATTACATTAGGAGAAATAGCTGGGAAATCTGTGGATTAGCCAGACCTACTTACAAAAACGAGAGAAATGGACACTTGAGATGCTGATGAAATTTTGTGAAGCCTTTTAGAAGAAAAAAAGGACACATGCTTGTGGAACTGAAAAGGGTAAAAAGGAAAGAAATCCATTTGTGGCATATAAATGGACAATAGCATAATGTGCATCTCCAGCAGTTGGTGGTGGGGAGGAGGAGCAGGGTTTCTCTGATCTCTTACAACTGGTGTTGTGCAGCTTCCTGGGAGCAGGAGGAAGACTCCTGCTGCTGCATTTGCCCAACTCCAACCTCCCTGTTGCTTCCCAGTGACACATGGGAGACAAAGTCTGGCAAGCACCAAAGCCCCTCTCCTCCAACCACCACAGCAAAACTCCCCGAGATGCTTTTGTATCGGTTATATTTTTAACTTTCACCTCCTTTTTCAGAAAAATGAACCAAAGTAAAAGAAAGCATTGAGAATCCAGAAGATCATTATTGTACCTGAGGCAGAAGACCTTCACAGCCCCCAGTCTTACTATACCTGTGGAATCTTGTAGATGCCTAAGACGGTAGCCATGTGGAGGGAGATGTCAGAGTCAACTCCTCCAATAACAGCGATATTTTCTTTTTCCTTGTCACATTTGAAGTTGGGGACAATCCTTTCTGTGATAGACAGATGTTTCAGGGTGTTCTGATAAGTCATCCTTGCATTTAAGTAGCTATCATAGACGTGGAACCCAAAGGTCGTATTTGGTACAATATTAAGGTTCTTGCTTATTTCTTTCACAGCAAACACCAGGGAGAGGGTATGCTGGTAGTACTTCAGTATTTCTCTAATAAAAGAGTTATACTATTTGTCAGATGTATTCTCATCCTCTCCCTCTTAAGCACATAGGTAACTTCCTGGCTCACATGCACCTACATAAGTTGCCACATCCTCCTCTTAACTCCTTATTTCCTTTCAGCAACCAACGGACACTCACTGGATGAGAAGTTCCCAAGTCAGAAATTCTGACTGGTGCCTCTCAGATAGTTAGTGTTTGGTGTAGGTGGGTAGTAGAGACTAGAGCAGATCAGGTGGAACAGTATCTATTCTTTCACAGTTACTGAGTTTCCATCTTTCCCTCCTTCAAATAAAATTGTGGCTGTACAAAAAAAATACTGCAGCCAATGTTAATCATAAGAGAAAGTCCATTGTCATGAATAGTATGAATGTTAGGCCCAGAGAAAATGGAAGAATTCACAAAGCATGATACGCGAAGCAAAAAACGAGTTTTATCAAGAAAGATTGTATGACTGTGTCCAAAAACATTGGTGTTGTTTCCTGAAAGCAACGATCTCCTGATAACAGGAAGAAGTTGGCAATGGACAACACTAATTTAAAAAAAACCCACAGACAAGAACAGGGAGGAGCTGGCAAAGGGACGCGGATGTGTGATAAAGGTTTGGAAAATACTGTCTGTCTGCTTTGAAGTACGACTACGAAGGGTTTTCTTGATGGTGGTCCAGGAGGAGAGCAGGAGGAAAGCAGTGGAGACAGCCCCTCTGCAGACAATCCATGGACAGCAATGGGAAAGAAGACTATAAAAAGGACCCCTTTGCATGTCCTCAGTGCTGCTGGGACTAGCGCTACAGCTCAACACCCACAACTCTTGCATGAGGCTTGATCAACCCATGTGCCCAAGAGATTGCCTTATAACTCTGAGATCTCAGGAGGAGAGAGATAAGATATTGAATTTACATTTTCAAACAGCTCTTGAAATTGAAGACTCGTGTGTGCAGATTTTTAAAGATATCCCTAAAAATATCTTGGAAGCGAGGACACATTACAAGGATTTGGTCACTCTATTGAGAAAGAACAACATACTATTCAGATGGGAGTTCCCACAAGGCCTGTCTTTTAACTACAAAGGAAAGAAAATTAAGATAAAAACAGTGCAAGATAAAGAACAGTTCATGACAAGGAATGAGGAGGATCTTCTCAAGGAAACGGCGGAACCTACGGACCTAGAAAATCTACCAGATATCTCAAACTTATCTTTTGGAGCTAAAAAATCATCAGAAGAAGATCTCCCTGGTGCTGTTGGAGGGGTAACCAAATAAATAACAAGATGTCTCTGCATTTTCTAAGTTGGAATTGTAATGGTTTGAATCTTCCTAGAAAGAGACGAGAAGTCTTTCACATCTTAAAAAAAGAACAATTGGACTTGATTTGTTTACAGGAAACCCATGTGACTAGAGTACATCGAAAATTACTTATTAATAAAAGATTAGGACAAGAATTTATTTCGTCGGACAAAGTGAAGAAAAGAGGAGTGGTGATTTATGCAAAGGAGAAGTTGGCCCCTAAATTAATATTTAAAGATGAACAAGGAAGGTATTTGGCAATTGAAATTCAAGTACAAGGAGAAAAACTATTGATAATAGGAGTCTACGCACCAAACGAAGGGAAGTCAGAATTTTTCAAGAAATTGCATGAGACACTAATAGACTTTTTGGATTACAATGTAATATTAATGGGAGACATGAACGGAGTGGTCTCTACAAATATGGACAAAGCACAAAAACAGGTGATCTCCAAGGATGGGAGATTACCTAAGACCTTTTTTGAAATGACTGATAATATGAACCTGATTGACATTTGGAGAACAAGGAACCCTCTCGAGAGAGAGGGAACCTTTTTCTCTGAAGCAAAAATGACTTGGACTAGAATTGACCAAATATGGATAACTAGTGGGATGGCATCAAAGATCAAGAAAGTGGAAATCTGCCCAAAGACTTGCTCCGACCATAATGCTGTAAAGATGGAAATGAACCCAACAACAGCTGGCTCCTTCAGATGGAGGATGAATGACTCCCTATTTAGAGATGAAGAGGTATATAAAAAGGCCCAGAAGGCGGTTAAGGACTATTTTGAGATAAATCTGAGAACAGAAGTGGAAAAAAGAATAGTTTGGGACGCAAGTAAAGCTGTCATGAGAGGATTTTTAATACAACAGAATGCCATAAAAAGGAAGAGACAGAATGAGAGAAAGGATAAGATCATGGAAAAGATAAAAGAAGGAGAAAAAAGATTGAGATCTAAACCAAAGTCTCATGAAATTTTGAGAGAAATTAAGTTTCATCAAAGACAATATATGGAATTGATGAATCAAGAGATAGAATGGAAAATAAAACAAATGAGACAAAAGACATTTGAATCGGCAGATAAATGTGGGAAACTTTTGGCATGGCAACTGAAGAAGAGACAAAAACAGAATACGGTTACCAATTTAGAAGTGGAGGGAAAGAACATTTATAAACCAAACGAGATTAGAAACTGTTTTCAGAGCTATTTCAGGAGACTCTATGCACAAGGGCCGGTGAACGAAAAAGAAATTGAAGAATTTCTTAAAAAATATGGATTACAAAAAATTTCTGAACAAAGTAGAATGATTTTGAACCAGAAGATAACTGATCAAGAAATTGAGGGAGCCATTCAAAATATCCAATTGGGGAAATCTCCAGGACCTGATGGACTGACCTCCAGATACTACAAAGCTTTGAAAGAATGGCTTATGCAACCGTTGAAGGAGGTCTGTAACGAAATTTTGGAGGGGAAGAAGGCACCTGAAACGTGGAAAGAAGCTTATATTACACTTATACCAAAGATAGAGACTGAGAAGAACCAGGTCAAGAACTACCGCCCTATATCATTACTTAATGTGGATTATAAAATTTTTGCAGACATTTTGGCAAAAAGATTGAAAAGAGTTTTGGTGGGGGAGATTCATAAAGACCAAGCGGGCTTTCTTCCAGGAAGACATTTGTCAGACAATGTGAGAAATATAATAGACATTATGGAGTTACTGGAAGTTAATATTAATACTAAGGCAGTATTAATATTTGTGGATGCGGAGAAAGCCTTTGACAATATTTCTTGGAGCTTTATGAAAAAGAATCTCCAAGGGATGGGGGTAGGCCAAGGTTTTGAAAATGGTATAAGTGCAATTTATTCTGAACAAAAAGCAAAACTGATTGTAAATAATGTGGTTACAGAAGAATTTGCTATTGAAAAAGGGACACGACAGGGATGCCCAATATCCCCACTACTTTTTATATCTGTCCTGGAGATTTTACTAAACATGATTAGAGAGGACCAGCTGGTTAAAGGGATTCAGGTCGGAGCTAAACAGTATAAACTGAGAGCATTTGCAGATGACTTGGTTTTAACTTTACAAGAGCCAGACACTAGTACGAAAAGAGTGTTAGAACTAATACAAGTATTTGGTCAAGTAGCAGGTTTTAAGTTGAACAAACAGAAAACGAAAGTATTGGATAAAAATCTAACAGCTGCTGAAAGGGAGAAGTTTCAGAGTGAAACTGGTTTGACGGTAGCAAAGAAGGTGAAATACCTAGGGATTAATTTGACATCTAAGAATGTGAACCTATTTAAAGATAACTATGAGAAATGCTGGTCAGAAATTAAGAAAGATCTAGAAGTATGGTCAAATTTGAGACTTTCCTTGTTAGGCCGAATTGCTGTTATTAAGATGAATGTCCTGCCTAGAATGTTGTTTTTGTTTCAAACATTGCAGATTTTAGACAAAATGGATTGTTTCAAGAGGTGGCAAAAAGATATATCTAGATTTGTCTGGCAGGGCAAAAAGCCCAGAATAAAATTTAAGATATTAACTGACGCAAAAGAAAGAGGTGGGTTTGCCCTGCCGGACTTAAAGCTGTATTATGAATCAGCGGCGTTTTGCTGGCTGAAAAGTTGGCTGCTTCTTGAAAACACAGACATTTTGGACTTGGAAGGGTTTAACAACAGATTTGGCTGGCATGCATATTTATGGTATGACAAGGTAAAAATTCATCAAGGCTTTAAGAATCACATGGTTAGGAAAGCATTGTATAATGTTTGGATTCGATACAAAGATTTGTTGGAAAACAAAACCCCTAGGTAGTTGTCACCAATGGAAGCTAAGGAAGTGAAAAAACTTAATATGGAATCCAAATGGCCAAAGTACTGGGAAATCGTAGAACAGGAGGAGGGAAAAGTGAAACTGCAGAGCTATGAGAAATTGAAGTCAAAAGTAAGAGATTGGCTTCATTATTATCAGATAAATGAAGTTTTCAAACAGGACAGGAAAATTGGCTTCCAGGTGGAGAAGTCCAAACTAGAAACAGAGTTACTGGAACCCAACACTAAGAATTTGTCAAGAATGTATAGCTTGCTGTTGAAATGGAATACACAGGACGAGACGGTTAAATCAGCTATGATTAAATGGGCACAAGACATTGGTCACAACATTATGTTTGCTGACTGGGAACAGTTATGGACCACCGGTATAAAGTTCACGGCATGTAATGCCTTGAGAGAGAACATTATGAAAATGATTTATAGGTGGTACATGACCCCAGTCAAGCTTGCAAAAATTTATCATATGCCCAGTAATAAATGCTGGAAATGTAAGGAAACTGAAGGTACTTTCTACCACCTTTGGTGGACGTGCCCAAGGATTAAGGTATTCTGGGAAATGATTTATAATGAAATGAAAAAGGTGCTTAAATGCACGTTCGTGAAGAAACCAGAAGCCTTTCTCCTGGGCATGGCAGGCCAATTGGTGTCAAGGAAAGATAGGACGTTTTTTATGTACGTGTCAGGGAACTGTCATCTGAGACGAAGGAGGTGAAAGGGCTCATGGAGGGTGAGAGAGACCACTCAGCGGAGGAGGGGACCAGCAGGGGGAGAAGTGGAGTTCCGAGGGAAAGTGAGTCGGAGGGAGGGCTCAGAGACACTTCAAGCGAGAACAGTGGGGAGGTTTCAGGACCTCCCGTAGGGACACCCACTCCTCGGCGGAAACTGTCACGCCGAGAGTCCAGAAGACGCGTTTCCGTTAAGGAGCTTTTATGCTGGAAGAAGTTCCGTAAACGCCCACTGTCCGATTCAACGAGCGATTGATGGAGCCATGCTTAAGGAGCTCCATCACAGACAGAGGTTTGGGAACTTAGCCAAACTCTGAGGGATCAGGATTTTACGCACAAGCAGCTCACCATCCCATCACAGTACGCTACAACAGCAGCAAGAGTACTGTTAGCAAAGTATTGGAAGACACAAGAACTACCCACACTGGAAGAATGGCAGACCAAGGTAATAGACTACATGGGACTGGCGGAGATGACCGGCAGAATCCGAGACCAAGGGAAAGAGACGGTGGAAGAAGATTGGAAGAAATTTAAAATCTATCTTAAGAACTGTTGTAAAATTAATGAATGCTAAAATGTTTTGGGTAATGTAAAATAGAATTGCAGCGATTAACAATTGGATATGAGAAATAAGATCTAAAGAAAGTGTTATATTGAAATTAGGGGATGCTGAAAAGATTGATAACAGGGATGCAGAAAGGGGAGGTATGGGGAAGTCGCTGAAAGAAGGTTCAAGAAAAGAAAGGTTAAGAAAGTATACGTGTTTATATGTTTGTATGTCTATGTATTGTGTTGTATTGTTTTGTATTATGTGTGGAAAAACCAATAAAAAATTTATTTAAAAAAAAAAAAGATCAACCCATGTGAAGGGCCTTGTAAGTATGGATGAATGAATGTTTGAGTGTTTGAACCTCTTGCTACCAATGTATTAATGTATACTTGACTATATGAAATAAATGTTACATGAAAGGTGTGTAAACCCAGATCTGGTCTCCGACGTGTGTTATTGAAAGTCCTATAACATATGGGATATCACTTGTCTCTCCGGATTTCAAAAGAACCAAGTTACCACGGTTTGGTGACATAAATGGCGCTGTGAGCAGGATTCCAAGAATGAGTGATATATACGTATTGAAGGATGACTAAATAGAGGATTAATAGACCAGACTAAGTTAGGTGTATTAATTTCAATGGGTCTCCTTTGCATATTACTAAATTTTGATACTTTGTTTTGCAAAAACAAGTTTGCAACTGCTGTTTATATTATCCAATATGGTTTATATTGCATAGTAGCAGGTATAATACAAAATCTATGATATTCATGTGTCACAGCATCTGTGTCTGTCAGGTTAAAAAAGAGTGATTGTGAAAGTGAGGATCAAGCTTTGCTGCAAAGGGAAACAGACGTTAATGGTGTGAAAGGAATCACAAAGGGAGGTTGAGGATGGAGTTGGGAGAAAGCGGTGAGAGCCATGGGATCAGATGATGAGAAAGAAGAACAGGCAGAAGACAGAAAGCCCAAGAAGCGGAATAAAGCAACAAAGAAGAAGATGACCAGATGACAATGTAAAGAGAAGAAAATAGATGTTTAACATTCCTACCTGACAAAAGTCACATGGAAACATGTTCTGAGCATGACACTGTATGCTTGGTGCACTTGTAGCATACATGAGCTCACCAAGGGTACGCTATGAAAGATAGAGTTTTTTACTTACAAGAGTTCATCTATAAGCTTTGTGTTTGGGTGCTCATGGAAATCTATTTCTTCAAATACAAAGCCAAAATAGGTAACGATTCCTCCAATGATTAGGTCCCCTCTCTGATAATTCTGGTATGGAAGCTGGAACGGCTCCATCATGGTGCATCTAGCAGAGTGTTCCTTGCTCTCAGCTGGAGGCAACTGTAGCCACAGGAAGAGAAGAATCTGCAGCAGAAATGTTATGACCATCTTGGAGCCAACAGGGATGCCAAAAGTCAGATTTCTATCTTATCTACCATAAACTGCATTACAAGAACATTCATTTAATGACTCTGGATTATTTTGATAAAGGGAAAATGCCAGTGATCTGATCCATGAAAACCTGCATGTTCGAAATTTCCCATCAGGGCTCTGAATGACACAGGATTTATTTTATATACACTTCCGCACTCTGATATTGATTGTGTTCATGGCCTGATAAAATGTACATGGGGTTTGGCAAGATGGGTGATGAAACCCAGCAATTTGAGATAATTACTAAGTTATCTCCTTAGAGCATTGAGCTCTGTGACTTACAGTAAGTTCAAAATAATAATGCATATTTGTTATTGAGTAGTGCTCTTATAATTGCGAGTGCCCCAGGCAAGCAAGCAGTCCAGCTGCAAACTGGTGCCCTGAAGGGAGCTTCCTAGTTTTCCCAACACTCTTCCTCAATCACACCTGCACCATTTTCCCCAACTGTACATGTGTTACCAATGGAGACATGATTTTCAGGGATGTTTCCTTGTACAAGAGTTAAGGGAAGGGAGAAAATAGTTAAAATAACACCGGCTCCAGTTGCAGGTGCAATACAGAGACTTACATTTCCTTACAGAAATGGTTAGTGTATGCAGACATCTGTTTTTCTAAACACTTCAGAAATCCCACATTGCATGGGCTAACAACTGAGACTGACCAGTTACTGTATATTAACAAATATAGATCAATGCCTATGGAAGTGGGGAATTTCCTTTTGTCATCTTAGAGTTGGAAAGCAATGTGAGGGACTCATGAAGGTGACAATGGAGGCTTAAATGCAGTGGTACAACTTGAAACATACAATACATGTGGTTGTGGCATGTGGGAAGGGAAAGGGCAGTAAGGTCATGAAATCGACAGAGTGACTGACAGAGACAAACTGAAGTTCCAATATTTCCTATTTATTGGGGGGGGGGATAATATATAAGATCCTTCTTGAGTTTTCACTGTTACCCCACAGTATGAGGTTCAATATGAGCATTCTTGGGGCAGTACAATTGTTGCATGGTGAACACTCTTGGATTTGCAGACAATAAAGTGTCCCTGTTGATGGAAGCACCTAAGGGAAAGGCTATGTGTGGAGACTAAAGCTTGGCAGGGTGTTATAAGTTCTCCTGAGGTCTTCACAGTGTTGTTCCTAAGCAAGCAACCTGGGTTCCAATGAACCTTCCCAGTTCAATGAAAAATGGAAAGCTGGTTCAAAGAGGAATTGTGGGTTTTGAGTTCCATTGGTATTTGACCCTTCCCACTACTGGCTTATAAAAACTCGTAAGGAGAAGGCAGCCAGCTGGCTCAAGATCACACTGTGATTGGTGATTTTAACCCTGATCTCCTAGGTCTACCTAATATCCCTCCACTTAATTCCACTTCTTTTAAAGAAGACATAGAAGTGAATAAGCTGGAGGAAGGCCATAGGGAGAACTCAGAATACATAGAACATAGCACTCAACTGTTCTCTTGTGAGCAGGGCATCCCAGATTCAAAGAAGTCAGCCTGCTCTCTGATTGGATCCAGGAATGTCCTGGGATCTGTGTGTCCTCCTTTGGGCAGCCACTATTGAGGAGCACAACTTTCTACTCTTCTCAGTGTCTAAATAAGTTTAGCAATGAAAGAAGGCAGTTGTGGTGGCTGCTGGGAGAAGCCAGCCTCTCCTCCAATCAGAGCGTTCAGAGGAAGCTGAAAAACATTGATGTGCCAGGTTGGCAGAGCGAGGAAGCGAAGACAGCCCTTCTCTTCGCTTTGCTTCACCTTTCCCAGCCCCAGTGGATAACTGTGGCTTACTGGCACCACTGGGGTGTGCAGAGCGCATGGCCCCTGGGAACTGTGAGCTCAGCAGGAAGGTGGCGGCAGCACATGGAAAGGAGTGGGCCATGAGTGGCTGCTGGCACAGGGGGAGCAGGAGGCAAAGGGGCGCTGGGTGCTCTCTGCCCCTCTGGCAGTGGTGGAGGCTGTTCAATGGCAGCTTTTTCCCTCCCTCCCCACTGGGCTAGCACCAAGGAAGCTACGGCCTTCCCAGTGCTGGAGCCCAGTGGAGGAGAGGTGGTCACTGCCCCTACTCCTCCTTCTCTCTGCTACTTCCACCTCATGCTCAGGCCTGAGCTGGGAGTGGAGCTGCAGCCTGGTGGTGAAAGGCAGCCCTGAGGAAGCCGTGGCCCCTGGAGCCCAGTAGAGGATAGGGGCAGTGCTGCTGCCGCTGCCAATACTGCCGCCACTTCCACCCCCGGCATTTTGACTTGTGCCCATGTCCTGGATCCAAAGTGGAAAGTATGCATAGAGGCCCCGGTAGCTTAAGGAGCTACTGGGTGAGGTCCCATAGTCTGGAATGAATAGAAGGGAGCCCAGTAGGGATGGGAGCTTCTAAATGAGAAATGTTGAAGGCCCAAAGGCAGACAATTCCAACAAGAAAGAAAAGTGGGAGGCATCTAAGGAAACCGATGTGGCTGCATAAGGAGCTTACAGATGAGCTGAGAGTCAGGAAGGACATGTGTAAGAAATGGAAGAAAGGGGAAATCACAAAGGAGGAAAATACAACAGTTTAGGATGAAGATCCAGGCTGGTTAAAGCTCAGAATAAACAAGAGAGGTTAAAAGTAATTCTAAATAAGGTTTATTTGGCTATGTTCAAAGCAAGAGGAAGAACAAGCAAGTGGTAGGTGACAGAGGGAAGGCAGAACTACACAACACCTACTTTGCCTCTGTCTTCACCCAAAAGGAAAGCAGTGCCCAACCTGGAGATAATAAATGATGTAAGAAGGGAGATGTAGTCCAAGATAGGAAAAGAGGAGGTAAGGGAACAGCTAGCTATTTTAAATAAATTCAGATCTCCAGGGCCTGATGAGCTGCATCCAAGGTTACTAAAGGAGCTTGCAGGTGTAATTTCAGAGCCTTTGTCTAGGATCTTTGAGAATTCTTGGAGAATAGGTGAGGTCTCTGCAGACTGAAGGTAGGCAAATGTTGTTCCTATCTTCAAAAAGAGGGAACAAGAAGACCTGGGTAACTACCGAATGGTGAGCTTGACATCAAAACCAGGAAGGCTCCTAGAACACACAATGAAACAGTCAGTCTGTGAGCACTTAAAAAGGATGCTGTGATTACCAGGACCCAGCATGGGTTTCTCAAAAATAAGCACGTCAGATGAATCTCATTTCTTAGTTTTTTTGACGGAGTTACATGCTTGGTGCGTCAGGGGAATGCTGTGGACATAGTGTATCTTGATTTCAGAAAGGCTTTTGACAAAGCCCCCCACGATATTTTTGCGAGGAAGGTGGTAAACTGTGGGTTGAATGAGGGAACTGTTAAATGGATTTGTAGCTGGTTGTCTGACTGAACCCAAAGAGAACTCATTCATGGTGGCTTGTCATTCTGAGAAAAAGTGTCAAGTGGGGGCTGCAGGCTGCAACATCTTTATAAACAACTTGGATGAAGCAATTGAGGCTCATCCAATTTGCAGATGACAGCAAACTGAGAGGGATAGTTATAATAATAATAATAATAATTTATTTATACCCCACCCATCTGGCTGGGTTTCTCCAGCCACTCTGGGCGGCTTCCAACAAAACACTAAAATACAATAACCTATTAAACATTAAAAGCTTCCCTAAACAGGGCTGCCTTCAGATGTCTTCTAAAAGTTTGGTAGTTATTTTTCTCTTTGACATCTGGTGGGAGGGTGTTCCACAGGGCGGGTGCCATCACCGAGAAGGCCCTCTGCCTGGTTCCCTGTAACTTGGCTTCTCACAGCGAGGGAACTGCCAGAAGGCCCTCGGCATTGGACCTCAGTGTCTGGGCAGAACGATGGAGGTGGAGATGCTCCTTCAGGTATACAGGACCGAGGCTGTTTAGGGCTTTAAAGGTCAGCACCAACACTTTGAATTGTGCTCAGAAATGTACTGGGAGCCAGTGTAGGTCTTTCACAGAAGAAAAACTATTGTTCTCATCCACTCAATCCGCAAGAGCCTGTCTTTGCATGCAGGATAAGTCCCTAACTCATCAGTGGTTTGAGACCCATCAGCTACCCTCATCCAGTTTAGCTGGCCAGTCAAAGCCATTCCCAGAGTGTGGCTGCTGTCGCATACTCACAGCTTCTAGGAGCCACAGGCAAGCGCTGAGTGTAGGGTGGAGGGAAAGGTAGAACCAGAAGGAGCATGATATGTCCCCCCACCAGAGGTACTACCTCTCCCCTAACACCCCATATTTCTGACCTGAATAATAATAATAATAGCCTGCACATCTGACTAGGCTGACTCTGGGTCGCTTCCAACATATATAAAAACATAATAAAACATAAAACATTTAAAAGTTTTCCTATACAGGGCTGCCTTCAGATATTTTCTAAAGTTTAAACAGGGACACTAAGAGGCATTAAGTGAATTTTATTTTAACCACTCAATATACATGAACTAAATATGCATAAATACATAAAATGTGCCATTTCCAGAAAGCGACTGCAACTGACTAGATTTATGCAAGGCACCCTACTCTGAAGAGGCTGGACCAAGACTGGCCTGAACTGCTGCTCTTGTAAAAGGTGGAGACCAAGGGGTGCATTCAACTAAATTCTGAATTATTTAACCTAAGTTAGTCATGATCATTAAATTCAATGGATCTACTCTGAGTAGGATGAATATTGAAGACCACCCCAAGCCTCTTCTAATTTGACATATAGCCTTGCCCACCTCCATCACACATGGAGGAAAGTGCAAAAGTTTTTCCATTTCCATGGGAGAGGGAGTACAAATCTTCTATTTTTCCCTCTCTCCTGTGATTCTCTATAACTTTGAGCAGGATCAAAGAAGACATTTGCTATGGGGAGGGGGGACATGATTTCTTTAACAATGATGAGTGAGTCATAAACAACAGCTGCCATAAGTTATGTCTCCTGTAATTATCAAATTAATCATAATCACAGCTATATTTCCCCAACCCAGGAGAGTTCAAGTGGGCACATTCAAAATGTAAACTAAGGCTATGGAAATGCAAGGCTCTTTCATCTGGTTACTGATTCTTCAGTTCTGCCTTCTTCAACTCAGCTGCTGGAGTAAAAAGTTTTCCTGCAAGATGTTAGTGTTTGTGATCTTACTATTAATACTGCTGCCTCTAACTACATGCAATATTCCTTTGGTTCAGTGCCCCACCAGTGACCCTCTTCCCATTCTTCCCAAATATTATCAGTCAGGAGACCTCATGATAGCTGGCATCATGTCTCAGGTCTATACATTTGTAAACGAGATAACATTCAAAGAACGTCCCTCTGCTAAACTCTTTGATGACCAGATGTAAGGAATTGTGTTTATTTAACAATATAATGCATCCATATTAAATGAATTCATATTCTGCTGTTGGTGCAATCAGCTTTCCTTATAAGTAATTATTGTGCTTCTGTGTTTGATGTGCTTTTTTCTGGGGCGGGGAAGTGGGGACCTGAGAGCTCGAGCCCATTTCTGCTAAGAGTGTCTACCATAGTCTTAAATTAATGTTCATGAAGCAAGTCCAGTTTACCACATTTCCAACTTTAATAGTAGCAATAGCAGATGTATTTATTTTCTCTTGTGCATCATAGAATTTGTCCAACCGGATATAATTTGGGTGCAATTTGTAGGCGTGCTCACCTCCTCTAAGGAACAAGTTCTGTCATATTTCAGAATGATTGCTGCAGTGATTCTCCTGCCTAAGCGGACTTGAGGGGGACACAATAGGAATTGTGGGGACAGGGGTGGAGGCTGAAAACAGATTATGCACTCTCAGGAAAGAATGAAGTGGGGGAAATCTCAGCCTGCCAGAAATGGCCTTGGTATCCCAAAGGTTGTGGTGGGGTGGGCAGATCACTCCACTGACTTGCAAAGGGGAAGGGGAGTGATGGAAATAGTAACCTGGATCCCCAGGAAAAATGATGTGAATTAAATCTTACCCTTCCAATGAGGACCCATTATCAAGGGAAGAAGGGCTGGGCTTTTCTTCCTCTCCATCCAGTTTTTTGGGATGTTGCTTCCTTTCCCTGGGAGAGTGACCTCTCCATTAATTGGAGACCACACCCCTTAATGAAAGATCACACCCCCTCTTCAACTCAATCCCAGGCTGTTTCCCTTCTGAGCCTCATTTTTTTTTTAAGCAACAAAAAATTTGTTGTTTCAAGTTTCCAGGCACCTGAGTTCACTGAGGAACGGTCAGATCTAATTCAAGATGCCTTGTTAATAGTATGCAAATTCAAGGATGTGAACACCTGAGTCGCCTGTGCTGATTTATCAGCATTTGTAGTTGTAGTAGTAATCAAGCTTAGATTGTTCAAACAGAGATGCTCCTACTTGCAGGCCATAGGGCCCCGGGGGCAGTGGATCAAGTGAGTAACGCATAGAATTTCAAAACCCCAACTTAGCATCTTATTGGGTGTGCTATATCTATTGTAGATCACCCTGAATTTGGAGTGAAAGGTGGTGTGAAGTATAATTGAAGCCTATTCTATGCATTTGAAATATTGCATAGGACTTGAGCAAGATAAGAATCAGAAGAAGCTTCTCTGGATTGACATGATAGAAATATTTCTTAACAGATTCAAAAAATAATATGGGATTCAAGGCTAAATGTGTGTTCTCATCTGATGTATTTTTCCCTCATTAGAGAGATAAGTAGATATGTAGACAGTGTCCTTTTCTATAGAAGATGCATAATGGACCTCTCATTGCAGGCTCATGACACAACTCTACCAGCACATTGTGGCTTTCGTATTTGCTGTAAAGGAGATAAATGACAACCCACAGATCTTGCCCAATGTCACCCTGGGATTCCACATCTTGAACAGCCATTTCGTTGCAAGCTGGACCTTTCATGGCTCCATGGAGCTGCTGTCTGGATGGGGCAGACTCATCCCCAACTATAAGTGTGGTGTTGAGAACAGTCCAGTAGCCGTCATCGGGGGACCGAATTCTGACATCTGTCTCCACATGGCAACGGTCCTGAGTATCTACAAGATGCCACAGGTAAGAGAGCCATTGGAGAAGCCATTCACGTTTCTCCTGCACTGCATCCTTTCGTGCTGTAGGTTGAGGGATTCACAGAGATGTGTGCATTGAGTGTGGCCATTTAGGATGCTGTTCACACTTCTATTGGATTCTATCCCTTAAGGCCCCAGGTTGATATTACAAAGTGTGAATGACTCACAATGAACAAAACTCATCCCTGCACATAATACACCAGAATACGAGGAACAACCATTCTGTCTTGAATTCTGCATGACATGTTTGATTTCTCAGTGCAGGGAAGGCTAATTCCCCCCTCTCCAATATTTAAGCATTCCAGCACAGAATCCATGATTGAGGTTCAGATGCAGTCCAGTCATCAAAAATCATCATTGCTTTATTGGGCTCAATGGCCTTTACAAATGCATTTTAATTTTATTTTTTCCCAGTTTATGGTTCAAAGAGCTGTCCTATGGATTCTTCAACAGAAACTAGCTATATTTGCTCTTTATTCTGTGTTCACATGTCTGATACTGTTTGCTTATATGTTCTGATGGTGACATTCACATAGGAAATTTAAGGGAGAAGTGACCCTTGCAGTGCCTTTCCCTTTATTGAAAATATAGGGGCAGCAAAGACCTTAGACTCTATGTATGACTGAGCAAAAAATAAAATGTATGCAGTGGTACCTCTGGCTGTGAACTTAATTTGTTCCGGAGTTCTGTGTCTGAGCAGAAAAAAAAATTATAAATTGAGGTATTTCAAGAAATCTAGCCACTCCATATAGGGCCCCAATATTCAACTTTTATGTGTGTGTGTTTTGTTTTTTTTAAAAAATTAATTTTTCTCTATGCAGTCTCAACTGTGTTCATTCACCATAAGAGGGTATATAAAAACACCAAAGTGGATGGAATTTGCAAGCATAATTTTTATAATCATTTTCAGTTCATCTATGGCTCTTCTCCTATGCTGAGTAACCACATCCAAGAAGAGTTCTTTCACCGAATGTTCCCTGATGTGGCTCATCAGTATAATGGGATTCTCCAGCTACTGCTGCATTTCAGCTGGATGTGGATTGGGGTGGTGACTCTGAGTGATGACAACGGAGAGAGATTTGTACAAAACATCCTTCCCATGTTTGCCGGAAGAGGTATTTGCTGTGATTATACAGAAACATTTCCCAAACTAACCTTTTCAGGTGAGTCTATGGAAATAGTGGAGGACGGTTCTAAAATAATCCGTGTTATTATGGACAGCACCGCCAATGTTGTGGTTGTGATTGGTGAAATTCAGACCATGATGGCACTGAGAGTAATGCCCACCTTGGCAGAAACAATCAATATGCCTGTGGACATCAAGGCAAAAGTCTGGATTATGACTGCCCAGATGGATTTTACATCGTTTTCCTTTCAAAGAAATTGGGACATACGCTTTCTCCATGGTGCCATTTCGTTTGCAGTTCATTCAGCTAATCATCTAGGATTCCAGAAATTTCTTCAGAAGAGAAACCCTGTCACAGAAAGGGAGGATGGCTTCATCAGAACTTTCTGGGAAGAGGCATTTCTTTGTTCTTTTGAAAAGAAAGACAATGATCTCTGCACTGGGACAGAGAAGCTTGAGACTCTTCCTGGGTCTGTCTTTGAAAGGAGCATGACTGCCCACAGCTACAGCATCTACAATGCAGTCTTGGCACTGGCACATGCTTTACAACACATGCATTTCTCCAGATTCAAACACAGTGTAATGATGGATGAACTAAGAGGGAATAGCCTGGATCCACAGCCATGGCAGGTAATGTCCCTCTATTGCTAATATAGAATAGTTCGCCATCTTTCAGGGTGCAAAAATAGTTTCTTGACTGTTTAGAAAGCTCTTTTTCTTGTTGTTGTTTAATCGTTTAGTCGTGTCCGACTCTTCGTGACCCCCTGGACCAGAGCATGCCAGGCACTCCTGTCTTCCACTGCCTCCCACAGTTTGGTCAAACTCATGTTGGTAGCTTCGAGAACACTGTCCAACCATCTCGTCCTCTGTCGTCCCCTTCTCTTTGTGCCCTCCATCTTTCCCAACATCAGGGTCTTTTCCAGGGAGTCTTCTCTTCTCATGAGGTGGCCAAAGTATTGGAGCCTCAGCTTCAGGATCTGTCCTCCCAGTGAGCGCTCAGGGCTGATTTCCTCCAGAATGGATAGGTTGGATCTTCTGGCAGTCCATGGGACTCTCAAGAGTCTCCTCCAGCACCATATTTTATTCTTTTTCTTCTTACCCTCATCTTTCATCATAGAAATTTGATAGGACTGCTATATCTTTCATTTTAAAACACATGGGGCAAATCTGCAACATTAAAGCACTCTTGTTTCACTTTAAGAGCCATGGCTTCCACCAAGGAATCTTGCGAACGGTAGTTTCTTGATGGTCTCCTCACAACTCTCAACTCCTTTAAGCAACTTCTCTTTCCATAATTCTCTGGGGGAAACCATGACTGTAACAAGAGTTCTTTAAATGTATGTTGTGGGTGAGCAGTTAGAATTACTGTGAACAGAATCCGTGATCTCGACCTTGTGCAGAGTTGAAATGAATCTTCTCCACCTCTGCTGCCTTCTGGGATATCTTCCAGAGAATAAAAGGCTAAAAAGTAAGCCCTACACAGATCCAGAGTGGAGCCTCTTAGGCGGATGGATGTTATTTTCTATGCTTCCTTCTGGCAACCCCTGAAACCAAGCTGGTGCCAAACGTCCTGCTCTGCTTTCCTTTCGACCACATCAGCAAGACTGAGAAGGGAGTCTTGTCCTCTGGGCAGCCCAGGACTGTCCAGGCTTGCACCCCAGCGAGGTCACTTCAGTGCTGCTAACACAGCGGGTTGACCTCACCCCTGGAGCCACACTCCATTGTTCTCGAGACAAACAGATGCCAACAACTGGAGGGAAATAATATCATCCTGCTATACATCTGTCTCTTTCTAATACCCTCGTGGATTTCTTCTCTCTTCTCTTCACTAATTTAGCTCCACCACTTTCTGAGAGGCATCTCATTTAACAATAGTGCCGGGGAAGAGGTTTCATTTAGCCAGAAGGGGGATTTGGTAACTGAATTGGATATCATCAACTGGATCACATTCCCAAATGACTCCTTTTTCAGAGTTAAGGTTGGAATGATGAACCCCCAGGCTCCCCTAAGCAAGAGACTCTCCATTCATGATGATACCATCACGTGGCCCATCAGGTTCAACCAGGTAAGGTCCATTTCAGAGTGTCTCCAGACATTTCCTCAATGCTAATAAAAAGGGGGTCCACTATTCAAACTCTAAACAGCTATTCCAAGATGCAACTAGTTGTGATTTAACTCACCTCCTGAAGAAGACAGGGAACCAACATTCAACTGAAAACAGGACAGGCAGTGGGAAGTTTAAAATGGCAAAATGTGATATAGAAAGAAGTTGGATAGGTGGGCTTATTAATAACTGAATTTTAAAAAGAAAACAAAGTACAGAAGAACCTCATCACTGTTCTTTATTGTTACCCCAAACATTGCTGTAGCATAATATAACAATACCTTGTTTGGGCCTCTGAGATTCTCAGATAATGTTCAAAGAAGCCCACAGCTATAAAATAAACATAGTTAGGAAGTGATGAAGCAAATGGCATCACCCAAAGTAATTGTGAGAAGAAAGGAAGACACCCAGAACCAGGAAACACTGGCAACTTGGATGAAGAGCAGAAACACCCAAGAACCTAAGGATGAGGTGTGAGCCAAAGTTCTCAAAGGCCCCATAAAAGTGGGTTCAGGGTGTTTGCGGCCTGCTCAGTGTTCAGCAGGGGACATTCAGTATCAGACAGTGGGAGGGCATTTGCTGTGAAGCAAACAACAGAAGGACCAAGGGCAGCAGCTCCTTGGGATGTGAATGGTCATCCTGATCTGATTAGCACTTCAGACTTCCTGCCAGTGTGGGAAACAGGGGGGTAAATTTGGCCCCATCTGAGGAACAGGTATGGCATGTTTAAGTCAGAAATGACCATCTTCTTTCCTTTTTGGACAGGCACAACCCCTTTCTCTGTGTAATGAGAATTGCCAATTGGGCTACAGTCGGACCAAGAAGGAAGGGAAACTACCTTGCTGCTATGATTGCATCCCGTGCCCAGAAGGGAAGATTTCAGATCAGAAGGGTCGGAGATTTTTTATTTATTTTTGGGGTATACTAGTCATAAGAATTGTCAAGAATGATCCAGTACATGAAAATTAAAATAAGTAGAGAAGGAAGGAAAGAGAATGGTGTCCAATGATACCAGTAAGATGTACCTGTTTGGAGCATAGTCTCATATGCTCATGGAATGCAGAGGTAAGGATTTCAGCATAGCAGGAGATGATGGAAACAGGGAGAACTTATGATTGGTGATATCCAGGTGGTGAACTTCTCTTCTTCCAATTGTACTGGAGACCTGCATTGCTCTGGAATCCTAAGTAAATACAGCCCTCTTGTATATAGAAATAATTGGGCCAAATACCTATATATATTTTAACAGTACTGATCCAGCAGCCATCATTCAAGGCTTTCTGACCATTTGCCTTGATTTCTTCTGGGCGCAAAAGGCTTTACAAGTATAGTATAGTATTTTTTATTTTTATTTTTCAGACATGGATGACTGTTTTGAATGCTCTGAAGATCAGTATCCAAACAGTGACAAGGATGGATGCCTTCCGAAAGATAAAACTTTCTTGTCTTATGGAGAACCGTTGGGGATCAGTCTGGCCACTTTTGCTGTCTGCTTTTCTTCCATCACAGCTGCAGTGCTTGGAATATTCATGAAACACAAGGCGACTCCCTTAGTCAAAGCCAACAACAGGAACCTCACCTACGCTCTCCTCCTCTCCCTCCTCCTCTCTTTCCTTTGTGCTTTGCTCTTCATTGGCCAACCTAACAAGCTGACATGCATCCTACGGCAAACTGCTTTTGGCATGATCTTCTCAGTTGCCATTTCGTGCATATTGTCCAAAACCGCCATTGTGGTTCTGGCTTTCATGGCTACCAAGCCTGGCTCCAGCATGAGGAAGTGGCTGGGGAAACAATTGGCCAGCTCCATTGTTCTTTCCTGCTCCCTTATTCAAGCCACAATCTGTAGCATATGGCTGGCAACTTCTCCTCCTTTCCCAGACGTTGACATGCACTCAATGACTGAAGAAATAATACTAGAATGTAATGAAGGCTCCACTCTTATGTTTTATTTTGTCCTGGGATTCATGGGTTGGCTGGCCATTGTGAGCTTCACGGTGGCTTTCCTAGCTAGAAAGTTGCCTGACAGTTTCAATGAAGCCAAATTTATCACTTTCAGCATGTTGGTGTTTTGCAGTGTGTGGTTGTCCTTTGTTCCAACCTACTTGAGCACCAAGGGCAAATACATGGTGGCTGTGGAGATCTTCTCAATCTTGGCCTCCAGTTGTGGGTTACTGGGTTGCATCTTTACCCCCAAATGCTATGTTATTTTACTGAGGCCTAAGCTGAACAGCAGGGAGCAGTTAATTAGAATAAAGAATTAAGAACTGACAAGAGTGACTCACTGGTCCAGGCAATTCTTTGTCACTGGAAATTAGAGATACTTCTTTCCAGATCATTGTCAGTTGGATATGGATTAATTGAACACATGAAGTTAATATAAACTGAGTTCCATATTTAAGTTTGGTCCTGGTTCATCATATCTCAATCAACCATGATTTATCCATACACGTGGCACCTCGTTCGTTTCCACTACTCTCCATGGTCCTGACAGCAATGTAATCATTGTGAAACCAAAAGGAGAATTTTGTGAGGTTATTAACTGACATATAATTTCTCAACCCACCACCAATTATCTACGCACCCAATATTACATATCACAATATAAAATCCCCTTTGCCTGCTGATAATAGTTCTTCAATAGCTCTGTTAGATCTGCTTGAGTGGATTGAGAAGAGTGATAAGGGATGCAAACTCATCCATTGGATACAAACTTTTTGACCCTGCCTTAATATATTAAAATTTATTCAGAAATTTTGCAAATGTGCATGGGAACAGATATATTTAACTCATAATAAATATCTTGCCATCCCAATCAGGAGAATCTTGCTGAGACCTGAACAAAAAGCAATTTGTTTTCTTTTGTAGAGTCCCAGAAGAACTACAGTTTATGAGTGACCCATGAACTACACCAGAATTACCCAATTTACCATAATTGCATCTCTTAATTCTTCTAGTTCCGTGGTTCCCAACGTGGGGCACAGGGGGGCAATTTGAATTTTAAGGGGGGCAGTTTGAGAATGAATTATGAACAGTTAATGGTCTTTTAGGCTTCCTCCAAGCAAACAGGAATTCACTTTTTGAATAATAAATAAATAAATAAATTATTACGGTCCAGAGACCCAACAAATCTTTACAAATCAATACACAATTCATACAGCCTACTTCCAAGTTAACCAAGCATTTTGTTCAGAATTTAGGGCTCATTTGTTCTTACAACCACCGATAAAAACTTTGCCACTGCTAACGTTCCAGCATTTGTCCGGTCCTCCAGTAGGAACCTGACATAGTGGGCCTCCGATCTTCCCGGGAAAGGTGCCAGCAAGGGTAGTATCAGTTCAGCCCTTGCCCGCTCATATTTTGCACAATGCAACAAAATATGATTTATGGAATCGATGTCTTGGGCACACGAGCAAAGTCTGTCCTGGTAGGGAACTCCTCTCAACCTACCATCCAACACTGCAGAGGGAAAGACATTTAGTCTGGCTTTGGTGAAAAGCCTTCAGTAGTTAGGTACTGTCAGGTTTTTGATGTAAGATGTTAACTCAAAGACATACCCATATTGAACTCCTACTGCCAGCGGACTACAGACTGTGTGTGATCGAGATCGCAAGTCACTGTGTGCATTGTCTCATAATCTTTGCTTTAAAATCTTTTGGGCGCCTTCATAACCCAGGTAATACAGTTGGGGGGGGGAGACAGACCAATAGAGGTGGCTTTTTTAGCCATGGTTTTCTGCCATCGGTCAGGTGTTGGTACAAACCCTTCCCTAGATTAAACACTGAAATCCTGAGCCAATGTTTCAGGGCAGCCCACCACACTTTAGTTGAAATTGGGCATTCACCAGCTTCTAACAGAAGTACGGAGTTGGGGACGCAGTTAGGTACCTGCAGCAGAGATCGTAGAAATTTTGCCTGAAAGCCATCTAGCTTTGGCAGGTCCCCATTATGCCAGACATTTGCTGCATACAGGAGTTGGGAAACGGGCTTTACGTTGAAAACCCTTAAGGCTGCTGGAACATATTTGCCGCCCTTTGTGAAGAAGAATCTATGTATGGCTAGCTTTGTAATCTCCGCCTTTTGATGGGAGGTTTGCCAATAGTGCTTCCAAGATCCTGTATGATGGAATGTGAGTCCTAGGTAACTATAATAAAAATTATATGTCACACGGAGGGGGGCCTCAAGATTTTAGAGATGCTTAGATGGAGCATGGCAGGGGGAAAGGTTGAGAACCACTTATTATATAACCACTGCTCTAGTTAGTAGGGAATTCAGGGGTCAGATGTGAAACTAAGAACCAAGACTAGAGGATGCTATTAATACACTATCTACTGTACCATTTGAAAATGGGGCCATAGAGACACGAGTCTCTGGACTCAGCTATACAGCTGCAAATAAAACATTTTGTGTTGCAAAGTACATTGGGGATGATTGTTGTTGTTGTTTAGTCGTTTAGTCGTGTCCGACTCTTCGTGACCCCATGGACCAGAGCACGCCAGGCACTCCTATCTTCCACTACCTCCCGCAGTTTGGTCAGACTCATGTTTGTAGCTTCGAGAACACTGTCCAACCATCTCGTCCTCTGTCGTCCCCTTCTCCTTGTGCCCTCCATCTTTCCCAGCATCAGGGTCTTTTCCAGGGAGTCTTCTCTTCTCATGAGGTGGCCAAAGTATTGGAGCCTCAGCTTCTCGATCTGTCCTTCCAGTGAGCACTCAGGGCTGATTTCCTTGAGAATGGATATGTTTGATCTTCTTGCAGTCCATGGGACTCTCAAGAGTCTCCTCCAGCACCATAATTCAAAAGCATCCATTATTCGGCGATCAGCCTTCTTTATGGTCCAGCTCTCACTTGCATACATCACTACTGGGAAAACCATGGCTTTAACTACACGGACCTTTGTTGGTAAGGTGATGTCTCTGCTTTTAATGATCCTGTCTAGGTTTGCCATCGCCTTTCTCCCAAGGAGCAGGCGTCTCTTAATTTCGTGGCTGCTGTCACCATCTGCAGTGATCATGGAGCCCAAGAAAGTAAAATCTCTCACTGCCTCCATTTCTTCCCCTTCTATTTGCCAGGAGGTGATGGGACCAGTGGCCATGATTTTAGTTTTTTTGATGTTGAGCTTTAGACCATATTTTGCGCTCTCCTCTTTCACCCTCATTAAAAGGTTCTTTAATTCCTCCTCACTTTCTGCCATCAAGGTTGTGTCATATGCATATCTGAGGTTGTTGATATTTCTTCCGGCAATCTTAATTCCGGCTTGGGATTCATCCAGCCCAGCCTTTCGCATGATGAATTCTGCATATAAGTTAAATAAGCAGGGGGACAATATACAGCCTTGTCGTACTCCTTTCCCAATTTTGAACCAACCAGTTGTTCCATAACCAGTTCTAACTGTAGCTTCTTGTCCCACATAGAGATTTCTCAGGAGACAGATGAGGTGATCAGGCACTCCCATTTCTTTAAGAACTTGCCATAGTTTGCTGTGGTCGACACAGTCAAAGGCTTTTGCATAGCCAATGAAGCAGAAGTAGATGTCTTTCTGGAACTCTCTAGCTTTCTCCATAATCCAGCGCATGTTTGCAATTTGGTCTCTGGTTCCTCTCCCTCTTCTAAATCCAGCTTGCACTTCTGGGAGTTCTCGGTCCACATACTTCTTAAGCCTGCCTTGTAGAATTTTAAGCATAATCTTGCTAGCGTGTGAAATGAGTGCAATTGTGCGGTAGTTGGAGCATTGGTGATGATGGACTATGGCAAATTCAATCTATTTTTGCAAGACTTTATCTACTTATAAGCAGCTGTTCTACCAGCAAATTTCAATCATTTGTGACAAAAAGATAACAATCATGGTTTCTTATTTTTAAAATTGTCATAAGAATGCATAGGCAAAAATCTATTTAATTGTTGGATTTGGTTATTGTTTCGTACCTGAGTGTAATCAGTTTTAAGAAGTTTATTCAAGTTGTAATAAGAACAGTCAGTCCTCAGGTGTGTTTGTTGCTGGGGCCCCCCAGACCCCAGGTTATATAGCCTGTATTCACACCTAGGTCATACCTGATAGGGCAATTCAAGCTTCCCATCAGGAGCTGGATTGGACGGCTCCTATGGCCAATCAGATTACTACATTCTAAAATCCTACATGCCTATTATTCTTAGATCCCAGCTCCAGACATAACACTGAGACAAACCAGGCAGCCTCTGAAAACTGAGCTCTTTTGCTGAATCAGGGCCTTTCACCTAGTGCATTTTTTTCACCTAGTGCAACCCCCTCTTGTACCTATGCTGTCCCTAGTCTCCCCATTCAGGAGAACCAAGAGAGAGCTCTGCTGAAATGTGATCGATATGTTTTCATCTTAGAGAATCCAGAATTCTCAGCAAGTTATTATTTTCCCTATAGTTATGGAATTATCTATAATGACCGCTCCCCGCTTAAAACGGGGGGTGCCCTTTGCATGGACGCGTGCAGCCCCTAGATCTGGAGCGGCTCCAACAGCATAGGCTTGGCTTTGCCTTCCCTCAGGTGGGATACCTGGAGGTCTCCGCCTACCTCAGTCAGTTGTCCAATCCCACCTGGGGGAAGCGTTGCCAAGGAGACCAGGCCAGGTAGGGGAGGGATTACCTGCCCACACAATAGAGGGAGGATCTTACCTGGGAATCCTCACTTGGCTCCAGAGCTTCTCCCACCCTACCCACCCTCAGATAATGTCTTATTTTGCAGGTTAACTTTTCTTCACAGGTATGTGGGCGCTGCTACGTTAAGGTCGCTGTTAAAGGGCCGGAAAGGAATTTCCCTGCATTGGCAGGTTTCGCCTTTCCCGTAGCAAAACGTCACAACTTTGGCGGTATCAGGCCTTGGGCGGAATGCTTTTGTCCATCTTCCTCTTTGCGGCGGCGATACCAGGGTTCCCTGTTAAAGGGGCTTTCTGAAGGGAGGCTTTGACCGTACGCCGAAAGGTCGTCATTGCTCTCCCCTGCGGCGGCGGCGTAACGGGGGCGGCTATCTCTGCTTGAACATATGTTCTCCAGAGCCGGCCCATCCCCACACACACACACTGGATAACCCTGATGCTCCCTAGGTCCCCGGCTGGGGACTGGGGAGGGAGAACGCCCAATGCCTGAGCCAAGGTCTACCCACATTTGAAATTTAATAAAGTTGTGGCCAATTTTAATCCCATAGCACGTTGTCTTGAGTCGTTATTCCACATGACAGGGGACCGCGCGGGATCTGGGGACTCCGCCTGTCCATGCAATTACTACTTCTCCAATTCCTTAGACAGTTCAGCTGGCCGCTAGCAAAACACCACAGATGGAAGAAGGCATTTAAGATCTTCTGTGTCATTCAGAACTGGAAAAATAAATAGATAAAGAGAGTTCCATTCTGTTTCTGGGACTAGAGACACACAAGGCTCTGATAAATGAAATTTTGCACCATACAGCCCTGGCCTCAATCATCCAAGGGAGTGGTCATTCAAGCCAGACTGTACAATTCAGTATCATGGCGATGTTGGTGTAGGAAGAGATTGATCGGTTTCTATCAAGAAGATTTTTGTGCAAGATGGAGGTGTTATTGGTACTGCTAGCAGTGCTACATCCTCAGGCAGTGTGCATGGTTTCTGTTTCTAGATGCAATGTTAGTGACCCTCTTCTTATCCATCACAAGTATTATCAGCCAGGAGACCTCATAATTGGTGGCATTATTTCACACATCTTCCGTTTTTTAAGTATGCTAACTTCAAACAACATCTCTCTTCTGAGCTTTTTGATGACCTTTTGTAAGGAGTTGGGTTTTCTTAAACATATCGTGTATCTGTCCTGATATTCTTCTTTTTCACAGCTTCGTTTTATATGCATTTCCAGCGTATATGGAATATCTTCTGCATGACAGCATTCTGCTCTGTATATAACTGAAAGCATTAATTAAATGGTACATTTATTCTCTCTCAGTTTTGCCTCAGTGTATTAGAACAGCTCCTGTGGGTGATCATAAAAGGCACTGTCTGAATTATCTCGTTACAGCTGAGCTGAATTGTCATAAGCTAGAATTTTCTGAAACATTTTCAGATTTTTATTTTTATTTTTTATTTTGAAACTTTCCACACCATTGCAGAATTACAACCCTCTCTTGGGGAAAAATAAAGTGGGAAAATGACCTCCATGGTTTAGCCATCTGTGAATAGGGCGGAGAACATTAGGTGCAACTGTTAATCTAGTTTCAGAATTTTTTAGTATTATTTAATACAGTCAAACCTCTTCTTACATCTGCCTCCACTTGAATCTATTTTGCCCAACATCCGCAGCAAACCCGGAAGTAACCTGCGGGTTTGTGGCCAGTTGTGAAGGCGCAAGAGTGGCGATCGCCACCCACGCCTGCGTACAACAGCACCTCTCCCAGCGACCCGTTTTGACCTCCAGACGGACCTCCGGAATGGATTATGGTCACAGGTAGAGGTTCCACTATATCTAATATTTTGATATTTTTCAATAAAGTCTCTTCTTCCATCCAGTTATCTTAGCCCACAGCTCCTTTCATTCATTAGTGTTGCTTAATTCGATAGTTTCATTCCGCATTAACTCAGCTGAAATTTCAGTGAATTTCAAAGAACTCTAACTTTTGGAGAAATCCACTTTCTTCCCAGAGAGTATTTATATAAATCACTCTCACAAATGTTGCCATCCATAAATGCCTCTTTATTTTCAAAGCTATAAACTGGTACTTAATTGATCGGCTGTGTAATGTGCAAGCGCATCATCGAAACAGTTAGGGATGGACAGATCAGTATATATTTTGTCAATTTCACATGTGTTCACTCATAAATCATTTGTGTTCCATTTCCATACTAATCTGTGATTTTTAAAAAACACCCTGTAAACTTATATTTTAATATGTATTTTATTACACAGTTCTAAATGTGGTTTAGAATAAAACACGACAAATTATTTCTTTCCATATTTTAGTACTTTGGAGAACTGTGAAATTTAAAGGATTATTACATGGATTAGTCTGGGCAGGGCCGGATTTAGGTTTGATGAGGCCCTAAATGACTGAAGGTAATGGGGCCCTTTCTATGTCCAGCTGTCCTTTGTCAACAACAAATTGTCACTTTTTTGTTGTTGTTGAATATATGCTATATGGTAATTTATGGACCTAATAGGTATCTAAAGCCATTTGCACATAACAAAATATATATTTTATCAAAGTAATTGTTGAACTGAAATACAATTTTTTCCCCTTTAATTTTTTGGGGGGCCCCCAAGAGAGTGGGGCCCTAATCTATAGCTTGTTTAGCTTATACGTAAATCTGGCACTGAGTCTGGGTAATTCAAATTGGGTCACTTAACTTAAAAAATTGGGCTGAACAAAAGACCCCTCCCTTGCTAGGAAAAGTTTTGTTCATTAGAATTATGTCTGACATACTGCAATCTATTTGCTTTATTATTTATACTTTCCCCCTAATATTAAATAATCTCATTATCCTTGGTATATTTTTGTTGTTATTGTTGTTGTTGTTATATTGTTGTAGTTATTATGACGTGCATCTGAACTATGTTAGCAACCTGTGCTCCTTTGGCAAACAATATTCATTGCAACCTGATTTTATGTCAAGTATTCTGTATTGTGTTTCCATGCACTCCTCTGGTTCGCCAGAAGCGGCTTAGTCATGCTGGCAACATGACCTGGAAAAACTGTCTGCGGACAAACGCCGGCTCCCTCGGCCAGTAAAGCGAGATGAGCACCACAACCCCAGAGTCGGCCATGACTGGACTTAATGTTCAGGGGTCCCTTTACCTTTACCTTTATTCTGTATTGCACCAATCTAGCAAGATTGGGGGACGTGGGTGGCGCTGTGGGTAAAACCTCAGTGCCTAGGACTTGCTGATCGTAAGGTTGGCGGTTTGAATCCCCGCAATGGGGTGAGCTCCCGTCGTTCGGTCCCAGCTCCTGCCGACCTAGCAGTTCGAAAGCACCCCTAAGTGCAAGTAGATAAATAGGGACCCCTTTATAGCAGGAAGGTAAACGGCATTTCCATGTGCTGCGCTGGTGCTGGCTCGCCAGATGCAACTTCGTCACGCTGGCCACATGACCCGGAAGTGTCTTCGGACAGCGCCGGCTCCTGGCCTCTTGAGCGAGATGAGCACGCAACCCTAGAGTCGGTCACGACTGGCCCTGACGGGCAGGAGTACCTTTACCTTTACCTTTAGCAAGATTGGAGACGTGGGTGGCGCTGTGGTCTAAACCACAGAGCCTCTTGGGCTTGCCGATCAGAAGGTCAGCAGTTTGAATCCCCGCGACGGGGTGAGCTCCCGTTGCTCGGTCCCTGCTCCTGCCAACTAGCAGTTTGAAAGGATGTCAAAATGCAAGTAGATAAACAGGTACCGCTCCGGTGGGAAGGTAAACGCCGTTTCCATGCGCTGCTCTGGTTCGCCAGAAGAAGCTTAGTCATGCTGGCCACATGACCCGGAAGCTGTACACTGGCTCCCTCAGCCAATAAAGTGAGATGAGCGCTGCAACCCCAGAGTCGTTCACGACTGGACTTAACTGTCAGGGGTCCTTTACCTTTACCTTTACCTTTACCTTGTATATCTGAAGAAGTGTGCATGCACATGAAAGCTCATACCAAGAACAAACTTAGTTGGTCTCTAAGGTGCTACTGGAATGATTTTTTTTATTTTGTTTCGACTACGGCAGACTAACACGGCTACCTTACCAAGAGATCACCCTAATAGCTGCAGGTACTATGTTCTGGAGAACATTTGAAATGTTTGGGGAACCTAAAGGGTTTACTGAATGTAGTAGCATGGCATCTGATTCTGTGTTGCTAGATTTCCCCATGAAAAACGTCAGGAACAGGCTATAATAATGTGAAGTTCTTATTAAATTTGTCGCTGAATTGTATAAAATATAAATGCTGGTTAACTAAGGCAGCTATTTAGATGAGAAGTTATTTTTGAAATTAAGAGAATAGGGGTTGCCACTTCAAGGTCGTATTTTCTCTTATTTTAGGGTACTGACTCACCACTACCAGCACATTCTGGCCTTGGTATTTGCTCTGAAAGAGATAAATGAAAATCCCCGCATCTTACCCAACATCAGCCTTGGCTCCCACCTCTATAACAGTGGTTTCAGTTCCAGTGCAACATATCTTGCCTCCATGGAACTCCTCTCCACAAAGGGCAAATTCTTCCCTAACTACAAGTGTGATGTCCAGGACAATCTTATAGCAGTCATTGGGGGACCTAATTTTGATGTTGATCTCAATATGGCAATTATGCTGTGGAACTGCAAGATTCCACAGGTAAGTTGCGCTCACACAAAAAATAAAGAATCGTCCAACCCAGCATTTTAGATTTAGTAAACATTAGAAAATTGTATATATAATAGGGATGGACTGAGTAGTTAATTACATGCCATTTCCTAGCACTGAAAGATAGGTCCACTTCCATCTTGTTCTATTCCATTGCATGCCTTTGTGTGCCATTTCACCCCATATTTCCTTTCCCTTCCCTTTTCTGCTCACTTTCTACACAAAACGGACACTTTTCAGTGTGTTTAAATATATTCGCTTTGTGTGCATCTTTACAAGAAACGCAGAATTCTGTGCATGGAAATGCATTGCAAAACCAATAAATGTGCACACTCCCAATGGGAATTGTGTTTCAATCTACAACCAAATTCAAGAATATCAGATCAGGGTGGATCAAGGAAATTCTTCCCCAATTTATGTCCAAATACAAAGGCTAGGATACAAAGGATGGGGCAATTGATGCCCCAAAGGGGAATTTCACATCTGAGGGGATTTTGAGGAGAGGTTTGAGAAACAGTATCTCTGATGGATATGTGAAGTTTATGCCTTAAAAATTAATAATATATTGAACCCTCCTGGTTCATGAAAGAAACAAAATGAAATCTAGATTGGAACACTGTATTTAGGCATATGTGTTTTCTTTTGACAATACAGTTAAACCTTGGTTCCCGAATGGCTCCGTTTTCGAGCATTTCGGCTCCTGAACGCAAAAAAACCGTAAGTCAGTGGTCCAGTTTTCGAACGTTTTTTGGAACCTGAACATCTGACACGGCTTCTGCTTGAATGCAAGAAGCTCTTGCAAAGACTCTCCTCCCTGGAAGAGAGGGGAGTGGTTGTGGGCGGGAGCCCGAGCACCGCCCCTAGCAGGGGGCGTCAGCCCCCTGCCTCCACCTCACCTGGCTGGCGCCCACCCCCCTCGGCAGGCACCCAACCAGGTGCCTCAGAGGGGGCGTGTTCAGCAGCCTTTTGCTGCAGCGCCAGCCTTTCCCCGGCCTCATTCTTCGCCGTCGTCTCGTCGCGAGTCACCCACCCTCCACTCCCTTTGAGTTAGGGCTTAGGTCATTGGCCTTGCTATGGACCTTAGGTTGGTCGCCCTGGTTGTCCAGGGGGCCTGGTAGGAGTTTTTCCATTTGGCATTAGGCTTTTTGGTTTTTTCGCCTACCTCGTAGCAATCGTCACAACTTTTGTGGTATTGGTGGGTAGGTTAGGCATTGGAATAATGTGTTGTGGTGTGTCGAAGGGCTAGGTGTGGCCATCGCCTATGCCTTCAATTTTTGGGTATTCCATTAAAGGAATCTGGCGGTCGTGTATTCTGTCCGATGCCTGCTTGGCGGGAGGCCATAGCACGACCCTCGGTGACATCAGGGGAGAGCCTATAGTTGGATTAGCATCAACAGGCTCCACCTACTGGTGAATAAACCCACTTGTTTTAGAGATCCAATGCCTAAGCCAATACCTTTTCACTGCTGTAATCAATAAAGTTGTGGCCTTTCCTTGCCCATTAACCTTACATCACGTGTCCTTGTGTATTCATTTCACACTGCGGGGGTCGGGTCCTCGAACCACAACCAATCGGACGCCTTGCCTCAGTTGTCAAACATCTCGGGACTGAAAAATGGGCTTTCGGAACGGATTACGTTCAACAACCGAGGTTTGACTGTACACACAAAACATATATGCATACATACCATTTTCCATCTGCTCTTTACTTAGCTTCCATATGGTTCTGCTCTTGTAGCAGATTGCAAAGATCAAGGAGTTTTCTTTCACCAGATGTTCCCAGATGTGGACCATCAGTATAAAGGGATTCTCCAGTTACTTCTTCATTTCAGGTGGACATGGATTGGGGTGCTTTATCTGGATGATGACACTGGAGAGAGGTTTTCCCAGATTGTGCTTCCCATCTTTTCCCAGAGTGGCATCTGCTATGACTTCATAGAAAAATTCCCAAAACTCTCTTTTTCCGATGACGTTCCTCAAATGGTGGAAAATGGAATTGAAAAATCTAAGATGATCACAAATAGCACTGATTGCACATGGTGAAATTCAGACCATGATTGTTGTGAGAATATTGCTATTCATCCCAACATTTATGAACATGCCACTTAATACAAAAGTCTGGATTATGACAGCCCAGATGGACTTCACATCTCTTCCCTTTCAGAGTAATTGGGACATAGATTTCCTCCAGGGTGCTGTATTGTTTGCAGTAAGTTCAAAGGAGTTGCAGACATTCCATAAATTTCTTCATGCAATAAATCCTACCTTGGAAAAGGAATATGACTTTATCAGAGTCTTCTGGGAACGTGCATTTAGCTGTTTATTTCCAGGTCCTCTGGTAGACAACATGGGTGGGAGAATTTGTACTGGAAGGGAAAAGCTGGAGATTCTCCCTGCGTCAGTTTTTGAAATGAGCATGACCGGCCACAGTTACAGTGTCTACAATGCTGTCTATGCTGTGGCGCATGCTCTGCATGCCATTTATTTGTTCGACTCCAAGCACAAAGGACAAATAAAGGAAGGTGGACATTTTCATATCCACAGAGATGGCAGGTAATATCCTGAGCAGACTCCTTCAGGAGAGCTTTCTACACTTTTGTAAGTCATCAAGTCTTTTTTTTAGCCTACCATTGAACTTTTGTATCCCTTTTTAAATATACACATGTGTATTTAACAAAAACATACCGTGTTTTTACGTATCTTAAACCTTCACCTTTTTTCTTTTTTCTTTTTCTTTTTACTTACCCCCTTCAGCTGCACCATTATCTGAGAAGTGTTTCCTTTAACAATACTGCTGAGGAAACAATTTCCTTTGATGAAAACGGGTCATTAGCAGCTGGATTTGATATTATCAACTGGGTCACATTCCCAAACCAATCCTTTCTCAGAGTGAGAATTGGAAGCGTAGACCCACAGGCCCACAAGGAAAATGTGCTCACTATTCATGAAGATATCATTGTATGGCCAGACAAATTCAACCAGGTAGGGTCCATGCTTATCTTGGAATGCATTGACTCATTTTACAAATGTTGAGAAAGTGGAACTCAGGAGAAGCAAACTCCCAAAATGTATTTCCTGAGAGCATTTCCAAATTAGTATCTTCTTTCATATATGGACAGATGTTGCCTCTTTCTGTGTGTAATGACAATTGCCATTTGGGGTCCAGTAAGACAAAGAAGGAAGGGACACCATTCTGCTGCTATGATCGCCTTCCATGCCCAGAAGGAAAGATCTCAAACAAAACAGGTAAGAGATATTAGTTCAGAGTAGGTTTCTTAAAAATGCATGCTGGCTCTGATTCACAGTATCCAAAGCTGCTCAGTGGTGATGAAGATGGCCTCATCTGAGAGAGAAAGGAAAAAGGATATTGTAGTATACCCCAACAAAAACTGAGATGATGCTACCTTCCCAGCTGTGATATGCAAGGAGAGCAGTGATGAGGCTGAGCTTTCCTTTGGACCAGATGTTCTGAAGAAGTGAGTTTTAGTTCAAAAAAGCTGATGCCATAAAAATGCACAAGTCCTTAAGGTGTCACAAGACTATTTTTTATTTCTATGATCTCTGTTTCTGACCCAACCATAACTTATTACAAACACAGTTACATTGTATATCAGGCATCCCCAAACTCGGCCCTCTAGATGTTCTGGGACTACAATGCCCATCATCCCTGACCACTGGTCCTGTTAGCTAGGGGTGATGGGAGTTGTAGTCCTAAAACATATGGAGGGCCGAGTTTGGGGGTGCCTGTGGTACAAGGACCAGCCTCCATCTAGGACTTTAAAAAATGTTAAGAATCACAATTGTTCACACGAATCAAACATAAATACCAATTACCAAAAAATATTCAGGACCAAAGAAAAGGTCCAATGACTTCAATAACATGTCATTTGAAGGAACCTGATGTTCTCTGTAGTTTCTTCCCTGTATCTTTCTCCCCTAGCGCCCTATGCTCAGATAGGGTTTTGAATGCTAAGGGTTGTTTAATGTATATATCAAAAGCCATGTTTTCTTTTCCAGACATGGACGTCTGTATTCAATGTCAAGAAGATCAATATCCAAACCGTGGCCTGGATTTATGTATTCCAAAAAAGATAAGCTTCTTGTCTTATGACGAACCTTTGGGGACCAGTCTGGCCATTTTTGCTCTTGCCTTCTCTTTCCTCACAGCTCTGGTACTTGGAGTCTTCATTAAGCACAAAGACACTCCCATAGTCAAAGCCAACAACCGGAGCCTCACCTACGGTCTCCTCATCTCCCTACTGCTCTGCTTCCTTTGTGTATTCCTATTCATTGGTCAGCCTGAGAAGATACCATGTCTCTTTCGACAACCTGCATTTGGCATTATCTTCTCAATGGCAGTTTCTTGTGTGTTGGCCAAAACTATCACCGTCAACATGGCTTTCATGGCGACCAAGCCTGGGTCCAGGATGAGGAAATGGATCAGGAAAAGACTGGCCTTTTCCATTGTTCTGTCGTGCTCCCTTATTCAAACCACTATTTGTGCTGGTTGGCTGGCAACCTCTCCCTCATTCTTCTATTTTGACATGCACTCAATGACTGAAGAAATTGTTCTGGAATGTAATGAAGGTTCAGTTATTATGTTTTACTGTGTCTTGGGCTTTATGGGCTTCCTAGCCATTGTCAGCTTCACTGTGGCTTTCCTAGCCAGGAAATTACCCGACAGTTTTAATGAAGCCAAGTTTATCACCTTCAGTATGCTTCTGTTTTGCAGTGTTTGGTTGTCCTTTGTTCCCACCTACCAGAGCACCAAGGGAAAATACATGGTGGCCGTGGAGATCTTCTCCATCTTAGCTTCCAGCGCAGGGTTACTGATGTGTATATTTTTACCAAAATGCTTTATCATTGTGGTTAGGCCTGAGTTGAACACTAGGGGACAGCTAATTCAAAGAATAAATTAAAGGTGCTAAATAGTAGATGCCTATGCCTCACATTCTGCTAAAATTGGTTTATTTTAAGGCATTGGAATAGAAATCTGTTGGATAAAAACGATAGATGTTTGCACTCTGTGGCACACCAAAAGATTGATGGCCATCCTAACTCCTCACTTGGTTGTGAGATAGGCAAAGAAGATAGAGACCCTTCCCATGGACCATGAAGTTGAAGGAGGACTCCACAATCGCTGAGGAAGCAAACCTCACACGGACATCCATCACTCCAGAGTCTGCCATCGTCAGGTCTTTCATCTTCAGTGTGGTCTCATCAACCATTTCTACCCATGGTCCAAAACTGTTGCTTGGATGTGGTCTCCTCAGCTTCCCCTCGGCGAATTCGGCAACCAGGAGTGGCTGACCCCCTGTGGGGTTGAATTTCCATTCAACCTCATCCACTCTTTTCCGGAGGGGGGGTACATTTAGGCAAGACAAGGCTGACCCACCAAGAATCCCTTGCAGCTGGTTGGGGGGATCTTGCGCAGGAAATTGAGCAGCACCTCAAGTCAATAAGAAATGGAAGCAAACTACTCCAGAAACATTTTTACTTGGCATTGTAGGAGATGATATAAAAAGAAAGGACTGTAAATTATTTCTATATGCAATGGTGGCAGCAAGAATATTATTGGCACAAAATTGGAAGCAAGAAGAATTACCGACAAAAGAAGAATGGAGGAAGAAGTTAATGGACTATGCAGAACTAGATAAACTAACAGGAAGAATTCGAAATCTGCGGGACCAGAAATTCAAAGAAGACTGGCATAGATTTACAGACTATATGGAAAGTAATTGTGATGATCAGATTACACTTGTAGGTTTGCAAGAAGTTTTGTAAGGTGGACTATTTGAAATATTGCACACACAAAAAGGTAACGAGGGGGACTGTTAGCTAAGATAATTAAAGGCAATAGGAATTTAAGAAATGCATAAGTGATAAGAACGGAAGACCATTAGAGGGGCTGATGGAAGTCCAAAAAGATTGTATAAGAAATGAAGTTTTGTTGTATGAATGATAATTTATATGTAAAAATTAATAAAAAATTATTATAAAAAAGGAAGCAAACTACTCCTACAATAGTAATAATAATTATTAGTAACAGTAATTACTAGTAATAATTACTATTAATAGTAATAATTACTACTAGTAGTAATAATTAATAGATAATGGATGCCAACAGTAATTAATAATAGTAATAATAACTATAGGGAGAGAAAACATACGTCCCCACTGTAATAACAACAATGATAATTTTATTATTTATAATAATTATTTATTATTTATATGCTGCCCATCTGGCTGGATAGCCCCAGCCACTCTGGCCGGCTCCCAACAAAATATTTAAAGCACAATAAAACATCAAACATTAAAAGCTATAGATACTATAGACTGTTTTTTGTGTTGTTTTTAAGGAAACAGCTTTAAATATTGATGTGCTGTTTTTACTATCTGTGTTTTAATAAACCCTTTTGTATATTGTTTTAATTCTATTAGAGCTTAATTGCTTTTTAACGATTCTCTTTTATATGCCTTTAGCTTTTTCCATCTTATCTGTGTCCTTTTGATTTGCGTAAGCCCTGCAGTTTTGATTCCCTACAATGGAAAGCGAAAATCCTTCTCTTAAAGTCTTAAAATCTGAAGGTGTCAAAACCTTCTTGGAACTTACGGCTGTTCGCTTTCCTTGGAAAAACAGAATGGTTCCCATTTCACCAAGTTGCTGCTGCTGCTGTTGTTTTTTGGGGGGGATTTTGAATTTCAGGAGAATGGCTGCCAGATGGGCAAGCAGAGCTACAGTACAGTGGTACCTCGCAAGATGAATGCCTCGTAAGACGAAAAACTCGCAAGACGAAAGAGTTTTTCGTTTTTTGAGGTGCTTCGCAAGATGGATTTCCCTATGGGCTTGCTTCGCAAGACGAAAACGTCTTGCAAGTTTGTTTCCTTTTTCTTAAAACCGTTAATACCCAGCGTGCATTGCTTGAAGAGGTGCAGTTGCGACTTGACTTCGAGGAGCAACTCATAGCACACGGTGTGGTAGCCTTTTTTGAGGTTTTTGAAGACTTTGGTGATTTTTGAAGCTTTTCCAAAACTTCTTTTGCAGCCATTTGGTAAGTTAAACTTTTAAAACTTTTTTTGGGGGGGGTTGAATTTTGGGTTGGGGTGTTTGGAATTCAAGGACTTGGTGTTGGGGAGGGGTTTGCAAGAATCTGGAAGCTGGAAGCTTGTGTGTTTTTTTCTGCATTTTTATGATTTTTTGTGACCATTGGGGCACTCTGCTGTTGTTAAAAAAAAAGATTTCTGGGTTTGGATTTCTGTGTGGTGGGTGGGTGGGGGAATAGTTGAGAAGGGGTTTGCAAGAATCTGGAAGCTTGTGTGTTTTCTAGGAGGTTTGGTGCTTTTGAATTTTTTGGATGTGAAGCACTGAATTTTTTTTTGGGGGGGGGGGTTACGAAGGTAGGAGCTGTGCTGCCATGGGGCCCAAGAAGACTGCTGCTGCAGAGGCCGGCGAGAGGAAGAAGGAGAAGGTTACGCTGGAAATGAAGAAGGACATCATCCGGAAGCACGACGGTGGAATGTGTGTGACAGACCTCGCCAGGGAGTACAGGAGGAATCCATCGACCATCGGGACCATCCTGAAGATGAGGGAGAAGATCCTTGCGACTGATGTAGCCAAGGGAGTCACCAGGATCGTGAAGAACCGCCCAGCTGTTCTGGAGGAGGTGGAGAAGTTGCTGCTCATCTGGTTAGAAGAGAAGCCCATGAAGGACCGTCTGACCCTGCTCTTCTGTGCCAACGCAAGCGGCGACCTGAAGATCAAGCCCCTGCTGGTGTACCACTCGGAGAACCCACGGGCCTTCAAGAAACACAGGTCGACAAGGAGCAGCTGAGTGTCATGTGGCGATCCAACAGTAAGGCTTGGGTCACACGTGTGCTGTTTGTGGACTGGGTCAATCTTGCTTTTGGCCCTGCTGTCAAACAGTACCTGCTGGACAACGACCTGCCGCTGAAGGCTTTGCTTCTGATGGACAATGCTCCTGCTCATCCTAAAGGCCTTGAGTTGGACTCGTTGGAGTTCAGCTTCATCAGAATCATGTTCCTGCCGCCTAACACCAAGCCACTGCTCCAGCCGATGGATCAGGTCATCGCCAATTTCAAAAAACTCTACACCAAGGAGCTTTTCAGGCGATGCTTCGAGGTGACTGACTGCACCACCATCACCCTGCGGGAATTCTGGAAGGACCACTTCGACATCGTCACCTGCTTGAAGATGATCACCACGGCCTGGAACGGGATCAGCCAGAGAAATTTGAATTGCGCTTGGCGCAGCCTGTGGCCGGACTGTGTGGCACCAAGTGACTCTGATGCACCAGAGTCAACAGTGGTGCAGGACATTGTTGCCTTGGGGAGGACCATGGGACTGGAGGTCACAGAGGAGGACGTCAGCGAGCTGGTGGAGGAGCACGACCACGAGCTGACCACCCAGGAGCTGGTCGAACTGCAGGCAGAGGCTGCGCAGGAGCAGGCCTCGCTGGAAGAGGAGGAAGCAACTGAGGAACGGCTGTCCTCCAAAGAACTGAGGGACATTTGCATGAAGTGGAAGGATGTGCAGGCTTTTGCACAGCGGCACCACCCTGACAAGGACCTGACACGTGACCTTGCGAACACTTTTGATACGAGGGTCATGTCGCCTTTCAGGGAGGTGCTGAAAAGGCGGATGAAGCAGCAGACCATGGACAGGTTCTTCAGCAAGAAGCAAAGAGTGGAAGAGGAACCTTCTTCGAGTCTTAGAAAATGTATGTACAGTACTGTACACTTTGGTGATTTTTAAATGCTTTTCTGTCATGTTTAGAAACTTAATTTATTGTTCCTTCAATTTTTGAAATGCTCTTTACAGTATGTGTGACTTTAAAGAGCACTTAATAAACTCTTTTTGTACCAAATTTGGCTTTGTTTGGACTTTTTTTGACCATAGGAACGCATTAATTGATTTTCAATGCATTCCTATGGGAATCCGTGCTTCGCAAGACGAAAAATTCACAAGACGAAAAAACTCGCAGAACGAATTAATTTCATCTTGCGAGGCACCACTGTAATTTCCTTGGTCTCAGAGGTGTACATGGTTCCCTCCTCCCCATTTTAACTTCACAACTACCTTCTGAGGTAGGCTAGGCTGAAAGATGGTGACTGGCCCCAATGTCACAACCAAGTGGGGGTCCCAACCCTAGTCCAACAATCCAACCACCCCTGGCTCTTTCCATTGGGATGCATCACTCCACTAAGGACTTGCGCTGGAGATGAGGAGCACCCTTGACTGTTTTGGGTCCTGAGAACATCAGAAGGGTCTTTCAGCAGCAGCCGGATAAGGCCAAAGGGGGCCCAACTAGCCCAGTCAGCCAGATGAGCCAAAGGAAACCTGCAAGCAAGCAGGACCTGAGTACAACAAACAGGATTATTTCCCCACTTGGGATCCAGAAACCAGCCTCTGTTAGGGGAGGTAGGTCTTGCTAGGCTGGCCATGAGATTCCTGTCTCCCTTTTCTGCACTGCTCACCTGGGAATTGGAGAATGGCGAGTAGAAGCATGAGCTGGGTGCTGTGGGTTTCCATCCTTGCCTCCGTTCTCTGCCACCTTCCTCCCCCAGTGCTGAAACAGGTTCTTGTGTGTGGTCTTCCCTCTCTGCACCAGTCTTCAGCCCCTCCTGCGTTGCCTTCAGGCCTCCTAATCAACCACAAGTTTCCTCTTCAGCCCCCATGCTTGACACATTAAGTCTCACTTCCCTGCCAGAAGCAGCAGTCGAGTGAGGCCCTCTCACCCCAGCCCTCAGAAGTGCTGGCCCTGGGTTTCTTGGTAGCAGATCAAAGAAGATAAGAGCTGACAAACTGGCTGCACGACCCAGCAGAAGGGATGACAGCAGGTGAACCGAAACTCAGCTGTCCTCCAAAATTCATACTTCTGAGAATTTTTGCATGGCCAATACATGTGTGTGTGTGTGTGTGTGTGTGTGTGTGTGTGTGTGTGTGTTTATTAAGGGAAAGGGTGCAGAAAAATGCATATATCCAGGGAATAAATATACTAAAGCACCATGCTCTTTGGGGAAACTTGCTTGCAAAAAAGGGGGAATTGGGCAAAACGGAAATGGGAGTGCCTGATCACCTCATCTGTCTCCTGAGAAATCTCTATGTGGGAGAAGAAGCTACAGTTAGAACTGGATATGGAACAACTGATTGGTTCAAAACTGGGAAAGGAGTACGACAAGGCTGTATATTGTCTCCCTGCTTATTTAACTTACATGCAGAATTCATCATGCAAAAGGCTGGGCTGGATGAATCTCAAGCCGGAAGACCCTGATGTTGGGACCGATGGAGGGCACAAGGAGAAGGGGACGACAGAGGATGAGATGGTGGGACAGTGTTCTCGAAGCTACCAGTATGAGGGAGGCAGTAGAAGACAGGAGTGCCTGGCATGCTCTGGTGCATGGGGTCACGAAGAGTTGGACACAACTAAACAACAACAAACTGTTTGGAATTAAGCTGTGTGGATTTTAATGGTAGCGCCTGCTACCTCGCTGTCTGAAGCAGCACTCGTACACTCCACCTCTTTCATTTCTGTGTAGTAAACAACTCTTTTTGTAGAAAAGCTCTTTATTGGGTGTATGGATTAAAAGCATGCACACATTTTAAATGAACACACACCCTGACTCCACACAAAAGGTTCCATTCCCCTCAGACGTGTTATGGTGAGTTCATATGCATGCAGGACACCCATGTGGGTTCAAGCATACATACACCTTGTAACAAATTCCTATACAGTTCTGAGATCTCCCTTACTGGCTGTTAGGTTGGCGTCCGATCGACTGACTTCCGCTCTTGCATTGCTTGCTTGTACTAAGAGCATGCAAAGAGCCCTACAAGTGGATCTGGCCAAAGGGGGCCTGATAACTCTCCCTATTTCTGCTCCATTATTATTCAGTGGCATGGTGCCTGTGAAACTGGAGCCATTATGTAGCCATCATGACTTGATGGAATTGTCTTCAGAGAAGCTGTTGCATTCTCACCATAACTGCACTGCCCATTTCATCGTGCTGGTCTTCCCTCTCACCCATTGGGATAATGTTCTACATGGTTGTCTTGTGTAAAGAGCCCCCATGTGGAGGTATCAGTTGACACAAGTCATTCGTCATTGTAAGACAGGAAGTGTCTTGTTGGATGTTACAGGGGAAATTCCCCAGCTCACTTGGATTGCCAAACAAAGACTCCAGCCAAGATTATAGAAGCAAAACAGTAGCCAGTAGGTCTGATCTTTACTATTGCAACAAGACTTCAAACTACAACATGGAAGAAGCAGGAAGAAGCCCTGAACAAAGGATGGCTCCCCTTTTTATAAGTTTCCCAAATTACCCATAACACCCTTCCTAAGGGATCATACATTTGTCATAACTATGTCATAAATTGGGAGGGGTCTTCTGGCAGAAACCTGACCTCCCCCTTCCAATCTTTAGGTGAAACAAAGGTAAGCATTTACATTTTCCTGTTTTCCCAACCAAGTTAAGCACACCTTTTTTTCTTGACTGAGACCCCAATCCACGAAGGTTGGGTTTGGGATTGTTCTTGGAATGACTACCTGTCTGGCACTCAGGTGCCAGGATGCCAGCGATTATCACCCGGGCAGTGGAGCCGATTATAGCTGCCCCTACCCATGTCCCAAGCTCCTCCCCTGTGAAATTTACTCCGAGTCCTGTAGTGATTTCATGCTCTTTATTGCAGCTTGTAAAACAGTGACTGACTTTCCCCCAAAACCTCAGGCTTTTATATACATTATTTACACAATGAGTCCTGTCTGATTGGCTGATTCTGCTTCCCTCCTGGAGCCTGATTGGTCTTTTCCTGCAAGCCAATCAGTTGTTGCATTCTAGGATCCTACTTGCCTTTTGTTCTAGGATCCAAGCTTAGTACATAATGCCTGCTAATCATTTTCCTTCTGAGTAGAACAGTGTTGGAATGGCATAAATCTGTCACTGGAGTGATTTTATATGAATTTCTAATTTTTTCCCATTGAGCCAGTACATAGATACATTTATCAGTGAACAATGTGCAGCGGAGGCCTCGTAGTGTGGAGAGGCAAGGTTTGCAGGGGGAAGGTCTCTCACCCCCACTTCCAACTTCCCAATAACATGGATTAGCCCAAATCTGCACATAGTCCAGCCTCCTGTCACAGTGGCCAACCAGAGGCCCCACTGTGAACGCCGAGAGCAGGACCTGAGTGCAACAGCAACACTCTCTTCACCTGTGGCTTCCAACAACTGATATTATTCAGAAAGTGACCTTGTGCTGTGATAAGAATTTTAAAGTCTTAAGTAAAGGTAAAGGGACCCCTGCCCATTAGGTCCAGTCATGGCCGACTCTGGGGTTGTGGCGCTCATCTCGCTTCATTGGCCGAGGGAGCCGGTGTACAGCTTCCGGGTCATGTGGCCAGCATAGAATCATAGAATCATAGAGTTGGAAGAGACCACAAGGGCCATCGAGTCCAACCCCCTGCCAAGCAGGAAACACCATCAGAGCACTCCTGACATATGGTTGTCTAAGCCGCTTCTGGCAAACCAGAGCAGCGCACAGAAATGCCGTTTACCTTCCCGCCGGAGCGGTACCTATTTATCTACTTGCACTTTGATGTGCTTTCGAACCGCTAGGTTGGCAGGAGCAGGGACCGAGCAACGGGAGCTCGCCCCGTCGCGGGGATTCGAACCGCCCACCTTCTGATCGGCAAGTCCTAGGCTGTGTAGTTTAACCCACAGCGCCACCCATGTCCCTATGAATTATATATGAATACTTAAATTTCCCAGGCAGAAAATGTGGAGAATGGGGTAGGGGAGCAATGAATTGCTTACCTTCACTTTGGGAAATGCTGGGCACATCAGGTGGGTCATTCTCTGGCGCAGGAACTGTCAGGGGGAAAGTTGCAGCCATCTTATTAATTGCTCAGAAGGATTGACAAAAATGGATGGATTCGTCGTGACTTACCAGAGACAGTGAGATTGAATAAGAATATTTCCATCTCGGAGGTGGTGTATGTCACTCGACAGTTCAAAACCCCAGTCTCGTTTTCCTGCAAGGCCTTGATCCGCAGTGTGCTCTCATTAAGCACGTCTAGTCTGTCCATGTCTTTCAGGTTGGAAGTCCTCAGTTGTCCGTTCCTGAGCACAGCAAGCTCAAAGGGGGTGCCATTTCGGGGGTCTAAGTCCCATTTGATCATCAGCACAGTTTCCCCAGAGGTTATGTTTAAAGGGAAAAGGACTGGTTTTCCAGCCATCCCAGCAACCTGATGAAGAGGAGCTTTTTTCGGGTTAGCAACAGCACCTAATGAAGAAGAGGAAGAAGAAAGAGTTGAGGAGGAGGAGAAGATCCAGAGAATGAGAACGAGAAAATTGAGGAGGAGGAGGAGGAGGAGGAGGAGGAGGAGGAGGAAAAAATCAAGAAGGTCAAGAAAGAAGAGGAAAATCAAGGAGGAGGAGAAAATCAAAGAGGAGGAGAGGAAGAGGAAGAGGAAGAGGAAGAGGAAGAGGAAGAGGAGGAGGAGGAGGAGGAAGAAGAAGAAGAAGAAGAAGAAGAAGAAGAAGAAGAAGAGGAGGAGGAGGAGGAGGAGGAGGAGGAGGAGGAGGAAACAATTGGTCTTCCGAGACATGATGTAAAGCTTGGAGAGAGTTGTATTTGGGGTATTGGTTTGGGCAATATGCTGATCCATAAGAACATGAGAAGAGCGTAATGGATGAGGCCAATGGGGCCCATCTAGTCCAACATCCTGGTAGCCAACCAGGTACCCCAAAGGGAAGCCCACAAGCAAGACCTGTGCACAGCTGCTCTTCTCCCCTTCTGGGGCTTCAGCAACTGGTCTTCAGAAGCATTGCTGCATCGGACAGTGGGAGGGAAACATATCCATTGGGGCTGAAAACCATCTCCTCCTCCCATCTCTTTCTCTTTGAAAGCTGTGCAAGTTGGTGGCTGCATCTTGGATCATAGGTACATAGGACTATAGGAAGCTGCCTTATACAGTCAGACCATTACACCCAGCTAGCTCAGTAGTGTCTGCAAAGACTGGCATTGCTAACATATTAAAATGTTAACACGATTAGGATAAATTCAGCAATAGGAAGTATACTGAAATAAAACTAGGAAAGAGAGAATGCAGAAAAATCAAAATATGCAGCAGCAAATGTTTAATAAAACGAACCAGGGACGGGGGAGACGGGGGCAAGGGAAGTCGATGATAAATGTATGGTTTGTATTTTCTTAAATATTATTTTATAAATTTGAAAACTATTTTTTAAAAATGAAGAATAACTCCCACCCAGTCAAAGCTCTGTCTGGCCCATCACTTTGCTTTCCACTTCGGACAACCAGGTGTCTCTGGAAACCAAACAGTGGGGCGTAAAGGCATAAGGTGTTCCTTGCTCTCTTCTGCCTCTCTCTGCCGCCGCCCCCCCCCCCAGCAGTGAATGATATTCCAAGGTAGAGTGCCTCTGAACATGAAGGATCTATTCAGCCACTGCAACCTAATAGCTCCTGAGGCTTTTGAAGAGAGGGCCCCTGGCACACAGAGTCTAATAGCGGCTTTTTTTGACCGGGAAAATGGCATATGAAGAGTTAAGCATATTCCCAATCCATTTAAGCAGCCCTGTGCGATTGCTCATACATTTTAAAGAAAACCTATCCAGAGAAACCTCTGAGGTGAACCTCTGGCAACTCACCAAAGAACAAGCCGATGAGGACCCCCAAGAGGGTGAGGAAGCCTTCGCATGAAGCTCTCGCAGTCATCTTGGCCTGTGGTGGACAGATAGATGCATCAACAACTTTATTGCGGAAGCAATTTGAAGTGGTGGTTCAAGAAGCAAGACTTCTGCTTTCCTTCTCCTGCAAAGGCACAAACGGTGGCACGTGGTGCAAGTCCAGGAGAGCCACTGAGGAGTGTGGGGGGTGAGATTTCCTTCATCACGCTCATTCCCTCCAAACACACATCCTGTCCCCTTATCGGGCCAGCACTCCCTCGCCCGCTTCTTGCCTTTATGTACTTCTGAGAAGCCCCAAACAAACATTTCAAGTCAGAACAGAAGCTGGCCAGCGCATGCGAGTCTACACTTCTTTGAGACCTACGACTCCATCTGGCTCCCAGCCGCACTTGGTCAAGCTTTGGAGTGGAGCTAATTTTTTTTTTTATGTATTTTTATTAAAGATTTTCTTGATTTAATGAAGTATGTGTAATGTCTCTCTCTCGTATTTTTTCCATGTAACGTTTTTACAAATCAGTTTCATTTGTTGAGACATTAGGAAGAATAGGGGGAAAGAGGTGGAAGGGGGGGGAGATGAGTGGGGGTGGGGTGGGGTGGCGATATTTCTATTTGACTTACTATATGTAGGGTTTGGTGTCAGCGTTGCTTGTGCAGGTTCTTTGCTGTTCGCTTGTGTTCCTTTGGTGGTGAGAGAGGTTGGGGTTGGCCTAGGGTGTGGCTGTTCATTTGTGGTTGGCTGTGGTGGTCTTTGCTTTCATGTGTGAGTGGGATGGGTGGGTGTTTTGGATCAAGTTAGCCATATTGATTTGTATGCCGTTGGTGGATTTTTGTCGTCCTGTTGGGCTGTGTATGTGATAAAGGGGAGCCATACCGGGGTGAAGGTGTCTTCTTCTATTTGTCCCCGTGTCAGTTTCAGTTTATTGGTTAATTTTTCTAGTAAGGCTGTTTCCCATACTATTTGGTACCATTGGTCCATGCTTACACCTGACAGGCCTCTCCAGTGGAGTGGAGCCAATTCTTATTTCCTTTTCTTCAATCCAACTCCCGTGTAGCGACAGCCAGCTTTAAGTCCTCTAGCCAGGCCTCTCCCACTGCATGCATGCGCTTTTGCAAAAGGGCTCTCTTCCAAGCTGGCCTAGAGCAGAAGGGAGTCAGGGCACATTAAACGGACCTGCACCAAACCCAGGGGCAACTCCCAAAGCAGTGAGGGAGACAGCTTGCCATACTTGATAGCACCTCTACCAGTGGAGAACCCGGCTGTTGTCAAACCAGCATCTGTTCAGGGCTGTCCTGAGTCGCCGTGCAACTTACTCTAACCACTTCATGGCAAGTTCCAGCACTTACAGCTGAACCTCAGTTTTCAAATGTGATCCATTCAGGAAGACCGTTCGACTTCCGAAACATTCGGAAACCAAGGCACGTCAGCAAATTCATTTGAGAAAATTGAAAAACATACAGGTGCATTTGAAAATGGAAGCATTTACTTCCAGGTTTTTGGAGTTCAGGTTCCGAAACGCTGGTCAACGGAGACGTTCGAGAACCGAGGTTCCGCTGTATTTGTCTTGGGGGGGAAAGCACTGGACCTAGCCATATTACAGCCTTTCCCTAGTTTCTGCACTGAGTGCAGCAATAGTTGTTTAGGGATGTTTTTAATGTTTGATGTATTACTGTATTTTAATAGTGTGTTGGAAGCCGCCCAGAGTGGCCGGGGAAACCCAGCCAGATGGGCGGGGTATAAATAATAAATTATTATTATTGTTCTTAGCTCATTTAAAAGAACAACAGCACGGGGTAAGATGCTCAGGGGCTATCTAATCCCAAATTGCCATCTTACACATCTCAAGGCTTAATCTTATTTACTTTCGTATTGCCTTTATATCCCACCTTGCAGCGGGAGACTTAAAAAGCCTTAGTTAGCAACCTGGGAGCAGACGTTGTCTGCCCAAGGAAGTTGCTTGTTTGTATGCAGGTGTCATTCGGAATAAATAACAAGATGAAAGATGAAAAGATCTTTTTTAATAATTCCAGTAATTTAGCTTTAGGATGTATAATGGGACATGAATCCAATATCTCCATTCAGACCAGGTCTCTCCATAGTTTTTAGTTTAGTAATGAGTTGTAATTCAGCAACTTCTCTTTCAAGTGTATTTCTAAAATTCTTCTGCAATAAAACAGCTACTTTAAGATCTTGTATAGAATGCAATTAGAAGCTAATTTTGGTCATCTATCCCTTTAAGAATCCCTTGCCCTTCCCTGTGGAACCAACTGGCCACAACAGTCTTCAAGAGTTAGAAGGCTGAAGTATCTGACGAAGTGTGTATTACACACGAAAGCTCATACCTTGAAAACTTATATTGAGTTTATCTTTAAGGTGCTACTGGAATTATTTAAAAAGTTCTTTTCATCTTGTTATTTATTATGACTATGACAGATCAACATGGCCTTCCACCTGAATCTGGTGTCATTCGTAGTTGGCCTTTCCCACGCACACTGTCATAGGCGACATATTCCGTTTTTCAACTTCAGCTTTTGATCTCAAAACGTTCTGTTTATCACAACTGATTCCTCTGTTCGTCTTGATTGGAATCGGAGGGACCTTGGAACAAGATATTGGCAAACCTGGGGGGGGTGTTGGCTGCTGAGCTGCGCCCCCCCCCCATTGTGAGGGCTGAGGGTGTGATGGTGATGCCTCCCCAGTTGCTGCCATTGTCTGTGGGTTGACTGTGATGCCACAAAAACATTTGGCAGCTGAGCAGGTATAAATGTGGGCCAAGGCGCAAGCCTCAGCAGTTGCCCTCCCCAGAGAGAAATGGGCAGCTCGGTGGCACTCAGCCCTGGTGGTCTCCTGCCCCGTGGCAGCAAGCTGACAAGCGGAAGGAGGCAATTGCCTGGTGCTGGGATGCTGTGGAGCAAGGAGAAGGCAAGTACAAAGTTTACTTGCTGGTGGGATCGCTACCTGAAGGCGACGGATATTCAGCTCTGAAGCTGGTTGATGTCTGGCAATGGACCTGGCAAGGCTGCAGCTGGTGGGTGGTTGTTGGAAGAGTTTGCATTCAGGCTAGTGGATGCCGTGAGGCTACGCTGGCAGAGATGGATGCAAAGTGGTTTGGAAGCCTTGTTGGTTAACAGGGAGCCAAACAGAGGAGGAGTCTGGGGGGACGCTGTTGGATGGGGGCCATCCCACTCACCTGTTTGCCTTTGCCTTACAGGGATGTCCGAAGCCGGTGAGGTTTTCCCCATGTCCAGCCTTCAAAGTCATGAAGAGAACCACAGGACGTCCCTATTTACATTGGAGAAATGAACGTGAAATACTGGCAGCGAACAATGGACAAGGCGGTGGCCGTACCTGAGAGAAGGAGCTTTGAAGGAAGACTGCAGGCGGACATCTGCTGCACTGCAAGTGATGGGCAATGGGGAGAGAGAAGAAAATGAGGGAGGAAACATTAGGCCACATTAGGCCACTGGAAGTGCTATGAAGACGCTTTGAACAGGAATGGCTTCCCCTCAGGGATTCTGGGAACTGTAGGTGGTTAAGGGGACAGAGAGTTGTTAGGCGGGTTAGACTTAGGTTTAGGCTTAGGGTAGGAGTAGGGGTAGGGGTAGGGTTGAGTTGGGGTAGTGTTAGTGTTAGTGTTAGGGTTCCCTTCTTATCAGGGAACTTTGGGAATTGTAGCTCTAGTTAAGGGTTAAGGGTTAAGGGTTAGAGTTAGGGTTAGCGTCAGGGGGAGGGGTAGGAGTAGGGTTCCCTTCTTTCCAGGGAACTCTGGGAATTGCAGCTCTAGTTAAAGGTTAAGGGTTAGCGTAAGCGTTAGGGTTAGAGTTAGGGTTAGGGTTAGCGTCAGGGGTAGGGGTAGGGGTAAGGGTAGGGGGTAGAGTTCCCTTTTTGCCAGGGAACTCTGGGAATTGTAGCTCTTGGAGGGGAACAGGGGGTCTCCTAACAACTCTCTGCACCCTTTTCAAACTATAGCTCCCAGATTCTTTGGGGGAAGAAGCCATGAGTGTTTAAAGCAGCTTCATAGCACATGAAATGGTGTGGATGTGGCCCTGGCCTCCCTCACCCCACTGCCCCTTATTATTGAGGAATCGAAAAGATTTCCCTATGCAAATCTCTCGGAAACAATGTATTTCATCTGGAAAACTATTTAATAAAGATTATTTTTATTAAAACCTTTGAATGTGTTTGAACTGTGTTTGAGTGCTTCGAGAATGATTTCACTCGAAAGCAATGCCCTTAGATTACAGAATCACGGAAGAGTTAGACGGGACCACGAGGGTCTTCAAGTCCAGCCCCTGCAGGAATCTTTTGCTCTACGTGGGGCTCAAAGGACGGCCCTGAGATTAAGGGTCTCGTGCTCTACTCAATCAGCTATACGGATTGATCTAAGTAGCAAACACCAATTATTATTTTTTAAAAAATTTACAGTGGTGTAAAATAAAGGGTGTAGGAAATGAAATGATTGTTGCCTTTTCATTGTTTAAGGATGTTTTGTTAAGACTTTTGATTCAACACACTTATTTCAATATACAGTTGTACCTTGGTTTTCAAACTTAATCCGTTCCGGAAGTCCGTTCTTAAACCAAAGCGTTCTTAAACCAAGACGTGCTTTCCCATAGCAGCAGGGGATTCAATTTACAAATGGAACACACTCAACAGGAAGCGAAACATGTTCTGCATGCAAGGCAAAGTTCACAAAGCCACAACCCAACTCCCAAGCTGTAATATTTGGATAATGTAGACTGCACTGGAAAAGCAATAAAATACAGTGAGAGTGCAAGCCTCTTCTGGGCACAAGACATTGGTCATGACATTATGTTTGCTGACTGGGAACAGTTATGGACTACCGGTATAAAATTTACGGCATGTAATGCCTTAAGAGAGAACATTATGAAAATGATTTATAGGTGGTACATGACCCCAGTCAAGCTTGCAAAAATCTATCATACGCCCAATAATAAATGCTGGAAATGTAAGGAAACTGAAGGTACTTTCTACCACCTTTGGTGGACGTGCCCAAGGATCAAGGTCTTCTGGGAAATGATCTATAATGAAATCAAGAAGGTACTTAAGTGTACCTTTCATAAGAAACCAGAGGCCTTTCTCCTGGGCATGGTAGGCCAATTGGTGTCAAGGAAAGATAGGACGTTCTTTATGTATGCTACAACAGCAGCAAGAGTTCTTTTAGCAAAGTATTGGAAGACACAAGAACTACCCACGCTGGAAGAGTGGCAGACGAAGGTGATAGACTATATGGGACTGGCTGAGATGACTGGCAGAATCCGTGACCAAGGAAAAGAGACGGTGGAAGAAGATTGGAAGAAATTTAAAACTTATCTTAAGAACTGTTGTAAAATTAATGAGTGCTAAAATGTTATGGGTAATGTAAAACAGAATTGCAGTGACAAATAATTGGGTAAGAGAAAAAGGATTAAAGAAAGTGAATTATAAGTAATTGAAATTAGGGGTTGCTGGAAAAGTTTAAAACAGGGATGCAGAAAAGGGAGGTATGGGGAAGTCGTTGAAATAAGGTTTAAGAAAAAGAGGTTATGAAATTATACGTGTTTGTATGTTTGTTTGTTTGTGTATTGTCAGTTGTGTTGTGTTTTGATATATGTTGGAAAATTAATAAAAAAATTATTAAAAAAAAAAAAGAGTGCAAGCCTCTTCAAGTTTACTTAGTTTGGATGCAGCCTCTGCGCTCGGGATCCAAATGCAGTGTTTTATTTAGTGGTGTACACAGGCTGATTCCAAATTTTAAAAATACAGATCCGATTAGCTTCCTTTTAAATCTGAATTAGATGGATTGTTTGTTTCACCTACAAAGAGCTCAAGGGTGGGATACGTGGTTCCCTTTCTCCCCACTTTCTCCTCACAACAACCTTGTAAGGTAGGTTAGGCCAAGAGACAGCAACTGACTCAAGGCTACCCAGAAAACTTCAAAGTCCAGTGGGGATTCTTATTTCAGTTTCACAAAATCACAACACTGCTGTCATTTTGCAAATACTTTTTTTATTTTTTGCCCTTAGAAAAATATACATTTTTTTAAAAGTCTCTTTCCATCCAGTGCCACATATTAAAAGTATAGAAAAGCATTAACAAAATGCTGGCTTTATTCTGGGTAACTGAAGATTCATCTCTTATTCCATGCTCCGTGGATTCTCCTCCAAGGATCACTCAGGACAGCTGCAACTAGTATGAAAAATACCAGCATCAAGCCTTTGGCAAGAGTCTGAGAGTACGGTTCTCCTGAAAGACAGTTCGAAACAGTAATTAACTGTAGTAATAACACATGACATGGTAGCTGATTTGTGTCTTGAGTCCTGTCATTCCAAAGGCAGAACCACCGCCGTAAAAGCCCTATGTGATGTCACATTTGAACCTCTCACAATGAGATTCACCTGACTGCAAATATAGCACGGACTGATACTGAGCAAGGAAGTTCCTGTAATTAGTATATATCCCCATCTAAAACACCTACAAATTATTTAGTTGTAAGCTGTAAGGGATAAGGAACCTTCTTAGATTCCAGTTTCCATCAGCCCCAGCCGGAGGGGCCAAAGGTGAGGGATGATGGGGAATTAACAAGGCTCAACACCCTTGTGTAAATAACCCATCTGAACGCTTGTCAAGAAGCCACCAGGTTCCCTCTATCTTTTTACCAGTGTAGTAGCGTGTCAAGGGATAAAGAAGTTCTGGCCAGCAAACATCATTCCTCTTGCAGTCATATTCTGTGTAGTTAATCTGAAATCTGCAAAACAGTTTAAAATAAAGTCTTACAGTCAGATGGATGTTGTTGTTTTATTAGATTTGTAATTTTTTCCTGATGCTGGGGAATGCTACCTGTTGTTAATATACAGTGGGGAGGGGGGCAGTGTATTTGCGTGTGATAGATCCTTATTGTGTGATCACCACAATCAGAACCAGCAGGACACAGCTGACTTCCCATGGTAAGCATGGGGGGGAGCAGCAATGGTGTTTACTTGTTCCAATTCTGTGTTATGCTATGCCCCCATGGCAGCCATATTGTTATGTCACAGCCCACTGCAGCTATTTTGTGACTGGTGCCCACAACACTTTCACATAATTCAAAATGTGCTCTCTGTTCCAAAAATGTTGGTGACCCCGGTCCAATGCATACACTGTGCCAAGCTACTCAGGTATCAAAACGACTACCCCTTTTTTCTATTAAGCCAAATTCAATGTTTAACTGATGCTATTATTATTACTATTATGATTTATATACCTGGGGATCTCAGGGTGGTTCACAGAATAAAATCAAGATATAAAACCACAAAATAAATAATAAAAATAAAAACAACCACCCAATAGCCGCCGCCCCCGAAAAACCACATTTTAAAAGGGCACAGGATGTAAATCCGATCAACTATAGGTATTAACACATCTAATAGAATTACAGTAACATAGCATCCAAGAGGGTTACCTTGTCATTGGAACAGGGGGTTGTGCTGGTATTTTAATAAACTGCACTGCAGCAGAGATAGAAAGAGAGCTGGCTTTATCTTCACAGGCAATTGGACACTGAACTTGCCAGGTTACTGTTGAAATACTAAATGTGAAGAGAAAATCTGTATTACAAAACCTCAAGCAACAACACTACAATATTAGGCTACATACTGTTATAGCAGCTTTGATTTTGTCAATATCCTTACATAAGGTGACCAGTTAGATCTGCTTTAAAGTACAAAGGTCAATCTTACACTTGCATTTCACTTCAACTGACTGCAACTTCAAATGCCTACTTTCTTGTAATGATTTTGAACATTAGATGGGAGCATTGTAATCAATTAGGCTAACATTTAAAAGGTAGCAATCCTTTGCCTTCATCTAGATGAGCAGGTAGTGAATTTATTGAATTGAATAAATAACTGTAAGTTATAGTATTCCTAGTGCTCTGGTCAAAGGGCTCAAGTGTCTAGCATTGCCCCTCTTCTAGCAGAAAATGGAGATTGGTACAATACAAATCTACTTAATTTGCATAATGTATTTTTATTGACCCAAGACTCTTCTCACCCAGTGCAGAGTATAACACAATGGATAAAACCATTGTAAATTTGTGAAAGAAAAGAAAGAGCAGTTCTGCCAAACATAGCTAGTTTTCTTACATACCTGACCTGTACCCCAACTATCTCCTGCTGTGGAATCCCTTCTACTGCTCCAACATCAGCAGTGATAATTTGAATATTCAAGTGGGTAGGAATATCAAGGCAAATCCCTTTCAAATCTCCAAAACTTGCATTTGTATCTGCACCGAACGTATCTAAATCTGTTAAAGGGGGGAAACATTGTTCTGAGAAACTATTGAACAGTGTTGAACAGCTTATCTTTTTTTTTCAAGTTTATAAGGGAAAAGTGGCAATGTTGTTGTTTTCATTTTTTTAAGGGGCAGGGCTAATTGAACACAATGAGATGACCTGCTGAGTAAACACACAGAGGACAGAATAATTAATCATGCTTTCCAGAAAACAGAGCAACCCTATACTCTTAAATACATGGAGATACTATTTTCTTACATCTACATCCTGCCTGTCTTCAAGACAGCACACGCACAGTTCCTAGGCAACTACCCATCCAGGTTCTGATCAAACCCAGACCTGCTTAGATTCTGCAAGGAGGTGACCTCATGTGTCTTCAGACTTTAACCTGGGACCACATGACACCACTGCATCCGATGGCCCCCCAATCAGTATAACAATTATTCTGTAATTTTATTTGTTATAAAATATCAAAATTCAACTGCACAACTTTGAATCCAATATGGAAAAAATAGTCATGCTTTGTGGTGTTTAAAATGTTACTATCTCAAAATGTCTATACATGTGGTTATGCCATATGCTATTAATTTTTTAATAGGAATGACTTAACTAAATGAAAACTCAGCAATTGACTCAATGCTAGTGAATGTTGGTACTCACAAATAATTTCCACCCAATCATCTGGAGCGCTAGTAGAGGAGTTCCCTCTCTTTCCAACATGAGTAGCTTGCACCAACGAATTAAGTCTTTTGGTAACATTCTCCCTGCAATAATGGAAGTTGGAACATTACAATTATCCACACTTGAAAATAAATTATTCAGGGTAGCAGAAACCAATACAGCTTTGTTGATGAAAACACTGCTCTCCTTTAATGTCCTGGGATTTTTGTTTAGCCAAAGTGTGGTTTGTTTTATCGTCCAAACCAAGTCCCACAAGCTAACCATAGTCTGTTTTCTGGCAACAAACTTCAATTTGAAACCATGATTTGTTGATGGCTTATTTTAACTACACAACAGCCCTATTTAACTATGGTTTGGTTGTCCAACGCACACTAAAGGCACAAAGCAAAACCAGCAGGAAATCAAAACACACTTTAGAGAAACAAGCTGCAGCTTGGATACTCATCTCTTTGATAATTCACGGTTTGCTGAACAAACCATGGTTAAAAGAAACCATGGCTAAGTGTTATGTTCAAATGTAACCAAAGATAGAATTTCAATGTGAGATTAAAACTCCCTCATCACTTCAGACTTTCCACAAGTAGAAAAAGGGAAGAAAACACTCCATCTCACCTCAACTGATTGCAGTTGTCCTTAAGATCAACTTCTAAAATGCATCCAGAGATTGAATTTAATCCGAACAAAATTGGTGTGAGACCTGCCGATGCACACAAGCCTTTGCCATCTATGTAACAGAAGTATTTGCTTGAGAAAACCTCATATTTTTTTCAGGTTCTTGCTTACAGTTTTATGTAATATAATTTTTAAACTAAAATTACTAAGGTGCACAATAAAATAATAATGTTGAGATCTTACTGAGTTCACCTTTTTACATCCATTAGAAACAGAGATGTTTTAATTCAATCCAAGCTGAAGTGACCGAGCTGCCACAGAGCAGTTCTACACAGGACGAAGACTATAACGCTGTTTCAGGAAAGCTTTTTAAATGGCAGATCTCAGTATTTCCCTTCTGAAGCATTTCAAAGGAAAGTGGTATGATATCAGAAGCAAAAGCAGAAAAGCCAACTAAGGCTTTAGGTAGAAACAGTGTCTAATTATCTCTGTATCTGCCATAGATCAGATAAATACATATTTATAGTTAGTTTTACAGTATATTTCGAATCAACAAAACACATATCAACTCTTACACTGTTGTTATAATAATAATAAACAATTTATTTATTTATTTATTTATTTATTATTTCATTATTTATACCCCGCCCAACTGGCTGGGTTTCCCCAGCCACTCTGGGCAGCTTACCTTAACCAAACAGTATAGAAGATTGAAATTAGTGTTAGGGTGATAAACCTAATTCTGAAATGTTCATTTGTATCACGGTTCTATAACAACTCCATATCAAAATGTAGTACCAGGCTTCCAAAGTTGCAAAATGGTGACAGCATCGGAAGAATTCAGATTTGCTGCTCTAATCGGTTTGCCAATTTGATATCCTATACAGAAAGAGATGGTTTTGTGTGAAGTTTTATAGATGTTAATCATTGTTGACAAGCAATACTGTCAAATAACTGTGTTATAGTGCATTCCTAGCCATGTCTGCTCAGAAGTAAATCTTATTGAATTTAATGCTTAAACCCAGGTGAGGGGTTGGGATTGCAACCTTAAGTCTTCCTAGAGTTAACACCCAAAGCATCAGGTTTTGACATTTTCACTCCCCACATACATCATTACAAATATGTTGCATTTTCTCTGGCGAGCATATAAACACCACCAATGAGGCTTTTCACCTGGATTCCCAGACAATTCTTCTCTGCTTGTAGTGTTTACACTCACAAAGTTGACTGTGAATTTCTGTGTCAGTATTTCTGAAAAAGGAAAAGGATACACAACAAATGCTACTGAAAAGGAGGAATACCGTTTTGTTGAACCTTTAATTCAGCAATTATCATACAAATCATAACCTAAATTTTGATAGCTAATACAATACTGCATCCTTTAAAACTCACTGATATTTCTGTTTATATATAGATCATTTCAAAGCTGAATAGATCTTTTCGTGATTTCTATACACCACTGCAGAGGGCAAGATGTGCACTTTTCTGGATACACAGCATATATGATGGCTACAGGGCAACCCTTTAGTATTTGTAGCTACAGGAGAAGAACCTCAAGCTATGATACAACCAGCACAAAGGATGTCCTGCTCTTTTTTGCTTGGTTTTTCTTTCAATGGGGCATATAGCAGACATGTGGCAGAATCTTTTCTCATCAAAATCAGATAAACAAATGTCAAATCCAGTGAACTTCTTTTGTTGCACAGAGCTAGAGGTCTGTGAAAACCCTCCTGAGAGGTCTTTTGCCTCACAGCATGCATGACTGGAGTTGATGGAGGCTCCACCTACTGAAACAGACCGAGCACGAAGCCATTTCCATTCTCCTGCCTCTGAAGCAAGTGGGAGAAGTTACGCAGACCTGGATACAGCAAGTATTTGGCACGTTCAGAAAGGGTGGTGGGCTTGAGGCAACCCAAGTACTTGAACAGAGGCAGCAAAAAGAAACGTTGCTCCCCTCCTCACTCTATTTGAACCGCATTCAATATCACTAGTTCTCCTTGGGTTTAAAAACAGTATGCCATGGGGGTCAGGATTTGCTGGCCCCCTCTTACCAGCCACCGAGCTGAAAATTCTCTTTCATGTCACACTCCAATAATGTTTCAAGATTATGCCACATAAACAACAAGGATTGGGAGTGGGAGAGAAACTGAGCAAGGAATGCAAAAAAGAAATATGATGGTACCTTCCGGACATACTGCTCCAGAAACGACGGTGACTTTTATTTCTATTATTCTCTTGCCTTCCCATATGATTGTATAATCTTCTCCAAAGGTCACATTTCTGCATTCTGAACACAAAAAACAATTTGTATGAAATCCAAATTTCATTGTAATTTAAAGAAAGCTCTAGCGATCTGGTGATTTAGAGAGAGAGTTGAACGCAGACTTACCTCTGCCAGTGCAGCTACCTACATCAGTGTCTTTCCTCTCATGGGTCACCTGTGGCTTGATGCTGTCTGGCAAGAAAACAAACAGATTATTGAGTGCAACAAGTCTGAAAAACAACCTGCAACAAAGCAGATTGTAATTGCAGCAAGGGGGATCCCAGATGCAGAATAAGACATACAGATGGTTTTCTAGAGCAGTGTTTCCCAACCTTGGGCCTCCAGCTGTTTTCGGACTACAATTCCCATCATCCCTGACCACTGGTCTTGCTAGCTAAGGTTGATGGGAGTTGTAGTCCAAAAACAGCTGGAGGCCCAAGGTTGGGAAACACTGTTCTAGAGCATAACTTGCACAGGGGGAAAGATTATGATTTATTTATAGACGTATTCATATATCTCCCACTCGTAAAATATCAAGGATACTGCACTACATAAAATAATGCAAAACAATGCAAAATATGACTGGCTCATCTAAAAAAGAAAATTGAACTGAACAGGCCAGTCAGCATAAAAATGATGATGGATGCAGCTTGAATAGCAGGATTCCTGAACCTAGCAACCAGTTGGTTGGGGAGGAGGTACTTGCAGTTCTTTCTTCTTTTCAACCGATGACTTGACACTATCAGTCCCGGTAGTGCCCCTTGTTGTCAGGGCATGGTCTGAAAGCAGAGGATGCAGCAATCTTGTTGAAGCTAAGCAGGTCTTCAGGTTGTGGTCAGTACCCAGACAGGAAATTATCTAGGACCTCTAGGCACACTACCTTGAGTTCGACCTACATGTATGTATATATTGTTGGTGGATCAGTGTTTGCAAGCTCATAGTACGATTTGGGAGAAGAGCCAGGTCAAATTATACCTTGCATCATTTTACTTCATTTTACTCTTGAAGATAAAGAACAGTTTAAGCCTGGCAGCCATGCCTGAAAACAATGGTCACAGCTATTAGAAAAGAACACTTCAATCAACCTCATTCTGATGGAGCAAAGAGCAACTTATTATTTCTGATCCCAACGTACCTCCAGTACCGCTGTTTATTGCTATGTTAGGTGGTGTGCTCCCCACTCCATCACAAGCGCTGAGACATTCGGCTTCAAAATTCTGAAGGAAGGCAACAGGGGCATTTCTTGCACATTGCCCAGCTATGAATTGCTGCATCACATAGGAAGAAAAGAGCTGAACATCAGATTTGTTTTTGTGAAATTTGTTTTCTCTCCTAAACAAGCTCAAAGCCAGCAGTAGAGAACTTTTTTTCATCTTGAGGGCCACTTCCTCAGTGGACAATTTTGGGGTGGGGGCTGCATTCCAGTGGTGGGTGCAGTCAGAGGCAAAACTGAGCAGGGCTAGAAGCAAAAGCAGGAGCAGCAATGGGTTTGGCTCTGATCTTTGTACAGTAGGTCATACTGTAGTCCAGCCACACAAAAGACAGCCTCTACATCCCTTGTTTCTTCATCCAGGCAAGCAAGAGTTCAAAGATAAATTCCAGCCAGGCAAAAGCACATGAAGGGGATACACAGCAGGGGGCAGCAGGTGTTCTGGAAGGAGGGGCGTGACCGAGGGAGACTCCCAAAAGCCTGATTTCGGAGCTTGGTGGGTGCCATTTATCCCATGAGCCAGAGGTCCCTCAAACTGCCCTAAGCAAACACAAAAAGAGCCAAGGTGCGGGGGGGGGGGGTGTCACTCACTCAAACAGGCTGTCATTACCTGAGGAACTGTAAAATACCCATTCTGAACAGTCATAACTGGATCTCCTTGTCTGTAACCACTGGAAAGTTTTCCTGGGATGGTTTGTAATGGTACTTTAAATGAAGAAACTCGGGGTGAAGAACTGCAAAAAAAAGCAACCCACATTTGTATACTATTAAAGCCTTCAGTTTCTACAGAATCACAGCATTATGCTTGGTGAGTGGAGAAAGAGGACAGAGAGATTAGCTTTTCTTTCTCTCTTATAATTCTCAAACTCAGGATCCCTCAATGAAACTGATCAGAAGATTCAGGGCTGATAAAAAGAAGTATTCCTTCAGAAGTACATACTGTACTTCAGTCATCAAACACATTGCCACACGATGTTATGATAGCCTCTAGCTCAGATGGCCGAGTAGCCAGTCAGACTAGCGGCCACTGATAGATCAAAAGTAACATTCACGTAAAACAGCAGAATGCCACTCAGTATCAGCTTGAGGGGAAGAAGAACGGAAGAGGACTGCTTCCTCCATACTCTGCTTGGCTGCCATTGGAGGCAGGATGCTGGACTAGCTGCCAAGCCTTTGGTCCGATCCAACAGCCAGGCTCTTCTGATGTTTGTAGTGGTAGCAAGATCTGCTCAGCACATGAACTAAGAGGGAGCAGTGGGTAATAGCTTGAAGATCTCTGCAGCTGGTTCTCTCCCTCCTCCCAAATATGTTTTATTATCGTGTCTGTGGCAACAGGAAACAAGAGAATGTACAGCCTGTGCGAGAAAATTAAGAATAAAGCATGGGGCCGAGAAAGGGAACAGCTGGGATGGAGAACCTGGAGCTCTCCAGGTGTTCTTGGACCGACTCACATCAGCCCCAGCTTGCATGGTCAGTGCTCAGGATAATGAGTTTCTGCCCAAAAAACAACCAAAGAGCCGCAGATTCCCTACTCTGTCCTACAGCATTTCTGAAGCTTCATTGGTGGGGACCTGAGCAAAAACCAGGACAGGGAGGAAGAGCTCTGTACCAGCCTTTGTCAACCTGGGACCCTCCAAACGTTTTGGACTATGATTCCCATTAGCCTCAGCCAGCACAGCTGTGCTGGTTGCAACTGTTAGGTGCTGTAGACCAAAACACCTGAAAAGCACCAGATCGGCAAAGGCTGCCCTGAATGGCAGCAAATATATTTGATATGGCAGGCACCTACAGTAATGCTGGTTGTTTGAAACATAGCTATTTGCGATGGCATTCCCTAAGCACTGCCTTTCAGTAGTGGCTCTATTGGAAATTCTGGGTATCTGTGATATCTGTGCTTTTAGTAACTTACTGTTTTATTGCATTGATTTTATTCTATAAAGTGCCTTACTTATTTTACAATGAAAGGTGATATATAAATGTCTTAATAAACTTAAAAAAGTTTTATAAGAATGAAAGGTTCATAAAGTGCTCATTGTTTCTTTTAAAAATATTCTTGGATGATGGAATTGGTGGTGAAGAGGTAATTCCACTGCCGGAAACATACCGAAAAGAGAAAATTAACAAAACTGTGCAAGCATGAGAGGTGGAGAGAAACTGGGTCACTTGCATACACTTAGTTAGGGACTATCTCACAGGAATGCACACATATCCCAAATAAGTCTCCATACTTACACAGCCCCATGATAGAAATAACCCCGGAAAGGTGTGTTGTTAATGGAAGACTGAACACATAGGAAGGGAAACCAGTCAGGGGCGTTGTTCCCCGTCTGGACAGAGCACAGTTGGTCAAAAGGTGGACTGACATCCCCACCAAATATTCCTTTAAAACATGACCCATTGAAGAGTTGCTTCATCTCTGAGGTGCATTCCTAGAAAAAGGAAAAGGAAAAGGGGGAAAAAGGGTTCTACTTTTTGCCAAACGAAAGAGACGTGGTACAATAAAGCACAAGCTTTGGGGAGTGACTGTAGCTCAGTGGCAGAGCACGTGCCCTGCATGCAGAAAGTCCCAGATTCATCAATCCCTGGCACATCCAGTTAAAACAGGTGTGGGGAACTACACACTGAACTACAGCTCCCATCAGCCTCACCAAGAATGTTGAATGGCAGGGATGATGGGAGTCATAGCTCAGCAACATCCAGAGGTCCAAAGGTTCTCCACACCTGAGTTAAACGGATCACAGGTAGCAAGTGGGCCTAAAACCCGGAAGATCCACTCCAGTCAGAGCAGAAAATACTGGGCTAGATGGACAAAGAGGCCTGCATGAACTTATCTTACATGCACTTTTTAAGAAAGAAAAGGTAAGCAGGGCAGACACTGCAGAGGTCACCCCTGCTGCTTATCAACCCTGGGAGCCATCAGCCACATTTTTTCATATTTTTTCCTTCTTATTAAATTAGTTCAACTTCTGAAGACCAGAAGTTACAACCATTGTTGGCTTATTGTGTCATAGTGTTAAATATAAAGAACAGCACAAAGTTCTCTTGCAAATAATATTGCAGGCATTTTTGTAGATTTTCCCTAAGAATGCTTACAATGAAGAAAGTTTTCAAAATTAAATGTAGAAATAGTACCAAATCACAGCAGCAACGGATATCGCAGGCTCCTGCACTGAGATTGCAAGGACAAGATCCCAGTGGCTGAAACACTTGATTGGGGATCACTGTTGTACTATCTATTTAAAAGAGGAGAAAAATAACTTCAGCTCTGAAACTTAAGGCGCTCCCCCCCACCCCACAGCTGTTATCTAGTGGCAGCCAGTCCATCTGACTGCAGTGGAAAAAAGATGGGGAGCAGGGCCACTCCACTGGTTCTGCTGGGAAATCAACCGCATTTGAATCTTAATAATACTTTTAATTATTTGATTATTTGTACCCTGCCCACCTGACTGGGTTTCCCCAGCCTGCCTCTCCCTGAACTTTTAGATAGATACACACAGAGAGAGAGGGGGGGGGGGGCAAATATGGTGCAGGGTGGAGAGTTCTTCCATTTTGTAGGCAAAGTTGCTTCTTCTCCATATACTTATATAGGACTTTTGAAGTCTAATGGGACTGCTGTATCAAAAGGCTGAAGCCTCAGTGAAAATACACACAGAGTATCACAGAGAAGCAGAAAAGAAAACTCTAAAATATAACATAAAGCAACAGCGACTGAAATACCTTCTCCTTTTCCTGTCACATTTCCTGAGGACGTATTAGCATATATTTCAGCTTGGATCAACAGATGGGCCACCACCACCGAGTCTCGACAAGCCGAGACTTGCAAAGCTTCAACCAAGCAGAGGGCTTCTGTGCAGCAATTGGTCAGATTGGAAGTACACAGCTGCAGACTCCTGGTCAAAGATACCATCACTCTGGAAACATTCTGAAACACACAGTTTGATGGCAGACTAAAATTAACTGTACAGTTCTCATTTTAACAAGCCTTTGTGACAGGCATGTATTTTTGATGGTTTTAATTTTTTTGCATCAATTTCTTATCACCTTGTTGGTTTTAAATTGATTGTGCAATTTGTATTGCTTATAGTTCTTTATTGTTTTAATTTTTTTATTGTATATTGTAATTTTAAAAAAAATCGCAAACCACTCAGAAGACATAATTGGTGGAGAGCATGCAAGTGTAACAAACAAATAAAATAAATATTCGCTTATGTGAGAGGCAGGAGTCCTTTATGGCAGGCAGTAACAGGCTAATCCCATAGTTCAAAAATGCACAAAATTAGAGTCAATGGAGTACTTAAGAAGTATACAGTTAAAATACTGAACCACAATGGAAGGATGGCTTATGGGATTTTTCTACTAACCCCTTGATACGTTACATTCAAACTCCAGTCACCAGTTTTGTTTCTTCCAGTACAATCTGCAAGCGGCAACATTCCTGGAAGAGAGCAAAGAGCAATATGAATACTTTCAGATTTACTCTTCTCTCTCACTTAATCACTGTGAGAGATGGTAGAAGTAGGAAAGTTCATGTACTCAGTCCCAAGTGATCTTTGAGACAGCAAAATGGTCCCACAATTTCTATGGTATTTAAACACATCCAATTTGAAAAAAAGCAGCGTCAAAGGAATCTTACCTGTTTCATTGTCTGCCACAGCAATAGTGAAAACATCTGACGGACTGCTCACCAAAGAAGCAGTGACTACAGGCCCAGACATGTAGATAAAGGGAGGCTGAAAACCTACAAATATAAATCAACATTAGCACTTGTGGAATAAAAAAATGTTATCACTGCCTGTACTTTTGTGCATTTCAATCCCTCTGACCTCACTTTTTATAATCCCTGCACCCATTCCAGCATATAACTATAACCCCATGCATCAGCTGAAGGAGACTGCAGTGTACAAAAGGCTTATCCATAATAAATTTGTTAAGTCTTCCAAGCGACACGATATTTTTTGTTATTATCTAGAGACAATTTCTCCCCTTTTAGGGATTTCATTTCAGACCCCTCTAAGTAGAAAGCAACTTTGTGAGTAAGTCTAAGAAATTTTCTTGGGCTAGTTTACAGAAATACGTAACAGAACTGAGGCACCTTTTGTTTTGATGCCCTGTGGGATCCCTTTGAACTGTGGAGCACAAGGAAATGAAGCGTTGCCTGACTTGCACTGCACAAGGTCTGACATACTAGGAGGCTGGGCAGAGGGAGGGGAAGCAGTTAATAAAGAGTTTTGCAGGGTGACAAAAGAAAAATGACCACCTCAAGTGCCTTGTTTCCTAAGGCTTTGGGTGTCATTTGTTTGCTCCCCAACCCACGCGCCTTGTGAGCGGGCTCCTGTGCTTCCACAGCTGCGTGGCAGGCAGAAACAAAACAGGTGAGGCTTTTTACCCAGGTACCGCCTGCACCTGCAAGATTTCTGCCTGTCACGCATATGCTACTGCTAGAATTTCTTAGCTGCTTCATCCTGCTCAGGGCAACTTACAACCAAGCGAACAAATGCACAGGAGAAGCGCCGAAGAGCACGTTGCCCTTTCCTACCCACCCGGATTCCCATCCTGGGCTCCAGCCCCGAAAAAAGCCAGCAGCCCCCAAAGGAGCCGCCGGACGAGCATGGCGAGGCGAAGCCGCCGCTAAAGCGAGCCGCCGCCGCCGCCGCCGCCCCGGACAAGAAGCAGCCGAGCCGAGGCCTCCGCAGGCGCCATTTTGCGAACGGGTCCCTCGGTTGCTGTGGAAACGGCTGGGAGGAACCACCTCACGTTGCCCGGCTCTGAAGCGGGAGAAGACCCCTCAAAAAACTCAGGCCCAGAGTGTTTCACTACGTACATTGATTAACACAGGCTTGAGGTGGGGGAAGGCAATAAAGCAGCAAAGAGTGCAGTCTGAAGTCCCTAGTGTCAAGTCTCCTCTCCTCCACCCCTCTGCGTGAATGGTATGTTCCAATATTAAGGCCTGCCTAACAACGGGTGGAGGGACGCGGGTGGCGCTGTGGGTTAAACCACTGAGCCTAGGACTTGCCGATCAGAAGATCGGCGGTTCGAATCCCCATGACGGGGTGAGCTCCCGTTGCTCGGTCCCTGCTCCTGCCAACCTAGCAGTTCGAAAGCACGTCAAAGTGCAAGTAGATAAATAGGTACCGCTCTGGCGGGAAGGTAAACGGCGTTGCCATGCGCTGCTCTGGTTCGCCAGAAGCAGCTTAGTCATGCTGGCCACATGACCCGGAAGCTGTACGCCAGCTCCCTCGGCCAATAAAGCGAGATGAGCGCCACAACCCCAGAGTCGGCCATGACTGGACCTAATGGTCAGGGGTCCCTTTGCCTTTTAACAACGGATGGGGGAGGTTAAGTTAAATGCAATTTGCCCTCTGGGCTCTCAGAGTTGGCTTGCTTCTTGGCCTGCTGCTGTGCCTGTTCTTAAAGCAACTCCTATCAGAGTTGTAGCGGCAAAGCACCGCCCACGCCATGCTGTCAAAGTGCCTCCTGCACCACTTGAACAGTCAGAGTATCTTGGGAGCTCTAGCTAGAGTGTTGGGAACTGTAGCTCTGTGAAATCAGAGCCCCTCAAAAAACTATAGTTCACGGCTTGGAGGTTGTGCCACGGTTCCCACTTCAGAGCCCCCGTGTGGCCGCCAGCAGCCTAAGGTGCTTAAGTGGTGGGTGGCATCTATTGGAATTGGTAGCATGGAAGGCAAGAGAGACCAACAGCAGCTGGAGAGAGACCACAAGTTCTAGGAAGGTCCCCGTCCTCCTCTGAGGCGAAGGAGAAGGAAGGCTGGCTCTTCCAATTAACCACACCGGCATCTTCTTGGCCAGGGGTCAGCAAACTTTTTCAGCAGGGGGCCGGTCCACTATCCCTCAGACCTTGTGGGGGGGCGGACTATATTTTGGGGGAAAAAATATGAACGAATTCCTATGCCCCACAAATAACCCAGAGATGCATTTTAAATAAAAGGACGCATTCTACTCATGTAAAAACACGCTGATTCCCGGACTGTCTGTAGGCCGGATTTAGAAGGCGATTGGGCCGGATCCAGCCCCCAGGTCCAGCATCCTGTTCTCACAATGGCCAGCCAGATGCCTGTGGGAAACCAGCAAGCAAGATCTGAGCACAAGAACACTCTCCCCTAATAGCCTCCTTAAATTTGCCTAGTCTTCATTTAAAGCCATCTAGGTTGGTGGCCATCACTGCCTCGTGCGAGCAAATTCCGTAGTTTTACCATGCGCTGCAGTAAGAAGTACTTGCTATTATCGCTCCTAAATATTCCCACAATCTGAGGGGTGCATTCTAGCTATATACCTGGGTTGCCAGGTATTAGACTCCTTCGAACTCAGAGCCTCTGCAAGGGTGGGCCAACCAATTAAGATGGTCTGCCCCAGGAGACTGATGGATCCGAATGGATTCCTGGTGGCGCTTGAAGAGTTTTCTGTCATCTTGGCAAGCGACCATCAAAGCCCTGGTGGACTTCTGGAACAGAGAAATGACCCGGGCAGTGGACAGGATCACTTCTGAGTGTCCCCTGGTTCTCTGTGATGAAATGAGTCTGACCAAGCACAGGACAGAGCCTCTTTGAAGCCCTACTCTGTGGCAGTGTAGGGAGCAAATAAATCTTTTTTCTCTGCCTCATTTGTATCAGTGAGGAGCTGTCCAACAGAGCTGTTTCAAGTGGTCAGGGGTCTTTTACACTCTGACCCGTGTGAGGAAAGTTTAGACCACTCAATGGCCCGCTGTGAACTATTTGTTCAGCACTTCCCTGACAAAATTGTTCAGATCCATTCTGACTTGGACACTATAATTGATACAAGTCTGGTGGATGTAACTTTGGCCTTTGCTTGTCCATTGTTAATGGATACTTTTCAATTTGCGCACCCCAAGGATGTGAAGAGGATCCTTGACAATGTGAGAGCTACCACATGTGTGCTAGGTCCTTGTCCTTCCTGGCTCATCGAAATGGCCAGCAGGGGACTGGCTGAGTGGGTGAAGGCGAGCGGTCAGTGCCTCCTTACAACAAGGCACAATTCCAGCAGGCCTAAAAGAGGCAGTTTTAAGACCTCTTTTTAAAAGCCCTCCCTGGATCCCACCATATTGGATAATTATTGGCCAGTCTCTAATACCCCATTCTTGAGCAAGGTACTGGAACATGTGGAGGGTTTCTGGAGGAAAGGGGTCACCTCGATCCATTTCAATATGGTTTCAGGCCTGGTTATGGGACAAAGATGACTTTGGTCGCCTTGGTAGATGTCTTACACTGGGGACTGGACTGTGTGTGTCCCTGTTGGCTGTCCTCCTGGGCCACCTTGCTGGGATGGGACTTGGAAGAACAGTTTTACCATGGCTCCATTCCCTTCTGGTGGGCACACCCAGAAGGTAGTGCTGAGGGGCTCTTGTTTGACACCTTGACCATTGGTCTGCGGGGTCCCTCAGGGTTCTGTCCTGTCTGCCATGTTATATAACATTTACATCAAACTGCTGGGAAAGGTGGTCTGAAATTTTGGTGTTGATTTCACTAGCATGCTGATAACACCCAGTGCTTTTTCTCCTTTCCACCTAAATCTACAACAGCAGCAACAATTATTATTATTATTATTATTATTATTCCGCACTGTAGCTCCTCATTCTGTAAATGAACCTGATTACTTTCCCTGAAAAGCCGAAGAAAATGAAACCATGGATTTCTCACTTTACAGTCCTCATTTCTTACCAAGATGTGTCTGTACCTGTTCAACCATGGCACTGTGGTGACCCCATGCAATGCTTATGCCCTGTGAGTCTGTAATATGCAGGTGTTGATTTATTATCAGGACCCCAGGCACAGTACAAATTCCTCTGTAATGTCACCATGACAGCAATGATGCTACACACACAACTCCATACAACATATATTTACAAAAATACACCTCCCCCCCCCCTCACTGTTCTTTTTAAAGATAGGTCCACCTTCTCCTTTTCTGAGCAGAGGATGTCACTGAGGAACTGCCAGAAGTAGACTCAAACAAGCAATCCCCATGGCACCTTAAGCACTAACGGATTCACAGTGCAACTCCATGGGTGTCTACTTGGAATTAAGCTTTCTTTGTCCAGTGGGGCTTACTAAGCAGTCTTAGAACTTATTATGGCAAGAACTTTAATGTAGCAGAGCCCACATTGCTCCTTAGAGCCTCTTCTAAATAAGACTGCAGTCTTCCGTATACATGGAAATGGTCTAAAGACGCATGGAGCTAAAGCTAAGCAGGTCTGGGGCTGAGTTCACACTATAACTTTAAAGCTCATTTGAAACACATAATTTCCCTCAAAGAATTCTGGGCAATGTAGTTTAACTCTCACTGAGTCACAATTTGCTACAACCCTAAAGAAATTATTATTATTATTATTACCATTATCATTATTATTATTATTCTGTTTTACCTCTTAGAATATTCACTTAGACAACCTTAAAATATCAATGACTTCCCTTCCTCTCTTTCCATGCTTCATTTTGCACAACATAAATACCTGCATATTTTATATAAACTAAACTATTCAGTATTCCATTATTACATCCATCAAAACTTATTTACACTGTTGAATTTATCTTAATGCTGCTCAAGTTTTCAAATAAACACAATTTTCCTCCATATATTCAATAAACATGTTCCAGTCTTCTTGCTCTCTTATTCTATATGTTAGGTCTGCAAGCTGCACATATTCCAACAGTTTAAGTTGCCAATCTTCTTTAGTCAGGACTTCACTCGTTTTCCATTTTGGGGCTAGCAAAACACGAGCCACAGTAGTGACATACATAAATAACCTTTTCAGACGCCTGGGAATTTCCATCTGAGTTATCCCCAACAAAAAGGAGTCTGGTTTTTTTTGGGGGGGGAGAAGTACTTTTAAACATTTTTTTCAGTTCATTATGAATTATTTCCCAATACTCTTTTACCCTTTTACAGGTCCACCACTTATGACAGAACGTACCCTCAGTCTCATTACATCTCCAACACTTATCTGATTCAGTCTTATACATCTTAGCAAGTCTACTCGGATTTAGAGACCATCTGTAAATCATTTTCAGGTAATTCTCCTTCAAGGAATAACATGTTGTAAATTTCAGATCACTCTTCCAAAGTTTCCCCCAAAGATTAAAATCTATATTGTGTCCTATATCTATTGCCCTGTGTGTCACAGAAGCTTTGACAAGCTTGTCTTTTGTTTCCCACTCTAATAACAAATTGTACATTTTAGATAAAAGTTTTTCTTTATTTTGCAGGAGTTGTTTTTCAAATTGTGAGCTTTGGTCCAAAAAACAATTTTTCCTGTTATTTTAAACATTTCATATAACTGATGATATTGTAGCCAGTCTGTAACATGGCTCCTTACACTTTCCATTTATTTCAGTTTGGGTTCCCCCTCTGTAAAGTACAGTGGTACCTCAGGTTACAGACGCTTCAGGTTACATACGCTTCTGGTTACAGACTCCCTAACCCAGAAATAGTACCTCAGGTTAAAAACTTTGCTTCAGGATGAGAACAGAAATCGCGCGGCAGCGGGAGGCCCCATTAGCTAAAATGGTACCTCAGGTTAAGAACAGTTTCAGGTTAAGAACGGACCTCCAGAACGAATTAAGTTCTTACCACTGTATAGCAATTCCCTGTAAGTTGCCCACTGTCTATCCATATTAACTCTCTTTATTGTAATAGCCTCAATAGAAGATAGCCATAAAGGTGTTTTCCTTTCCAGCAGACTTTTATATTTCTCCCAAACTCTATACAAATTCTTCCTTAGAAAATGGTTTGTAAAACTTTTGTAAATTTTCGCCTTCCCATACCATAAACATGCATGCCAGCTGAATTTTAAATCATGACCTTCTAAGCCCAGGATGTCTGCATTATCCAACATAATCCATTCTTTTAACCAACACAAACCCTAAACAAATTACAGTGCCCAGAATTCTTTGAAGAAAATAATGTGCTTCAACTGTGATATAAAGCTATAGTGCTGGTTTGTCTTAAACAGTTCAGTCCCATTCAGTTTAAAAAAAAATATATTAATAACATACCTCTCGTAACTCAACAGCAGAAGCAAAACAGCCAAAATATACTTTATGCCTGCAATTGATATAGCCAACTCTAGACAGCACTGGAAAGTGTTTAATGTCTATAATATTCTTTTTAAAAGCAAGGTTGGGAAAAGAGACACTGAAGAGAAGCTTGACATAACCAGAGCTTTGTACGGAAAGGTTAAGCTTCAATTGCCTGACCTCCCTCAAAGACCGGGTGAATGTTTAGCAGCCGGTGTTGTGCATGGCTGGTGGGGATATATATCTAGCCAGCTTCAACCAGTGAACCAGGATATCCTTGTCATCCACCTCCCACTCCATCTGAGAGCAAGGTCTCTTGTGCACGTCTGCCAAGGGTCCAGTAATTCCAGAAGAGGAAAGAGAGAGAGATTTGTTTCCCAACCACTTTCAAAAGACAGAAATCAAAGAAACAGCCATGGATGCTGATCCAAGGATCTGTCTGGCGTTCCTATATAAGAACGACCCTTTCTATTCACTCTGCCTTTCAGACTTGCTGACAGCACCCCAGCAGGTTAAGAATAAGTTTCTCAAGGAGCAGAAGGACCTAACAATGGTAAGGTGACCAGTTTCATTGCCTTCCCTCACCCTCAACAGATGTTATTGTTGTTTATTAAATTTCTATATTGCCCTTCATCCAAGGATCATTAGAGTAAGGGCCAGATGGTCATCTGTTGAGCGCAGCATTCTAGTGGTGGAAGTCTCTCTGCTGTCCTTTGCCACCTGCACAAAATCATGGCAGATTTCTGAAGTGCGGGAGGATTCTTGATTGTATGACTCCTTTAAAGCTTTCTCCTCCCTTCATTGTTCGTTTCCAGACTATAAAGAAACTGGAACAGCAGAAGCTGAGCAGGCTGCGACAACTGGACGAGGAGAAAAATCAGTTCAGTCTGCTCATGAGGAAGAAACTGAGCCCCGGGGTCATCATCAGGACAGGGTCATCCATGACCATGGAAAGGGGTTCCCAGAGGACATTCTCCAGTGTCCAGTTTTCTTCTCTGGCTCCAAGCAAGAGCAGCTGGAAGAGGCATAGCAGCAAGTCACACCCCCGATCAGGCCCTGGCTTCTTTTCAGCCATTGGACGATAGGTTCCTGCAACTCACACTACAAAAGTTTTGCAATGTAAGCTTGACACCCAGGGAGAACTGGATCTTAAAAATGTAACGTTCCAGGCCAGGCATGGAGAACCTTACTGGGACTGCTGGGAATTGTAGTTCTGCAACATCTGTCCTTGCTTAACCTAACTCACATGGTTATTGTCAAGATTTAAAAGTGGCATACAATAGCAGCATGATCCCATGTATGTCTACTCAGAAGTAAGTCATGTTGCGTTCAGTGGGATTTTTTCCAAGGTAAGGGCGGAGACAAGGATCTGGCCTTCCTTGTCAGATCCAGTTCCGCAGTCCTGCAACATAAAATCAGCCCCAATTATCTGGAAGAAAGGCAGGATTCAAAAGTGATCTGAGAGTTCTGTGCAAGCCTGAATGTCTGAACTGGCTCTTCTGTGTTTTCCACCCACAGGCACCCAATCTTTATTTCCCAGGCTCTGTGCTGGTAGCGAATATATACAAATGCCTAGACAGCAAGAAGGAATGAACAAGAAGTGGAAGTTAGCTGCCTCTTAGTGGTCACATGATGCCGTCCATGAACTTTCACGGAATTATCAACAAAGAGTGTTGTTTTTAAAAAAGTGAAAGGTAACCATAGGCAGTCTCCACTCAGTCCCACTCGAGAGATGGGCTAGGCTGCAATCCTACTGCAATCCACACTTAAGCCTGGTGTAATCTCTACTGAACTCAATGGGACTTATTTTTGTAGACATGTACAAGATTGCAGTTTTATGTATAAATTTGTTCACATGCACATTTGAGGAGATATGTGAACAGAGAAGACTTCTCTAGGACTGATTAATGTAGGCTTGTAAACAGCTACTAACCCGGTTGCAAATGAGTGGTAGCAACTGCCAGCAGGTGGATCAGGCAGAATTCTATATATTGAAAGTAATTCAGTTCCCCACACCTCTTTTTAGGCAATTAATGTCATAAATTACTAACACAGACATAGGAATCTTATAAATGTCAGCTGCTGATGTCAGGATCTAGACCATGGTTGATTTTCTGAGCATGCAACTCCATTGTGCAGTGACTTCTGGTGCATTTTGGACCCAATTCAAAGCAATGGCTATTACAAGAGGCAAATCGCTTTCCTGCAAAATCGGAAAAGCAGCTAATTTTCCAAGCCAATATATCATTTGTACGTTACCCACTCATTACACAGTCTGCAGCAGCTGGACTGATTTTGGGAGGCTGCTCTGTGAACAAGTAGCCTCCAGTTTTATTTTGTTTGCATCAACTTCAAGTTAATTTCTGGATGAAATTCAGTGTGCCTGTTCTTACCTATAAAGCCCAAAGAGTTTGGGACCAGGACACTTGAAGGACTACCTCCTCCCAGATTGCCCTGCATCCAATGTCGAAGGCCCTGCTATGCACCCTCCTGCTTTCAAAACCTCAACTGGTTGGAACATGAGATGGGTCCTTTTCTACTGAGGCTTCTGACTTGTGGCTCCCTCTCCCCTCTGTATTTTTTGCTTCAGACACCTTTCAATGTAGGTTAAATTTGACTGTTTTGTCCTGCTCCTGATTCTGCTGTTCAGGTAATTGAACCATTCTTAATTTGAACTTTTAAAAATTGCAGGTTAAGTCATTTTATGAACTTCTTTGTAAGCTGCTTTGAGGGTTTTTGTAATTAAAGAAAAGTGGGACATGCATTTTTAACTAAATAAAGTAACTATGCAGTTTAGTGGGCCAGAGGACTGTGCACTTGCGCAACTCCTACCCGTTTCTTGTGTAGATATCCTGCATAGGCCCCTTCTAAATGAGCCTGATTTTATGTCTGTCCACCAATGGTGGTTCCTGTAAAGGGTCTTGCCTATAGCAAAGCTCTTCAAATAAATTATAGGCTATTACAGGGAAAACACCCGAATCCTGTGTTCTTAGAAGCAGTTTATTAAGGAAAAGTTACAAAACATTTGTAAAACAAAACAGCATTGAGATGGCAAAGATTCAGTATAATATACAGGCCTGTCAATAAATTACAGCATCTCTAGAAAGCACTGGTTCCTGATAGACCACCAAATGTAGCATAAATCTTTAAATTTGGGCTCAGGAAGCAAAGCACACACAGACAACTGTTTGTGGAAGGATGGAAGAAAGTGTGTTTTGGTTGTGCTGAAACCATGTCCAACATTCAAGGAAATAAAATTGCATGGCAGAGGCTTTCTGCCAGAAGTACAGAAAAGGAGAAAAGGTTATGCCTCAGCACACTATTCAATCTTTCCTTGCGGCTGGTCAAACATGAGACAGGATAAGCCACTCGGTACTGCAGTGTGGAAGACCAAACCTTTCCTGGTTCTCAAAGCAGAGCAAACTCAGCATGAGCAGCAGCCGCCTTTGTCAGAATTCCTTCATTCTGTTAGGAAACAGGGATAATTCACGGCATGGAAGCATGCGACTCAGTTTCATTACTGAAATTGCCAAGCAGCTGTTGGTCTGCTTTCAATGGTGGCATTTAACTGTGATAGGTTAATCTGCTTGTTCCAGCTTAATTTTTGGCTGAGCTGGCTCTGTTTAAAAGCAGATGTAGTGATCACTATTAAAAAGTGTGGTGAGGGTGGACAAATACCTAAGATGCATTGTTAACCATACTGAAAACCATAGCTCAGAGCAGTTCTAGAGTCCAAGGCTTCTGCACTCTTTAAATCGGGCAGTTCTTTCTACTAATTTGAAAGGAGCTCTACAGGACCAGCCCAGGAGCCCCAAAATTTCAGTTCCTAAGGCAAATATTAGATTTCTATTTAAATAATTGGGGCTTTCGTTTTAAAGGAAGTGTCACGGCTTAAATTGATTTGATTTGTTCCAAACGGAGCAGTTGGTCCGAGGACGCTATATTAGAGAAGCATCACTCTTGGGTTTACGCATTTCAGGCTTTACAGCTGCACTAGCTGAAGCCGTTGGTCCAAGGCCGTTACAGATTAACCATCCTGACTTTGTAATGTAGCACAAGTTTTAAGTGTCAACATGGGCCACTGAACAGACTAGTTGCATCCAACTTATGTGGCTGTTCCAAAACGTTTAGCCCCAGAGATTATCATACAGGTCCCTCTTTTCCAGTGTCCCATAACCGTCATCGGTAGCTTAACAGCTACAATATGAAATTCACATGGAAATCAACATACACCAACAATGCTGTTAGACAGCCAATTTCAATTTCTTTTTCTTAGACTTCATGACAGCTGGCAGTGAAATCTTGAATGCAGTCCTGGAATGACAAAAAATAATAATCCTGGCTGGGTTGCTAGAAGCTGCACCTGTGGATGTGTTCACACATAACATTAAGCCATTGTTTGTTTTATCTAAGATGTGTTGAACAATCCAGGATCAGTCTTGTGATCAGGCAAAGTAACAGTGGCTTGTTTCACCTGATGTTACTTTTGTTACCTAACTGCTCCCGCCTTGCTCCAGGTGCCTATGGGAAGCCCACAAGAACCCGGGTGCAACAGCACTCACCTCATTCACAGTTCCCAGGGGCCAGTGTCCAGAGGCAAACTACCTCTGACAGTGGAGGTAGAACGTGGCCATTGTGGCCAACAGCCATTGGTAGCCACATCTGCCATAATTTGTCTACTATTTTAAAGTTGTCCCAGCTGGTGGCCATCATCACTTATTGTGGGAGCAAATTCCACATGCATTGTGTGAACAGGTACTTGTTATTTGTCCTGAATCTTCAACATGTCTAGTAGGGTCATGCAGTTAAAAAGGGGAAGGGGTCAAATTCCTGTCTACAAACTACTGAAAACTATGCCCAGTTCCAGTTCCCACAAACATGATGAACACATGTCTGAAACCCTCTCTCTGCAAGAATGAGGGCCAGAAACTTTTTATTGCTTTTATGCAGAGAATGCAGAACAAATGCAGCCCTACCTGGACATGTTTTATTTTAAATACATATATATATAAATATATATCAAGGTCACTTACTCACAAGTGGTGCAAATTGGACTGAAGCTGCAGAATACTGTGTGGACAAAAGAACAACAACAGATACATTCAGACAGTCTGTAGACTAGTTAAGGAAGGCTACAGAAATCAATCAAAACCTGGTGAAACCAATCAGATAATAAGACTTACTTGACAAACACACAGAGCAGACATAACCGATTTCAATGAGATTTCTGTGGCAGAAGCAGGCAGCTCGGTAGTCAACATGAACAGGGGGTGGGAGAATTAGCTGTGATCTTTGTTCTTGGTCAGGCAGATATACCCACTGTAGTAAAAATAATAATAATAATAATAATAATAATAATAATAGCAGCAGCTTTCTAACTTCAGAGAACATGGCTAGATTAAAGTAGGGGTCAGGTGAAGGTAGATTAGGATGCATTAGAAAAGCACAGGGTGATTTGCAATGTTTGACAGGAGTTCCCAACTCCCAATTGTCACAACACAGTAATTGTATTGAACTTTATTACGGCCACTGGCCCATCACACAACAGTTTCCCATACCAACATAATGTACTTAAAACTCCAATTTTAAAACCGCCAAAACTTACAAAAAACAGACAAGAACCAAAGCAAAACAAAAACAAAAGACCAACATCATACATTACACTAAATTTGTAACATAAACATCGCCCTCTACTCATAAATTAGTAGAAGACATCAATGGTGATATCACCTAATTACATCCTAAAACATAGATCATAGTTTAGAGGGATTATCCGAGCCGCACAGGAGTCCGTTTCTCTTCTTTAGGGATAGAACGCTGATCAAGAATCTGGCAACCATGAGTGATCTTAAGGGGTCATCATCATTTAATAGATATCTCAGTTTGGCTTCATTTGTATCATCGGCAATTCCCTTTAGATATTGAGCAAGAAACTTGCTCCTGGCCGATGAGTGAAATGCACAATCAAAAGTTATGTGATGCAACGATTCCGGTGCCCCACAATTACAATCACATAAGAGCGATATCTGTCCATTGGAGAATCTATTTCTCAGCACGTTCGATGGGAAGGTGTTGAATCTTGCCTTTACAAAAGCATATCTATGAGCCGAAGAAGTTAAGGAATTCAAATAGTTTGGGAGCCTTAAGAGGGGTAATAAACCAAGGTTTAGAGGTGAGCAGGTACCATTGCCCAAGACCATTTTCTGCTGCAAGTCCATCTCCTCTAGTTTACAGGCTACTGTTCTTTTAGCTGGAACTATATCCTGCTCTAGTAATTTGGATGGGGAGATTCCCATTGCCGTAATTTTCAGTTGTAAATTTTTTACCCATGGGCTCTGGAAATCATCTCTCCACATGCATTGTATCAAGTACAAGTTTGGGAGATTGTGCCATAGAGATAACCAGTGACAAAGTATGTGCTTCCACAGAGCGTTTTCCAGGGATACAATATTAAGTTCCATGCGTAGCGCTGTATTACTTACACAGTTGGGCAGTTTCAATATCCCTCTTAAAAACTGATTTTGAATAACCTCTAGGTGGGATAAGTTGACAAAAGTCCCCCAAATTGAGATGGCATAAGCAATTGTTGGGATCACCTTGGCCTTGAAGACTTTCAACGCCGATGGGATATGAAGGGCCCCATCGGTGAAGAAAAATCGCAAGATCGCCAAGGAGATAGCTTTGGCTCTATTTGTAACATAGGCTACATGGGCCTTCCATCTAAGGTTATGTTGTAACCAAACTCCCAAGTATTGGAATCTATAGACTTGTTCGATGACTCTCCCATCAATTCTCCAATTATGGAGTTTCCGGCTCTTTGAGAAAATTAGAATTTTAGATTTCTCATAATTGATTGTAAGGGAATTTGCATTACAATATGATCCAAAAATTTTTAAGGCCCTCATAAGACCTACTCTAGAAAAAGAAAGGATGACAGCGTCATCCGCATATAGTAACAAAGGGCAGCGATAAAGTGCTAGGCGGGGTGCATGAATCCTTTCTTGAGCCTCTATTAGGGGAGTCCTCATGTCGCTTATGAACAAATTAAACAGGAATGGAGCCAATATACAACCCTGTCGGACACCTCTGTTAATGGGAATTGAATTGGTGAGGTCGCCCTCCGGGGTGAGTCTCACTCTAGCCGCTGAGTTCTCATGGAGTTTGATTATTAGCCAGAGAAGCCTTCTGTCGATGCCCCAGCGGGTGAGTTTTTCCCAGAGGATGCTCCTGGAGATACTATCGAATGCTGCCTTTAGGTCAATGAATGCCACACAGAGTTGGCCACCCTTTGGGGTGGAATATTTCCAGGCAAGATGCTGTAAAATTAGAATATGATTTATTGTTGACTGTTTTGGGCGGAATCCAGCTTGTTCGGGCCCAATTAATTTTTTCTCTTCGGCCCATTGAATAAGTCTGTTCAACAGGAAGCGGGCATATAGTTTCCCCACTATTGAGAGCAGACTGATATTTCTGTAATTCCCCGGGTCATCTGGTGAGCCCTTTTTGTGGATTGGAACGATAACAGCGTCCTTCCATACTTCCGGGATCATTCCAGAGTTGTTAACGGCATCGAAGATGGTTGCCAGGGCTTTGGCCCACCAGTCCGCGTGGTATTTTATAGCTTCTGCCGGGATCAGGTCTGGTCCAGGCGCTTTCCCTGTTTTAAGTTTAACGATCAAGTCATGGATGTCTTCCGGATCGGTGGGGGGCCAGAGGGGAAGCTGATCTTGAGATTCATCTCTTGTGTTAACAGTACAGTCAGTTGTGGCAAAGTAGTTTTTTAAGTAAGATTCCCAAACCGGGGCAGGGATAATAGTTAAAGGGTATCTTTTAGTTCTTTTATTTACCAGGAGCCAGAATTGTCTGGAGTTCCGTGATGATGAGGCTTCTATGATTGCCCGCCATTGATTCGCTTGCCATTCCTGTCTGGCTCCCTTTTGAATTTGCTTGTAGGCCAATTTTGCTTGGAAATATTCTTTTGGCAGGACCGTTGCCCCGGAGGCTTTATACTCTTTGTATATGTTACCAAGAAGTTGTCTAGCCTGTTTACAAGCACTATTGAACCACAGTGCACCTATCTTCCTTTGTGTTCGATTTATTTTATGCGTCGGGACAGAGAAAAAAGACGTTAGATCTTCCGACAGGTTCGAGAATAGTCTTAGAGTTTGATCATGATCGTAATAATCCTCGATTAAGCCTGAGTATGCTTGTTTTAGTCGTTGTTGGAAATATGCTGAGTATTTTTGGGCCTGTAGTTCGGACCATTTTATACTTTTGATTTGCAATGCTGAGTTCGTAATCAAATGTGATGGGTGTCTGTCTCCATCTGGGGTCCAGTCTATAGTCATTGTGGCGACCAACGGTAGGTGATCGCTCAGATGAATATTTTCAACTTTAAAGTGGGAAAATTTGGGGAATATGTTATGAGATACTAACATATAATCCAGGACACTGTTTGCAGAGGAGCTTATGTGTGTAAACTCACCCGGTACGTCAGGCGGGCAGTTCCCGTTTAGAATCACTAAGTTTAGACGTAGTACCAATTGGTAAAGAAGGGTTCCTGCTTCATTTACCCTTTTGTCTTTGGAAAGTCTTTGATTATGGAGGGAGAGGTCATTAATGAATTCTGGGCTTATCCACCATTTGGCTTTGATTAAGGACTCCCAGTTTGTTGCAATGCGAGCATTGAAGTCCCCTGCTATAACATTGGGTATATTGGGGTATTTGGAGTGACAGAGAGTAAGATGTTCCTCCAAGATTCCCCATTTATTGTATAAGTCTGCAATGTTGCCTCCAGGAGGAAGATAAACATTTGTTATAGCAAGTTCAAAGTTTTTCCCCGTAATCAGGGCTGTAATTGCAAAGGTGGAAGCATTTACAAGCGTGAGTTTTGCCTGTATTTTCAAGGAAATTGCTATAACTAATCCTCCACTAGGCCGGCCTCCTTTAGTAGATGGGCATGCCGGTAATGATGTAACATCGAAACCATTAATATCTACTCTCCCCTCTTCCCATGTTTCCTGCAAGAGAATTACTTGGTGTGAGTTTATTAATTTTACAAGGTCCGGGTCAGATTTTTTCCCCTTCCAGCCTGCTATGTTCCAGCTTAAAAGGGAGAACGGGAGAGGATTTGACTGAGGTTTGGGTAGTCACAATGGAGAAGGGGGGAACGCTGATCTTGGTGGGCTGTCAAATTTAAAGAAGTCAGTAATTTTCCTTTGCCTAATAGTAGGTGACTTCTCTCCTTTTGGCACAGGTGTGCTTCTTGAGCTCTGCTCGCCCGATCCTATAGGGGTAGTGTCCTGGTTTGGTCTAGTCTCCTCTCTGAAATCCCTTATTTTATCAGAGAGCTTATCACCTAGGGGAGCAGAGATTAGGTCAGTACAAGTTTTAACTATTATTGGATTTTCCTTCCGTGGGTATATCATCTTATTTATATGGCCCAAGGGGTCTTCTGTCCAGTCCATATCGGTAGCAGATTGAACTTCTAAATCATCAGCTAGGGATTCTCCGTCCGATAATGATGACTCCAGATCAGGCATTGAGGAATGTGTCGAGATTTTGTTTACATTTTGCTGTTCTTTAGCAGGTATAACCATTCCAGCAGGTGCAGGAAGAGCTGGTTCCAGATTAACTAATAGGGGTGGCGAGACGATTGTCTGTATCCTTGCCTTGGAATTTATGGACCTATTTTGAGGCTGTGGGCTAAATTTGAGAAGGTCCACTGAGCCTCCAATGGCCCTGTTGGTTTGAATTTCTTTGTTTCCTATTTTGCTTTTGGCCTGAGACATCTTCTCCCTTAATTTGTCTAATTTATTTATTATTTTTTCTTTTTCTTGTGACTGTAATTCGTCAAATGAATTCATAAGGGCGCTTTCATCAATGGATATTCTGGAACCACCCAAGTTCGTTCCTGGTTGTGGACTGCAGGCAATCTCCTCCGTTCTCTGTGGGGAAAGCAACATCTCTTTGTCTGACGATTTTGTAGAACTTGTTTCTGAATCTAATATCTCTTTCTCTTTTTCCACAAGGAGTGGTTTTACTATGCTGTCCGCAAAAACCCTTGTGGGTATGATTTTTATTTTTATAAATTTCCATTTTTGTCTTATTATTAATAAGGGTAGTCTCAGTGAACGGAAGGCTAAAATAACTTTGTAAGAGCCATTTGATTGAGTTAGCGGAAGTAAAGCATAAAGATCAATATGAACTATGCTTATTCTCAGGATTTTACTTAGGGCAATTTTGGCTCCTTCCAAGCTTGACCAGTCCCATATCTCAGACCTTATCGTTAGGCATATCTTCTTAGGTTGCAATGTTAGATTTTGCTTACACATGAGATCGTTTAGTTTGTATTTTCCCATCCCCTTTGCCCCAGAGTTTGGTGGGGCTATCACTGGAGGTCCCCTCTGGTAGTTATTTTTGAGGGCAATTTTGGCATCCATATCCATCACTTTTTCCGTTAGCTTGGAAATTGAGCACGTCAGAAAGTCTATCTTTTTAAATATACAGTCCAGTGTCCTAATGACTAGTTGTAAATGGGAGGACTCATTTCCCGGCTGGTTTTCTTTATCCAGGATCTTTTTCCCATCCACATCGGGCCCGCCCTTGATGGGAGTGCTCATTAGATTACAAGCGTGTAAGGTGGTATTTTGGGACTTGGGAATGTTATTAGCTACATCCAAGTCACTTAGTGGGAGAAATCTATTGTATGTAGTAACTGCTGCTTGAAAATTTGACTGGTCTCTTCTTTCTTTCGCTTGTAGCTTAGGGCTAGGGAGAAGCAGTAATTCCTCTGCTTCTCTGGGGCGTTTCCTCTTGCCCATAGCTACAGTGGATATGAACTAAATAATGTAAATAATATAGAAGAGAAGAAGGGGACTTCCTACCGCAGTCAGTGATTTAGCTATACAGCTGAGTATTTAACTCCAAGGATTTCTCCGCAGTTTGTTAAGGAGCTATAATAAGAGTCAAGATCCGGTAAAGGGCTCTAGTAGATCATTCCCAACTCAGCCCTCTTCACGATCAATTGTTCAAGGGAAGGGCTCTCAATTTGAGTCTTTATCCAGTCCCCCGTCCCTCCCCTATTCGGTCTCCGGGAAAAGTGCAGGCCGGCTTTACTTGGAGCAGAAGGTCTCACCGCTTTGTGAACTTCCAGGCTTTTGTTTGATTGATTTAAACTTCCGTCGCCTCTCACTTCACCCCTCTCTGTCGAAAACTTCTTCTTCACCTCTCGGAGTGTAATTTCAACACCCGAAGCCTCGCAGCCTTGCAGCTTTCCACTCTCACCGCTTTCTTTCAGCCTCGGGTGGTCGTGAGACTGTGGAGAGACCCGGCGGGCAGGGCAGCGTCAAAGCTGCTGCTGCTCTAGGCAAGTAATTAAGACCAGTTGCTGAGCTCCTTTGCCGTGGGAGTCACAGGCTTTCAAGATTAATGGTGTCGTCTATTGTTCCTTATCTGCAAGGCGCTGACTCATCCGGCAGTTTCTCTGCTCACAGCTCAGCATTCTTCTGCTCTCAAGCTCCAGGTTAAAAGAAACAGTTGTGATTAAAAAATAAAAAAATAAAGTACTTGGTCTAAAACGAGTTAAAACGAGATAAAATCAATTAAAACTCAGTTAAAATTTGTGGAGCTCTGGGGCTGACTGCCTAGCCTGCCGCCATCTTCCACAACACAGTAAGTTTTTTCCTAAACTACTGTACATTGTTAGAATCCTTGAGCATAGTAACCCAGATGTGGCTTTGACCTTGCATATCCAGGTCACTCCAGTGGGTGGTTCATGGGGTTCATTTGGCAACTGGCGCCACCCAATGAGCCACTGTTTCACACCTGGCTCTAGCTGGGAGACATTGGGGTTCCAGTATAAAAAAGATGCTGACAGCCAGGTAAATTCCACAAGCCTTAAGTCTGCCCACACCTGGATCTGAGGACTAAGAATGTCAAGGACTTGCTTCCTGGATAAAGCCAATGTCTGCTGAGCCCGTTGCTTTGTTTCCAATGGTGGTTAGTCAGTTGTCTTTCGCAGCTTGAAAGCACGGTGCATTGTCTTATGTTCACAAGCACATTGTCTCTGAACCTGGAGGCTCCATTTAATCCATGGGTACGCAAACTAAGGCCCAGAGGGCTGGATCCGGCCCAATCGCCTTCTCAATCCAGCCCGCAGATGATCCGGGAATCAGTGTGTTTTTACATGAGTAGAATGTATCCTTTTATTTAAAATGTATCTCTGCATTTTATGGGTTATTTGTGGGGCCTGCCTGGTGTTTTTACATGAGTAGAATGTGTGCTTTTATTTAAAATGCATCTCTGGGTTATTTGTGGGGCATAGGAATTTGTTCATTTATTTTTCCAAAATATAGTCCGGCCCCCCACAAGGTCTGAGGGACAGTGAACCAGCCTCCTCCTGCTGAAAACGTTTGCTGGCCCTTGATTTTATCTCATGATTGAGAGCCTCTTATACAGCTATCCTCTATGGAGCAAAGTCTACCTATCCGAAATGTTAGCACAAAATTTATTCATTTACCCTCCCTGGAAAGCTTTTAAAAAACTGTAAATCACTGCACTGAGAATCAATCCAAGGCCACAAAAGGTTTGGGCATCCCATATGTCAAGAAGAAAAGGGGCACATCACAGATCATCACACAAAATGCAGGCATGACTCTTGGCCCAACAATTTATACAAGCTTTTTCATGGAGCACTTTTGAACCAGAATAAATATAGAAAAGTGGAACTCACCAGCAAATACTGCAGCAGAGATGGCATATGGGGAACTTTCAAGTAAATGCCACCAGTAATATCGCAAGCCTGGAAAACATGGTGCTATTACTTTAAAAACAATGTAACACCAGGAGAAAGTAAGCAGCTTAGTGGTAGAACATATGCTTTGCATGCAGAAGGCCCCATGTTCAATCCTGGATTATTCAGGTAAGATTAGGAAAGACCCCGTCTGAAAGAGTTACTACCAGTAAAGCGAGGCAGACTCAGCATAGGGAATGGCCTGACTCAGCATAAGGAATCTTCATATGTGCCTGGGGCCTGTACATATCTGTTAATTCCCTTAAAAATAACAAAAAGCTCTTAGACCTCATGACTGTCACGACCTCTTCCTATTTTCTAGATATCTGGGTATTCTAAAATTTACTTCAAGGGCATGGAAGCCCCTCTCCTGCAAAATAATTCCAAGATAACAATACCTTCCATACTCAAACAATGTGCAAATAATGCAAATGGTGTACAATGACAATAGTCAGATGTGCTGCAATGACTTCCCAGATTGTGCTGTGATTTCTACTGGGGTGCTGATCAAAAGGCTTCCTAACACTATAATCTATTTGCAGGACAGACAGACAGAATTGTAGAGTTAGAAGGGACCCCGTGGGGTCACCTAGTCCAGCCCCCTGCAGTGCAGGAATCACAACTAATGCATTCTGGTAAATAAAGCACAACAACCAGCAGCTGTGCCTCCTTTGTCTGGATGACGTCTCACTCTTCTTTCCCCTCCCTGCACCACCTTTTCCAAATTTATGCAGCCAATGACAATTAGTAACATCTTACCTGCTGCAAGAGCCCTGAATCAGAATCCAAAACACAGGCATCAATCAAAATATTCTGAAAAACCAGGGGAAATGGGAGTTAGGTTTTATTGAAAATGTGAATAAAGGAAAGAGGAGTTTTGTCTTTTTATTTAAACCATTTACATACCGTGTAACTAGAAACATCTCTAGGTGGTTTACAAGGATGCAATATAAAAAGTGAAAATCAGTTCTAAAGTCAGGCTGCAATTAAAATGCTAGCTGGAATTTTTAAAAAGGCAACAGGAGGCACTGGAAGTTCAACAGGGTGGAGGTCTGACTGACCTCAACTGGAAGAGTTCCACAAAATTGCGGCCACAACTGTGAATGCAGGACTCTGGTGGATGCCACTAATAGTGACCCCCCCCTCCCTCGTGCAAAGACCTCAGTGATTGGGCAGGAAGATAAGGGATCAGGCAGCCCCAAATTATTAAGGGGCTTGCACATTAATACAAGCAGGAAAGGAGAAGTAGTAACAATAATAGTAATAGAAGTAATAATAATTTATTTATACCCCGCCCATCTGGTTGGGTTTCCCCAGCCACTCTGGGCAGCTCCCAACAGAATATTAAAGGGAAGGGCATGCAAGCTTGAGGGTTGCTGCAGCTCATTCTTGCAAGAATCCACTAAGGTTTAGCATCAGAACTGAGCTGGGTCCATGAGTTCATGGTGAAGGCAAGTGAGGATGTGGACTTTAATCTATGATGTGGTGGTCTGACTGTGTAGAAGGCAGCTTCCAATGTTCCAAAAGCCGGAGCCACAATAAACCTATTGCTCCAACAGCAGAGAACCTGTGGCCATCCACAGATGTTGCTGGACGACAACTCTGGCTGTTCCTGACTTGGCCATCTTGGTTGGGGCTGATGGGAGTCAGACCCCAACAGAATCCAAAGGGCTGCAGGGTCTCCACTCTTGTTTTTAAAGGTGCTTATCATTTGTGTGGGTGTCTGCATTTTAAACTGTCAGCCCCCCCCCAATGTCTTGAACACAACAGCAGAGTTTTAAAAATCAGGGCTGGGACGATATCCAGAGGCATAGTTAGGCTCCGTTGCACCATTGGCAAGAGCAGAGCTAGCACTCTCCCGTCCCTGGCGACCTCTGCTGAGGCACCCAGGGGAGAAGTTGCCCAGGGAGCAGGTGGACTGATGGGCAGGCTCTGAGTCGCTCCAAGCCAGAGTGGAGAGGCACAATTTTTGCACCCCCATGGGCATGCATCCTTGGTGGGGGCCAACCTGGCCAACCCCTGAGTATGCCCCCGATTTTAGCATGTTAAGAAATACTGCTGGTGTCATAATCAACTATTGGCATCACCTGTTTCTGGGCTGCAAAGATCACATTCATGAAGTTCATGTACTGCAACGCACTGTCTTCAGCAGCTTTTATGACCTGGGTGAAAAAATTGGCATTTCTTAGTCTACTATACTGACCAAGTGGAGTCTGCTGGGATTCAGTATTTGTAAGGAAATCTGAAAAGTCTTACCAAAATCCTAGACTTGATTTCCTGGCTGGCTGCATATTGAAGGAGGGGAGGGGGAAAGAGGAGAAATATACAGATATAATTGCATCTAACTCCAAAGCTTTGCTGTCAATCTGTTCACAAAATCTCTATGCAGTCTCCATAGTTTGTTTTCTTTAAGCAAAGTTAAATGTTAAATCACCTGACTATAATCATAGCTCAGTAGCAGAGCACATGCTTGGCATGCAGTTGCAGGTTCAACACCTGACATCTCCAGTTAAAAAAAAAGGGGGATCCAGGAATCCACCTTGGTAGCTCAGTTGGTAGAGCATGGGACTCTTAATCCCAGGGTTATGGGTTCGCGCCCCATGTTGGGCAAAAGATTCCTGCATTGCAAGGGGTTGGGATAGATGATCCCTGTGGTCCCTTCCAACTCTACAATTCTCTGAAGTGATGGGAAGATCCTTCCTTCTCTGACTGAGACCCTGAAGTCTGGAGGGGACCACAATGGCTCATACTGGAGCAAACTGGGCTAGATAGACAAACAGTCTGGCCTGCTGTAAGACTGCTTCCTAGATACCCCAAACATTGTTAAGGACTGGCTGGAAAACAGGATATGAAACCTTTGGTTAAAGATATTTCAGAAACTCTTGTTAATATCAACCATGGTTAACTGCAAACCATAGTTTAAAACAGGGGTTTCCCTATATTTGCCTTCCAGGTCCAGAGCTTAGTTTGGCAAGCTATACTATAGTTTTGCTGTATGTTTCAGACCTTAACCAGGGCTCAGGTATGCATGCATTAGGCCAAATTATATCTAATATCTGCACAGAAAACAACACACACATGCAAAGGTCAATTAATAAATCTTAAGAGTAGTAAGCTCATTTAATTCAGAGTAATAAAGATGAAAAAAGTCAACCCACCTTTCTTTCTCTCTTAATTTGTTCCCATTTTTATTTTAAAAACCCCAGTAACTGTTACTGAGTTAAGCATAATACTGTACCTTTTCCCTCTTTAGTCATCCTGTGAATATCTAAGACATGTAATATTCAGGAATAATTTGTTAAATACAAGAGCATCTTCATGTAACAGATGTTATAAAAGCAGAATTTCTGGGCTATGGGTACAAATACATCTGTCCTGATATGCAAGGTACCTTTTTATGCTCCCATGGGTGAATATGTATGCACTGCCAGCTCTTTTGCATCAATCAGCTCTCTCCTTACATTTTCCATTAAACATTTAGCATAACTCCTTCATCCTCCTTCCTGAACTGCGACCATGCCTAAGTATGGATAGCTTCATTTATCCCCACTTCTCTCTTGCTAGGCTTGTCTGTCTCTCCCTTCCCCCGTCCAAATGTATACTGGATGCTCCACTGTCAAGATGTATGTATACACTGGACGCTCCTTGGGGGCAGAGACCTACCGCTCTCCCCCCACCCTTTTTTTGCTTATAAAACCCTTTATAAAGTATGATGCAGAATGACAGCACAACACATGCATACAACAAATCCAGGAGTGGTTGCGTAAATTATCTCCATGCTTTGGTTTTGAAAGAACAGGAAAAACTTTAGAAGTCTGGTTTCAGAAGGATACAGCAAATTGCTTTAGCAAGAGATCCTGCCAGTAATGATTCAGTCTGCTGCCCTCTTATTTCAGCTGCCACAAAAGAGAAATCACACACACAGACACAACACACAGACAAAATGAGTACATGGTTTGGTATTTCTTGGCTTTATTGTGTTAATTGCACATTATGCTTTAACTACAGGTAGTTCTTTATGATGATAACCATTTGCTGTGGATTTCCTTCCCCCATGGAAATTAGACTTGAAAGGAGGATTCTATTGTAGCTTATAGAACAGGTTGTGTTGTGTGCCTGGTTCTGGTATGTGTGCAGTGCCAACAAGGTTCTCTAGTTTGCAAATGTGCCCACAAGCCTGAAAAGGTTGGTGCCTTCTGTTCTAGGGAATAATTCAAAGGCACATGAGACCACTCCCTTGCTGAAGCTAAGCATGTCCGGGTCTGGTGGTCAGTGCCTGGGAAAGGAGATCTAAAATGTTAGAACTAAAGAAAGAAATGTATAGTGCAGGGGTTCTCAAAGGGTGTGGCAGGGCAGAACAGCAAATGTGGCAGAAAGATTCAAGGACAATCAAAGAAACATTTAAACATTTCAGTGCAGTATAGAATAGTATCAAAACGATTTTTTATTTGCAGAATAAGGATAGGTATCTTTTTAAAATGAGAGCAAGAGCATCACGTGATACCGAGGACAATCCTGGTTGTGATCCAGAATCGCAGTTTGAACAGAGTGCTGGAAAAGACTCATTTATACTTATACCTTGGGAGTGATTTCTGTTCTCATAAAGCTGCATTGTTTTATACTTCCTGGATACACCATTTTCATACGCCATTTTGTTCTATGTCATAAATCAGGCACTGCTATGAGTTGTTTCTTTTTGTTTTCTTATTAATTAAAAAAAAAAATCTGGAAAGTGTGGCCCAAAGAAAAAAGTTTGAGAACCACTAGTATAGCCATTTAAATCACACATGGTATTTGCAGTGTAGGCATCTCTCAAGACTCAATAAGAGCAGGTGGCAATTGTCCGTGTCAACTTGGGTGGAGGGAACAGCCACAAAGGAAAAAGAGAAAGTGGATGATGCAGCATCCAAGGGGTCTGCATCCAAGCCTGTAGGCCTCCAGATGTTACGGCCTGACCACTGGCCACACTGAGTGGGGCTGATTGGAGCTGAACAACATCTGGAGACCCCCAGGTTCCCCATCCCTTACTTAAAGCAAAACTGCCTTTCATAGTAATGCATTCTAAGGGAAGTCAACCCTCTACCTGGTCATAGGGTTAAATGGTTTAGGGGAAAAGTAAATAGGAAACACAGAGACTGTGAAACAGAGCAGAGCAAACCAGCTTCTCATCTTACTGTTGGTCATAAGGTCCTTGATCTCTTCTGCAATAGTTTCATTTATTGTTGTTAACAACTCGTATTTTCCATCCTTGCTGCCAGATATATTAGATTCACCAAAGAGATCAGCTGGTGCCCAATGTTTTCCAGGGTAGAGGAAACGACTAAGAGAAATTGAAGTTGTATTAACATAATTACCATAATTAATTGCCACAATATGAAGCATCAGACAACATTCAGCATTAAAGACAAGATGAAAAGTAAAAAGAAAATGTGCATGATTTTGTTCCTACTGATTTCTATCATACACTTCAGCATATAAAATGCTTTAGAGTTCAGTTCTCATTTATCTTCACAGCAACATTGTGAGGTCGGTAAGGCCTCCTTTGCCCTTTACATGCTCACCTGGCTACAAGCCTCTAGGTGAGCAATCAGAGCTCATGCACTGCCTTGCTGGATCATTCACATGCTCACCTGGCGCAAGTCCAAATACATGAATCATCTTTCTGGATCAGACAAAAAATTCATCGTTGTCAGCACTGTTTCCAAAGAACAGCCAGTTTGATGTCTTTTGTGAGGCTCCAAAGAAGAGTAAGTCTGAGATCCAGCCATCCCACCACTGTTTAACTTCAGAATCTGATATGCTGCTATTTGAACTTCACCCACCCTAGCCTCTTCCTAGTCTAGTCTATCCACAGCTCTCTTTCCAAATGCCTGACCATGAAAAAGCTACAACCATCCAAAAAGCTACAATACCTTTCCTGTATATGACTGGCTATCACAGCCAGTTTGTTGTTGCGGTTCATAAATAAGTGCGAGTTTCCCAACACCATGGCTGCATCGAGGCATTTTGATAATGTAAGCTGTGGGTAAAAGCAGGGGAGAATTATTAAACACCACAGAGATTTAAAATGGGAAATTAAATTTGTGAACATCTCATCAAACTGTACTTATGTTGGGCCTTGACAACTGCCCAACAATGCTGACCCCTGGTGCTGGCTCTGCACTGAACACAGCACATTAGCACACTGAATTAGCACCTTATCAGTCCAGTTCTAACTACAACTGACATAGGACCACACACTTAATTGGAAGTTCTTCAGACTCACGGGAACATTTATTTAGTATCAACGCTGAAGACTTCAATCTAGATTATAATGCATCCAAATTAGTGTTGTTGTTATTGTTTTTAAAAAAGGAGAGAAAATCAATGATCCTGGCATAGGTTTCACATATAACGGGAAAGTCTTACCTCTGAACCTCCTAATGCCTGCTTTCCCCACCAAATAGGGTTAGTGTCAACAACAATGACTAAGAGGTTCAGCTCATCATCTGGAAAAAAATAATGAAATATCAGCCCCCAAAACTGTGAAAACATTAGCTGACAGTTTCCCAGCTCTGTAGGAGGATTGAAATTTACAGTCTATGTTTGTTGCTGTCTCTTAATGATCTACAGAAGGTGCAAGGAACCATTGGCCCTCCAGATGCTGTGGGCCTACAACTCCCATTATCATTATTGGCCCTGTTGGCTGAGCTTGGTCAAAACTGGAGTTCAACAACATCTGGACAACAACTCAGCTTCCGCACCCCTAATCTACAGGGAGAAGAAAGGAGATTCCAACTAAACATCAGGAAGAACTTTCTGACGGTACAACAGTGTACAACAGTGGAACAGACTCCCTCAGAAGGTGGTGGCCTCTCCTTCCTTGGAGGTTTTAAAGCAGAGAGCAGAGGGATGCTTTAGCTGAGATTCCTGCATCGCAGGGTCTTGGATTAATGACCTTCAGGGTCCCTTCCAAATCTACAATTCTATGATTCTATGAGTCTACATCCATCCACAGAGGTGCTATAATAGCAGGCCTGCTCAGTGTGGAAAGCTTCCAGTGTCTTTTTAAATAGATACAGCAGCAGCCCTTGGGAGTTACATTTCTTTCTTTCTTTCTGAATACTGTAGTGTTGATGGGAACCAAGTGTATGTAACCTTGAGCTCTATGATGAAAGAAGGGTGGGATATAATTGTAAGAAAATAAAAGAAAATCTTTGTAATAGGTCTTTGAGTTAAATACTATTATTCTCATTTTACAGATGGGAAATCTAAGCATATGTGTAGGCAGTTGGCATCTGTCTGTCTCTGGAGGCAATGGAGGGGTGCCAAGCAAACAAAATTTTACTAGCCCTAAAAGCCAAAGAAGGTTGCCAGAAAAGGAAGAGGTGTGGGGGAGGGGAGAGTGAAAGTGGAGGAGAGGAAGCTGTAATCAATTATTTTGCTCCAGTTAGCACTAATGCTGTTAACATGCAAATGAAAGCTGGTCTCTCTGTGTGTGGAGATACGTTTGTGCATTTCAGTGGGTGTTTAGTAGCCTACGTTTACACCTGAATCCCAAGGAGGGGTGGAAATTGTGCTAAGCAGTGAGTGCTCAGATCCCATTTTAAATTCAGTTTTCTTTTTTAAAAAAAGAGGGGGAGGAGTTCTGCACATATTTAAGGACCAGGAAAAACACTCAGCACATGCTCAGATGCAGCCAGACCACAGAACCTGAACTTAAAACACACACAGAGAGGAGGAACCTGACAGCCACGCGCGTGAGACTCCCTCCCTCCGGGCTAACTCAAGAGGAGCCCACGGAAGGAGCCAGAATCGCCCCGCCGAGCCTTCCCCGCCCCGTTTTTGCCTGAAATCCCGGGGCAGCAGCGGGGAGGCGCCGCGGACTCACCTCCGCTCATATCGCCCCGCAGCAGGGACAGGCAGGCGGACTTCCGTCGCTCGAGAATGAGGTCACGCGAGCTTCTGGCGCGTCATCTCGACGTCACTTTTCCCACTTTCCCTCCCGCTTCCCCGGAAGTAACTGCAGCACGGAAAGGTTTCCGGCGAGGCCAAGCGGCGCGGCGCCGAAGGTTCCGCCCAAGGGGCAGCGTGGATCGGGAGAGAGGCTGGGAAGGTTTGGGTGACATTTTCTCCTACCATGAACGAAGCAGGTAAGGCAGTGAGTGTTGCGCGCTGCGGCTGGCGAATTATTATTAATAATAATATTAATATTATTGTTATCGTTGTTTCGGTTTTCTAGAGTATGTCCCCAACTCTGTCATCAAAACAGCAACAAAAGGAGGAGATTTCCATCAGTGGCCAAATACATTTGTATTTTATATGTGTGTGTTAGGGGGAAACAGAATAATGTTCAATGGTTTACTATCAGATATAAACGCATGTTGGTGTTAGCAACAACAACCGCGCGTGAGACTGGCCACTGCTGGTACTGTAATTACCTTGTTCGTGCTTTTATTTATTTCTTTTCCTTCTGACTCTGTTGGGTTGAAATAACGACAGACAGGTAGCGAGTGTCATCTGGGAGGCATCTCTCGAGCAAGTCTCGGGGAGTCCCTTTTATTGAATATTACAGCATTGCCACACATTGCTGATTGGTTAACACAAGTACAAAGCAAAAGGTTGCATATAGGCATTAATCACCGATAGATTAAGGGCTGGGAAAGGGAGCACAGAACTAGACAGGCATGAAAACCTCCTAATTAAAATATAACTAATGATTGATAATGCAAGACTTAAACAATTACGTTCCAATAGATGTGGTCAACTATGCATTAAGGACAGGTCAGGGTACGGTGTTTCATGAACTCAATGTGAACTGAACATTCTGGGGTGGTGAGGGAATGTCTTAGTATTGGGACGGTTTGTGCAGCATTATGTGCAGGAGCAAAGCGTGAGAGCAAGACTTCCCATCAGGCCACAGTCGTGTATAGGATCATAGCATCCAGCATCCCATCATGACTCCGCTTTTATCAGTTCCACAAACACACACCTGCTTCTCGGGACAGCATCTGTTGAAGAGTATATAGACCACAAGAGTTCGCAAGTGGTTATAAGTGCGTTAACCTTTATGGTGTCACAAGGCTCCCACCTCATAAATGTTACGATTCTGCACTAAATGCAGCTTCCGGATCAAGCCCGAAGGAAGCCCCATACTGTCTTTTAACCAGATCAGCATGCTGGTCTTGCTCGCTGATCCTTTTGACTGGAGATTCTGGGGATTGAATCTGGAACCTTTTTCATAAGATGCAGGGGCTCTGCTGCATAGCTACCTTCTTGTAAAATGTTGTGTCGATTATCATAGTTATTGGATCTCTTAAAAACAGCAGCTGTGACTGTGGAGATTCCAAAGATGACAATTTAAACTACCATTGCAATGAATTTGTAATAACTGAAAGCACAGCTAGTTTGTGAAGTGTGAAAGCAGAACCTCAATGACTCTCCCCTTTTCCCATCCTGCCCCATATCTTCTTTTCAGAGCTGGTTGAAGCTTTTAAAACCAAGATTACACAGGAGCCAGATGTTGCCTCTGCTGTGGCAGCCATCAATGTCTTGTTGGAGTTCTTGAAGAGGGACAAAGGCACGTAAGGGAATCGCATTGGGTGGGCTGAGCTGTGGAGCTACCAGTTTGCACCTGGTTTTCCGGGAACTTTTGATTTATAGTAAAACCTGCTGCCTTCTTGCTGAGTTCAAGGTGCTGGTTTTGGTGTATAAAGCCTTAATACAGCTTGCGACCAGGATACCTGAATACCCCTTATATACCCAGTCAGCCATTGTGTTCTGCTGGTGAGAGCCTCTTGCAAACGCCATCTCATTCGGAGGCTTGTTCAGCACAATTTAGGAATCAGGTATTTTAGTATTGTGGTCCCTTCCCTTTGAAATTCCCTCCCTTGAATATTAGACAGGTGACCTGCTTTCGGACAGGTATAATCAAATTACTCTAATAGTGGCTGAATTTTTGAGTGCTGTCCATGTAGAAAGACTGGGCCATTATAAAGAGATTTAGTGGTTCTTAATTGATCGGTGATGTGGTAGTGTTGTATTGTATTATTTATCCAAATTGATTTCCTCTCGAGTTAAAGATCTGACTGGGACAAACCTTATTATGCTAAGCTCATATTTTGCACAATTTGTATACAGTGTCTGTTTGATAAAGTGTGGTTTGCTATGCCTAATAAAGGATATTTGATATAAGATATTAGATAGGTGCTGTCTCTGTTCAGTACCTACTGAAGACATCCTCTTTCAACAAGCTTTTTAAATGGAGTTCTTGTCCCAGTGTGCACCTGTATTGGAACTGTTTTTAATATGCTTTAAATATGTCTTTCATTCTTTATCACTTGTTATTTGCTGCTCTGGGAGGAAGGGCAGGGTATAAACTTAATAAATAAGTAGATCCTGTAAGCTGTAAGTCTGAGCACCCCTGGACAATGCCGTCATTGGGCCTTTAGTAGCTTACTCTCTCCCTCTTTCTGTCAAGGTGAGACAATTCAAGGGTTGAGAGCAAACCTCAAACATGCAATAGAAATTCTCTCTGGTGTTGACTCTTCAGTTGCTGTCTCTTCTGGGGGAGAGCTCTTCTTAAGATTCATCAGCCTCACGTCTTTGGAGAATCCAGTAAGTTTCACTTAGATTTTCATAAAGGGTGGCAAGTGTTTGGTAGTAGTCTTCTTTACACCGTTGCTGGTTTTTAGATGAAGGCAATACAGAGCAGGACCACAAGAGCTGCAATGAAACACGTTTACCTTGAGTTCTCAGGGACTGCCTCTCCCCATATGAACTGACCCAGACCCTGCAATCATCATCTGAGGCCCTTATTTCTGTGCCACCTCCACGAGAGGTCCAGAGGGCAGCAACCCAAGAACAGGCCTTTTCTGCGGTGACTCCACGTTTGTAGAATGCTCTCCCTAGGGAGGCTCACTTGGCACCTTGGTTACATATCTTTAGGAGCCAGGTGAATACTCTCCTCTTTCCCAGGCCTTTGGCTAATTGAGCAATGTTTGGCCTTTTAAACTGGCGGATATTGTTTTTGTTTGTTCCTCTGTTACGTACCGTATTTTTGTGTTTTTACATTGTAAACTGCCCTGTGATCCTTGGATGAAAGGCAGTATAGAAATTAAATAAATACATAGTTACTTCCTTACTATAACCTGGAACCAGTTTTAAATATCAGGGACCAGCACTGGAACAAATCATGTGCTGGTAACAGTGAAAGAGGACTCTGTAGCATTTGCAAAGTTTGTATATCACTCTGTGCACCTCAGAAGACTCAGAGGATGTCTTTAGCACTTTTTCTGTCTCTCTCTCTCTCTCTCTTTTTTTTTTTTTAAAGCTAAGCCAGTCTTGTAAATAAGCCTGTAGAAGTTACTAGCCTGCACCAAACAAAAAAACAGCAGAGAGCTGACGGGAGGAGAATAAACAAATCAAGTTAATAATAAATTTCTGTGCTGGTTGTAGAGGGATGATGGGCTCCTTCTTTCTTCTGCTAACTGGCTCAGTATCTTGCATGCATGCAATTCCTTATCACCTGTGGCTACCAAGCAGTTGCTTATAAACAAAGTTGTGCTAAGAATGATACCCAGGCCATACTCTAGTTTATTTAACTAGTTATTTTTTCTTTCTTTTTCCAACTGATATAACTATAGAAACAGTACAGATTACGTAATGCATATCTAGACATGTTAAACATTTCACTTTGAAATTATACAGAATAAGAAACTATATTGTTGTGCTATCATATATATAACAGTAAAGTGCTGATATGGATTATTTTTTACTGTTATGTATCTCTCAAAAAATAATCAAAGGACTCCACTGGACTATGACTGGAAGATACTCTAATTCCGTTTCTTGTGCTGCTTTTCCCAGGACTATTCCAAATGCAAAGATATCATGATTCAGCGAGGGAAGCTTTTCCTCGCTCGAACCTCTAATTCAAGGAGCAAAATTGCCGAACTTTGCCACACTTTTGTCAAAGATGGTGGGGTAAGTGAGCTTGGGTCATATTAGGGCAAAGAAATAGAGTGAAATGTCTTGTGCGTATCCCACAGATGCTCCATGTGTGTGCAGAAACTGATGCTGGGCAGAAAACATTGTATCCTATGAATCTCTGAGCTAAGCCAGGCATGGAATCATAGAATGGAAAAGACCTTGGAGGTCCTCTAGCCCTACCTCCCTCTCAGGGAAGCATCTGCAATGCAGGATGCAACTTTGCTATATACCGTATTTTTCGCTCTATAAGACGCACCAGACCATAAGTTTTTGGAGGAGGAAAACAAGAAAAAAATATTCTGAATCCCAGAAGCCAGAACAGCAAGAGGGATCACTGCACAGCGAAAGCAGCGATCCCTCTCACTGTTCTGGCTTCTGGGATAGCTGCGCAGCCTGCATTCACTCCATAAGACGCACACACATTTCCCCTTACTTTTTAGGAGGGAAAAAGTGAGTCTTATAGAGCAAAAAATACGGTAACTAGCCAGACTCACTAACCATCCAGCCTCTGCTTTAAAACCTCCAACGAAGGAGAGAGTCCACCACCTCCTGAGGTTGTCTGTTCCACCGTCAAACAGCTCTTAATGTCAGAAAGTTATTGCATTGCAGGGGTTGGACTAGATGATCTTTGGGGTCCCTTCCAACTCTACGATAATATGATTCTGTGACAGTGGCTATTGACAGGGTTGGTGCCAGAGGCTGGGCATTTGCCAGGGCCCCAAGGCCAGAAGAGGGTCCACTGCCCTAGCATAAGCTGTTCTGTCACAGAGCCCATTCCCAAGTTTTGCATCTACGGCTGACGGCCGTCTGTCCTGGATGCTTTAGTTGAGATTCCTGCTTTCAGGGGGTTGGACTAGATGACCCTCGGGATCCCTTCCAACCTCATGGGTGTTAATATAGCCTGGACACAATCTCGAGTGGATTTCCGTGGCACGCAATAAACTGAAGAATCCTGTGCCTTGCCTCCGCAGAGAATCTTAACTCACGCTTACTCCAAAGTGGTCCTGCGAGTGTTAGAAGCCGCCGTGGAAGCAAAGAAACGTTTCAGTGTCTACATCACTGAATCGCAGCCTGATCAAGCAGGGCAAGTAGACGGGACTTCTCTTTTCTTTATGTTAGGGGCACAAGGCTCTGTGCAAACAGAGGAAGCCATTTGCTGTCTGTCTTTATCTGAAAAGGTTTACCTCCTTACGAATTTAGGGGGCAGTCTTCTGCACACTGAACTTGGAAGTAAGTCCCATTGAACACGGTGGGACATATTTCTGAACAAGCGCACGGCAGATCAGTCTGCAAATTCAGCAGCTGGTAAATCACTTTGATTTAAGAGCGGCCCAAGAATCAGTAGGTTTTGGCGAATGGATTTGCCAACTTTTTTTAGGTTGGGCTTTTGCCACATGTCCCATGTTTTAAATTCCTGTTTCCTCCCAGGAAATCAGAATAGTATACAAGGTTTTATTTCCTCCACTCCCCAGAATTTTCTGCCCACAGCCACCATGTGAGGTAAGGTAGGCTGAGAGATGGTGATTGGGTCGAAGACCTCACAGTGAGCCACATGGTGAGTGGAGATTTGAACCCGGGCCTCTGTGATTACAGTCCAACACTCTACCGTAGTCTTCCCCAACGTGGTGCCCTCCAGGTGTTGGACTAAACTGATCATTCCTAGCAATTGGAGGCTGATGGAAGTTGGAGTCCTACAACATCTAGGAGAACCACCTTGGGAAAGCCTGCTCTAACCACTACACAGCACTGCCTCTCTTCCCCTTAGTGTTCTGCATGAACCAGAGGAGTGTGTGGAGAAGAGCAACCTTGCTTCATGCCAGGCTACAGTGAAGGGAAGAACTAGTGGTAAAGCAGCCAGAGGGCTTGAGGGAAGAGTCTGTTTCACTTTGTGGAAAGGTTTCTCTGCAAATCTCAAAAGACTTGTGGAAGGAGATGTCACCATTGGTGACCAGGGAATCAATTTGTGGAGCTCCATAGTTTTCTTAATCTCCAGTGGCACAATGTGAAGCATGTCACTTAGAAATACAGTGGTACCTCGGGTTACATACGCTTCAGGTTACAGACTCCACTGACCCAGAAAAAGTGCTTCAGGTTAAGAACTTTGCTTCAGGATGAGAACAGAAATCGTGCTCTGGCAGTGCGGCGGCAGCAGGAGGCCCCATTAGCTAAAGTGGTGCTTCAGGTTAAGAACAGTTTCAGGTTAAGTATGGACCTCTGGAACGAATTAAGTACTTAACCCAAGGTACCACTATAAATCCCTCAGAGTTCATTGGGACCTGCTCTCTGTTAAATTTGTTTAGACCTGATTTATTGAAACAACATCCTCAGTGCAAAAGGAGGGGTAGGAGTTGCTGATGATGAGAAGAAAAAACAATTCTATACCAGGAGCTAATTTGATTATATATATATATATATATATATATATATATATATATATATATATTCTGTTAATTTTTAGAACACTGTTTTGAACAAAAAACTATTAATTTTAAAAACCTATGAACAATTACACAGGCAGAAGATGGCAAAGGCACTCAGTAACCTTGGCATTCCTGTGACCATCATCCTGGATGCTGCCGTTGGGTAAGTCTGTGTGGCTGGTGCTGCAGCTGGGCTTTGGAAAGGCAGTTGGACATAGTGACCTGCTGTGAGGGCTGCAGAGGAAGAGAACCTGCTGCATCCTGGTGTTTAAAGGCCTGGTTCTTGCACTAGTAAGCCAAGGTTGTTGGCCATAGCGCAGTGCGAGAGCGTTTGCCTTGGGTGCAGAAGGTCCAAGGTTCAGTCCCCTGAGATTCCAGGTGGGGGTTGGAGAGAGCCCTGCCTGAAACCCTGGAGAGCTGCTGCCAGTCTGTGTAGACAGTACTGGGCTAGATGGACCACTGATGGGACTCCGTATATGGCAGCTTCCTGTGTCCCCCTCCTTTCTCTTTGGCTGTTTCACGGCTAGTCTTGTGTTTCTCTCCCAAGTGTAAAACAAGTGGCAAGGGGAGGATAATAATAATAATAATAATAATAATAATAATAATAATAATAATAATAATAATAAATTTTATTTATATCCCGCCCTCCCCAGCCGAAGCTGGGCTCAGGGCGGCTAACAACAATAAAATAGTACAACATACCAAAATCATTCATTATAAAATTAACTCAAATCAAACTAATGGCAGCCACTGGGCTAGAGCTTTGCGAAGATTGCCAAAGGAGGGGGTCAGACTGTGCCTTGGCCAAAGGCCTGGTGGAACATCTCTGTCTTGCAGGCCCTGCGGAAAGATGTCAAGTCCCACAGGGCCCTAGTCTCTTGTGACAGAGCGTTCCACCAGATCGGAGCCACAGCCGAAAAAGCCCTGGCTCTAGTTGAGGCCAGCCTAACCTCTCTGTGGCCTGGGACCTTCAAGATTTTTTTATTTGACGACCGTAAGTTCCTCTGTGGAACATACCAGGAGAGGCGGTCTCGTAGGTACGAGGGTCCTGGGCTGTATAGGGCTTTAAAGGTTAAAACCAGCACCTTAAACCTGACCCTGTACTCCATCGGGAGCCAGTGCAGCTAGTATAGCACCGGGTGAATGTGATCTCGCAGCGAGGACCCGGTAAGGTATAGCTGAAAGCGTAACAGGAGTGGCTCTGTGCATCACAGTGGCCCCACCCCAAATAATTCCTTGGATGGAACAGGAATTGAGTTGTTTTTATTCCTTCTGAACAGCTACATCATGGAGAAAGTGGACCTGGTGATAGTTGGCGCTGAAGGAGTGGTAGAAAATGGAGGAATTATTAACAAGGTAAAGTGCGCGTCTGCCCAGGTTTTTCGTGGCTCCCTAAACACATTTTGGCAAATAGTTGTTTTTCCAGAGCTGTCCTGCTAGATCCGAACAAAAGTCCCGTCTTCTCCAACGTCCTGCTTTCTTCCATTGGTTAGCCAAATTATTTAAGGAAGAAGCTCAGGAACAGCAGAAGAAAGTGCTTGTCATTCCTTAGTTTTTTCCCTCCAACACACACCAAAAAGATTTTAAAAATCCTAGTCAGCTTTCCTTTGTAAAAACTTGTTTGATTCCATCCCCTCTCTTTCTTCCCAACTGTCCCAAATAAATGTTAGAATTCTGCAGCCTGTATATATTGTTCAAAATAAATAAGCAGCATTGCCTATTTACTTATATGGGGCATAATTGTACATAATATATTCTAATTTTGCTAGTCAAGGGGAGCGACATAAAACTACATAGAGCAGAAGTGTTGATCAGTGGAAAACTTGTTTAGCTGCTCCTCTGTCATCTGAGCAGAAACCATGTATGTTCCTTCTGAGTGGAAACTGCGTTCTTTACAACCATAAGGGCCAGAAAATGTTTTTTTAAAATAAAATAGAATAGATAGCTAGAATGTGGACCCACACACCCATGTACATCTGAATGTTCTGGCTTCTGTGGAATCCTATCATACATGCATAGCATAAGCCTTGCTTATATGTGAACATACCCTTTTTCTCACAGGTTTTGAGACCTGAATCAAGGGAGTTGGTTATTTTTCTTGCAGGTATAATACAGGATACAGTTAAGTGCTTTGAAGTTCCACTGATTTTCAGTGAGAGAGGGAAACATGTACTTTATATAGCACAAACCTAGGCATGTCAACTTAGGAGGAAATCCCTTTATTTCACAGTAGCTTAGTAGGTATAAAATTGTAGCTTAGTTACGTGGGAACCTGATTAAACTCAATGGGGTTTTCTTCTGAGTAGACATGTATATAGGACTGCACTGTAAATCTCTCCAACAAGTCTTCACTGAGCTCAGCTTTGACAGAATCTTACCCTTGGGGTTTCTTTTGTATCATAAAGCAAGGGGTGTTTGGTTCCTCATCATAACCTGAGAACATTTCTCTCTCTCCCCCCATGGCCTTTTCAGATTGGCACAAATCAAATGGCTGTGTGCGCCAAAGCTCAGAACAAGCCCTTCTACGTGGTGGCAGAGAGCTTCAAGTTTGTGAGACTCTTCCCTCTGAACCAACAGGATGTCCCAGATAAATTTAAGGTAAAGGAAAACTAACTTTGCTTCCTGGTTATCTGCGTTCAAAACTCTGTAGCCTGCAATGGGGTAGAAACCTCTGAGGAATTTAATGTCCGATCTTGGAAGTAAACCAGTATAAGGGGCAGCCACCCAGGGATTTGGGGCACTGAGGTGCATTTGTCGCCTTCATTATCAACTTCCAGAATGAATTTGAAAACATTAATGTTTACTCAGGCATTAGGGACTGAAGAGTCCTGTTCCTGGCAACCCTGTAGTGTCAGATGAAGTGCTGTTTTTAATGGTCACTGCTTTTAGATGTTTTTAATTGTAATAGTTTTTCTAATGTTTTAGCTGTTTTGTTTTTGAACTGTGGGTGGGTGTGCCACCCTGGACTAATTCAGGAGGAAGGGCAGATGTGCATTCAATGGAGAAATAAATGGTGGGTGGGAGACACCCAGTTCTTGTCTCTCCATAGCATCTGAATTGGGTGAAGCTGTGCAAGACTTGTCTATTTTGGGCAGTTTTTTTGAGGAGCCACTGATTTCAGCCACTATTAATAATTTTAATTCAGTGATTGATGTTTCTAATAGATTTATCTGTTTTATATCTCTTTATGTTTGCTTTGTTGTAAACTACCCTGTAACTTGTGGAAAGGGCAATATATAAGTTGTCAACTAAGCAAAACCCCACCTTTTCTTATAACCAATACTGTAGCTCGAGCCGAGGAGAGTTCTTTCAGCTATTTATTTCAAGCACTTTTCCCCACATTCTTCAGCCAAAATAGGCTCCCAGAGTAGCATACAAATGCTTACCAGTAAGACAGCCCCTGCCCTCATGCTTACAATCTAAAAGAATGGCATAAAAGGAAAAGGGTTTGTGGGAAGCAGAAGGAAATCAAGCTCAGGCATTAGATCTTAGTTACCAAGTTCCTCAGGTCGCAATTCAGCAAGGGACAGAGCTGGATCCAAGCACAGGGAAAGGGCTGCTTCATCCTCTTCCACTCGTGGTGTCGACAGCAGTGAGCTAGATGGGTCTGACTTGGTGTAAGGTAGCATGCCATCGTCAGCCTGCATTCAGACTATGCAGCCTGGGAATATGTGTGTTGAATGTTACACATGTACAGAATACTGTAACAGGACCCAAACCAACGGGCTCAAATGGGAAGGAAAAGGATTTAGGAAAAATGTCAGGAGGACCCTCTTGATGGACCACTCTGTTAGACAGTGGAACAGGCTGCCTCAGTCTGAATCAGACTATTGTTATTATTAATAATAATAATAATAATTTTTATTTATACCCCGCCCTCCCCAGCCAAGGCCAGGCTCAGGGCGGCTAACAAGCAATAAGAAAAACAAGCTGAATGAATACAACTTAAAAACAAGATTAAAATACAACATTAAAATATTGAAACATTAAAATATTAAAATGCAGCCTCATCACAGGAGAAAGGAAAAAGAAAAAAGAAAGAGGGGGTGGGAATCAAATCAAATACTAATCCTTCTGTCTTAGTATTGTCTGCAAAACTGTGATCCAGCGTTGCAGGCAGGCAACACTCTCAGCCAGGAAATGAACCTGGGACCTTCTGCACGCGAAGCCAACACTCTGCCCCCAAGCTGCCTCCCTTCCCTGCAAGGTGCGGCACTCTTGTTCATTAGAGCTTTTAAAGCAGGTGCTGGGTGCCTGCCTATTAGCCAGCTTTTCTGAATGGGCAGGTGATTAGACCAGATTACCTTTAGGTGCCTCTCAGCTCTGTGATCCTGTCATGCTGCCAAACTTGGGTGAAAAAAGTGTCCTTTCATAGAAAATGATAACTCACCACTTTTTATTTCTTCCCCAGTACAAAGCTGACACGCTGAATCAGCGTAAGGCACTTACAGAAGAGCATCCCTGGATTGATTATACCTCCCCATCTTTGATCACTCTGCTCTTTACAGACCTTGGGGTCCTGACCCCCTCTGCTGTTAGCGATGAACTGATTAAACTCTACTTGTAAAATTGTCCACATCTGGCGTGCCTAAGGGTGATTATGTTTCTCTACCAGCCTGTTAAAAAGGCAAACCCTGTAAGTAAGAAGATTGCTGGTGATGAATCATTGGATGGCTCAATTTGAAGAACCAAGTCTCTTAAACGGGTTGCATGCAGAGCCCACAATGCAGCTTGGAAAGTTAAATTGTCAGGAACAAATTCACAGACGGTTCAGATATGTTAGATTTTATTTGTAATTCAGTTTATTACCGACCCTTCACCATAGGTCTTCTGTTCTGGACCATTATTGAGGATTACACACACATGAAGGTGGTGGGTGGATGGAAGGACCCTGAGTGGGAGGTAGGGAAGACCACCCAGGGGGAGAGGCTGGGAGAAGAAAGGAAAGCTGAGTGGGTCCACCACTTTCTGTGTGAGACAAAACGCTAAGAGCTGCCTTTAAGAGAGGAATTCGTATTTTCTTTTTCTTTCTCTGTTTTTATTTAGATTAGTTTCTTTTATCTTACTGTATTATGACAAAGCTTTAATAAAATACTATTTTTTTAAAAAAATACTAAAATTAAATATATTTTAAAAAATATATCTTTTAAGAAGGCAGGCTTAAGATGATGGAGAACAGTTGGTGGCTGATGATTCGAACCTCAATTCTCTTAGATAAGAGAAGCCAGACTTTTCAGAAGGAATGACACAAAATGTTTAAAGCAGACAGCTAGGGAGTGATTACTTACAGTCAGTCCCTCAGGCCAAGTAGGCGTGGGAGGCAGAATCCTGCTCCCTTCTTCCTACAAGGAGCTCAGAGTTGGATACATGATCTCCCCTTGTTAGCCTCATCAGAGTCCAACAAAGTAGGTTAGGTTGCAACACCGCCCAGAAACCTCCGGGTATAGGGTGGTATATAAATTCAATAGATAAATAAAAATAAATAAACACAGCAACTAGGGATGCGGGTGGCGCTGTGGGTTAAACCACTGAGCCTAGGACCTGCTGATCAGAAGGTCGGCGGTTCAGATCCCCGCGGCGGGGTGAGCTCCCGTTGCTCGGTCCCAGCTCCTGCCAACCTAGCAGTTTGAAAGCACGTCAAAGTGCAAGTAGATAAATAGGTACCACTCTGACGGGAAGGTAAACGGCGTTTCCGTGCGCTGCTCTGGTTCACCAGAAGCGGCTTAGTCATGCTGGCCACATGACCCGGAAGCTGTCTGCGGACAAACGCCGGCTCCCTCGGCCTGTAAAGCGAGATGAGCGCCGCAACCCCAGAGTCGGTCACGGCTGGACCTAATGGTCAGGGGTACCTTTACCTTTACTAAACACAGCAACTTGGGACAAGGTTACCCAGCAAGAATGTGCCACTGGCTTTGTAGAATGCAACTTATTGCGAGACATGGGTGGGAGGAAAAATCTGGGAACCTTTGCAACATGATGCTTAAAATCTTAACAGCAAAGTGGTCCTTACTCGTAGCTTCCTGGCAAAGCCCACACTTTCCCAAGCTCAAAATCCTTGGCACTTCCTGTTAAAAGAATCTCCTTTAGCAGGTCATCAACAGTCTGGCTCAGCAGGCGGTGGCTTCAAGTTGTCCTGACTGAAAGCTGTGCTGGCTGGGGCTCATGAGAGCTGAAGCCCAAATCATCTGCACGGCTCCAGGTTGAACAAGGCTGCTGTAACATAAGGCCCCAACAGCAACAATATCAAGAGTGAAATGGCACTCGGTATGTGTATATAAAGTTTTATTTGTATCAAAAAGGAGAGCTCGACATTTCACCCTTCAGTCTGAGCCTCCTGCCTGGGCCTCCTTCACGCCGTGCAGCAGCTTCTTCTCAAACTCCTCCTCACTGATTTTGCCCTTCTTGAGCCTTTTCAAGAGCCGGGTGTCCTGCAGGAGCTCCTCCATATCCTCGTCCTCCACATCAGAACCCTGCAAGGAAAAGGGGGAGAAGACCAGATCTTAGCAGGGCACAGAAATACTTGGGCAGCAACTGCCGGCATCATAATGACGTTATACAAATCTATGGTGCAGCTGCATTTGGAGGGCTGTGCACTGTCCTGGTCGCTTCACCTCAAAAAGGGTATTGTAGAAGTGGGTGGCGCTGTGGGTTAAACCACAGAGTCTAGGACTTGCTGATAAGAAGGTCGGCGGTTTGAATCCCTGTGATGGGGTGAGCTCCCGTTGCTCGGTCCCTGCTCCTGCCAACCTAGCAGTTCGAAAGCACGTCAAAGTGCAAGTAGATAAATAAGTACCACTCCGGCGGGAAGGTAAGTGGCGTTTCCGTGTGCTGCTCTGGTTCGCCAGTAGTGGCTTAGTCATGCTGGCCACATGACCCGGAAGCTGGACGCCGGCTCCCTCGGCCAGTAAAGCGAGATGAGTGCCGCAACCCCAGAGTCGGCCACGACTGGATCTAATGGTCAGGGGTCCCTTTACCTTTACCTTTTAGAGCTGGGGAAAGTTCAGAAAAGGGCCACCAAATGGCCGAGGGGGTGGAGCAACTCCCCTATTAGGAAAGGTTGCAGCGTTTGGGACTCTTTAGTTTGGAGAAAAGGCAAGAAAGAGGCAACATGACAGAAGTTTATAAAACTATGCAGGGCATTGAGAAAGCGGGTAGTGGAATTCCCCTCTCTCCTAACACTGGAACTCATGGACACCCAGGGGAAGCTGAACGTTGGAAGATTTTGGATGGATAAAAGAAAGTGCTTCATGCAGCACAGTCAGTTATGGAACCCTTAGATGATTTTAAAATAGGATTAGACAAATTCATGAAGAAGAAGAGGGAACCTAGCCATGGTGGCTTGGCTCTGCCTCCAAAGTTGGGAGGCAGCAATGCTTCTGAATACCAATTGCTGGAAGCCGCAGGAGAGAAGAGCTCTTATGCTCTGGTCCTGCTTGAAGGTTTCCCAAAAGAAGCATCTGGTTGGCCTCTGTGAGAAGAGGCTGCTGGACTAGGTGGCCACTGGGCTGATCCAGGAGGCTCTCCTGATGTTCTTATGACAGACACATAGTTCCAGCTTCCCCAAACAACTGCATCAAGCCCTCTGCTGCTCCTAGTATTTATTTATCCACCCCACCACCCTTTTCAGTCAAGACTGGCTCTCAAAAAAGCAGCTTGCAATTAAAATCCGCAAGAAAAGATCCAACATGCTAGGTAGAAGTGGAGGTGTTGAACTGTAGTTAAGTCAATTAAACTCTACCCAGACCCACTGAAATTAATGACTATTCTCAATAGGTCTACTAGCCCTAGATGCAATCAAAAATAAAATAAACATGGTAGAACACTCCCCTCACCTCCTCTCTTTTCCTTTTGGCTGTCATTTTCTTCTTCTTCTCTTTCTTTGATTTCTGCTTGGACCAGGCTTTGTTGCGGCTAAATTTTCTCTGCCCACCATGCTCCTGCCACTCCTTCCTTCGCTGCTCCAACAGCTTTTGCCTCTGTTTTTCTCTGTTCTTGTCCTTGAAGGCAATCGTGTCCGTGTCAATATCAACAGGCGTGAAGTCCGAAAAGCACTTGCCTTTCAGCTCCGGCATCCGTGGCATCTTCAGCAAACCAAAACCGCGGGCCAGGCTACTAAAGTCCAAGTCTGTTGAGGGGGGGGCGGGGGAGAAGAGAGAGAGAAAAGTGTATGGATGGATCAAGCCACATACAGAAACCATGTGACAAAGCAGGGACTACACAAGCCAGCTGGGATGTCACAATAAAACGGACCATCACGCCTTTGGGGGCCAGTGAGCACATTTGGAATTTAGAGAAAGTACCATGGGCACCAGTCACAAAATGGCTGGTGCTGGGTATGCGGCATTACATGAAATGGCTGTTGCATCTAAAAGGGGAGAAAGAGAGGCAGACTCACAAAAATGGTTCAAGCATGCCCCACTCGTGCCCCAATGGAGAAAGCACCTGCATCAGCCACCTCCATGCTTGCTCACAGAGTATCTCCTTGCACCCACCCTCTGTGGAGAATGGAAGGGAGAGTGCTCAATTTGGGAGATGCTCAGCCACTGCAAACAAGAAAATTAGCAGGAAAAAAAGTCTTGTGGGTTGTGAATTTTTGAAGGGATAATTCATAGGAGGTGCCATAGACAGGTTGGCTTTTGGCACCCATGGGTGCCATGCTGACAGCGCATGGGATAAACCATGGTTCACTGTGGTTGGGAGGACCATCAGCAAGCCCTGGCTGTGAAGAGATCAGAAACTTCCATTTCTGACGAACTCCAGATTAGCGTTAACATCAGAACCATACCTTGCGGTTTCATCTTAACTTACTGTGGGGCCTGCAGTGTGCCTGAGCCACTTATCTCTCCTGGGAGTGACACAGTGGCTCTGACGCCTGCAGGCTCTGCACTGCCAAAACGGCAGCATGAGGTTTGCTTCTGCCCGCCGCCTCTCCCTCGGTCACGCTACAGCTGAAGGGGAGGTGGGGGCAAGGCTCAGCACAGCACACTCTGCCCCGGCTTGATAAACAAGCTGACTTCACAACACATGATTTGAAGTTGGCTTGTTTCTACAAACCATAATTAAAATCAACCAGTTTGCTCGGTTTGCATGAAATGACAAGCTGTGATTAATCAAAGCCAAAAGCTTAGGCTTTAGACTTCTTCCTCATGGCCTTGGCGGAGAAGGAAAGGAGAAGGCAAAGCATGTGAGAAGCTACGTCTCTAGCCAGAGACAGAGGTCAAGAAGGGGCAGCGCAGCTTAGGGGTAGAGCATTCGCTTTCAATACAGAAGGTTCCGGGTTCAATCTAGGATGAGGAGCAAGACAAATTTAATAAATAAATTATAAATCTCTAGGTAAAGGCTAGTAATGTCCCCTGTCTGAAACTTTAAGAAAGCCACTGCCAGGAAGCACTGTCTACACTGAACTAGATGGACCAATGATTCAGTAAAAAGCAGCATATGCCAGCAGGGGCCCTTCCAGATGTTTTCGACTAGAACTCCCTGATGCCTGGGCTGATGATGGGAAGTTGTGGAAGGTACCAGGTTGGTGACGGCTGCCATAGAGCATTCCTGAATCAAAATGGCCAGCAAAAATACACACACACACACACACACACACACACACACACCCCTAGTGCAAATTACCTTTCATCCTGAAGATCAGGTTGCACTCGTGTTTGGCATAAGCCTGCACGTAAGATACAAAGGCCTTCATCCCCTTCTCATAGAAAGCTCTGTCAGCCAGACTGAGAGACTTCAGCTTCGGCAGGACATCTGCCACGTTGTTCTGCAGTTTCATTTCCTGCATGGGACACTGTCAAGAGGAGTCCAGTTTCAAATTATCTGAAACAAGACACTGGAAGTGCACCCCTTAATTCAGCTACTTTTAAATATGACATGCCATGTGAAGAATTTTGCAAGTCAGAAGACCTTTTTTTGCACATCATCTTTGCCAAAAAAAAGCTTGCCAAAGATTTGTGCAGAAGGGAGAATTTTTGAAGGTGCATTTTCCCCCACTAGGAGTATTGCATAAGCAGGAAAAGTCACACCTGTCAATAATTACTTATTTATTAATTTCATTTAGTCTCCCATAGAGCATTCCAAAGCAGTAAGACAACAATTTCACATCCAATAGAGAGGCAGACTAGGATACAAATCTCCACATAAAAGACCCATTGGAAAAGGAAGTCCAATAGGCACCGAGGGGACGTAGAAGGCACCTGTTTCTGACACATTCTGAAAAGCAGGTGCCACCACACTAAAGGCTTCATCCCCACACTGTACAGAACAGATCTAGTAAGACAGAACTGGAGGAAGCCCTCACCTGCAGAGCACAGTGCACGGTTACATCCACAAGGAGTGAGACAATCTTTTAGGTCTCCTGGTCCCTAAAAGATGTAGAGGACTTTGTAGAACAGTCAATATTCCTTCCCCATCACAGATTATTCAGGAACTGCATTCTCAGTGGAACCTGGAAGCATTCTCCCTTTCCATTTTTGAAAACAGAGAAGCCCACGCACCTTTTGGTTAATGGCTAGAAAACTGATGTAGGCTTCTTCCATGGGAAGCAAGAAGACAAGTGCGCTGCCCAAGTGACCGATGCGCGCAGTGCGGCCACAGCGATGAACGAAGGCACTGGAACAGCGGGGGAAAGTTGTTCAACACAAGGAAAAGGCACACCTCCTTGGAGGCCAGCACAGGCCCCCACATTTGTATGCTATCACTGTTGAGCTCAGCAAACCCTTTACTTCCCACTTTTTTGCAGCCATAAACCAGAGTGGCCATTAAAGATTGGTGGCATTCTTAAAGAGAAGGGAAGAAACACTCAGTACCTTGCATTGCTTGGAGGGTCACACTGCAAAACCCAGTTCACCTCTGGAATGTCTATGCCTCGGGCCATCACATCGGTGCAAACCAGAATGCCACTAAGAAATCATGGGGAAATGCAAAGTTTTAGGAGGGGACGGAAATAAAGCTGAAATAACCTAGTGATTCTCCCAACTTAATTGGCTCCCATATGCAGAACGTTGGTCCTGCAACAAAAAGGTGCAGCGTGGAGCAGCGCTGATCAGGAATCCAGCCACTCTATTTCCCCTTCCCACCTAAAAAAAATCTATCAACATTCTGTAGCCACAGAGCATGCTCAGTCCTCACTGGGGTGTTTTTGAGCCCTGCCTGCCTGCCCAGCCGCCACTTTTAGGGTTTGTTTTCTAAAGATGCATAGGACTTCTGCAAACCTTTGAGTTCTGCCAAGTCTGCTGATATCTCCCTGTTGTACATGGATGGTGCTATTTTGGCTACAGAAGAATCGACAGTTGCAGACTGAACATTAGAAATAGAGGAAATGACCCTGAAGCAAACAATCCTGAAGTCTTAGCAGTTTTCCCAACAGTCTTACACCTAAATCATATATATGTGGTGGGGTGTGTGGGGTGTGTGTGAGAGAGAGAGAGAGAGAGATGAACACACACACATATTTCTAGCAGTTGGCTAAACCAGTCCTTATGAAAATGCATCTCACCTTGGAAGTTTCCGGAACTCCGTGAAGATCCTATTCCGTTTGTGTTTCATTTTCCCATGGATGCACATTATTTTCACATTCTTAATCAAGGATTCCAAAGTCTTCCCAAAATACTCCACGCAAGCGCAGGTACTGGAAGTATAAACAAAATGCCACAAAATGCGTCAGCTTTGCGATTCTTCATTTTTGACGGCCTAAAGGCCAAGATCCAAAGACTGGTGAAGCTACTTTGACCAGAGCTCAAGACAGGAAAGTATGATTACCTCAGAGTATTGCAGACGAAGGAGCTGAAGCTGGAAAAGAGCAGCTTCCTTGAGGCCATGCTCTACCAGAGTAGTTAAAAATCTAAATGAACCAGTCCCTCTACATCTGTCCTCCCCGCCCCCAAGCAGGGCCTTCCCCCTTCAAGCTGAGTTTCCCAGCAGTGCCCCTTGCCACAGAGGCAAGAGGGAACCTTGACTTGTCACAACAGGAATTGTGAACCTCCAATGTTGCTGGACATCCCAACCCTCATCAGCACCAACCAGGATGGCCAGTGGTTGGGAATGATGGGACCTGGAGTCCAGAAGGTATTGGCCTGAATATAAGCCTCACTTTTCCCCAAATTCTGACAGTGAAAAGTGCGGCTTAAATTCGCGACCTTAGAAAAATTGGCTTTTACGATATCGCTGCTGAAACAGACATACGGTAAAACGGAAAGGGTGTGAGTGCCTGCGGAATTTTAAGGGAGCGACTTATATCCGGGTATTGTCTTTTTTTCTTTTCCCCCCTTGAATTTTAAAGGTGCGACTTATATTCAGGCCAATACGGTAATTCTGAGGACACCCCTTTAGCTACTGAGCCAACAAATTAGAGTGCTTGGGGTGGCAGATAGTTCTATTTTTAAAACAAAACAAAACCAAAAACATTTCTGTATGTGTTTCAATCTACTTTCCTTTTCTCAATGCTGAATGGGACATTGATCACGTCATGGGCATTTCTTTCCCGGATGAAGATATATCTGAACAGCTAAGGGTGGGGAACCTGTCCTGTCCCGTCCCCCCACATTGCTGGACCCCCAACTCCCATCAGCCCCAGCCATTATGTTCAATAGTCTGGAATGATGGGGCTTAGGGGCCAGCAACATCTGGAGGGCCACAGATTGCCCCAGCCCTGTGTTAAAGGACCTCCCTGCCCTTAGCATCACCTGAAAAAGACAAGGTGTTTTTCTGCCTTGTGTTGGCGAAGGAAGTGGACCAGCTGGTTAAATTTTTCTTCTGCTTTGCAGATCTAAAAAGAGAAGGACAGAAACATAAAGAGGCAGGGATAAATAGATGGCAGCAGGAAGCAACAAAACACAACAAACACCAGAGCCGATCAAAGCCCTCCTTAAAACCCTTTTCAAGATCAATCTGAAAGCTTCCCTTTAGACTGCAACTGTTAACCAAAAAAAAAAAAATCTCAATTACAGTCATACCTTGGTTCTCAAACGGAATCTGTTCTAGAAGTCCATTCGACTTCCGAAAATGTTCGAAAACCAAAGCGCAGCTTCTGACTGGCTGCAGGAGCTATAGGGTTATAGCCAACAAAGCTGTCCTAGTCGGGCAAGGACAATGGACTTGCACAATGGACTTTCTCCTTCCTCTCCCTTTCTCACCTCCCACAGAAACCTCTGCTTGAGAGAGCTGGGGGAGACTCCCAGAACCTGACATGGCTGAAGGGAGCTTCCTGGGTTACTATAGAGCCATCCTCACCATGTAGTAGTTTTGGAGGCGGGTGGGGGTCTTCTGAGTATTGCTCGCTGCCATTCCCTTCTCCTTCACCGAGATGCGGACAGGGTTCCGGAGACCAGCCCTCACCAGGTTCTCGACTTCTTGAGTTTGAGTTGCCGAAAAGAGCCCCGTTCGTCTCTGCTTGGGCAACAAGTCCAGAATGGTATTTAAACTGCAAGCGAACACAGTTAGAAAGGTCAGAAGAGCTCTTCTGAATCAAGGCCAAAGATACACAAGGGAAGAACTTCATTCAGTCTTCATCTTAAAGGAAACCAAGCTAACGCTAATGTTATGGATTAACATGTAGATAAAAACAGTTATCATTTGGATTGTGCACTTCTCCAAATTTTGCGATGCAGTTTTGGTTTAAAAATGCATATATTCTGTTTAAGAGTGGGAATGTGTACAAAATGTATGTTTCAGGGACAAGTACATGCACAATGTTTGTTTTAGGGGGAAATGCATACAATTTAAGCAAATGTTTGGGTAGTATTTTTAAAAGCCACAGAAAGCAAGATGGAATGAACTCAGCACGTGCAAAACTGTCACAGAATGGCAATAAACTGATTCATCCATCCATACTTCTTAGTCCCAAAGTGCTCAATCAGATGTCTTGCAATTTAACTATTATGAAATTTATAATCCAGCTCAAGAACAGGAAACAATCAAAAGTGCTGGTGGAAGGTCTCCCTTACTCCCAAAGCAAATACCTTGCTTCAAAGCCCATATCCAGAAGCCGGTCTGCTTCATCCAAGACCAAAACATCCAGAGATTTCACAGAGCTGGCCAAATCCAGCCCATCCGATTTTCTCCTGAACATGTCCTCCAAACGGCCTGGAGTAGCTACCATGATATGTCCACTGTTGGGTATAGAGGGAAAAACCTCATTTTTATGGTTGGTTTGGGGGAAAGTTCATAACTGCAGGGAAAGTCACAGGAGAGTCCAATCTTTTTGGAACTGTGATCAATACAATCAACACAAGAAAGAAATCAAGAAGGAAAAGGAGATGTTCTCTGTCTGTGCACTAGCATATATCACTAACACAGCTGCCACCTCTTCCTCCCCCTTGCACCAAAACCTTTTACTCCGCTGCCACAAGGCTCTTGCTGAATGCTTGAGAAGCCCAAAATGCAAATAATGAGAACCAAAGTGACATTTTCAAATCTTACGACTTCTAAGCTCCTGTTGGTGCTACAGTATTAATAGGAGAGAACGAAATATGAAAGCATGTCAAAAACTGCTTTTGTGAAATTCCATTGAAATTAAGCTAGTCAACCATGTGCTTTGAATCTTAGAATTGTAGAGTTGAAAGGGAATGCAGAAATCTTTTTTGCCCAACATGGGGTTCAAACCCACAACCCTGATGTTAAGTGTCTCATGCTCTACTAACTGAGCTATCAGAGATCAAATTATTAGTGTGTGGAACTGGCAAAGGTCAAAGAGAGACAGTGCAGGCAGTAGGACCCACAAGGATCAAATGGCACAGCACTGTCCATACCCAAAGGACAGATAGGGGCTGGGGAGTTGCTATAATAAATCTCAATAATATCTAAAGATACAAAAAGAAGTATCAATAACCACCAAACCACGCCCCCCCCCCAAAAAAACCTAAATAAGTGTTTGTTCAGCAGCCTCAGCTTTTGCAGCTGGAGTCAAGTCAGGGCCCCACCCTCCCAGGTCAGGTGGGAAAAGGCCAGCAAGGCAGGGACCAAGTCTCCCAAGACACACAGCCAAGATGGTCCAATGATAACATGGTATCATTGCTTTTCTCCTATATTTACACTGGGACAAACTGGTTGAATAATCCCAAATGCAGATCCCTGGAATTGCTACTGAGCTAGGATTCTACCCAGAAAATGCAGGACACATAGTAATTTCAAACTCGAAGGAGTAGTAGTATTTCCCAAGTAGTAAGATTTCAGCAGCACTGGCCAGTCAGCAACTCACCCTCGTTCTTTGAATCTTTCTACATCTTCCATGGGATTCTTTCCCCCAATTAGAAGGCACTGGCTGAAACAAAGCACACACATGCTATTCAAAAAAAGCCACCAGAGTGAGCCATCATGCCCAGCTTCTTAGCAATCAGAATCATTTATGTAAGAATCATTTACATTATTACCTAAACTGTGGGAAATACTTTGTGAAATGGGATATCACTTCGTCTATTTGAATGGCAAGCTCTCGTGTAGGAGTGATGACGACAGCACCAACCTGAAACATCAGAAAGAAAATGGGAGGGAAATATAGAGGCCAACTATTTTCTTCAATGCAATCCGCTCCTCCATCCTGAACAAATGCAACTGGTAGCACTTCCTGCGGATTTCAACTGAATTGAGGCGATGGCAGAGTGGCTGAGGATCAAGAAAAATGCAGATGACAAGGGGCTCAACACACTTTGAGCTCCTTATATATGGCTGTCAAATAGGGGTGAATCAAAAGCTGCTACACCATAGCTGTTTGGCTGGATGTGCCACTACTGCTGCCTCTCTGCTTCTGGGGAACGAAGTAGCCTGTGGCTACTTGCCAGAGACAGGAGAGGTTTGCAGCTGTGGAGCACTTTTCTTTAGACAAGGAGGTGGTGTTAGAAAATAAGCTTGCTCCATCTTCCATGCAACAGCCCATTAGATTTCTGAAGGTAGCTATCATATCTCCTCTGTCTCCTTTTTACCATGCTAAACATATGAAGTTAAGAAGCTGCTTCATATTGATCCGACCCTTAGTCCATCCAACTCAGTATGGTCCACACCACAGGTAGCCAATCTCATGGGTGACTACAACTCCCATCATACCTCTGACCATTGGCCATGCTGGCTGAGGCTAATGGGAATTAAGGTGTAACAACATCTAGAGGCCAGCAGATTGGCTTGATCTATACTGACTACACTGACTGGCAGTGGCTCTCCAGGGTTTGAGGATTTGAACCCGGATCCTTTTGCATACAAAGCAGATGCCCTACCGCTGAGCTATGACTCCTCCCTCAGGGAATTGCACAAGGTGACTTGCTTACCTGCTCCTGCCAGAAATTAAAGCACTCCACAGCCACAGCCTCCTTTCATCTCAGACAAATGGCTTCAACACACCTTGATTCCCAAGAAGAAATGGCAGTGATGGAATAGCCAGTCAAGTGACTCTAACATTGCAGCTTTTGAACTGCTGCTATGCTACAGTCACATGTTCACTGAAGAGAAACCTCAGAGATCACAGCACTTTCAGTCTCGTTATTTCAGTCTTCCTCTGCCCTAAGAGTGCAAATTATGGTTCACAGTGGAATGCACTAGGTAAGAAAACCACTCTTAGGTCAGATGTAGGTAAATCATCTACAGCTGTGAACCGCCTTGAGACCTCTGGGTATAGGGCGGTATATAAATTAAATATATAAATAAGCCCTTAGAACACTGAAAATAAGCTATGTAAGTGACAAGTCTTCTTCACTAGCCCTCTGAAGAAAACAGAAATGAAATATCAATGTTCTTAGGCACCAGCATAAAAGACCTTTGGCTCCTGGGAACCAATTGCTCAAAACTATTCTCCCAATCTTCCTATTTTTTAAAAGCAGGGCAGAAAAGAACAGTGACATTTTACCTGCATTTTCTTGAGCTTTTCTTCCCGTCGGAGAAGAATTTCTATGATTGGAATAACAAAAGCTAAAGTTTTTCCACTGCCAGTTACCTGCAGACATGAAAACAAGAGACATCAAATATAGTTCTTTCAGCAAAAGGCCAAAAGTCACAGGGAAGTTGAGCAGCAAGACACTTACCGCCTCAGCTGCCACATCCTTATTTGTCATAAACAAAGGAATCGTTGCAGACTAGAAGAGAGGCAGAAGTGTAAAAAAGGGATTATTATTTCATTTTTAAAACTTAGTCCCTGTGTATTTTTCAAAAGAAACTCAAGATGGCTAACTAATCCAAGCATTTCCAACAGTGTTAAAATATGTAACAATCCACATTCCAATGCCCATCAAGAAATCAAGGTATTCCCATAAAAACCTATAATAAATTTCCAAAAATGGTCAACATAACTAAAATATCAAACAAAAACCAGAAAAAGAAATTATGGGGCAATGCTAAGTGACAGGATAGGGAACCTGGGACCTGCCAATGTTGTTGGACACCAATTCCCATCAGCCTCAGCTAGCCGTGACAATGGGCAGGGATGATGGAAGTTGCAGTCCAACAACTTATAAAGAGTCACAAACCCCCAAACCTTGTTTTAAAGAGAACTGCAGGCAGAGGGAATATTGGGGAAATGATCTTTCTATTAAAGCAGGTGATGTAAAGCAGATGCTGCTGCTGGAACCTTAGTCTTTTATTTTATTACATAAATTTATTCCATTGGCACTTGCTCTGCTGCCTTTTTGGTGCCTATTGAAGACCTTCCTCTTTCCACAAGCCTTTTACGCTTTCCCAGTCTGCATCTGTACAGTGGTACCTCGGGTTACAGACACTTCAGGTTACAGACTCCGCTAACCCAGAAATAGTACCTTGGGTTAAGAATTTTGCTTCAGGATGAGAACAGAAATTGTGCTCAAGCGGCGCAGCGGCAGCGGGAGGCCCCATTAGCTAAAGTGGTGCTTCAGGTTAAGAACAGTTTCAGGCTAAGAACGGACTTTTGGAACGAATTAAGTACGTAACCAGAGGTACTGGAATTGTTTTTAAGATGTTTCTTTGTTTTATCTCTTGTTGTTTGCCGACCTGGAGTTCTTTGGGAGGAAGGACAGGATATTAACTTAATTAACAAAGAAAGAATAAATATGCCACTTTTCCTCCAAGGAGCTCAAAGTTCTCCCCCTCTCGATTTTATCCTCACAACTCTTGACAGGTAGGTTAGGCTAAGAGACAGTGACTGGCCCCAGACCACTCAGTGGGCTTCATGCCTGAGTGGTGAGTTGAACCCTGTCTCCAAGTTTCTAGTCCAACACTCTAACCACTATGGGGCCTGCTCTGAAAGCATTACTTTGTATGGGAGCCATAGTACTGGTAAAGCTGTGTGGGGTGGACCTGATGAGCACCTGAATGAATGGGAGACCACTGCAGTCCTGCCCATATGCAACCTGGCTAAAGCTGCACCAAAATCCTTGCTGCATGGCTCCACCATCAGAGGTGAGGCACATTATGACTGGGAAGAGGTCCTTCTCACTTGCAACGCCATTCGTGGAACTCTGTCACAACAGAAGCTTATTTGGCGCTGTGGGTTAAACCACGGAGCCTAGGACTTGCTGATCAGAAGGTTGGCGGTTCAAATCCCCACGACGGGGTGAGCTCCTGTTGCTCGGTCCCTGCTCCTGCCAACCTAGCAGTTCGAAAGCATGTCAAAGTGCAAGTAGATAAAGAGGTACCGCTCCAGCGGGAAGGTAAACGGCATTTCCGTGCGCTGCTCTGGTTTGCCAGAAGCGGCTTAGTCATGCTGGCACATGACCCGGAAGCTGTACGCCGGCTCCCTCGGCCAGTAAAGCGAGATGAGCGCCACAACCCCAGAGTCGGCCACGACTGGACCTAATGGTCATGGGTCCCTTTACCTTTACCTTAAGCTGTACAGTGGTACCTCGCAAGACGAATGCCTCAGAAGACGAAAAACTCGCAAGACGAAAGAGTTTTTCGTTTTTTGAGTTGCTTCGCAAGACGATTTTCCTTATGGGCTTGCTTTGCGGTTTAAAAAACCGCTTGAAGAGGTGCAGTTGCGACTGACCGTGCTTCGCAAGACGAAAAACCGCGCAAGACGAAAAGACTCGCGGAACGAATTAATTTCGTCTTGCGAGGCACCACTGTATTTTCAGTGCCAAACAGTATTTGTATTCTTGTTTTGAGTGATTGTTTCCTACACCTGTTTGCTAATAGTCTGGAGTCTTCTCCTCCACACTCGTAGAAGCGTTGTTTTGAGTATAGAACATGGGTAGGCAAACTAAGGCCCGGGTGCTGGATCCGGCCCAATCACCTTCTAAATATGTCCTTTTATTTAAAATGCATCTCTGGGTTATTTGTGGGGCATAGGAATTCATTCATTTCCCCCCTGAAGGTCTGAGGGACAGTGGACCAGCCCCCTGCTGAAAAAGTTTGCTGACTCCTGGTATAGAATGTTGATCACTGTTTGTTGATTTCTAGCGAGTCGTTTGCTGACCCCTGGTGTATTTCTTGTAGGAAGACAATGTGGTTTCATGGTGCTTATGTACGAGGCACAGCCCTCTTGATCTTCGTGATGTGCACCCCTGGCTCTCCCCTGCTTGTGGTGGCAGCGTGGGGACCAGCTAGAGAGCCCTTTTGGTGCTGGCGGCCCCTATGAGCTTGGTGCGGCCATGGCGATTGCCATCTTGCCTTGTCAGAAGTCAAGCATACTTACTTTTGAGTAAAGATACATAGGTACATACACATACATAGATACATACATACATGCAAAGGTACACAATCAACTACTCTGAAAGCAGAACTTACTTACAGTGGTATCTCTGGTTACGTACTTAATTTGTTCTGGAGGTCCGTTCTTAACCTGAAACTGTTCTTAACCTGAAGCACCATTTTAGCTAATGGCGCCTCCTGCTGCTGCCGTACCACAGGAGCACAATCCTGAAGCAAAGTTCATAACCTGAGGTACTATTTCTGGGTTAGCGGAGTCTGTAACCTGAAGCGTCTGTAACCTGAGGTACCACTGTATTTCTAACTCACACTTTTCCACAACTATCTTCAAGCCAGGATGCAACATAATTAATATTCCATCCAAGAGACATGATTTAAATGGGGGGGGGGGGAGACACCAGTAACAAGAGCAATACATGCCAGAGAGAGTGGGTTTGGTGCAAAACTCCAGGCTCATTTGGGTTGGAGGCTTTGCATTACACATATACATCTCTATACCTAGATAAACACACATATGCATAATACACAGCGCTCCCAAGCATGCTGGCTCTCATCTCTTTTAAGGAAAGAATCCCAGAAGTGTAGCGCTGGAAGGGACCTGGTCCACCCGCTTCCCGAGGAGGGAGATCAGAGCCGGCTCCCTTTCCCGGTCCCCGCTGCCTACCTGCACCGGCGTCATGTGCGTGAAGCCCAGCTCCCGCAAGGCCCGTCCCACGCCAGGGCTCAGCCGGACGGGCAGGGAGTCCCACGCGCCCTCGGTCACCGTCTCCATGCTCCCGTGCGCGCAGCTCCGCGTCCGTCCTTCCTGCGGTCCCCCACAGAGCAGGCGTCCTCCGCCTTAAGCGGCCCTTCCGGGAAACAGAACTGCGGAACTTTAGTTCCGCGTCAGCGCTGAGCGGCGCAGGGAGCAGGCGGCGCCCTTGCTAGAACAGCTCCGCGGGATCACAGTTTGTTTCCTTTAAAATGCTGCTCAGTTACCCATTCCTGCAAAACTCTGGAATCCACAGCTCATTGTTAACAGACACGGGTGTCAGTAGTGGGATACGAACCATGCTTCCATTCAGAGACCAGAACAGAGGCAGAAGTACGAATGGCTGTGAAAAGGCCAAAAAGTTTTGGAGGAAAGTTCATTTCGAAATGAAAAAATGTAAAAAAAAAACTAAATTTGCGCTGGACCCCAAAACTATGTCATTGGGAATGACTCCTTCAGCTACTGTATTGTGAAATCGTCAGTGGAACTATTTAGTTATATGACCACAGCAGTCAGAGTGGTGTTGGCTAACCTATGTCCTGGAATAGATGCATGGAAAGAGAAACAATCAGAATATGCAGTAATGGCAAAACTCGCGAATTTAGTAAATGATAGACTCATGGCAGAACATTAAAAAACTTTGAATCTTTATAATTTGTATACAACTTAACAGAACTGTAACAAAATGAACATTTGTATGGATTTGTATAATAGACCTTAGGTTACAAAAATATTTAAATAGAAGCTTTGTGTGTATATGATAAATATATAGTAGAAGAAATCTTGTCTGTCTGATCTAGAAATGAAATCATAATTTAAAATAATTTTTGCTTTAGATTTTTATAATCATATATGGTATTTCTCCAATAGCAAACTACCTAGAATTGGAAATAATATTTAGTATACTAACCTTTGTTTAACTCTTGATAAATGTCAGCTTGCTGAGTTATTTTGTACCATTGTGATTCAATGTTGTATTTGCCAGCAGGCAGACCCAGCAATACAGAGTTTTGCTGCTTAGCAAGAGATTTGGGGAAGTTGCTCCCGTCCTTCACTGTGATCAGATTACACACTGAGTTCTCGTCTCCCGTTTACTGTACAGGCATGTCAGCCAGGCCATAGCATGAGTACCTGCCAGCCATCTCATCCTAGGTCACCTCCGATGCAGCATCAGGCAGGTGAAGTCACTAACTTCCATGAAAAAATATACCTAAGGCAAATTCTGGGACTCCAGAATCCACAGATACCTGCAGAGTCTCTAGCTCAGGTGTGGGGAACCTCTAGCCCTCCAGATGTTGCTGCACTCCTGCTTGCTGGAGTTGACAGGAGTTGCAGTCTAGCAAGAGCTGGGGTGGCCAAAGATTCCCCACATCTCACCAGAGGAAAAGGATTCTGCATATGCTCAGGAGCACATTTGCCCTGCGGTCTTTGAAATGCTACATCCCCCTTGGAGATCAAGGATTTCTGTCATGCTCCAGGACACTCAGCCAAGGTGCCAGAATTTTGGTCAGCCCAAAGGTAGCTGCTGCACTCTTTAGACACAACGTTTGCTGAAATTGCTGATAAATTTGCGCTGGCTTCCTTGCCCTTTGAGACTATCTGAGGTGGGGACTGGAACAGGCCTGCCTTTGAGGACTTGTTAATTTATTTTAGCACTCCTTTGGAAACAAGCAGGTATGTGCTTTTTGCAGTCGACTGGGCATATTTCCAAATGTGCATTCCGCAGAAAAACAAAAAACTGTAAAGCATTCATGTGCCCGATGTGCCCATGGCTCTGGAATTCATGTGCTCCCATGCCAGAGAGGTTTTATAAGCAAATTTGATGGTTCCTTTCCCCACTTAGGCCAGACAGGTCCCCCACGCGCCTGCCTTTAATGTTATGGCCCACCATTAAATTTGCATGCACCACGAAATGTGCCACCCACATGGAAAGAGCAGGCTCCATTTACCCTTTTCTCTCCCGATTTGAGTTCCACCTGAAAATTATGTGGCAGAAGTTACAAATGCTTGCAAATCCATGCCCCAGCTTAATTCACAGAATGCGGAAGGCAGGGTAGTGATATCCTTAAGCCCCCCGCAGCAAACAGAAAAAGAGAGCCACCAAGCACCTTAGAAACAAATGGATTGATCGTGGCAGATAGGAGGGGTTGGATCTTTCTGTGGACGACATGGGCAGGCTGTAAGTAGCATCCTTTTCTCTTCTTCTCATTTGTGTCACAAACTGGGAGGTTTTTCTGGTGGAAACCTGAGTATCAGGTTTGTCCCTGTCCCTCCCTTGACCTCCACCTTACACCTTACATTAAGTAAAACAAAGGAAAATATATACATGTTCCTGTTTCCCAGCCAAGTTGAGTACCCCCTATTGTCCTGGCCAAGTGTAAAATAAAGGGTGTAGGAAATGAAATGATTGTTGCCTTTTCATTGTTTAAGGATGTTTTGTTAAGACTTTTGATTCAACACACTTATTTCAATATACAGTTGTACCTTGGTTTTCGAACTTAATCCGTTCCGGAAGTCCGTTCTTAAACCAAAGCGTTCTTAAACCAAGAAGTGCTTTCCCATAGCAGCAGGGAAATTTACCAATTTACAAATGGAACACACTCAACAGGAAGCGAAACATGTTCTGCATGCAAGGCAAAGTTCACAAACCAAAACACCTACTTCCGGGTTTGCAGCATTCTTAATCCAAGTTGTTCATAAGCAAAGCTGTTCTTAAACCAAGGTCCCACTATATAAGCGTCAATAGACTGACATTTTAAATAGGAAGCAACTCTTTAGGTTTCTAAGCAATTTGTTACCTTTCAATTAATTCACCAATTTTATAATGGCTCTTAGTACCATTAAATAATGCCTTACTGTGGTAACTTGGTTAATCCGTTCTGGAGTCCGGTCTTAAACCAAAGTGGTCTTAAACCAAGGCATGCTTTCCCATAGAAAGTAATGGAAAACGGATTAATTTCTCTCATAAATAAAAATTGCAGCAGGAGACTTAAAAAGCATCAGATTATGTTAAATTCTCTGGGAATGGAAATACTTTAAACGAGAAGTTATTGGGTAAGCTTTTTATCATAATCCCACAAAGCTCTTAACATGCAGCTGCTAACAAACAGTAAAACAAAGAAATAAAGAGTAGAATTGCTCCTTAAAGACGCAAAGCAAGCATCAGGCTGTAGGTTTGTTTTTTTAAAGAAGGTGTTTTATTTATCGAATCTGGCCATATATCAAGAACTTTTAAATGTACATCTTCTCATTAGAATTCAACTTGTCTCACACAAGGGTTGGCATACAACAGCTGCACTGAGGGGGGGGGGAGAGCCACCCCTTTGAAGGACAGCTGCTAAGTGTCTAGCTGAGGCTGAAAAGATTTACTTGAACCATGAAAACTTGTAACAAATTTTAATTAAATTAAATTTGGTACAAAACTCTTATGCATTACCGATAGAATGCTTCCCCCACTCTTGAAAAGAACCCAACCCCACCCAACCCCAAAATTACAACCAATATACATCAGTTCAATATACATCAGCCACAACATAATCTTGGATCAGCACCCCGCTCCCAGAGACAGACATGGTGATTTTTAAACCCATCATCCAGACACCAAGAAGAAAAATAGCTGGTACAAAAACTGAAGTTGATGTGTGTTTAAAAGACAGGAACAAAATTATTTCAATACAGCCTAATGGGGAGTGCCAACTCCTTTCCTGAGTGAGGCTCCTGTTCCTTTAACAGCAGTGCAAAAAAGGAAAACCTCAACAGGTACACTTTATCATGGAGCTGCAGTAACAGGAGCTGCACCTGCTAAATTTCTATGTGCTGCTATTAAATGCGCAAAAATCCTCTTGAGAAGATGCACTTGCAGCAGGGAAACAGGACCCGTTTCATTTCTCCCTGCTACATAAAAGGCACAGGAGTCTTCATTATAGGAAAGGGGGTTGCAATCCTAGTGGTGTTATGACCACACGGCAGCATAGCTGCTTCTTCTTTCGTGTATCAGATGTGTAGCACGGTAATAACCTCCCTTCCACCGCCTCCCAGCCCGCCCATCACCACTGTTAAAACCCTTTGGCATCAGGAACCAACATCCTGAATACTAGTTCTACTACAGTGCCAAACACAGGAGCAGCTTTGGATTGTAAGCAAAAAGGAAAAGATGTAGCTAAGTCCCCCCTAAATGGCTGCCTGTTCATAAATTTGCACACAAGAACACATGGTTAACTGGCAAGAACTGTGTTGTATTTTCATATCTTTAATTAAGAACCTCAGGACCAAGCCAGTGTAATTACAGAAGGAGTACGGGAGACTTACAGAAGCCACCTAAGCACCCCCTTGTAGAGCAGTCCGCTGGTTTCAGTATGTTTGAACACCAACATGCCCATTTCTTTCTTGGCATGCTTTCTTGACAGTACTGTCAGGCTTGTCCGCATGCCACAATTCCACTCCTGGGTAAAGCGGAGAGAAAATCCTCTGATCAAATTAAAAAGTGTCTCCCCCACAGGCATTTAAAAGGTTTTTTAGGACCTTGTGCCATTTCCCTTACACAAAAACAGTATTCTATTACCAAAAAAAGGGAGACAGAAAACAATCAAGGAAAATTTTCACTTGATCAATAGCGCTGGTTTAAAAACAAACTTTTGCAATTTCGTTGAACTCACTTTGGCTTGTGAGAAACAAAGTTTACCAATTTCAATGTACAACTCTCAGCCCATGTTTCCCTAGGGAGGGTATCTATAGATACATAGATATATAAAATTAAGCTAAGAAGAAACTGAAAACACGTTTTATAGTTCAGAACATAGGGATAAAGAAAACTAAGTGAATTTTGTGACCAAGTTGTTTTGTAGAAGTGAATGGAGAATCTGGGATCACTGGCGAGAGAGGCCAAGGGGGGAAAGTTTGATTAAACAACTCTCCGGACTTCAAAAAACCTCTTCAGATAGTAGATTTGTCCCAGTGTCATGGCAACTAGTACAAGAGCTTCAAAGAATGACCAGAGGACCACTCTGCTATTTGTGTTGTCGTTAACTAGTGAAAAAAAGGAGGAAAAAACACACTTGATTAATATACAGGAATGAAAAGAAGCTAAACACACTGAAGCCTAGAGAAACAAAGCATCACCTCCTCCCATACAAACCCACCCTGCATGCGCGGATCATCACCTGAAACCCTGTTCTGTGTTTCCAACCTGCCAGCTGAGGTACAGCAGGCAGCTACAGAAGGTTAGGCCTTCTGGGCACCCAGGCCATGGAACATTCCAAGAGATAGGAGTGGCCCAAACTTCATTGCCTTTCTACAAGATGCTAATAAACACATATTAAATCATGAAAATTATGGGTCTTTGCTTCTATTGATTAGTGCTGCAACATCAGGTGCCAGCTCCTTCTCCAATATGGCTGGCTACTTTATTTTGAATGTATAGTTCTTGGTAAATACATTGTCATTTTCTAAAGTGCTGCTTTGAGAATGATACTCGCCCTTACATTGGAAAAACAGTGTTAAGTGATGCAAAACAGGGGGAAATAATTATTGATGCAAAGGAAGTAATAACACCCAAATGTGCCCTGGGAGTACAACCATGTTTTATGCAATTTGTTTTACAGGATTCTCAAAAAAGGTTTCAAGTTTTCTCTTTTCTAAAAACATACCAGCATTTAAGAAGCAGCAAGTAGTAAGAGACTACTAAAGTACAATTAATAAATTTAATTGATTTAAGTATCTCTCTGCCCTGAACTTTTAAAAATGATTTTTATTAGTTTTACAAAATAAATCTCAAACTTAACACATTAATATTCAGAAATTAAACAAGATTCTTCTGAATCTTAGGACTTCCCTCCTCCCCTCTGTGGGTCCTTAGTATATCTAAGTCCAACTGCGTATTATAATTTCTCCACATTAAAATCCTCCAAAGTATCCAAAGTCTCTGCCACATTGCAGGAGTTGTTAAAAGTCTGCCAAAGAACTCAAGTCTTTAGTGGTCTTTTAAATACAGTTTTGATTCTCCTGATTTCTGATTTCTGTGGTGGGGAGCAGGAAGACAAGTCACTTTCTTGGCCTTCCCAAATGTATTCAACATGGAAAAAGACAGAAAGTTGGGGCTTATTAAGTGATAATGAGCATGAAGCACTTTGATGCACCATATAAATCAGCTGTGTTGATAGGAAGCTCTTATTTGGGGAAGGTTCTCAGGCAGGATGGAAGGAGAAAGAACTTGCCCATGTGAAGACCAGCTGGTGGAAACCCTTACATATATGGTTCTTAATTGTAAACTATATGCTGATCTCCGTCAGCAATTTCTAGATCAACTCTGCATCCCCAAATGGAAACCAGAGTTGGAGGTCATACATTTTCTATTACTGGGGAATGATCAGGAGCTCACCAAGTTAGTGGCTAAATATCTCTATTTGGTTTTTTGTCGTCAAAATACACTGCAGACACCTGATCTCCCTGGAGACCTAGAGATGTGACGACAGACTGCTCTGCCTCCTTTCTTTTAGCAAATGTTTTGTGCCACTGGGGAAGTGGTAATTCTGTAGTGATTTGTTTTGGATGTTTAGATGTGATGCCAATAAAAGGTTTGATGATGATGATAGTAACTCTTATAGCCTGCAGTTCTATTGTGGATGTTGAGGGGAAGCTGCCTCCTTCAGGATATGCATAGAAGCACAGGCTTCTAAAGCCCCTTGGATAATTTTCTAGAGAGCAGCTTTCTACCAAGTGCAGATTGACAAAGGAGAGGCAGCAATCTGCTACCCTTCCACTAGCCCACTAAATTCCCCTGCCACAAGGAACGGAAGGTTTTGCTGGATGGTGATGCAGGAAACCTGCACATGCCAACCCAAACCACTTACTTGCTCGGTGTATCCTTTCACGGACTTCCATGTATTCCTGTTCATGCTTGACAGCGGTCATGGCCACCGCTAATTCATTAATCATCTCTTCTAGCTTGTTCTGATGAGCTGCAGATGGATCACAAGACATCAGATTTGTGGTGTAAGCAACAAAACCCAGCAACAGTGGCATATAAGGCTGAAGTCTTCACAGCCAACAACTGCACATCTTGGGGAAGGGTTAATGTTTTTTAACCAGGCACAAAAATTCCCTTTACCTGGGTATTCATTCCAACTTCCAGTTACCTTGGGCAAATTAGATGAACAAGTACTGCTTTCATAGCATTACAACTAAGGTGCTTTAAATAACCAAGGTAAATAACTTTGTTATACATACAGAGTTCTGTTCTATAAGTCACATATGACTGCATTAACTTATATTCTGTAGTTGGTTGGCATCTGCCTGTCTCTGTCAAGAGACAATGGAGTGCACCTTCAGGGATGAAGGCAAACTGCTGCATTAGCAGCACGGGAATTGACCTCTCCAGCGTGCAAGCCTGGGCAATGTGTCTGGAGGTCCTGGCCTGCCCAGATTACAAGACCCTCTCTTGGCCTTGCTGATATGGTCCAAAGGAAAGCAGAACAAGACGTTTGGCACCAGCTTGGCTGCAGGAGCTGCCATAAAGAGGCATACAAGGTGCCATCCAACCATCTTAGGGACTCCAGATTTCTGTGGGGTTTACTGCTTAGTCTTTTCTTCCTACTCAAACTAATCTCTTATTCTCTGGGGCTTGTAGGGGGTAAAAGTCCCCTTCCACTATTCTATTGAACTGGCTGTCAGGCTGCAATCCTAGGTGTATTAAGACCCAGTATGTTCAATAGGACTTACTTCTGAATAGACATGTTTAGGATTGCCCTTTTAATTGCTGTGTTTTTAGGGTGATGCAGAAAGGGGTCTTGCTCAGCAGCATGTCCCTTTGAAGAGCGGCTCTGCTGCATCATCACTGCTCCAGCGGTGCCTGTTATCTCTGATCCCTGTCCTGACAGCTGCTTGGGACCCGGTGTGGCCTCCTCTCTCATCTAATCTCAGCCTTAAAGCAATTCCCTTCATCTACAGTTGGGTCCCTTTATGGCCAGGGAGATGGGGCCACGTCATGGGACCACCACCCCTCCTGGCAAACTGGAGAAGAGGCATCTCGATTCAAGGACCTAAGCATTTATTTGATCACTGAAAGAACCATTTGCCAAGCAGACTTTGCTTGCTGAAGTGTGACAAGGGAATGAAAAGCAGTTCTACTTGAAACCTACTACATTTATATCCTGCTCTTTTCCCAACAAGAGAAGTCAAGGCAACTCACATATGGGGTTCCCAAGCAACCTCCCATCCTGCCACTGACCAGACCCAGATCTCCTTAGCTTCAGCAAGGTGGGGGGGGTCTCATGCAAACTATGCCTGGAAAGCAAACTTACAAAACTATTTCACAGAAGCTTAATGCTGGGAGTGAGAACAGGACAGGTGCAGAGATTTCAATGAGCAAGCCAACAACCTTGAACAGAAATGCAGTACCTGGTGACTTTGTAGTTTTGTAGAATCCCATTCAAACAGAATCTCTGTTAGGGAGTGAAAAACTTTTACAGAGAGACCTTCCCTCCCTCTCACTCACACAGAAACACACTCTTCTCACACCCAGCAGCTTAGTTGACCCACTTTGAGAAATACTGGCACGAATTACTTTGCCTTCATGCTGTTTAGTTAGCACAAAAAGGCAGAATTCTTTCTAGAGGGATAAACTGGTATAAAGTGAGAGAAGAACAATGGGAAATACAAAGGAAGTCCTCAAACTTTACATCAAGACCTTCAGGTCCAAGGCAAATCACACAAGTAATGCAATATGGGTCCCCTATTAGTAAGACCACTCTTAAGCAAACTTTTAAACATGCCAACACCCACGCATGCGTGTTAAGTGGTGGTCTTCAGACAACGATCTCCCTCTCAAAATGATTTCAATCCGTCAAGAGTTTTGTGTGTGGATACTCAGGCTACTGGTAGTAATAGCTGGGACAGCACAAAAGGGCCCAGCCAATAGCCATCCTTGCAATTTTTGTCCTTAACACTGGCAGCAGGAGACCAGTAATGGCATGAAGGACAAGGAGGAAACTATGAAGTTTTAAAGCTGGGGTGAAGGGTCAATGGCCTCCTCAAGAGACATACAAAATAACAGGATGTGAGGGCAGAAGAGAGAAAAAGTATAGGAGTGTGCACCTTTCTTGACAATTAGCCACACCTCCTTAGGCCAGCCTACCTCACAGCTGAGAACCACGGTCATGATCCAAACCATGCAACTTGGTCTGAGTGTTTATACTTGCATTTCTCAAACAGAATCCTCCACAACTGAATGAGAAACCAGTTTTAAAAGCAGTTCCAGATTTGGTATTAAGAGAAGACTGCTGTTCAGATAGGGAATGGGGATAGGAAAGAGAAAAAAAGCCTAAGTAGCAATTTGGATCTTAATGGTTTAAGGACTTCAAAGTGGCAGGAGCTGTTCACACTCAGACCTGAGTGCAATACCGTTGTGGTAATCATTGCATATTAGCAGGAAGTCACACAAAGAGTGGCCCCAATAGGCATTAGCAGATTATGTAGCAAATTATGAGAAGCAAGGCAGGAGAACTGACAAGCTTCTTAAAAGCATTGCACATACCATCCCAGTTATCTCCACCACCTAAAAAAAAGCATGAGAAATGAACAAATATACAGGAAGATGCTGAGCAAGTCTAGTAAGCAAAGGTAAATACATCAAAACACACGATGGGCGAAATGAGGGATGAAGGTAAGGCTGCAAATGTCACAGGGAGAGAGGTATGAAGAAACCACTGTGAGAGGTGGGAGAAAAGCTACCAGCTACCTGACTCAAATGTTCTGGCACCAACTAGTCTTTAGAGCGCTGCTCTGCAGAAAGCTGAAGAATTATGTACAATTCTAAGACATCCCCTTTTAGGGACTTCAAGCCACAAGATTACCCATATTTCTTTTTCAAACTGAAGGGGGGGAAAGAGATCATTTAATTAAATATCCCTTATATTTCCCTGATCCATGTCCATCACATAGCAAAAAGAGCTAATAAGTTATACTATGAAGCATTTAAATCCAGGAGAGAATGCGTTTGGAATTCTGAAGCCCATAGAACAATATCTGGAAAACAGAGACGCAGGGGAAGGACAATAACATATAGGAGGAGAACATGGGTGAAAGGTGCCATTTTGTTTCCGGGATTCGCCCTCACCTTCTGTCTCCATATCTTGCCCCTTTGGAGCTTCACCAATGTCAATAGTGAACATCACTATCTTTGGAGTCATGGTGGACATTTTGTTGCTGAAGCAAAACTTGTATGTTCCATCCATGTGAGCAGCAAAGGTGTATTTCCCATTGGACTCTCTGTCTCCTTTGTAGATGACTTTGTTATCAGGCCCCATTATCTGGAAACAAGAAGGAAAACCTTTACTTTTTACCACCTTATGCATCATTCACATCAATAAATTACATAAGCCTTGGGGAGTAATTGGCTGACACATCGTACAAATGAAGTGACAAACCACAAGGGCAAATCGAGCATTTGTTGCTGCCTCAGCTGACATCTTCCAATTTTAACTTCCAACCAACGTTTAATTTTTATTTATTTGCTCTACATCTCATGTGCAGTTGTTGTGCAACCTGTAGCACTGAACACAAGGATCTTACCTGTGCTTGATGAAGCACCCTGCAGTAGGCACCAGAGAAGCATTTCTCTCCAGGCCTTTCTTACCCAAGGCATTGCATCATGTTCCCTCTATCCTCCGACTCTGAGCTTGCTTCACCACATGAGCAACACATCTTATCTACTCATGTAGCAGAAGAAAAAGGAGGGAGAACAAACAATGCCACTTCTGGCTGTGGGTGAGTGATGCCATTTTTAAATGTTCCTCCATATTAAAATACACACACTCCCTCCTCTATTGTTTTGCTTATCATAAACTGTACTCGGGGCAGCAAGGGGGTGAGGGTTCATTTTTGTTTTATATATGAAAACAATAAATCTTTTTATTAAAAAAAACACCTCCCAGCAAATTAAAACTAACACAACAGGAATTAAACCTTTAGCCCAACCTACTCACTACTGTGCTAATTTCCTTTAAACTAAACTAAACTAAAAGACAGGGAAGCTTGCAAACATGAAAACCCCAACTGCAGCAACTTTGTCCATTCTACTGCTTCACACAGCTGCATGAGCTTATCAGTGCACCTATTTCTCCACCAATGTGGAATTTTTTTAAGAATGCAAAGGGGGGCGGGGAGCAAACTGTGTTTAGAATGATGGGGAGGGTTTCAAAAACAAGGCATCCGAGGGCCAGTGTGCCTGTCTGAGTTGCTTTCTGCAACTACATCAGCATGAACAAAAGTCGGGGAGCATTGTGTAAGTTGACCTGATGGAATACAGTACAGTGGTACCTTGGGTTAAGAACTTAATTCGTTCCGGAGGTCGGTTCTTAACCTGAAACTATTCTTAACCTGAGGTACCACTTTAGTTAATGGGGCCTCCTGCTGCCGCTGCGCCGCTTGAGCACAATTTCTGTTCTCATCCTGAAGCAAAGTTCTTAACCGGAGGTGCTATTTCTGGGCTAGCGGAGTCTGTAACCTGAAGCGTCTCTAACTCAAGGTACCACTGTACTTCAAGTCTAGCTTGGCACACTGTGGTTGCTCCAATGCCTTCAACAGCTGTTAGTGTTTAGTTTCCATTTTATCCCAGACACATTTTGTCAAATCAACTAACTGTGGAAAGGAATTGCAACAAGCCCATGGAAAGATTTTATTTAACATTTTCAGAAGGTATGACCACCTAATACAGGGTTACAAACATAACTACAACCACACCCCCAACGCCAACAGACACGTCTCCATGCCCTACCCTCAATATGCTCCTAATGGCTAACCATCACATTCTGTCCTTCCACAGTTCCACTTCACAATAAAACCTTTTCTTTCCCCACCCCCACCCCCATGTAGTAACCTAGTACAGTGTGCATGAGCAAACATTTGTATCCTGGTGACATGCACAACATAGTAAGTTAGGAGTTAGCAGAAGGTCTCCTCGCTCACCCTCACTTCACAACCATTTTCTCATCGAGCCCCACTCCATCCCACCTTCTCTGATTAGCTAAGGCTCCCCCACACTATGAACTATGAAAGAGAAGTTCAATGCAGGAATGACTGTAGTGGTCACAGAGGGGAAAGACTCAATTTTTGGAAGACTCATTTTGTCACCTGGGCCAATCTCAGTAAAATATTATTTAAATAAATCCTGTGCTACATGTTGTCTTTTGTAATGAAGTAAGTTGACACTAATTTCATAGCCAAGTGTTTCCACACAAATCAGCCAAGTTAGAGTTAGTAAACTTTAAGTACCATCTTCTAACTGCTCTGCTGTACTTTAGAATCAAAGGGAACACATCCAGAGAGTGAAGCACTTCTCTCAAAACTCTGGTCCTCCTTTGCCCACAAATTTTTGTTTAACTTCATTCACACAGTACAGTGGTACCTCGGGTTACAGACGCTTCAGGTTACAGACTCCACTAACCCAGAAATAGTACCTTGGGTTACTTTGCTTCAGGATGAGAACAGAAATCGCACGGCGGTGGCATGGCAGCAGCGGGAGGCCCCATTAAGCTAAAGTAGTACCTCAGGTTAAAAACAATTTCAGGTTAAGAACGGACCTCCAGAACGAATTAAGTTCTTAACCCAAGGTATCACTGTACTCTAAAATCCTCTATTGTTCTTCCTCAGTCTCTCCCTTTAGCTGAAAACCCCTCCCATTCCAAATACAGCAAGGCATTTTGCTGATTTCCACCAAGCCTCTATGACTAGAGGGATTCAACTCTCTTCTAACAGCAGGCAAGAGGAACCTGTACCCCACTGCAATACCTTCACACTACCATTTTCATAATCCCTAAATGTCGTCTAAACAGAAATGATCTTAGCAGGCGCCCAAAAGAGTACAGCGAGGCTGCCTGCTTGGTCTCAATAGGCAGGGAGTTCCCAAGTGCTGGTGCTGCCCACTGAACGATCAGGCAATTACGAATGCGGAACGAGTATTATGTGGCGCTTGCGCCTCCTCTAGCGTAACCCCCTCGTGCTAATGCGTGCGGGGCGGGAGAGGATGCCAGCGAGGCTAAGCCCGGCACGAACCGAGCCCAGGCCCCCGGGGGGGGGGCGCCACGGGCTCCTCTTCGCCGCGCCCTGCACGACGGCCCTCCCGCCCGACTCGCCTCCACGTCGATGTCGAGGAAGCCTCCCTCGGCCACTTCGAAGATGAGGCCCATCTTGGTGCCGGACGGGACCCGCTCCAGGAAACACTCCTCGGCGTGCGCGTCGATGCTGACGAAGTAGCCGGCCGCCGGGGCCGAGAGCGCGGCCAGCAGCGCCAGCACCGCCCGCACCGGCGACATGGCGGCGTCGAGGGGGGAAGCGAACGAGGCCGGGCCAGGCGAGGGGAGGGGGAAGAGGGCCAACGGGCTCGCGCGCTGCGCTCCGGCGCCTGCCAAGCCCGCAGAGCAAATGGGCTTCGGCGGAGGGGCGGCTTCCGGCCCACGCCCCGCCCCTTCCGGCGCACGGGGCCCTCGCTCATAGGTCGGAGACGCGGCCCGATGCCACGTACGGCCTGCGGGGGGCGGGGGGGGATGGCGGCCCTCGAGGGAGCGACGGGGCGGCGCCTGGCTGCGAGGCGCGCGTTGATTGGGCGGGGAGGAGAGGAAAGGAAAGCGGACGGCGGCCCCGCGAGGCCAATCTGCGTGCTTGGCGCAGCTTATGGGCGAAGCGACGGGGGCCGAGAGAGGACATTCCTCGCTGCTCCTAGATTGTCCTGCCAAGGGAGGGCGCCAGGGGTGACTTCAGCGAGGGCCTTCCGCCCTCTTGTTTGTATTACAGAATCGCAGACTTGGAAGGGACTCCGAGGGTCATCTAGCCCAACCCCCTGCAGTGCAAGATATTATTTATTCATTTATTATTCAGATTACAGTAACAACATCGAAATAGCAAATTATCCAACAACAAACAGCCTGTCCAGACTTGTAATTGCACATTATGATAGTTACATTCACCCTCCTATTGCTGCTTTAATCTAAATTAGAAAGTGTACTAATGGGAAGACATAAGACCCTGCAAGCAAATTAGGGTTGTAGGATTAATGTTCATATCCTCTTCACAGACAAATCAGAATTCATGCTGAATAAAGACCTGGTCTAATCTAACCTCTGCATAAGCTTTGTGCAAGCAAATCAGGATGGACACTCAATGAATAGGTTGCCTGGAGAAGCCTGAAGGCTTCTTCCACCATGGGCAGTTAACGGGTTGGTGAGAGCTGCTGAAAATGCTGCCTGAATAATATTGGATCCATTTCGACACAGTGTAATTTCTGTCAGTGTACTATATTTGAGGGCAATTCTATTTTGAGAATCTTTTAGAAACCACTTTTGAGAGCCTCTCAGGGCTATAAATGTGAAATAATCTTTCATGGATTGGATTCCACTCAACCTGCACCCTTTAATGTAAAAGATTACTAACAGTTTGATCCTATACCTGTTTATTCTGAAGCAAGTCCCACTTTTAGCAAATGGTACATAAAACCTTAATGATACTGTTACTTGCAGCAGCTGGAGCAGACGTGCCCCAGTAACAGTGTATTAAGTCCCATCCTTGGGCAGATAAATGAAGCGCAGGGAAAAGGTATTAAACCTTTACTGTTCAGCTGTGTGAAGCAGATCACCGCCCTCCACCCCCTTGAAGAGTGAAAAAAAGCATACATGGGTCTGTACATTATTCAATATAATTAATATATCCTCTTACTAATTCCATCATAAGGTTATGGGCCCAGTTTAGGAATTATTTCCAGATATATTAAATAGTTTTTCAGCTTTTGAATGGATTTTGAGGCTTGAGTTTTAAACTGCAAAAGAGAGATTTTTTTTCTTAGCCTCACAGCACCAGAGAAAAACCCTTCCTATGCAACCTAGGAAGTAGGGAAAAGGCTATTTATTTTGGGTTTTTTGGATTTTGTGATGGTTTTTCCATTTTTTCTAGTGTTCTTTTTGAAAAATATTTCTTTTTATGACTTTTGGCATTTTTAATTTTAAGATGGATAGCAAGAGTTCCATTGCAGAGGAAAGCCCCAATTTACCTAAGCTTACTGAAAACAATTTCAACCAATGGAAAAGGTGCTTGGAAGCCAGATTTTTAGTTAGGGGAATAATGGAATGTATCACCCAGTTTGTATTAAGTATGTTCTAGCTTTTCAATAATGGATAGGAAGTCTATCATGTGACTGCTACTGTCCTTTTTGGATTCAAGCTTTAATCTAAATAAATCTCTCACCCAGGCACAGTGAGAGCACTTGTTTGTGAATCCAAATGCCTTTTGGATTTGAGCAGCTGTTTCACCTGTCTTAGTGTGAACCATCTGAGTATCTAAATATTGTCCAGAGTGATGGACACTGCTAGATTTTTCTGCTGCTGCCATTTCTTTATTAAGGTTTAGTTTTCACTGAGTGTCTCCTGTGGAACCGGTTCTGTATGTCCTACAGTTGAATTGCAACATTATTATTGTGTCCATTTTGGACAGAATAGCTTTCTCTGTACAATTTGAAAATGTAAAATGCCAGGTGACCAGAGATCACAGCTGTCAACGTTTCCCTTTTTTAAGGAAAATTCCCTTATTCCGAATAGGATTCCTCGCAAGAAAAGGGAAAAGTTGACGGGGCAGCCAGAGATGGTGAATTATATGCTGAAGCATGTTTGATTGATGGTGTATATGATACTAATCTTTCAGAACCCCAGTCTGCAAATGGAGCACATTCATGCCAGAAGCATGAAGCAGATCCAGAACTTTGGCATAGAAGATCTGGTAACAGAGAGATCAAAGCCATTGTGGAATTGTAACACAAGGAGCTTGTAAGAGGGGTGAAGGTAGCCCAGAGTTCACCAACCACAATAAAGTTTCTAAGTTGCATCACTGAAGAAAGTGTTAAGCATTCTTTTCCTCCATGTACAGAAAAGCGCCAGAGTGCTTGATGTAGTCTACAGTGTTGTATGGGATCCAGGGAGTGCCCTCCAGCAGCATAATGTGGTTTGCTGGAGCCTGGGGTGCACACATGCTGGAGGTGCCTGCACCTGCTGGGCCAGCCTAGCCCTTGCCGCAGTCACCATCAGATCAACCCCCTGCCAAGCGGGGCCACACTGCACTGCCTGCCCACCTGCACGGGGGAGGCCGGTTGGTTGATGCGGCCCTTCACGGGCAAATCCCCCCCAACACCCAGGGAGAGAAGTGCCAGCCTACACTGGGATCACCCCTTGCCCGCCTCCCTCCATTCAGCGAGGACATGGCAGCAAGGCCAGGCTGGAACCGGGGCCCAGAGACCCCTGGCAGCAGGAAGGGAAGGATAGGGAATTGGGGACGGGGCCCAGCAGGTCATTCCTGGGCAGGATGGGTATCCACACAGAAGCCAGCGCCTGCGTGGTGGCACCTGGTTCGCCCCCCCCCTCAAAATTGTGCACCCGGGGCCACAGCCCCACTGCCCCCCAATGCTATGCCACTGGTTTCCTCCCTAAAGAAAAGATGTATATTCTAATCTTACTATTTGATTTCTCAAGATACTGTGCTGTGTATTTTCTCAATGAGAAAAGCGAAACAGTGGAGATGTTCAGAAAATACCTTGCCATGGAGAGCAACAAGTTTCAGAGGAAACCCACAACTTCTCGTCAGCGACCACAGGGATGAGTTTAATACATACCACATTCAAACCCTCCTGGAAAAGGAAGGGATTACATGTGTAAAGAGTGTTAGTGGCACTCCATAACAGAACTCAGCTGCTGAGAGAAAGTTCAGTTCTCTTATGGAGATGACTAGGTGCGTGCTGAGAGATGCTGGCCTTCCCAAATACACTGCAGTGGCTACTGCATGTCCCCACATGCATTTGGGAGCACCACACACTATTACAAGGAAATGGGTATTCAAGGTAAAGCAGAGGGCAGAAGGTGAAGTTGAGTGCTACAAAGCAAGATGTGTGGTGAAAGGTTACTCGCAAAAGTACGGAAAGGACTATGATTAGACTTTTGCCCCTGTAGTGAGACACACCCCCAGTAGTCTGATCGTTTGTTGTTGTTGTTGTTTAGTCATTTAGTTGTGTCCGACTCTTTTTGACCCCCTGGACCAGAGCACGCCAGGCACTCCTGCCTTCCACTGCCTCCTGCAGTTTGGTCAAACTCATGCTGGTAGCTTCGAGAACACTATCCAGTGGCGTAGCATGGGGGGTGCAGGGGGGGCCGGCTGCACCGGGCGCAACATCTGGGGGTTAGGGTTAGGGGGCGCAAATCCACGGGTTAGGGGGCGCAAATTACTTGCCTTGCCCCAGGTGCTGACAACCCACGCTACGCCACTGACACTATCCAACCATCTTGTCCTCTGTCGTCCCCTTCTCCTTGTGCCCTCCATCTTTCCCAACACCCTTATTCCCCCAACAGAGCTACAGTTCCCAGAGTGGTTAACAATAAATCCTTCTTCCAAGGGAACTCTGGGAACTGCTGAGCTGAGCTTAGGGTACTCCTTACAACTCGCAGCACCCTTAACAAACTATAGTTCCCAGGATTCTTTGGGGTGGGGAAGCCATGACAGTTTAAGTGGTAGAATAGTGCTTTAAATGTATGGCATGGTTCCAGATTATTTTCTCCATCTGTCAAATGGGTGTAATACGTCTAGTCTCACCAAGTTATTGTATGGACATTTCATTGTCATCTTTGTAAGGGTCTGCTATTTTGATGGACTGCCTGAGTTTTTGAAACAGGTTAGTCTGTCAAGAGATAGATTATCCTGTGTTGTGTGAAGGAAGTTGCCTGGGGAAAGCTAAATTACTAAAAGGCTGGGTAATCTCTAAGATTATATATATATATATATATATATATATATATATATATATATGGAATCTAATGGAAACACACTGGTGTATTTTTTTTGCCTTCTCAGCCATGTAATTTGTTGATTTTAGAATAGCTCGGGGGAAGTTGGCTCATTTCACTTACCATGACTGACTGGGTTGTGATACACTGTGACTGTTTTCACAAGTGATGTTTGAGTCAATGATTGCATTTCCAGCTTCCATAAATTGAATGAAAAGGCCTCATTGACTAGAGGGTACAACTGATTTAGGAATAGCTCTCTTCCATTTTGTGCCTGATAATAATAACATTCAAGTGTTGCATTCCAGATGTGTATTCCCCATCCTAGCCATCTTGATAGAAGGCAATGGTAGAAGTTTATAAAATTATGCACATCATGCAGAAGGTGGATGATGTTCGTTTTATCATCATTGTTATCACTTCTTCAACTATTGCTGGATGTCCTAACTCATTACCTGGGAGTAAACCCCATTGAACTGAATAGGACTTGTTTTTGATTAAACATTAATAATTAATTAATAATGTTGCTGAACCCTGGAGGAACACAGATGAAGCTACTATTTCATACTAGTACCACAAAGTATGATATATCACATTTATGGAGAAACCCCCAAAATGATAGTTTTATGTGGCACTTCAAAGACAGACACATTTACTTGGAGCTCTTTTATTAGTTATATTGATAAGGAAGACAATTCACAGCATCCTCTCTTATACTATGTAAGAATTTGGAATGCTTAACATCTGTATTTAGGTTTTAGTACCACATTCCCATTATGTTCATTGTGCTTGCTTAATATGATCATCCTTTTATATTTTGTAATGTAAACAGTTTTCCTGGCCTGAGTTTTGCTGAAGTGTTATTATATAGGAGCCACTGTGTATAGATTGCTAACAAAAAATTTTTGTTTTTGTTTTTGTGGGGTTGTAATATGGGGAGAAATAGTTATTTGCTCAATTGTTACTTGATGCATTGCAACCCTCCTCCTTTGCAGTAACTGTTACTGACTAAAAACGACAAATATATGTACTGCTGAAGGCATTGTTATTATTCTGAACCTAGATATTATTATTATTGAAAGAACATAAAAGTAAAAAAACAACAACAACACAACCAACCCCACATGATTAGTACTGCACTGGAATTGTTTTAATAGCTGCTTTGTATTGTGTGTGTGTGTGTGTGTAGCCTACTGCTTTTCATCGTTTTGTCACTTGTGTTTTTTAAGCAGTTGTTAACTTACTGGTTACAGTTTCCAGAAGGTTAGTGGGTTGTGTCAGTCCCACTGCAGCAAAATCAACAGGGTCCTTGGGGTACCGTAACAAATTTATGAGGGCCAAAGCTTTCCTGGATCAGAGTCCACTTCATCAGTGTAACCTTCAGCCTCCTTCATGCATCTGTTGAAGTTAATTCTAGCTCATGAAAGCTTATTCTGCTATAAAAGTGCCTTTCTTGAAAGTTAATGCAAAAAAAACCCAACAACACCTCACTAACAATGAAGCCCAATGAAGTCCAAGTCCAATGAAATGGGCTTCACACCATAATAAATTTGTCAGACTTTAAGGTGCCCAAATGTTTAATGCCTGGTTTTGCTTCATTTTATAACTACCCTGTAAGTGTCTTGTGATGGCACCTTAAAGACAAAGGTCACTCACACCTTACATTGAAAGCACTCTTGTATGACTTTTAACAGGCATGGCTTCCCCCAAGAATCCTGGAAACTGTAGTTCCTTAAGGGCATCTGAAATATACTCAGAGTCGCAAAGTGATTTCATGCTCTTTATTCAGCTCATAGTGGTGAGGAGGAATGAATGAATGTCCCCTCAAAGTATCTGCTTTATATACATTATTTACACAATGGGCTGCACATGATTGGCCACCACTGAGGGCTATGGTGAAAAGTGCCCCTTCAGCTGTTCCATTATTGTTTTGTATGGAACAGTAGCAACGTCTTCAGGCGCAAGGAGAGCCCGGGCGATTTCTAAACGTCTCCTCTCCGCAGACGCTGAAGAATATTGCCCTCTTCTTGGCGTCTTCTTCATCGGTGACCCCTTTGGCTTCTAGGAGGAAGGTGAAACGGGAGGCGTACGCTTCCCAGTCTCCAGATGCTGGGTTGAACGGCGAGAAGCCGCTGTCGGTTGCCATTCTGAGTTCCTTGTGTCCCGGAGCTGAAGCCTGGATACACGGTGCGAGGCAGCGGCAGGTGGCGGTGCTGCGGTGCTGTGTGTGGCAGTCAGCTCAGCGGGATCCCACCTTCATCGCCAGTGAAATATACTCAGAGTCGCAAAGTGATTTCATGCTCTTTATTCAGCTCATAGTGGTGAGGAGGAATGAATGAAAGTCCCCTCAAGGTATCTGCTTTATATACATTATTTACACAATGGGCTGCACAAGATTGGCTAATTCCGGAATTCTACTGTAAGCCAATCAGGCTGTGGATTCACTTTTATCTGGAGCATGATTGGGTGGTTCCTGCCAACCAATCATACTGCTGCATTGTTCTAGGACCAATCAGACTGCTGCATTCTGAATCCTATTGTTCTAGGACCAATCAGACTGCTGCCTTTTGGATCCTATTGTTCTAGGACCAATCAGACTGCTGCAGTTTGGATCCTATTCAACTCAGTACATAACAGCATCCTAACAACTCGCAGCATCCTTAAGAAACTACAGGTCCCAGGACTGGTGGTGGTGGGGAGCCATGCTGTTAAAGTGGCGTCAGAGTGTTCGTGTGACAACAATCTGACACAACCAACACTTTATTGGATTGCCTTCTGCTTCATCAGAAGCATGACCTGTTGTTATTAGCTTCCTTGAGTTTTTTAAAGCAGGCTGCAGATGTTTCAAATCAAGGACAGCCAACACAGTGTCCTCCAAACGTTGGAAGCCAGACTGCTGGTCCATCTAACTCAGCCAAAGGAAGAAGGACCCTGTGTCCCTCCAGCTCATAGCTGTCAATGTTTCCCTTTTTAAAAGGGAAATTCCCTTATTCCAAATAGGATTCCTCGCAAGAAAAGGGAAAAGTTGACAGGTGTGCTTCAGATCAGCCTTCCCCAGCCTGGTGCCTTCCATATATTTTGGAAAACAACTCTCACCAGCAAGTATAGCCAGCAATCAGGAATAGGGATGGAAGCCATTTGGTTCTTTCAGCCTGACTCTATTTTCAGGCAGGATCCAGATCACAACCTGTCAAAATCAGGTGGGCAATTATAGTTGGAAGCTCTTGCCCAACAAACTCGCTTTCCCAAAAGACCAGACTTTTTGCGATAAAGAAAGTGAAGGGGAAATGCACTGGGAAGTGTGGGGTGATGCTTGCTTTGGCTCAATTGTTATCTAACTTCCCCACAAATGAATCAGAGGGTGCTCAGTAAAAATCTGGGATTGTCTGATCTCCATGCAAACAAATCAAAACAGACCATCGTGAAGGGCGTGTAGCCCAAAATTTATTGAGGCTGCCAGGTCGGGGAAGCCCATTCCAGATGTTCTGGGGGCCCAGCTCTTTTCTTTCCCACCCAGCCAAGGACAAATGGGAATTAAGAACGCAACAGCTGGCTGGATCAGCATCCTTTTCTCTCAGCAGCCTGTGGGAAGCCGGGAAGCTGGACCTGAGCGCAACAGCCCTTTGCCTCCCTGGGATTCAGAGGCAAACTGTCTCCGACCTGCAGCCCCTGATCGCCTTGTCCTCCGTGAATCCGTCCGCTCCTCTTGTAAAGCTGCCCGGGATGGCGCCCGCCTCCGGCTCCTGGGTGATGAGCCGCTTTCCTTCACCTGCCCGGGATCTTCTTCCCCCGTTCAGCTTCCTTGGAACATCCGGGAGGATTCCCCGGGCAACATCTGGCGGGCCGCCCCACGCCGCTGCTTCAGCCAAACCAAGGAGCCGGGGAACCCCATCCTGGGGAGCTGGGCTGGCGCATCCTTCGGCGCCGCCATTCCCGATCCCCTCGCCGAGCTGCTCCCGAGTCCAGCCCAGCTGTTCTTCCCAGCTTGGATGGGGCGGGGGCGGGCCTGCGTCCCGGGCAGCCTCGTGCCCTCCTCCTCCTCCTCCTCCTCCTCCTCCCTCCGTCTCGGCCTGATCACAAGCTCAAGTTTATATTGGAAGTGAGCGGAGGGAGGAGGCGGAGGAGGGGTCTGGGGCTCGGCGGCCACCGAGATTTGCTCCTCGCCCTCTCCGTCTTCTTCCCGGGATGCCCGCCGGACCTCCGCAGGGGCCGGAGTCGGGGTCGGGCCGCGGGTGTCCAGCGCCCAGCTGCTGCCTCTAGCTAAGTTTTGCCGCGGCGCCAAGCCAGAGAAGTTTGCAAGTTGCGCGGCCCGCGGGCTCGGCTCTCCGGCCCTTGGGAAAGGCCGCTCCGGTGCCCCGCGAGGCTGGCTGGCCTCCGCCGCCGCCTGGGAGGGCGCCTGGGCCGGGGAAGCGGGCAGCGGCGGCAGGCGCAGCCATGGACGGCGTCTCCGGCCTGGGCTCTCCGGCGCTGGAGAAGAACGTGGCCGAGCTGACCGTGATGGACGTGTACGACATCGCGTCGGCGGTGGGCCAGGAGTTCGAGCGGCTCATCGACCAGCACGGCTGCGAGGCCATCGGGCGCCTGATGCCCAAAGTGGTGCGCGTGCTGGAGATCCTGGAGCTGCTGGTCGGCCGCAACCACCTCAACCCGGAGATGGAGGAGCTGCGCCTGGAGCTCGACCGCCTCCGCCTGGAGAGGGTGGATCGCATCGAGAAGGAGAGGAAGCACCAGAAGGTCGGCCGCCGGCGGGGATCGGGGCTTCTCTCGGGGGGGGGGGTTGGTTTCCCTTGCGCGGTCCTCCAGGCAGGGACCCGGCTGCGCGGCGGCGCGCTGGTGCCGGAGGACTTCGCGGCATCCGCCTCGGGTGCCCGGGCTCGCCTTTCTTTTCTGCTCTTTACTCAGAATTTAAGTCCTGCTGGGATCGGTGGTTTACTCGCGGGAAAAGGATGTCGTAGGAGTGAGGATCCTCTACACGGAAGTGGGTGGAATCCGTGCAGAGCATTTGCTGACCCCAAAGCAAAAGGGGGAAAGTCGCCAAGCCCCGAGGAAGCCCTTGAGCCCATCCCTTCCCTGTAACTCTTTCCAAGAATGGGGTTTACTCCTAAAGAGGGGTGGAGGAAATGTGGCCCCTCGGGCCTCTCTGCCAGGCCCCCAGAACTCTCTCTAAACAACACACTCTCTCCCCCCAGGACCCTATTTTTGCCTGGCTGGAAAGTGTCCTTTAACGGTGACAATGGCTTTTGCGTACCGGGAAGGTGGATAGAGAGAAGTCTGTGTAGAAACTAGCCTTCAATGCTATACAAAGGCAACATATGTGGCCCTCGAAAAGGTTGTCCCGAAGCAAATATGGACCTCAGGCTGAAAAAAGGTCTCCCTTTCCTACTGTGGAATAGTATGTCTGACATGAGACGAGTCTCTGAACATGGGCAGAATGCCATTCAGTCACCATTGACTAGCCACCCTGTTCATACAGTTGAACATCATTCAACTGAAAGGTGGGATATAAATCTTTAAAACAACCAACCAAACATATCTGGATACCATTCAGGTTAAAAGCTTCCAGATAAACTTCTGCCTCAGAACCACTTAGCACATCATTGATTAGGTATTCATCAATAAATATTGCCTGGGTGGCTTACAAACAAAAATATGAAGCACACAAGTATTATTTAAAACCAGCAATGAACAATAAAAATATATTGGAAATCTCTATTTGCATAGAGGCAGCATAAAACAATTTGCAGCCCAGCTTTAAAATAAAAAGGGATTCACTTTGCCCAAATTTACTAGCCTGAGCCTATGCAAGTTTACTCTAAAGTACCCAATGAGATTAACTCTTGAAATTAAGTGGGGCTATAGTTGCAGTCTTAGAAATTAAGGTGCTCCTGGCACTCATTGAGGCAGAATTCCTATCCCACTTGATTCTAACCAGAAAAGAGGTTATTTGGTGATGAAACAGATTCTTACTATTTTTATTAATTACATTTATATCCCACCTTTCTCTCAAGGACCTCTAGGCACATATATGTTTCTCCTCATTTTATCCTCACAATGATCTTGTCAGGGAGGACAGACTGAAAAATAGTGATGGGCCGAAGGTGAGCCTCATGGCTGAGTGGAGATTTACACTTGGGTCTCCCCAGGCTTAGTTTAGCATTCTAAGCATCCATCAGCCTAGCTCTGTACTCTGCACTTGCCTAGAGGCACTCAAGATGTTTTTCTTACGAGTCCTACTTTTTACATGCAGTAGAGTTGATCCCTGGCTTCAAATACAAGTTCTGGGGCTTTGAGGTTCTGCAAGCTGAGCTTGGGCTACATTAGAGCCCTAGGAAGAAGGAAAAAGAGATGGAAGAGATAAGAAAGGATATGGGATGGGAACTAGGGCGTATTAATTTATCCACTGTACCCATTCAGTTCTTGCCTAGAATTATGCTCTGAGCTGACATCAGCCTCCGATTTGGTTGTGCATTAAAGTTGTAAACGAGAGGCTAAAATAGAGTCACCAGCCACTAAAAAGATCACAGGCCTTTGACTCACTTCTCCCTCTGTCTGCCCAGAATAAATTGTGCAACAATAGCTGGGCTGTCAACTCTGGTGGATGGAGGTAACTGTTGCAGAGAGGCACTGCGTAATTGTAATTCTCTGGAATTCATTGATTCCAAATATTGGGGTGTATAGCTTTGGGTAACAACAGCAGCCCCAAGATAATCTCAGAGCTGCACCCTTCCAGGGAAATTTCTCATCCAGATCACTTTCCATTCAATTAAAGAGCAAAAAATGAGAGGATGGGGAACACTAAGCCTTCTGGGTAATTATTTCAAGCCAGCCCTGGCGAATTTATGGCCCTCCAGATGTTTTGGGGACTACAGTACCAAACACTGCTGATTATTGGCTGTGCTGGATGATGGGAGGTAGAGACCAGCAGCATCTGGGAGGGGCGTGGGTTCCCCACATTGTTTTAAGCAAAGCTTTGTCTGTAGTTAGCCATGGCCATATTGCATTGGGGCAATTACACCAGGTCGTCCTTTATCCTCACAACAGACATGTAAGGTAGGTTAGGCTGAGAGTTGGTGCCTGGCCCAGTGAAAACATCAATGAGTTATGTGAGTGTTAAATGTAAAACTACACATGCTCAGTTATTTTTGTTTATCAAGGTTGGCAAAATGTGTTTGCGTTTTGCTGAGGGTTATGAAACTGCACATGATCAGAATATTTTTTCATAGCCCATCAAAGCTTATGCCATGATCCATTTGGAAGTCTTTAAGAACCCACATGACTTAATTTTATGGTACCTTATTTAATGCATTTGGTGGGGTGGGTGTCCTATTTTGGGAACTGCACCAGGCACCCCTCCCTCCTTAATCCAGCCTCTCAGATCCTCCCTTGTGTGTTGCTTTCAATCTCAGAGTGGAGAAGTGGCTGGGGAGGAGAGAAAGATGGCTCTCCCCAATCCACGGCCGGCTGGTGTCTTTCCTCATGGGCTTTGTTTGCTACTGGCACTGCAAAAAGTGCTTAAAAATTCCTTCCTGCTCAGCAGGTTTTAAAGCAATAACGGAAGAGAGGGGTGGGAAGGGAAGGGAGCATGGCTAGAGGAGCAATAACTAAGACCTCCTCCTGCGATAAAAGCTGGGGAGGGGGTTATTGGTTTGTTCTTGTTTTTAATATGCATTTTCTGTTTTTGTCTTGTATTTTTATGCTGTGAACTGCCTTCATCTACGGATGAAGGGTGGTATACAAATTTAATTAATAATAATAATAATAATAATAATAATATAAGACGAAATGGGTTAAGGAAGGTGACAGTAATACAAACGTAAACCAGTAGCAAACCAACATTCTCTGATCATATTGCATTGTGGGAAAGCAGCTATATTAGGCTTGCCAAGTGTGGTTGCCAGCTTACCAGAAGATGGCATGTCTTTGTGCCTTAAAGAGCAGTGGAGATCTACCAACAAAGCTTTTTCATAGCAAAGAGGTAAACATTAACATCCGCTGAGGTCTATGTATCAAGCTGCTTGGTAAAGCTTGCAGCCCTCAATATGTTGCTGGCCTGCTGCTCTCATAATTCCTGAGCCATTCTGGCTGGGGTTGATGGGAGTTGGAGCTGGGCAACATCTGGAGAACCAGAGGTTCTCCACGCTGACTTCAGTCGCAGGAGCAAGAGCTGAGAAGAATGCTGGCAAACATATGTTCTCCCAAACCTTTCCTGAGGCCCCACCAAGCATCTCTCTCTGGTTTTCTCCTTAACACAGCACTCCACGCCTCCCTCTGGAGCTGGGATCTCAGCCTTGGTTGTCAGTTTACTCTGCAGGTGCAGACCAGGGTCTTCAGAAAAAGAAATAGCTCCATAGCTCAGCAGCAGAGCAGCTGCCTTGCAGGGAGAAGTTGCAAGTCCAGTTTCTGGCATCTCCATGTGGAAGTGCGAAAGACTCCTGTATAAAACTGCAAAAGTCTGATACTAGTCAGTGCTGGTAGGGTATGGATAGCCTGTTGTTGGTCTACAGTTGGTTTATCACCTCTGGCCATTGGTCATGCTGGCTGGGGCTGATGGAGTCCAACAAGATCTGGAGCAACCTGCTCCCCTCCAGACACTTTGGACTACAACTTCCATCATTCCTGACTGCTAGTCATACTGACTGGGGCTGATGGGAGCTGTAGTCCAAAACATCTAGAGGGCACCAGGTCAGGGGAGGCTGATCTGGAAGGACACAGCTTCCACCAGTTTAGTGAGCTAGATGGACCAGCAATCTGATCTGGCATAAGGCATCTAAGGTCCTATTGTGTTCCTTAAACTTTCATATTTATTTATTGCATTTATGCCTTATCTGTATTCTGTCATAGAACTAAAGGCAATGTACATCAGAGCTTGGAGGTGGTGTCTTCAGCCATTGACCAAGGCCAGATCTGTTGAGCCTCAGGAAAATTTGCTGATTCACATGCCTCCAAGATCCTCCGTATGAAAATAGGAATGTAGGGAGCAACCATTGGTCCATCAACCCTAGTATTGTCTACACCAAGGTGGAGAACCTGTGGCCCGCCAGAGGATCTTGGTCTATAGCTTCCAACATTCCTCACTTTCAGCCCTGAAAACTGAGGCTGATGGGAGTTGTAAACCAATAATATGGGTGGTGTTGGCTACACTGTCTGGAAACATTTCTCCAGAGTTTTAGACAGGCAGTCTTTGCCAGTCCTACCTGGACATGCAGGGCTTTGAACCTGGAACCTTCTGCATTGAAACCTTCTGCTATAACCAGCAAGATCTGGCCCTTCCATTGAACGGGAGACATTTGACCGTCCGGGACCTGAAAGTGATGGTATGCAATCTCACCCTCTAGGAGCTGGAGCTGGTGGAAGATGTTTGGAGAGGGGAAGCCCAAGATCTCCTCACCCAAATCGCCCAGCTTCAGGAAGAGAATAAGCAGCTGATGACCAACCTCTCCCACAAGGACGTCAACTTTTCGGAAGAAGAGTTCCAGAAGCATGAAGGCAAGTGGGGTAGGCAGAGATTCTCGATGACAGCATTGGGTTCATTTGACCTGAAACTCAGTAAGAAACTGTTCGGGAAAGTATAGGAGTTGGCAGCAGTCAGGCAAAAAGTACTGACATAAGTCTGTATGGAGCACGTGACTCCGGTTGTATGACAAGTTCACTGGCTTCCTTTTGGTTTCCTGGACCGGTTCAAAGGCCTGGTTTTGACTTTCACCACCTTTAAACCAGGATGGGGGACATAGGTCATTCCACATGGTACTGGACTCCCATTATCCCTGACCATTGGCTATTCTGGCTGAGGCATATGGGCACCACAACTGAAAATGTGCTTCTTTTTTGCTCACCTGCTGAACCTCAGCTGGCAGAGGATACTGTGCAGAACCTCAGGTGCACAGGAGCGAAGTACATGGGAAAATAATGGCTTTTGTTGCAGTTCCTTGTATATCACCCATAATAACTGTAGTAATTAAATGCACTCAGGCCAGATAGTCAATTAAATGGGAGGGGAAACAAAGGGATTTGAGCTCTTGGCATGTGGGGCTAGTATTGGTCATGCAGACCCACTTAATTATACCAGGGAGGCTTGTAGCCCTCCAGATGTGGTTGGATTCTGACACTCATTCATCCCACCCAGCATGGTCAATAGTCAGGAATTATGGGAGTTTTAATCCAGCAGCATCTGGAGAGCTGCAGGTTCCCCACATCTGGTTTATAGCAATTGCCTTTGTGGACTAGAAATTTGGGTGCTGTTGAGGAGGGAGAATTTTAAAAGAGCCCACTGGATCAGACCAAAGGTCCATTGAGGTTCAACATCCTGCTCCCCACAGTGGCCAATCAAATTCTTAATTCAGAGAAGTCCACAAGCAGGACATGGAAGCAACAGCCCTCCTTTTCCTGATATGCCTCAGCAAGCACTATTCACTATTCACCAACCACAGAGGTTCCATTGCATTGCTGAGAATTGATAGATTTGAGGAGGAGCAGCCCAAGTCCTTTTTTATTAGTTTGTTTACATTTCTCTACCACCTTTCCACCAATTGGTGCTCTTGAAGCCATGAAGGCAAGTGGCACCACCAGCCTTTGTGGCAGCAAATTCTGTAAAGTTACAGCAACAGCCCAGGCGACATTTTTCCACCTTCGCCGCATCAAGCAGTTGGTCCCTTACCTTTCCTGCCTTGACCTGGCCACAGTGATCCATGTGACAGTCACCTCCAGGCTTGACTGCTGTAATTCGCTCTACGTGGGGCTGCCCTTGAAGCTGTCCCAGAAACTCCAGTGGGTGCAGAATGCTGCAGCGAGGCTCCTCACGGGGTCTCTGCCATGGGAGCATATTCACCCAGTGCTTTTCAAGCTGCACTGGCTCCCGGTGGAGTACAGGGTCAGATTTAAGGTGCTGCTTTTGACCTTTCAAGCCCTTCACGGCCTAGGACCCTCGTACCTACGGGACCGCCTCTCCTGGTATGCCCCACGGAGAGCCTCAAGGTCCATAAATAGCAACACCCTAGTGGTCCCGGGCCCTAAGGAAGTCAGATTAGCCTCAACCAGAGCCAGGGCCTTTTCAACTCTGGCTCCAGCCTGGTGGAACGCTCTGCCTCATGAGACCAGGGCCCTGCAGGATCTGATTTCTTTCCGCAGGGCCTGTAAGACAGAGTTGTTCCGCCTGGCCTTTGGCTTGGAGCCAATTTGATTCCCTCCCCCTCTTTCTTTTTTCCTTTCCTTCTCCTGCGATGAGGCTACATTTTAATATTTTAATGTTTCAATATTTTAATGTTGTATTTTAATTTTGTTTTTAAGTTGTAATCATTCAACTTGTTTTTATTATTGCTTGTAAGCCGCTCTGAGCCCGGCCTTGGCTGGGGAGGGCGGGGTATAAATAAAAATTATTATTATTATTAAATCAGGACTGAGGAACTTGAAGCCTAACAACATCCAAAGGGCCACAACTGCCATCTGTCCCTTAATCAGCAGGGCTAATAGTTGGAAGTTGTAGTCCTGCAGCATTACAGGGCTGCACAGTTCCCAGTCCAGCCATAAATTAACTCTGTGTTATGTAAAGTACAGCTTGTTTTTGCTGAGTGCTGTATCTACTGCCAGCCAAATTCACTGGATGAAAATTATTATTATTTTTTAATCATTAATAGCTTTGAAAAATAAAAGTTTCCAGGATGATTCCAACGTTAAATACTAGCAGCCTGATAGCCAGTGTTGCTCAGGAATTTTAAGAAACAACGCCCCCCTCCCCAGTTTTGAAATAAGTTGTTAAAATCAGTGAAGTTTTGAAAGGTTCAGTCTGCCCTCTTGATTCAAAGCAACATCCAATCATATCCAAATATAAATGAAAACTTGCTTCTTGATTTCAGGAACCCTCATGCAAAATTTGGTTATGATAAATTAAGGATGTCTAAACACACAGCAAGAGACAAAACAAATCTCCAAAATATGAAGTAGATGTGTGGGCTGAAACATGAAATGAGGGTGATGGCTCCTGTCTTACCTCCATGACATCCCTTGGTAAACAAATCCCAGACAACCCTGCAGAATCCTGTGCAGCTTGCCCTGGTGGAATTAGTCATGCACCATCAGATCTTTTGCACGGCACCCACAGAACTGAGCTGCCAGCGTCATGTTTCACATAAAACTATTTTTATATGAAAGAATCTTCTTGGGTAGCCGTGGGTGCAGCACCTGCTTTGTCAGGATCTAGGTCAGCAGAGGAGCAGAACAGAACTTCCACAGCGGCCACAGGTTGTCCCCTTACTTTCTCCCCTTCTCTCCTAGAGAACAGCCACTTTGCCCAGGTGGGGTGGAACTCTGGTTAAGAACTTAATTCGTTCCGGAGGTCCATTCTTAACCTGAAACTGTTCTCAACCTGAGGTACCACTTTAGCTAGTGGGGCCTCCTGCTGCTGCTGCGCTGCTTGAGCACGATTTCTGTTCTCATCCTGAAGCAAAGTTCTTACCCCAAAGTACTATTTCTGGGTTAGTGGAGTCTGTAACCTGAAGCGTCTGTAACCTGGGGTACCACTGTACTCCCCTCCCCCGGTGCTGTTGGGTAACAAGTGCAGCTGCATTTGGGGTACAGTGGTGCCCCGCAAAACGAATGCCTCGCTAAACGAAAAACCCGCAAGACGAAAGGGTTTTCCGATTTTTAGCAGCTTCGCAAGACGAATTTCCCTATGGGCTTGCTTCGCAAGACAAAAGCCCATAGGGAAATCTCCGGGGACAGCGGGGAAGCGCAGCGCGCCTTCTCCTCTGTTCCCGGACCTGTCCTGAAGGCTTGCGGTGGGAGGTCCGGGAACAGAGGAGAAGGCACGCAGCGCTTCTCCTCTGTTCCCGGGGCTTGCGGTGGGAGGAGGGTTTTTCCTCCCCACCGCCAACATTCAGAACAGCATGTGTACTGTTTGGGGCACCTCGCCTCACAAGGGGTATTGTTGGGAAAGGGTCAGAAGACAACCCCAAAATGATCGAGGGGATGGAGAGACTCCCTCCGAGGAAAAGTTGCAGCATTTGGGATTTGGAGAAAAGGTGAGCGAGAGGCAGTGTGATAGAAGAGTATTAAACGATGCATGGCATGGAGAAAGTAGACAGAGGGAAGTTTTCCCTCCCTCTCTCAAAACGCAAGAAGTCATGGACTTTCGGTGAAGCTGAATGTTGGAAGATTCAGGACAGAGAAAAGGAAGTCACACAGTGCATAGTTAAACTATGGAACTCCCTCCCACAGGAGACAGTGATGGTTACCAGTGTGGACAGCTCCAAAAGAAATTAGGCAGATTTATGGATGGCAAGGCTATCAATGGCTGCTAGGCTTGATGACAGTGCTGTGCTGCCAAGGTTGGAGGCACAGTGGCGTAGCGTGGGTTGTCAGCACCCGGGGCAAGGCAAGTAATTTGCGCCCCCTAACCCGTGGATTTTAGCACTCGAATGCGAGCGCGCCCCCCAGATGGTGCGGCCGGTGCGGCCGCCCCCCCTGCACCTCCCCACGCTACGCCACTGGGGCTGGGGGCGAGCAAAGGAGCCAAGGACCCCCCCAAAGGCTCAGCAGGAATTTATTAAATTTATTATTTGCGGAGCCCCCGCGGGCCGAGGCAGCCGAAGCCCCCTCCCCTCGGGCGCCTCCCCGCCCCCTCCTCTCCTTGGGCTGTATGTGGAGCCCGCGCTCCGAGGCGCTCCAGATCCGGGCTTGGCGAGCGCCTCTCTTCCTCCCAGCCGGGTCCGGGGGCTTCCAGCCGCGCTCCGTCCTCGCCCCCCCCCCCCCCGCGGCTGAGACTTGCGCTGAGAGCCGGAGCCAGCGGCGCCCCCTTCCGCTGGGAGACCCTCGCCCGCCCACCGGCTTCCTCTCGGAGGGTTTTGGGGAGGGCAGGGCGCGTCGAGGCCCCTCGGAGCTCTCCTCCCTTCCAGTCAGCAGAAGCAGCTGTGGCTGGGCCGAGGGGATGGCGGCGGCGGCGGCGAGGTGCGGAGGCTGCCCGTGCCTGGCCAGGCGTCGGTGGCGGCGTCGGCGCTGGTGCAGCGGCTCCTCCTCCTGCGAGCAGTGAGTGGAGTGCAGCTGCAGCGGCGGCGGGGGGGACGCGCGCGCGCTAGGGCACAAGGCTGGCGGTGGCGTCGGGGAGCCCGGCGGAGGAAGGAACTTGTCCTTTCCCTCTGGACTCGCGCCCCCCCAGATGTTGCGCCCGGTGCGGCCGGCACCCCTGGCACCCCCCACGCTACGCCACTGTGGAGGCAGTAATATTTCTGAACACCAGTTGCTGGGAAACACAGGAGAGGCAGAGGGCTGTTGCACTCAGGTCCTGCTTGGGGGTTCCCATAGGCATCTGGTTGGGCTACGTGAGAACACAATGCTGGACTAGTGGGGCCATTGGCCTGATGAAGCAAACTCTCATAAGAGCACAATGTCCCATCAGTTTTGATCCACTAAGCATGCTAGCTGGGGTTGATGGAGTCATGAACCTTTGTTCTCAATCTTTGAGGCAAGCTGCAAGCGTATCCCCACTTACCTGAGAGTAAGACCCACTGAATTCAATAGGGCATATTTGTAGGTAGCCATGCTGAGAACTGTGTCATTAGTCCATGAAATGTCTCAGAACATTTAAGCTGCAGTCCTTTACATTGTTGTTTATTAAACTATGCCTTGACTCTACATTATGCATAAACCCAGCCCACCAGTTTATGTTTTGTTTGCTGCCAACAAATCACAATCCAACACTATGGTTTGTTGGTGGCTTACAAACCTTGGTTTGCTTTTAAGTATGCTAACCCAATAGCCATGGTTTGTTTGGTGAATGCCCGGGGTGGGTTGGCCAAACTGCAAAGGTACAAAGCAAGGGCATCTGGAAAACAAAGCAAACTTGGAAGGAACAAGCCATGGTTTATTTGATTCTCTTTGGGACAACTCATAGATAAGGATTATGTGTGAACCAGGCTCTACCTACAGTGACTGACAGCAGCTTTCCAGGAAATCAGGCCAGGGGTCTTTCTCAGCCTTGTCTAGGAATGCTGGGGAATGAACCTGGGGACGTCTCCATGCAAATATTGTAAGTAAAGTTAAAGGGACCCCTGACCATTAGGTCCAGTCGTGGCCGACTCTGGGGTTGCGGCGCTCATCTCGTTTTATTGGCCAAGGGAGCCGGCGTACAGCTTCCGGGTCATGAGGCCAGCATGACTAAGCCGCTTCTGGCGAACCAGAGCAGTGCATGGAAACGCCATTTACCTTCCTGCCAGAGCGGTACCTATTTATCTACTTGCACTTTGAATTGCTTTCAAACTGCTAGGTTGGCAGGAGCTGGGACTGAGCAACGGGAGCTCACCCCGTCGTGGGGATTCGAACAGCCAACCTTCTGATTGGCAAGTCCTAGGCTCTGTGGTTTAACCCACAGCGCCATCTGCATCCCTGCAAATGTTGTACTCCACCACTAAAATACGGCTTTTCTCCATCTTAGGCTATTTTAAAAGAACTTGCAACTGATGCCTGAGTTTGCTTATTTCCTCTTTCCTCCCCACCCATTTCCTTTTGTGTCATGTCTTGTTAGATTAGGAAGCCTGAGGGCAGGGAATGTCTTGTTTCTTATTGAGCTGTAAGCTGCCCTGGACATATTTTTTGTATGAAGAGGTGAAAATTCAATCCATCCGTTACCAACCACGATTAGGAAAGGGAGTGAAATGAAAGGCTACCGTTCTGAAGAGTCCACCTCACTCAGCTCAATGGGACTGGCTTCTGAATAAAAATGCATAGAAGCAGGCCACCGAGCTATAAGTGGTCCTACAGCACACCCTTCCTTGGAAACAAATTGTAAGCCTATGGTATTTACTGCTAAACAAATGAGTATAGGATCAGGGGCAGAGCAGCATTGATCACAATGCCATTGTGTACACCTGTGCTGAATCAACATTTAGAATTAATTAGGGTTACATACTAAATAGTATTTATTAGTTGCTTTAAATAAGTGTTTTAAAATGGCTTACAAATAAGTGTGCGTGTGAGAGAGCATGTGAGCAAAGCACAATTTGAAGCAATCAGACCATAAAAGCGATCTCTCCATCCCCTAACTACCACATATAGCCCCAAAAGGGGTGTGTATACACAAAACATACCTACATACACACAATAATAATTATTGCAAGTAAAAAATTAATGCTCAGATGTGTGTGTGGGGGGGGGAAACATTTTAATCTAGTGCCAAGAATAAATGAGTAAATCTGATCAAAGCAAGCAGGTTTCTGATCTTTTCCTAGGCAGCAAAATATGCATCCTTAGCAGAATTTAGCAGGAGCCACACCAGAAGCTTAGCAAGTAATGCAGCTTCCAGAATTGGAGAGGCTGCTTGCCTTGAGGGCTCTGCATTACCACAGGTGCTTTCTGAGCATCCTTTTGATGTGGGGGGTGGAGTCACCTGCTTAGAGAGTCCTTAAGGTCCACCACAGACTTCACACAGTAGTGCTGCAGAGAGCAAGAAACAATCTCAGCGGTGAGGCTTATTTTTCTGTAGAGACATCCCTAGTTTGGGTTCAGGATATGATTTAGCTTGTTGCTTGGAAATTTTAGGAAGGTATTGGGAGTCTGATTGTGTATATGCCCCCCCACCCCCCCGCAACAGAAACCAAAATGGGAATGGAGGAAAGAAATTAAGAAAATCTTGCAATGCAGAGAACTTAAAATAGAGATTGATTCTTAATGCTTAACGCTTAAACTATGCCCTTAGGGTTATTTTTCTAAGCTTTAACACTTTTTAAAAACTAGGTAGTCAGTTTGGAAGGCATCTACAAATCCCTGTAGTCGTTAATATTGGCTGAGAAGCAAACAAGCTTAGTAATGGAAGAGAGGTACTGCCACACATGGGAGCTGCAGGCAGGTGTTGCATTGCGGAGTGCTTCTGTTCAGGGTACCAACAGCTATGATAGTTTCCATGCCATTCCCCCTTAAAAACATGAGAAAAGGCTGCTGGACCAGACCAGTGGCCCATCTGGCCTTATGTCCTGTTCTCACAATGGCCAACCAGATGCTTATGGGAAACTAGCAAGCAGGATTCAGGCCCCAGAGCCTTCTCCCCTCCTGTGGTTTCAAGCAACTGGTATTCAGAAGTCTCGCCGCCTCTATGGAGGCAGAGTAGCCATGGCTAGTAGCCAAGATTTTTAAAGTCAAATTTAAAACTACTTAATTTTACTTAATGGTGGCTACTGAGTCTTTTATACTTTTTATGTGTTTAATATATTGGGATTGCCAATGTTTGATGGTTTTTTTCCCTTATGGTTTTGTTGTCTAAAATATGTAAATAAAGGCTGAATGAATAGTAGGTGTGATGGGACTACAACTCCCATCATCCCTGACCTCCATGCTGCATGAGGCTGATGGGAGTTGTGCCCTCCAGATGATATTGACTACGACATTGGCTCTCCTCCAGATGCTGCTTGGCTACAGCTCACATCATCTCTCACCATTGACCAAACTAGCTGAGGCTGATGAGACTTAGTGTTCGTCAACATCTGGAGGGGCGAAGGTTTCCCATCCCTGCCCTATTGGATGGCCCTAACCTGATGAATTTCTGCCTGTCATGTAGTTGATAAAAAGTGCAGGAGCCCTGCCAGGAAAAAAAATGTTTACCTTAGTTATGTATTTTCAACAGCCAATTATGTTTACTTAACAGGAGCAGTATTGCAATTGGAGCCTCCTATCACTCTTTCTCTCTTTTTTTCCAGGAATGTCTGAAAGGGAAAGGCAAGTGATGAAAAAACTGAAGGAAGTAGTAGATAAACAAAGGGATGAAATCAGAGCAAAGGACCGTGAACTTGGTCTTAAAAATGAGGATGTAGAAGCTGTAAGTCTCTTTCATCCCTTTAGGGATAAATGCCAAAGTACTGCCAAGTAACTTTTTTAAAGGCCCCAATATCTAAATCCATTTATTTTGATATGTAGCAAATTCAGAGAGGCCAGCTTATCCCTGACTATTAGTAGATAATGGTGCTCCTGTGTCCAAAGGGATGGAGAAACTCAGCCCCAGGGGCAGAATGCGGTCCTCCAGGCCTCTTTGTCTGACCCTTGAAGCCCATACATCTTCTCCTCTGACCCAACCCCTTTACCAGCTCTGCACTGCACCCTCCTTGGCTAGAATGCGTCTGCTAATGTTTTTTGCTTTCCTGAACTGAGGACAGGGAGGGATGTGGGAGTACTAAATTAAAGTGAAGCTAAAATTCTCAGTTTCCTGGCAAGAGGAATTGTTACACCACTCTGGAAATTGTAGCTCCGTGAAGGGAATAGGAGTCTCCTAACAAGTCCCAGCACTCTTGACACTTCCCAAGGATTATTTGGGCGAAGCAACAACTGCTTAAAATAAATGATACTACTCTATATTGTATAGTGTAGATGGGGCCATAATTGCAGCGGCTTATCAGCTCCCTCCTTTCTTTTCTCTCACAGCTTCAGCAACAGCAAAACAGGTTAATGAAAATCAACCACGACCTTCGCCACAGAATCACGGTTGTGGAGGCTCAGGGAAAAGCTCTGATTGAGCAGAAAGTAGAGCTGGAGGCCTACCTGCAGACCAAGGAACAAGAGATGGGAGCCCTGAGGGCTGAGCTCGGAAAGCTCCGAGAAAAACTGCAGGGAGAGCCGAGTCAAAATGGAGAAGAAATCCAGGTCAGCCCTGCTTTTGTCTCCATGAAATATATATAATATTATACAGTGTATATATAAACACAAGTATGATGTATTTGCGTGTGTGTTTGTTTCATACCACTTCAATCGTCATGGTTTCCCTAATTGTTGGCATCTGTCTGTCTTGGGAGACAGTGGAGGAGGGTGCCTTTGAGGGTGAAGTTAAACTGTTGGAAGGTGGCAGCTTCTGCTGTGGCTGTAGAAACCAATACAGAAGACAGCTGTTTTGTTGCAGCTGGGGCAGATGAAGGCGTCTGGTTGTGCTGCTGCAGATGTACCACAATGTTTCTTCTCTCCTTCATATAATGCGTAATTAAGCCTGTAATTACCCGGAGTAAATCCCTTTGAACTTGGGGGGGGGGTGGCAGCTCAGCTCTGAGTAGGCAAGTAGGTGTGGCAAACTCACAGTCAAAAGATGTATCCCCCAAAATCATACATGGCATATTTCCTAATGTCTGTTGTTGGGGCTGGGTGGGGGACAGTGGCAAGGGCTATTGTCTGTATGGCCTCCTGGGGGGCTTCCTGGAGGCTTTTTTTTTTGCCACAGTGAGAAGCTGGCAGCTGGGGGGTAGACCTTTTTATCTGATCCTGGAGGGCAGGGGTGGAGAACCTGTGGCTCTCCAGATGTTGTTGGATTGCAGCTCCCATCAGCCCTGAGCAGCATGACCAGTGGTGAGGTATGATGGGATTTGTGGTCCATCAACATCTGGAAAACTGCAGGTTCCCCAGGCCTTTGGCAGGGCTGTAGTCAAAATAGTTTGAATTCTTAACATTTCACTTGAACGGCTAATTGATTTTTATTTTGGAGGGGTGGATGAAATGCAGGAGTGACTCTGGGATCTATTTTAAGATTGTGTCCCATGAGCCAATATCATATCCAATGTTCCCTTCCCCCACCATCATTGCAGTGCAATTTTAGTTTCTTTAATGCATGAGTTCATCTGAAACATTTGAGATGCTATGGAGATTGAGGACTATTGCCTACCTCTCATGTTTATGGCTGAGGCTCAAAAGCTGACAGTGAACTCTTATCTGTGAAGCAGAAGTAAATGCCATGAAGGGCTCCCAGTACTAATTCCTCAATGGATATTCAAATTGTGGGTGCAGAACAAATTTAAGTATTAATGCATAATTCTGTTTGTGTTTTCATGTATGCAAATGTTTCTATTTACTTTCCTAACAAGGAAGTAGGCGATGCAAGGAGTGCAAGCGAAGTTGTCAGCATAACAGTGAGGACTAGGAGCTTGGTATTTTAAAAGAAACAGCCCACACAGATCTTTTTAAAAACAAAACACAAGACTTCTTAAGGTATCATATGTAACACCAAGCACTGGATTCTGTGGTACGTGAAGGATTCCTTGCTTAGACACAGCCTGTCCCCCTACTCCCCCTAATAACTCAGGAGGTTCATTATTTTATACTTGAGGGGAGCTTAGAATGTGAAACTTTTTTTCAAAATAAAGTGGCTTTGCAGAAAAAATGACTTTGGAAGGAAATATTACATTGCTAACAGAGCTGGAGTGGTTGCTTACATGATTCTTTGACTAAAACCATACAGTGTACAGCAAAACTTTCCAAACTTTTCATGTTGGTGACACACTTTTTAGACATGCATCATTTTGAGACACAGTAATTCAGTTTTACTAGCTAAACTAACCCCTTAGAAGAGCATTCACATGACACACCTACACACTGCAGCCGACACCCTAATGTATCTTAACACATGCATAGATTGCCCCCAGTTCTTCAGCATTTCAGGCAGGGCTCTCTGCAAGTCATACCTGGATCTCTTGGGGGTTGAAGCTAGGAGCTTTTGCATGCAGATCAGATGCTTGAACTGCTGAGCTGTGCCTCTTTCCTGCAAATTAACAACAACAAAAAAAACTAGCATTAATACAAACTCTCTGTACAGCTTGAGGGTTGCCAGCTTTACAAGTGGGCCTGAACTGTTTGTACTGTTTGTATTTATTTCAGCAGTTAAGAGAAGAGTTGCTAAATAAATGCCCTCTCTCAGACACTACTGTACTGCACTCCAGAGCCTGGTGCCTCAGGCAGTTGGCGTCTGGGTTGTCTGCTTCTAAATCTGGCTCTGTATATAGCTTTTAAAATAAAATACTTTACACTGTGCGCCAAGGAAGAAGAAAGAAATGTGAGATTTGTTTCCCAAAACAGAATGTGAACATGCATCTGATGAAAAAATTGGGGCTTGACTTTTGCTCTGAGTCCCCAAAGTCCATGATCGGTCAGAGAAGAATGGATGGTGGCAGAATCCAGGGGAAAGCAAGGCAGACATTTATTTTTCTGTTGCAACAGAGTTTCCTCCCCTCCTTCCAAGGAGGGAGAGACCCTGGACAAAAGTGTGCAGGAACCTTTAAAGACTTTTGACATTGCCCAACCCCCTTAGCCAAAGTCCACCCCAAAATCATCATACATACATCATAGGAGGCGGTCTACAGTAGAAATCCTGTCTGTCCGGATACCTGATAATAGTCGCTGATTGCATTGCCTGGCCAGCCTGGCCATTCTTTTGTGATGGTTTAATACTTTAGTTCCTGAAGAATTTGTAAGCAAAAAGACAACGGGAAAGCTTTCCTCATTTGTTTCCTTTACTTCAGAGCAATATTTGAGGTCATTGGGAGAGTCAAAATTGCTTCAGGATTGCTCTCCTATACTATTTCAGACACATGGTTTATGTTATGTACTGAAGTTCTCACCCTGGGCCAGCTGGGGGATACTGTAGATAGTTCAGGTCCACATTTGCAAATAAGGGATCGAAAGTGACGTTCAGTGATTGGGTAGTTACAGAAAGTTGTTACAGTTACGTGGTACTGGAGCTCTATATAAGCAGGCTGGCTGAACCCTTCGGTTCAGTTCTGTTCTGGCCTGTGAATAAACAAGAGATGTTTGGAGAATCACTGTGTCGTCTGATATGTTCACCCACAACTTAACAGTTTATATATTTAGATATGTGTGCATTTATAAATATTTATTCTATATTTGAGACCTTAGAATTCTTTTAACACAAGGAGATAATTTGAATCTCTTCCAAGATGAGGAGTAGAGTGGACATCCTTTTTTGTTTTCCTTGACAGATTGCAGCTTTTGGTTGCTGGTTTGGTGTTATAGATTGGTTTGTGTGTGCTAGGAATTGTTTAGGTGTATATGTGTTGGCTTTTAGGATTATTGTGAAATGGATATTTTAAATGTCTTGTGACTGCTATTCTGGGCTGGGATAGTTCAGTTGATAAGAGTATAAAACTGTTAATCTCAGATATGTGGGTTCAGGCCCCACGTTGGGCAAAAGGATGCCTGCATTGCAGGGGTTTGAACTATATAACTCTCATGGTCCCTTCCAACACTACAGTTCTATGAAAAGCGGATTATATAGTCTATACTTTCTGGGTACAGTATTTGCTTATCCAGCATATACCATATTTTTCCCTCTATAAGACGCACCAGACCACAAGACGCACCTAGTTTTTGGAGGAGGAAAACAAGAAAGAAAAGATTCTGAATCTCAGAAGCCAGAACAGCAAGAGGGATCGCTGCGCAGTGAAAGCAGCAATTCCTCTTGCTGTTCTGGCTTCTGGGATAGCTGCGCAGCCTGCATTTGCTCCATAAGACGCGCACACATTTCCCCTTACTTTTTAGGAGGGAAAAAGTGAGTCTTAGAGAGCAAAAAATATGGTAGTGTGTACTGCTTTATTTTAAATGCTTGGAGGTTTCTGTTGATTAAGCAATATATAAAAATTGTTAAACAAATATGACATTTATTATGAATGATAAATATTAATAAATGCATCAATAAGTCATAATTAAGAATGTAAATTATTATTATCATCTGACTGGCTTTTTGTTCATTCAGATGGTGGGGAAGATTTGGCTTCAATACCCAGTTTTCCACAGCCAGGCGCCAGGTCTGTTTGTGCACAGACCCTTAGAAGGAATGGTTGCTTTCTTCCGCTGTTCTATAGTCTGTTGGTTTATGGTGATGTTGCCTCTTTTCTCTCCTTAGAGCTGTTCCCAGCTTTCTCTGAGTATAATAGACCCTGGCAGAGAGATGACATTACCACACGCTCTCTACAGCCAGTACCGTCATCATTGGCCGCCTCCTTTTTCAGCCTTGGCTGTTTGTTTTCAAGATTAAACGCTTGCCCTAGGTTACTTATGAAAAAAATATGATGCAGTCGAAGCGACTTGTAAGTAAGACCCAAGCCGTGTATTGATGTAGGATTTTTTGTTTGTTCCTCCCAGGCCGAAGAACCAAACAATGACGAATACATCTCAGAATCTGAGAAGATAGCCATGGATTTGAAGGATCCCAACCGTCCAAGGTTTACTTTGCAAGAGCTGCGAGATGTTTTGCATGAGAGAAATGAACTGAAATCTAAAGTTTTTCTGCTGCAAGAGGAGCTTCTGTATTATAAGAGGTGCGCTGTTGCTTTCAGCTCCTTTCTAGTCTGATTCTATGTGCAAGCAGTTGGACTGAAGCTGGTTTGCTTTTCAGTGGGATCAGTCCTGTTGAGGCTGCAGTCGTCTGCTCAATTCCTCTGTGTTTGTGTGTGTGCTAGCACTGAACTTCAGTTGCAAGCCCACGCTAGTTGGAAATGGAGTGGAGCCAGAATGGGGAGCTCTCTTGGGTGAGGCCACTTGGGGGTAACCTACAGCTCTCCACATGTTGCAGGACTGCAACTCCCCTTGTCCCTGACCATTAGGCATGCTGTCTGCAGCTGATAGGAGTTGGGGTCCAACCACATCTAGAGAACCACAAGTTTCGCATTCTTCAGAGGCCACTAGGTACACTTCTAAATGCACCGCTAGTCAAAAGGGCCAAGAATATTTCAAGTGATTTCCTCCAATTTCTTCTTCTTCTTCTTCTTCTTCTTCTTCTTCTTCTTCTTCTTCTTCTTCTTCTCTCTGCTCCTTTTTCTTATGAAAATAAGGAAGAATGTTCAGGCAGTAATCAGTAAACCTACATTATACCAGGTCAGGCTGTTTGTTTCTTTAGCCCAGATGAGTCTACTCAATAGTTTTCCAAACATTTCGTGTTGGTGACACACTTTTTAGACCTGCATCGTTCTGAGTGGGACGCGGGTGGCGCTGTGGGTTAAACCACAGAGCCTAGGACTTGCCAATCAGAAGGTTGGCGGTTCAAATCCCCATGACGGGGTGAGCTCCCGTTGCTCGGTCCCTTCTCCTGCCAACCTAGCAGTTTGAAAGCACATCAAAGTGCAAGTAGATAAATAGGTACCACTCCGGCGGGAAGGTAAACGGCGTTTCCGTGTGCTGCTCTGATTCGCCAGAAGCAGCTTAGTCATGCTGGCCACATGACCCAGAAGCTGTACGCCAGCTCCCTCGGCCAATAAAGCGAGATGAGCGCCACAACCCCAGAGTCGGTCCTTTACCTATTGTTCTGAGACACAGTAATTCAGTTTTACTAGCTAAACTAACCCCTTATAAGAGCGTTCACATGACACTCCTACACACTGCATCCGACACACTAACATGTCGCCAAACAGTATAGAAAGTTCTGGTCTACTCTGACTGGGAGTGGCTCTCTGGTGCAACCTCTGAAAATGTGGTACCCTCCACATGTTTTGGAATAAAGCTTATATCTGCCCCATCCAGCATTCCCACAATTTGGGAATCCCTTCTCTACGCTGTATGGGGCCCCTTTTCCTCACACTTTTTCTCCACCTGTGCCGGAGGTATCTAAGCAGAGACTGGGCATCTGCCTGTCATGGATACGCTTGTGGCACCTGGCAGTGAGCAGGCAGTTGGACAAGAAGACTAAGGCTCCTTTATTTATATACACAATTATATGCACTGACAGAGGTATGCTTTCTCTCTCCTTTCTGTGTGTAGAGTGAGTGACTAATTTTTCCTAGGTGTAATGAGAGTATTTGGTATCTAACGTATACATTTCATATCTTTTCCTGTTCTTTTTTTTAAAAGTGATGAGGCTGATGAAGAAATGAGGTCTCCCCAACCCACAGCCATTATTCATTCAAAACCATCCACTCAGCAGGAATCTGGAATCAAACGACTGTAAGTTCCCTCCTCTTCCCAAGGCTGCCTTAAACCAAGCATGGGGGGAAGAAACTTGCTTTCCTGTGCTTCTTGGGGTCCCTGGGCTTTAAAAATTGCTCTAAGGAAGAATGGTGCTCAGTGTCCTTTGAATAATCTCCATAATGCCACAACCCACCTCTTTTTGTTTATCTGTTTGATTCATTTTGACACAGTTTAAATACTGCTGCATGCCTCCCCAATCTCTGAGTACTGCGAGATTCCCAGGGCTTCCAGGTGCTTACTCAGGGTTCGTGTTTCCTTTGGGAATGAGACACAACAGAGACTGTGGTGCCCTGTCTGATGTATGGTTTATTTACACATATATAAGGGTCTTGCTTCCTCTAGAAGTGCAATAGATTCAAGAATAAATCAAAATTGCTCTCAAACTTTGCTCTGACTCTCCAGCTTGCTTCTTCTAGGTCACAGCACTGCCCCTTTAAACTTAGGCTTTGTCCTTCAAACTATCTCTGCATTGAGGGAGTAGCCCCACCCACTTGTCTTATCACACTGAGCCCCCTTTCCTTTGTTCTCTTCATGGCCCATCACCCAGCCGATCACCTTAAGACAGGAAGCCAGTCTGGCTTATGCTTGGTGGGGCCGGGGGGGGGGGAGAAGGGTCTCGCATTCTGCCTACTTCCTCCCCCATACCAAACTCATAGCAAAACATTTCCCCCTGGGGTCAGTAGTAACAAAGTGCTACCTTGGCTATTCCTAGCGTGAAGCTTTCTCTGAATATTTTCCCATGAGACCCAACTACAGATTTTTCTCACTGGTGAGCTACTTTTTAATATGCAGGAATTTGTTTTTTAATGTGTGGTGGGTAGAGCAAGGAAGCATGTGATTTGCCCACCTGCCCAATCACCACATTGGTGTGTGAGCCTCACTTAGGTGGCCCTAAACACTTGTTAGGGGGTTAATCTTGTTTTAAATGTATTCATTGTTAGTGTTTTTAACCATTTTAAATTATTTTATGTGTAAATTGCCTTGAGACTGTGGTTTAGAAGCAAGTAATAAATTACAGATAATAATTAATAATGACCCTTCTGCAGCAAAGTCTGTAACCAAGCCTAAACGTGTACTTGAAACAACTGCATATTGTCACCTGCTTACCTCTTGACTCCCCTTCTACCTGCTTCCTCTTTTTGTTTCCCCTGCATTGAAATTTAGACTATAAACTCCTTAAGGCAAGAGACCTCTCCTCTTGGACTCCGAAAAGTGCTATGTGCACCAACAGTGCTATGTAAATAATAAGCAGCACGCATTTTCTTAATGTGTGCGTCATCACCTACAACGAGGGTCGCCAACCTTCTTGGACCAGGGTGGGGGCACATTTTGAATTTTGAGAGTGCTGGGGCGCCAGTCACAAAATGGTTGCCTTGTGATGGCAGAGCAATAACATGAAATTAGAGAGAGAGCAATCGTGGTGAAGCTTTCCCTGTAATTGTATTTTCATAAAAGGTATGACCTGTTGGATTTCTGCTTGCAAGATTATAGAGAAACAATAAAAGTGTATTAAAGGGGGGGGCAGCAGCTCTTTAGGACCTCAGGGATTCTTATTTCCTCATGTCCAAACAGTGCACTTTCCCGTCACAGTTCCAACTTCACTCATTGGCTAAAAACACTGGCAGCCTTGTTCATTTCACAGAAATTACTCGGAAGGGTGACTTCTTCATACCTTTCTTTCTAGGAGGTCTAGAGATGAACTTAAAAAGAAAGAAAGCCCAGAGTCCAGGGCCCTTGCCTTGGTGTGCCAGTGAAGCTCATGGCAGGCACCAGGTTGGCAACCCCTGCCCTACTGCAAGGGGGGGGAAAGCTGTAGCCCTCCAGAATAGGGTTTGATTCCAACTTTTCTCCTGCCAGCATGGCTAAACAGTCAGGGATAATGGCTGTCCAGCAGCCCCTGGGGGGCCACGGCTTCCTCATTCCTGCCCTGCTGCTCCGCCTGCCAGTAGAAGACAATGCCAGGATGCGCTGGCACCAAATCTGTTGGTACTGTAGTGCAAAAAGAGTGAGTGCCGGGCAGTGCATAGAGTTAGATGCCTGCCAAGCTCTCTTGGAAATCTCTGGACCAGGGTGCGGGCTTCCTGGAAAACACTGGTGCTGCTACCTCAGAAAATGGCAAGCACCAAACTGCAGTAAGCATGTGGTGCTTCACTATGTTCTTAGCATAAATTCCCTTGAAGTTCTGTTTTCTTTTGGTTTTTTTTTCTCCTCTTGAGACTATGGAGAGGGGATTAAGCAGCAATGTGGGTGGGTGGTGGGTGGGTCCAAAGTGACAAACTGCATTTTGAATCTCTATATGAGAGAGAGCTTTGTCCCAAATCTTTAGATGTGCCAAAAAAGAACCCCCTTTTTTTCCACATTAGCACTTGCATCCTAAACCGTATTTCCTCCAAAGTAAGTCCTATTGATTCTCCTAGCATTAAACTTTCAAAAAAAGTGTGCTTAGTTTCCAGTTTTGATTCATTACTCATTTGTATGTGAAAAGTTCCTTTCCTTCAATTAGTGTCAGAGGTTCAGCAGTGGAGAGCACTGGCAAAGAGGTGCTTTGGGGAGGGACGTCCCTCTCCGCTCCCCAAGCTTATGTGAGATGCTAACACAGGATGGTGACTGTGTCGCTGTCATGGACAAAAAAAATTAATGGAGGCAAAAACCCATTAGGAAATTTTTAAGTTGTAAATCTTTGAGCAGGGATTTTTGTTTAGATGGTTGTTGTTTTTTAAGAAGCCAGATCTACCTCGTTTTGTACACTGAGCAAAAAGGGCCCTTTGTTTCAAAGGTTGTGTCACTTGTTTGTTGCTGACATGATGATCAGTGCTGGCTTTAAAAAGAAGACAGACAAAAGCCTCTCTCTCTCTCTCTCTCTCTCTCTCTCTCTCTCTCTCTCTCTGTGTGTGTGTGTGTGTGTGTGTGTGTGTTTAATGACGTGGGGGGAGGCTCGATGCAACCCAGCGAGCCAAGCTGTGTAACTGTAGAAAACCCGTTCAGAATAATAACAACTCTGTGTGTTGTTTTTGATTCTAATAATAGCATCTCCCAGAAGCAGCTCTGTTGGGAATGTCTCGGAGCTGTGTTTAGGTCAGAAGCAAAAAAGTGCTCTGGTGATCTCAGCTGTGTCCTTAATCAACAGCAACAAGTGGCATCTGCAGCAAATGGTTGCAGCGGGATATTGTTCCCCTTCCAGGTCCCAACATGATGTCCCATTCCACTCCAGCAATCAGCCACCATCCATGCATAGAGAACATGCTCAGTCCTCACTGGGCTTTTTCTGTGCCCCCCAGAAGTTTTATTCTCCCACAGATGTTTGTTTGTACTTCTACAAACCTTTGGGTTCCCCCAAACCTGTTGGCATTTCCTGTCTTGTGCATGGATGGTGCCATTTTGGCTACATAAAGACAGGCGCTCAGCAAATGAATTTGCTATTAATGTTAAAGCCAGTGGTATACTTATTGCACTTACATGCCACCTTTTCCCCCTCCAAGGAGCTCAAGGTGACATATACAGTTCTCCCCCTCCTTATTTAACCCCTGAAACAATCCTGTGAGAGGCAGAGACTGTCCCAAGGTCACCCAGGGAGCTTCAGGGCCAAGTGGGGATTTGAACTCTCTCACCCCGACACTCCAGCAGCTACACTGCTGAAATGTTTCGTGCCTGTGAGACACGGTTGCCTAAGAATAGCTAAGCAACTTTTTTAGAAAGACCCCAAAATTGTTGAGCTGCAATTTTTTTCGTTGACTTGCCTAAGATCCAGGACAAAACTCCACATTTTGGATATCCCGCCCCCTGGAAAATCTGGACATATGGCAGCCCCAGGCATAATAGACTTTGCAATGAGTTTCTGCTAGTACAGCGGATTCCTCTTTTGCACAAAACTTAACCATCCGCTAGTGCAAGAGCCCTCAAATACCTTTGGGAACTCACAAGCAGGACATGGTGGAGTTAGTCTTTCCCTGTTTGTGTCTTAAGCTCTAAGGTCACATCCACAGTAAACATGTCAAGCCCTCTTGCACTACTTTAACATTCATGGGCAGGGGTGCCAACTGCCCCACATAATCACATTACACGGTCATGCACACCATTTGAGTGGCAATGCCCATCAACCTGGAGGGAGGGGCTGGACCCTTCCAGTATTTTGTTGGGTGGGCTGAAGTGACCTCAGCCCCTAGGAGTTGGATCCTATGTTCATACTCTCTAACGTTCCTCAGATGAAAATAAGGACATTTCTCACTCCCCCACAACTGGCTCTCTATTGGTTTGATTCAGAAGGACTCTCCTTGAGATCAGAGGCTCTCTGGGGCAATACAGACCCTTCCCCGCCTTGTAAAAACATTGTCCTTTGTGTAAGTCAGCACCCGTGTCTGTCGTTTCCTCTGGCTTCCTTGATTTGCTTCCCCCCTCTCCTGTGCTTGTGTGTACTTGAATACCTTTTAATTTCTTACTTAAGCCTCTTTTCTCTTTTGTGTCTGTGCTTTCCCAACCAGGATGTTTACAGCTATAATGCCTATGGTAGCTGCCGGATTGATCCCTGATGATCCCACATTGCAGCCAATAAGAAGACTTATGTCCCTTGTAGGAACTCTCTTTTTAATTGGTTACTGTGGAGTTTTTGTTCTCCTATTTGTGCATGATGTGTGGCTGTTCCTCACCTTAACCTTGGCTGTATTCTCCTTGGCTGACTGTGGGATCATAAAACTTTTTTTTGAAGATGGCCAATCAGAATGCTCCTCTGCTGCATGATGTAACCGCTTATTTACCAAGCAGTCTGTGCCCCTTTGCACTTTCTTCTAATGCAAGAAGGGGGACCTCTGGCCTCACCAATGTTGCTGGACTCTTAACTCCCACCAGCTCTAGCCAGAATGCCCAATGGCCAGGAATGATGGGAGTTGTAGTCCAGCAATACTTGGCGAGGCACAGGTTACCCATCCCTGGTTTAATAATTGGCTTAATAGACAAGGAATTTTAATTGAGAGTTTTTCAAGCAAATATGTGGACAGTTGGTTGAAAAATTATATATGACACTCAGGTCCTTCCTACCATCTTGCTGGCCCTTTGGCCCCCCAGCCCCCAGTGCTCTACCTGAAATTCCCTTGCTTGTCCGGCTACAACTTATAAGCCTGCTTTGTTCAGCTGGCATTGTGCTGCCTTTGTAGAATTGTCACTTTGTCAACATTCTGATAGTGAGCCATTCCCATTCAGCAGCTAGGATGTGTTTAGGCATCCATGACATGTACTTTGCCAGTGATGGAGCGGGTGTTCAGACAAACAAGAACCTATTGTTGACCTATTAGATAGGAGCATATTAATCACTAATGTTGTTTAATCTTGCTTTTGAAACCTGCCTACTGACAGATCACAGCAATTTTTGTTTTAATTTTAAAATTTAATCGCAACAGGTGAAAATATGATATGCAATATTGATTTAACTGACAAAGCCCCAAATGTTAGGATAGCATAGCCTGTCATCTTACATGTCCGCTTGTAATGAGACTCAAATGGGTATCAAACCTCAAAACAGCAGTGAACAAGCATTGTCAAGTTGGCAACCTAGGTTTACGACCTGGTTGTAATACCCACAGACCATCCCAAATTGGAGTAAAGGATATATTTGCTAACACGGATGCCCAAACACAGGTGCTCACCTTTGTATGTCATGGCTGGAGACCTATCTCAAGTTTGGAGGTGCCAGCATCAACTTTGTAGGTGTTTGGGCTACCAGGACACCTGGGCTGTTCCCTTCTATCCTGCTTCTAAATTCAATGTATATTTTAATTGTGGCCGTCTCAAAGAAGATGGTTGGCTTCTTCCGCTTCTTTTGGACTGTGCTGTGCTAATAGAAGATCATAGTGTAATTCAGGTTATAATCATAAATTCATGTACCTGAGACCCAAGCCCCATTCAACTGAAGGGTCTTGGTTCTGAGTAGATGTCACAGGATTGTGCTGAAATGCTACTAACTGTGAAGTGTACACTGCCCAAATTCTGACTGACTGCTGAATTTGTGCTTTTAAAAATCTGGGTTTTGGACTTGCACCTGTCAAATAGCTACCCCAACTTCTTCCCAGTCTGTATAACAAATTGTTTTTGGAAATGAGGGGATTTGGGCTGGATTTGCACATACAAATAACTGGAACTGTGTATATTGGGAGACCCTTTGCTTAATCTCTGCATTTATCCCCACAATCCATGTTACTAATTGGAAACTGAGACTGACAGAGAAATTGCTTGCCCAAGACTGAATCAAATAAAATTTTAACATAAGGATAATTGCCAACAGCTTTCAGTTGGCTGGAATTAGATCTGTGCTTGTCACAAAAACCTGTTCAAAATCTGGCCTGTTGGAAAGTCCCCTCATTTCTAAGTGGGCAGAATTTGGCTGGAGTGGATGGAAGGGGGCAAGTTACAGTTTCATTGAGTGTTCATAATAGATAATTCAAAAAATGCACAGAAATCCCTTTCCCTTCACACAGACTATGGTAATAATAATTAGAACATTGAAATATTGTTCTCCCTAGTTGTTCACTTTTTTTATTTCCTTCACTTGGTGTAAAAACAGAAAGCAATGTCACTTGAGGTAATTGGTACAAAATCACAAGCCCCCCTCCTGATAGTCTGCTCCATGTGCCCATAATCACATGGCATGCAGGGGGTGGGAGTGGGCCTGTTGGTCCTGCCCCCGCTGCCCCCGTGTTTGCGGGGAGAGCATTTGAGGAAGAGGCCTGGCCCATGAGGCAGAGTGAGGCAGCCGCCTCAGATACAGAATGTGTGGGGTGAGGAGTGGACAGCGCTGGATGTGTCATACGGCCTGCCTTGTGGGGCCCCCCACCCAGCTATCCTGCCCTCGGGTGCAGTGGAAGACTGGTCCACTGCCATTGTCAAAGGACGATTCAGCTGCCAATCTGGTCAGCTTTTATACATGGGAGACAGGTGCCATATTGGCCTTTGCCTCAGGTGGCAAAATACCTTGGACCCGGGACCTGGGGGCACCTGCTCTGTGCACATAAACTGCCCCCTGTGACTTGGAATCCAGCATATTATGATGGCATGGAGAAATACCTAAAGAAGGCTTACACTTTTCCACTAATGGTACTTATGTGGTTTTTGTCCCAGTTGAGAGGCTGTTTCTAAACCTGTCTCCCCCAAAACAAGAGATTTCTCTCCCCTGTTAGAATTTGGCCTGGTTTCTTGCATTGCTTGGCCATGTTTGTTGCATCCCTTAGCACTGAAAGATGTTTTCAAATCCTTCCTCCAAGTTTCAACGCCTTAACCTGTGTGGTGTTCCCACCCTTTTTCTCTCTCCTCTTCTCCACACCCCACTTCTCTTGGAAGGTTTAGTTTCTTTTCCCGTGATAAGAAACGGACGCCAGCGATGCAGAGAAATGCCCCCTTTCAGAGTTCCTTTGGCGAGTGGGCCAACTCTAACAAAGACGATGCATACACCGAACAAGGCCTGGAGGCCCTACAGCACCTGTGACTGGAGCCCAGGGATTGCGGTTGCAATGGTAACAGCACAAGAAAATATGAAGGAACTGTGGCACCTGGATATGGCTCTCCTCCCCATTCCCAACACCTTACCCAGTTGGAAGGAGGGGTTTCTTTTTCCACACAGAATCCCTTGATGATTACTTGGTGACTACACTCCGAAAGCA